>NW_025999795.1:0-1358750 GCF_019419815.1 Pyrus x bretschneideri | reverse complement strand
TTGATGTTAACAACATGATTAGTTTTTCCACTTTGTCAAGATTTGTTTCTGTGGGGTCCTAAGTGCTTGCTTTTTCATTTTTCTTTGAAGTCCTCTCTTTTCTCTTTCAAACATACTTTGAAAGGTCTGGTCTACGTCTTTCACAACAGATTAAGGTTTGGTCGGTGCTTGATCTGTAAATTATTGAAAGTGAGAATGCCAGGTAGAAAAATTAACACTTTGCATGGGTGCTTCATATAAAGTTTTGCTTCTTGAAACTATTATTTTTATTGTTAATTACTTGTATAAAGAATTCAACTCTTAAATTAGAACCAGTGAAGCTTCCTATAAGTTCTCATATGTTCTAGTTTCAATGTTTGAATATTTAAACATACAAGTCCCATTATTAGGTTTCTTTTCCTCAGTACAAAACGAAGAAACGCACATCATATGACCTACACGAAAAGCGTCGCACGCAAAGTCATATGAACTGACCAGCTTTTCACTTTTTAAATACAGAAATATTATTCCACAAGAACACTTGTTTTGTCGTCTAATTAGCATAATTATATATCTAATTAGCTTCTAATATTATTTACAGCACTTTCATTTCACTTCCTGGTAGTTTCATTGTGACTTGGACAGTTCGTCCTATTCGACATGTCTGGATCTAAATTCTGAATACTACAGCTGCCATTTTCTCTTCTCCAATCTTTGTTTTAGACGTGGCCTCTGTATACGGATCAGGATCCTCTCCTAAGTAAATGATGAGGATCCTTCTGACCAGGCTTATCGGGTCGTTCAAATTTTATCCAACGGCTACAAATAAGGATCCCTCTAAAAATTATAATAATTGTAGTAGTTGGATAAAATTTAAACGGCCCGATGAGTTTGATCAGAATGATCCTCCCCATTTACTTAGAAGAGGATCCTGATCCTCTGTATACAACCAAAACGTACAAAGCTTGTCGATCCAGTCGACACGTTAAAGTTGTTCTATATATATATATATATATATATATATATATATATATATATATATATATTTGCATCCATGGCTTTCCCCATATTTCCAACATTTGAACTTTAGGTTAGGAAAAGTCAAGGGTTCAAACCCTGCTTTAAAAAACAATTTATATGTAATTTTCTGAAACTTAAAGGGCCATGTCAGTTGAACCAAAGAAATAAAATTAATTAGGAGTGGTCAATTGTTGCTTATTTGGATGCACGTGTGTCCCACGGCAGTTTTGGGAGTACATTTTCGTTATATTCAGAACACAATCACATAGAATTACCATTTAACTTTGTTTATAAAACTTGAATTTGTTTTACTTTTAATTAATATATCTTTTTAGTATGGCATATCAATTATGTCCATCACCCTTATTTAATCGTAAGATAGTACATTACGTGACTTGTTTGCTTTTCATAAATGTTTAATGAAAATTTGTTTTAAGGCTTATTGTTTGTATGCCCCTAGAACTCAATACTAATTTCATATTGCTTTCTGAAATTTAAATATTATACTTAACCTCTTAAACTCAATTTTCACTTCACTTTGCAAGATTTCGTCAATTCCATCAGTAAAATTTGTTAAATATCCTACATGGCATGAGTGAAGCCCACTACAAGGCTATAACCCTATGTTATTTTATCAAAGACCTTTTTTATTTTGCATATTCAAAGAATTGTATTTGGTTTGTTCAAGTCAGTTATTGATCAAGTGGGTTTTGAGTGAGCTGAAAAACTTTAATAAACAAAAAAACGAATAAAGTATGTTCCCTGATTGATCTTGTATTAGTTAATTCAGTTACAGCATCAGTAGTAGGAAGATGAAGGAAAACATCGATCATGCCGGGCCCTCCTAATAATTTAGGGGTTGTGAGAATTCGTATTTTGAAAATATTTGTTCAATTATTATTATTTTGAAAGAGGTATTATTGTGTTCCTTATATAATATATTTGCTTCCTATATGTCCATCCACACATTTATATGATTATAAGTAAACTTGGCCACTACGATTGCAGCGACCTTCTATCGCTATAAATAGGGAGCTCTGCCCCATTGTTTTTCCATAGTAAAAAGTAAGGCATCATGCAGTGCATGCATTTAGAGTGTCACGTGTAGACAAGAAAGTAAGAGAGTTTAGGTGTCGGTAAGTGATTTATGTAATGTGTCCTAAAACTTCTTATTTATGATACATGTGACAATCATGAGCTATATCATGAAGTTTTCTGTATTTTCAAGTCAAGCATGTTTATTTTGGAAAATTCCTTTCAGAGTTATTATATATCTGATTAGTGAATTGTTTAGGGAGCATGAGAACTTTTTTGTTGCTTTATGATCTTAGGGATAAATGTAAACTGTACACAGAGACATCAGGGCAAAAAAAAAGCCATTAAGGGTCACGTGGTGAGTTATATTTGATGAAGGGTATAATGAACACGTACATGAATGATGTGATGAAATTATGTGGTATGTAATTTTATATAAGTACTTTAATTTTTAGAAAACTGTATTGCTTGATTGACATATTGCATATTATATTCACTGGCCAGCGGTGGTTGTTGTTCACTCATCATCTTTTTATATTATAGATGAGTTATTAGGCAATATATGGACTAAACGAGCTGAGTTTGTGTTAGACTTGGACTTAAGGGTTTTATTTCATTTTTGTACAATTGTAAGGCTTTGGGATTATATGTATAAGAAGATTTTATTTTTTCACCTTTATTTCAGCATTTTTTTTTTATTTACGCACTGAGCGGTGGTTAATTTTTTCACTAACCTCCGATCCTGGGGGTGTATCCAATTGAGATTCCAATCGATTTTAAAAGATTTTAAAATTCAAGTGTATTTAATTAAGATTTTAAATGCTATTGTCAAACTCTGTTGGTATTTAATCTTTATTTAAATGAGTATGTCAAAATTTGGTGATATTCGATCTTGAGTTTTTAAAATGTTTCAAAATCTGGTTTTTAGTGGATTCTAGAGTGAAATATATAAATACCAAAAGTGTTCACAAATCATACCTTTACGGTTATACCTCTAAAATTCATCGTGATTCCTCCCCCTACAATATATGAGATGGCTTGGATATGAACATACTCTTCTTCTAAGCAGACATGTAAAGGTAACACGCCCAGAAATATACAGACTTCGTTTTTTTCAATTCTTCTATCTTCTCTGTATGGTCAAATTTTTTTTTATTGTTTCTCGTCAAGGAAGGAAGACCACTAGTAATCAGCGATTTTCCTATCTTCTCCTCATGGCCAATTTATTTATTCTTTGTTTTGAGAACCCTAAAATCTCAATTCAACTCAATCGAATTATCAATTTCCTTGCCTGATATTATTTTTGTTTGTTTGTTCAATTTCCTTAATTACCTGATCTTGGTGTGCCATAATTAATCACCCAAATATATCTTGTACTTGCCAACACTACTCCCCTTCATCACCGTAGAAATCTTCCTTTCTTTTCTACTTTTCTTTTTATCATCTTCAATGTGATTTTTGGCATCCATTGGAGTATAATTCCATTAAAATTCATCAAAATCTCAAATTCCATGGGAGTCTATATTTCCATTAATTAGCTAGCCAGCAGTGATATTCTTATACCATGCATGGATGTTGTTTCACGTGTATTGCAGGGGACTTCAGAAACATGAACTGATCAACGTACGTACAAGTGTCCTACTCTTTCTAACCATGAACCTTTCAAGAAACATTCTTGAATTCGTTGGTTGTCTTCTTAGTTCGATCGCCCACGTAAGTTCTAGTATGTTCCGAGATTTTCAGTTGTTAGATTTTAGTTATTAGATCTTTAATGGTGTATAGTACACCGAAGTATATTAGAATCCTCGATTAATCATACTTAAATTTATAGGATTTTCACTTGGCTAACATACCCAATTCTGCCAAGTCTCGTCCAATTTTTCCCTAAAAAGTACACTCTAGCGTTCTCCTTGAATATTTGATTTTGATCATGTATTTGCACTGCGTATTCTCAGATTTTTTTTTTTTTGGTTGAAAACAACTGTACTAATTAGTACTGTAGTCATATTATTATGAAACAGATATAAGTTAACAATTTATATTATGATTCGATACCTATCAGTTAGGTAGTAGTTCAGTTGGAATGAGGCAAGATGATAGTTAGGGTAGGTCAAAAAAACCAACCATATATTTTACAAAAAAAAATCGTTTTATATACATGTGGTGTCATCATCTGAATCAGCCAGATTGATGACTCACCCTGGGACAAACCCTTTAGGTTTTACATGTAACGTCGTGTCACCAAATCTAATTATTCAGACACTAAATCGCCCCTCTTGTTCTTGTTTTGTTGTTGTTTTCTCCACGAAAAGATGTTATCGATCATTTGAAAATGACATTATGTAGCTCCCTTTGAAAAGAAAAAGGTGTTTTAACCAGAAACAACCTTAATCTTTTTAAATTATACACACATATTAATATTTAATTTGATCATTCTGTTCTAGCACACTGAAATTAGCTACACCACCTGATTAAAGCTACACAAGTACTTTCAAATTAGCCTAATTGATTAAGAAATCAGTTTTTGATCGTATTTAATTATCCTTGTATCTTGCTTTTCGTGTGAAAATATGACCATACTAATTGTTTAGCAATTCAAATGAGAACTAATTGTTTCAAACTAGCTAAGCACGCCAACGACATCTAAATAATATTTTTTTCAATATTCGGGAAGATTGTTCCCTTTTAATCTTAGGATTTTACTAATATCTTTACAACTTCTTTTGATAATAAACTGCATCAAGAAAAGCTGATTTGATAAACCGGGATGGGCCGTGGATTGTGTCAGGTCTGTCACTCAACGACAACAAAGTCTTATCTCATTAAGTAGAGTCGGCTGTATGAATCTTAAAACGTCACTGTCTTGAGTTTTATGTCAAGTCTTCTATTAGTTCCAAGTACTCCATGTCTTTTCTTAAAGTCTTTTTCCAAGTCTTCTTAAGTCTTCCTCTAACCCTTTTATCCTGAGTCTCTATCTCATAATTGCATCTGCTAATCGGAGCGCTTGAAGGTCTTCAATTCAAGTCCTGTCATATGTCAAAATAAAAAAAATAAAAATAAAAAAAGAGGATAACGCGAATGACTTTGACCTAATAGGTGGCAAAAAGAAAAACATTGTCTTGCTAGAAGCGAAAGGGTTCTGGACCCAGGAAAAGCTAAGAGGATCTCAGTTTCCTTAGCTTATAGAACTATGTTTTAAGACCATATAAAGGAATTCAGTTCATTTATTCTTTGTAATTTCGAATTGTTTAATTTTCTCTACCTCATAAACTTGTTAAAAAGGGTAAAGTTTGGTTTATATACTTGTGTGAAACTCTTTCTTATATATAGCCTCATCATATTTTCGTTTGGGATTGTGCGAGAATAGGTGAACATGACAAACTCGGCGAAGCTGAACCAGACAATGGGACTCCAAACGTCATCAACTTCCAATAAGCAAGGGTGCAACCCATCACGAAAGTAGTTAAGAATGAAGAGAACAGTGTCGATCTTTCCTTAGCATCAATCACCTCAAACTTGCATGATATTTCTAACCCTAATGGACCAATCTCCTCAGATTTAGCTTATAATTTATGGGTGGTACGTTTTAGCCATTTGGACTGAGTTGATGATGATCTTATGACAATGCTTACTATATACCATTGCTTTCATTATCCCTGTTCTTTTTTATTTTATAATTTTTTTTCGGGAGCTTATATGTTTAGGTCGAGCACCCTTCTGCATTAGGCTCATTTGATCGGATGATGACAGCAGCAAAGGGGAAGCAGGTGGTTGTTTTCCTAGACTACGATGGGACGCTTTCACCAATTGTTGATGATCCTGATCGTGCCTTCATGTCTGATGAGGTACAATCTTTAATTTTCTTGATAACAAGATTCCTATCTTTACACGGCTCAATCCACCCTAATTATATTGACTATGTTCCATATGCCGGCAGATGCGTGCAGCAGTACGGGAAGTTGCCAAGTATTTTCCAACGGCAGTAATTAGTGGAAGGAGTAGAGATAAGGTAATGAATAAGTCTAACATCAGTATGATCTCGAGCAAATTTGAGATATTCATCAATAAACAATGTGTTGCACATAAAAGAATTTTCTCATTTAATTTGGTTCTACAGGTCAAAGAATTTGTACGGTTAAGTAATGTATATTATGCTGGAAGCCATGGGATGGATATATTGGTCCCAACAGGGGCACTAAATCCCTGTGATCCCAAGAACCACACTGCAGCCATTGATAAAAAGGTCAGTGATCACTGATCAGTGTGTGTTCTTCTAGTTCTATGGACTGGCGTAGCATACCCTAATATGTGTGTGTGTGTGTGTGTGTGTGTGTGTGTGTGTGTGTGTGTGTGTGTATATGGCTTGGTCAATAATAACACAGTAGTACTATTAACGTTGCAGGAGAGTGACGTTCTCTTTCAACCTGCTAAAAGATTTCTGCCTGCAATCCAAGAGGTTAGCTAACAAGAAATTTAAATATGCCTTGTGTTTAGTTGGACATACAGAATTCAGTTGTGCCTGTGTTTTTTAAACAAGAAATTTCATGTACGTTTGAATTGGAACTGCAGATACGAACACTGTTAGGGGAGATAACCAGGAAAGTAGAAGGTGCTAGAGTAGAGGACAACAGATTCTGCATTTCTGTTCATTTCCGCAAGGTCCGGGATGAGGTAATTAAGAACATTCAAATTAGCTCTCTATCATTTCAATCCTGTATTTGATCTTCATTGATTTGATAAGTGATGTATGTACAATTGTAGGATTATGATATATTAGAAGCAAAGGTGAAGTACGTACTTGAAAACTATCCCGAATTTCATCTCACCTTGGGCAAAAAGGTAGGGTATATGTAAATTTCCTAGGTAAATTCTTCCTTGTAATAAGTTATAACGTGCGTACATATTGTTTTAGGCTAACTAGCCAAAATGGTCCCTGAAATTTGCATAACACATCATTTTCGTCCCTAAGATTGAAAATCAATAGAAATGGTCCCTGAGATTGTCCACCATCCATCATTTTGATCATTCCATTAAACATTCCGTTAAGTGTCCCGAAGCCCTTGGCCGAAAGTTTGTGCAATTTTCAAAGTTTCATAACTCAATCGTTTCATAACCAAATTCGACCCATAATATATCAAAATGAAGATAGGAAAGTGCACAACAAGATTATACCTATTTGGAATCCCAATGGTTGCCAGAGATGGCCGAAAAATAGCCTGAAAGGTGACTAATCCGTGAGAAAACTAGATAACTCGCCGAAAACTAGGTAAACTTTACACATTCATAGCTTCTTCAATACTCAACGAAATCTAGTGATTCAAAAACGAAAATCATACTTCTCAACAAGATGAAGAGAATGGTACTTTTCTTGATGGCTAAATATCCGTGGTTTGGCCGAAAAAAAAGGCTCGAAATTGGCTGTTCTGGTCTCAAGTTATCCACTTTCAAGCCTTTTTCCGACCAAACCACGGCGAGTTAGCCTTCGAAAAGATACCATTTTCTTTGGCTCATCGAGAAGTATGATTTTCATTGTTGAATCACTTGGTTTCGTTGAGTATTGAAGAAGTTATGAACGTTTAAAGTTTACCCAGTTTCCAACAAGTTTTCCAATTTTCCCACGGACCAGTCACCTTTCAGGCTATTTTCCGGCCATCTTTGGCAACCATTGAGCTTCCAAATAGGTATAATCTTATTGTACACTTTCCTATTTTCATTTTGATATATTATGTATCGAATTTGGTTAAGAAACGATTGAGTTACGAAGCTTTGAAAATTGCCCAAACTTCCGGCCAAGAGCTCCGGTATTAAGGACCAAAATGATGGATGGTGGACAATCTCAGGGACCATTTCTATTGATTTTCAATCTCAGTGACCAAAGTGATGTGTTATGCAAATCGCAGAGACCATTTTAGCTATTTACCCTATTGTTTTATCAATAACATGACTTCATGTGCATCTTTATATATTCAGGTCTTGGAAGTACGGCCATCCTTAGAATGGAACAAAGGTCATGCCCTTGAATATATACTTGACACTCTTGGATTCAGCAGTTCCAGTGACGTCCTCCCGTTGTACATTGGAGACGATCGGACTGATGAAGATGCTTTCAAGGTACGTACGACATAGTTCTGTTTGACTAATTTTCATACTTGCAGTTAGTTTTGTGGATTATACTAGCTACTTGTCGCGCATGCATGCAGGTGATACGAAGTAGAGGACTAGGGTTTCCGATAATTGTGTCTTCAACCCCGAAGGATACCAAAGCTTGCTATTCCCTGCACGATCCGTCAGAAGTTTTAACTTTCTTGTTGCGGCTTGCAAGGTGGAGAAAAGCGTCTTCTTCTACCAGGTCACTTGCTCAAATTTGGGGTCCTGGAAATTTACCTAGATCAGTTAATTAACTAGATTTGTACATAAACATTTAAGAAATATTATTAGGATTAGGGTCAGTATTTGTTATGGCCTTAACAACCCTAATATATATA
This sequence comes from Pyrus x bretschneideri, assembly GCF_019419815.1. Taxonomy (NCBI): domain Eukaryota; kingdom Viridiplantae; phylum Streptophyta; class Magnoliopsida; order Rosales; family Rosaceae; genus Pyrus; species Pyrus x bretschneideri. Next base: position 1,350,231 of record NW_025999795.1, on the reverse strand, counting down.
GCTAAGTTATCGGTCGATGAAAATGAAGGAATGGGGTTCCTTTTTTCTTTGGAGAAGGCATAGAGTTTCACTGCTATGTTTTAGTCTGTTTCGGTGAAACTCTGGCCCATCCCATGCATTTAACATATATATATGATATGTATGTGTGAATGTATGTAATTTATAGCTTTTTTTTAAACGTGTCTGGTGTGTGCTGTATTATGAAATATTGTGAATGTACTTGTTAATATTAGAGCATTTTCATGGTACATTTTTATCTATGCACTTAACGGACATTTAACAGAAAAATCATTTTTGAATTAAATTTGTTAAAGGATTAAACTACGTGGATTTAAATTCTAATTTTTTTTTACCACGCAAACGATTTTCCAATTGCCTTATCACTATGAGGACTGTTTATCTGATTTGGCCTTCAGCTAAATGGGGGCTTTAGTAGTGACTTGGAATCCTTGAAGGCTCAAGGAAATATTGGGTCTTGACTCATCATAAAACAAGTTGACATGTTCTTTTCTATTTTTTGTTCTTTTCTACAGTGTCCTACTTAAAAGGGATTATCCTATATATCACATCTCAAAGGCACATGCCAAAAGCAGAAGATAAGAACGAATAATAAGACTAGTGAGAGTGAGAGAGAGAGAGAGAGAGAGAGAGAGAGAGAGAGAGAGAGACTTCATGACTAGGGAAAGGAGACTAAGTCCTATGGTGCCTTATACTCGACATGATTTTGTATGAAGTTTCACTAACGTCGGACACAAAAATTTCAGTGACGATATAGCGGGCTGGTTAATTTAAAAGTTTAGTCTAAACCTTTATAAATTTATAAAATAGATAACTATAACAAAACGTTAATCTAATTGATTTATCATGTCCCATCTCAGTTACCAAACATATGCATCTACAATATTCTAGTCTACTTTCGCAACATTCTCAACCACATTTACCAGCTTTTATTTCTTTTACAAGAAGATAAGGGGGGAAAAGACTTCAAACTCCTAAGTCCTGTAAAAAAAAAGATCCTCTTTTGAGCAACGTCTTTGAAGATGAATCTTTTGAATAGGTTTGTAGCAGAATAACTTTCAGTTATTTCTTAGTATAATGACAGAAACATGTTGATAAAGTGGTGTGACCTATTTTACTGAAAGGGTGCCACAAAGAGAGAGAAATAGAGAATGACTTGAGCGTGTACTATTCCTCATGTCTTATGCCTTTATTTATAATAAGCCAAGGAGGATTCTTTCCTTTGCAAATAATACAATCATAAAGGGATAATATCTTCTAATATCTTAAATACAATCTCCTAATAAATTACATAATCATACATATTCTAAAATTTATGTCACAACACTGCCTTAAATTTATAACTACTCTCAAGTAGATAGTCATCAAATCTTCTGACAAATATTGTTGAATTATTTTGGAATTATACATGTTTTGATTTGAGCCTTTTGCAATTTGTATAATGGTGGATCGTGGATCCCATTCTTAGATATTAATGTTGGACTGTTCATAGAAGACCCGATTTAGGGTTCTTCCAAAACTTATTCAATTAATTGTGACAAAAAAAAAATTCAATTAAGACATTGATTAAATACAAAGATCGACAAAATAAAGTGCACATTTTGTAACTTTTCTTGGGAAATTGATTAAATATAAAGATACAAATCGTACAGAGGCAAAGAAAATACTAATGGAAATTGACAAGGCCTCATCTTTGCACTTTGCACCAATGGCCATTAATATAAAGAAAAATAAGAGATTATAAAAAATTTGAATCTTAATAAAATAATTAGTTTATGTCTTAGTGGCGGGCTGGTGACTGCTGCCTTGATGCACTTGTGACTGGAGAAGCTGATTAGTTCTTAAATATATAATTATAAATTTCATTATTTGTCATACTGCATACCAATAATTTCTAATTAACAATTAAGGAAAGAATTAAGAACTGATGCTAAAAAAATTAAAAAATAATAATAAAGGAAAGAATTGATGCTCCACCTTTGTGAGAGTACGGATCGATCACTATCAACCATCGTTGTTTCTTGCTAGCTAATTTCAAAATCCCCAGAATCCAGTATTTGCATATAGTACCAACTACCAAGCTAGCCAGTTCGATATATTAATTAATTTGGTGAGTTCTTATGCCCAAAACCACTTAATTATTTAAATGAATGATGAATAGATCCACCGAAAAATTAAATAAATAAGAAGAGCCATTTGCATAAATTGCTCCATCGTGCTCTAATTCAAATTATATAAAATACACTTAGCGGATGTACATAACGCTATCTTATTCCTCATATTAATTTTTTTGCCTTATATATAATTAGTGTTGTAAACCTTAATTAGTTTTGTAAACCTTGCCGACAAGGATCTAGATGTTTAGGCCACCATTTTATTGGGACGAAGCGCTAATCTATGAATAATGTAATCTTTAATTTCTTACAAAAATCTCATATACAATGTTATTAAACGACTACTAAGGTCATGTTTACCTACGCAAAATAAAGATTAAAATTAAACACTTGAAAATTAGGATCAAATCAATTAGGGGGGAGGGAGTGAAGTTAGTTAATTCAATTCTCTCTACTTTCCTTATTTCTATGTTCTTCGATTTCTGTTAAGTAAGCGTATTCTAAATTAATTAATTAGATTACATATCAAATAAAAATATATATAGGACTTGCACTAGTAGTACTCTAAAATGTATACATTTAGAAATGATTCCTAGCTCGACCAAAAAAAAAGAAATGATTCCTTGCGTTGCTCAATACAATAATGCATGGATATAAATGGTCTCTATTTGCTGCATGTTTGACAGGTGTCCTCTAGAAGATGACATAGTGCTCTAGCTAGCTAGCTACACTGCACAAATCGATTCGAGCAATACTAATAGCTGATTTGGTATTACTGTGTTTTGAAAAAAAAAAAATATTATTTCTGCTGTGCTGTGAGAATAAGTAGCTGTGAAATAAAGCAGCAGACTGTTTGGTAAACTTTTTTGTAAAAGTGCTTTTGAAAGAAAAAAGTCAGTATTATAGTATTTGATAAATTTTTATATAAAACAGATGTGAAAAAAAGCTGGGTTTTGCAGCTTTGTGTTTTTAGTTTTTTTTCACCCAAAACTATGAAAAAAAATTGAAATTGAATATTTACCAAACATAAAAAAAACTTCCATTTTTTTTTTTATAACTATTTTTTTCAGAATCACTTCAATACTAAACTAAAGCTAAGTCTTCACGTCCTTGGAATTTAGAATCTGACAAGTGTCACTGAAGGTAAGGAAGTGAGTACAGTCCTGCGCGCATGGATAATTGGATATGGGTTGCCCTAAATGGTTACAACGTTCTCCTACAAACACAACCAGTATGTTGGCCCTAATGCAGTAAACAAGATATATCTGATGATAATCTAAACAGTATAATTTATTGAACTTGTCCCAAAATCAAGCCCACGTTAATTTCTCATATCTTTAGTGGAAATGCAGTAGAATTTCAAGTCAATTATGCTCCCTTATTCTGAGTTTGATGCACGAAATTGAAAAAAAACATGAATGATTCTCTAATGTAAAGCTTTGGGAGGACATATGTTATTTAATTATAGTTAGATATGAGCTGAAATACCTTTAGCCTTTCCGGGACCCAATAAAGATTAGTCATCCCTTTGGGGTGTGGATACTGCAGGCGTGGGGAAAAAAAACTTCCTCTACTGAAGTGAGACAAATACATCTAAACCAGAAGATAATTGGTAAATAGACTTATCATTTAAGTGTCTTAGTTAAAGCTATTAAATTGTTTTGTGTCTGGATACGAACACTTTTTACTTAACTTTCAGGCTTCCCATTTAGGCATTAGGATATGGTGCTTAGACTGTATAGGTAATAAGTAAGGCAAATCCATGAGTATGACCACTGTTTGTCGAAATTAAGCTGCTAATCACACGCGAAAGCACATTAGTGGGTGATTGTGTCTCTAAAGCAGAACTCATGCAATGATTCGATACATATGGGAAAAGGATCCTCCCATAATTTCATCCGTTCATCGTACATTGTGCGGTCAGAAATTATTTCAAAATTTAAATTTTAAATTAAATATGAATAATTCCTAACGAAAATTGACTTCACGATATACGATGAACATGTGAGATCACGGGATTCCTAGGATCCTTAGAAAAAGGATCCGGCGAAGACACATGGGACCCATTGGTGTGCATAAACCCGATTAGGTAACTAATTATAATTCATACCAACGTTAATTTGGTAACTGTTGTAATTAGATGACAGTTCAAAATAATATCCCTCGTACTTATTTTTTTCCAGATAATTGCAAGTTAGCAAAAACACCCGATAGAATTTGGTTTTTTTTTTTTTTTTTTTTTTTTGGTATGACAAACTATATAATGTTTTACAAATATATTTTTGTAATGAGATAATACATTTACAAGGATGATGCTAAAGAGGATATCTTTTTAGATCAAGTGATATGATAATTTATGATTGAATTTCTTTAAATCAATAAAATCAGAATCTAATCATCAACCGTCACATCATGTTATTTATAAAATGGTCGAAAAATATTATCTCCATAACATTTTTCCATTTACAATAGAGTTGCACCATCACAATGACGCCACATGAATAGTCCGGAATACTATCATGTAGCTGGCCTTCTTATTTAATATAAGTTTTTTCTCATTACAATGTAGTCATTAGTCAGAATTAGCTTTTAGGAATCAAAATCATCACAAACATATTTCGTCTTTTGGTCTGTGTGTGGAATTTTTTCAGTGAGTTTGGAACACGACATGGTACACTATCTGTCATTGTATAACTAGATAAAAGTTTATTTTATTTTATTTCAAATGTCCTTCCAATTACATAATTACATACAGTATATTGTCATGTGTCTTAGATGTGCCGAAAAATTTATGGCCTGTGTTAGCTGAATATGACGTCTACACCTAAACCAAAAGCTAATTGATACTCTTTTCTGCATGCATAAGTTTTGGTTTATTGGTTTACCATTTTATGTCATGTCACTTTCATACAAAAATTAAGCTCAATTAAGAATGAAATGAATTTCATAAAAGTCAGACAAGGTAGTTTTAGTTTTTACCGACAATGGTTGGTTGAATACAAAGATATAAGCCAACCCAATGGATTAAACCCATGCCAAAGAATCCAGACAATCAAATATTTTCGGGCTTTTTATTTAAAAAGGTCCATGTGGTAAAAATTTTAAAGAAAGGAGTTGATTTCAAAAAATGCCAAAATAATTGACGGTAGACATCTTCAAAAATCACTTATATTAATTAAAAAATCAAAGATCAAAATAAGGAGTTATATAAATTTTCAAAATTATTTTGAATAAAAATCTTTATTTTAAAATAAATTTGGCAGTTCATAATCTCACACACAACCCATGACCATATTTAATTTTTCTGGTCTGACCCAGACCCACGACCCCTATTAATTTCCTCACGTAAATTACGACCATAACCCATCTTTTTATCCTCACCTGCACGTGTAGGGATGCAGCAGCTCACCTTCCGCTCACACTTTGCCGAGTAACGGAAGCCTCCCCTCCACACAATCCCACGCTCTCATTTAGAGCGTGATATGGACTCCATGGTTCCGCCTTTCTCAGTAAGAATGCGCGCGCCGTGTGCTTCGAATCCCACGTGCATTCATGCGCGTCGGAAATGGACAGCTGCTTTCGGGCCCGCGGGACCCATCTCATAAACAAATAACAATAATAGAGAATATGGAAATCCTTTTCTAAAGATTCGGAGAATCTTATGATCATCACTGTTCTTCGTAAATTGTACGGTTATAAATCATCTAAAATTTAAAATAAAATATAAATAGTATCTAACGAAAACTGATCGTATGATGTACGATGAAAGGTCATGATCGCAGGATCCCGCAGATCCCCAAGTTCCAGAGAATATTTGAGGCACTTGCTTAAAATAATAAAAAAAAATTAAAAAAAAAAATTATAAGAGTAATTAAGATTTAATACTCCTCTAAAGAGTGCCTTGACCTTTAAGTTTTTGGTTGAGTTTCAATTACTTAAGAAAACAAAACCAAAATAATATTATTCCAAAAGTCAAAGTTCTCTATTTTTGTCCGTGCAATGAACATTTATATGTCCGATTAAATTAACGAATTTGTAGTTTAAATAGTTGGAAACGTTTTTGCGTTTGAAATTTTGTATTCGATTATTTGGTTCTTTCGTAAGTGCAATGAACGTTGCGTTGTTTTCAAAATTTAGATTAATGATCTTCGTTGGAGTGTAATATAAAAACAGGAATAATTACACATATATTCAAATTGTAAGACTATATTTTGGAGAAATACTAAATTTTTTATTTATTTCAGAGATGGATAAAATTTATCTACGTGACATGTAATGTCATGATTGTTTTTTCAATTGCTATTACAGTGATAATTTTATCCCTAAAATTGAAAGATGAGTCTTTGTTTCTTTATTTATATTGTTCCTTTCTCTCTCTTCATTTTTTTCTTCATCATTTTCTTCCTCTCTCCTCCTTACCTTTATCACTCGGGCAAGGATTGTCTGTCCTCTCATTTATGGTGCCCTTCTGTTTGTGTGGTTACGGTTAAGTCATGTCAACATTTTATATTACTATTCATTTTTGTTTTATTATCTCTATAAAAAAATAATATAAAATGTTGACGTGGCTTAATCGTGATCACACAAAACAGGAGAGCACGGGAAGACACCAGAAGTGAAAGAGCAGACAATCCTTGTCCTTATCTCTCTCCCTCTTCCTATCCCCCTCTCTCTCTCCCCTCATCCTCCTTATCTTTTTTCTCTCTCCCTCTTTCTTTCTCCTCCTCCATCTTCTTCGCCATTCTCTCTCTTATTTTTTTCTTATCTTATAGAAGTGCATGAATTATGAACTAATCTTGTAGAAGTGCAAAAATATTTTCACAGATCTAAAATCAATTTGAAGTTTTTATAGATGATGTCAGTCTATAGTTTTGGCTTCTTAAGTAATAAGTCTATTGGGGGCACGATTGGAATTTTAAAATTTTAGTTTACTTGTTTTTGGACTAAGTTTATCGGAATTCGAACTTTTATCTTTCCTTAGAATGATACAAAGCTAGTGAAGTTGTATGAAATATATTTGAGTGTTTATCTTAAAGCTCCCATAAAAATATATAGCATAGTACATAAGACCATTTGGTGTTATTCATTATTCCTTCAAGGCCATGTGACCTAACTCTTTAGGGCAAAGGCCACTATAAGCTAAACAAAAACAATATACTTTATTTATTGTAAGAATCAAACTAGTAAATGACCTTTAATTCATTATTCAATTGAATGGAGTGAGATTCTCTTCTCTCCTATTACTATCTATTTCCATTATATCCTCTCACACTATTTTTTTTTTTGTCTTATTCTATATATAAAAAGTTCAAAACAAGAGTAAACGTAGCATAATCGTAACAGTTTAAATAGGAGAGGATCCTAATTGAATAGTAGTCTAACTTGACACAAACTGAATTGGGAATTTTTGTAAATACTACTTTGCCCTTGGCCTGGTCTACAAATTACAATGGCTAGCGAACAAAGAAAGTAACCTAAGGCCAATTAATATTTTAGGACAATACTTCTTATAATCAAACGGGCGAGGGACTACGGATTTAGGGCCTCTCTCATTACTATAAGAGAAGTATGATTATACTAAGAACATTAATTAACGACATAAACTCAATAGCGGAATTCTATTAAGATTGCTTCATCAATTAATAATCTCAATAACGGAATTCTCTTAAGATTGCTTCATCAATTAACAATGACAACAACAATATATATTCTTAACTTATCTACATTCACGAGTTATTGTGGTGAATCAAGTATTGTCACGTGAGGAAACTAAACACGTAATCATGCAAGATCAACTATGAATTTAGCTCTACAATGACATTGTGAGGAGATAAACTTTAGTAAAGATAACTTGACCTATTGGAGGCCACACTCATACGAGATGGGAGTTAAACCATTTATAGTGCGAGTGGTGCCCACTGTAAACCATCCAACCGGTCACGTTGCCGTACCAAAACCCTTACGCAACAGTCAAGTAAATTGGAAGCGTAAATCAAGCAACCTTAGAGGACAATTTAGTCATAGAAAAACAATATCCTCAGAAGCAGGCAAGGAGTGATGACATGTTCACATTTACCTTTTAAAATATAAGAGATTTTTCAGTGTGCTTGAAACATGAGCACATACGTCAGATTTTTCAGTGTGCTTGAAACATGAGCACATACGTCATATATCATTATATAATTGAAGCGACACTTCAAAAATAAAAAATCTCCTCCACTTTTATAATGATATATGACGCATCGTAGCTACCATCCCATATTCAGAACACATTACAAATCTCTCCGAGAAGATAGGCATTTGCAAGACAAGAAAAGTATAATTTAATGCAAGTTGCAATAACAGACAAAGGTAATTGCCAACTAAAGTTGGAGGTCTATTTTTTGTTTGGTTGGGCGTTTTAAAGTATTAATTTATTAGGAAGGAGGTGAGATAGGTGATGGGGATGGTGGGGAGGCCTGAGGCGCTTCTTCTCTATCTTCTATGGCGGTGAGTCTCCTCTCTCTCACCAGCGATCTAACTTCTTCCTTTCACACTCCCAAGCTTTGACAGAGTCGAATCGGGTCCTCGGACACTTTTCTCTCTCACTAGCGACCTAACTTCCTCCTTTCACAGTCCCAAGCTTTGATCGAGTCCGACGGAGTCGAACGGGGTTGACTCTCTCGCTCTCTCAACCAGTATTGGAATTGCAGAAGGAAAGTTTAGAGCTTGAAGGAGGAAGATAAGGCCGTGGGATTGGTGAGTTTATGTATGCTTGATTGGTTGGTTTATTGTGAAAGGTGATTTGTTTTTGTTGTTTTTGATCGAAAGTGTTGTGATTGGTTTAGAGGAAGATGAATGGGAATAGGAATGGAGGCGGAGGAGGCGGCGGAGGAGGAGGTGGTTTTGGCGGGATAGTGAACGACTACATTCGGAGGCACCACAAGCACGACCTTAACGACCATCAGTGTACATCTACTCTCGTCAGGCACATCAAAGCCCCTGTCCATCTTGTACATCTCTCTCTCTCTCTCTCTCTCTCTCTGTGTGTGTGGATATCTATCTATCTATGAAGCTCTAGGATTTTTTATTTATTTGATTTGTTTGATCTGGGATTTGTATATTGGAATGTAAATATCATGCATGTAACATACAGGTAGCTGGGTGTTTATGTTACAATTGGATTTGGAGTTTGATTTGGGAGTTGAGGTTTGTGAAACTGGGGTTACCGGGATTCGATTTCCGATTGTTTTTGCTCTTTTTGGTCTGTAAAGTATTGTTCTTTTTCCTCAGGACATGTTTGATTGCATTTTTGGAGAGCGTCTGGTTTTGATCCGTCGTGTTTTCGGTTGGGTTGCTTAATGATTTTGCCTACGTTAATGTGGGGGTGTCAATCGATTAGGTCATTGTCGTTCTTCTATCACGGCGTCTCTGTGCGTGTAGTTAAGAAAATTGAGAAGAAACAGAAAAAAAAAGGAAATTTTGATTGCTTTTTTGGAGTTTTTTTTTTATGTTCTTGTTCGTTGGCTCAGAAATGTAATTACTGCTTTTCTTGTTTAATGTTCGATTGTTTTTAATACCCTGTTTCCAGGAAACTGGAAGATTAAGGTGTATTTGAGAGAGATCCTCTTTGAGAATGGGCAGGATAACTGCAACGATTGTTTGCCAATAAATATTGAGTGCAATGCTGCATCTCTGGATGGTTGACATGAAACTACTGTATTAGTATAAATATGTTTTTTGGTTATCCCTTTTCCGGAATGTGAATTGTTTTGTTTCTCTTCAGGTTTGGTCGTTGGTAAGACAATTTGATCAACCGCAAAAGTATAAGCCATTTGTCAGCAGGTGTGTGGTGCAGGGAAATCTTGAGATTGGAAGTCTCAGAGAAGTTGATGTTAAGTCTGGGCTTCCTGCCACAACAAGTACTGAGAGATTGGAACTTCTTGACGATGACGAGCATATTCTTAGCATTAAAATAATTGGTGGGGATCACAGACTCAGGGTATGGAGATTCTTTCCTTTTATAATCCAGCACATGCTTATCTTTTCCTTTTATTTGGTTGCACATTTCTGAGCATACAAGCCAAAAGGTTAACTGGTTCACAAGATTTTAATATGAAGTTCTCTGTTCACTGGAGTCTCTGCATTTTAGTTTTGAAGTTTTTGGGCCCGTTGAACTTGATCTCATCAAAATTTAATGGAAACGGAAAAAGATTTCCTGAAACAGGCTTCAGCTTTGGCTGCACAAAATTTAAATTTACGGTGTTGGTTCCTTGTTCCTTTTAATCAGTGACCACTGGCATCGGTCTCTAAGTTCAAAATTGGTACTTGGAAGGCATAAGGTTGAATTTGGAGGTTATTGACTTGAATCCTACTGATAATATAAAATATATATATATGAATGGTTACACATATATCAATCCTGAGGGCTAACCATAAAACTCTCACGCTATCTGCACTAAGCAGCAACGAGGGTGCTGCCCTGTTGACTAAAGTAGGCCTGTTTACAAGCCTCTGAGCCGAAAACTGATCCTCCTATGATATTTTGGACCAGTGGATCTCCGAACTCAATCTGGGTTTATCCTTTTGTTCTGCTATTAACTTGTTCTTATTATTTTTTTTCCCAGAACTACTCTTCAATCATCTCCCTCCATCCAGAGATAATTGACGGAAGACCGGGGACTCTGGTGATTGAGTCATTTGTAGTTGACATTCCTGAAGGGAACACCAAGGATGAGACCTGCTACTTTGTTGAAGCCTTGATCCAATGCAATCTCAAATCTCTTTCTGACGTCTCAGAGCGACTTGCAGTACAGGACCAAACTGAGCCAATCGATCAGCTCTGAAAATTGGAACCGATAGCACATGGTGGCGGCCAGAGACTGCAATGGATGAAGCTTCCGAGGCTTTCCTAACTCGGAGGTTTTGGAGACGGACAGGCAGTTGTACACTTCCATTTCACACACGCGAAACACGCTCATATTTTTGTTTCCCTTGTTTTCCATCAGTACAAAAAAATTAGATTGGTAAACTTCCTGTGTTTAGGATCTTAAGAACCACATCCGTCATGAAGGTTTCTGTAACCCTTTCGCGAATGAAAAGTACAGGAAGAAAAAACCGGACTAGGTTCTCTGTGAATTTCGGGTTCTGTTTCGGTGATATGATTTTGGTTGTGTATATATGTGCCGAGAGACGGCATTTGTACATTTGCTTCTGATTGCATTTTATGTTAAGTTTGGCGAGTAGTTAGCCGGATTTCAAAAGCAGTGTGGATTTCAACATAAAGTTTCATACTTATATCTATCAATTAGGTCATTTACATCAAGAGTTGGAATCGCTTTTGTATGCTTTTAGCTTCTGCTTCTTTGCTTTTCTTAACCTCTCTTGCTTCTCTTCTTCTTCGAGGCGTAGACGCTCGATTTCATCCTCCTTCCTAGCAATTTTGAACTGTCAAAAGAGTGGCACACTTAGATTTTGCACGTAAATATGCAACTAAGTTAATGTAATTCATTACTTGAAGAGGAATAGTAAAATGGCACCTCCTGTTCTCTTCTCTAATAATATCGTCAAAGGTGGAAACCATTGCAGCGTCATCATTGTCGGAATCGGAATATTCCTCCCGAATATGCTTACGTTTTCGTCTGAAAAACCACAACCCAAAATATTAAGATAATACGAAACATGAGAAGTGTAAACCAAGAAATCAAAACATAAAGGCAGAATTCTTACCTAAAAATTGATTGGATCATAGAAGAAACGTCAACTTTGTGATCATAAGAACTCTCCGCCACATCGCGTTTGATCTGCTGAAATTCGATGCAGAGAAATTCATGAGCTTCGTCGCAGAATGATGGAAAGAAATATGAACAAACAAATGAATGGAAAATATGAATGCATGTCAGTGAGAAAGAACCTTAATTTTCGAGGAGTTTTGCTGTTTCGGCATCACTCTTGTGTTATTGGGTTGGAGGATTTGCTTTTCTTTTTTAATGTCGTGCTTTGTCGAAGATGGTAGCTTTGATGACGAGGCTTTGCACCTATCAAGATTCTGTCGTTGCGGAGGAGACTGAGTTTTATCATCTGGCTTCTGTGTTGCTTTCGCAGGTTGATGCAAAACCTTTCGTTGCTCCAATTGTTTCTTCGATGCAGGCAGTGACTTCGTTGAATTCTCTTGTTGTGGAGGAGACCGAGTTTTATCTGGCTTTGGTTTTAGATTCGTAGGTTGATGCAAATCCTTTCGTTGTTCCAATTGTTTCTTCGATGCAGGCAGTGACTTCGTTGAAGAAGTTTCATTCACTTTTGGAACCTTACGTTGCAAGGAAGACTGCTTTGGCATCAAATATCGTCTCTTCTCATGATGTCTCTCTTTATCATCCAAAGGTTGCTTCTTCTCAGGCTTCAATCTTCGCCACAGGAGCTCTATTCGTACCAGAAACCGGAGTCCTTGCATTGCTTGAATTCAAGATAGAATCTTTACCGAGTCCAGACTCCCCTTTTGAAGTTGCCGGTGGTTCTGCTTCCTTTGACAACAAAAAGGAGTAATCCCGGGATACCTTTATATTTTTCATTGTCGAACCAGACCTTGTTGTAGTTGAGGAAGGGCTCTTCAGGCTCTTTTTACCCTAGATAAGAAATTGAAACACTGATGTGAAAAGTTACACACTAATGTCAGGATGCAAATAAATTTCATGACAATTGGTTTCATTGATAGTTGCGTACCTGATCATCAGAATTTCTGACCTTGGATGCCAAATTCGTTAATCCTGGCATTAGTACTTTTCTTTCTTCGAGCAGTCTTCGCGATATGGTAGGTTGTGAGGGTCCAAAGAATGTTCCGAAGCTGCAAGAATGAAGGCATTATGTGTCAAAAAACTCATCCATCTCAAAACCAAACGCAGCACTATCAATTCCTTCCTCGTCGATGAAAATCTGAAAAGAAAGAAAAACTTACTTGTCACTTGTATTCTTATCGTTTGGACGATCATTAGCAGACCCTGATTCCTTCATATGATTGATTCGAATGCGTTCTTTGAATTGTTGCCTTTGTTGAAGGAAGTCCAATTCGGCTTCACTAGGATCACAAAGTGCTCCCATCTTTTCCCGAACTGTTAACTATTGAACCTAGCTTTTTATAAAAGCACAATTTCTCACCTGCAATCCAAAAGTGAAAAATGCAAATTAATATGATTTGATGCAGAGATTATCAATAGTTTAACAAAGACGACACATCAATTTAAGTACAATTTATCTCCTGACCCTCGCAAAGCTGTGGGCCTTGTTGGCTTGGGTCACCCTATATATATGTGTACTTGCAGAATGGGAAAATCACAAGTTTTCCTAAACCCTAATTTGTTCGATAATATGCCGATACATTTCAGAAAGAACGGAAGAAACACAGAGTAAAAGGTTAAAAAAAAAAAAAAAAAAAAAAAAAATCACATACGAGCTGAAGAAAAAACAACAAATCAACCTCTAACCAGCAAGAATTCTTAGGAATCGAGGTTTCCTAAAACCTAGCCAAAAAATACGAGATTCGAGAAAAGAAGCAATTAAAGTAAGTTGAAAAACAGATAAAAACATATAATCGTACAACGAAAAAGCATCAAACAAGTAGGAAATTGAAGTATTTAGGAGTCCCTTGTTCTACAAGTTAACCATCTGCTTGGTAGTTCCCAGAAAGCAAGAACTCGTGAGCGTAAAAAATAAGTAAATAACATCGATTCACCGAAGTGAAAAACAAAAGAAGAAAAAGTGCAAACCCTAAATATTCAACGTTGAGGAGAGAAAGACTTACAGTGACGAAAGGCTGCAGAAGAAGTGAAGAAGAGAAGGGGGGGGTGTTTGCCTTTGTTGCATGCAATGGAAGCTCGAAGGCTCCCTCTATTTATACTATTCGGCTGTGATGCTTTTTTATTTCTGTTTTTGTAGAAGCCGCAGGACTTCTTGGTGATCGACGGTTTAGGTATTCCTAGTGCTGATAGGAGATGGAGATCTTTTGAAACGTATACTTACAAATAAAAACAAATGGAAATTTTCAATTGAAAGAAATAGTAACAATTGGGCTTACTTGACTAAGAAAAATTGGATAGAATCGTTCAGATTGCGTCATTCAATTTTCACAAAAAATACAAGACTTATCGTACCTAAGTAAGAGTTATATATGATTATATTAGTAAATTTATACGGCATTAATTACTAGCTTGATGCACAAGAGAATCTCATGATCTGAAACCATTTATTTTGTAGACCATCATTTATAGATCAAATTGCAAAAATTCGCTTAAATTGAAAATCTTTAGCCTTTAATTATTATTTCAAACTTTTCATTGTTAATGTTGTCTATTTATCAAGCCACAAACAGCTTTCAATTTTAGAATTTTTTCATTAAAACTCATGATTTTGGATTTGAGTGATTTTTCATTAAAACTTTTCATTGTTAATGTTGTCTATTTATCAAGCCACAATCAGATAATTAAACAGCTTTCAATTTTGGAATTTTTTTTCATTAAAACTCATATGATTTCAGATTTGAGTGATTTTTTATACACATGATCTTTAAGGTAAGATCTAAAAAATAGACAATTCGGATCGTTAAAATACATTACAAAACAAGCCTACAAAATGTGCGCCTGTGTAAAAGAAGTGATGCTACGGATCCAATCATATATATATTTTTACTATAAAAATTCAGTACTAAACTATATGGTAGAAGACGGTAATACTATGGTGAGAAAAATTGTAATTTGCATTTTTACTATAAAAATTCAGTACTAAACTATATGGTAGAAGACGGTAATACTATGGTGAGAAAAATTGTAATTTGCAATTTTGGACCAGAGGCAGGCAGCAAACGCCTAATTTCCTTGTCCCATACATATATAACTCATTTAAACTAACAGTTGATATTATTATCTTAATAAACCTTAAAACAGTCAACAACACAATCAAGTATTTGAAACCCACTGATTTTACATAATCTCTATCAAAATTTCAAGAAAAAGAGAGCAGGATTATGAAGTTTTCGCAATTAGGCGGCTTCTGCAGATGGGAGATTCCCTTTGTTCGAATGCTCCTTGTATATGCAGAGGTGGTGTTCCATAATCCAATGACCGGAGATTCAACAACTTTAACGGTTAATTCCATAAGAGAGGTGTCATTGCACATGACCATGGTGATAGGGCGGAGGCGGCGGACCACTCTGCATCATCCCAGGGCCCATTTGAGGAGAAGATATAGGTATAGTTCCGGGTGGCATGTACGGTTGATTATGCATCTGAAACGGCATGGACTGAGGAACTGCCGGAACAGTTGGTCCCCACCCTGCAGAAGGCTGAGGCATCACAGCCTGATCAGCATACTGAGCCCCGCTGTATGGAGGCACTGTGGCACTCTGATGAACTGGCTGTTGTCCTAGAATTGACGGTTGTGCGGCCACAATTGGAATGGTAGGGATTGTATAGTCTCTGCTCCGATCATTGTTCACCTGTAATCAGCATGGTAGGTGCAGAACATTAGGCACAGCTCGTCTCCCGAAATCATGGGAAAGTTGAAAAAGAAAATGGAACACCAACAAGAAGTGCAAATGACTAATCCAGGAGACCTTCGGGGAATATATTTTAACTTGCCTTTATGCTGAGATCGGTATGGCGTGAATATGAGATGTGGAGCTTGCAGAACCCTCCATCATATATGGAGTGCCCTTCCAAGGCCTCCTTGGCAACAACAGCCGTCTGAACCTCTGCACGCCACAACATAATTAGCCCCATGTATAATCGGCAGTTACTTCTACGGGAATTGTAAAATGCAGCACCTTGTACATGAGTAATAAACAACCTAACATTCACTCAGCAAGGCTAAGGTGGTTTAAAGTCGGTAGTGCCTTAGGTTCAAAATCCATAGGGCTTACGCTCAAAATCAGTATGGCCTAGGTTCAAAATCTGTAAGGCTTAGGTTCAACCATACATATGTCAGCTGGCTAGGTCCCGATTAATCAGGTCAGATCATCAAACCCTTACATTCCAATTTTGAAAACCATGAAAGAGAGCTAGTAGAAAGGTACCTGGATACTGAATCAAGGCCTGAACCCCTCCATTCTTATCAAACATGGCGATCTTTTGAATAGGCCCGAAAGCAGAAAAGACCTAGTGGCAGGAAAAGGAAAAGATCAGTTTGCGACTGAATCCACATGGTTGAAAAGAACACGATCATATTTATAAATAAATCAGATATACCATGTGTAAAACGTCCAAGGTGACAGCATACTGCATGTTTTCGATGGATGCAAGAAGCACATTACTCTCCGGTTCTAGCTTTTTCCCATCCAATCCCACAATTAGCTGTAATGATGAAACAATGAACTCTATTAATAGAGGTACGATATAACATGCTCGAAGATACAAGTTTACATCACAATGTTGAATTATTCTCAAGTATCTCCTAGAAAAAGCACCAGCAGACGAATTTAATTCCTGTTTTCCCCAATCTATTGATACGTACCAAAAACACCTCATAAAAATACAAAACATTTTATGTGACATGCATGCCAAGATCGAAATGAATAAGGGCCTTGGTACAGAAATGTCTGCCTGCCTCACCCTCATGATATAACCTAATAACAGATTTTGCCCCCATCACTGCATTACCTGACCACTTCCATCTATGGCTGATGGAGCAACTGGAAGGTTAGGATTAGTGTAGTCCCTGAATCAGCAAAATGGGTAAAGTAAGAACAGTGCTCACCTACATAGAGATAAAGACAGTCCAATAATAGAAAATATTTATTTATTTATTTGTTTTATAAATAATTACAAGAAAAGGAAACATCATAAATACAGAAACAATGTAGGAGGGTGCAACATAAAATAAGGTATTATTTCCAAGGAACTGGAATAACAAAAACAAATATGTGAATACCTGCTTCGGTGACTTTGAAATTTCACACTCAAATCAGTGTGTCCAGAATATGTTATCCTGAGAGTACATGGTCCCACATGCTCAGGAAGCAGATACCTGAGCCAAAGAGTACAAGCAGAAAATGAGCCGCCATCACCAAATATCATCTAAAAGCAATATTTACAACCAACACCCAATGGAGATTATAGCACTTGAACACGCCCAAAGTTTAAAAAACTGTTTTCCGAGAGAGCTTTCGTGCCCTACAGGCTGTCTAATAGCCGACAGGTGACTAGATCCTATATGTGTGAACACTTTTTAAATCTGATACTTGATACCACGTAAAACAACCAACACAATTGTCACCTAGGGATGATTCTTGAATCCAGTGCAGTTTTGGCAGAAGTGGCAGTTTCTGCATCTGAAAATTGCACGAGTGCCTGAAAAGAAGAATACAAAATGAGATTATTTAGAGAGGGCATCGGAAGCCGATTATAAATTTAGAAGAAAATTAACTCATAAAGACCTGGAATCCCGCAGTCTTCTCAAAAGTAGTTATCTTGTGCACAAACCCAAAAGCTGAAAATACCTGCATCACTAGAATAATATTCAGAAAAATATACATAAGGAAATACAATACACTTCAGAAACTTGAAAACAAACTTCCAGAGATAAGCCCTCTACAAATTATTATCAAATAATAAAAACACACAATTTTTTTTCTAACTTTAAAAAGCTTCCAATTGTTACTCTTTTCTTTATAAGCAAAACTTCATTACAGCCTATTAAAAAACAAAAGTGACATTGAGTTTATTTTTAGGGAGTGTCTTAATCTTTCAACTAAAATATGTGAAAATCATTATCTTATCTACAAAATATAATAGAACTTTATTACTTTGGAATGGTGTACAGAACTATGGGGCCATGAATTTCCAGTTTAGTTAAAGGGAATAAGAGTGATGTCATTAATCTTTTAACAAATTTCATTAAAGCATATAGCCAGTTTTTGTATAACATGCTGCTAAATTTACAAAGGGTGTGCAATTAAAAGCTTGAGAGATACTATAACGTAAAAGTGTGAGACAATCACGCTGATGAAACAAAGCAACAGACAAAAATTCTATAAAACGAGCATGTATAAATTAAAAAAGGGGATATGCAGGGTGCACAAGAGAAGAAATGAAAGCAGTCCACGCTATTAGAGTGGTAGGATTAGGATCATGAGGAGGAAGAGTAGGGAAGAAAGAGGCAGTGTTAAGAGAAGGAGAAAGGAGACAAACACACATGTGCTCTTTCTCCCGATGCACTAAGCTGCCATTGAAGATTTTCTCTTGAAATGGGCCTGCTGATCCATTCACATTCATGTCAAACAAAAGCACCCCAGAACAGGAGGATTTACAACCCAAACACAATACCTTAATGCTAACATATTTGTACTGAAATGTTTACCTCTTTAACTATAACATGGAAGCAGGCAAAATTGCTTACCAGGTGTAAAATATCTATGCTGACAAGGCGTGCATCCGCACCTTCAATTGTTACTAACAGTACATTTCCTGCAACATCCGCGGCAGTTTTGTTGTTCACTATTTCTTGCCTGTTGGAGTACTGTAGGTAAACAGTTTTCCCTCTTACTTGAGCAGGTTCTGAAGATGACGCATAATATGATATCATCGCAATAGCTTGATTTAAATCTGCCTAAAAACATTCATGAAATATTAAAGGAAAATGTAATCAGTGATAACATATATTAAAAGCAGAATGAACCAAAACAAAAAACTGAAAGTACACTCACAAATTCAATAAATGCCTGGTTACGGTTTGCTCCAACATTGCACTTTGTGTTGACAACTTTACCAAATGGTTTTCCCAGTTCTATCAATTCCTCCTCTGTACACTCCCACGGCAAGTTCCTCAAATGAAGCACCTTAGATGGTGGCTGAGTGTACCGGAACTGTGGCTGACTGGACACAGAAGCCATTCTGTATACCAACCCAATACCTACAAAACAACACCAGATAAATACTCAGTCCTTCCGATCACCACACCAAGACGCATTTCATAATTAGATTCTCCATCACAAGAAAATGAACTCATTACTCTTCATCTTAACTACACACAATGAAAAATTGCACTTCATGCCCGTAATATATACGCATAACTGCCCAACCGTTACAGGTGATTGATCTCAACCATTTAAAACATTCCAAATAACAACCTAAGGATTTGAAAACTGGACATCCATTAGCTCACCAACGTTAAGTGATTCATCACAAGCATTAAGTGATGACATGGACAAATATTGAATCGGGTTTTACTCTTGTGTCATCTATGGAGCTCTCCTTTCCCCAAATCGACTCCTTTTAGTCATTTAGGGTAAAGGAGCCGATTTGGAGATTTAGAGCTCCATAAATGATGCGGGAGTGAGAGCGCGCTTCAATATTTGTCCACATCGCGGGTGACCTAACACACGTCTAATTTTCAAAACATCAGGCAGTTATTTGGAATGTTTTAAAAGGCTATGTAGCTATCCGTACGTAAGCCCTACATATACACACATATATATGGAATGCATGTAACTATTTGTATATTTGATTGTGAACGTTTGTAAATGCATATGCAAAGCAAAGTAAGGAAATTTTCATGACGGAAAAAAGCATCAATGTCCTCAAAATTCAACCTTGTTTATAAATTATAATAATTCACAACATATCCGAACCCAGCAAACGTGAAAAAATGCAAATAACAAGTACAAAATCCCAGCCAAGCTAGCAATGGTAAATAGATGCATGCCGATAGTGAAAAATCGAAAAGGCAAAAGCAAAATTTGAGACGAACTAAACAAAAAGAACCATGAAAATTGCGAATTGAAAATTAAAATTGGGGGAAAAAATCGAAAGGGTTAAAAAGGAGGAAAATTGGGTACCTGAAGAATCGAAAGGAACTAGAACCTCGATGGATTGTCAGCAAATTAGGGTTCTTGAGACTGAGTACCCGTGTTGCACAGTAGTCCACCTGGCCTGCTTTAGTACAGCAAAATGTTTTCGGGAGGAAGAAAGAGAAGGATTTACAGAACTTGAAATGTGGGCTTCGAGCCCATTTAACTAAAAACGAAAGATTATTTTCGAACCCATTTCGTAACGTTCTGCATAAAATCGGATTTTTTATTCCCGAAAGAGAAATGCTAGCTACCTGTTGTATTTGTTTTCTTCTATTTATGTTTTGATAATATAAAAGGCATAAGTGCGTTCTTGTAAAAGCATTTTTCAGGTGTTTGGTTACCTTAAATGCTTTTAACTTTTACTATTTAACGTGAGAAAAACTCTTTTCATAATATAAAAGCGTTATGATATTTAAGAACTATCAAACAAGTCAGAAGTTCTACTATGGCATATGATAATATATTGCATTTGGTTAATTGCTTATGAGTTATTAGAAGAAATAACTTAACCAAATCGGAAACTAAGGGCTCGTAATTTACTTTCAAGGAATGAATTACAAAGGAATTCATGTCATTCTCATTCATGTGTTTACTAACTATTAAAAATCACATAATATAGAACATCCCAGAGTATACTAGAAACTCTTGAATCATACTACTAGTTTAAGACCTAAATCGAACCATTTCAAATTGTGATGCTAGAATGTTCATAGCCTAATCCTTCATATCCCGATTTATTCTCATGGTAAGTAAGCATGCCCTAAACAAGTACTGAAAATGTTATGATGCTTTGAAATATTAGTACATCGAGAACTTTAACTGTTGGATCTTGATCATTGCATATTTAACCAAAGAATCTAACGATTAAATATCACAAAAGAAAAAAAAGAAAATCCTCAATCGTACTACTAGTTTAAGACCTAAACCGAACCATTTCGAACTGTGATGTTATTTGGCGTAATACTTTATCGTGCAAAAGTCGGTCGTATTCCTTTCTCCAATTGTTGTGACCGTTGAACGTTTTACTCGCAGCCGTGGCTTCCGGAAGCTGTTTGTTTGTATGCAACTCAAGCTTTTCAAATCCTTTCTGTTCTTCCTTAACGCGAAAAATAATAAAATATCACTCACTGACACTGGGTGCTTACAAACCACAAAGTATGGCCCTTAAGTTATATACCATTCAACTTGTCTGACCAACAAGAACATCTTTGTAAGGAGTAGGAGCTGGTTCTGCAGCTACATTTGGATTTGGTTCCACATGATGTGCATGATGATTGTTATCGTAACGAGCTGATGGTCTTTGTGACGATCTCCTCCGATGATCTTCGACTATAAGCGGAACCTGGCCTTCCCTTCCGCGAACGAGCCTCTCCTGCGCCCCTCCCCGCAGTTTCTCAAGCCTCAGTCCATCACCCATTTGTTGCATCTTGAACACCTTCACCACATTTGCTAGTCCTCCTATCAGCAACAACAGGCTTCCTCCCGTCCCCAGCCACACCCAAGTTCTACCCTGCACGCATTTACCAATAAATTAATTGTGTAAAAGATTATAATAATCAAAATTAAAGGAACTCAATTAAATTAAGGAGGAAGGACTAAGGACTAATTACCAGTATCTGTAGGCCATGAAGGGACAGTCTATGTTGCTCCCGGCTGTTGAGAATTGCAGCTACTGTGAACAACACACTCCCAATCAGAAATGGGATATACACACATTGTTGAAGTATTTGGACATGCCCGTCTGCCCTCTCGTAGATTTGGCACGAGTTGTGGATCGATCCAAGCAGCCACAGAACAGGACCAGCAATTAGCATGTTCTTCGCATGCCTCTCAAGCTTAGAGTACTGATGCGAGAATTATACGCACACAAATTAAACCCTCTTTTTATCAATTGTAGTATAAGTATAAGTAGGGATCGTTCTTAACCGGGGATTAGGAGGGATTGCAAAATCACTTGGAAACTGACTCAAAAACGTAAAATAAAGTTTAAAACACTAAACTAGACTCAAAGAATGCAAAACTAAACATTTAAAACACTAAAACAAACCAAAGGACTCAAAACAGCCCCAAAACACTCAAAACTGCCTTAAAAACACAATCTGGGCAGTTTTGAGCACTTTGGTGAATTTGGACGAATGTGTGTAATAAATTGAATCAAAACACTTATAAACACAAACTAAGACACTTTAACACTAAACTAGACTCAAAGAATGCAAAACTAAACACTTCAAACACTAAAACAAACCAAAAGACTCAAACAGCACCCAAAACACTCAAAACTGCCTTAAAAACACTTTCTGGGCAGTTTTGAGCACTTTGACTACTTTGGACGAAATTGGGTAATAAAATGAATCAAAACACTTAGAAACACAAACTAAGACACTTTCTAACTAAGTTGGACACTAAAGCAAGGGGGGATTGAGTTTTGGACGAAATTAAACTAATTGCACAGATTCTAATTCAAACAGATTGTAAGTATGAATGTGATGGATTGCTAGCTAAGGGGTTCATCTCCACACATGTTACACTTGCATAATAAAAAGATTTCCAATTGCATTTCAATAAACCATGAATTCTCAACACCCCAAGTTAACCGTGATGCACTAATTAACCTTCAAATCTTCCTAACGTTATTGAATTGGATGATTGCATACGACAACCCAAAACATTCCCCACAAGTCCCCTACATGATTGCATAATAGAGATACAAGCAAGAATCATTACGCTCTATGAAGATTATAAGTGTTGACGAGGCATTCGTTACTATGATTGCATGAAACTTATGCCAATAATTCGTTTAATGCGATTGTTTATAAGCAACCTCCACTACTTGTGAATATAAGTTCGTAACTATTAGGTGAAACTCACTTATATTCTAGCGTCATATTCATGCATGAAAATTAAGCGTGTACTCTCAATAAACATACATAAATAAGTTATCAATCAAACAGTTAAACAAATTGAATCCACAACTTATGAAACGCAATTAGAAGTAATCAAATCAAAATGCAAGCATAAACATATATTTCGAATCCCCCCTAGCCAAAGGGGGGTTTAGTTCCTCATACGTACAAAACAAAGAGAATTGAAATTAAACATTGTAATCGAGGAAAAGAAACACCTAAACATTCCAACAACTCACACTTGAATTGTATGAACGTTTAGGCACTCTTCTCCTCCTCTTCGTTGTAGCACAAGGTCTAATGATAGTTTTATGGTGTGGATGTGTGTTTGAATGAATGAATTTCTGAAATGGAAGAATGTATGAGAATGAATGGGAATGAATGAATTGTGGCTGCAATGGATGCTTATTTATAGGTGAAAAGGAGGGAATATGACAGCTAGGAACTTGGTGGAAATCTGGAATGGTGATGGGAGATGCATGTGGCTGATTTATGCATGTGATTAAAGGGTAATGACAGCTAGGTTATGATGATGAATGCATGTGCAAAGTTGGTTGAATGATTATGGGTGCATGTGGCTGATTTATGGTGCAATGATGAAAGGCAAGGTGCATGTGGCTGATTTGTGAAGGGAATGCATGTGGAATGAATGTGTGAATGATGGCAGATTGTGTATGTGAATGATTAGGGTGAATGTGCATGTGCTTTGACAGCTAGGTTGAATAAATTAAAGGGAGTGCATGTGGCTTGGTTGGAATGATTGGAATGCAATCTGAAATGGGATGTGTTGGTGTGAATTTCTGGTACAAAGGGCCTCCTTTGGTCTTCAATTTCGTCCATCTACTTGGCTTCAAGTATATGCAATCCATTTAACGCCCCAAACTACTCCAAAATGCACCAAAATGCACCATTTTGCATACTTTGCCCTTAGAACCTGAAAACACACAAAAGAAGCATAAAAGACTAAAATAACTAAAGAAACATAACGTAAATGCACGAGAACAAGCCATTTAAGTCGCATGAATATGCTCCTATCAAATACCCCCACACTTATCTTTTGCTAGTCCTCGAGCAAAACAGAAAGAAAAACAAAACAAAACGAAACGAAACAAAACAAGTAAAACACAACCTAAACCTTCCAACAATCGTCTTAGGGATTTCCAATGCACATGACATGTTAAAAATCATCATTCTCACAGATTTTAGTCATCTTCACACTTAAGTACATTCTTAATCATAGTCACCACATACTATTTCACAATTAAGCATTTAAAACCATGTTTTGAATGTAGTAACATGCCTTAGAGAATTTGCTCAATTCCTTACAAGATATGCACTCGATTTTCACTCAGATTTTCTAACTACACACCCTAATCTAGTCATTTGTGAGAAGATTAATGAAAACGAACACTCACATATATATATATATATATATATCACAAAGAGAGCAATTTCTGGAGTTAATAAGCATGTTTAGATATGATCTCATGAATGGAATGCTACTACTTAGACGCGAGAACCAGTGACACTATATGCTCATACCAAGTTCAAACTCCACAAATTGAAACACATAACACTCAAGATTGAAGTCACGGGTTGTAATGGGGTTCGGGGCGTATGGATAACAAAGAAGGGATATGGAAAACAAAGGTTCTTAAAGAAATAGTGAGCAAAGCACTTCAATCAACTAAGAATTCACTTTTGAATGTAAACTCAACTTTTGAACAGAAAGGGAGAATTTTGACAATTTACGGTCAAAATTGGTGTTTTGGACCCTTTCTTCAATCACTCATTCTTTCATTTTTTTCAAACTCTTTTTTTTTTTCTTTCTTTCTTTTTTTTTTCTTTTCTTTTGAATCTCAAAACATACATAAACACTTAAACATTCTCTCCCCCACACTTATTTTCTTTCATAATGTAACTCAAAAGGAATTCAATTAAGTCATGCTCACTATCTTTTAAGAACAAGGGTGGGGCTTGTCCTAAACTAGGCTAGGTGAGGAAAATGTGGGTAAACAAAGAATAAACGCTAAACAAGGCTCAACGGGGTTAAAACTTACAACATATACGAAATATGGGAAGTAAGGCTATTTGGCTATGGTGGTGGTCACTACACAACTTCTTCTTGAATATGTGTTATGCAAATCAATAACATGCTTTGAATGAAATGGGCATGAGTTCTAGCATTTGGAACTATATGATGAAACGCCTTCTAAGTAGTAACCAAGCAAAGAATAATGAGATCATGCAACGACTTTAGAAAACAAGAAATCACAGATTATACTCTCCAAGAACGTTATAGGCTCAAGTCTCTCAGGGTTGTAGCGTTTGTTTGAGTTCCTTCCTTCAAGCATGTTACATAACTAATTTTTTCTTTTATGATTGCATGTGAAGTCATACATTATAACCATAACCAAGCATATACCAAGAGTAAACTTTTCTCCATGTTTATAACTCTTTTTAACAGTCATGCAATTAAAAACCAAATCCTTATCATTGTGTTGGAAGGTGACCTACGACACAAACACACAAAAATGACTCAAAACACTCTTTTTAGGCTTTTCAAAATATGTTTTTCAAATTTTTATGTGATCTTCAGAGTTATCAAAACAAAACATACTAAAACACTCTAAAACAACTTAAAAATACCTTAAAACAGCAAGGAACAACATTTGAAGTTATGGGTGATAAAATCCCACGAATTTGCATCAAATATACTTAGTTACCCCCCCCCCCCCCACACTTAAATCACACATTGTCCTCAATGTTTTAAGCATAGATTTACATAACACATAAGTAAAAACACAAACAGCATTTATACATACTAAACATGGCAGAATGTAACTAACAAAGAGAAGAGTTTAGGGACGCAAATCTGGAATTGGAGTGCTTTCTCGGTCTTCCTTTGTTGAATGCATGGGTTGATCTTGGTGATTCCACAGGCTTACTCCTGAACTGGGCTGGAGGATTCTTTTTGGTCTCCTCCACTCGTTGATTTTCCTTTGTGCTACTCTTGAACTGAGCAGCAGGATTCTTTTGGTCTCCCCCGAAGGTCTGAGCTTCCTCCTTTTATCTGTTTCTTTGTTCAATCTCTCCAATTCGTATTGAAGAGGGTTAGAGGATAGCTCAGCATATGCAGTTGTAGTTTGTCTCCACATGCTTCAATGTATCATTTTCACTTGCCTTACTTGCTCCCATTTGCAGAAGTGGTCCCTTCTCTGGAAGTGTATCAACCGTTGAAGATGACTACTCGAGAGCAACGCTAGGTAAGCAATCAGGGAAGGGATTCCAGGCAGTTGGTTCCAGATCGGAAGATTGACTCCAAGTGCCGGCTGATTGCTTCTTTCACTTTGCCATGCGAGTAAGAACAAGGACAAAGAAAAGGACAGGGAAAGAGCATGATATGAGATACTTTTGCTTTTGACCTTGATGATATGAGATACCTTTGCTTTTGAAGAAGCGGTGAATGAATCAGCACATGCTTCCATCTACCGTTTCCTCCTGGGTCATCTGTACTCCAGGCATCTGGTATCATCTTTGGGGAAGAAGAAAAAATTGAGTATTTCGAAAGGCTTTGCTGGGAGTGTGCCCTCAGAGGTGAGGAAAAGTTAGGTATTTTCTTCAGGTCTGCCTTGCCATAAAAGATAAAGGTCGACATATATAGGGATTTCCCAATAGTAAGTGTTGTTCTTTTACCCTTGTCGACAAATGTTTTGATCTCGCAAATCCGGCTTTTTGAAATAATGTCGACTCTTAAATCTTTGAATACGCCTATTTGCTTTCTGAACGACGCCTCTTCGATTTCTGAGCAGGCGCCCCTTCGATTTCTGAACGACACGTAGTAGTGCGGATGCGACTCTTTTGACAAAGCTGCACGTGTTTTCTGAAAAGCAGAGAAAGCGTCGCCGAACTTTGCGCTTGTCGGCTAAAGATGTGTAGTTGCGATGATGGCCTCCACGTGTCTTCAACTTTGTCAGAGATCTTTTGACAAAGTTGAACGCACATACACATTCTGAAGACTGCCCATCTGTGAAAATCGTCTTCGGCCCTTTGAAATTTAAGTCCATCCAGCCCTTCTCTTTGAACACTTTTGAAAAATGGCAAACCCATCGAACCTTAGCTTAGAATTGAGTCTCAGCAGTGATACGGGCGCGCCGCGTCAAGGTAACGTATGGTGCCCTTCTTTCTTATCTTCTAACGGTCCTCTTACAGGTGAAGACTCAGTGATGCAGGATGCAACAACAGCTACAATAGTAGCTAGGAACCTCCTCACTCCCAAAGATAGTCAGCTGCTTTCAGGACGGTCCGATGAGTTGGCCGTTCAAGAATCCCTCGCTCTCAGTGTTCAGTGTGCGGGCTCTGTGTCCAACATGGGCCAACGCCTGCTTGCTCGGTCCCGCCAAGTGGAATCGTTGATGGCAGAGGTAGAAAATCTTAAGCAGGAGATCAACCAGCTTAAGTACGAGAATAGAAGTTTGCACGTGCTTGCAAATAACTATTCGTCGGGCATGAAGAGGAAGCTTGATGAGCTGCAAGAATCTCAAGGTCGAATGCAAAGTGACCGTCAAAGGCTTGCGTCTTTCTTCCAGAGGAACCTTTTTCCTGGGTCATCCAGCGTTCCACCCAGTATTGAGGCCTGGAATGCTCTAGCTCCGATGCCTCCCGTTCCGATGCCTCCTGCTCTGATGCCTTCCGCTCCGATGCCTTCCGCTCCGAGAGTTTCGCTACGTAGTGGGTCTTCACGTACACAACCTTTGTGAAGGCTACATTCTTTTATTTTTTATTTATTTATTTTTTTTTCTTTTATTTATTTATTTATTTTTGTTTAAATCAAACGGCATGGACTTGATCTTTGAATGGAAGGTGATACTTGAAATGATCCGGTAATGGTTTAAATTCTAAAGTGGGTGCCTGAATCATTAACAACATATTAGTATAAATCAAAATTGAAATTCGGGGAGGTGGCTTACCTGTGTGTTCCGACAAGAACTCAATGACAAACACCACTCCCTTGAAAGTTTCAGGGATATTGGACTTGGCCAGATTGCATGTGATGGTTATGACTTGTCCAATGTCGTCAAATTCAACTTCTTTGGGTTTTGTGGTTTCAAATATGTCCTCTTTGACGAATTCTTGATATTCCCCCGTCACATCTTGCTCTTGATTCTTTGGAAAGGATTCGAAGATGCCTTTCTCACCCTCTTCTTCCTTGGATTGCATGCTCCTGCAAGGAATAGGGACATTCAGTGGAACGGGGTTAGAAATAATTAACTTTGGAACAACCTTACCTGAATTGGATGGCGTATGAGCAATAGGTGCCTGCGGCAAAGGTGTTTCCTCTTCCTCAATTAGCAGCACCTCATCGACTTCTAGGCTATGTTTGGACATTTTTACGTCATTTCCAACCTCCATAGCACTTCCCAAAGTGATAGCATTATGGATTTCAAAATCTTCCTTCGAGTTTTCAATAGTTGAGTTGGAGAGTTCACTTTGCTCTTGAATTTGTTTCATGAACTTCATAATCTGCCCAATTTGCTCCTCCAAGTTGTCCAACCTTTTGTCTTGATTTTGCCTTGCTTTGTTTTGATCTTCTTGCCCCTGAGACAAATTGGTGAGTAACGTACTAACCGTATCATTATACAAAGACTCACTTGAATTTGTTTGGGCAGGTTGTGGTGGCTGCATAAGTGTTGTATAGAACTCCTCATATGGCTGCCAATAACCTTCTTGTTGAGCCTCATTGTCTTGATTTTGTGAGCCCTGCACCAAACAAAGTAATTCATTAAGCTTTTGATTATAACATATTGACGAACTTGAATTTGTTTGGGCAGGTTGTGGTGGATGCATAGACGTTGAATAGAACTCCTCATAAGGCTGCCAATATCCTTCTTGTTGAATATGTTGAGGTTCCCACCACATAGAGTTTGAATGATCACTCCAATCCGAATTGTAAGTATTGGAAAACATGTCGTTCCTTGATTGATTATGATCAAATGTACCAACTCTTTGCGTTTGGTACTCTTCCATCAGCTGTGACAAAAGAGAAGCATTATCAAGTGCCATGTTGTGCTTCTCTAGTACTTGAATTCAACAAACAAAACACAAATAAAAAAAACTAAAACTAAAATACATAACAGAAACGAACAATCCAAGGGATTAGCAAATTTGCTAATCCCCGGCAACGGCGCCAAAATTTGATGCGAGAATTATACGCACACAAATTAAACCCTCTTTTTATCAATTGTAGTATAAGTATAAGTAGGGATCGTTCTTAACCGGGGATTAGGAGGGATTGCAAAATCACTTGGAAACTGACTCAAAAACGTAAAATAAAGTTTAAAACACTAAACTAGACTCAAAGAATGCAAAACTAAACATTTAAAACACTAAAACAAACCAAAGGACTCAAAACAGCCCCAAAACACTCAAAACTGCCTTAAAAACACAATCTGGGCAGTTTTGAGCACTTTGGTGAATTTGGACGAATGTGTGTAATAAATTGAATCAAAACACTTATAAACACAAACTAAGACACTTTAACACTAAACTAGACTCAAAGAATGCAAAACTAAACACTTCAAACACTAAAACAAACCAAAAGACTCAAACAGCACCCAAAACACTCAAAACTGCCTTAAAAACACTTTCTGGGCAGTTTTGAGCACTTTGACTACTTTGGACGAAATTGGGTAATAATATGAATCAAAACACTTAGAAACACAAACTAAGACACTTTCTAACTAAGTCGGACACTAAAGCAATGGGGGATTGAGTTTTGGACGAAATTAAACTAATTGCACAGATTCTAATTCAAACAGATTGTAAGTATGAATGTGATGTTGGAAATGTGCCCTAAAACCAATCATATGATGATACTTTACGGACATTTCAAACTAATGTAGTTTAAAGGGCAAAGATTATTGTTTGAGCCGTCTAATATAAATGTTATATGCTTAAACGATAAGTCCAAGGAATATGTGATTGGAAGAATGCGATCTAAAGAAGTTAGATTCATGAGACCATTCTTTCGTTGACACATCCTAAACGTTCCTGATCATAGGATTGTCAATTGGGCATTGACAGTCCGTTAAGATCAGTACGTGCTATGTCTTCTCTCAGGGAGAGTGACTAGTCTCGAGTCATTGGTGTGTGTGACATCAAGACAAGTACGTAGGTGCTCAATAGAGAATGAGTTCACTGAACACGATCAACGAAGAGTTCTCATATTCATGTCACATGAGAACTCATGGTTGGGATAATGCAAATTAGTCTTTTGACCTGAGGCATCACAGTTGTCTTGTGGTTAGGTCCTTAATCTTTGATTATGTCAACGTCACTCTATCAGGGTGTCCACGGCATCGTTGGGGTTAAGCCACTTAGCCATGGAGGCAAGTGAATGCGCAACAAGGGATCTCTAACCTTCAAACTGTTTGAGGGAGAATACTCTATGATATGATTTAGAATCTCTGGCCAGAGTATGAATGAGATGTTGGAATGCGTTCCAGATCACATTCAAGGTAATCATATAAGTACAAGATTCACATTGGATAGTAGACATGAATAAACTATCAAACCAAACAATGTGGTCAAGAGTATTGTATTAGAGAAATACCGTATTGCATTTGTAATCCTAAACTGAATAGGTTCTCCACCTCTTCTGATTAGCTTGGGTAACCATGATATGCTGCTAGGTGTCACTCATGGTTTGTGGAAGCCCTAAAAGTGTATTATCACTAACGGGAGAATTGAAAGTAAGTTTCAATTCACAATCGATTTGAAAGAGTTTGAATCGCCCACTGCCTCGCTAAAAGGAACCTAATGGATCGTACACCGTGTAAGGTAGAGTTTGAAGATTCAACGGAGATGAGTAAGAATAATTAAATGGTTTAATTATTTATGGCAAGGATTAATTAATATGTTAATTAATCAAACGAATAAGTTCGTTAAAAACCTCGGGTTAGTTTTGGGCCGCAAGGCCCAATGGGATTTGAATGTCAAGCCCATTAACTCAAGTTGTATGACAACTTGAATAAAACAAAGGGCTTGAAAGCCCAATAAACCTATAGGCTAGCCATGTGTAAAAGAATAGGGCTTTTGGTCCATTAGGTCACTTATTTGAAGGGACTATATAAAGGACTTTATAGCCTAAAATTTACTAAGGGTTATTTTGGGGGAAAGGATGAGAACACAAGCTCTCCTTTCTCTCTAAAATTTTGGCCAATCTAGAGGGGAAAATCTAGCAATCTTACTTCCTCTAGGTCACTCATTTCTTCTTCAATATACCTTGGTGTGGAGACTTAGAGGTTCTCAATTTTGGGAACTTGGAGAAACCTTTTCATCCATCCAAATCCATGGATCTAAGATGCAAGGAATGAAGGCCCTCTCTTTGGGTGATTAGCCTTTGCTTATGCAAAGAGGAATCTACAAAGGTATTGATTTCTCAACTCACTTTATTTTGAGTTGAGTCTTGGTTCACCTATCTACTAGGCTTTGAATTTCATGGGTAAATGTTTTGTTTTTAAGTGCATACAAGCATGATTCCGCCTTTAATTGTTAATTGCATGCTATTGATGTTGCTTAAATGAACATGTTTTTCACAAATTTTCCTTCAAGTGGTATCAGAGCCTAAGTCTAGTAGTTGGTGAATCCTTTTGGGTTTTGTAGTTCATAGTTTATGATTTGAATGTTGTAATTGTTACAAGCTTTATTCTTGCTTCTTTGAATGTAAATTTTGTTAGAAAGTTTGCCATCTCAAATGTTGTAGATGTAGTTCATATGAGCATGAATTTTGGAGCTAAAATTTGGTGCCATGTTTTTTGGGAAATTCGGCCAAATCCAAAGGGTGGAATTTTGGGTTCTTGTTTGACTTGTTAAAATTGTTTTAAAGTGACTTTTGGAACCCCTATGTACCCTAGTATGGTTGTATGTTATTTCCCTTAAGTTTGAGTGTTTTTGGTATGTTTTTGGGTGAAGAATGTTCATGGAGCTCTTATGGGTTTTCATGAATGTTCTTCATTGTTCTTGATATGTTCTTGCCAAGAACAAAAGGTTTGGTGTTTTGATTCAAAGTTTTGATTTATTTCATAAAGTTTTTGTTTTGAAATATTTCTTATGTTTAAATATATTAGATATTTATTTTGAAAAATTAAAGAAATTATAGTGGGTTTGGTGTGTAATGATTTATTCCATTACACACACCCCACTTACAAAAACTTATAAATTTTTTTTATTACTTTGCTTCAAAATCAGCCACCCTAATCAATTAGGGTCCTTGTGGGGCTTTCATGCAATTATATAAAGTTTTGATACTTTTGTGTATTTGCATTTTGACCCAAAAGTTTACGTTTTTACGTAAAGGTCCAAAATCACTAAAAGGACAAATTGTTTTGCTCCTTTAATGAAGTTTTATTTTTTGTGGAAATTTTTGGGTTCTAGTTGTAATTACATGAAGTAGTGGACTTTTGTGTTTTTACAAAGTGACCCCAAAAGTTTAAGTTTTTGCAAAATAGCCCAAACGTTGAGGTTAATTGCACTATGGCCCAAACAAGTTGAGGTCATAGCATTTTGGCCCAAATTAGGTAGAGAACAAAATTGTTTTGTTTCTTTAAATGAGAATTGGATTTTCATTTCATTTAGCTCCATTTAAATCAATTCTATGGATACAAAAACCAAATGAAAATGTTGCATTCAAGTTTAATTAGTTAAAGCGTTAATTAATTAAAGAAAGGGTGATTATGAACCTTAGCCTACGATAATTGAGCTATGTGAAAGGCCGTTTCAAATTTGTTTGAACCATGGGAATGTGTAGATTAAATTTTGGTTGTAATTTGATATGATCAATTGTTGTAAAAGAGCATAAGCTCTTCTTTACTTTAAAAGTAATTTGATTTGATCAATTGTTGTAAAAGAGCATAAGCTCTTATTTACTTTGAAGTACTCCTTTCTTGTTTTATTCGATATGCATGAAATTGGAGTAGTTGGGTCCAACGCCCAATAAGACAACACGTCTTAATGTGATTAAACGCGTAACTAAAATCAATCTCCATCCCTAGACCGAGATTCAACACTAGGCTCGTGTTTGAATCGAATCAAAGGTTCATAGTCATCCTAAGGCCCTAAGGCAACTATATAGTCCATCAATGAATGCAAACCTTATGTTAGTAGTATCATATACTCTTGCTTTAAAACCGTTTTAAAAGCTTAGTGGGAGTATTATATACAACTAAATCAATCAAATGGACCAATAGTTGTAATAGGACCAAAATGTTTTAATTGGATTAAAATGTATGTTTATATGTGATGAGACCTAAAAACCCTCAACCAAATCAATATTAAGTTGATAAGCGAGAGATGCTTTGAATGTCTCTTCGTGGCCTTCCACCGTGGTAGGCTCCAATCGTTTGTGACTTGTACACCGGCTTCACCCTATCATGGGGGAGTACAAAGTGCATGCTTACACTCAGGAGGAGTCTATACGCATATGATGAGGTGAGTGTAGGCAACGAGGATAGCCAACATCGTATCATCGTGAGGTTATTCTTGAACCCCTACACGAACTAAGCATGGTGGGAATAACTTAACTAAGTGCAATAGTGCCAACATCGTATCATCGTGAGGCAACATTCTCTAGAGGCCAAACAAGATGGGTAATTACAAACGTTGTAAATGAGTAAAGCGTTATTCTCTCATCATTATTTTTGCTAACCAACATCGTATCATCGTGAGGTGGGCTTGGTAATGGTGAGCCTCCCATACCCTACTAAGAGTTTCCTCCAAAACTCTCGAATTCCGATGAGGGATATGGAATTTGCCAAAAATAGTGGGTGGTGCTATTTGATTTAAAGACCCGAATCAAATGGCTTAAAATCAATCAATTTATATTCGTTATGTATTTGTTTACCAATATATTTGCATACGCTATCCAAAACTTGACAAAGAAAAACCGAACGCTTTAATTTCCGGACTTAGTTCTACAATCCCATAGATTGTCTTTAATGGCTTGTAGATATAACTAAGTAGTCTCATCCTCACAATCTTCCTATTGATAATGTATCAATGGAAGAACATGTTAGATAAGTCTACCATGAAGAGGACAATGCAAACTCTAGTGCTTGTCTCTTTGTTACACGAACAAGGAACTTGAGAAGTAAGCACAAGGGCATGGACACTTTATGTGCCATGATTCTTCACTTACAAAATGTTGTATGAAGAAATGAGAGTTGCCTTGAACAACTCTTGAAA
The DNA here is from genome assembly GCF_019419815.1 of Pyrus x bretschneideri. NCBI lineage: Eukaryota > Viridiplantae > Streptophyta > Magnoliopsida > Rosales > Rosaceae > Pyrus > Pyrus x bretschneideri. The sequence goes on along the minus strand of NW_025999795.1, from coordinate 1,316,143 downwards.
GTTTGTTATTATGTTTAGAACATAATGGTTGGTTGACAAAAATAGTCCATTTATATGGACTTATGATGATTTTGAGTCATTAAGTGTTGAAGTGTTAAACCACTTAACGAGACGGAAACTAGGCAAGGACTTCACCTTTGTGTCCCTATCCTAATGGTTCACTAAGTTTATTGTAAACTATATAGTGAACAATAACCGCACGCTCTCCAAATCGTTTGATGTGTATAACACATTTGAAATGAGTTTCAAGAGAGATAGTGGGAGTTTAGGGACCATGACTATTGTAGTCAAAAGGGAAGTCAAATGAGGAAGGCAAAATAACTCCAAGGGAACAAACTTTCTTTATGAAAGGATGGACATTGGAAGGGGTATTTGCAAGAAATGTCTTGCAAGTGTCAAGAACACACCTTTCAAAGGTGTTGTAATATGTTCTTGAAATAGTTCAAAACAGTTGGTTCTTCTACTTGAATGCTTGATTCCGTATTAGTAACTATGTTTTACAATTGTTGTAAAAGTGTGCTAATAAGAAGTAGAAGATTAAATGAGAGAAGAGAAAGTACTTCACATTCCAAACGTGAATCGAATATAGATCTCTGCGAAAGCGGATTGTACTTACTTCCTCATATGAACTACCAAAGAAATTGGAAAATACTAAAGATTGTCTTTACATTCCAATTTTAAGGAACTTAAATCCGTCACTATAGTAGAGATGGATAAATGTTTTGTTTGACAAAACATTGTTCTTTATTAATCAAAAAAAAAAAATTAGATTATTGTAATTTAATTGGTTGTCTCTATAGTAGAGATGATGTGGTAGTTTAACTGTTTAGAATACGATGATGCTTAAAACCCAAAAGGTTACAAGGTAGTGACTAATCCCAACTGAGTTGTGATACCTCTAAAACATAAGTTACGAGTTGGTCATAGATGGATGCTTTGGATCGTTAGATCCAGATCCAATACCTTCTTGTTAAAATTGTATAGAGGCGAAATGTTCGAATCTTTATTCTTTTGGAAAGAAGAAAGAATCACAAAGTTGTTGAGGTTAATTCACTTAGATGTTAGTGGCACCTGTCCACAACATAATACTACTCATGTTGTATGACATTCACCGAAGATCACTCTCGGTTGGACTATAGTTTATTTTGAATAAACACAAGTCCGAATACTTTGCAAAAGGTTTCAAAGAATTCAAGAAATGTAAGTTGATGAGTAAGACTCTAAAGTATTTACCTCCTTAGATTTGATCCAAGAAAAAGGTAACACTTTAGATTAATTTCCTTGAAAAACATCAAGGAAAGTAGCATCATAAGATAATGAATTTCTCCATTAGGAGAAGAATGAACATAAATAAGATTTAGTTCGTTGGACATTATCAATTACCCATATATATATATATATGTGATATATACTTCTGAGACATGTTAGTTGTAGAGATCCATCCATCATGGATCTTAGCAAGCTAGTGGGAGCTATAAGCGTCTTATGAGAAAAGATCAATTGTTTGATTTCTCATAAAGATGTAAATGAATCTTTTGTTTACTAGGTTTACAAAAGATTAGTAGGAGTTGATCATATTCCTAAATTAGAATATATATACATGATATATATTAATTTTGAAAATGAAAGGAATTCTTCATCGTTAAAGTTATGACTTTAAACATTCTATAATGATAGAATGTATATGGGAGACATAGTCTATATACATGGGATGGAAATCTATAATGATAGATTTAAAGATATAATTGGATTATATCAATCCCTAAAATAGACAATGAGATGCTAGGAAGTTTCTCATATGATGATAAACTTCAATTAGAATGACAATTCTAGTGAGACTAGGAAGTTGTTCTTCTCAAAGGGAATGTACCCTTTGACTCCCAAAGAAATAATGCGTAAATAAAATCCTTTATGCATACGCAGAAAGGTGATTTATGTATTTCATATTGTATGAAAACATTGATATAAGTCGTACCTAGAACGGTACAAGATGATATCAATGCAAGCCCAGGATCAGAACCATGGCAACTGTCAAGTGAATCCTTAGGTATTTAAGAAATACTAAGGATGGATTCCTCAAGAATGAGGAAGAATTAGAGTAACGTAATGGAAGCGTAAATGTATTAGATTATGAATCTAATCCATCATAGAATATCTCTTCATTATGAATGAAGTGATAAAGAGATATCTCTTTATTATGACTAAAGAGATATTTGGGTGGAAACGTTAAAAGTAAATGACTTTAATGTGTTCCATCATGTATGCAAAATATATTGCCATATAGAAGCTTACAACATTGTTGTTTGGATGGAAAAGTTCATTCATGAACTCTTCATTCGGTTCCAACCAGAAAGTGTATGACACTAATGGGGCGATAGCTCAAGCCAGGGAATCAAGGTCTCATCAAGGTCCGAACTCAAATGAGAGACTGAACCACATGATTGAGAATCATGTATAATGGTGATGTCGTTATTCTCAAGGTTGCTTCTATGGATAACATATAGATATCCATTGTTTAGGCCTTCTACTCAGCCATTTATGAAATGAATTACAGAAGAGGTATCATCAATGATGACTAAGCTGATTGGCTCTAGTGCAAGTGGGAGATTGTTGGAAATGTGCCCTAAAACCAATCATATGATGATACTTTACGGACATTTCAAACTAATGTAGTTTAAAGGGCAAAGATTATTGTTTGAGCCGTCTAATATAAATGTTATATGCTTAAACGATAAGTCCAAGGAATATGTGATTGGAAGAATGCGATCTAAAGAAGTTAGATTCATGAGACCATTCTTTCGTTGACACATCCTAAACGTTCCTGATCATAGGATTGTCAATTGGGCATTGACAGTCCGTTAAGATCAGTACGTGCTATGTCTTCTCTCAGGGAGAGTGACTAGTCTCGAGTCATTGGTGTGTGTGACATCAAGACAAGTACGTAGGTGCTCAATAGAGAATGAGTTCACTGAACACGATCAACGAAGAGTTCTCATATTCATGTCACATGAGAACTCATGGTTGGGATAATGCAAATTAGTCTTTTGACCTGAGGCATCACAGTTGTCTTGTGGTTAGGTCCTTAATCTTTGATTATGTCAACGTCACTCTATCAGGGTGTCCACGGCATCGTTGGGGTTAAGCCACTTAGCCATGGAGGCAAGTGAATGCGCAACAAGGGATCTCTAACCTTCAAACTGTTTGAGGGAGAATACTCTATGATATGATTTAGAATCTCTGGCCAGAGTATGAATGAGATGTTGGAATGCGTTCCAGATCACATTCAAGGTAATCATATAAGTACAAGATTCACATTGGATAGTAGACATGAATAAACTATCAAACCAAACAATGTGGTCAAGAGTATTGTATTAGAGAAATACCGTATTGCATTTGTAATCCTAAACTGAATAGGTTCTCCACCTCTTCTGATTAGCTTGGGTAACCATGATATGCTGCTAGGTGTCACTCATGGTTTGTGGAAGCCCTAAAAGTGTATTATCACTAACGGGAGAATTGAAAGTAAGTTTCAATTCACAATCGATTTGAAAGAGTTTGAATCGCCCACTGCCTCGCTAAAAGGAACCTAATGGATCGTACACCGTGTAAGGTAGAGTTTGAAGATTCAACGGAGATGAGTAAGAATAATTAAATGGTTTAATTATTTATGGCAAGGATTAATTAATATGTTAATTAATCAAACGAATAAGTTCGTTAAAAACCTCGGGTTAGTTTTGGGCCGCAAGGCCCAATGGGATTTGAATGTCAAGCCCATTAACTCAAGTTGTATGACAACTTGAATAAAACAAAGGGCTTGAAAGCCCAATAAACCTATAGGCTAGCCATGTGTAAAAGAATAGGGCTTTTGGTCCATTAGGTCACTTATTTGAAGGGACTATATAAAGGACTTTATAGCCTAAAATTTACTAAGGGTTATTTTGGGGGAAAGGATGAGAACACAAGCTCTCCTTTCTCTCTAAAATTTTGGCCAATCTAGAGGGGAAAATCTAGCAATCTTACTTCCTCTAGGTCACTCATTTCTTCTTCAATATACCTTGGTGTGGAGACTTAGAGGTTCTCAATTTTGGGAACTTGGAGAAACCTTTTCATCCATCCAAATCCATGGATCTAAGATGCAAGGAATGAAGGCCCTCTCTTTGGGTGATTAGCCTTTGCTTATGCAAAGAGGAATCTACAAAGGTATTGATTTCTCAACTCACTTTATTTTGAGTTGAGTCTTGGTTCACCTATCTACTAGGCTTTGAATTTCATGGGTAAATGTTTTGTTTTTAAGTGCATACAAGCATGATTCCGCCTTTAATTGTTAATTGCATGCTATTGATGTTGCTTAAATGAACATGTTTTTCACAAATCTTCCTTCATGTGATGGATTGCTAGCTAAGGGGTTCATCTCCACACATGTTACACTTGCATAATAAAAAGATTTCCAATTGCATTTCAATAAACCATGAATTCTCAACACCCCAAGTTAACCGTGATGCACTAATTAACCTTCAAATCTTCCCAACGTTATTGAATTGGATGATTGCATACGACAACCCAAAACATTCCCCACAAGTCCCCTACATGATTGCATAATAGAGATACAAGCAAGAATCATTACGCTCTATGAAAATTATAAGTGTTGACGAGGCATTCGTTACTATGATTGCATGAAACTTATGCCAATAATTCGTTTAACGCGATTGTTTATAAGCAACCTCCACTACTTGTGAATATAAGTTCGTAACTATTAGGTGAAACTCACTTATATTCTAGCGTCATATTCATGCATGAAAATTAAGCGTGTACTCTCAATAAACATACATAAATAAGTTATCAATCAAACAGTTAAACAAATTGAATCCACAACTTATGAAACGCAATTAGAAGTAATCAAATCAAAATGCAAGCATAAACATATATTTCGAATCCCCCCCTAGCCAAAGGGGGGTTTAGTTCCTCATACGTACAAAACAAAGAGAATTGAAATTAAACATTGTAATCGAGGAAAAGAAACACCTAAACATTCCAACAACTCACACTTGAATTGTATGAACGTTTAGGCACTCTTCTCCTCCTCTTCGTTGTAGCACAAGGTCTAAGGATAGTTTTATGGTGTGGATGTGTGTTTGAATGAATGAATTTCTGAAATGGAAGAATGTATGAGAATGAATGGGAATGAATGAATTGTGGCTGCAATGGATGCTTATTTATAGGTGAAAAGGAGGGAATATGACAGCTAGGAACTTGGTGGAAATCTGGAATGGTGATGGGAGATGCATGTGGCTGATTTATGCATGTGATTAAAGGGTAATGACAGCTAGGTTATGATGATGAATGCATGTGCAAAGTTGGTTGAATGATTATGGGTGCATGTGGCTGATTTATGGTGCAATGATGAAAGGCAAGGTGCATGTGGCTGATTTGTGAAGGGAATGCATGTGGAATGAATGTGTGAATGATGGCAGATTGTGTATGTGAATGATTAGGGTGAATGTGCATGTGCTTTGACAGCTAGGTTGAATAAATTAAAGGGAGTGCATGTGGCTTGGTTGGAATGATTGGAATGCAATCTGAAATGGGATGTGTTGGTGTGAATTTCTGGTACAAAGGGCCTCCTTTGGTCTTCAATTTCGTCCATCTACTTGGCTTCAAGTATATGCAATCCATTTAACGCCCCAAACTACTCCAAAATGCACCAAAATGCACCATTTTGCATACTTTGCCCTTAGAACCTGAAAACACACAAAAGAAGCATAAAGGACTAAAATAACTAAAGAAACATAACGTAAATGCACGAGAACAAGCCATTTAAGTCGCATGAATATGCTCCTATCAAGTACCCATATCCTTTCTCCGCCTGCCAATTGTGACACTACGTAGCACTTACAAGTCACAAACAAATGAACACATTGCAAAGATACGTCCAACATAATCAACGGTCTGTCTACAATTACAGTATGAACACGTATTCACTACGAATATTTGAAAATACCCACACTCGTTAAATCGTCATGATTTTGGCCCATTGAGTGGTATACTAGTACCACTCCCCGGGTCTATTGCACCATCTGAATGGTCACTTTTCACCATATGAGTTTGTACGCGAAAAAAGGGTAAGATCAATATTAGTTGGTTTTCTTAATTAAAAAGCTAGGGAGAAATCGAGAATGAGAGAGAGTATTTTTAGAGTGAGAAATAAAGAAAGAATATGCTCCGTGATTTCGAAATGAATGGTATAAATCCAGTATTTATAGTTTGTGAGTTGCTTAAAGATTAAGTTATTACTCCACTAATCATGAATTAACAATCTTAATGATGTATACTTAATTAGATCCTAATTACTAGAGTGAAGTCAAATACTAGCATAAACACAATTAAGGTAGCTAGTTCGAAATTATTCAATCAAAAATATGTGATATGTGGGATAAAATACCTGAATAAGAAGGAAAAGAATCCCCAAGAACAAAAGAACCGTGCCTAATGCCTGAACCACCGGGACAGCAAACTCGACTAGGGCGAGCTGCAAGTCGAACTCCATCAACGGCATCCGGTAATCGAACATGGCCAGGTGAGCCACAAGATCATGCAAATTCACCACCAAAATTAACAAGAAGGCTATAAGCATAAGGAGTAGGCCCGACTTGGGCTCGTTCGACAGCTGGGCCACGAACCCGAGGAGCAGCACCGCGGTGGCAAACACGTAGAGCCCCGCGTTCATGTACTCGGCCCGGTTCCGGCTCAGCCGCGAGCCGTACATTCGGAACTCCCTTGCCGACGCCAGCTTCACCATCGTGTAACAATATGTATCTGAGAAAATTAATGATTTTCTGTATGTTTATTGCGAACTAATAAAATTATGAAAAGGGCTTTACAGCTTTGTTCTCCTTTCTGGTTTCTCCGGCTTGAGCGATTCCCAAGTTATATATCCCTTGTTTCCTCGAGAACCCTTGGCTTCTCTGCGTCAGGGCAAGAACAAGACAGACCCTGCAAGTAATGAGAAAACAGAACTGGTACGTGGCTTCGTGCATGGGGGACGCTTGTGTTTGGGATTTTAATGGTGGGTTGACGACACGTGGCAGTTCGGGACTGAGCTTGAAACGACTCGAAGTTCTTCTGTGAATCATGGAAAATTTGATATGTTATAATAAATTCACCAAAAAAATCATGTTCTATAATCATAAGAGAATTTTGAATAATGCAAAAGTTTTAACAGTTTCTTCGAATATATCATCTGTTTACATGCTGAAATCGTGAAAGTTATTAATAATGGTACAGGGTTTTCCACTTGAAGGCTACTTCAGTTAAAATCTGAAAAAGATAGATCAATAGACAAATATGAAGATTTATTAACGTCTAATAAACATTGTCTAATACATCAAGTATTATAATTTAAATGGTTGAATTTTTTTTAATATTCAGCCACTTGTGTTAGGTTACACCAAATCAAATCGTCTTCTTGGCACATTAAAAATCACTCTAACGTACGGGACACTAAAATGAAATATTTATTTACATACAACACTTAGATATGTAAGTGCATTCTTAGCTAGAAGATGGGTACCTTGATTGGGAAGCATGCATTATAGACAAGCAAAATCTCACTTTTCTTTTTTGTCTTACTCGTTTGCCAAGCAAATAATTAAATTTCACATTTATTTTCAACAAACGATATTATTTAAATTAAGGTATAAGTCGGGTAGTGAGTGCGTTAAATTTTACAATGGACTAACAATAATATAGTTTAACTTCACATGTGACGAGAATCGAACCTAAGAATGCACTTAGGTATCCCAGTATTTCATAGGCATCCAAAAAATAGTGATCCCTTCCTTAAAAGAACCTGTATATACTAGCAAAAAGAGTTATATAGTGAAGATATGAACACCAACCATCATTTTGTTACATTCATAAACCGGGGGTCAAGGCTGATAGTATGCCGACGTCGTCACCTGCATTCATCTCTTTGCTCTCTCTGAAAACGTTGATGGCGGGAACATGGAAGCACAACCGATGGAAGCCAAACCTTGAACAATTCTCAACCCTGCATTACAAAACTACGAAAACCCAAGACCCCAACATAGTTTCCACCAACATTTGCATAACTCGCCACTGCAAAAGCGGGCAGCTAGATGTTGCCCGGAAAGTGTTCGACGAAATGCCAATCAGAACCGTCGTCTCATGGAACACCATGATTTCTGGATATTCAAAGTGGGGAGGATTCAGCGAGGCTCTATGGTTGGTCTCAGATATGCATCACGGCAATGTAAGGCTAAATGAGACGACTTTTTTGACAACTCTGAGCGCGTGCGCGCGTTCGGGATCTTTGAGTGAGGGAAGGGAGGTTCATTGCTTGGTTTTGAAATCTGGGTTAGAGTGCTTTGAGCTTTTGGGTAGTTCTCTGTTGTACTTTTACGCTAGTTGCCTTAAAATTGAGGATGCGAAGCGGGTTTTCGATGAGCTGCGCGGTGGAAATGAGTTGTTGTGGAGCTTATTGCTTGTGGGCTATGTGAAGTGTAATTTGATGAGTGAAGCTACGGAGTTGTTTGTGAATATGCCGAAGCGGGATGTTTTGGCATGGACTACGATGATTTCGTGGTACGCTAAGAGCGAGGATGGGTGTAAGAGAGCCTTGGAGCTGTTTAAATGGATGATGAGAGATCGGGTGGCGCCTAACGAGTTTACTTTGGATTGTGTTGTAAGGGCTAGTGGGAGATTAGGAGAACTGTGTGTAGGGAAGGCTGTGCATGGAATTTTGATCAAATATGGTTTTGAGTCCGATGAATCGATTGGTGGCGCATTACTAGAATTTTATTGTGTTTGTGGAGCTGTTCATTGTGCCAAGAGAGTTTATGATAGAATAGAAAGCCCGAGTTTAAATGCTTCGAATTCGCTTATTGGAGGTCTTGTGTTGATGGATAGGATTGAAGATGCAAAGCGAATTTTCAATAGACTAAAAGAAAAGGATTCAGTTTCGTATAACTTGATGATTAAAGGTTATGCAACGAGTGGTCAAGTCGATGAATCAGAGAGATTATTTGAGAGTATGCCTCATAGAACTATAATTTCTTCAAATACTATGATTTCTGTGTATTCTAGGAATGGTGATATCGATAAGGCTTCAAAGATTTTTGAAGAAACAAAAGAGGAAAGAAACCCTGTGACATGGAACGCCATGATGTCGGGTTACATTCAAAATCATCAGCATGAGGAGGCTTTGGAGTTATACGCAACAATGCACAAATTGTCAATAGGCCGTACAAGATCCACTTTCTCTGCTCTGTTTCATGCCTGTTCATGCCTTGGATCCCTTCAATCGGGACAAGCACTTCATGGTCATTTGATTAAAACACCATTTGAATCAAATGTGTATGTTGGGACATCCCTGATAGATATGTACTCCAAATGCGGAAACATCACCGATGCTGAAGCATCATTCATCTGCATTGGTTCACCCAATGTGGCAGCTTGGACAGCTCTCATTAACGGGTATGCGCAGTACGGGCTTGTCTCAAAGGCAATGTTGCTGTTTGAGAAAATGTTAAAGCAAGGAATCATTCCGAATGCTGCTACTTTTGTGGCAATTCTCTCTGCTTGCTGTCGTGCTGGTCTAGTCAACGAAGGGATGAGAATTTTCCACCTGATGGAAAAAAATTACGGAGTAAACCCTACACTTGAACACTATGCATGTGTAGTGGATCTTCTCGGTCGGTCTGGTTGTTTACAAGAAGCTATGGAGTTTATTCAAGAAATGCCAATTGAACCAGATGCGGTTATCTGGGGAGCTCTGCTAAATGCTTGTTGGTTCTGGATGGACATGGAACTGGGCGAGAGGGTGGCTGAGAAAATGTTAAGTTTGGATCCAAAACCAGCCTCCGCATACATACTCTTATCGAACATGTATGCAGTACTGGGAAAGTGGGGGGCGAAGATGAACGCGAGGAAGCGATTGAGAAACTTGGAGGTGAAAAAGGATCCTGGATGTAGTTGGATTGAGCTGAACAGGAAAGTTCATGTATTCTGTGTAGAAGATAAGTCCCATCCTCATTGTAATCTGATTTATGAAACTTTGGAGTATCTGACAGCAAATATATATAAACTTTAGCGTTCAATCTGATTGTGTTATTAGGTAACGAAAATCGGATTACCATCTTAAGAGTTAATATATCAGCTCTTTGTCGAATCTAATTACCGCTGTTACTTCTCTCTATGGCATACATCGGAAAAATTACGAATTGATACCGAGTAAGAAAATAAACTTCTTATTACTTATCCGCGATTTTATATACAAAATTGACACACTTCGTAAGTTCATAAGAAATTAACAGTTAAGAGCTCTGTTTTACAACACCCTACTTCTTTCACCACCCCCTCGGAGAGTTATTGAGTTAAACCGGTAACTGCTGTGAGAAACTGCGTTTTCAACTAGCTGCGAGTCTGCGACAGAATTATAAATGTGTTAAATCTCCACTAACATATACTTAACATATTAAACCTATTATTCTCAAGAAAATGGAAGCACTCTAAACCAACCTTGAGTATTCTTTTTCTTCAGTTTTTTCCGTTTTCTGTGTCACAAATCACAATCTGCAGCTGTATCGTCTTTTCATCGTTAACCTTATTCCCTTCAGGATCCCTTTTGTTTGGTAACTCCACTGTTCCCCCTTTCCTGTACTTGCAGTAGAGCACTAGTTGAAGGATGCTCAATGGGGTTCCGACCAGATTCGGAGACTGCAATTCAAGTTGAAAAATTCAAGTTAATCCTTTTCATACTTCCATTTTTTGTATCAGAACAACAATTAATAAGGTATAGAGTTAAAGAAAATTATACGAACCGCAACAAAGATATCGTGGCTGAGTAGTCCATAAGCCATCCAGAGGGAGCTAGAGATGAACGAGAAAAGAGACACGTAGAATGGCATGTATTCGACGCTCTTTGTTAGTATCACTTGCTTCTGCAATTATAAATGTTCGATTGTGAAGCTTAATTTTTTGTAACTGATAGATAGATTTTAATGTTGTTTGAAACAATGCGTAAGAAATTACTTACCAGGACCACCAGGGGAGAAGCATACATTGACACAGAGGCCACTATAGCGACGCTTCCGACAAATACTTTTCGATGTTGGTGGTCATGGAAAACAACGGCTGAGATAAAGGCGGTGATGCAGAACACCAGAATAGCAGGTATCACAATCGCAGTTACTTTTATCTGCAAGTCCACAGTATTCAACAGTCAACGCATATTACCTCACCTTATATTTTCATGCATCCCATGCAGATGTTGCATGGCACCAGAAACTTTTCTATGAAAACCAAAATATTGTGTCAATTAATTGAAACTTGCCTTCCCTTGTGCTGTAGAAAACCACAAATAGATGATGATGAACGATAACTCGAAAAGAATCCCTGTGCCGTTAATGGTGAAGAGCGGAACGTTTTCCCATTTGTTGCTTACAACTGGGAGTCCATACCAAGTGTAAAGGAGACAGTTGAACAGCGTAGTGATGTAAGGTACACACGAAAACCCCTCTGTGCCTTTCTTCCTTACGATTCTGGACATAGTCAATCTGCAGGAAACACCAATAGTATTATCAGTTACGATATTTGAGCTAGGTAGTAGAATAAAAATAAGAGTGTTTTCACAGTTGACATTACGTTGGAGCAGCGAAAAGCAGCAAAGCGGCAGCATTCCCTGCAACAAACAGTATACAAATTATGATATAACATTGGTAAGAAACCTTTCTGCTACATCAGTATGAGGTTTATGAACAATGTAGTTAGTATATATCGCTCACCCATCACTCCGATCACCAATCGCAACATCTTCGACGTTGATTTCTCCCTCGGCAATGATTTGTAGTAAAAGACAAGATTGGTATTCACTAAGGACTTAAGAATGTATAGCCTGAAGTGTTTGACCGATATGTACAGCCTGCTGGGAATGCATATATATATATACGAGTGAGTGAGATGAATAGTTAGAGAACAATAAAAAAATTAAAAGCAGAAGAAGTGCTCTGTGTTTTTTATAAACTTGTGGATTGACTTTGCATCTTAGATTTTGCCGTTCAGATTGAAGCTGCGCAGGAGCAACGCATGCATATATTCAAGATGGAAGACATGCAAAATACAAGTTGAGAAGTGTTAGCTGTTTTCACTGATGACGTGGCTTCCATTTAATCATGCTGCAGTAAGTTTAATTACTGTGAAATCCCACTTTTCTACTTCAAGTAACTTTTTAGTCCCTAATCAATCCAGGAGAGTGCATAAAGAACGGTAATTGCATTTAATCAAGGATTATCTTTTTATATGATCCTGCGGTATATACCGGAAAATCCACTCTCGGTAGAATTACGAAGATGAGAATGTGTGGGAGGATGATGAAAGAAAAAATCTAGACGAGTGATGGTATATAGAATTATAACTCCTTGTATTGATGTGTAGAATATTACAACATATATAAGGTCATATTAATCCTTACTGAGATAGGAATCCTATAATAATTATAGTTGAAAATTACATTCTTATACCACATTCTCCAATTACGAAGAGGATTTTAGATTAATTAAGTCTAATCTAACACTTCATTTCGTGTCTCATGATACTGATCTTTTGCTTGAAATAATACATTTTCTTATACATTCAGATTGAAAAACGAACGTCTAGAATTATTCACTTTTAGGAATGATTCGGCATCTATGTTTTGTTCCAAACTGAACTTGCACCATGGTTTTGTAAATAGATTCTACACGTGCTAGTGATTAGCATTATTAAACACACAAATGTTGTTTTCACTGGTGATGTGGTTTCCATTATTCATTGTACACAATTTATTCTGTATATTCCCGAATTTCCTAAACCCTACATTTAATTCCGGAAATCTTACTTTTCTACTTGAAACAACTCTCTGGTCCCTAGTTTGAGGAGAGAACAAAAAGGAAAGCCATTGTATGCCTTTGCTCATGGAGGAATATTGTCTGCCCTCTGTTTGGATGTCCTTCTCATTCCTTTCTATTTTGTGTGGTTATGGTTAAGTCACGTCAACATTTTATATTGATTTTTTTTATAAAGATAATAAGACATAAAACAATAAGAATATAAAATATTAACGTGGTTTAACCGTAACCGCACAAATAGGAGGGGATGAGAAGGGCACCCAAATAGAAGGGTAGACAACCTGACTCCCTGTTCTATGTTATCCACTTTTATCTAGTTGATCAGAAAAATTGTTAACTTGGCTGATGTGGAATCGATGTTTTGCTCGAAACATTGTTTTTGTTTTGTATTTTTTATTTTTTTTTTCTCTAGTTCTACAACAACAAAGTTCATATTTTTCTAACTTGACGTAATGAGGTAACTTGAGACTCAGAATGAAAACACATAAAGCAAAGCCACAGAATTGCAAATTCAGAAGGAAAAGTGAGATTTTCATCAAGCATAATGCTGTTTACACACTCATTATTACCTCTCACACGCTCTTGTTAATTTTTGTCTATTGATCTTCTTAAATACATTTGATCCAACGATTAAAACTTAAAAAAAATGTGTATGAGATAAAATGAGTGTATGAATATCATATCATCACCCTTCATCAAAGGGGGCATATAAACGGAAAAGCCTTTAATAACAAGGAAGTTTCATGAATATTTGCTTTTTTAAAACAAACTAATTGGCTTTGGTTTTGTGATGATGGAAGGAAACCATTAGCAATATATTATTTGAGTGGAGCTTTTTTGGTTTGGTCAAACCATTTTGAGTGGAGCTTGATCAAGGTCATGAGCTGCGCATCCTATTCGACTGTCGTCCATTCACATTTTTGAATAATATATTTCCAGAACAAAACATGGGGCTTCAATTCTGTGATCTTATTGCCAAAGATGTAATAATTTGTAGTTTTCCAGAATAGGGTAATACTTTCATGGAATTGGCCGCAGAAACGATGGACCCAAAATTCATCATAGCTTTGAAAGTTTTCACCAAAACTCAGCAAAACATTTTTCTCCAGCAATGTAATCATTTATTTTTCTTTTTTCTTTTTCTTTTTTTTGTTAAAAAACCTCGTACCCCTGAAGTTTCTTAAATAAAAAAAATAGAAAGTTTCTACCAAAAAGTGCTAAGAGCTCTATCACGTGCCTTTTCATTGTATAACCTCACATTTAAAATTTGACCCTAGGAAAATTTCATTTTCAAGTTCCACAAAGAGAAATTTGAAAACAATATATACCAGACAAACTTTCAAACGGTTCTCAGTTCTTCATGTATATAGAAATATGACTCCGTGTAATATTTTTTTTTTTTTTTGAATAAAAACGATAGCTTTATTGATAACAAACTCATCAAGAGAGCAAATCATAAACCCTATATAAATATCCTTATTGGGTAATATTGCTAAGAAAACTAAATTTCTAGAGAAAATTTGTAAATTAAATGATGTGTCACCAATTGGCATGAGCACGTTCATCAACGTTTAAGTCATAATCTAATCATCAACTTATATATCATTTAGTTTACAAAATTTTGTCTATAAATTTAGTTTTTCTAGCACTACCCATCCCTATTTAGATAGGTATCGTACATTAGTGCTAATTGAAAATTACATTCCTATAATACATGCAATAATTATGGAGATAATTTTGAATTAATTTCATTTAATTTGACAATTTCAATAATCTATTAATATCTTTTGCTTTTCATTTTCAAGTTGATAAATGTTAGTGCTAATAAGTAGGTAGGCAGACAAACAATGAACCATGCACAGTAAAAAGAATGACAAATAAAAAATAAAACGAATCCGAGTGCATATAATAAGAAAATTCTTACCGAGTTGCCGCCTGTTTTGGAAGGTTCACGACAGATATCCTGCCTTAACACCTTCACCATGTAATATTATGTTCCCTGGGCCAGTAGTCTATACGATCTTCCTTTTTGTTTGCCAAAAGGTTAATTTGTAACTTAATTATTTAATCACAACAAATCAAAGTAAAGTAAGCCTACTGTATATACATGGTTTTGTTTAAACTTATTAAAAACGTTGTCATCCAGCTCAAGAATAAATTCGGAAGTCAAAAATCTTCACTCAAAGATGATGATGATGATGTGTCATTGTGTTGTGTTTGAGTCATTCTTCCATCAGTTGGTGAAGTTGTGTTTGAGTCATTCTTCTCATCATTTGGTGAACCTTGTTTTCTTTTTTTCATGCTTCCATTCATTGTCTTCTTTCGAATACGGGGAACAAAATGAAACTAAAAAACAAAAAACTGAAAACAAATTCAAATTATTTTTATTGTTAACTCCTTGTTTTTATGTATTATCTTGTATTTTTCCCTCTTAAGATCTTACCCTATCACCTCCCTTCCCACTTCTTCATTCTCCATGGTTTATATATATATATATATATATATATATATATATATATATATATATATATTTACGAAAAATTCTATTTCAATCCTTAAAGAAGATTACTTTTGAATAAAATCTTGTCTGAGATTAAAAATTAACTATAGTCCTTGGTATTTAATTGTAATTTTCAAACATTAATTAGGCTGTAATAATTACTGAATTCTTTATGTAGGTTATATATTGATTCTCTTAAACAATAAAAATCTTAGGAGAAGTGCCGATTTAGTCTCTGGATTATCATCTTAGTGAAAATTAGGTCCCTAAATTATTATTTTTTTTTAAATAAGTCCCTAAATTCATTAAAAATTGCTAATTTCATCTCTACTATTATATTTAAAGCTATTTTATCCAATTTTTCGTCAACTTAAGTTATTTGACACACTTTCAAGTGTAATATCGTCATTTTTTTCACCTATAGGTCCTTACATTTTATATAGGTTGTGAATCTAATGTCTAATTTACCCTCTAAAGTTAATTCCATACACTATTTCTTTATGAAAAATTATCAATCTACCTTCCAATGTGTATTATCACATCCCGGCCCGGGGGGATCACTTCCCGGGCCCGCTCCACCACCGTAGCACGATATTGTCCGCTTTAGGCCCTGACCACGCCCTCACGGTTTTGTTTCTGGGAACTCAGACGAGAACTTCCCGATGGGTCACCCATCCTAGGAGTGCTCTCGTGCGCTACTCGCTTAACTTCGGAGTTCTCATGGAACTTGAAACCAGTGAGCTCCCAAAAGGCCTCGTGCTATGTAGGGATGAGAATATACATATAAGGATCACTCCCCTGGGCGATGTGGGATGTCACAATCCACCCCCCTTAGGGGCCCGACGTTCTCGTCGGCACACCACGGCCAGGGTTAGGCTCTGATACCAATTTGTCACATCCCGACCCGGGGGGATCACTTCCCGGGCCTACTCCACCATTGTAGCACGATATTGTCCGCTTTGGGTCCTGACCACGCCCTCATGGTTTTGTTTCTGGGAACTCACACGAGAATTTCCCGATGGGTCACCCATCCTGGGAGTGCTCTCGTGTGCTACTCGCTTAACTTCGGAATTCCCATAGAACCCGAAGCCAGTGAGCTCCCAAAAGGCCGTCACATATATCACATGCAAGTAACGTGACTTGAATTGATGAACAATTGAATATAGTATACTCGAATCTAATATTAGGGATGTAATTGGCAGATTTTTATAATTTAATGACTGATTGTTCTAAAAAATAGTTTAGAGATTTAATTTTCACTTGGATGATAATTCAGGAACTAAATAAACAATTCAACCAAAATCTTATATATCATTGATAATTCATTAAATTTTCATAATAAGAAATCCATAAATTGTCATCTATTGTGTGCAAATTATTCCATATATATATATATATATGTGCTTACCTATTTATGCTTAGATACTATAGCTACGAACCGATACATTCATACCAAAACTTATGTACCTACATATTTATACCAAAACTTAGGTACATTTGTATATCGAAACTTATGTACCTATATATGTGTACCGAAACTTGTGTACCAATACTTCTGTACCTATGAGTTTTTTAAAATATAAATTGTTTTCGTTTTGTTGTTGACTTTCTTTTAATTATAAGAATCTGAATTATGAATAAATTGTTTTATGTATTAATATAATTGGAGCACACAAAAAATACATTAATTATAGATGAGTGGAGATTTTCATATGTTAAGTTTATAAATAATAAATGTGCTATAATTACTTAAAGACGGTAAATTTTAAAAATAAGAACTTAAAATAGATTTCAAAAACCATTCAAATTAAAAACTAAAAAAAAAAAAACTTATTTAAGTCCTAAAATCTAATAAACAAAAATATTTTTTGGCAAGACTATATTAGTCCTAAATTCTTAAATATTAGAGAAATTTCGAAATAATTGTCTAACCATAAAGGCAGCTCTCACATCAATATTCAAGTTTTTGGAAAAAGTAATATAGGTAACATTGTGAGACAACTCCACTCAAGCTTTTCTCCTGAGATATGCCAATGAAAACACTCATAAATGATAATTTATCTTTAACTGGAGGCAAATGCTATAACCTAGAACCTGAATTTGGATCCTCACCGAACTTTATTGTTCAAAGTCTAAAGAATAGAAAATTTGAATTTTGGTTTATGTGAAAAAGTGATCAAAACTCTTGGTTTGTGTGATGAGGTAGGTTAGCGAAATGGGTTAATGGAGACTGACAGATTCAATTTAAGCGGTCCAGATTACCTGATCCTAAGGCTCCGAACAGTGAGACCTGGAGTGAATCTATGTCCCCTCGCTTGATACCAAGTAGTAGTAGTAGTAGTAGTAGTAGTAGTAGTAGTAATGGCGCATGTTCTAGGATTGAAATAGAAAGGCATTTTGTCTTGGAATGAGGATCCTCGCCGGATCCTCAAATCACATCCGTACATTACATTGTGTGGTCATAAATCATTGTAAATTTTTTTTATTTAAAATTGAATATAAATAGTACTTGACAAAAACTAACCGCACGATGTATGATAAACGGATGCGATTGGAGAATCCCTCGGATCCTCACAAAGCGGATCCGGTCAGGATCCTTTCTCTTTGTCTTGGTTCAAGCTATGGTAATGTATGCAGAGTATTTTGCATTTACATATTTGTACTGGGTGATGCTAGACAAATTATTTATTTAGACTAAATTTTGTAAATTAATTATATGATGTGATGGTTGATGTTTGAATTATTACTGAAATGTTGATTAACATGTTAATTTTTTCATTGGCAACACATATCACGTAATTTACAAATTTAATCTAAAATTTTAATTTACCTATCATTACTCATTTGTACAAGCTATAGTATCAAGGCATAATTCCTCTATCCAGTGGGACAGACAATGAATTATTGAAGAAGATGATAAAATACATGCATGTGACCCAAACAACATAATGAAGAAGAAGAAGAATCGTTCAAATGCTGACCACCATGTACTTACTACGTATGCTACGCACCTTCCGTACCAAGACTTCAAATTGTCTATAATGATGATATACAGGCTGGTATATTACCGAGTCAATGTTACTATCATAGATTAGTATGATTTGGTACATAAAATAACTTTTATGTTACGAG
Source organism: Pyrus x bretschneideri (assembly GCF_019419815.1). Lineage (NCBI taxonomy): Eukaryota > Viridiplantae > Streptophyta > Magnoliopsida > Rosales > Rosaceae > Pyrus > Pyrus x bretschneideri. Next base: position 1,297,609 of record NW_025999795.1, on the reverse strand, counting down.
TGCAACGCAAATACAATTGAGTATTTAAATCAGAAATGGGTGAAGCGGACCAAATGGAGCTCTCAACTAACCGAATCAAACCAAGTGTTCTTGAACTAGTTCAATTTAGTTAGATTTACATGGTGTCCAAAATCAAATCAAACCAAACTAAATCGACATATTTTATAATTAACTTTTTTTTTTATTTCAATTAGGAAAATCAGATTGAATCAAACCGTGCATGTCTACCCCACTTACAAGTCAGATCATGAAAATTCCTATCCGAAACAAGGGAACAAGATTTGTCACCCATGCGTACTGGAATTATTTCTATCCGTCACTTTTTTATCTAAATTTGGTCAAATTGTTTCACCTATAAAGAAAGTTGAGATTCTATCGTAAAATTACTTGACAATATGGAGAGTAGCTAACTATTTATAAGCACATACAAAGATCATAATCTCATCAATGTTATATTCATTCTCAACAACTTAAAATAATTTTGTCAAATTGTGCAGATCACCCACGTGACAATATATATTACTGTCAACGGATAGTGCAATGCAAAAAAGGTATTAATTATACATATGTATAGTTAAAATTACGATTTTCTTTCAAATGTAGTATAAAAGTTATACGTAAAATTTACATACACGAGCAAATTCAACGTTTTAGGCCATAAAATGACATTTTAACTACGTATATAAGCCTCAAGTGTAATTTTTGGACAAAAATTATAATTTTGAGTAATGGTAAGAGAAGCGACTTGATGAAAAAAGTGTTGAGAGAAAAGAATAAGGATTCTATCTTCTTGGTGAGGATCATGGGGATCCACGTATCTTGTCCGTTTATCGTACATCGTGCGGTTAGAAATTATTTTAAATTTTATTATTTAAAATTGAATACAAATAATACCTGAGAAAAACTGATAACACGATATACGATGAACGGACGCCATTCATGGATCCTCGAACTCCTCACAAAGAGGATCCGGATTCGAGAGAAAATACTGTACTGTTTGATTCCTTCCATGCATATGCTAACAAAGGTTAAGAGATGAATGAACCTTTTAGGGAAAGCAGTTATAGCTAAGCAACAGCTATAGCTTTTGCCTATTGCCATTTCTTCTTTCTTCCTCCCTTCTGCACTCTCTAATGTCAACTACAAGTCTACAACCACAAGGCCTACTAGTCAACAAACAAACATACTCTCACGTAAACACGCTTTGTTGTTGTTGATTGTTGGGCAGCTTAAGCTTGTATTTTTAATATACATACATACATACATACATACATACATACATACATACATACATACATACAATACATTTCTCCCCTTCTTCATTCGTTCATTCCTTCTCCTCCCAAACATTTGCTCTCTTGTTTTTAGTGTAAGAATCAATGGAAAGCATGGACCGATGTCACCAGAAGCGACCCAAAATCACCATTACTGATCAGTCTGAAGGTCTGTGTGCATTCATTCCTTCCCAACTAACTTTTACTCAACAGTTAAGTCTGAGTTCTTAATAAACTTAATTTTCTATATTTATTTGGGCAGAGGTTATTAGTAATGAATGGAAATTCATAAACATAACTGAACAAGAAGAAGATCTCATATATAGAATGTATAGGCTTGTTGGACCCAGGTACGTTGTTTTTTTACAAATCAAAATCCATATGTTTTTCTATTTAATTTTGCACCTAGTAATACTAATATAAATGTTTTAAATGTTTAGAACTTAGTTTAAGTGTTTTATTCCTTATATTTGTTTTTATAAAATAATTCGTTTATGATTCAGATTAGTACATAGACTTATTTTATTAGTCGCAAGAATCGAAAGATGAATTGAAGTCCTGCAAATAGAAGTGTAGTGTCACCAAGTTCGCCGGAGTGTTTAGGCCTCCTTTACACTCAAGCTCGGCGGCTCTCCTATATAAAATATAGAGCATTGCTCGAATAATTAAAATAAGAATGAACGTGTGTGTTTGAATATTTAATAAATACATGGTAATAGTAGCCTTTCCCACCCAAAATTTTCCTTTTCTATTTTATCTCTAACCCTCTCACAGCAAAAGCCTGAAAGCTGGTTAACTGTAAAAAGTACAAGTAAGAAACAAAATGCACTTTGTATCCACTACTAAAACCGGATCCTCTCCGGATCCTTTTGGTGAAGATCTTAGGGATCGGTAAATTATATTCGTTTATCGTATATTTTACGGTCAGTTTTTATCAAGTATTGTTTGTATTTAATTTTAAATAAAAATATTTAAAATAATATCTGATCGCACGATATACGATAAACGGATATAATTGACGAATTTCTGAATCCTCACAAAGAGAATCGGACGATGATTCGGAGGATCCGGATTCCTATAAAAGTCTACAACACAAAGCCATGTGATTATTCAATTCCAAATAAACACACACCATCTGAGATTTTCTTTAACGAGTGAGAAAACAAAGAATAGACTTCTGGTACTCGCACTCTGAAGTTGTAAACTTTGTCTTTTCTACTGTCTGGTCTGTAAAAATTGCTGCTCCTAAAGATTATTGTACTCTGAAAATCACAACTGCCTCCACGGCTGTACCCTAGATATTTCCCTTGTCCAACAGTCAAATTTGGCTTTGAATCCATATATACAGTTGTTGAATAAGAAGAGTATCCAAGATAACTCTAATGATCCCAAGAAGAAGAAAATAGAACACACTCTTAAAGAAAGCTCACAAAACAAACTAATTAGCAAAGCTTTTCTTATTTAGCTCTAGGCTTTGTTTTTCCTTGGATGATTTACAATGCTTGAGAACTTGGGTATTTATAGCAAACCAAATGAATAAACTAAGATTATTTATTACCACACAAAACACATTAATTTCACCTAATTTATTTTTATTCAACCATGCCTAACATTGCCTAATTTTCCATACCTAACTTTGACATTGATTTTCAACATCTTTGACATTGATTTTCAACACTCCCCCTCAATGTCAGCTCTCATTCTTTGCACTGTGCTGAGCAGACAGCGAAAATTTTTGAGCTTCCCTGTACTCAAACTTTTTGTGAACAAGTCCGCAACTTGATCATTTGTCTTGACCTGTCTCATCTCAATCTCTTCTTGCAGAACCTTTTCTCTGATAAAGTGGTAATGTACCTCCACATGCTTAGTTCTTGCATGAAAGACTGGATTTTCCGCCAAGCGAATTGCCGATTGGTTATCACAGTACAATGGTACTGGATAATCTACTGGTTGATGTAGATCACTCATCAACTGTATTAGCCATGCATTCTCTTGAGCTGCCATTGCTGCTGCTCTATACTCTGCTTCAGTGGTTGACAATGATACCGTCGGCTGTCTCTTGCTACACCAAGAGATGGTTCCAGAACCAAGCTTAAACACATACCCAGTTGTTGATCTCCTGGTGTCATGATCTCCCGCATAGTCAACATCACAGTAACCAACTAACTTGCAGTCTTCACCTTTCTTGTACAAAAGACCATAGTCAATTGTACTCTTCACATATCTTAGTATTCGTCGAACTGCTTCCAAGTGAGGCTTCTTTGGATTTTGCATGTATCGACTCATCACACCAACTGCATAAGAAATGTCAGGTCGAGTCAAGGTTAAGTAGATCACACTACCTACCAATTGTCGATACATCGTCGCATCTTCCAAATCTTTTCCTTCATGTGCACTCATTTTGACATTTGGCTCCATCGGCGTAGAGATCAGCTTGCATTCGAGCATTCCGAACTTCTTCAATAAATCTTTGGAATACTTCTGTTGACAGAGAAATATTCCTTCTTGTGTGCGATCAACCTCTAGACCAAGGAAGTGCTTGAGTTGACCAAGTTCCTTCATCTGGAAACGGACTGATAAATTCTCCTTCGTCCGAAGAATTTCTGCCTCATCATCACCGGTTATGATCAAGTCATCCACATACACTAGCACGATAGCTAGCTTTCCTTCATTGGCTTTGACAAACAAGCTGGAATCTGCAGGTGTTACTGAATAACCACTTTGTGTTAGAAATTCAGCAATCTTACCATACCACGCCCTGGGTGCTTGTTTCAATCCGTAGAGTGCTTTCCGCAGTTTACACACATATTCAGGATGATCTTGGTTCTGAAATCCCATTGGTTGGATCATGTAGATCTCCCGATCCAGCTCTCCATGAAGAAAAGCATTCTTCACATCCATCTGCCACAGATTCCAGTCTTTGTTGGCTGCAAGTGCAAGTAAGACTCGTACTGTTGTAAGCTTCGCCACTGGACTAAACGTTTCATCATAGTCTAGTCCGTACTGTTGAGAGAAACCACGAGCTACCAATCGTGCCTTGTACCTCTCGATTGACCCATCTGGACGACGCTTTATCTTGTAAACCCACTTGCAGGATATGGGTTTCACATCTCTTGACTTTGGCACGAGATCCCAAGTCTGATTTTGCTGAAGTGCATCAAGCTCTTCTTTCATAGCTGTCATCCACTCAGAACTCTGCGATGCTTCTTCGAACGTCTCAGGTTCTGTTGCTTCTTCAATTATGGCTGCATTGGCATATTTGGGATTTGGTCTCCGTGCTCTTGTTGACCTTCGGAGTTGAGATTGTGGAGTTGATTCTTCCGGTACACTAGGCCCACCTTCTTCGTCTGGTTGTTGATACATGCCAGTTTGCCAAGTACTCTTAGGTACTTCTTGGTCGACATCGTCTCCAGTAAGCAAATCTTCAGGCTCATCTGGACTTGATTGGATTTGGGCAGCTTGGTCTCCCAGTTTCCCTTGCAACGTATCTTCAAACTCTTTTGGGTCAGGTGACGCCTCATTTTCTAAGCACCAAGATGATGCTTCTGCGTCCCATTCTTCCTCCATAGCTAGAGACGCAACGACATCCCAATCATCTTCAATTTCATTTTCTGAGCACCAACAAGATGATGCTTCTGCGTCCCATTCTTCCTCCACAGCTAGAGACGCAACGACATCCCAATCATCTTCAATTTCATTTTCTGAGCACCAACAAGATGATGCTTCTGCGTCCCATTCTTTCTCCGTAGCGAATAATGCTTCAGCATCCCAGCCATCTTCACTATTCTCCTTCGAACTGGAAGTAGCAATATTACTTTCAACAGGCTCTTTCTTGGTCCAACAATCTTTCGCCATGTGGCCATTCTTTCCACAATTATAACACTTGCCCTCAAATCTTTTATTATTCTGGGACTGATCACGGTTGCCGTAATACTTCGGAGCTCCTCTTGGCCGAGAACTCCCTCCTCTTTGATGACCTTTTTCCTTGTCACCATTTCTTTTAGATCCACCACCAGCACGCTGCTTAAAACTGCCTTTGCTTTTGTTGGTGTAGAGCGCTTCCTCTTCACTCTTCAGTGAGACTCCTCCCATTTGCTTGGCCATAGCTTCTTGACTTGCAAGCAAATTTTCAAACTCAACAAGCGATGGTTGTGTCGGCCATCCTTGTATAGCGGCAATGAACCCTCGATATTCGGGTCTCAAACCATGGATAATTATTCTCTTCATCCTGGTTTCCCCAATAGGAGCTGTTGGATCTAATTCTGAAATTTCGCGGCATATCGACTTCACCTTGTGAAAGTACTGGGCAATCGTCATGTCCCGTTGTACCATTGATAGCAACTCATTCTCGAGAAGTTGCAATTTTGTATCGTTCCTCTTCGAAAAGAGTGTAACAAAAGTGTCCCATGCTTCCTTTGGCGTTCTAGCATCCCGAATGTGCTCCAACATTTCTTCTTCTATTGTGGTCTTTAAAACAAACATTGATTTGCCTGCTTTAATTTTCCACTTCCGCAAGACGCCGTTAGCATCTTCCGCTGCCGGTTGTGTAGCTTCACTACCACCGACAACCTCCCACAAGTCTTGACCTTGAAGGTAAGACTCTATACACGTTGCCCACGTGTTATAGTTTTGGTTGTTGAGCTTCTTGATTCCTCCAACAACTTGAAGATCACCCATCGTATCGGCAAGACTTTGACTACACCGAACAAGCTTGAGTGACTACCGTGCAGAGTAATACACTACTCTCGACACAAAGAAGCTCCCTCTCAAGGTTTGTGATAACCCCAGCAATAATCTCAAGAAACCTTTTCTGATGTGGAAGATCAGTCAAAACTGCAACCACAGAGCATACTCGGAATTTCAAGAGACTTTACAACCAATGCTCTACCAAGACCGATCCCTGACCGACTTGGCTCTGATACCAATTGTTGAATAAGAAGAGTATCCAAGATAACTCTAATGATCCCAAGAAGAAGAAAATAGAACACACTCTTAAAGAAAGCTCACAAAACAAACTAATTAGCAAAGCTTTTCTTATTTAGCTCTAGGCTTTGTTTTTCCTTGGATGATTTACAATGCTTGAGAACTTGGGTATTTATAGCAAACCAAATGAATAAACTAAGATTATTTATTACCACACAAAACACATTAATTTCACCTAATTTATTTTTATTCAACCATGCCTAACATTGCCTAATTTTCCATACCTAACTTTGACATTGATTTTCAACATCTTTGACATTGATTTTCAACAACAGTATCCTCAAACCCCTTCTTTCGAAAGCACTTCTGCTTATAAGTATTTTTGTTAAAATATTAGAAACAAGTTATATTTTTTGGGAGTTTAAACAAAATACTTATGGTATTGTTCACTTTTAACGTTAAGAACATTTTTACTCTAAAAAGTCACTCCTAATACTATTCACTTACAACACATTTTTATCATTTTGGTTAAAATTCAGAGTATTCAATCATTTTTCATTAGTTTTTTTTTTCTTTTTTTAAACTAAAAAACGTAAGTGCTTCTACAGGAAGTGGAAGCGCTTATGGTTGACAGAATGGACTTCGATCTATGATCTAGAAGCATTTTCAAGTTTTATTGTCAAACTAGTTAAAAGTGTTTTGGTAGGCGTAAAGCGCTTGTAGTATTTCCAGAAGCAATTCCAACCAGACTGCAAAATCAGGGTCTTACATGAATAATAGTAAATATTGTCTTGCGGTATTTGCATCACCGTGTTTTGGTATAAGAATGATCAGAAAATTTTCTTCTTCTTTTTACTTGGTTTCAGGTGGGATTTAATAGCTGGGCGGATTCCAGGTCGAAAAGCAGAAGTACTAGAGAGGTTCTGGATCATGAGACATTGTGATGCGTTTGCTGAAAAACGAATTCAACATAAGATAGAGGGCTCTAATATTGATCGTCGTCAAATGTTTAATGGATTTAAGTAGTAGTCTCCCTTTTCGATTGTTTTCTGTGCCTATCTATTATTGTGTAGTAAATCAGTTCTTGCAGTTCTCTCTCTCTTTAGATAAACTGTAATGAGGGAAAAGAAAAGGTAAATATATGGCAAGGTAAATTTCAAGTTGTCGCGGCGGCGGGGTGAGATAACAACACACAGTTCTTGTAATACTTATGCGTAAATCGGAATAAAATAATTGCACATTTCATCATACAAAAGGGTGAAAATATTACATTTCATATACACTACTACAAAAGGGCCTTATAGTGTCAGTAGGTGATGTCGGTTTAATATAATATAGTGTCGGACTAGACAATTGCGACACTCATTGAACATGACGTCGGGTTCACTGTCACTTATAAGCGTCATAAACATTTAATGTCACTTTTAAACCGACGTAAATATTTAATCTCGCTTAAAACCGACATACATTTTAATAATTTTTAAATACTAGTGTCGCTTTAAATAATACAGTGTCGCTTTTAAGCGACATTAAATAATACAATGTCGCTTTAAATAATATAGTGTCGCTTTTAATAAAACAGTGTCGGGTTTAACAATATTAAATATAACATGAACTTATAATATTTAGTAATATAAGAATATATTATGTTAAATTAATAATTAGAATTTATTTATACTTTCATTAAGTATAACATAAGGTTTTGTGGTATCCACTAGTGTAAATATTTTAAAATGAATATCGAGTTCATTCATTATATTCATATAGGGTCAAGGAGTGTAGCTATAAAAAATCATCTAAATTGGAGTTACAATAACCGTTAAATTGTGATTTTTCATTTATAACCGTTGAAAAGTTTTGTCCCGTTACTTAATCTATGACTGTTTGTTTTTTGCCATTTTTGGCGTATGTGATCTCGAAGCATATATAAACAAGTTTGATGGTTGAATCGTTGAAATTAGTTTTGTAGAATGCGTATCCCATCAAAACGATAGATTCACTAATACTTAAAATTTATTTATACTTTTATTAATTATAACATAAGATTTTGTGGTATCTACTGGTGTAAATATTTTAAATTGAAGATTGAATTCATTCATTGTATTCATACAGGGTCAAGGAGTGTAGCTGTAAAAAATCATCTAAATCGAAGTTAAATTAACCGTTAAATTGTGATTTTTCGTTTATAACCGTCGAAAAGTTTTGTCTCGTTAATTGATCTCTGAATGTTTGTTTTTTGCCATTTTTGGCGTATGCGATCTCGAAGCATGTATAAACAAGTTTGATGGTTGGATCGTTTAAAGTAATTTCATAGAATGCGTATCCCATCAAAACGATTGATTCACTAATGCTAAGAATTTATTTATACTTTTATTAAATATAACATAAGATTTTTTGGTATCCACTAGTGTAAATATTTTAAATTGAAGATCGAATTCATTCATTGTATTCATATAGGGTCAAGGAGTGTAGCTGTAAAAAATCATCTAAATTGGAGTTAAAATAATCGTTAAATTGTGATTTTTCATTTATAACCGTCGAAAAGTTTTGTCTCGTTACTTGATCTTTGAATGTTTGTATTTTGCCATTTTTGGCATATGCGATCTCGAAGCATGAATAAACAAGTTTGATGGTTGGATCGTTGAAATTAGTTTCGTAGAATGTGTATCCCATCAAAACGATAGATTCACTAACACTTAAAATTTACTTATATTTTCATTAAGTATAACATAAGATTTTGTGGTATCCACTAGTGTAAATTTTAAATTGAAGATCGAGTTCATTCATTGTATTCATATATGGTTAAGGAGTGTAGCTATAAAAAATCATCAAAATTGGAGTTCAAATCACCGTGAAATCGTGATTTTTCGTTGATAATCGTCGAAAAGTTTTGTCCCGTTACTTGATCTTTGAATGTTTGTTTTTTGCCATTTTTGGTGTATATGATCTCGAAGTATGTATAAACAAGTTTGATGGTTCGATCATTGAAATTAGTTTCGTAGAATGCGTATCTCATTAAAACGATAGATTCACTAACACTTAGAATTTATTTATACTTCTATTAAGTATAACATAAGATTTTGTGATATCCACTAGTGTAAATATTTTAAATTGAAGATCGAATTCATTCATTGTATTCATATAGGGTCAAGGAGTGTATCTGTAAAAAATCATTTAAATCAGAGTTAAAATAACCATTAACTTGTGATTTTTTGTTTATAACCGTCGAAAGGTTTTGTCTCATTACTTGATCTCTGAATGTTTGTTTTTTGCCATTTTTGGCGTATGCTATCTCAAAGCATGTATAAACAAAATTTGATGGTTGGATCGTTGAAATTAGTTTCATAGAATGTGTATCCCATCAAAATGATAGATTCACTAACACTTAGAATTTATTTATACTTTTATGAAGTATAACATAAGATTTTGTGGTGTCCACTAGTGTAAATATTTTAAATTGAAGATCGAACTCATTCATTGTATTCATATAAGGTCAAGGAGTGTAGCTATAAAAAATGATCAAAATCTTAAAATCACCGTTAAATCGTGATTTTTTGTTTACAACCGTTTAAAAGTTTTGTCCTGTTATTTAATCTTTGAATGGTTGTTTTTTGCGATTTTTAGAGTATGCGATCTCGAAGCATATGGAAACAAGTTTGATGGTTGGAACGTTGAAATTAGTTTCGAAGGATGCGTATCCTATCAAAACGATAGATTTACTAACACTTAGAGTTTATTTGTACTTCCATTAAGTATAACATAAGATTTTGTGGTATCCACTAATGTAAATATTTTAAATTGAAGATCGAATTCATTCATTGTCTTCATATAGGATCAAGGAGTGTAGCTATAAAAAATAATCAAAATCGGAGTTAAAATAACTATTAAATCGTGATTTTTCGTTTTATAACCGTCGAAAAGTTTTGTCTTGTTACTTGATTATGTATTTTAAATATCAATTAGACTATGTTTTTAAATATATTAATTATTTTATGTATTTTAAATATCAATTAGACTACGTTTCAATTCATGTGTGATGATATTTTATCATAAAATTATATTATTGTTTTTTATTATGTATTAAATATTATTTATTAAAATATTCTATGACATAACTTGAAATATTTTCGGCGGGAATGAATGTTTGAAATATTTTAGTGTGTCAGACCTTGCATTGGTTTTAACCGACACAACCTCTACTTATTTCGACGCAAGCTTTGAAATATTTTAGTGTGTCAGACCTTGCGTCGGTTTTAACCAACGCAACCTTTTCTTACTTCGACGCAACCTTTTCTTATTTCGACGCCAGTTGCACTGTCAAGTCTATCACACTTATGTCGGTTTTAACTGACGCAATATGTTACTATTTCGACGCCACTTGCTTTTCAGTCAAGTTTGTCAGATGTGGTGCCGGTTTCAGCCGACGCAAAGTCCAAATATTTCGACCATATTTATACCCTTTTCTTCCCCATTACTTCCATGCTTTCGTTTCCCTCTCTCGGTTACTTCTTTGGTTTTGCCCCGTCTTCTTCTCCCATTTCAACCGTACTCCTTCTCCTTTCCACTAACTTTTGCTATGGATCAACAAGGTGAAGATAAAGGTTTTGAGGAACTTCATTTCGAGGAGGAAAAGTTCGAAGGTGGTTCATTTGTGAATTATTATTAATTTTTTGTTTTGTGTTTAAACTAGTATTAGGCTTAAACTGAAAATTTACTTTTGTTTCTTGGTTGTTAATTGTTTTTTTGTGTTAATAAGGAACATCTCGACGAAGGCGTGGACCCTCAGTTCCCAAATGGACAAAACAACTTTGCTCGTTTGATTCGTTTGGAAAATGCGTTAGTGATAACTCTAGTGCTTTTTCAAGATATGTAGCAGGGGAGGTTAGAGATTATAGAAATCTCCCGTTGATGATTGATTGCATGAGATTAAGGAAGAAGAAAATGAAGTTTTTCTGGAATAGAATAAAGGAATAAGATTAATCGGCTGTTAAAGGCAATGAACCATACAACTGGTTCAAAATCTTTTGCAAGAGTGTGGCAAGAATTTGTATGAGTTGTACATTTTTAAGATATTTGTATGTTTTGTATTAGTTTTTGTATATTATGTGGAATATTTGTATATTTGACACTATTTTTATTGTTAATAATTTTTATTAAGGTTTGTTTTGGCCTTTACATGAAACCTATTAATTTGGTTATATAATTTTTTATTAGTACCAATTAATTGAAAACAAATGCAGATTCTCGTATTTTTTATTATTATTAACAAAAATGGTGTCTATTAAGACCGTTACTAGTTTAAATATTTTATTTATTTAATTGTTATCTGACGTCGATTTAGGTATATTTTATTTATTTAATTTTATCACAATGTCGATTAAAACCGACAGTAGGGTGGATATATTATAATTAAATTGCTAATGAATGTCGCTTTAAACCGACGTAATGTTCAAGTATACGTCGTTTTAAATCGATGTTAATGTCAGTGTCGCTTTTAACCGATGTTGCGTAGTGGCGGATTAAGCGAACAAACCGACACTGAAGGCCTTTCATGACGCTAGCATTAGTGTCGCTATTCTAATCTGACATTACATTCTTTTATGTTAGATTTTTGCCAAATTTCAGATAGAAATTGGGTTTCTTGTCGGTTTTTGCTTCGCCAGTGATAACTTATATTGTAGTAGTGGTATATACAAAAGGTATGTGCATGGAATCTAAGGGCTTTATATATCATCCGTAGAACGGTTGAGAATGAATTCTACATTAATGAGAGGAAAGACCTTGCATGTGATTATAAGAGGTTGAGCTACTTCTCATATTGCCAATTGGTTTTATAGTGGAATCTCAACTTTCTTCATGGTATCAGAGCAGGTTGTCCCACTTGTGAAGCCATATGGCCAGACACGCTCCATGTCATCCCGTTGTATTGTTCACGTGTTAGGCTTGAAATTCACCACACGTGAGGGGGTGTGTTGAGAAGGATTTCCACATTGATGGAAGGAGTGACCATGCATGGGCTTATAAGAGGTTGAGCCCCTCCTCATATTGTCAATTAGTTTTATGGTGGAACCTCAACTTTCTTCACTGGACGTTAAGCAATCTCTATTTCACTGACCTTTACAAAAGTTCTTCTATGGTACAAATGTCACTAGTATACAACATTGACATGGCAATCAGTAGTAAACCGAAGGCGGAAGATTTTCTAAGACGAGATGCATGTGTGTCGATTACTTTAGACTATGTACCTGCGAAGATAATCTACTCGAGCAGGATGTTTGAGCTTCATGAGAGCCTTAACTTCATGCTTTCGAACCATTTCTCGTGAACTATTTAAGTTTCCAGCAATCTTTCCTAATGTTCTATCACCCTTACCATCAAGCCCGTATCTCTGTCTGATCACCAAGCTTTCTTTCAGCTTCAGGGAATCAAGCTGGGAGAGAATATGCATAGAAAGGATTAGCGAAATTGAAAAAATGCAGCCGATAATAATCCTATTGATGTCTAGGTAGCAATCAATTTTCAAGCGGAGAAAGCAGTGAAGTATTAATCTGAGGTTTTAGGAGAGGATGAGTACCACATCATCAATAGCAAGCCTGAGAAGAGCAGGTTTCCGCCGGTTATCACCTTTAACACCATCAACATCAGTAATACCGTTAACATACTCCTCTAGTGTGGTTGCATGCCTTGAATGAAGAGAGAGAACAGGCTTTGAGGCCCTCATTACTTCATGATACCTCTCAGGGGAAATTCCAACCTTTTCGATTATCTCTTCATCAGTTGGCATTCTTTTGAGAGAAAACACCATCGCCCGCTTGGCCTTTTGGATTTCCGCCCTAACCTGCATAAGTTTTCATCACTTGCAACTTGCATTCTACGACACTGCCATTCGCTTAAGCAAGTAAAGTTAGGACCCTCATCTCTGTGAGCTAAGACCGCCAATTTCCATGCTTATGTACTATTGTTGTCAAAGGATTCATGTCAATGATTATACTATCCTGAAAAATTATAGCCCTGACCTAGCTTAGGTACAAAAAATGCGTACCGACTCAAGGCCAAATGAAACAAGAGTAAAGCTTGAGACTGTCACGGAACGTATCATGGCATGAATCCTGCCTGGCAGAGCATATGTCGAAATCTGAAAACTCTTTTTTGGTCCAAAGCGATCAATTGCCGTAACAAGCCCCCTCCCTCCTGCCTGGCAGTGGGCTTGAAATTTTGGACCGTTTGCAAAGTCTTGAAAATATTTATTAATGACAAATAACACGAGTCGGAGATTGTGCTGAAAGAAATATCAGCATTACCAGTTAGTTTCTCTGCTTCACATTTAAAACTAATATAATCAGTGTTGAAGGCTGAAGCCAGACAATTCTTGCCTTGATGAGCTTGTTTCGTGCAGCTCGACCAACTTCGAAATGTTTTTCACTTGAACCACACTCATATTTGTCGACTCAGCCAATTTGCCGTTAGTTGGTTCTGTCCCCATATCTTTTTGTAATTGCTCTCTCACTTCATGAAGACCCTGGATCATGAAATGTAATTATTTAACAGCAAAATACATCCCACACAACACAACAAGGGAACAATTCCGCAACACACAAGACAATTTTCAAGACTACAGCCAGAAAACGGAAATCTGAGAAGGCTTACCTTCATAGGTTGCATTAGCTTGAACAACCAAGCATGCTCTGAAGAAGTTAGAACCGGAGGAATCTTCATCTTTTTCCATTCCAAACTGACCAGATCAGTTGAAGCCGAATACCCCCTAACCAGCGCCTCAATCTTCTCATTTTCGTTCTTTTGATCTTTCCTCTTTCAAACTACTAAAGCAACCACTTTCTCATCCTTATTCCATTTCAATGCAACCCCTTTATCAAGATTCAATCTTTTAGCATTCTTTGCCTTGCCCCTAACCACATTACCACTTGTTCTCTTCTCTTCTTTCTCATGATCACCTTCGCTCATCTCCTTCCTCCTTTTCCAATCCCTCCTCATCATGCCGTCTGCAACCTCCACATCCGAATCAGCTCCAATCTCGGGGCTACGCTTGTACAAGTTTTTTAGCTTGGCAGCTGTTTCATTGTAATCCACTTCCAAAGTAGTACACGGAGCAGCTTCATCAGTAGCGGTAGGTTTCACACTTTTCGCGAGTTTTCTAGCTTTCCCTGGCCTCTTTTGGTGCTGCTTTCGTGTTTCTATAGGCAAAGGTATTTTTACCTGGGGTGCAACCAATGCCGTCTTATTGGATTCATCTGTTTCAAATGCAACTATCAACGGCTTTCTGAATGTAGATCTCTGACTCGTCGATTTTGTGTGCTCAATCTTAACGGATTCCTTGCCGCGGAGGTTGAAACTGTCACAACTCCCATGCCAAGTTGCCTCAGAAATAGTCGAAGCGATGAGGTTGACAGCTTTATTTGTGCACAAACTCTGCAACCCTATTGATTCTGTATGATTAATATTTAACACCCTCCAAAATTCATAGAAAATTGGAAATTAAGAGCTAAGAAGCCTGTAAATTATCAGTAGAGCAATAAAATAATTCTCGCAATGAAAAAAAAAAGGGGAAATTAGACAACTAAAAATTCAGAACATTACTGATCATGAAGCAGAATTCTTTACATATATAATTTTCTCGGGAAACAAACGCATTCCAACTGCTATCGAGAGCTGAGTTCCAGAGAATCATACCTCTTTTGCATAAAACAATGCTCGACTGATCCGATGACAAGAATTTCGAAGAATCTCAGGGATAAGAGTTTAAGAAAGTTCGAGACTTTTTTTTGGTAACGAAAAAGTTCGAAGCTTTACAAGTGACAACATAAATGCGGGAAATACAGTGTCTAGAAATTATTAAGTAAGCGGAACCAACTGTCCGAAGTCTACTGGTATGCTAACATCGACGGCAGATACGTGGACACGTAGGTCGTATAGACCCGGGTTATTAACTACGGTGCGTGGTTGTTTTGAAGAGGAGGATGGTGTTTGTGAAGCTCTGGCGTGGCTGGTTGTGATTGGACCACAAGATATCGAGAGGGAACCGGATCCTCTTCGGACCCAAATAAACTGAGCCTCCTGAGCAAAGGATCTGAGTCGTTGAAATTTGATCCAATGGTTACAAACAGGAAGCCCCTCTAAAAGTTATAATAATTGTAGCCGTTAAATTAAATTTTAACGGTCTGGATTCTTTGATCCTTAGGCTCAGTTTATTTGGGTATGAAGGGGATCCTGTTCCATAGTGGAAACCTATGGATGAAGTTGGTGACACATGGGCAGGTTATTACTGGACGGTGTGTATTTGTTTGTGGAACCGGATCCACTCCGGACCCTTTGAAACTGAGCCTCCTAACCAAAGGATCTGGGCTGTTAAAGTTTGATCCAACGGCTACAAACAGAGTCCCCTCTAATAGTTATAATAATTCTTCCCGTTAGATCAAATTTCAATGGTCCGGATCCCTTGGTTAGGAGGCTCAGTTTACAAGGATCCGGTTCCTTTGTTTGTAGTTTGTGGGACCTACATAAATGTTGGCGGTCTTTGGTTTATACTGCCTGCTAAGAAAGAGGAAATTGCTCAATAGGGTAGTTGTGAGGATCCAAAGAGTCTGCGCCCGAAGAATTTTCTAAGATATGCTCGCTGCTCAGTGCTGACTTGCTCACGGATCCGAATGCTTGCGCCAAAGTTTGCTGAAAGTGTTGTGAAAGCAATGGGCCTGAGTGTTTTCTCAAAGCGCTATGCTGATGAAAGAAGAGTTTCCCTCTTTGCCACTATGTAGAAGACTCTAATCCTAACTATTGAGACCATGCGTCTTGAGAGGGATGCGATTTGTGACGCGAAAGAAGCTGAAGTTGTGATGGCTGTGGTTTTCCTTAATAATTTGGAGATCAAATCCACAGTATACTCTAACCAAACAATATAGGAATCACATTAGAATTAATATGTACTTACTCACACAGGCATTTATCCTGGAGTTCAAATCACGTACGTATATAAAATTATACTTTCCTCCGTTGGCAGCAGTAGGAATCCAAATCAAAGAAATGCTTTGGCCAAATCCTATTAGTGATTAGGTCACCGGTCTACCGCGAGTGCAGATTATTTCTCAATCTTTCCTTCTTATTAGCAAACCAAATCACCAATCTTCAAGAGCCAAATTTGAACACTTACGTACGTTTTCAGATGGCAGAGACCCGACTACATCTCTATGATATTATTAGGGTTTTGCATCATCTTCGGTTTGAATTCGTTTCTTTGAGCTCTGACTTGTGAACCTTAACTCCACCTTCATCCTATTTTTACTTATGTTACTTTTACTGCATTATCGTAATTATACAACAGTCGTTATTAACGGACTAACTTATACATATTGGCCTGGGTAGTTAATTACTTGTTACTCGAGATCATACATCATTTGTATCATATGACATGCATATCATAAAATTAATCGAGGTATATAATTAAAGATTCTATGTTTTGAAGTTGTGAACATATTTAAACTCTTGACAATTATGTAGGAGCTGTATCCAATGAGATTGTCCTGTTATGGCTCTTTAATTAGTATTGACCGGTATCATATTGCTGGTCTCATTATTTTTATATCTTCCCCCATAAGAATTGGACTCTCGTTAATAAAAGTTACATGATATGTTCATGATCATAAAGTTTAAGTCCCCTTAGACACAAATTTTTTATAGAAAGGTATTGGAAAAGTCACATTGCGGTCCTACCATTTCCACACGGCTAAAACCTTTTGGTTTCTGGTCAGCAACTTGGACAAATGAAGTGAACATAATCAGCATTCATCTAGAAGTATAACGTTTGAACATGAACATAATATTGCGGCTACACTTACGTACCAACTGGAAACATCAATATATATACCCTGCAATTTCTCTCCATTTTCGTGGCCTTACCTTTTGCTCTTTTCGAGTCAGTTTTATGCCAATAATTGAACTTTTTGAATCGGTCCAATTGTTGTTTTGAATGACTCAGCGTATATAGATGTGTGCGTGGGGTTAATACTAGGAAAATTAAATTTGTAAATAAAATCTACAAACTAAATAATATATCACTAATAAAAATGAGTAGTTTATCAATGCATAGGTAATAATCCAATAATCAATTTTCATGTCATTTATTTTATAAAATTTAGTCCCCTTGCATTACCCCCTATATATATGTGGGTCGAATCCATGACACTATTATTTTTACACAACTTTTGATGCATATTTTTATGGAGCTCACTCCGTAATATATTTTAACGATTTGAACTGCCTATCTTTTAGGCCATCATTAATAAATAATTCTTACAAAAAATTAAACAAATTCAAAACCACTAAGACATTCATTTGTAGTAAAAAAAAAATAAACGAATATGATTCTACAAAGAAACCCTAAACCTTTAATCCAACAGTCATATGTTTTCAAATTTTGGTGTTTGTTGATAGACATGATTTTTTAAAGAAGACCTAAAAATAACATTTCAGATCTAATCAGCATATTGCTAAATCTAATCAACATATTGGTCGTGAATATTAGGTATATATATACATCATCTGTTGAAGAAAAATCATGACACTCGTGAGTGAAATATATATTAAACAATTAAAACGGAAGTTTAAGGTCTAATGTTTACTGTTTTTTCGATATATTGTCATAGTCATGCTATAACATCATGTCAAAATAGCTTGAAATTGGATTTTAACTACCAAATGAGATAGTCGTACAAAGGTACAAGTTTTAGACCAACATGCATGTTCTTAATCTTAAATATGATTATTGATTTTAATTACCATATGGTATTGATATACAGTTTAATTTCTTGCAATTTAGCCATCATATGTTATTGTTTTACACTTTTTTGAGCATTTATTCTCTAAATTTGGCGCAAATGTTTAGTATACACATCTCAACTTGAAAAATGAGAAAATAAAAGTGAAAACAGTTCTCAAACAATACTATACTATATCAATGTTCTCAAACAACCTTATTATATTGTAGTAATGTTCTTAAATATTACTATTGTTGTATCAAATTAACAACAGTTTTTAGTCTATATTAGTGTATATATATATATACATGCATACTACCACTTTTACCATTAACTATTGATATGATGCGATGATTTATTACTATATACTTAAAAATACTCTGATTCAAAACTGTTTAATCTTAATAAGCTCATTTTCCATTTCAAACTTTCAATATCAATATATAGTACAAGGAAACAAAACAAAAGTTACAAAGCTGTCATTTGTTTTTCAATCTTGTGGGTTAGTAACTCACCTTAAAAAAACGTGTTGGTTGAACTAGAACCGATCAGATCCCACATAAAAAAATTCCATAAAAACAGATTCTACTTGAACTTTATTAATCATTCAACCCCATTCCCATGTGTAATCTTAATTAGCGATCCTAAAAGATCCACATTTATAAAATACTAAGCAAAGTTAGTGCTCTTGTTTGTCACAAAACATGTTCAAATTTACCATGCATGCATGCATGTATGTTTCAGGTTTCAACACGCTCGCTTGCTCTACGCGTGAGGACTGAGTATGGAAGACTGCACTATTTGCTTTTTCTTAGTTTTAAACTTTCTGTAAATCTTATGAATATTAAATACAATTAAAGGAAAACTATTATAATTAAGCTTAAGTATGTTACATGACCGACCGTTCTTCACTAATAATAAGGCACGAAAAATACGCTAGCTTGTAGCTAGTTCCCTGACAATCTGAGTGTATTTTCACACTTAATTAATCAAATTTTCAGCCATTGAACGTTTAGATTATCAAGTCTTGTGTTGGGTTTTGCGTCTGAGCTTCTTGTCTCTTCGAATATAGGAGATCCAATCCAATTTGCACGTTAACGTAAGCAAAGTTTTGAAGCTGATGTGATGTATATGTCACTCTTTGGTTCTTATTTGTCCCCTAAACTCTTAGAGTTTTCCACATTGGTCCTTTTATTTTTTCTCAAATTGGCTCATAAACTTTTGAAAAGTGTGTTTGTCAAGGATAGAAGGGTTTATTGTTACAAAAGTTAACAGAGTAGCACGTGACAACTAGAATTCTTTTTATTTCTTGACACGTGTTCACTTATGTTCGAGATTAGGCATATTGCTAAAAAATGGACAAAACCAACAAATTCCTTACGTCATTTTGGTTAGAGTCTTTTAATGGGGACTTAAAGTAACAAATTAAGACATAAAACTAGTTTTAACTATAAGAAAATCAACGATAAGTGACATGACGGTAGAATATGATTTAATATTCTTTTTGAGTGGTTGTTTTAGTGTCACAAGGTTTAAACAGTATCTCTTTATTCTTCGTGATATTGACCACATTTCTGATCCCTATTTGCATTTCAGTGGGTTGGTCTGGTATGAGAAGTTATGGGAAAGAGTATATTACAGCATCTCTAATTCGTGAATTTCTAATGATCGCCGTGTTCCGCATGCTGGATCCTTTACTATTCTATGTTCTTCCCGAAAGCGTGCTAATCCCTATGTTGTGCGGAGCTGAGCATCTTCTATTCGCTGGGATAAAGCTTTTCCTCTGCAGGGGCCTTGTGCAGTAAACCCCCTACGGGCGGTCGTCCGTCGTCGTAAAGTAGTCCCCGCGAAGCTTTCGGGAAGAGGGGCAGTGTTGTGTGTAAGTATAACATTTTTGGTCGAACCCGCCCAACTTCCTTTGCCTTGGTTTGTTCCATTGACAAAGACGCCAAGTGACTTTAGATTTCTGAGTTATTGGTATAGCCAAATATGAGGGAAATATCATTTATACGGATACTGACAATATCATTAAACACCTTATCAATTGAATTTAGTGTCAATTTGAAAAACGTTCTTGCTAACCTAGTTGAGACCGTGGTGTAATAGAGCCAAGAAAGTACGAAATGACTCTCCCACACCATTAAACTTAACTAACGTTGTCATCCAACACATTTTAAAAACTTTAGAGACAAACATGAGACGGGAGAAAATGTTTGAGGACCAAAGTGGAACAACCACTAAAATTTAGAGTCAATTTTGTATTTAAGTTTTCTCAAAAGATCTCTCTTGCTTTAGCTTTAGTAGAATAGTAGTATTAACAACGCGGAACTAAGTTTGAAGTCTTTGGTCTCCCTCCTACCTTTTTATGCTTAATCGTTGACTTTCTTTCATTTCCCTCTTAATCTAAATCATCAAATCACCAAATGAGATGATGAGATATATAGTTTTGGTGCTTAGCTCAGCTTAGATTAGCCTAGCTTATGGGAGGGAGAAAGCACATGAAGGCTGAAACGGTCAGCAATTGGACTTCCTCTATACTCTTAACTTTGAACCTCCCAATTCCTATGACCAAAGACTGGTCTCCTACGAAGAAATTCCACTTCGATTTTCTCAGTCAAACTTCTCTGTTTCTTTCCCTCACTTTCTGTAGATTCAAAAACACCTTCCCTTAAATCCCCATAACCATCTCTCCCTCTCATTCCTCATCAAGTTTCCATCTTCAGATTCTTCCCATCTCATCACTAATCACAGTGATTACACATACTAATCCAAAACACAAAAACTCAGCTTAGCCTTCTCACAAATCTGTCTCCCGTTTCTTGTTCTGGTAGTTTTTGTCTCTGATTTTGGTAAAATTACATATTTTACTTCAATCTATTGAAAACCCAGTTCTTGTTTTCCGAAATCTTAACAGATAACTTCGTTCCTATATCTCATGTGCTACTACTGACAAATGGAGAACTGCAATATACATTGGGAGCAAAAGAGTCTTGTAGATGAGCTAGCACAAGGGAGGGAGCTGGCTAGGCAGCTACAGATCCATCTCAACGTTCCATCTTCCTCTTATGGAACCCGGGAATTGCTGGTTCAAAAGATCATACTTTCGTACGAAAAAGCGCTTTCCATGCTGAACTCTAGCAGCTCAGCCTCAGGAGGTGAGCAACAGCAGCCCACAGGTCATGTTGCAATTCGAATGGTTGAGTCTCCACCGCATTCGCTAAATGAAAGTCCCCGGAGTGAAGACTCTGACCGCGAATTCAAGGACCATGACAACAAAGATTCCTCTAGGAAGAGGTTAATATAGAAAGAGATTTTCATGATAATGTTTTAGTACTTAAGGTGATCTTAAATGGTGGTGATTTTGATTTTTTCGTGAATGTTGCAGGAAAAATCTCCCACGGTGGACACAACAAATAAGAGTTACATCTGGTATGGGGCTTGAGGGGCCTCTTGATGATGGATTTAGTTGGAGGAAGTATGGCCAGAAGGACATACTTGGAGCCAAATATCCAAGGTATATATAGGACTTTAGATTTTCTTCATACATATATAATCTATCTTTAGGTCTTCAAATCAACTAGCTCCAATTATAGTTTAATCGATAGCTATGACATATAACAAGTCCATTTCTAGCAAGAAAAACTTAGCTATCTCTATTATGTATATATTTCTTCTCTATGTCGTTTTTTTCATATCTCTCTCATCACGTGATTGTCATGTAATAAAAAAGACAGACAGAGAAATAATACTCAACAATTTCATATAAGTCTTCTCCTTCCTTTATGTTAAATTACAACAAGCGCATATATAGTAAACATCAAAAAAGTATGACTTGGTCAATTGAACCATTTGTTAATTACCCTTTATGACTGGTCAAATGAACCGTTGACAAAAAACTTAATGCAAGTGCATAACATTAGATTCATTCACCTTGGCAGAGGCTACTACCGCTGCACTCACCGAAACGTCCAAGGCTGCTTGGCCACAAAGCAAGTCCAACGTTCCGATGAAGACCCGACGATCTTTGAAATTACTTACAGAGGAAAGCACACATGTACACAAGCCTCCGCCGGCACAAGTACTCCTCCTTCACCGTCACCGTTGCAGCCTGAAAGGACGGAACGGCAGAACAACCTAGTGGATCCTCAACAAAACCAGCAACAATCACAACAACACACGTTCTTAAACCTCCCGGAAGGCCTTAGAGTCATTACTGAAGGATTAGACACTCGTGAGGAACTGTTCCCCTCCTTCAACAGTCCCTCACCATTGAACAACAGTTATGTGGGAAGTTTTTATCCTCCATTTGCGGGACCTACAACTTCAGAAACAAACTATTTCTCAATGTCTCAGCGGGATTTTGGAGTTGACCAAAATTTTCAGAGTGGAGAGATAATCTCAGCTCCAACTTCAGCTACCAACTCTCCAAGTGTTGGTTTGGATATCCCATTTGGTCAGGCTGATCAGTTGTTTCCCAACTTCTCATTTGACGGTCCAGGATTCTTTTCCTAATTTCATAGGCTCCCACAACACAGAAGGTGAGGGAAATTGATTAGCATACAAAATTTTAATTAAGCATTCTGAATTTTAGGTATATTTGTGTGTAGCATCTGTGAGAAAGTGTAGAATAATCGGTCATGTAACATCTGTTATAGTAGTCGGATATGTTCCATAAACAAAAAATAAACTGATATGTAGTTTCTTCCCAATTTTTATTCAGATAAATAAACTGAATAATGTGTTTTTATGATTTTTTTTTTTCTATTACCTTTTTTGGGTAAGGGCCAACCACAATTGTGTTTTACAATATATTGGGCTGAATAAGGCCCAATAGTAGCTAGGTCAGGCCAGTATTTCTTTTTTTTTTTTTTTTTGTATTTGAGGATATTTTAGTGTAAGTGAAAAGAAGGACCATTCAAACCTGGATGTAAAAGGATGAATAGCGAACGAATTGCTGTAATAAACTTAGTCACGTTTAGATTTGTATACCCATGATCTGTTTAAAACCAACATTATTTTATTCGTCCATTAACTACATTTTTTTAGTCATTTGCTACTTCCTCCATGGGAAAATTCAAAAGAAGAAAAGAAGAAACATAGAAAAAGGTAAAAGAAAAAAATGTAGAGTAATGGTGTTTGGACTTTTTTGTTAATATATACCGAGTTACAGGGGAAATGAAATGGAATTTGGGTGTCTTGAAGAAGTGTGGTCAATGATCCATCAATATAAATATATGTTTCCCAGCCTCAAACATGCCGCTTGTTAACTAAACGAGGCATCTCACAAGAAAAACCCAATGGAATTTATAGCAATTTGCCCCACTTTATTGATGTATGTTATAGTGTTCTGGCATATATGTCTATTGCTTTAGGGTTTGGTCCAGCTGAGTTGGTATAATCATGAGCTACCTAGCTAGCTACAACTAGAATTTAGCTTGAGTAGGAGAGATTTTTCAGTGTGCTTGGAACATGGGCATATACGCCAAATGTTATTATACAAGTGAAAGGACACTTGGAAAAAAAAAAAAATTCCTCCAATTCTGTAATTAATGACATTTGGTGTACCACCCCGTGTTTCTATCACATTGAAAAATCTCTCCTTAAGTAGTAGGGAAATGATGTCCAACTTATAGACAAAGATCTTTATATGGATATAAGGGTTTCACATCTTCTTCTTCCTTGCATTTAATTTTGACATACTCTCAAACTAGTACCCACATCGTTTAATTTTGAAAATAGAAAGTTGAATAAAAGATGTAAACACAATGTATAATCAATTCATATGTTATAAATTATAAGTGCGACAATGAGTTTATGCTTTATGGAATAGTTTTGAAACTAATATATGTATTATAGCATAAGTAAATTGGTTATATACCACATGGTAATGTGTAAGACTTAGCTGTAGTAGAATGTGATCAAGTCTCATCTTATAATTATGTAACATTCGTAATTAAATACCTTCCATAATTTGAAGCGAGAAGAAGTTAAAGTTCATGATATATTCACATGCACATGGAGCTTTTTTTCAGTAATTAATAAAAACAATTGCGAACTTAATTCATGCATGGATGTATACATGAAATAAGACCCTTGAGAATGCTCAATTGACAATTACAAAGGGTTACCCTAGATAGGCTAGCTAAAAGTAAAACAAAGTTATTAGTGGTCTACAATGCATTGGTTATATTAAGAATATGGAAAAATGCATGGCTTCCCACATTCTATTTTATTAGCACCATTCGGAGATGAGAGACAAATAGAGAGAGATTGCAGTTGGGGTAATTTTGATCGAGTGATGAAATATGATAGGCTACCGGGGGATGTTTTAGTGTGCTCCGAAAGATTCCATATTTTGAAACTTTTAATCGTTAAATCATTGATTAAAAATACAATAATCAAAGATTTAACGAATAAAAATTACAGTGTATAAAATACTTCGAAGCATCATAAAAGAGACTCATTTAGCAGAATGTTTGCTGGATTTGGTGAACGAGTTCCTCGGCACTAAGTTGGCATTCAATTCCAATCTAGCAAGAAAGCACATACCAATCATTAGCAGCTAGCTTCAGTAAAATCACAATTTAGCCACCACATTATTAATTAAATCAATCTCTTTTTAACATATACATTTGTACTTGGTCGCTATAAAATCAATGTCTGAAAATGAAAGATCGATTACCTAGTTTCCAACAATTTCTTCTTCTAGTGGGGTTTCAAGTAGACAAGCATTAAAATCATTACTCAGTTCAGGTACAATCAAACACAGTACTTATATATATATATATATATATATATATATATATATATATATCTATAGTATCTATGTATGTAGCTGTTTTTTCTGTGACACAGGAAATGAAATTACTTTAAGTATAGTACAATGGTGAGATAATATCCATGGCAGCTAGCTAGCTAACATATATTTACCTATTATATGATCTGGTAAAAGTCATTTACCATTTTACTATTTCAAGGTTTAGATATGTCGATCAATTGCTTTAGCTTTTGTATTGTCTTTCTATGTAGTTAACAGTATGAATGCTAAAAATGGTTGTCAATATTGTGGGTATGTGTTAGCCGTTAATATCATGTAACGCATCAATGGCTGATATCACCCATGCAACGAATTGAGCACAGCTTTTTAACACAAAAGTCTGACAGGATTGGTATAAGCAAATATTTTAAAACAAAATCTAAAACTAGTAACTTATTAACAAAAGTAATGAAGTTAATCAATCATGTATTTAATTTAGAAAATGAAAATAAAATACCTTGATGGTGAAGGAATTAAGCATGGTTTCGTCAGCGGTGGTGATACTGACATGGAGAGTTTCTAGCGAAAGGTCTTCAAGAGTGGAAATGATTTTTAGAGCCTGTCCAGGTATCCGAGGAGACACTGTTTTCAAAAGAACATTTGGACCCGAAAATTTCACCTCCACGTCCGCAAGGGCGGACTTGGAGTTGGCGAAAAGCTCGTTGAGATTGTCGATACTATTATTAATGGTGGTAGTAGCACTTGAAGAAGTAGGGGATGGCTCAAGTGATGAGCTAGCAACCATTGTTGGACTAGAAATCAGATAATTACTAAAAATATTAGGAGCTGCAGGTAATATTTGTGGTTGTTGCAATATTGTCCTGGCTGCCGTTGGCTTATAAGGGCTTGTGGGTTGTGGAGTTCTTGGGCTGATGGGTGGTAAGCTACTGCCGCCGAGCCTAGGGCTGAGAGGTGGCTTTCTAGGGCTGAGGACTGATGGTGAAGGACCAGGTGGCCTTGGACTGGGAACTTGCTGCAGCCTAGGGCTACTTAACACTTCACAGCTGTATGCTTTTCGTTGCTTTTTGGCTTCAAGTGATTGAAGAACTTGCTGCAGCTCATTGATGTAATCAACCACTCCTCCAATAATTGAAGCTTGATCTCCCTGGTGAATCAATCAAGACAAAAAAATTAGGTACAATATATATATATATATATATGTATGTGTGTGTGTGTGTGTGTATATATATATATATATATATATACAATTGCACTACTAAACAATTCATATATACACATATTTAAAAAAAATGAAAAAAAAAAAAAAGGTGAAGAATTTGTTTGTTCTTTTCTTAAAAAACACCTCAATGGTGTGCAAGGGATATTTTATTGAATAAGAAGAATCACTTCGTGCTTCAAGTAGCTAGTTAATACTAAGTGACGGCTTTCTACTTTTTTCAAGTTTGAGGTTGATGGGGAAGGAAGAAAACATATGCCGGAAAAAAGAAAAAAAATAGAGAGTTGTTATTGCTATTGACCTTCCAAAAAAATCACCAGAACTAAATCAAAGAAATAAGACAGGATACTGACTCGTTTAACATAAAAGCAAGGCATAAGAGAGCGCAAGACAGTCAAGTGGTCGTTCATTTGCTTTCTACGGTTGCGCTCCACTGTTGTATGAGACATCCGCCCTCCATCCTGATCTGAAGGATTCATGGTTGTTGTGGTGGCAGTGGTGCTGGGGGTGGCAGCTGATGAGAGCTTGAGTCTCTTGATTTTGGGGGCAGAGTTAGTTTCATCAAGCTCGGTCTGATCAGCTGAGGAGGAGAAGTCTTTTGGTGATGCGCTAAAAACAGCAAGTAGTTGTTCATAATCCAATGGAGCTGTAGCTGACGGCTGAGGAACGTCCACAACTCCCCCGCCTCTTCCTCCTCCAAATCCATGATCATCTAAGCTCTCTAATATGCTAAAAAGATCGTCTCCCAGAGTGCCTAAGTTACAATCGGTATCACCGTGGTAGTACTGCTCATGTTCTTCGAGAAAATCAGATGAACGGTCGCGATCGTCCATGTCCATCTATGGTTGCTGGATATATAGCTTGGTTAGCCAAAAAAGAACAAAAGGAAAGGAAGAAGAAGCCAACAGAAGGGAAAAGACCAAACGTGGGTGAGGGAGAGGGAGAAGGAAAGAGATGGTGAGAGAGAGAGAGAGAGAGAGAGAGAGAGAGATTGTCAAGATCAAGAGAAAGTATGTATGGAATATGTAGCGGTAGCTAGGTATAAGGAAAGAAGTAAATAAGAGAGGCTCAGGTGAAAGAGACTAAACCATCGCCATCATCTCTCTATTTTTCATTTTTGTATCATGCACTGGCTTTGGTTCTGGCTTGCTTGGTTTGCAGTACTGTGCATGAGAGAGAGAGAGAGAGAGGTTAATTCGTATTCAATTTTCTTGGTTCTGATTCAACTTTTAGATTTAGGTCTACGTGGATCTTGTACAGGAATCACGGAGGCACCAATGAACACAAGTCCCAAGAAATTATGTGTACATAATATAAATGGAGTAGGGTTACTCTCTAAATCTCTTTCCCTCCCCTCTCATTCTCACTTTTATCCTTGTCTTTCTTTTTTTATAAAGAAGTCAACGTAAAATATTAACGTGGCTCAATCCTAAGTTTTCATAGATGAGAGGATTAGAGCTATAGAGGGAAGGGAAATGAGAGATGAAACAATACAGATACTATATGTATCATGTAAAGAAAGTAGGGCAAAGATAATGTCGTCACAGTAACTTGTAGATAGGGTTTTTCAGTTAAAATCAAATGTACCAACTAATTAATCAACGTTCCTAACGTCGGAAAACCTAGGCCTTGGGGGTATATGAAGTTACGAGCTATGACTATTACAGGAAGCTAAGTTAGGGTTTCGGTGCAAGCTGCAGTAGGGTTCAGGCCTTTTTTTAACAGATTGTTTCAATTTTTTTGAAAATATGTTTCAGTCTAATAAGTATGGTTTATAGTAATTTATGGCATTGGGTTAGGTTGCATAAAAACGCACGTACGTACTTGAAAAGAATGACCTAATAATATTCTGAATTTACCAGAGGTCGCAGCAGAAAATTCTAAAAAGTGAGCTAGGAATCAATTTAAGGACTTTGGTTCTTCAATTATAGGGAGGGGAGAAAGAAAAGACGTGTGATATTGAATGTGCCATTGTTGTTGTAATTGCCAAAAGGGCTGAGGGAATGTTCCTCTGAGAATTATTAACCTCTCCCCCAAAAGTAATAGTACTATATATCTCACTGATGGTCAGAGAGAGGCATCTGCCGTTGAATTGATCATCATCACTAATAGGAATGTTCATCTTGAAATTAATTAAATAGTAAACAGCAATACAAATAAATTATGATCTGAACTTCAGAAACGTACCAACATTAATCAATTTAAAAATAAAATCATATATAAACTCGAAAAAAATTAGATTCAGGGTTTAGAGTTTAAAGATTAAGTAATAATATTAGACGCAGCTTAATTGGTGTTCTTGGGTTCTTTTTGGGTGCATGATCGATGTGGTCTGCATTAAACTACTGCTTTATATATAGCTAGGCAAAAGTTCATACCCCAACAGTTAGTACAAATATACCGATCTATAATATTATAGAAAATATAGGAATCTGTAAAATGGGACAAATTGAGCAAATACATGTGTTTGAGCAAGAAAAGAGTAGAAATAAATGAATGAGGGACAGGCCACAGGTTCAGAACAACCCACACAACAGGCCACAGCAGCCAGCAGGCAGCCATAGATCGATCCAGTTTCAGATGGTGGTGATGAGGACATATAGTTGAGAGGATCTGCAACTTGTTTTCCTAATTAATATTAATAGTTATATGGACGAATTGAAATGTAGGCTTTCAATGTACGTGCAGACACGGCATCTCCGTGCCTACGATGAAATCCAAATCAATTTCAACTTGTTAGATATTGGCATTTTGTACACCCCTCCTCTCTCTGCCCGCGGCAATATGTTTTTATTTTAAAGAGAGCGATGATTTGTATTCATAAAACAAAGGATTGCAACCAAGGAGGAGAAATCTTAAGTCATCTCATAAGGGATTAAGTAAGCTAGATTACACATCAGGTTTCGGACTTCGACTGCTAATGCAACATATATATATATATATATGCACACACCCCTTCCTCCTGCTCCAAGCAATTGGAAGAACCAGCCATGCTGTATATGCTAAAACTAATTAGTTGTATATATGTAGTTCATCTATAAATCAGTACGCTTGTTGTAAAAAGTCCAGAAAACTATATAGTACAATACAATACGTCACTAATCAAGTAATCAGTGTGAAAACTGCCCAAGGGCAGTTGTGCAAATTACAAAGCATGGTGGCCGGGAAGGGTGAGTGACAAAGAGGAAGGGAAGTACTTGCAAGTTGTAGCATGGGAGTGTACGCGTTTCATTTAAGTGGGTCTGTGTGTACCATATAATTTGATTTCTCATATTTACTTCCCTCCTACATATGAGTCCAATTCTAGGTTATCATCCATCAATTTGCACATTTACCACCCTCAACAACCTCCCCCCTCCCTCTTTCTCTCTTTACTTAGTAGAACGAGTTCATCGTTATTATGACATTTCAAACAACTAATATAAAGCTAGGTGGAGAGAGTTTTAAACATCTTGCATTAGTAGTTGGAATGTCACGAACATGTTATATGAAAGTCTCTCTCATCTCACTCTCACCTATTTCTATATTATTATAATCTGTAGTTGTTGTGTATATTTGTCGTCTTAATACCTCTTTGTTCTTCATTCTTCTTGTTATACTGATAACTGTGTTCAAATCAAAACAATTTAAGGCATCGAATCTCTCTTCTTGCTAATACTCTATATATGTGTAATATATTCCACCCTTCCTCTTTTCTTTTCTTTTTCTTACAACTCATCCATGGAATCTTTATATTGGTGTAAAACAGTAAAATAAATGTGTAGTAATGGTGTCTGTTGGACACTGCATACCTATCTGACTGTAGAATATGGAACCGCACTACTCCTCTACATAGCATGTCCATAAGGCTGCATACCTATATCAGTATCACCGTACCTGCTGCAGTATTTTGGACAAATCTACGCGACGTTGGAAGAGTACGTAGGGTAGGAGTGAGGATCCCAAGGATCCTCAAATCACATTCATACATCGTACATTGTGCGGTCAGAAATTATTGTAATTTTTTTTATTTAAAATTGAATATAAATTGTACCTGACGAAAACTGGTCAGACGATGCACGATAAACGAATGTGATTAGAGAATCTCTGGAATCCTCACAAAGAAGATCGGCGAGGATCCTCTCTGTGTTGGGTAGAGTCTCCTAACTATTATGATGAGACTGATCAGTAAATAAACGATTGCATTTTATTTTCTGAAGCTAGTTCTTGATAAGATGGCCTTTAGAAGAAAATGAAATCTTTACTCATTCTTGTAGATTTAAGTTAATTTGCTTGTTTTTATGGAATTATGGACACTTATTTCATGCGTTTAAGTAATTAACCCCTCTCTCTCTATATATTTTTTTGACGAATTTATATGTGTGTGTGTGTATATCTTGTTTTCCTATAAAAGCCAAAACTATACCCTAAAATAGTCTGAAATATATACCTTAGAATCTTTATTTCCAGAAATTGTTGTTTTCACATTTTCAACCAAATTATTGTTCAACTTAGCTCTTCTTTTTCTAGGCATCCATTCGTTCATATAATAACACACAAATTACAACATACGTGTTCTTTTGGTAACCTGATAACGAAATAAATGTATAGTCACTCACCTATACATTTGAAATCAAAAGTGGAAAACAAATGAACGTATTTTTATTGTTTTAATTTATGTTAACGGTGAGTGACCATAACTCTGTAGGTCACTGGCTGAAGACCTAAAGAAACGAGATTACACAAACTTGTTTCAAATTTCAACCAAATTATAATCGATCGAACTTCTCGTTTGGTGCGCATTTATATACTGAAAACAGTAACACATAACAATGCATAAAGTTCCCTACAAATGAAACATGTTTCAAATTTCAATCAAAATACTATTCAGAATCTTTGCTTTTTAGGTGTACATTTATACTAATAACAGTAGTGCATTTCTAATTTCATAGCTAGAGAAGTTAGATAGGTTCCGACAGCCTGCTACGTATGATATAGATTTACCCGATCTAGATAAGTTCTGCATGAACCAGCATCGATCTGTTTAAATTTTGTAAATGAATTGGAACATACCACTATTCATCATTTATATCTTCCTACAGAGAAAAATGAATGAGAATGTAGGACAAAATTTTAAAACAAAGTTTGCAAGAATCAATACGTTGGGACCCTCCTCCTCAAACTTCATTTACTTCCAAATCTGCAAACTCATTCAATATACCCTCCACATACAATTTATAACACCCACGCAATGTATGAGAGAAACATTACTACTCCGCACAGTCCACAGTCCACCCCTATTACATATATATTTAGGGGTTTTTATTTGAAAATAAAGATAAAAAAAAAAAAATCTACGGTGGTTGATGAAGCTTTAATGGATCTTTATAGATGTTATGTGGATTATGAGTGACTCCATGTGAATGTATTGGAATCCCTCAAAGGATACTACTGCATTCTCTTTTGGGGGCATGCACATATCTCGAATATCTATCCATGTTTGGAATGATTCAATTTATTAAGGGATGTGTTATCCACACACTTTTTTTATTTCTCACACACCTTTTGTTTGTTTGTTTGTTTTTTTTTTTTTTTTTGTCGAAGCTCACACTCTTTGTTTATTTCTGTTACTTGACCTTCTTCAATTCATCTGATTTGACGTCCAAAAATTTGAAGGTTGTGTGAGAAGTAAAAAGATGTGTGTGAATATCACACCCCTTTATTAATCTTCATTTGAAGAACATTCGTACAAAAATTTTTTTGAACCAGAGATCATTTAGTAATTCAAATGTATCAAATAAATGGACAGTTCATCACGAATACATTACTTGGTACTCACACCGTGTATATTTGTTCGATATACACATTTAGATGCATAAACGATCTTTGTATTAAATGATTTTCAAATGAAGATTAACAAGTTGAATAGTTCAGTTTATAAAAATTATAACATGAAGATACGTTATTCACAAAAAGTGAGATATTTACATTTCACTATGGGAAATGCAAGTATTATCCTTCCTCAAAATCCCGAGGGGAGAGACATGACATATTAAGTCTTAAAATCTCAGGGGAGAAACATGATTTGTTAAGTCTTGAAAGTCATTAAAAACTTTTCAAAATCTCAAATGAATACATCCAACCAAATTTATGTTCTTTTGTTTTCTCACTGAACTCATCTCATCATGAAATTGTTGTAGTATTAAGGATATATTGTCTACAGTATCCACCATTTTCTTCCTCGTGTTCCACGCCGGTAAGGGGTCGAGATCTCTGGGGGTTGTTGGGAATTGTGGGTCACGTTGAGATGGATCTGTCGGATAATTCAATTAGGGGCGCCAACCATGCATCTTAAAATCTTGATTTTTGATTGCATATATTTATGAATATTAATATATGTTAGATTTTGTGTGTCCCATATTTTAATTTTGGAGCGTCATGTCTCCATCCTCTCTGCTCCCATTGCCGTTGGGAGCTTAATTTTGGTGCACCTCCCCGTTCCTCCTCACTCATTTGAGCTAATATCATATTGTATTAGTTCTGCAGTGTGTGTTCATCTGCGTCTCTTCTCTTTTATGGATAGATAAAACAAATATCATATATTTCTCTCTCCTTTGCAGCAAACTGACAATTAAACTTTTCACATGCATTTTACAATTAGGGTTTCAAATTTGGATGAAACATTACTGTTTATGTTTTGGAAGAAAAAGTATATATAGATTATACAGGAGATCAACTGAGCAACAAAGTTGACAGTAGGCCCCTTTAGATTCCAAGCTGATGAGAACGAATGTATATATGCCAAAATTAAAATAAAATATTATTGGACAAACTATAAACATGCAATGCATGCATATGTGGAGATTCCTTGTTTGGTGTAGCCTGAATGCCATTGCTACTTCGGCCTATGTTTTCTGTTCAAAATTTTCTGTCCAAAACAAAAAGAAAAAAACTTTGAATGATCGCTTTTTAATTAGTTTGCTCGTAGCGAATGACGATCAGTGAGATGTACAGGTTGTTCATTTTATTAAGCGCCTAGGTCCAAACTCCAAACTGTTCCAAGAGAACGTCTCAAACACAAAAAAGCATGAGTGCCCTTGTTGATTAATCAATTAGTTAACATTTATCTATTGATTAAAAGCATTCTTGCATTTTGCGCTTGATTTCTCCCTCTCTCTCTCTCTCTCTCCCTCTCTCTCTCTCTCTCTCTCTCTCTCTCTCCTGATATCATCACTTGTGTGAAAATAAATTAGTTCTAATCTTTTCTCTTCTATGTATTAACACTGTCCACTTTGACACTATCGTCATCATATATGTGAGGTGATGGTGTTGGAAAAAGTACACAAAGCATCAGCATGTATTCAAACAGCACCTTACATGAAAAGTACACATAGAAAATGCAAAGTGAAAACAATCTTCATTATAAGATGCCCAGATGCTACAACAGAACTGACAGAGAAAAAATAATCTTGTGAATTCGGCTACATGCCCCTTACCAATACTCCACAATGTAAATTCTCACTGATAAAAGCATAAAATGATAAGCTCGGAGTCCTCTGAGCGCGCGCAAAAGCCTCTTTCGGGCCCCACATTTCTCATAAGCCCGACTCCAGTCGAAGAAATTAAGGTTTTCCTGCGAGTAGGGATTGAGTATTACCTGAGATGTCGGAAAAGTTTCATTCTTTCTAGTTTCCGTTTGTTGCTCGGGAAAATTTAGTGATGGCAACGCGCAGTTGAGCTATCTAATTGTAATATGGGTCCTCAATTACTATCTAATTGCAATTTTAGTCCCAATGTTCCATAAAGTTTTAATTTTTTCACTTCATACTCTTAGATTTTGAAATTGTATCAGTTTAATTGTCTCTTTGAAGGTTTAATATATACTCTGTTAAACTCACGAGTTTTTGTTTTGTCAATATGTTACAAATGTGACTTATACGTTAACTCGTATGAGAGTCGCACGCAGCCACACTCATCGTGTCATCAATTTAATGAAATATTAAACTATCAATCTGATTGAAAGAAGAAATTTATACAATTTCAAAATCTTATTGTGCAAAATAAAAATATTAAAACTTTACGACCCATTTTAAAATTCGGTTTTTATCACCAATGGTCCCTGAGATTGACCAAACTCATCATTTTGGTCCCTCACTTTCAAAATCAATCAATGTCATTCCTAACATTCACCACCGCACATCAATTTGGTCTTTCCGTTTAGGTTCCATCAACTATTTCTGTTAGTTTGCATGTAGGACTCACAAATCCAATAAAATGGTGACACATGGATTACACAAAAGAAGCGTTTTTATCACAAATGGTCTCTGACATTGATCAAACTCCTCATTTTGGTCCTTGAATTTCAAATATGAATTCCGTCAAATTTTTTTGTTAGTGTGATAATATGATCCAATCATATGGCGCCACATGGATTAATTATAAAAACTAAAAGTACTATAAGAAATTAAAAACAAAAACTAAAAGAAAAAAAAAACATCATGGTCTTCATCTAGGTATGCTCAAAAAGAAAAGGAACGCACCATGACACAACTAAAGCTCTTGTCCTCCG
The DNA here is from genome assembly GCF_019419815.1 of Pyrus x bretschneideri. Lineage (NCBI taxonomy): Eukaryota > Viridiplantae > Streptophyta > Magnoliopsida > Rosales > Rosaceae > Pyrus > Pyrus x bretschneideri. Next base: position 1,263,105 of record NW_025999795.1, on the reverse strand, counting down.
TGAACTTACTTCTCATTCTATCTTGTTGGTTATAATCCTATCAAATTTGAATTGAATTTGGATTCGATTTTATCTAATTTAGATTGGACTAGTGGGACCACATCAACACATTAACAAAAAAATATTGACAAAATTTTAATGGAATGACTCTATTGATGTGCGATAGTGAAAGTCAGGGACCAAATTTATTGATTTTTGAAACTCAGGGACCAAAATGAGGAGTTTGATCAATGTCAATGACCATTTGTGATAAACCCTTCTTTTGTGTAATCCACGTGTCACCATTTTATTGGATTTGTAGGTCGTACATGCAAACTATCATAAATAGTTGACAGAATCTAAACAGAATGACCAAATTAATATGCGGTGTTGAATATCATGAACGATATTGATTGCTTTTGAAAGTGATGGATCAAAATAATGAGTTTGGTCAATCTCAGAGACCATTGGAGATAAAAACCCTTTAAAATTCACTCCAAACTTATGTAAAATGTGAATTATTAATCTTTTAACACATTAGTGTACATTTCGTATGCAAAATTCAGATAACAAATGAAATTTATTTTAAATTTAAAGGCCAACCTACAATTCAGTTATTGTCCAAGGACCAATCTTCAATTTTATTCTGTTCATAAGGAAAACCGACCGTTGTGACAGTTTGACACGTGGCGGCTATTCGCGCCTCCGCCCGCCTTGCGTTTCAGTTATTGTGTGTTTGGGACGCTTCTTCTCTCTCACACACACTCCATTTGCAGAATCAGTAAAACCCTAATCGAGCATCTGCTCCGATCGCCGGATTCTGCCGCTGCTGTTCCAATTTCTGCTGCAAATCTCCAGTTTCTGCTGCAAAGTAAGTTCGCATTTCTTGCATCTTACAATGAAAATATTTTTTTGTTGCTTGAAAGCGAAAAGTTGATCATTTTTTCTTGAAAGAATGGAACTTTGTTTGTATAATTTTTGTCTCCAAATCTTCGATTTCTGAACGCTGCAATGGTGAGGTGATTTCTGAAATTCTTGATTTTGAAAGGTAGGATTTTTCTATGAGGTTAGGGCGGTTATGGAGGTAGTGGAATGTGAGGATGTTGGCGGCGTCGGTTGTCGAAAAGGTTTGGATGGTTGTGGGGGTAATGAACTGGAGAAGAGGAGTAAGAGAGCCGAGGAGAGATGTGTGGAGTTAGAATCGGAGATTGTGAAGAGACAGAGTGAGTATGAAGCTCTGGAGGCCAAGTTTCGGGCACTGGAACGCGAAAAGATTGCGGTGGAAGAAGAGATTAAGGCTTTGAAGAGGGAGAGTGGTGGGGATGAAAAGAAGAAAACTTGTGGGGGAGAAAATGGGGAGGGAATTGGTGATCTGACGGAGGAGAACGAGGAGGAAGATGAGGTCTTTCAGCTTATGGTTGAGATTGAGGTATTGGAGTGTGAGAAGAAAAAGGCTGAAAGCGATGTTGAGGCTTGGAAGCAAAAGTTCAAGGACCTGGAATTGATGATGCTAAAGTTGGACAAGAATTCGGTCTTGAAAGGCGGGGAATTGCCGCTGGCTGGAAGGATGAAGGTGGCAGGGATAGGATCGCCAATTGTGGATTCTCTTGAAGGCAGAGGGACCGTGCAACTGAATAACAGGATTAAACTTCCAGATGAATTGCAAGTTGAAAGTGGCTTTGAGTATTTGAGAGATAAAGATATGGCTGTAGATGTGGTGGATGTTCGCTCTGCATGTCTCCCCCTTGGTAATGAGATCGGCAATATGCAGTCAGCAGGTATGAAGCAAATTACACTACTCACCTATATACCATGGTGATTTAGTATCTACTTTAGTCTGTCCTGTTCCCCTTCTCAAACAAATTGTTTGACGAAATTAATGAATCGATGTTCAAGTGTTTTTCGAATTTGTTATTAGAATATGTGCAATTTTGTATAATTAGTCAACCTTGCGTACAAAGTTTTGAATGAATATCAGCATTAGCTGCATTATCTTAACAACAAGAAGCATGAAGCATTCATTTTCCTTGAAGAAAACTCACATTACACAATTATATGTTTTCACGTTCCCAAAATGAATGCAATTATTCTCTTATGAAGTTGCATCCATTACATAACATTAGGTTTCAATCCATGGCAGGCACTCCGTGCAATGACACACCATGTAAGCATTGGGATGGTATTGAGGGAGAGAAGAAAGGTGTTTATGTAGAGCCTGATATGGAATATTCTAAAAGCAGACAAGCTAGGAAACGGTTGGCATTTGACAAAGAGGGGAGTCCTTGTAAGAAGATGGCTCCATCCACGCCTGGTGGTGGCATACCTTCTTCTCTCGCTGTCGTCAATATTACTGATAGTGATGATGAACTTCTGCCTGCAGATAATCAGAAAAGCAGAAGGTCACCATTTTGTCGGGTTCAGTATTAGGAGAAACTTTGGGTTGTGAAATGGATATGACTACAAAAAACTGTGAGCGGACACATCCTGAACAAAATGTTGATGAAGATACTGATAATATCAATGAGGTTTTTCTGCCTGCCTCAAAACCCAATAGGAAACGTGCTCTTAATATTGTTACTAGTGACTCTGAAAGTAGTGATGATGATATTCCGATTGCAAAACTCAAGGAAATGCATTTTAAGGAAGTTATACGTGACAAAGTAGGATCTGATCTCAATGACAGCTCAGTGACTGCTACTGCTTCTGAGGTTGACAATGCCATGGGTACTGTCAGTTCTCCCAGGCGGCATCTTGTTAGCTTGAGGAAATGGGGGCAAAAAGGCAGTGCACGAGAAGACTATTCAACTCAGACTAGTGAAACTAAATATGATCAAGAAAATCTGGCAAATGAGGATGTTGAAGATGATGACTTGGAAGAGGTTGGGTCGGAAGGTGAAGGTGAAAGCTTGGGTGGATTTATTGTTCAAGATGATTCTGATGTTTCTGATGCTCATGATGCTTCTACAAAGTCAGAAGGTTCCTCAGATGACGATGTGGACTTTGATAAGATTCTATCAAAATTTCAGAGGAACAAAGATCAGAAATCGAAGTGGGAATTTGAGGCAGACATGCTTTCTGCATTTGGTAAGGATCCGGAGCTGTGCATGAAAGCTGTATGTGCTCTTTATCGACAGCAGACTTCTGAAGAACAATATAGCAAGGAATCATTATGCACCAATGGTCGTGGTTTTAGCAAGTTCGATGCTTTCAAGTAAGAATTTGAATTGTGATTTATGTATTTATAGGATTAAATTATTGATTCTACGTGTTCCTTCAATTATATTGTTGCTGATTTTCTGTTCTCCCATTTCACAGGGGATCTTTATTGGCCGAGTTTCTCACCAACGGAGACCCGAACGAAGATCTCAATAGAACTGTGGAGGAGTTGCAGGCATATGACGCGAACGGCATTGAAACGTGTAGAACATTGGCGAATCGTTACTCTAAGCAACTGTTCGAAATCTACAAGAACGAAGAGGATCCTCTCTTTCTACCATTTTGATGGGGGATATTACTAGTCCAGATCCTCTGCCAGAAGTGCTTCCAGAGACCAACCAGAGGGTTTCCAAATGCTTGTAAACATCTAGGTCCTTTTGGTTTCAATTGATAATGGCGGTTGTATTTGTATATAACATCTAATTAGGAATGTCTGAAAAAATTAGGTCACTTAACGTTATTAACGTCGGGTGTTTTGTGTCCACATCTGCATTTACCCAGATAGTTTCCAATTTCTTTCGCCTTTCGTGGTCATTTATATTTCGCCAAGAATGAATCATGCTACCCAGCTTGGGACGCATGAGGACTTGAAAGAGGGACGCAAATGTAGCTCCAAACCTAGTATGTGCACATGTTTAAACTTAGCTATATGGCCGACTCTGATTGGTCAGAGTCAGAGATATCAACATCTTGATGTTCGCGTTTCATGTAAATCTCTCTCCTCAAGAGGTAGACTTGAATAAAAAGGAGCATGAAGGCGGTGATGTCCCAAACCTAGCATGCCTCATCGTGCGTTTAAACAATTATATTATCTAAGCTCATGCTAGAAAGTTCGTCCACTGGGGGCACAACTAAGTTGTGGCGGATGCTTGTCCTAGTGGAATCCCAATAATAGCTTGCGCAGAGCCACAAAAAGAAGACATATATTATCTAAGCTCATGCTCAATCTCTTAATTTACCTGTAATTAGAGCCATTATCAAATAAAAGAAGTTTATTTTACTCAGGCAATCTTTCAATTTTTTTAAAGTGAAGTTATCGAGTACTCTGTCAACCCATACCTATTTGGTTATTAACGCACATTCTCACCCTTTGTACCATTTTAATTATATCCTTAGGTTAGTATTGTTATAATGACAAAAAGATAAATCATATATGTATAAAATTGAGAGGTCAAATTTATTAGATATATGGAAAAACGGAGGTTAATGAGACTTTTATGAATGTTATATTCGCCTCTTGATAGTTTGGTTGAGAAGCGAGTGACAAAGTTGATGGTGATGAGTTTATTATTCGTTGTACGTCAATTTAACATCGTATTAAGTGACGTAAAACGACTACAATATAAGTGTACCTCTAGTTTCTGCTCGGGCCAACTTTTTTGTAGCTCAAAAACTTGAGAGGGGCACGTGCCTTAATAACATTAGCCCCCTTGCACAACCAAGTAGTGTTCCCGGAGAACAATCTAACCCCAAGCTTGGAATGTTACTAAAAATTCTCTCTTTTTTGTAGGAGTGAGACCAAAATACGAGAAATCTTGTGATTTATAAAATTGGTCTGCCATCAGCAGCCTGACAGAAGATTTCCCCATTTCCTATTGTTTCTGTGCACCTGCATAACTACATGCTTGCAAAGTTCCTCCTACAGTGTGAGATGGGCAGCTGCCACGTAGCAGACAAGCCCTTGGAAGTATGGAAAATGAGATTGTAGTTGGTGACTATATTCAACTACTCCAACAACTCACTAGATCTTGCTCCTTGCCTTAGTCACTATAAAATTCCCGAGAAAATGAATCGTTCTGAATTTTAAATTAGGGTTTCACCATTCTCCTTCTTATAAAAGGTCACCTGTTACGTGTGTTTTATATCCCGTACGGTATGGAGTCATCAGTTACTAGTTTTCAAGTGGGCAGAAGAGGAAGAGCAGATCAAGAGGGGGAGAAATGTGGTGTGTTCTTTAAAATGCCATTGCACTACCCAACGTATTCGAAATCCGACTACGAAACCATGCCGGAAGGGAACCTCGACCGCCTTCTGGCTGAATACGGGCTTCCGGTTGTCGGAAGTGTGGAGCAGAAGAGGAAGTTTGCCATGGGAGCTTTCCTATGGCCTCCGTTGAAACAGTAGTTCTAGCTGCTTCCACAGCATTTGTAAAATTAAGGGTCTATATATAGCAGGCTAGCTAAACTTGTTTCTCTTGTGAGACTAAACATATATTTTAGTACTATCTGGCTAAGCTAGCTGATGATCTCTGATGATGTTATGTGTTTTATATATGTTTTGATGGTTACTGGCTATATCTCGACCTACTCTACAACTCTTAATTTGATTGATCCTGCCTCTAGCTCACGTGTCAATATTGGTAATGCGTGGTGAGATTCGAGATCATTTAATCTACTAAGATTAGGGTTCTCTCTCCCATATATATATATATTTACTTTTTTAGTTCTTTAATGCCATAAATAAACTCGAGGACTCAAGAGATCCGCTGGACCAGAGGATTCACATCTCTTCCGACCAACACGCCATAGTCCGTTGTTTTTGGAGAAGAATCAATGTGCTTAGCTTTACATCCATTTTATAGGGTAGCAAACAACAGGGTCACAGAAACGTAGGGTTAGGTATTTTGGTGAGACCAAAATACAAATATCACTTACAATTGAAGTTGATTATATAATACAGATGTTCGGATTCAAAAATTTCAAAGAACAAGTACTCTAGCACAACAATATTAGAAATAAATCTAAATGGACAAATGCAATACAGTCTGTCTCTCAATCCCAAATACAGCTTGTTATAGTTTTACAACGTTATCAAACACTAATCCTAAACACACAAACAAACAAGGTGTATATTTAGCAGAATTATTAAGGAAAAAAGAAGATGAAGGGTAAACATGGGTTGGTGGGTCCCCTAAAGATGCGGTTTGACCCCACAATCGGCCATGCACAAGAATTGGCTATAAAAGCAGAACGTTGTCGATCCAGAATTTCACTACCCTTGGGCCTCCCTTTAAGCTATTTGATTAGTCTCATAATTTAATTGGTTAATAGTGATTAGATTTTCTCTCTCTTCCTCTCTCTCTCTCCCTCTCCCTCTCTAGGTTATCGTTGTTGTTGATGTCTCCTTGTTTAAAGGAGATCTTCAAACGTTAAACAAAGAGAGGAGGAGGAAGGGGAGAAAAGATGGCGGCAATGAACTCGTTATCTTTTGGAGTTGTTGCAATTATTGCCGTCCTTTACGCTGTCGTTTTGCCCATGGCTCATGCGACCAGGTTGGCTCCAGCACCGGCACCGGCACCGGCATTAACAAGCGATGGTAATTAGCTCTTATATTACATTTCTCTCATTTTGTATTCATGATGACATGTTTATGTGATGTTTCATTTGTTTTCATACTCTTTTTTGCATTGATCCCATTTTTAGGTGTTGAGGTATGTTTGGGAATTGCTTTTTGGTATCTAAATGTCTTTTTTGGAGCTTTTAGATAACAAAAAACGCTTTGATAATGTTTGACATAAATAAATAACCAAAGGAATGTTTTGGATGTGATTTTGAAATAGTTACTAGTGCTTTTAATTATCTAAAAACACTTCTAACAATGTTTGACATAAAAAAATTAAAAGTATTTTGGATTAATAAGCTCTCATGCTTTTGAGTGGCTTCTGGGTTACACGTAGTTTCTAAAAACAAAATAGACATAGAAATAGAAAGCATGTGATTCGTTTAGGAACACCTTCTTATGAAAAATTTGGATGTACATTTAATAGAAGCGTAAAAATGCTTATGAGCATAAGTACTTTTGAAATAAGCATTTCTAAATGTTACATCCTTAATACTAAAAGCATTTTCTTGTGTTTTTTAGATAAGCACTTGTCGTGTGCATAGTGGTTTTTCAAGAAGTATTTGAATTTTCAATACATTATGCTTCTAAAAGAGCTTATGAATAAAAATGCATCTTACAAAAAAAATCCCTACCGAATAAAGAAGCAATAGATTAAGGGATATCATACGTTATAATTAATGAATTTTATTGTTAATTGCTTTATTTTTTGTATAAATTATTTTGCAGGGACAGCAATAGACCAAGGGATTGCATACGGTCTGATGTTACTGGCACTAGTGCTCACATATCTCATCCACTAAATTGTACCGTCCGATGATCGATGATGATAGAGATGGAGGGACATGGACGGTGTGATTTGGTGTTTTAAATTTAGGGCGGGTGTGATGTGATGTGGTGTAAAATCAGAATCCAAATTGGGTAGAGTAAATTTATTTGAGGATGTATTGCTAATTTGGTCAGGTTCTTGTTAAATATTCTTCCAAGTATATGGTTCTCCAACGTTAAATCTCATCAACTAGTACACTAATTTAGTAATTAATGTGGTAAGGAATCATCAGCAATTCCTTTCTCAAAGAATGACGAAGGTTCAGAAGGAGAGGCTATGGGCAGCGCCATCTTGTAGGCGCGAGTCTTTAGATGCATGTGTTTTGCCCACGCAGTTAAGAGAAAAATTGTCCCTCATGTAGTTTACTTGCTTACTGTGATGTTAGAGAAATCAACTATTTGAACCATATTCTGTAAACTATACGTGCTATAGCGGTAAATGGTTGGACTTCTTTAACTCATTAAAAAAATAATCCAAACATCAACCGTCGCATCATGTAGTTTACAAAATATTGTCTAAAACTGTGGTCTCTCTAACATTTTCTATTTAGTAAATTTCTTGCTTTTCTTTGGTTGTATATGACCAAAAAATATATAATTGATGTAGTCACATTGGTTAAAACAAACATATTCTCCATATAGGCCTGAATTCAAATCTTTCTTAAAGCACTTACTGTTTAAAGTAGTAAGTGGCTTATAAAAAAAGTAATCGAAAAGAATAAGCATACACTACATCCAATCATGACATGTATATTTGTATATTAATATATAGTTTGGTCCATAATAAATTAACTTTCTCGTCCATTTATATTATACGCGTGAATTAGTAGTAACATCATATAGCTATATGGTTATCACATTCAAAAACTTGTCCCGTGGCGTCTTGTCATTTAGACAACCAACTCTTGATGTAATTGAAGAAAAAAAACGGATATGTGATTTTATTAATGCACCTTGTAATTTTGTTTGAGGAATTAATGAATACGAGAATTTAGCATATCACTTACTTAGAAGTACGGAGTTTTAAATTATTTCTAGTAATGCTACATTTACAACATATTTGTACTCTTTTTTTAATAGAAACAGAGCATGCCGACGCATGTGAGTCTCATTTCTATAAGAGAGATGATAAATAAGAGCATCATTTTTTATTTACTCATAAGCGTAAAAAAAAATTCTAATAAAATTTTAGCAAATTTATAATAAAAGCACATGTGACTAAAAGTGCTTTCTAAAACAGTACTGAACGAACCAGTTGATTGCACACTTTTCAATCTCCTACACATATCAGTAGGTGTATAACACCATCCTTATGCTAACTAGGCATCAAAAGAAAAATTTAGAGAAACGGCATTTCACTTGAAGGTGTGTGGATAAGATCACCCTAATCCAAACTGTGATAGCAAAACAGCCTTTTACTTAAAGGTGTGTGGATAAGATCACCCTAATCCAAACTGTGATAGCACCACCAATATCATTTTAATAAACTGTTTGTCCACGTGACACAAATTTGACATCCATATCAGTAAAATTGTGAGATCCACTAGTTGCCACATCATTATTTAACGTCTTACTGATTGACTAAACATATGACATTTCCACTAACAAGTTTATATATGACATTGCAATGTTCTAAAGAAGTACAAGAATGCCACCGCACCCAAACTTAAGGGTGCTTAACGTAATTAACCCAAAAATTTAGCCAAATATGCCAACGGCAGAACCTAAACGTATCTATGTCTGCTCAATACTGAGCAAAAATGTAAACATCCAAAACTAGAGGAAAAATCTCTTGTATCTGCAAAACTTGTAGCTGATCTTCCGTATCAAAATCGTTTCCTCATCCTTTGCAAAGTCACGGGACGCCGCATCAAAGGACACATTCGAAGGATCATAAGAGGGGAAAAAATGAATCTGCCTCACTATCATGAAGCTGCGTACTGCTGATGGAGAACGTACTTCACAACTTCGTAGAAGGAAACCACAATCCCAACAGACGGGCCAGCGCGGGCAACACGAGGGCCAACTCCTGTGAACAATCCCTTCAAACCTCCACCCCTGTACCAAAATAAAACATAATGTAAGTGTCATTTCTAGGAAAGATCTAAAAAAATCGTCAGAAAATTTATAGATTAGAGGGATACCTCCAAATCTCCAGAAGTGTTTGCCGTGTCGTCATTTTCATTGCCCTGATTGGATCGTTCTGGTATTTAAATTTCAAAAATAAATAGTTAAGAGCAGAGTAAAGATATACAAAAAAGTGCAATAATTTTGCCCAAAAATGCATTTGGAATTGCGAATGCTATTATCATAAGCAGAAGTGCAGAACCATCAAACAGCACCGTCACTATGCTATTTTTTTTCTTAGATTTTGTTCAGCTAATCAGTTTTTGAAAAGTTTGGTAAATGGATCAAACTCTTACTTTTTCGGTTTCCTTTGTGTGGTTTTCAAAACTTTCATAAGCACCACATTTTCATCAAAAGAAGTTCCTGCTTATCTAGAGATCCATTCAGAACAGAACACAGAGAAGCAAATTACCTCTATCTGCCTTCGGGTTTTTGCAACATCCAACGGACATGTAGCTGCAGCAGCAAGGCTTCCTGCAACAAAAGCAGCAGAAAAATTTGCCCCAAGGATATTGAGTGCGCTGGCTTCATCACCCACCAGACCAAGAAGTTTTCTCCTGAGCTGTTCGGACAGAAAAAAGATTCTGTTAAAGCAAGTAAAGAGACAAAAGAATAAGCAATCAGAAGAATGAATCCTTACTGGCTCAAGGGTTGCCCAACATATTCCTGAGAAGGGAACATCACGAGCAAGTTGTGCTCCCATACCGGTCCACAGGACACGATAACCTTGCACTTTTAAAGGAGAGACTATATCAGAATCATAAACTTCAGAAGAACAATACCTGAAGCCAAAGGCACAAACCGCCATCAAAAAAATAATATCTGAGAAATGCAGGAAAAATGGACTTACAGTTGCTCTGCACATTACTTGTGGTCTTGACATGAGAGATGACACCAAATAAAGTCTTCAAAACACCAGGAGGCTTCCCACCATTTTGTATCACTTTGAATGCCTATTAACAAATTTTGATAAATTAAATAAATAAATAAATAAATAAAGGTATGAGAAGCCTCCACAACTCGGCTCTGAAAGCCAGACCAAAATTTGCGAAAACAAATCTAAGAAACATCTATAATATGAAAGTAGAATGAAATTAAGCTTAATATGAAGTTCTAAAGTTCTAAGTTACCTGCATGCGAGTTCTAGCAAGTTCAATAGGATAGCAAGTTGCACAAGCTAACGAGCGTGCCAAAGAGCCGGCAACTAGCGGGACATAAGCTGTCGTACTTGGTGCATTATGAGAAGTGAATTCCTCTAATCGGTTGCGAAACACATCATAGCATGGTAGGTAAATTCCCACCTGATTAACAAAAAGGAGAGTCACATAAATGAAAGATCAATGGCATGCCCAAGAGGAAACCAAATAAGACCTGATAACATTAAAAACTTACTGTTGGAATAGCCAGGGCTAACCCTGCATTTGTGCCTCTCCATAGCCTTGCAAATCCTTCCTGCAATATCACTCTCCAAAGTTAAAATCACAGACAGGTACAGATAAGATGAAGGTGACTACTTAAACAGGCGTGGATAAGCACTATGCATACATATCATGCTTTACGAACACGAACTAACAAAGCAATATAATCACGAATAAGCAGGTGCACACTTTTAACTACAGTTCTCTTTTCATGAACATTTGACATCACTAGTATAACGAAAACAAAGCCGCAAATCCACCAACCTGTCTAATGATTTTGTAGAAGACATCCAATGTGCCTTTGTACTGAAAGCAATCTGGAGGGCATATTGAAACAGTGCCTTGAATTCCAGCACGCGTGCATGATGGCGAACACCTTAGATCCGCAAACATCTGAGCACACAAAAATAAACAAGCAATAGTGAAAAAAGGAGAATAATATATTTCTGCTAAACCAACAGAAAATAAAAGCAGGAAAAGAGAAGAAAAATCCAGGCGGTTGCAATGAAATAGTCGGACAGAAATATCTACACATCTCAGCCCCTTGGGAATTTTCAATTTTCAATTAAAAAAAGGATGGGGTGACCCCAAGGCAACAAGGCTTCCCGCTTTGCGAGGGTTGGGGGGGGGGGGTGGTGGGAATGTCAATCGTACGTAGCCTTACACTTGCTTTGCAAAGAGGCTGTTTTCATGACTCGCACCCGAGACCTTTTGATCACAAAGGAGCAACCTTTCCGTTGCGGGCTCACCCTCAGGAAATTTCAATTGGAAAAATAATTACATGTAACTCCTCGTACTCACAGTACCACGAACATTACAAATAGCAGCTAACTGAAGAAACCAAGACAATATAAGGTTTCACGCCGAGAAAACAATGCAAGACTAACACAACCTATCACATGATCAAGTAGTAATATGGTCTATCAAACCACCATACACGACATATGTACACCATTTCATTTCAGATTACAGTTAAATCACCATAACAACAGAAGCAAACCGAAAAAGGGTTAAGAATCTCATTGTCCACAAGTATGGCGGTCATACCATGCTTGGCCCGAAATATGACATCCGACTAATGACATTACTTAGTGGATGCGAGTAAGGAACCCCAGCTGCCTGAGCTTGCAACCTCGTCTGCAACAACAAATAAACACATTTGCTAAGTCCATGTTTCCAAATCACTCAAACAACCAAGAATTTGATCAGTCTTTCTTAATTTTGGTAGAATTTTAAATCCCATATAGCAAAAATACCCAAAATTCAACATTTCAGTTCTTCCCCTCTCCTAAATTGGATTAAATCCTAAATAAATAAAATTAAAATCAAAGGCAATGAATGATGGGTAACCAAACAGACTAAAACAACAAGTCAAAGGGCATACCTTTACAACATCAAGCGGATTAACGATAATCGCGGATAAAAATGCGGCCCCCGCCGCCGAGAAAGCTCGCTCGGTGACCCCCAATTGCCAGTCCGACGTGCTGGGCGGCTGCGCAGCAGAGAAATCCGCCCCAACCGACTGCGTTTGCTCCATGCTCATCCATGGATTCTGCGCTCGCTCCAACTCCACCATCTTATTCGCCGCGCTCTCTCTGATCATTGTGACCCGACAAAATTGAATGAATTTTGTTTTTAAATGAGAAATTGGAAACAAATAAAAAAATAAAAAATGGTTTATTTTTTGTTTTGGTTTTCCGAATTGCTCGGAGAGAGAGAGTAGGGAGAGAGAGAGAGAGAGGAGCAGTAAAGTAAACAAAAGGCTTACCAGAAAGTAAGGCGGCAAGAGGAGGGAGAGAGAGAGAGAGAGAGAGAGAGAGAGAGGAGGGCCACGTTTGGCAGCGTTTGTGAGGGCGATTATTTATGGTAGTAAAACCTACTAAGAGGTAGGATTCTCTCCCCTTCTATTAGCATCTCTTTTCATTCTTTACTTTCACATTTTTCTTTTTGTCTTATTCTCTATATAAAAATTCAAAACAAGATATGACGTGGTATAATTGCAACCGTTTAAATAGGAACGGATGGAAGGGGAGAGAGATTAGGAGGGAAGAAAATCATACTCCACTGATGAAACCAAAAGCTATTAAAAACTAAAAGTCAAAATAATGGACTTTTTGTCACTACGTTGTTTTTTTCGTTTTTTTAACATATGCTAAGAGAAAGGAAAGTGAGTTTAGTCTCACAATAAATTAACGTTAAATGATAACGTGGATAAATATCAAACATTATTTTTGTTAACCGCTACTTATGAAACCCTAAAATTTGCTTGGCTAAAAGGGACCGGTAATGCAATTTAGATTTTTATGTGGGAGAGTGAAAACCCGCTTCAATGTTAGTCTGCATTATCATTGAACATTAGTGACCTAACATACGTCTAATTTTCAAAACGTTAAATAGTTGCTTGAAATATTTTAAAAGGTTGGGGCCCGAATTTGCCTGATCACCTCTGAATATTGGATAGTTAACATGATTAAGTCTTTTATAAATATAGATTTATATTCAAAAAAATTAATCAAATTTGAGATTGTTTGATCATCCTTATTTATAGAATAAAAGAAAAACTAATAAAAAAAAGACTTGAAAATTTTAAGTTTTAACGATCAGGACAAAATAAAAGGTAAGGTGAATAGTACCAATATTGACTTTTTAGTGTAAAAATATGGTTTTTCGTTAAAGTGAACAGTACCATGAGCTTTTCGTTAAAGTTCCATAGAATAAATGATTACATTACAAATTAAAATAACGGTGTGTTTGGAAAGAGGTTTTAAAATGACTGAAATGTGTTTAATGAAAGTGTTTTTGAATCCAAAAAAGTTGAAGTGCTTGTTTTTTTAATCCAAAAAACTTGAAGTGCTTGTAATTCGTCTAAGAAGCGCATAACCGGTGCATATTTCCAAAAGCACTTCAATTATTTTTTAAACTCAAAAAATACTATCACCGATAGTTATTCATTCGTACAAAAAACACATAATCGATGCATGTTTCAAAAATTACTTCATTTTAAAAGTATTTCGAAACAAGCCATAATTGACCACACTCCCATATCATACGCGCAGTTAGTATTTCATAGGCAGTCTTGATTTTGGTGGAAACAAACAAGGCCTTATAGTTTGTTCGAGAAATTGGAGCGTTGAACAATTGCTTCTAGAAGCGTTCTAACGTGCGTAAGACGTGACGCAACTCTAGGCGTGACACCAAGCAAAGCTACAATTTTCCTCCCATATTAGTATCTTATTCTTTTTCTTCGTGGGCCGCTAGTTTTTTAGAACTTGGGAACAAAAATGACATTTATGTAAAAGGGACGATTGACAAGTATGATATTTGGTTTCTCAAGTCTAAAATCCGACAAGTGGTAAATTGTCTTGGTATCTTTTGAAAAATGATTCTTATTGAATTTATTGTACGATCAATTTTTGTTAGGTACTATTTATTTTTAATTTTTAATTTTGAAATGATTTCTGACCGTACGATATACGATGAACGATCACGATCACAAGATTTCTATGATCCCAAGAAAAGGATTAAGCGAGGATCATTTTCCATCTCTTTGTAACCTACTGCGTTTCGATTTAAATTTTTCTCCTATTTTTCGTGTAAATTAATATTGTTTATCTGTACAAAAAAGGGTAAAATATGACTTTTATTTGTGTGTGTCCATAGCTAATGTAGATAAAAATTGGGGGAGCCTGGAATTCAGATGAGTAAGGCCACAGAGATGCTTGATTTCCACTATTAACACAATCCCTCCTCAAGGGTAAATTGGAAAGTTTCCAATTTTGCAATTAAAAAAATGCGTTCCAAATCTGAAACTTTTCATGCAATAACATATTGTTCATATGATTTGAACTTATTAATGATTTTACAACAAAACAAAAGCCAAGTGTTATGAGTTATGACTTTGTATGAACATAAGATAGTGTTATTCACACACATTTTTTTACTTCCTACACACTCTTGTTAATTTATGTTCAATTTTAATCAGATCGTTAGAAATTAAAAGAAAATGTATAAGAAGTAAAAATACCTATGCCGATAGCTTCACCCTGAACATATATGTATAGCCACCCTAAGTTTTAATTTTATCCCTTATTTAAAAGGGTGGTTCTAAAACCCAGAGGCATCTTTACGACCTTGTTTTTGACTGAAAGATGTGAAGCATATCCGACCAAATTAACAAAGGACAATGTTCATACAATACGAAACTGTTAATGACTCCGACTGAGAGCGACAAGCTTCTTTTTCCCTCTAAGAACGGGGAATACAGCCCAAAGAGGAAACTACAAAACAACAACGGCCACAAAACAAGCCCGAGGGACTCCAACAACGTTGTCTATGAGGCTCATCAAATACAAGAATGCCAATATTTATCCATATTAAATAGTGACAAACTTGATCGAATTAATCACTAGTGTAATTTCAAGATAGTTACCATGGCAATAGATTAGACCAACAAAATTAACAGCTAGTTAGCTTCAGCTTGCTTACAAAACCCAGGAAATTGATGGGTTAATTTGTCTACGACGTTGAAGATAAGTTTGATCTTCTTGGATACCACAACCATCCAACAACTTCGATCTCCCAATTTCTTGTTACCATTGCAATTGAAAGGAACATATACTATAAAATTTGAAGTAATGTTAAGTATGCAACAAGCTGCTACAGCTAGTAATCCATTCAAATATCTGAAGCAATTTTTCAGTGTCCATACACGAAATACGGTCATGTGACGTTTTACTCAAACTATAACACATAGATATTCATTTTTATCAATATACTCTAGAAGTGTGACATATCAATCATGTTGTAAATTCATTTTTTATTAATATATGCTAGAATCCCAAACAATTTGATTCGATGTCAATACACAAAAATTTAAGATCATTTCTTCAATTTACTCTCCATTTCTAAGTTCCTAAGGTTGTAGCTTTCGCAGTAGCTTCATCGGTGTTACCTACCAAATAAAAGACCTGCTAATTATGACATATCAATCATGTCATCTACTCTTATTATAACACGTGGGGTGGTCCCAAAACCATGGATTTAGTCTTATTGTGTGTTAGTACTCTCAATTGGCTTCAAGAGCAGGTCGCTAGATATATTTAGTGACATCTACAGGGAGGCTCTAAAATAGATCATTTTGCTGGCTGTGTATCACACCCTCCGTTTCTAAATGGGAACACTGACTATGGTGCATGGAAAGCCAAACTCCTATATAATCTTAATTTTTTTTTTTTAAATAAACGATATTATCTACACTAAAGAGAGGGGATGGACTTAGTCTCACAATGAGCTAGTAATAATGTAGTTCAAATTAACCTTTGATGAGAATCGAACCTAAGACCACTCACTTACAAGTAAAGAAAAATATCACTATACCATAATACTAAGTGGATATATAATCTTAATTAGAATAAACCATTTTATTACAAATTTCACAATCTAAGCATAAAGCATATATGTAGAATATCCTTGATACGTACCCTCTGCGATTTCTTGTAATCCTCCCAAAACCTAGGTATAAACGTCCGTCCTTGTAATACTTGGCCGTCAATAATTCCTAAAAATGAGAGCCTATATATGAAATCATCATCACCAACAACACCAGCAGCAAACACACAACTAAGACTAAGAGTAAAGTACAAGGTCCCAGTTTTGAATTACCAAAATGGCCATAGCCGTGCTGCATGCTCTGGACTCAGCCAGGACACAATGGTACCACATAACGGCCATTGTCATCGCCGGAATGGGTTTCTTTACCGACGCTTACGACCTCTTTTGCATCTCCACCGTCTCCAAACTCCTCGGCCGCCTTTACTACTACAACCCTAGTACCGGAAAGCCGGGGAAGCTCCCAGTGAACGTCAACAACTTCGTGATAGGTGTTGCCCTAATCGGAACCCTATCGGGCCAGCTCGTATTCGGGTATCTCGGTGACAAGCTAGGCCGAAAGAAGGTCTACGGGATAACCCTAATCATGATGGTTGTTTGTGCCATTTGCTCCGGCCTATCATTTGGCTCCTCAGCAGGCTCTGTCATGACAACCTTATGCTTCTTCAGGTTTTGGTTAGGGTTTGGTATCGGTGGCGATTACCCTCTCTCCGCCACGATCATGTCCGAATACGCAAACAAAATGACTCGTGGGATGTTTATAGCGGCGGTGTTTGCGATGCAGGGTGTTGGGATCATTTTTGCCGGTTTGGTGTCTATGATCTTTTCGAGAATCTTCCTCAACATGTATCCTGCACCGGCATTCAGCGACAGCCCGGCGGATTATTCGCACGTGTTGTCCACGCAGCCACAGGCGGACTATCTGTGGCGGATTGTGCTTATGCTTGGAGCTTTGCCTGCACTTGCCACTTTCTACTGGAGGATGAAAATGCCTGAAACAGGTCGGTACACGGCCTTGATTGAAGGTAACGCCAAACAAGCAGCTGCTGACATGGGTAAGGTTTTGGAGATCGAAATCCAAGCTGAACAAGATAAGTTGGCACAGTTCAAGGCTGCAAATGAGTACTCATTAGTATCCAAGGAGTTCTTTAGGCGTCACGGAAAACACCTAATTGGTACGTACCTTTATATATATATATATATATATATATATATATATGTATGTATGTATGTATGTATTATTAATTAGATAAAACATTGAATCCGCATATTTTACGATTGAGAGTTTACTTAGGATGTTTCTCTAGATATATATCTTATCGATCGCTGTTTGCTATATGCCTCAGGTACAACAACTACTTGGTTCTTGTTGGATATCGCCTTTTACAGCCAAAACTTAACACAAAAGGACATTTTCCCAGTGATGGGCCTCACTCAAAAGCCCGAGGAGGTTAACGCGCTTCGCGAAATGTTCGAGACCTCTCGAGCAATGTTTGTAATTGCGTTTTTCGGCACCTTCCCTGGTTACTGGTTCACCGTCTTCTTCATCGAGAAGCTCGGCAGGTTCAAGATCCAACTTATGGGATTCTTGATGATGTCTTTGTTCATGGCCATCATAGGCGCCAAATATGACGACCTCCAGCATAACAAGTACATGTTTGGAACCTTGTACGGCCTCACTTTTTTCTTTGCAAACTTTGGCCCCAACAGCACCACGTTTGTGCTTCCGGCCGAGCTGTTTCCGACTAGGGTTAGATCCACGTGTCACGCGTTGAGTGCGGCGGCGGGGAAAGCCGGGGCCATGGTGGGTGCATTTGGGGTGCAGTCCTATACTTTGAAGGATGATCCGAAAGATATTCGGCGTGCTATGTTTTTCTTGGCGTTTACTAACATGCTAGGGTTTTTCTTCACATTCTTGGTCACTGAGACCAAAGGCCGGTCCTTGGAGGAGATCTCTGGTGAAGATGGTGGCGGCGATCACGAAGCTGGAACACAGATGACTGGAGCCAATACATCGGCAACAACAGCCACGCCGTACTAGGTAGTTAATTAAGGCGTTTGATTAGCTACAAAAAGCTTTACTATTTAGTTTGAAAAAATATCAAATAAATTTGCTCGATACACATGCCTTAGCATACCAAATAAGAGCTGCTTTAAGTGTTCCGAACCTTGAAGTCGAAGAAAAAAAAAAAAAAACAAAAGTTGATCTTGTAGTGAAAGGAAAGAACAAGAAATAGATATAGTTTTGGAGAGAAATGTTTCAGTGTGCTGGAATACGGTTCAGTGCATCAAGTATCATAATATAATTGGTAGAAATTTTTTTTCAAGTTTCCAATCAGTATATTATTACGTTTGATGTAATAAGCCGTATTTCCTGCAGATTGAAAAATCTCTAAAGTTTGGGTGAGGTTTATACTTTTTTACTTTCTTTCTTTCATTTGAATTTCTCGTTGTAACAATACATGAAAT
This sequence comes from Pyrus x bretschneideri, assembly GCF_019419815.1. NCBI lineage: Eukaryota > Viridiplantae > Streptophyta > Magnoliopsida > Rosales > Rosaceae > Pyrus > Pyrus x bretschneideri. The sequence continues at coordinate 1,244,341 of NW_025999795.1, read as the reverse complement.
GAAAATGAAGACGTGCTTATATGTTTACTGCTGTGATTATCAATTTACACGTGTGGCTGACTTTGACCACTCAAATCACACGTTTCGCGCTCTGCAAACGCCACGTGACGAACCCGAATTCGCTTGAGCCGGACCACCCCTGAAAAATTGAATTAAAAACCCTAGAAAATAAAACATTTTGGTTTTCTTCCTCCCCCAAATTTCCCTCCATGAAATGGGAAATCGAAGAAATCGAGGCAGTCCTCGAGAGGATTTGGGACCTCCACGATAAGCTCAGCGACGCCATCCATTCCGTTTCCAGAGCTCACTTCCTCAACTCCGTCAAGTTCCGCAGAAATTCCGACAAGAAGAGGCGGCCGCGGACCAACGACGCCGCCGCCGCCGATGAGAACCGGGCTGGGTACGTGTACTTGAAGGACTTCCGAGTCGGGCACGACGATGACTCGGCGGTTCGGGAGGCCAAGAGCCTCAATGCGATTCGGACCGCGCTCGAGAACCTGGAGGACCAGCTTGAGTTTTTTCATGTAAGTTCATGGCTTTTTTTTTAAGGGGTTGTTTGGTTATGTTGTGTTTGGTTGCTGAGAAAATTGGAGGAAAATTGAAATACGAGCGACAAAATGCTTGATTAGGTCTTGTGGTTTGAAATGTATTTCATTCGAAATTGGACGTGTAGATATATGAATGCTTGGCTAATGTAAATAAGGGCTCATTCGGACTCCAAATTATAAGATGTTTGTGAGGTTTGCTGCCGTTGCGTGTAATTTAGTTAATTTCTGTTTGGTTGCTGAGAAAAATGGGAAAACAGGGTCGGAAAATATTAAGGGGACAATCAACGTATGATATATGGTTTGTGCTATTGCAATTTTATAAAAGGAAAACTAATGGAAGTGCAAAAAACTTTAGTTTTAATAAAAAATGACAAATAAATGTGTAGTGAATAGAACTAGGAAAAAGTCGAAAATTCATAAAAAAACTTTAGTGTTAATGAAAAATGACAAATAAAGGTGTAGTGAATAGTACCAAGAAAAGGTAAAAATATGGTTTTTCGTTAAAAATGAACAGTACCAGAAGTGTTTCGTTAAAACTCCTTTTTATAAATGCTGCAGTAAATAGGTAATTGCTTGCAGTTTGTGAAATTTGGAAAACTCCTCTGCTTGCTTTCCTTCTATTTACGAGTGATAAAGAGCAGAACACTAGTGATTTTGTAAAGGCAAATGAAGTTACGAATGTGATTAGATGATGTTAGAGACACATAGAACGGGGACTAGTTTCCGTAGAGCAAAAGGAAATTGTGATCTGTAAGGGATAAGAAACACAAATGGTTGTGAAACTGCTGGCAATTGGGCGGGATGCACATCACCTCAACACCTGTTAAAGGTAAATTCTTGAGTTCGATTGTGCTGAATGCATTTCATGTCCCGTTTTGAACACATGCTTAGAAGTTACAGTGGGGATTTGTTGCGTATTGATGACAATAGCATTGCTCTTAAAGGGTGAAATTCTCCGTGTTTTTGTTCATGCCGTGTGGCTTTGCTTGTTAGACTCTGTATGGATTTCAAATTTCATATTGTGGCATATTTCCAAGTTGGATATTTATGTCAGTTGCTTTCTTTTAAAGACTCTGCAGGTGCAGCAGCGGGCTGAGGGAGATGCTGCAATTGCACGCTTGGAGCAGAGCCGTATTGCTCTAGCAATGAGATTGTCTGAACACCATGGTAAGAACTACCAATTTATTGAGGAAGCCCTTGCCTTTGTTGGGGATGTCTGTGATGCAAGTCGTTTAGTATCTCCTGAAAGTCTTTATGGCCCTCCGATCAGTCCTTCTGGTGAGAAGTTGGTGGCCTCCAAAGGGAAGAAGCGTAATATTTTGATCAGATTTCTCATTTCAAGTATCACATTTGTTAAGAAAACCCTTAAGTTGGATAATACGGTTGGAATACTTGGAAATGCTGCGTTGGTGGCGCTTAGTATGATTGCGTTGGTGCATCTGAATCAGGTAGGTATTAAGGAGCATCCACAGAAGCTGGAAGATAAAATCTACATCAACAGAAACGTTAGAAAAACTTCCCCGTCTATTGGTCATTACAGCAACTTGGATGTTCTATTAGCTAGAGGTTAGCTCTGAAATCTTAATTCTGTTGCAGGGAATTCAGTGGTACGTGGCCATGCTGTCGTTATAGTCGTATTTCTTCTTACCACCGGAAGTTTAGAAGATTTTGGCAAGAGTGTAAGCCCGTAGGCAATTCTCTTTCGAACTGTAGTCAAGACAACTTAGAGCTTGTTTGGATGTGCTTTTGAAATGACTGAAAGCGTTTTTGGAACCAATTCTTAGTAAAAATGTAAGTAAATTATGGACAAGCACTTATTATGTGCTTCTTTCAGGAAGCACTTTAAGTGTTTTTGAACCAAAAAATATTTTTTCTAAAGCGTTTTTAGGAATTTTAAAATCACATCCAAATGAGCTTATATGCCTATATGTTCACAGGTCATTTGGCTTCTTTCATTTTATTCAAAATTTGTTGTTTGGCTTCTTTCATTTTGTTTCAAAATTCGTTGCGTATGGGATGAGGAATTTCGATATCTCATGATATCGCGCTTTTTTCCTTCTTTTCTTTTTCTTCGTCTATTGGGAAATTCAGTGTATATCCCAGTTATGGTGATCTCTCGTTTGGAGGGAATTGAAAGCGATTAGTTTTCTTAATCAGTAATTTATCTTTGATCATCAAGTTTGCCGCATTTTTCCAGTTCTTCCTATATTGAATTTACCGTGAATTTATTAGATCTTGCGCATCAAACGTGTCCTGTCTGTTGTCGAAATCAACATGATCCCTATGATCGATCACTGTAAGAAACTATTAGTGAGGTCTCATGCTCTACTTACATCAATGACGAAAGCGTATATTTTTGTGTGAGATCGGTACTAGCTTTAGCAATATCCAATCATCTATTAAATTAAAGAAACTCTCTGTTCAAGTGGAGGGGTTAATTTAAAATATCTTCAATTTAACAGAAATATTTTTCACGAAAAACCAAAGTAATTGACGGTGTGTGAGATCGGTACTAGCTTTAGCAATATCCAATCATCTATTAATTGAAGAAACTATCCGTTCAAGTGGAGGGGTTGATTTAAAATATCCTCAATTTAACAGAAATATTTTTCACAAATAAAACCAAAGTAATTGACAGTGGAGAATCCCGTAAACGAAAAAGATTATAAAAATAAATTACTATAAGCTATGAAATTATGAATTGTCAAAGGCTCAAAGCACTGGCCTCTCTCCTCAAAACTTGGGCCTGGGTGGCTGTTTATACGGGCCCGCCCTGAGAGACTTTGGAACGTCGTCGTCTTAAGTCATTAACGTCTTTGAAGCGCAATTTGGTCAACCTAATTTGAACACGGACTATTTTGGTGGTATTTTTCTAGCTAGTCCGACCGTGCCACAATATTATCACACGCAACTAGGAAAACCAGAACCCATTTGTTGACGAACCCTAGCGGATTTTTAATCTCCATTCTGACTGATTTCAAGACAAAAAATGCTGAGAGAACTCTCTGAAAATCAGACTCTCTATAGACTCTATCACCATTTGATTTTGGCACAACGTTTTACAATATTAGTATATGAATTGATGATAATTATAAGGTGGTAGAGAATCAATCGAGAACCTCACTTTTGAAATAGTTCTCTTGACATTTATTAAGATGAGAAGTATGAATGCTAACGAACGTCTAAACTCAATAAATATATAGTTATGGGAAAGGAGTGCGAAATTACAAAAGGAATAATGTCGGAAAGCTATCAATTCTTTAAGCTTTTTTTTGGGTTGGGGTTGCTTTTAACTTGTTTTATGAGGCAAAAATGGAAAAGTTGATGGAAGGGTTTGAACACAAAATAAGCCTCATAATTTTCAAGTGGTGCGTGTAAACACTTCCTCGTGCTTCCTATTGGATGCATGACTCAAAAGTAAGGTGAAAGCATTCTTTCCTTTTGTTCAACTTTTCTTTGTTCGGCGGGCCCCTTTGTGATCTTAAATTGACAACAAAGATTTTGTGTTTCTTGTAGAGAATGTCAACCAAACGAGGTAATAGCTAGGTCAACTCAAAAACGAAAAAGGAAATTGCATGAGAATTTTGTGTAAAAGTGGGTAACGTAAAATCGAAACTATCTTTCTTTTTCTTTTGAGTTAATAAGCGGGGCACGAAACCCAAGTCACCGCAACATAAATAGATATAAGAGTAGTGGTAGATCGACGAACGTTTATTTCATATTTGCAGTGTTGTTAATAAAAAATAAGCATGTTAATAATTTAATTATTAACAACTACGTTATATGGTTTACAAAATATGATTTAAATAGATAATCTCACTAGCATTACTTGAACTCAAAAGATAAACTTAACCCATAAAGTTAGAACAAATAGTTCTTGACCAAAACACACCAACTAAATCATTCAAAACAGTAGCAGATATTTCGGGAGGAGATCCTAAAAGAAAGGACAATAATCCTACTTTAAAGAAAGACCGAGTTAAAATGGTAGGCTGAAATGCCAAAATTAAATTACAAAATATAAAACAAAAAGATGTGTTTATCTTTTCTTTTTGGAACGATTCAAACACAATATTTTTTATGCACTATATAATGGTTTGGACATGGATCCTCTCCGGATCCAATTGTCCTAATCTTAGAGATCCATCAATTCGGACCGTTGAAATTTAATCCAACGGTTAAAGTTATTAACTTTTAAAGTGAGTCCCTGTTTATAACCATTGAATTAAATTTCAACGGTCCGAATTGATGGATTCCTAGAATTAAGACAATTGAATCTGAAGAGGATCCATGTCCTAATGGTTTAAGTTTTGTACATTTCTTATTTATAAAGTTTATTTTCCTTTTCTTTCTTCTTGTTCTCAAATGTAGAAGTTTTTTTTTTCACAAAGATACTGAGATAAACACGTGAATGCAGGCTCGCACATGTTTATTACAGAAATAATTAAAATTACATTATGCAAATATATATACATTCAAATTATGAAGGCATGCGAACTGCTAAGTTTCAGTCGTCGACACGAAAACATCACAGTTTTTCACGTGCCTGTGGCATTATGATATTGCAGCAAATGTTTATACAAGTGCATTCTAGACATATCTTGTCAAACACCAAGTGTTTGATGTAATGCATGCTAGACATATCTTGGCAATACTCGGCAGGTTGTGTCGATAGCACTCGATGAATTCTCTCAATAGCACTTATCAAATTGCTTCGACATATGCCGAAATCTGTTAATATGTGCATAAAATGATTCCACTGATGACAACAAACCCATAAAGTGTTCGACCAAATGTCTTAGTGAATAAACTAAATTTTTTTACACGCTTCGCGTTTTGGTTTTATTAAAAAACTTAAAACCTTTAACGTTAGGACCCTGCAATGTTGAAAACCTTCTCAGGTGACCAGATCTCAACATCATTTTTGTAACGAATCGGAACACAAAACTGCAAATGATTTCGAGAATAGATGGGTTGGACAAATATTAAACAATTCATAGTCTACCACCTAATTGCTGTGTGACATGCATTAGATTTGGAATTTGAGATGTTACATTAATTTGAATAGAAAAGGCATTGCTTTGGTCACAAGTTTAATGAGTAGATTCTGTCCAAATCAAATCTTCTTACCTGGACCATATGCCCAAGCCACAATTGCCAAAATGGAAGAATGAGAAGGTCGAAGGGTGTGGGATTTTGCAATTCTTCTTATTTAATTAATGTAGAAATTATAAAATTTTATAATCCCATCAATATGCAGAATAATTTCACACATTGTCTCCGCGACTCCGTCACATGTGGCCATAACTCAATTAACCATCGTTGTCGGTAGGTGAAATTTGAGTGCTTTGCCCTAGTGGGGCCACGGTGCTTGCCGGTGACACGTGTCACGTGATAAGCAGTGCTGACTCTTCTTGATGCCTGCCACGTATACACACAAATTAGAGACTGTGGCAATTTGGGTAGCAGAAGCAGACAGAGACCCAATATATATTTTCACGTGTTATGTACCCACCCGTTTGTCGTCATGGTTCAGGGCCCCCTCCTGATGAATTTTGGAGAAAAAATATTTGAAAAGACAACGTGAGGGATCGGAGGGTCGACCATCATTCGTCAACTTTCAACCAAGAAAGTCAAGATTTCCATTAATTTAGCATGATTGGGTGGAGTATATGTTAATCCTCCTAATCACCTTCAAACGATTAAGTAGTAAGGTCCTAGTCCAACTCAACCTAGTAATAGAATACCGGCTTTGTTCCAGGGCTAGTTGTTTCTATTTATTTGAAGATCTTATGGATATGATAATGATATATTTTTGCGATGAATTTGACATTTAGTTATAACTAAATTTGTATTGTTTATTGTGATAATGTAGCTTTATTGTAAGTGCATTAATCAGTTAGTAATAGCATGTTTGTAAATATCTTATCATTTGTTAAAAAACGAACCTAGCTATCAGGTCGGAATTAATTCGGATAGATCGGAGCTTCAACAGTTTGCATTGAAACTTTGATAACAAATAAATAAATTAAATTTACAACTAAATATGTAAAACATATCCCATGCATGTAGCATATAAATGTAGCCCGAAACTATTCAAATATTGATAGATCGGGTTGTTGAACGATGCTAATTAAGTGGTGGCTGTTTCCTGCGGCTGCTGCAGCTCATGAAGACTAAATAGCTGAGTGAGTTTGTTTGTTTGGGGGGGGGGGGGGTGGGGGGGGGGGGGGGGGGGGGGGGGGGGTGGTTGGAGATCCAGCTGATGAAACGAAAGCAAATAAATCAAATGTGGATTTGATATACAAGGACAATGGGCTCCTCTGGTGTGTGTTGTCATTGTTCATTAATTTGATAGACACCAAAACTTGAAGAAAAAAAGGCGCTCAACACGGTGTGAGTGAGAACCCGCCACTTGCAAAACACGGCAAATATACCAGGCATCAACATGCATATGTGCAACTTGCAACTGGTGTCTCTGACATTAGAGCCTCCTCTCTCAGCCATAAAGCCTGCTACTTTTCCCCTCTCCCTCCTTTGCCTCACCCCATTGCCCCTCCAAGTTTCCGGAGAATATCATTTTGTATATTAACTGAAACAACTTTTGAATCATCTTGTTTTTGTAATGCACAAAATTGTGAACGACTGTAAACTGTTTATCACCATGAAATTAGATCGATAAGTTATGTACGATGATCGGCAAACCAAAATCATTTATCTACGTGTGCGAGCAACTGATTCTAACATATTTCGGTTATTAATTGTTCATGGTGAAATATTAACCCGATCCTAGGATACCTTGACAGTGAAGTAGTATTATTCTATTGGAGCCGATGGGATGGGGTTTTAAAAATACTTCCGCAGAGAACAGTACGACGAGTGCGTCCAGACTACAACAAACTGAAGCTATACATGTAAAACGTGGACGACGTTTCCATTGTTTATCGTGCATCTGCTTTTTATCCTAATTATTTACTGGGTTATTCGTGCATCTGCCAAAGTGTGCAGGAAATCTTATTGCAGTTTTATGTCCAGATGCATGATAAACAATCTTAATCTTCTGAATCAATTTAGAGTGTTCGGTTTTCACTTTTGTTTCATCCATTGGATTTGTTATTTGGTTTCTTGCTAGATTGCCATATATTCTCAACAGTCGTCCTAGCTAGTAGTGACATGCATAATACTCTGCATGGACTGCATGCCCACATTAAATATTTTTACCTAATTCCATCTGTATATATAGAAAGAGCTCAGTTTTACTTTATTGTTTTGGCAACTACGTACCCATAATTATCAAAACTGTTAATGCCCGTTGCGAGCACGATTGGGAATTAAGTGAGTAGTGAAAAAAGTTGTTGAACAAAATCAATTTGTAACCTAAAAGTGTCAGTATTTGTTTTGCTGAAGGTTGTCAGCAGCGAGCAGTAAGAGATTATTACCATTGCACCATCTTTACGAGCTTGCAGGATGCCAGTTTGCCAGTTTGACCTGACCATAATTTGTAACCCCAGCTAACTTTGTTCAAACATTATATACAGTAATAAAGTAATTGATTTAAGAAACCAGATGCAGCAGCTCCTCACGTGAAAAAGAAATATCATGAAACAAGGACAGAGACTAATCAAAGTTTACACACTTAATCAGAAGGATAATGCTTTTAAATTTTCAAACCCCAACTGTGTGCAATGATTCTGTTATGATTGAGAATTTGAGGGAGTACAGTGCGTGGTTTGATTTAGTGTAACCCCTCCAACGCACCTTATATAATATGCCATATTTAGAATAACGAGATTTTCTTACACACCGTGACTTGCATCACCACCTCTGTGCATTATGAGCTATATTGGGAATACAATTTGTTTGTGATACTTTCTCCTATGCGGAATTGTCAAAGAACTTAATTAATCTAACCATTTAGCTTTAAGCTTAGTAGTTTTTTTTTGCAGTTAGTTGAATGAGTTTGATACCTAATAATGTGGTTAGAAGCTACTTTCATTACGTTAACATATCTTTTATTCTATGCATGTCACCCGTTACAAAATTATCTTTGTAAGGTAATCTACTTTATTCATGTTGTATCATTGGAAAATATCATGTCGTGAGAATTTAACAGACTCACTAATGGTCCAGGTAATGAAAGTTAGCTTAAGGTTAATGTACGAGTTTAGGGTGTCTTACAAGTTATCATGTACCAATTTAAAAATAATCCAAGAATTTAGGGTGTTATTCATATTTGATGCGATAATTAACCTCAACTTACGGAATGATATACCTGAACATTAGTATAATTATATTTTTATTTTTTGCTAATATATTATAAAATTAAGATATATCAATCATGTCAATACCGTATTTTAACGTGTGAAATGTTAATCTACTTGATCTTGCTTTTTATACATAACAAAAAATTTCACCAACTTATGGTTGGGAAAAATGTAAGATAACTAAACACCATATTTTACATGCTGTAAAGTAGAATCTCTTAAACCATATAACACGATCACCTTTAAACTGTTCATCACGTCGTGTCTTGCATAGTATCATCATCTTCAATCGATATTATAGGTCAAAATGCAGCGGCAAATAAAAGCTGTTATTTTTCTATAAATGTTGTGTGCTTTCACAGTCTATTATATTGAGTGTTTTTCACTCAATTATGCAGCAAAATATTGAGAGAGGAGGGTATAATAACTAAGCAATCAACGAACTTACCAAAAAACTGAACCCCGTCGTTCAAGGGCATAAATAGCTTTAATTTGATTAGCTATATATACTGTTACTGTTACAGCCTTATATTTTGTAGGAAATAGGAACAAAAATGTAGAAATTTAAGGTTACACTATAAAATCAATTGGCAATCTGAAAAGTAGATTAACCTCTTATAAACCCGTCTAAGGTCTCTCTTCCCGTCAATGTGGAAAAGTCTCTCCTCCCATCAATGTGAGATTTATTCTCAATACGGGAGACACCACCTACAGCTCTAGATTTTGTCCAGAAATTGGTCCCCAAAAGATCTAAGTGCTTTTATTGAGATCTTAAAGGTTCTAGGTGACAATTTGGCTCTCCCTTCTGTAAAACTCTCCAGAGTGGAAGCTCAAAACTAACATTCAATCTTCCTTTTATACATAATCACTATGATATCACTTTTAACCTGGTGTAAATCGCTTTTAACATTTTTGTTAAATAATTAAATGTGTTTGGGAAATTAATAAGCTAACTGCAGTATTTAATTAGGAAACCGTTTATATTCAGTGGCACTCTTAATCAAGAAGGTGCAAGAGAGTCACATTCCACTTTGGTACAGATATTTTATTATAAAATTTAAAGTGGGAATCAACAACTTGCCCTTAAAATTGTATCTTTGTAATATTCCACAAAACTTACAATAATGCAATGTGAAAAAGTGATTGTTGTGTTTTGCATATACATATATGATATACATAGCGCTTAAATTGAGAGTTCACTCAAATATTCTTGTCAAGTCACACTGCAATGTGTTACAATGATCCGAATTTTATCATTGTTAGATAATCAGAGTGATAAGGACAAAGAGAAACCAGCGACGGTGAAAAGAAGAGAAGGAGACATAAGGTGCAATATTTTTGCATAAGTTAACGCAGCATGATGCAGATTATAGGTTTTTTCTGGCAACTTCATGCGTCGCTCGCATAAACTGCATACAATATTTATATAGTTTTATAACTAGGGAAAAATTGTTATTAACACTTCAAACTTTTTATAATTAAAAAGAAAAATACACTTCTAAAAAGTACCGTAAAATAAAAATTTTAGAATATTAATAACACTTTTTTTTTTAACTAAACAGAGACCCAATTCATTCATTTTTGTTACCAACCGGCAACGAGTTAAAAAGGACCCCTCGATCTCCATTGTCTTTTCGACCTTTACAGCGATGTTACGCTTTCATCTTGTAATATCGATCATGGAGCTGGAGCCCTTGGAATAATAGTGGACTAGAGCAATGGTCAACTCAAATCGAATTATATATATGTATTTTCACCTTTTTGTTAGAAAAAAAAAAAAAAAAAAAAAAAGTAGAAGTAAAATCTTTGATTTCCTTCCAGGATTTGGATTCTCTCCTGAGCTAATGAGGAGGATCCATCTGATCAATCATCGGGAACCGTTGAATTTTTATCCAACAGTTACAATCATTATAACTTTAAAGGAACTTCCTCTTTGTAGCCGTTAGATAAAAATCTAACGACTCACGATAATTAATTAGGAGGATCCTCTCCATTAACTCAGAAGATGATACAAATCCTTCCTTCCATTCGAATCGAACTCTAAACTGATGTGACAGTAATTAACGATGCCAATCTGCAGTACAAATAAATTACCATGTGTAAAACGAAATTACAATTTGATTATTATATCTATTTTTCTTTTTTATTATCATATTTGTTGTACATTATTACGTAAAAACGAAGTAGTGGATTGTTAGTAACATAAGGAATAGCTTAATATATTTATAAGATTCTTTATGTTTGACATGGGGTATATGTGTCTGTTGGACATTACATGTGGGACAAATTTATTCTGATATCATAAAGAAAGTTGAGGTTTCATCAATAAACCAATTAACAATTTGGATAGTAGTCGAATTTACTTATAAGCTCATGCAAAGTTTTTTATTTTATTTTTTATCAATATAGGATTTATTCCGAACATAATCATGTGGCTACTTACTCTTTGTTTTTCCACTGCCCTCTTTGAATCCACCAAAAACAGAAGCAAACCGACTGTTATTATCATACAATTTTAACCTTTTGAATCCCTATAATTTCTGCTTCGTATTCAAGATAACTCAGCTCTAATCTATATCCTTTTATTTGTCATTGCATTCCTCTTTCTTTTCTTTTTTTTTTTTGAAAACTGTTACAAAGATTGTATTCTATCACTACTCTAATAGCAGCTCATCTCTGGTTTGAATCTCTTTAGTTGTGATTACAGTCATTGTACAATGGCAACATTTGTTTTTGGAAAACGTTACGAGGACTCTATTTTTTGTAATTACAACTCACCGCTGATTCCAATCCCATTATCTATCATTGCATTAGTACAAAATGCCTTTGCTTTTTGAAAAATGTCTCATAACAACTCATCTCTAGTTTGAATCTCTTTAATTATCATTGCTTTCGGTGTAACGCCAACATTTATTTTTAAAAAATGTTACGAAGACTATTTTCTGTCAATACTCTAATAGTGGTGCAATTCACATGTAACGCCGTTGATCTAATTAAAGAGAGATGAAAAAAAGGTACAAATTTGCCAACTTTTGAGCTTGTGTGTATTTTTTGACACACCAATTTGCTATTTGGACTCAATCCAACCGGCCACAACCGCAAATCGCGGTACCACGGTTACTCTCCGAGTCAACTGGGTTGAGCAAAAAGAATGCCACGGTGGGTGAGCTCAGTAATTAATTAATTAATTAACACCACAAAACTCAATTAATTAAAAACATTATATAAATTCTCATTATTCAGCCAAAATTAATAAATTATAATTATACACTCCTGGGCTAAAATCCTCACCTCTAACCAAACTCTCCGTCAACTTTTAAACGGAGACGTTCAAACGAATAATTAAGGTAATTACTAATTACCAATACTAACGCAGCAAAATAAATAAATAAATAAAGCCGATGTTTCGTCCGAAACAAAAATCCGGCCGATATTTCGGCCAGCCAACGGCGGCAAAACTTTGACAGTGGCTCTGTCAGCGGTGGCTCAGTTCTCTCAGAGGACCACCAGCGGGTCGGAACCGAACAAAATGTCTTGAAAGTAGTCATCCCCTTGGCACATAGACGACGTCGTATGCGACAGCGACGCGTCGAACGTGTCCCGGAACAACTCGCTGAAATCGTCCTTCATAAAGCAATCCGGAAGAGTATCGGGTACTGCGGTGGAGCCGTCGTCGAAAAACAGAGGCGAGTCCAACAGCGGCGACTCCGAAGCTGAGAAACTGAATGCGTCGTCGAAGTACGGCAAGTCCAGCGGCAAATAGTTACCGAAATCGGACAAATCGTCGGATAAAATGTTCGTACCGGTTTCGTCTTCATACTCATCGACTCGGTCGAACATCTGGAATCTTTGAGCCTCGTCAACTTCTTCAATGCTGGGTTGGCCTCTGAAATGGAGGACGGAGGTGGGAGACGCCAGATTGTGAGACTCGGACCCGGAATCGTAACCGGAAACCGACGTTGTTCCGTTAGCCTCCACCTCGACAGGCTCGGTAACCAGCGGCTCTGGCTTTTGCTCCTCTTTCGGCGGCGGAGCCACGAAATTAGTCAAAGCGTCGGGACCGCGGAGCTTAATAGCGGCATTATCGTACACCATGGCGGCTTCCTCCGCCGTGTCGAAGGTCCCCAGCCACAGGCGTTGACGTCTGGCAGGATCTCTAATCTCAGCCGCCCACTTCCCCCAAGGCCGTTGCCTTACGCCGCGGTACTTCTTTCCGCCGTTGGTCGGCGAAACTGCGTTCTTCAACGGCCGCCGGTTGGCCGGAACCTCCGCAGCCGGCCGCTTCCGGGCGTTGTTCTTGATGACAAGGCTGTTCCTGAAGTCCGTCTCGATGCTGACTTCGTTAATGTAGTGCTTCACTCTCTGCCGCCCGAAAAACTCCTCCCCTTCGTCGCTGGAGGAATCCGTGGCGTCCGGATCGGTCACCGATATTCGTACGACTCTCGGGACGACTGACGAGTTGAACTCGGATGTCGACTTCTTTCGCGGTTTGGTCAGTTTCTTTGTCCTGCTTCTGTGCTCCGTATATTTGATTGGACACAAAATACTCGACTCCGCATCCAAAAACTCCATTCTTTCTTCCGGGCTGCTCGATTTTCTCTAAATTCGCATCGAACGCGAAAAAAAATCAGATACCAAACAAAGAACAGAGCAAGATGAAAACACCCGGAGCAGAAAAAAGACAGTTTGTGGCAGACGGTAAAGAAAAAAATGGTAAGCAAATTAATCGACCGTTTTGAGTGTAATTTTTCAGAAAATTATGATCGGAAACCAGAAAACTCTGAGAAATCAAGCAACAATTCGAAAGGGAGGGAGAGTTAGAACTGTGTACGGAAAGATCGAGACTTGAGAGAGAGAGAGGTAGAGAGAGAGAGAGAGAGAGAGAGAGAATTTTGAGCGAAGACGAAGCAAAATAGTGAGTGTGGGAAACCAGAACACTGAAACCGCTTTTATATAGGATCCACCAGCCGAAATTGGAAAAGCCTCCCGAAATAATTTATTAATTCATTAATTTTACCTCCCTAATTTTTATATATTCTAAAATATTCCACTTTTTAATTATTTATTTTTAAATAAAGAAAAATATCGGGTAATTTCGCATCCGGTAACGGCCGTGGAGGATACAGGAGAGAGAGATACCAAATACGGTCCGCGACATCCCGAGACCGCATTGAGATTCTCACACGTAAACACTGTGGGCCCCGCGAAAGCTCGGCCCCAATGAGCGCACACCGCACGGTGCTGACTCGGCAAAATATCATCTCGTTTCGTTTGTTTTTATTTAACCTGTGTTTTTATCGAAGTCCGTGCGGCCTGTCACGTGAGGCCCAAGATACCCGGCCCTGCTCCGTTCCCCGGTCAAACAGTTTGACCGCTCAAAAGAGCCAACTGGTTAATTTACTCACTCACTCTTTTATGCAAGTGGGTAAATAAGGCGAGAAACGGAGGGTAGAATCGACATTTGGAAATGCCAGTGGATAGTTTTTAAAATTTTATTTAACCTGCGTATTTTTATTTTTTTTAATTTACTTTTTAACAGCTGGGAGCAACGTGGCGGGCAACTTTGAATTCGCCGCCATAAATAATTAGGGTTTATCAGTACGTCTGTGGGTTTTATCTGCTCTATTTTTTTGGTTTTACCGAGATATGCTCACCTTCCAAATCTCATCGCTTCAGTTTTGTTCGCGGTAATTTCTTGGCAACCAAGTCTTTTGGAAAATAAATATATAAAAAAAAAACTACCAAAAATAAATAATTTCTTGGCAGCCAAGTTTGAGGTTTCCACCGTACACGTCACTCACGACGTAGTCCACTTGTGATTTACCTGGCAATTATTAATTCTGATTTATTGGGATTAAATCATTTTCCATATTATAAGTTTCTTTGCCTTCAACAACAAAAAAAATGCAGTTGTATAATTGCAGCAATAATCCAGCCTACTAACTTTTAACCTCTCTCAGTCATTATCATATGATTCATCAGTAATAAAAATCAAACCGAAAACTTGCCGTGTGATTGACGCCAACACTAATATCAAGTGTCAATTTTATGAATCATCTTTGCAATCACATAATTAATTAGTAGACTGGAATTATCACATAAAACTAAAAGGAAAAGACATAAAAAGGGACCAGTTGGTGGCTACAACACGACAATCCACTCTTTTGGGGGACATGAAAACTTACAGAAGCATTTTAGCCTTCCTTGGCCACCATCGTGTGTGCCATGTGGAATACATGCCTGAAATTTATCTACAACCATTATGTCACCCGTGGTGGTAGGTATATATATTTATTATTGATTAGTATTGTTTGGGCTTTTTTTTTTTCTTTGCCCAATTTTTTCAACAACAAAAAAAATAGTCAAAATTTATTTGACATTTTAAGCCAAAATTAGTCCAAATTGTTTGATCATATTTAATTATATTACAACGTTTGCTTGTAAATTAATAATTACTCAAAAGCACACTCAAGTTCCCAAAGTTTTGGAAGACAACATAGGAATTTGAAAACGGGGGATTAAGATTTGCTTGATCATATCGAATTTGTTCGGAGTCTTCGGACTCTGAAACTTAAGTAAAGGAAATAGTTGACCCGGCCCTTCAAACTAGAGTTTAGGATATAGGGTTTAGGGTTTATTGTCAAATGTCAAACGGTTTTTTCATTGACCCGGCCTGATTTGCTTAATTGTATTTTGTAATTGCAGATTGCCCCTCATTTATAGAGATAATTAGATACAAGTCCAAAAAACGGAGTGCATTATTAGGTTTAATTCGAGATACTTTGGTTACCAGTTTACGTTCACTGACTTTTATTCCAGCTAAGTATTTCCTTTTTTTGTGACAATGAGTTACCGTATTTTAAAAACGAGTTTAGGGCCCCAAATATCTATTATACCCTTCAGTTGTTTAGGGCCCCAAAATCGTAAAGTAAAATTGATTTTGCCACAAATTCTTAATTTAATTTACCATGATCTACGAGATTTTGTTGTTTCATTTTTTTTTTATTTTACATGTCCACAAAGTAATTAATCAACGTTTTTTTAAAAATGGGACAACTGATGGCAAGCCACGACTATCCATCCCATTCGGAAGCTGGAAAGACTCATAAGAGCATTTATGATCATCGGATAGAGCCTAGCTAGAGGAATTTCTCTATCTTTATCAATATAAAATGTTCCACCCAATCATAAGGTTGTTTGAAACTCCGTTGTTAGCCCATTAAACATCAACTTGAAAATAAAAAATGCGAATAACTATTAAATCTTAAGTGGAATGTCACACAATCAAATATGAGGATAGAAAAAAGCTTTAACCGATATGTTAATTCTACGTGGAATGACATAAGAGTCTTTTGCAATCAAATTTGACATATGAAGAAAATGTTGCCAATTAATTCTTTAATTATTTTATTATGTGGGTTACATTGATGCACTAATTATTAATTTTGACAAGAAATTATTTTAATTGATTTCTTTTCAAAAATTGGTCCTATAATTATCATTTATAACAAAAACATATGAATAAGGTTACTAAATTACAAAATCAAGATCGACGAGCATCGAGAGTTACCCATGAATTTCTTACATTTGTAAGGGAAATTTTTTAGTGTGCCTGAAACACATGGTGGTCTGCCACATGTCATTATACAAATGGAGAAACACTTGATAGTTTACATGGATGGCAGACCCATGGATTTGAACCACTCATTTTAAATCTTATGGCCACCATTAGCCCATTTCACTAGCCCACCTCACAAAAGTCAAGAATTGAAATCTTTCTCTCACACCTTGAATCTCTAAGTCCGCTAGCTCTGGACTTCGAGATACGGAGAGGATCTCAATTCCATCATTAATTATGTGATATGTGTCTGGATTATATCCAATAAATTATAATGGGATAGGACCGGAACTCATAAGCCCCTCGTTTATATCAATCATATATAATCATAGTACAACATTTGCTAATTAGGTTGACTATGTTGTCTCTTGCATATATGCTTAAGGAATATGTGGATATATAGTACATGCAGTTATCGTTGTAATACCCTCATTATCCTTACCGTCAATTCCCATGCAAGCAACAAAAACTCCAAGGACTAAGGAACTCGATTTTAATTGATTACCAGCTAAAAACACATCATTTCCACGATATTTCTTGCCTGCAATAATGAAGACATGAACGACGGCTTTATGTGAAGAATTTGACCTTGTTTAGTTGCTCTACAACGACAGTTTAAGAATGAAGATGACAAGGATCGAACTTCAATCTTCGTTGTAGTAAGTGATCTGCCACGACAACAACAAACCTAACTTGTAATGCCACATATATTTTGAGAATTGAGAAGAAAATGTCCGCATACCTCGGAACTAGGTCGTGCAAATGTTGAGTTTTGAGAAATATGATAAGTAATGCGATTGAAAATATATGGCATAAATAGTTTTAAGGTTTTGAAAAGAATAAGGGGTGTATCATGGGTTGCATGGCTTGAACATTAATCATGAATATCGGACATTGACTCCAAAATGGTGAATCAAACAAAAAGGCCGACTTCGTTTGTTTCCGTTTAACTTGAAACTCAAATCATACAAAAATTAACTTATGATACTGGTGACCTGGCTAAATTCACAGCTCCAGCCGTGCTAATGTTTGACAGAAAATGATTGGTTTGTTAGACCCTCACAATCACAGAGTTGGGCATTGTTAGGCATTGTTTTTTATAGCTTACCTGAATATATATGAACAAGAAGAAGAAAATAAAAAAATATTTGAAGTTAGCCGATTTTTTATGGAGTTTTGGTTTACATAGCATCATCTTGCGTTTGAAAATACGTGGTTTTGATGATTGTTGAAGCATTATAAGCAAAAATTGGAAAGAGTTTGTCTAAATCCGAATACAGTCACATGATGTTTATTATTATAAACGATATTACTATTTTAAGTTTTTAGTACTTTAAGTTCAATATATTGTTTTTATTTCATTGAAATGATAACTCATATGTTTTTTATTAATATTTTTTAAATATCGTGGTAATTGCTCCTAATACACATTAAAATTTCTCAGAAAATTGGGAGGTGGTGGCGGTCCAATAGAGCCCCATTTGTAGGCAAGCAAAAACATGAGGATCGACTTGTCAAGCGTAGCACGCCTGCACATAAAATCTGATGATATATTAACATCGATCATCGCCTTGTAGTTGTAGTAGCACAATGTCAAATGCATGCATGAGATGATGAATAAATATCATACTGAAACACATTTCTAGACTTTTCTGGAGTGTGGAACTTCTCTATCCCTCACTCCCACTCTGTGTTTATTGTGATACATGAAAAGTCATTTTCCACTTTTGCCTTTGCTAGGATGACTCACCTAATCACAGTGCTCCGTTACGGAGTTTTAGAGAGAAGGATGACAAATCGAAGAAAGAAGATGTGAGAGAGAGAGAGAAATAGAATCAAAGAGTGCAAGATGATTTCTCATTAAAATTTAGCAATTTAACCTATTAATATTATCGTTTATCAAACAAAAATTATAACTAAGTACATTGTTTACGTACATTACAGCCAAGACAGAACAGCCTATTCTAATTAATAATCCTATGTGGCATACTCAACCAATAAGTAGATGACACGTGTCAGTCACTATCACCAACAGTCTAAACATGTTCACAACTACTACGGTTGGGTTGGGTTGAATTTAGTTCTGATATCATGTCAAGATTTTAAAAGGTATGTTCATTGAAGTCCACTACAAATGACTCGAGTCCTTCAAATGTGGAAGCGAAAAATAAATATTTTAAAAACCTATAAATATAATTTTAACAGATTAATACACTTATTTTATCATAAATAAATATATCTGAGACGGAAAATTCCCTCCTGAAAATATATCACAATTGAACAGACTATTTCATCCAATATGTATTAATTACTGTTTCATTTGGCAAGTGGTCTCGTAAGTGATGAGCTCACTCTCCCCATGTAAATAATGTATATCATCTAAACAAATTTTATAATCGAAATCGTTTAATTTATTAATTTTTATTTCAAAATCACTCATACTAAAAATTATTTGAATTAGAGATCATTTTGTCATTTAAATACATAAAATTAATTGCATTAATATTTTACATACATATAAATGATCCAACTCCAAATTTGTTTATGAAGGAAAAGAACAAAAAAAAAGAAAAGAAACTTAAGTAGACGTTTGACCATGGTCCTTGAACTAGAGTCTGAAGCTTTCCATTTTTTATTTCTTCTTTTTGGAAAAGACATAATAACACTACAGCTATGTCACATCCCGGCCCGGGGGGACCACTTCTCGGGCCCGCTCTACCACCGTAGCACGATATTGTCCGCTTTGGGCCCCGACCACGCCCTCACGGTTTTGTTTCTGGAAACTCACACGAGAACTTCCCGATGGGTTACCCATCCTGGGAATGCTCTCGTGCGCTACTCGCTTAACTTCGGAGTTCCCATGGAACCCGAAGCCAGTGAGCTCCCAAAAGGCCTCGTGCTAGGTAGGGATGAGAATATACATATAATGATCACTCCCCTGGGCGATGTGGGATGTCACAATCCACCCCCCTTAGGGGCCCGACGTCCTCGTCGGTACACACACGACCAGGGTTAGGCTCTGATACCAAATTGTCACATCCCGGTCCGGGGGGACCACTTCCCGGGCCCGCTCCACCACCGTAGCAAGATATTGTCCGCTTTGGGCCCCGACCACGCCCTCATGGTTTTGTTTCTGGGAACTCACACGAGAACTTCCTGATGGATCACCCATCCTGGGAATGCTCTCGCGCGCTACTCGCTTAACTTCGGAGTTCCCATGGAACCCGAAGCCAGTGAGCTCCCAAAAGGCCTCGTGCTAGGTAGGGATGAGAATATACATATAAGGATCACTCCCATAGACGATGTGGGATGTCACAAGCTACTTTGGGAAATGACGGGATTAAATACAAAGCAAATTCTAACTCTTCTATTGGATTTATAGAATTAACTCATAGACTGTTTGTTTTGTCTTAATCATAGGAAAAATACAAGTTGAAGAGAATATGTGAAAGTAATTAACAAGTCAGATCACGAGCTTATGTTTAAGGGACTAAATTTTCCAAGTTTACTAAAGCTGTAATTGTAAGTGTGATATGTATTGTTCCTATATATTATATGACAATTTAAGGTCTTGGAAGTCATTAGTTATCTAACTTGGTTAGGATGGAGCTAGAAAATTTTTAGCAGAGGCGATCTTAACCTCCACTTATATTTGACGGAAGGAAAAAAAAATCATGACGGTAAAATTTCTTCTATAATTTCATTGCTTTTTTACCTTCTCACATTTCAATAAGCCAACTTGCAGACAATTTTTCATAATCATAATTTATTATACATATATACTATTTGAAAATTTCAACTAATCAGCTGAATACATAAATACCATAAATTCAAGTTTTCTCAGCATCATGCTTTTTTTTTTTTTTCTCTACACAACTTTAGTGGGGGCAGCTGCCTCCGTTCTTGGTGGTATTAGAGTTTTCTAATTAGTAATTGGTCCTGAATTTGATTAATGTAATCATATATATTCCTCATTTAATTATGTGATGATTTCAAGGTGTGAGCTACATTACGCTTATATATTTGTCTCTCTCACTTTTAAATTAGTTGGCAACATAAGAATTAGTTCAACTCCTTCTACAATCTCCCACTAAACTTTCTGACGTGGGACGTTATTAACTTCACATCTTCACATAAGAGAGATGAAAATAACATTAACATGGGGATTATACGGATGAGTAATGCTATTCATACCAAATTTTTGTACCACATTTTCATACCACCTTAGGTGTCACTTGATGTGAACAACCATTTCATTTGAATTAATCAGATTTTTAAATTTAGTTCATTATTTTATAAACTAATAATTAATAAAAACTAGTTAATTAAATGATGATTATGGTATACGAAGAGTCTTTCTCCTTTCTTTCCTTGGATTTTGCAAATTTTTCAAATGATATTGTTGTCCACATCAGATGTCACCTAAGGTGGTATATAAATGTGGTATAAAAACATGTTATGAATAACATTACTCTTATACGGATTGGGGAAGTAGACAAAATGAGAGTTGTGCTGGTTCTTGGAGTTTGGCCCCATGCCATTGAGCCACTAAACAAGAACAGCAAATTCGACAAATCACCGGGTGGCTTGCTTCCTACTTGTATATACTTTATTTTGTTATAATAATAACGTTGGTGTTTGTTTTCATTTATGGAACTCATATACTTGTTTTTTGTTCATATATATTTGGAACTTTATATATTACTAGTTTCCTAAAAGTGTAAAACAACTGAATATATACTTGGTTGGGATAAGTTAATGTGGAGTCGACACAATATATACGACAAGAAAATTTTCAATATAGTGGGAACACAACTCAATACACTAAGTGATATCATGTTAAGATTTTAAAAGTACGTTCATCAGAGTCCACCTCTAATAATTCCAGTCGTTGGAAATTGGAAGCAAAACGATACACCCCCATGAGATTTGGCAATGTTGTTGATCAATTCCACAATGAGTACTATTTTACCCACTCAGCTCCTCCGAATAGTCCTATTTTTCCTCCACGACGATAAGTGCTTCTAAACAGGATGGAAAGAAACAACACCTTCTGATCAATGAAAGATCCTTTAAATATTGAGTGAGACTCCATTTGTTATTAATTAATATAATAAACCCCATCCGAAATAGAAGAAGGGAGCTATCCTCAAAGAAGAGAGTTGCAGGTTCTAGTTGGTTTGGTTCCATTCAGAATGGGTTTTGCTGGTTATTTCTAGTTGGTCATGGAAATGACGCGGGGGCTTATGTCTACACGAGTGCCAGGTAGTAGAATGAATACACTTGTTTTAATATGAGTGAATACATCTAAGACAGAAAATTCGTCATGAATATTATATTACAGTTGAACCGACTATTTCATCCTATATATATTCGTTACTATTTCATTTGGTAAGTGGTCTCATAAGTGATATTGTCATATGTGTGTGGATATATAATACTTGTATTCTCTCATTTTTTTAAGGATTAGCTCATTTCTCTGCAAATAATGTATATTTGTGGTACAAATTCATAATTGAGATATTGTTTAATTTCTAATTTTTATTTGAAGATCATCTTCAAAATATTATTTGATTTGAAGATCATTTAGTCATTCAAATGTATAAAACTAAGTGCATTAGTGTTTTACATACATATGAATGATCCAACTTGGAAATTGTTTTCGAAGGAAAAAAAAAAAACATGAAGAGAAACTTAAGTAGAAGTTTGACCATTTTGGCTAGAAAGCCTTTTTAATTTCCTCTTTTTGGATAAGACATAATAACACTAGTTTGGGAAATGATAGAAGTTAGGGGATTAAATACAAAGCAAATTACAACTCTTCTATTGGGACTTATAGAATTAACTCATAGACTGTTTGTTTGTCTTAATCACGCAAGAAATACAAGTTGAAGAGAGTATGTGAAAGTAATTTAACAAGTCAGTCTAGTCAGATCACGAGCTTATGTTTAAGGGCAATTTTCCAAGTTACTTGAGCTGTAATTGTAAGTGTCATATGTATTGTTCCAATATATTAGACAATTTAAGGTACTGGAATTCATCAGTTGTCCAACATGGTATTAGAGTTTTCTTCGTAAGTGGTCCTGAATTTGATTAATGTATTCATATTTCTCATTTGTGTGTTAATTTGCAAGGTGTTGACTACATTACATCTATATGTTTGTTTCTCTCACTCATAAATTAGTTATTAACATAAAAAGTAATTCAAGTCCTTATAAGATCTCCTCCGACGTGGGACGTTTTTAACTTCACATCTTCGCATAAGAGAGATTTAGAGAGAAACAAGAGGGTTAATTTAAGGATCCCATCATCATCATCATGTTTACTTGGATGATATGATAATAACATTAACATGGGGATTATACGGATTGGGAAAGTGGACAAAATGAGAGTTGTGTTGGTTCTTGGAGTTTGGCCGCCATTGAGCCAAGTGATACCATTATCCTAAAGACAGGTAAACAAGAACATCAAATTCGACAAATCACCGGATGGCTTGCTTCGTACTTGTATATACTTTTATTTGTAGCGTTGGTGTTTGTTTTCTTATGTGGAACTCATATACTTGCATTTTGTTTATATATATTTGGAACTATATATTACTAGTTTCATAAAAGCCTAAAATGAAAATATACTTGTTTGGGATAAGTCAATATCGAGTGAACTCAACATATATGAGGAGAAATTTTCGTGTGCCGAGAACACAGTCCGATACATCAAGTATTTCAATACATTGGTAAAAAACATGAAAAAATAATTTTCCAACCAATTATACTACACACTTTGTACACCAGGCAATGTTCCCAAACCACTGAAACGCTCTCATATATGAGATGGAGGGAAAGAGCAAGAGCTCATTAGTTTTGCATCAAGTCCAAGATTCTTGTTTGATCCCTTCAGTAATCTCCCTAATCATGAATATTATGTTAATCCGGGGTAATGCCCTTGACGCCCTTGATGCAAGTGTTACCTGGCTGATCGTACTCCCTATGTCTAACTTTTTTTCATTTTAAAAGTTTTGTTTTAATCAGTCTTTTTAGTAACCAGTGATATTTTACTTTAAGTTAGAAAAAAAAAAAAAATGTTTCGAATTCATAATGTAGTGACTCTATCTGAAGGTGGAACCATGAAGGGACCACAATGGTTTTAATCCCATCCTGAAATTTTTTTTACGTAGAAAATTTAAGCATTATACTTATGATTATCAAGGTTTTTCTGCAAGCTCAAGGCCTTAATCCGACATTTTTAGTTTACTTTCCTTCATCGGGTTTGATTTGAGTTTGGTTGCTTCTATGGAGTTCAAGAAATCTATTGCTTGTAAGCTTTGAGGAGGGAGAGAGGAAGAAAGTGAGAGAGGTTTGAGGTTTAGATTTAAAGAAGAGGATAGCAGACCCAAACGTCGGTGGTTAGTTGAGATTAGGAAAGCGTTTCAAATTAAAAATTTTGAACCTTTTTAAACTAAAATTCTAGCTTCGCCATTTACTTTGTCCATTGCTTGTAAGCTTTAAGGAGGGAGAGAGGAATAAAAGTCGACAAGATTTTTTACGTAGCTGGGTATACATTGTTGATTTACCACTTCTTTCAAGAACTGGAG
This sequence comes from Pyrus x bretschneideri, assembly GCF_019419815.1. Classification (NCBI taxonomy): domain Eukaryota; kingdom Viridiplantae; phylum Streptophyta; class Magnoliopsida; order Rosales; family Rosaceae; genus Pyrus; species Pyrus x bretschneideri. The sequence continues at coordinate 1,220,320 of NW_025999795.1, read as the reverse complement.
TTGTTATTTGGTGATTTGTGTGATTTAATGTGTGTGCGCGCCATTTGTTTTACTTTGTTTTGTTTTTTGTTCTACAGCGTTACGGTTGGGTCATGTCTTTGGGCCCTTGAAGTCAGGACCAATTAAAAAAATAATAGAAAACCCCACTCAGGGAAATTATCTTAGCATTGGAAAACATCACTATTGTACTATTTTTAATTATTTTCTCTTTGGCGGAAAAAGTAATGATACATCTACCACAATTTTATTATATTTATCTTACTTTTTTTTATTAAAAGTAAGGTTGTCGATACATATGCGTCTCATCTTTATTATAAAAATGATATTAATAAGTATAAAAATTAGAGCAATAATAGCATTTTTCCGACTATTACAAGACAAAGGATTATAATTAGTTACTCATTCAAAAAATAAAACTGCAATCCATGAGAGCAAGAGTTGGGACAATCCACTGCAGTTTCATTATATGTCACCCAATGTTATTATCTCATTCTGTTTTAGTACCATATAGTAATTTTTCAAAGACCATAACAAATGAAAATAAACACAAACATTTGTTTTTGAGAGAGAAACCATAAAATAAAAGGGAACAAACGAAATTTCATTATGGCAAGAATGAATTGAAGCTCCGAATTTATTGCAAGTATGGCCATAAAAGTTGAGAAAAATTAAATTAAGGGGAAGAAAACCATGTATGCATATCATTTGTTTGGGTATTTAATCCCATCAAGATGTATAAAATAATGGAACAAGATCTATCGTGAAAAGAAGGGCCACTCCGCAGAGTTCGCAGTCCACCACAGTACTCCAGACGACTTCGAACCAGCCAGGGTTTGCTTTGCTTTATTATTGTGTCGGTCGTAATGTGCATGTGTGTTTCTTCTACTGCATCAAACAACTTTGCTCAGACTTTCATGGCCGTGTGGCTTAATTTTAAAGGTACTATCCGTTGAAGCAGTATTAAACTAGTTAAAATTCGAATTAGTATAATAATCTCGTTTGGAAAACCACCACAAGCTTCTCTTTGAAGCAAGAGATGTTGGTCTCTCTCTCTCTCTCTCTCTCAACACACATGCAACCAGACAACCAAAGCATTATTAACGGAAAAAACAATCCCGTGATAATTTACTTAATTATTTTCAGCTTTGCAATTACTGTAGTTAGCAAGAGAGACTTTTACGTAACTAGTTGACTGTCATTTTAACGTTTCGATCATTATTATAAAATCATGCGTAAGACTTTCTTCATGTAATTTTGTATTACGATCACAGTAATCCCTTTACACCCAAATTTTTTTCGTGTTTGAGAGGTATATGAAGATCAACGTTGTAAATTTATACGTAGAAATATAAATGAAGATGATGAAAAGCTATCCGAATCCTAGCTAGCTTTCCTCACAAAGTTGTCGCATGCGTTTCTGGGTTTTAGGGTTACTCAACAAAGGGAAAAATACACTTGAAAATGATCGTACAAATTTATGATCAATCAAGACGTGGAGGCCTTGTGTGGAAAGATGTTCAGAGAAGAACACCTGTTTCTTTCTTCTCCGAGAATTACACCTGGACTCCATATATTTGTCCAACCGAGTTTCACCTAGTATCTTACTTTCTTTAGTCTTTACTTTAGCATCTGATGCGTGCATTAAAAGAAACCATTATATTTTCTAAAAGTTTCAAGATAGAAACTTAATATTTTCTAAACAAACATGATGCATAGAATCCATTATTTGTAAGTGTTACATTGCTCCGGTGTATACAATTTTCTTTTTCAATCAACAGTACAAAAAAATAACAAAGTCTTATCTTATTAAGTGGTAACAACAGTATGAATCTTATAACATCATTGCGTTCGGTTTTGTACAAAGTCTTCCGTTAGTTCTAAGTAACCCAAGTCTTTTTTGAGAGTTTCTTTTCAAGTTTTCCTAGGCGAACTTGTAACCTTTTTGCACCGAGTATCTGTCTTATAATCAAACTTTCTAACCGGAGCATATGTAGGTCTTCAGTTCACATGTCCAAACCACCTTAACCGATTTTCTCTCATCTTATCTTCAATTACGGCTACTCCTACTTTACTTCAAATATGTACATCGAAACTAAAAATTTTCTCTTTACTTTAGTGTAACTTATAAAACAATATCGCTTATAATGTAAAATGTGTTATATGAACCATTACACTGAGAGGGCACTACAGAAAATGCAAACAGTAACTCAACCCTAAAATATGTTTTATGATTGTACGTACGTTGCATTTTGTATTCAGTCTCATTCCACTCCAAGTCCAACAATTCCCATTGTCTCTGATAATCTAATTTTCTTTATTATTATTAATTACTACTGTTTAGTTGAATATCAAATACAATATCTTCTGGAAAAGGTTTTGGGAAACTCCTCCATTCAGAGATACATTGGCAATGGCCCCAATGGAATGCAGACTTGTCTCGAGACTCGACGACAGTGGGTGACCGGCTCAGCTAGCCAGTGGGGACCCTGCTGACACTGATCACTGTTCAATCACCGGTTCCCGGCGGCGTTTGCGCCTTGACGGTGATCACGGAACTGCCGCGTGTGCTTCCCCATGTGGGGGTGATGTGGCCTCACTTCGGATTATCAACTAAAACTTTAATTTGCACACTTACTTAATTAATTAAGATATAGAAGAACAGGATATTTTGCACGATGAAGTTAATTTGTACACATGAACTTTTTGCTAATTGGGCGTCTGACATTGAAGGAAATGAGGGCCTTTTTTTTTTTTTTTCTTCGTAACAGAGGGAAATGAGGGATTGTAAAATGAATAATGCAATTGTTTTGTGCCTCAAAGGAAGGGAGTTGGTAGAACATGTTTTAATCTTTTAGTCTCCAATTTTTTGAGAAAAAATCTCATACTGGTGGGGTAAGGACTCCTAATTGCTTTTGGTCTCCAATTTATTGAGAGAATAAATCTCATATTGGTTTTAGTCTCTAAGTTGTCCTACGTGTGAGGCCTAGGCCACACACACTCTACGTCATTTCATTTGTGTTATTCACGTGTGGCTGAAAATTTATCATTGATGAGAATACGTATTGAGAATGAATCTCATATTGATGGAATGATAACATCGCATTAGCTCATAATAAGTAAACCAAACTATTTCACATATTATCAATGATTTTACGGTGGAATCTCAACTTTTTTCCTATTAACCTTTACTAACAAATGGGTTTGGTTAGAAATTAGAATAACGATTTTTCATTTCTAGAAGCCCAAAAAATTGGGAATATAATTAATTGTATAAAAGGATTTGGTAGAGAACAAATTTTATTGTCCCAAAACATAAGAGACCAAGACTATATAAATACTCTTCTAATTGCACAAACATAAAGACTGATGATTTTTTTTTTCTTTTGTTGAGTTGTCGATTACTGATAAGAAAAAATAGAAAATTGGCATATGATCAGTTGATTTAGTAGCATCTGCTATCACTTGAGGTTCTACCAGCACATATGCTAGAACAATGTCTTTATAGTGAATTCAGTAGTAAATTATCACTTGTTATTATGATTTGCTGTAACTAAATTAACGACTCGTTGCAAATCGGTATAAATATCATATCCTTTCTAACTCGGTGGCGTGCATGAGAGAGAGCCTTTTCTAGTGAATATTATTAGTGCGAAATCAGACAATGATTAGTGCTCAATAATCATCTAACCCATCATTAGTATTTTAAGAAGTGATTGGAATTTAGATTATTGATCGACATGTTCTGCTCGATAACTGCTTTGCTTTGCTGCAGCAAGCAGAAGCTTCACAGATGTACACGCACCTAACTTCCTCCAAAAAGTCTCTAGTGGAACAGGAAGTCATAGTTTTCTCAGCCTTTTGATCAAGTCTTCAACCCAACGGAGACGAGTCGGGTTTTGTACATGACGTCTTGTCTTTCTTAGAAACAAACTACACTAAAAACCTCCATCTTTTTACATTTTCGGCCATTTTTATAAGATAGTCAATACTTGTAAGATTTAAAATCATCTCGTGATATTTCAAATATGAAATTAGAGTACTTGCAGATGTGAATTTGGTAAGTTTGCTCGAATATTTTGTCCACGTCTCTCTTATATTGTATTCAAGTTTGAATCTCTTTTTCTGTATATTCTAAATTTAGGATATCGATTTGTCAATAAAAGTAGAAATGGCATTTCGCGCGTTGGAGACAAAAGACCCCAAGTACATAAAACTCTAATCAGGATTAAATCCGTCAAATAGTAATGAACCAGATTTCCAGGGACCATGCTCACCCCCACTCGTGGGCACGACCCTTATGCCGGATTTTATTTTATTCTTTGAGTTAGGGTTTGGACTCAGATTCTTGCATGAGGAAGATCTGACACGTGTAATTTCATGCCAAAATTATATTCAAATATGCAACATGGGTCACCATCTCCACTTGATTTTTTAAGTTTATTAATATTATGGCACCTAAAGTTCAAAGGGGCACATATGCATACATTTATATAACTGTATGTATATATAATATATTTATGGGAAGTTGAACGTATTAAATTGGTCTTTGCATTCCTAGGCATTGTTCTTTATTTGTGACTTTCTGGAACTTCTTCTGTATCTTTTCTAGAAATGTTGTCTAATTTCGATACAATATTTGAAAATTAAAAAAATATATTTGATAACAAATCCTTTTAATTAGAAAAATTAAGATCCCATGACAGAGTAAACGCTTGAGGTATGACTAAAACCAAGATCACTACATGAGCAACACTAAACAGATTCTCTCAAAAGTGTGACTCTTCGTAGACTCTCTATCACCTTATGTTTTTAGCATAATATTTTATATTGTGGCACGAGAATTGACGTTAAACTGTAAGGTGACAGAAACTTCATGAAAAGTCACTATGAGAGAGTCCCCTTAACATTTATCTTATTACATTAATCCATGTTCAGTTACCACTATAATTAGTGGCAGCGTTGATCAAGATTGATCCTAGTTTCCCTGCGAGGTTGTGAGATGATTGTGACCACTGAGGATTTGTGTGGACAATTTTCTGTGTGATTAATGCCTGTGCCGATTAGTCTTACTTTCAGCATTCAGCATGCATTGCTACTTTAATCCTTTTTTTTAACATAAAATAAAATTACTCAAATTTATAGGAGGTGGATTCGAACTAATTAGCCCAACAATTATTTTGCGATACAATCTATAACGATGTAATGAAAGCGAGGGACCAATTACAATGAAAGAACGAGCTGAATAATTGACTCGTTTACGATGCACAGTCTCATGAAAACCTCCCTTCTTGTAACCCTATTATGAGTGTTCCCCATTGGTTGTCCGCAAATTTCGTTACCAAAATGTGTATCCACAACTTCATTACCAATTGTCTTTACACAGTACTAATTTCCTCGGTTCTTCATTGTAAACCCTATTGAGAAATACAAACTATTGTTTCAATGATTTTTTTTCTTGGGTCCAAAGGGAATGTTTTGTTCCAATGAATTACTCCACCCCAATTAATATAAATGATGGATCTCAACTCGAGAGGACAAATCAACAACAAACTACAAGGAAACGGACTGAGATCCTCTTCAGATCTCTGTGTCTGGAGCTTAAGGATGAAGTGATTTGGGTTGTTAAAGACAGATCTAGAACCTTGATTTATGTGAGGTGAGCCAATGGAATGTGCTAATGACTACAAAATTTAATATAAGTGATTCAGGTCAACTGGTCTATCGTTTCCGGAGACAAAGATCTGGAGACACATATTTAGAGAGGATCTCGATTCATGACATACACTCTTGACTAACATACATAATCCAATCAGCGTGGTTACTCTTCATCTTTGGTGGAGAGGATGTGATTTTTTTATTTTGTTATATTGACAATTTACTTTAAGAAGTTCTTATTATCTTTGCAAACTCCAATTTACACAACGGACGGGACGTTATGAATCCACTGCCTCTGTGGATACAGTCCCACAAACCTTAATAGGTCCCAAGGGTTTAAAAATTTTGGTCCAGCCTCACCCAAATCTAGAGATTTTAGATTTGGAGTTCGCTAGTCTAACAGCCTCTTAGGCCTCAGCTAGCCTCAACAGAGTAGGAGAGCCCCGATATCGAGGTTTCACTCATAAGTAGTACACCAAAGTTACGTGGTTATTGTAGATGTGGGTTAGGTCAGCTAAGCAAGACCATATGCATCCCCTTCATGGCCGAGTTCAAATCCTTTACTCAAAACGGCTCTCTCGACCTTTGCCCTTCTGGCTTTCCAGCTTCTCCAAACCCTAGCCGCGACCAACCCTAATCGTGGCCTGGGTCGGTGGCAGTCTCTTTCCCTTCTCTTGTTCCTTAGGCATGTTTCCTAACCCCCTCTTGGGTGGTACTTGGTTGAGCAATGTCCGAGTGCTGTGAGCAACGTCTCACGAATAGCACTAATTCCCGATGTGGGACTTGTGTCCCTTGTTTTAATCAGCGAATTCAATTTTGCTTAAGCCCAAGCCCAATACGAATTATTCGGGCTTTTTAATTTCTTATCAATTTCCAAAGGCCCAATTTTATCTAAAAAATACAAATAACGAAAGATCACATTATCCATACAAACAATTAATCAAAGCAACATGTGTTGGCTTTTTTCAATTTTTTTCACTCGGGAGGACAAGTTATGGAATATTCATTTTGGTCCATTTTTCTTAGGATTCAAGACATTACACAAACTAAAACAACGAGAACGATAAAAGGAGCCTTCCTATGGCACATACCACACGCTCTTTTAGCCCATGGCATATTTCTGGGTCCAGCTCCTGGCTGTCGTCTCGTATTTATTCCTGTCTGTCTTGTACATGTGAGCAATCTCCGGCACCAGTGGATCATCGGGGTTTGGGTCCGTCAACAGAGAACAGATGGAAAGCAACACCTGATGACAAAAAGTAACAACGGTAACTTATATAATGTGAACAGTTAGAGCTTTCACTTTTCAGGACACGAGACGGTACCTTGGAAATAGTTAGAGCAGGACTCCACTGCTCCTTCAAGATGTCAAGGCAAATGCTTCCGTTGCTGTTTATGTTTGGGTGGAATACTTTCGTTCTAAATGCCACCTACAGAATCATCAAGGTATCAGTGATGGAGACAAAAAGAGATAATCAGAACTCCGTGATCATAAAAACTACACAGATTGTTGAACGAGAAAATGTGAGGGGTAATGGATGCACCAAGTAGAAATGCTGGTGGTGGTTGAAACTTAGTGGTAGACGAAGAAAACTTAGTGTGTAACTACGAAAAACAGTTCAAAATATGGGTATTCAAAGTAGACGTTGTGCTGAGGGTGGTAAGTTAATATCACAGGATTAATTAAAGTTCGAACCACATCTAAAATCCATCACATCATTAGTTAAAATTTTCAAAGTTTTCCGAGAATAATGGAGAGAAAACAAATCATGTCGACCACTGAAGTTCAAAGATAACACTTCATTGCTAGAATTGGATAGTTAGTAGTACCTTTGGTGGTTTAAAGGGATAATCTGGAGGAAAATGAATAGTAACTAGGAAAACACCACCAGCATATGGACTATCTGCAGGACCCATTATTGTTGCCTGCCAGTGGAACATGTCTTCTGCAACGGGACCTGCAATATCCCCAAAGAAAACAGGGGCAAGAAATTAATGGAATAATACAAACTGAAGGAAATGGAGCAGGCTTGCACAGATTGCGTAAACAAGGTCCTAGATCGATAACATAAAAAGATCGTGAAAAAGGACATTATCTATCCTCAAAACAACTGTTTTCCTATGTAAAAATACATATGTGTATCTTCTGAAGCAACCATGCATAATCATAAAGCGAAAATAGAAGCATATGCAAATGAGATTATATATTGTATTCACTTCCATATGCAGTGCAGGAAGAGTAATAACCATTTTGAATGTGTCTGGTCATGAAGAGCAAACTTCATAATTTAAACCAGCTGGTCGTATGTAAAGCCCCTGACAAGACTGGATAATCCAGCTGCAGACGACGTCATAATCTGAACATCTGACCAGGTAGCCAAGCTGGATCAATAGAATCCATTACAATCTGGAAAGGGTGAAAATATCCAGAAATGATGCGTACAAAATCACTTTTAGCTAGCTAAGCAAGCTCTCTCACAAGATCGCCCAAGAATGGTATGCCAAACCATAGTGCTTGAATGGTACAAGATCGATCGTGAGACGTGAGAACATTAGTCAAATACAGAAAGTTACAGAGTTGATATGAAGAACAAAGCATTAAGCACACATATTCGTGACATGGTCAATTACATTTCCTGTACCACCAAGTTTGCAGATGATGACGGTGTTTGTGTCACTTTTTATGCCACGACACCAACACATGCTTATAATTAAACCCGTTAACACCACACGAGAACAAATCATTACAGGAGGGTAGTTATATGATCAAAAGGGAAAAGGATCCTTTCCTGGGGATCCTGGGGATCTTGTGATCATGGCCGTTCGTGCAGTTAGTTCTTGTTAGGTACTATTTATATTTAATTTTAAATTTTAAATTTCAAATGATTTCTGACCGCACAATGTACGATGAACGGCCACGATCACAGGGATCCCTAGGAAAAGGATCCTTGCCGGATCATTTTCCGATGAAAAGCATCTACTTTTATGACAAACATTCTTCTTTATTTATATAGAAATATACCCACAATTATAATCTCAGCATGGGCGGCACATCGAGACCACGAATTGTGACATGCGTGCTTACATTAATTCTGATCTAATTCACACAAGTTTCGCTTTCCCATACACATTTACAACATATATAAACTACAGAATTCAAATTTTCAGATTATTCATTGCAAAGTGACAACCAAACATCTACGGAGCACCAACGGATCACAATCAGCAGTATGATTAGAGGAAATTGATAAATTAAAGAAGAAATTTCATGCGAGCATCTACACGGATTCAAAAATTCAAAACGGGAAGATGAGATTACCGGCGCTGCAGGACGTAGGAGGATCCTTCTGCAGATCTTTGAGTTCCTTCAAGATCCGCTTGGACGCCATCTTTGAAACCCTGGATAAATCAACACACAAAGATCAAAATCCATAACCAAAAGCCATGCGACACAACCAACAGCTTACACACCTACAAACGCAGCTCAATTCTCTCTCACAATAGAAGAAGAAGAGATCGTATTCGTACCTGATAGGACCAGTTAGAGAGAGCGAAAGAGACGGAGGTGACGACGGCGACGAATCGAATTCGATTGAAGCGGAAGCGGAAACGGAAACGGAAGAGAAAGGGAAACGCGATTGATTTCTGACGATGGGGGAAACGACTTTTATAAATGCTTCTGCGGTCCGCCTCCTGGAATCGACCTGTTGTCGTTGATTGGCTTAAAATTCTGTTCCCTCTGTCTGGGTCCCACTTGGCGTTATCTTTACGATAATCGCTCCCTCGGCTCTCCTTCCTTTTCTTTCTCTTTTTCTTCTTTTGGTTCTTGTTTTTGTTTTTTTGGCGCCGAAAGCCATCGTCAAATAATGATTTATTTATATATGTTTTTAAAATGATTAAAAATGCTATTATAAAAAGTATTTTTCAGTTTTTAAAATACTTAAAATGCTTTTTATAAAAAATATGTTCTTCGCACTTTTAATTATTTTAAAAACAAATACTTTTAAATGGGACGACGTAGTTTGCCGCTCCCGGTAAAAAGTCCACAGGCGCGTTCGTTGAACGGCTGGAAACGACTTGGTCTTTCTGCGGGCCGCCAATTGTCCCATTGGTTAGAAGTTTTTGACGGAGAGGTCAACCGTTCGGGACGGAGACCGATGATTGGATCCGTGGGCGGACCGTCTACCATGTGTGATTAATTTTAAGTAAATTATGTTTGTAATTGCTAGTCCGTAGTATATTAATATTTTGTTGTTTGTTTTCAACAACAGATAATATCTACATTAAAGATGATGAGAAAGTGACTTACAATTAACTTGCCATAATAATGTGGTTTAATTTTGTCTTGGACAATAATCAAACTTAAGACCTCTTACTTATAAGTGAAGAAAAATATTACTAGACTGTAGTATTAAATGGTCTGTGGTAAATTAATGTGGATTTATAGCTAAAATAGTTTCGAAATTGGTGGTTTCTGAGTTTGTCCATCGACAATTTAGTCATTCCGTAAAAAAATCTGTTAAATAAGAGTCAAAATGACAAAAATACTCTCAATTTACTAAACAACGGACCAAAGTGATTTGATAGTGAACAAACACAAGAATCAATTCTATCAATTTTATAGTGATCAAAGTGCAAAGTTATACCAATATTAGCACTATTTCAAATAAAAAGCCTTAAAAATATGTGCCATGTAAATTATCAATAATTTTTTTTTTTTTTGAAAACATTGATATTTTTATACTAAGGGAAGGGAGAGTTCGACTAAACCAAATAATGGACAACCTAATTTGAAATTGAATTCGCCATGTACAAAATTCAAACCTAAGACCTTACACTTTCAAATGAAGAAAAATATCACTAAACTGTAGTACTAAGTGGTTTAAAATTTCCAATTAGAATTGAACGTTGTACAAAATTACTACATATTGTCATTACCTTCAACTTGACACCACATTTTGGAGTTAAACTTAATTATCCCAATTTTATCTACTTGATGCCAGTTGTCCTACACGTTTCCGCGATCCACCAGAGCGGGAATGGGCGGCGATTACGAGGGAAACCACTTGGCCCTCTTGCTCTTGTCTGATAGACGGTAGATTTACGCGTGGGTCCCCCAGTTCCGACGTCCAAGATCGCATACAGTTGCTGAGCTGGTCCCCCAATGCCGACATGTCTATTGTACGCCGTTGGCGTAAAGTGGATGATTGATTAGAGATTCGAGAATCCAACTCACCAGCCCGCCCCATTGCTGCACATGGTGCGCAGCGCACACCCGGAGCAAGTTAGCCTTAACCACCACCCGGGCACGCCACCTCGCTCCGCTTCCCTCACCGTCTGATTGTCCTTCGGCAGCTGAAAATGGAGCGATTAAGGGTTCCGAGGCGGGTCCAAGTGGCCGAATTCAAACCCGAGATTCCCAAGTACGATGTGGCGGGCGGAGAAGAGGACCACTCGGAAGCCCTGGACAACGACGACGGAGATGGCAGTGGCGGTATGCGGGCAAGGCCGTCCGACGGCAACGTGACTGAAGATCAGGAGCCGTTCATGGGCGTCAAGGTCCGAAGAAAAGCTTCGTTTCGCAGAGAATACAGAGGCGACTACCTCGACGTCCGTTCAAATCCGTACCTGATGAAAGTCTTGCAGAAACAAGGTCTTGAATTCTTCCATTAAATTTTCGATTCTTGCTTTCAATTTTGGTAAATCAAACTTCTGTTGTTTTGAATTAGTTCTCGTTTGTTTTTTGGTATTGAATGGGATGAAGATTTGGGAAATCCAATTCCTGTGTTTGGTTTAGGGTTTAGAAATTGCAATCGCTGCAATCATTTGTTTGAATTCCGTTGGCATTGGATATTGCAGGTGATAAGGAGGTTCTGTTTGCCGATAAAGTGTTGAAATTTACTGCTTCCGGGAAGATGAAGCGGCGCATTTTGATGATCACTGACTTCGCCATCTACATTGTTGACCCGGATGCCGATGCGCTTAAGCGGAGGATAGCTCTTGCAGCTGTGGAGAAGATGTGCTTGAGCGAATTGAGCGATAATTTCTTTGCAATTATCGTTCCTACCGAGTATGATGTGCTCATGGCCAGTACTCGCAAGACGGAAATAGTTACTGTCTTGGTTGAAGCTACTAAGAGTGCTTCTGATTACGAACTTGATGTTTGCTTCGCTAACAGGTAAATGCAAATTTATGCTCCTTATTGTGATTTTTTATTGCCTTTCGTGTTAGACGGATAGTAAGGAAGCTCGAGATTGATTGCATTGTGGATTGGTTATATTCGGTATCTTAGACAAGTTTCTACTAGCACAAGTCTTTCGTTTTGATATTTTGTATCAGACAATTCCTTGTTGTGTCTGTCACGCCTACAACCAATAGTAGAGAGTCAATAGATTCATTTCTGAGCGCAGCATGTTACCGTGTCCTTACCACTTGTTCGATGCTATAAGATGGGAATATCAGCTTTACTTTGTGCGAGGGGGACATGTGGGATATCGCAGATGTGGCGTCTATGTTAGATTGCTTTATTCTGGAAAAAGAAAAAGGAAAGTGTTGCTTGTTTGCACGACTGCTCTTTCTTAGAATCTTCATGATATAAGACAATACCTTAGTGTAATGATCGAAAGCATCATTTTTAGGAGCGTTTTGTTTTCCTTTACGGTTTACTTTTTCAGTGGAGTACCTAATACTCGGCATTACTTGTATATGTTTTGTTATTTTCCAACTATGTTAGCATTGCAGTTGTATATCTTGTAACGGAATGCGTGTTATATACAATTTTTGCAGTTTTGAGTATAATGCAGCGGCAGAAATCGTGAAGGAGGTTCAGTTTGAGGAAGCTGAAGGTCTGGTACCCTTTTGTTTTACGTTTTTGCCACTTCCAATTTTCCCAACTATTCCCTGTTGCTTCGGTAAATGATTACGCTGGATTAGGTGACCCTAAGTCGTTTCGGTTTATATGAATTTCAGGGGGCGTTAGAACAAAAATTTTGAAGAAGTGAGTGCAGATTGGATTTGCTGTGTTTCGTAGACTCTGCAAAAGACCCGCTCTGTCCATCGGAAAGATGAATGATTCTTTAGCTATTTCATGGCAAGGTTCTGCTCACCATCAAGTCCAGACCTGTAAGGACATCGTTGTCTCTTGCTCTCATTTCAGTGTGATTCTTATACGAAAGAAAGATACATGTAATTTTTTATAACTTCAAACCAGTTTTATCTGGATGTATGAAACCATTGAATTGACATTGTATGTAGATTCGAGAATCCATCAAAAACTGTTTGCAATTGCAGACATTTGCCTTCAATGCAGGTCGAACCAGTGTTTTTTTACCGTTAACTTTCTTTCAGAACATTGCCATGTATAGCAATGATGCGGTCTCTCGTCCAGATTTCGCTTCAGCTATGAGGATCGGTAAGTTTGAAGTCTGAAATGCGTATAGAGTTGGACATGTAATGTAACCATTTACCCAGAAATTGACAAAAAGAGCAGGTTATGATTGAATTCGTCAATTAAATAAGTTTACGAACATCATAACTCTAACCGATATGATTATCGATGAAATATGAGATTGTCATACAAACTACAATCCAAATCCGAATGAATTTCAACTTGACAGAGTTATATCGTAACTAAGAACTAAGAAAGAATCTCACTGGGGTAGAAAGGAAGGTCCTGCTATCTCCGATGGAGGAGTCGGCGTATTTAAGATTGGAGTAGATATTCCTGATGATGGTCGAGTTCCGATGTTTACTTGACGAATTTCTTCCACCCTTTTCACCAAATCCGGCATATTTGGTCGTTGCTCAGGCATTCTTGCCACACAAGACATTCCTATTTGTAACATCTCTACCATTTCCTCCTCTATGTTTGGATACCTCAAAAGCTCCACGTCAAACACTTCTGCTGTCCATTCCTCTCTGACCACAGAGTTCACCCACCGGACCAAGTGAACAACTTCTTCGCCACCTATTGTGTGTATGGGGCTTTTTCCGGTGAGAAGCTCGAGTAGCAGGACACCGAAACTGTAGACATCAGATGCAGGGGAAGACTTACGGGTGTCTTTCACTTCTGGGGCTCGGTATCCTCCAGTACGCGCTGCTGGTGGGGGCATTGGACCCATCAGTGTTGGCAAACCAGCATCGCACACACAACCGTATCCTTGAGAGTTGAGGAAGATGTTGGAGGCCTTTATGTTTCCATGGACAAGTTTCCCACCATTCTGCGCATGGATATGAGCGATGCCTCTTGCTGCACCGATTGCTATTTTCAGTCGAGTCTCCCAGTCAAGTGGAATCCTGCCATCTCCTCTTTTAGCTGCAAGATTAAAGATGCATAAACATCATTAGAACCAATTAAGCAACCTTTTATGTAATAATCTGATCTTGAGTAAAAAAAAAAGGTAGAGAGGAGAGCTTATATACCATGTAACAGCGACGAGGCGCTTCCCTGATCATAGTAATCATAAACAACAAGCTTCTCATCTTTTGAATAGTAATACGCCCTCAGCGCGGCTACATTCTCATGCCTGATACTTCCCACAATCTCTATTTGCTGCTCAAATTCCTTTTTTCCCACACTCACTTCCTTCAACCTCTTCACCACAACAGTAGTTGCATCTTCTAAAGCTGCCTTATATGTCGTCCCAAACGTTCCCTTGCCAAGAACGTCAGCAGACGCCCTCAACAAGTCCTCCAGATCAAATGCAAGATTAGAACCCTCGAAGAACGAAATCCTGTTATTCTTATCATGCTTCCGAGAAAGCCCTTCCTTTGAAAAGAGTTCCTTCTTTGGTTTTTCAACTATCCCATTTTCACCCTTTTTGTTGTAAGCGGCAAATGATCATCAGAACAGCAATTAAAACAAATCCCAGAACACATCCACCAATCACAATACCTAGCATTGCATGCTTGCCGAGTTTCACTTTCTTCCTCGGTTTAGAATTAGGTGGTTGAACCGGAAGAGCTGGAGGAAGGAACGCAAGAGTGTTGCCTGAAAAGGCCCAACTTGGAAATCTCTGAAGAGATTGAGGCACATTCCCTGAGAGGTTATTGTTAGCCAAATCAAGCTGCTGCAAACTAGGAACATTGAGGTCAGGAATTTCACCCGAAAGCGAATTGTTAGCGAGATTCAGAACTGTGAGGTGAGTCAAACTTGAAATCGAGGAAGGGATATTCCCACTAAATGCATTATTTGAGAGATTCATGACAGTAAGATTCTTCCAAACCGAAAAATCTAAAGGCAATGGCCAGAGAAATTGTTGTACTGAAGACAAAGGGAAGACAAGTTTCTGAGTTTGGAAAAATCAGAAGGGAATGGACCAGTCAAGGTATTCGAACTGAGATTTAGAACCTGAAGCGCCGAAAGGCGGCTAAGAGTGCTCGGTGGGATTGGACCATGTAAGGCAGCTCCAGGCAAATGAAGCTCTATAACTCCGGACTGATCTTTGCTACAGACCACGCCGGTCCAGGTTTTGCAAACAGAAGAATTCTCATTCCATTTGATAGAGGTTGAGTGAGAAATGTTGTGAATGAAATCAAACAAGGCTTGCTTATCATCAACTGGGTCCGCAGTGACATGCAAGAAAATTGCCCCAGTAACCAAAACGACCAAAAGCTCTAATCTTTTCTCCATCTTCTCAAGCAATCCAAACACAAACTGCTTCTGAAGTCTTTGATCACAACTACACCATGAATTTGGATTAGAAGAAAATCACAATATCAGAATCAGAAAACCATTAGAAACATTAGTAAAAATGTATATTAGTCCCGATCATATAAGCAGAGCAAAAATTCTAGAATACATCAACGTGTGACAATTTAACGGCTGGATGCACGCTAAAAATCTAAGAGTATTTAACGGGGCGGATGTCATCCACTTAAAAGACAATGTATAGAGTCCTAAAGTTGACTTAATTAGCGGCTTTAAATCCCAAATCCTTGAATTTGGAGATCCAGTCAAAAAAGCAGTTCTATCAAGTTTGAAACTTTGCATTAGCCATTAGGATAGTGGTGAAAAGCATAGACTTTCCTAATCCCACCTACTTTGTTAGGCTGCCAAGAAAATACCACACTAATGACTTTATTAATTCCCATCACTTTCACATAAAATCAACACACAAAAAAACTTACTTTTTGCTTCAGATCACACCACAAACATGGCAAAAACAAACCCAACTCTTGAAATCTCCCCCTCCTTGCTCCCTTCTACAAAACCCAACTTTCAGAATTGGGTCATTTGGGAACGCAGGACTAATTGCCGGGGTTTGACAGACGGTCTCACTGGTGCAAATTCGCAAACGGGTGGGGTGCAACGATGGTGGTGGCGAGGCGCTTATGGTGGAGATAGATACTGAGGTGGGGTTTGCTTGGGGGAGCATGGCCACATGCAGAGGGAAGTTAGGAAGCCATGGATAAGATATTCGTTGTTTATTGGTGAGAAGAAAAGGAAGAGCCAATGTGGAAAGATCGCTGCTTTATTTTATAGAGTACGAACGGGAAGATGCATGTGGACTGTTGTGGAGAAGACCAAGCGACGAAGAAGACGCTAAATATTATTAGTTAAACAATGGTTGAATAATTTTGTCTAACGCTGGTGGTGCAGTTGGTGTGCTCGAGAATTTGTTTTTCATTTTTAGGCATATTTTGTTTCATTCAGTTCGTGATTGACGTATTTTAGATGTATAAATATATCACTTAAAAAAACTTATCTCGTTCGTTATCTGAAGATAATATGAATAAGAAAATATTATTAGCACGTCAGAAATCTCATTTTAGACTCTTCATAAATGTATTTTTCTTGCTAAATATATAAAATTTGAAGAGCAAAATGAAAATTTTAAAGTACAAGTAACAATTCCGTATGGATAAATGTTCATTTGTGTTATAGGGGTGAACATTTAAACGATCTTTAATTTGATTTATTTTTGCATAAGCAACTATTTTGTTTCAATGCAGAAATAAATTTTAAATAATAAACAAATAATAGATAGTTACTATTATAACATTTATATAAGGCTTATTAATTGAATTACTCTGTAAAACTATCATTTGGTTGCAATTTACCCCGGTGAATTTGGTTTTTCTCATTTTACTTTTGAAACTTGTCATTTTCAACTCTTTAGCTCGTTTTAAAATCATTGAAAACGTTTTTTGTGAAAATATTTTTTGAACCAATCCTTAGTAAAAATGCAAGTAAATTACGGAAAAGCACTTAAAGTGCTTCCTAAAATATTTTTTGAACCAATCCTTAGACATCTCATTTTTTATACAACTGTTTTATCGTGTCTCCATTCAGCTCTTCAGTTCAGTCGACTGGTCTCCCTGGCAAAGCAAATTGTGAAAGAAATAAATGATTATTAGGTTTGAATTTAACGTTTTTTTTTTTAATAAAATAGGTGTAAAGTGAGAGCAAATGAATTAAAAACGACAGTTTCTCAAAGCAAAATAAACAAAATCAATTCCATAAATTAATTGAGACTGAGTAACAGTTTCAGACGTAATTTAATTAATAAGCCTTTATATAATTGTAGAGGACGCAATCATTGGATTATTTTTTTCTTCTAGCCAACTATGTTCTTGTTTAATATCTTATCGTTTTGTCGTAATTACGTACCAAAAAGAAATTTGTATTTTTCCTCTTTTTTAAATGTTGAAAGTTTGGAGCCATATTTCTGTCACCACTCCTGCGAGGCGATGACGTCTCGATGGACAACAACTCAAGTAAACCAATTTTATAGTAGATAGTCAAATTGCAAATCCCCACTTTCAATTAGTGCGTGGAATTAGTACTTTTTCCATTGGTTTTTTTTTCTCCGACGATTAAATCAAACACTGAACTTCGAGTATAAAATTAGTTAAAGCAACTCAGTACGTCATCAATGTTTGCAATTTTTCTAAAGTACATTTAACTTATATCGTTATGGTCCATTGAGACATTTAACTGAGTAATGTATCACCGCTTCTATGGTCTTTACGTCATGATCTATTAAAGATTTTCACACCATCTAAGGCCTTATCTAGTACTAGTAGGCCGAGAAAAGTAAGTATAATATTAATTATTGAACTTATATATGAATCACACTTTTACGGTGATTCAATACTAGCGAGTTCGATATATTAGACTCGTGAGTTTAATATATCAAGCTCGTGAGTTAGGTACTAATATATTGAAATCACATTAAGGTAGAGTAGCATTGTAGAAATCAAACTAAGGATGTTTGGTCCATATATATAAATATCGTACTCATCTAAATCATTGTAAAAGGCCTAATGAATGAGTTGTGAAAGCCCTAATAGACGAGTTATTGATGTCCGAACTTAATACGTTTATGTACCTCAAAACACCGCAATACTAACAGTTGTTAGCTCTTCAAGGAGAGATTTGCAAATGACAATAAAAATGCAATGGTCCAATGGATTAGGTACTTCTTTATGTGTGTAATTTTTCATAATTTCATAGGATATGAAGTTGGTACTCAGTTCTATTTTAAATTGTTAATCATAGGGAGTAATCACCTATTTTAGTGTTAAATTTAAGAAAACTTTAATGAAAAGATTATAATACTGTTAACTTTAATGAAAAACCACATTTTTACACTAAAAAGTCAATATTGGTACTATTCACTTTACCCTTTATTTTATCATTTTCGTTAAAACTCAAAGCTTTCAAACTCTTTTCATTAGTTTTTCTTAAATTTAATGCATAGGTCATCAATTATTGAAATTGTTAAGGACACTAATCAATAGTAATGACAAATTAGCAACTATCTTTTGCACTGCTCACCTAACCTCCATAATACCAATCGAGATCCTCTATGAATCTCGAATTACAGAGCTAGCGAACTTAAAAATTCAGGTTGTTCAAAAAAAAAGAGATTCGTATATTTAATTTGTATGAAGTAAATCAACAGATAAACTAATAAGAACCGCAAAATTAAAATAATTGATCCAGATTTTTGAATTCTTCGATGCGAACACATGGATCCGTGTATTTCATTCCTTTAGTCCCATTGGAAATTTCACACGCCTACCGAAGATGGCGCGAAAATTGCTGTTAGGTTAGGCCGACACAGGCATCAATCAACGGTGATGGCTTTGTAGGCGATGTTACAGTGGTCCATGAGATGTTGCCACGTGGAGAAAAGAACAAGGAACGTGGGCCTTCTGATGTAGAGCTGACGAGTGTACTGGAACCATCAGAGCCTTTCATTTATTTTTTCAGTACAAAGATTGTCCACCCTTTCACTTCCGGTGTTTTTCCGTGCCCTCCTGTTTTATGTAGTCACGATTAAATCACGTCAACATTTTATATTGCTATTTTTTTGTAGAATAAAAAGATAAAAATAAATAATAATATAAAATGTTGACATGACTTAACCGTGACCACACAAACAGAATGCACAGAAGTACACCTAAAATGGAAGGGCAGACAATTCTTATCCATTTTTCCAAGTCATACTGTACTGGTCAATAATTAGCAATTTGGCATCCAAAGGTTACAATCGAATGGGTCACCTACTTTAGCAATGTCCCCCAAAACTTAGGACGATTTAAATTTGCCTCTTCAAATATCAATTTGGTTATGATCTTTTAAAACGTGTCAATTTATCGTAATTGATTTATTTGTCAACTTTTTCGTAAAACTAGTAATAGATAAATTTAGGAAGAATAATGGAGCTTGAAACTAAATTAACATTTGAAAAAACAAATTGGAAGAAGGTCATAAATTCATTGAACATTGCTACATCATACTTGCCAATCGCTATTCCCGATTTATTTTTTATACAATGTATTTGAGCCTAAAATACTAGATTTGGGGCGAGAAGGGATGAGTAAAGAAGGAATGTCGTGACTCTCGAGTCTCAACCCAATAGCGATCCTTCATGCCAGGTGGATTCTGAACCCGTAAAAGGATGATTTGACCGAGCCCTAATAAAAGTGGGATTACTAAGGATTACTAAGGGATCAGACTTAGGCGTTGCTTGGTCGAGTCTTACTTGGATTGAAATTGTGAAGAATCATGATGGTTTTTTATAAGATTTGAATTATTCCAGAAATCAAAACCTAAGTTCGGTAAGATGAAATGAATTAAGTGCACTAAAAAACTAGGATCAACATTGGATAGGAAGAGGTGAAAATTGTGTTTCGTGAAATCCGAACTCATAACTTATCACCTACAAGTAAAGAGAAATATCGTTGATATGAAATGATGGCATGGATATGCACGGCAGGCCTAAAGCAATGAATTTTCGGAAGTAGAAGCCCACAGCCCACAACCTAACCGCGATATATCGTCAAAGAAATCCAAAAGTTTAACAAAAAATAAAAATAAAAGCAAAAAAGTCGAAAAAAGAAGGAACGAGAAAAGAGAGGATAAAGAAGAAAAACCTAAATCCGCACACAGTCCGGGCGATACAAAACGGAAACCCCAAAGCTCCGATTTATCGCGATAATTAAAGGAAAACCTGAAAAATCAGCCCGCCTCCGTTTTTGTCTCCGTCGAGAACCAATAACCAGTCTCCTCTCTCTATCTCTGTAAGTTTTGCTTAAATTTCTCGCTATTTCTCTTGTCAATTTGCTTCTTTAATTTCTCCAACAATTTCAAACATTTGCATCTCTCTGAGAAGTTGAATCTTTGATTTGGAATTTGGGATTTTGATTCGTTTGTTTGGTTACTGAGAAACTGGAGATGAAGAGAGAAACGCTGGTAGTAGTTTGCAGGGTTATCTGTTCCCCGGGGACTTTTTGTTGCTTTCCTGGAAAATGTCAAAACTTTCCTTGGAAAATTTACCTGGAAAATGAAGGCGGAGCTAAAGATATGAATTTGAACTCATTGGGTGCCAAATTTTGCTTTAAAAATTGAATTTCCAAAGCAATTTTGGAGATTTGTGGATTTAGAGTGTTAAAGATTACAAATTTATGTGTTTGAAGGAAGGAAGAACAATTGAACATGAAGTTGTAGTGAGTTGTAGCATTTAGGCGTCGGTTAGGCTAGTTGGCTTGGGCCGAGTGCCCATCTACTTTTCCTGAGTTTGAATCCCCCATCCGTTTAGATTAGAGTAGTTTAGAATATCGCTTTGTCGTATAAAGAAAAACACTTTAAAGTGAAAGTTGTATACTTTGTCTTGCGCTGCAAATCTGCTTCTGTCCATTAGGATTGTTCTGATATGTTAATTTCATCCACAATCTTCTTGCTTCTTCATTTTTGACCTTTTTGAAATGTATGGAACGGAACAGGCGCAGGCATGCGCATACCAGGAGACCTGATAATCAGCTACTTTCTGCTGAGTTTTGCTTTGCACCATCGTAGGTTGACATACAGCGCCCGAAAGAAGTAAGTTCATCGCACTACTGTGATGTCGTCTTGTTCAGAATGTAGTCTCTGCAGCGTTGTGATTTCATTTTTTTCTTCACAACCTCTATGCATCATCGACAATTCCATCATCAAGTACAATGTTAGCCACTAGCATGTCCGTTTGTTAAATTTACTTCGCGTCATTGCATTATTGTGTTCAGTTCTTCTCGTCAGAATAGTTTTTGTTGCTGCATTTTTTGATGACGTGAATTGGTTTTCTGGTTATGTTGTAGCAGTGGTTCGAGAGAAGGACTCCTGTTGGGAATATGCTGATAAATTGGATGGAAACAAGGTGAGATGCAAGTTTTGCCAGAGAATTCTGAATGGTGGCATTAGTAGATTGAAGCATCATCTATCTCGACTTCCAAGTAAGGGTGTAAATCCGTGTAGCAAAGTAAGAGACGATGTTACTGATAAGGTGAGGACCATAATAGCAGCAAGGGACGAGATCAAAGAAACTCCTAGTAGTAAAAAGCAAAAATTAGTTGAAGTGAAATCTCCTGGAACTGGAAATGTCTCTGCTAGTAAACCTCTCGTGTCTTTGGACACCCCACCAACTCCAATTCAGAAAGTTTTTCCTAATGTCACCGTCACTCCAGTGGTCCTTTCCGGGCCTCCCCCCTTGAATAGCCATGAGAATGCAGAGAGAAGTATTGCGCTGTTCTTTTTCGAGAACAAGCTTGACTTCAGTATAGCCCGTTCTTCATCCTATCAGCAAATGATTGATGCCATAACAAAGTGTGGTCCTGGATTTGTAGGTCCATCTGCAGAAACTTTGAAGACTACATGGCTGGAAAGTATCAAGTCTGAAATGAGCCTACAGTCGAAAGATATTGAAAAAGAGTGGACCACCACAGGTTGCACCATCATCGCTGACACATGGACTGACAATAAGTCAAGAGCCTTAATCAACTTTTTGGTTTCATCACCCTCACGGACCTTTTTTCACAAGTCGGTGGATGCATCTGCAGTATTTCAAGAACACAAAATGCTTGGCGGATTTATTTGATTCTGTTATACAAGATTTTGGCCCGGAAAATGTTGTGCAGATCATCATGGATAGTAGTTTAAACTATACCGGGGTTGCAAACCATATCTTGCAGAATTATTCAACCATCTTTGTGTCTCCTTGTGCCTCTCAATGCTTAAATCTTGTTTTGGAGGAATTCTCGAAGGTAGATTGGGTGAATAGATGCATCTTACAAGCACAAACCATTTCGAAGTTCATCTATAACAATGCCCCGATGCTTGATCTGATGAAAAAGTTTACTGGGGGGCAGGAACTCATTAGAACCGGCATCACGAAGTCTGTTTCCAACTTCCTCTCCTTGCAATCTATCTTGAAGCAACGGTCAAGGTTGAAGCACATGTTCAACAGCCCTGAGTATTGCAACAACTCATCTTATGCGAATAAAACACAGAGCATTTCGTGTATTTCCATTATCGAGGACAATGATTTCTGGAGGGCAGTGGAAGAGAGTGTGGCCATCTCCGAGCCATTTCTTAAAGTGTTGAGGGAAGTGTCTGGAGGAAAACCTGCTGTGGGTTATATATATGAGCTAATGACCAGGGCCAAGGAATCGATAAGGACATACTATATAATGGATGAGAATAAGTGCAAGACCTTCTTAGATATCGTAGACAGAAAGTGGCGGGATCAACTCCATTCGCCTCTACATGCAGCAGCAGCTTTTTTAAACCCCGGCATCCAATACAATCCGGAAATTAAATTTCTTACATCTATAAAGGAGGACTTCTTTAAAGTTCTGGAGAAGCTTCTGCCTGTGCCTGAGATGAGACGCGACATCACGAGTCAAATATTTACATTTACGAAGGCAACTGGGATGTTCGGTTGCAGCCTTGCAATGGAAGCAAGAGATGTAGTTTCACCTGGTAAGTATGCAATTCAAAATTACACAAACTTTGGCATTTATTTCTTACATCTGGAAACTAACTTGTAATGCGCCTTAGGCCTTTGGTGGGAACAATATGGCGATTCTGCACCCGTGTTGCAACGTGTTGCCATCAGAATACTCAGCCAAGTTTGCAGCACATTCACATTCGAGAGGAACTGGAGTGCATTCCAGCAGATTCACTCGGAGAAGCGCAATAAGATCGATAGAGAAACACTCAATGACCTCGTCTACATAAACTACAACCTCAAGTTAGCAAGGCAGACGAGAACGAAAGCTCTGGAAGCAGATCCGATTCAATTCGACGACATTGACATGACATCAGAGTGGGTGGAGGAGAGTGATAGCCCAAGCCCTACTCAATGGCTTGATCGGTTCGGGTCTGCTCTGGATGGGGGTGACTTGAACACAAGACAGTTTAGTGCTGCCATGTTTGGTTCAAACGACCACATCTTTGGTTTATGATTGTGATTGCCTCTTGTATCTATTCCTTGAAAAATACTTCCTCATGTATGCATCGAGTAATGTTATTTGCATCACTTTAACTGATGTAGGATTCATCTGTATTAAAAAGTTAGTCAGTTATGTGGTCTAACTTTCGAACGAGGAAGGAGGTATAAAGCTTGAGCTTCCCTTCAATCATTTGATTCATTTTGTGACTAAAAGATCATAAGAAGTGAGCAAACGAGACCTCCTACTCGATGTTATGTCGTTTATCACATTCCATCTCGTTTGTGAAAAACGACGCGTCGTTTAAGAAACCCCGCGTAACAAAACGCGCTCTCCCGGCATTCATCTCGAAGAAGTTCACTTTTCTCAGTTTTCTTGTTCCTCTCTGAATCTCCGAAACAAAATCCGCTGAGATAAATGGATTACGATTACAGAACTCGGTCCGGTCAAATGCCGAACTACCGTCCCGCCACATCATTGGCGCCGTCTAGCCATCCGATGTACGGACATCCGTCGTCGTCGTCGTCCATGTACCCGCGGGTGGGTCAACAGAGCCACACGGCGGCCCCGCCGCCGTACGGCGGTAACTCAGGCCGTCCCCAGCCCCACCACCAAACCTCAAATCCTCCTTCGTCTTCCTCCTGTAAGCTGAATCCAAACCATCATCTAATTTTTCCCTAATTTGATTGAAATTTTTGGTTAAGGGGTTTTTTAATTGATCGATTTTTGTTTTGTTGAAATTGCAGCGGGATTGGGCATTCGAGTTACTTTAAAACCGGAGTATCGGATCACTCCGCCGGTAAGCTTTGATTTCAAATTACTGTCAAGTAATCTGTAAAAGTTTCCGTTTTTTGCTTGCTTTATGTTCATGATTGTTGGCTAAATGTTTGATCTGTGTTTTGAAATTTAAAATTTGAAGAATTGGGTAGATGTCAATCAGCGAAATGTTTATTGAGAATCAAGTTTTGTGTTTTGATTATTTAGTTACTTAGACGAAGTTGTGTAAGATAATGTTTGATTCGTACTACTGGGTTTGGCCTTAATTTTGCTCTTTTTTTAGCCTCCGTTGTCATCGCACGTTGGAGATATACCGCGGAGCAATTTCCAGTTCGATTTTGATCTCGAGAGGAAAGTCTTGGCTGAATTAGAAAAGGAAACTCCGAATTGGGCCAAGCTCGGGCTGGAAAACATTCCACCACCGAGGGCTGTAGAACCACCACCTTCGTCGGTATGTGATTGTCTCTTTTGCTTTCGCATCTTGTCTTTCTTTGCCGTTGTAGCTGGTTAGTAGTTCATTGTGCAAGCCTTGTAATGAATGTGAATCCAACATGAGTTTCTTAGAGAGGTAGTTTTTCCGGGTATCAGATCTGTCATTAGAATGCAAAGTCCGTTACTACGAAATTGGGTTCCGTTTCTGTGTTTGTTTCAGTTGAGCATGATGTTTCTTGGCTGGATTTGTTTCTTGAAATTAGGTTTCTGTGTAATTTTGGTATTGCAGGGTTCTGGCGCAGATCCCGTTGTCAGCAAATATATCGCTTCAGGGCTCAGCCGGGAAGCAGTTCCTCTTGCAGTAGCAAATTACGGAGACAATCCTACTAAGGTGCTTTCTCGAGCTCTTTGCTTGCACGTTAAGCTTGAACATTTATACCAATGATAAAGGTTGCTGATAGTTACGATCACGCTTAGCTGTTTTACCGCATGAATGATTTTGTTTCTGTTCTCATAGGTTCGAGAATTCGTCAATGCATTCACCCTTCTACGAGAGATGGGATTTTCACCAAACGCTGTTGCTGAAGCCCTAATGATGTATGACAACGACACGGACAAGGCCCTAGCACATTTTCTCAACAGTTCATCGTGAGAGCGTTCGCGAAACGTTACTCCCGTATTTACGATGTTATCTTACAGATGTTTGTTTCAGATTTGTTTTCTCATGTACACTGCGATGGTACGCAACACATTATGTTACTTTTGATTGGAGACCATCGGATAAAATTGAGTACACGCGTCCAGCGTAACTGTAACGTCCTAGTCTAATAATATCACATCATGTGTAAGTGTTTCTCCACATGACATGATATTTGACTTACATTCATCGTCACTGTAACATTCCGGTCTAATTGTATCATCTCGTGTAAGTTTTCTCTACAAAACATGATAATTAACAAGCCTTTCAAAACTAATCATGTCGTATTATTATTAAATCGAGAAAAGGAAATCACAAATTTCTATTTCTTTGAACAAAAAATAATAACCCAGCACAAAAACTAGGGGGTTCTCCAAGACTACAGAAGAAATGTCTACTTCTGCTGCAAAAGTGCCACCCTAATCCTATGCTAATCTCTCCGAATTGTATAATTAAACCTATACAACTATCATGACCGTTCGAAATCCCGTCTTCCCGCTCTCCAGTGCACAACATGCCGTGAGCCAAATCCAGTTTCATCTGATGGGCAAGAGACCATATCAAAAGCTCTACATCATGTAGGCTGCAAACATCGCTAAGGACGCGAAAATATCTTTTGAACCATTTCCCTGCACTGATATTTTCTCCGCGATCCCAACACAAATCAAATCAAACACCGGCACAAATAGCTCCTGTGAGAGCAGAGACTTATGTTAATTAACCACCTCTGGGGAGGTAACACATGAAATTGAAGTGGCTCGTAATTCTCGTGCTTGTGTGCTTGTGTGCGTGTGTGCGTGTTTGTGTGTGTGAGAGAGAGACAGAAAGAGAGAGAGAATAAGCCCAAGAGGGAGAGAAAGAGACCTCCCGCCCAAGAGGAGCAACAAAACTTGGCTTCATCTACATGTTTAACATCAAGCCCAATAAACCAAGATCCGACACTGATATCATCGTGGGCATAAGTATGGAGTATACCTCTGCAGAATCAGTTCACCACAATTCAGTCACTGCTCTCATAGTGATGACAAATAATGGAACCAGTTCACCGGAGAAGAAAACTCACCTATTGATTGAAACAAATTTGGCCAAAGCTTGCGATATGACGTACATCTCACCTGAAGCGTGGCGGAAATATCTGTTGGATGTAGAAACATAGTTTTCAGTTTTAAACTTTTAAGAGGAAAGTATTTGGGGAACTCAAAATGCATGACTGGTCAGTGCAAAGCAGACTATCAGATGTTCTACTCGAGCGGGTGTTATTAACAATTTTTTGCATACATGTTGTGGACATCATCGTAAATAACTGTTTTCGGAAGTTAAACACTCTAACATTCTTCTCCGATAAATAATTATTATGAGTAATCAAAAATATAATTTACTATTGATAGCGTGATGAAATGAGTTGTGGCGCAACTTACGATTTTCTATCCCCAAACTTCCACCATTCTGGTTCATACCATTTTTGGCTCCTGAAATAGACCAGCAAGCATAAACATGATAAATTTACAGATCATCGCAGTTATTTACCTCTTATCTTGTTAACAGGTTGTATTTCAATGTAAAGACTATACTCACGGCTCAGAGAAAACTTCGCCTGATTTCATGCACCCCATATAAACACGAGGTTTGTCTAGATGAGTTGCAAGTGTAGCTCCCAGAGCATCTGGGCAGAGATGAGCCAAAAGAAAAAAGGCATAAGTCATGAAGAGCAACCTACAGTGTTAACAAATGCTAATGACATAAAATGTGAAATGAAAAACGAGTCCATTTCGTAAATGATGTTACTGACCAATATTTACATAAACATCGTCGTTGACTTTGGAGTAAAACTCAGCATTCCATTTTTCAGCAGCATGAGCGAAGAACAATTTAGTCTTCTTTGGGAACTCTTTAGGTGCCTCTACATGGATATCCTGACAATAATGCAAGCGAAAATGATCGCATTACTAAAGCTGACATTTGCCAGATGCATATGAGTACCAAATTAAAAGGAAGTTAATTTTACTTTAATTCAATGACCGCTAAGACGTACAAGAATAATGAAGTCCTTAGTTTGCCTGTTTTCGTTGTCAATGGCTCTGTCCAAGCTATCCCCAGGATTTGCGCTGCAGGACAACATATATCGGATGAAGGGCTCTAAACAACTGTTATAGTATGTCGGGCATGGAGCATGACATAATTAAGGAATATAGTGAAAAGTAAACCTTCGTCCAATAACAAATCGAGCAACTATTCCCTTCTCATTCTCCATTTTTTTCAAGGCAGCACCTGCAAAAATTAAAACCTTCAATATTCTTACTAGAACAAAAACATTTAGACGAGAACATTTCACAACATTCCACATTATTTGTAATTGTTTAAGAATTTATAAGCAAGACCAAATTTATATGCGTTCCATGGTACAGTAAAACAAATTTAAACGTAAGGAAGAGAAAATAGGTGATAGATAGAAAGATCGGTAATGTACCTGTTCCCATCCACGCCTGACGAATTGCGTCCCTATTATTTTTGCGACCAAAGGTTGTAAGAATACCAATCACCACTAGTGGCCTTCTCTTGTAATCAGTTCCATTAATCTCTGTTGAGCGCCCCAAAGTAAAACCCTCTTGTCTAGCTACAGTCAACTCCATCTCAAGCGCTGATAACTTCTTATGTTGTTCCCTAACGACATAGTTGCCCACATCAGAATTATCGATTCATATGTAAACCAAAAATCATTAAAAGCTCAATCACGAATCTTCAACTACACCATAGAAGAAATGACTAAATCTTACCTGCAGGCTATGATTTTCAATGTATCATCCACTGATATGACGGATCGCCCTAAAGAAATAATGAGTTTCGAGTGATTAATTCGCGAGTAATTCAACTATCTATACAAGCATTATACATCTGAGTTTGAGCTAGTACAGAAGGGCATTGGCCGAAAAAGAAAAAATCCGATTGTTTTGACTGAAAAACCAAATTAACGGCCTGTTCAGGACTGCTTCTGCAAATGCTAAAAGCAATTCCTGAAAACCAATGGCAGAAAAAACTTCTACGGTGTTTACGGGCATTTCCAAGTGCTGTTCAGAAAGCTTGGATTTTAAGTAAAGGAACTTCTAGTAAAAGCCTTTATGAGCAGAAGTGCTTCTTACAAAAGCACCCACATGACTCAATGTATGAAAAGAACCGAAATTTCAATCATAGATACAAAACCAAGAAAAACCCACCTGCCCAGTAATCCTATCAAGTTCTTTGATTAAATAAACCCTGCTCTCCGAATCCTGCCACAGCCTACACATAATCATCAATGTCAGAGAATTCCCAGATCAAATAAAAAGGGAGGAAAAGAAAGAAACAAAATTTATCACATGGGTCCAATCCAATTTTCTGCGAAATCAAACGAGGTGGGAGAGAGAAGAGAAAGAGAACGAACCGGCCGGCGATATAGATGGAGGCGAAAGTGGCGAACATGGAGACCAAGAGGGTCGGAATCCGAGATCGGAAAACGGTGCCGGAGAGACGAGCACTTGAACCCCTGCTGTGCATTTTCTCACCCGTCGCTGGTTCTGAAATCCCAACCAATCCGTTCGGTAATCTGATAGAACAGTGGTTTGTGTGCAGAGTGCAGAGTGAGCTCGGAGAAGACGATGGATTGTGAGGGGGTGGACTTTTACAGTCCGGAAACAAACAGATCTAGAAGTTGACTGGAGTCGAGATTTTTAATGTCAGAATAATCAGACAGACAGATTGGTGGGTGCGTTGCTTCCGTATCAAGTGAAGCGATTAACGCACGAACGACAGATCAGTTATGGACATGAATCCTCGAAGATTTTACCACAATGGTTTAATTTTAATTTGTTTTTTTTTTACTATGTAAGTTATTTTTCGAATGTCTTATAGCCACATAAACCTATTTATCTAACTTAGGAAAAAATAGATAGGAAAAAAATATTAGAGAACTTTAACGAAAAACTTTCGGTACTGTTTAATTTAACGAAAAACCACATTTTTACACTAAAAAGTCAATCATGATACTATTCAATTTACCATTTATTTTATCATTATCGTTAGAACTCAAAGTTTTCAAGTATATTTTATAAGTTTTTCTAAAAAATTAGGATTACTCTGTCTTGCTTGAGGCCCAATACACTGAAGCCTTACTTTGCTTGAGGCCCAATTCTAGTGTTAGAATGTTTTTATCTCCTGGGCTTCTATGTTCACAAAGGACACACTTGCTTTTTTGGGTCTGCCCAATGAACGATGAAGATGCTCTCTTTTCTTTGCCAACCATTCAAATTTCAATGGTTGAAGAAAGCGACGTGGAAAATAAGACAAACCAAAATACAAATTATATTGAGTGATACGTGCTTTACGTGATTTTATTCGTGTTGTTCACGTGTTAAGTCTAAAAATTCGTCACATGTGAGGAGGCATGAGATATGTGAGAACAAAGTATCATATCGGTGAGGGATTAAACCATGCAAGGACTTGTAAGAGATTAAGTTACTCTCTATATTGTCAATTGATTTAACAATGAAACCTCAATTTTCTTATAGTATCAGAGCAGGTGAAGCCCAACAGCCACACCTACTTCACCTGATATATTATTAACTACTTAAAAATCTAAATTCACACTTATTGAATGGTACAAGCGCATGTAATTAAGTTGATATTGGTTAGTGGTGGGTCTTTATCAAATGAATGAATTATATCAAATCAAGAGTTTGATAGCCTGAGGTTAACCACTACCATTACTCACCGGCAAAGATAACCACTACACACTATCACTAACCAATGTAATCGTCTGTTTGTCAGATAGTTGTCACGTAATATTAGAGTCCAAGATCAATAATTTAAATAAATGATAAATAATTTGTATTGATTTATTCATCTAAATT
The DNA here is from genome assembly GCF_019419815.1 of Pyrus x bretschneideri. Classification (NCBI taxonomy): domain Eukaryota; kingdom Viridiplantae; phylum Streptophyta; class Magnoliopsida; order Rosales; family Rosaceae; genus Pyrus; species Pyrus x bretschneideri. The sequence continues at coordinate 1,190,161 of NW_025999795.1, read as the reverse complement.
AGAGAAAAAGATTTGAATTTAAGTATAGATATTAGGTATACTGTTTTAACCAACTTTGCTATAAGCCTAAATCTGCAACTAATTTTCCTTTCTTTTTCTCTGCAGCCCTAATTGGACTTGCTTCTTTCATCATGCATCGATCACTGTCCCAATTTACACTTCTCTGGGGATTAGCCGGTTAGGGTTTTGAGGTGTGTTGAGTAAAGGTGATTTCTAATTACATATACATATATATACTCGTCTACGAAACTATGAACACGAAAAAAAAAAGAGGGTTGGAGTGACAAACATAGTAGTGATACATGTAAATATTATTGACTAACAGGCAAGACTGGCAGTAAGGTCGTGGTAGCAGTAGCACAACGTTTCCAGCAAGATTCGTAGTAGCTACATTTCTCACATGTCCTGGTTAGGTGAGACTCGAGAGGCATGAATGCATCTTTCTGATGCTCAATAATTATAACTCCATTTTCTTCTTGCCGACCTTCTCGAATTAACTTCCAATATATATATATGTGTGCTGTGTGCATGTATTTGTGTGATGGAAATGTTTTAACTTCTAACTTATAAGTGCAAGTCGGACCATTTATTCCGATGTGACTTGTTTTTATTTGTTTTGTAGTTCCAAGTTCGACGAATATTTTCGATGTGGGTGTAGATCTTTGACTGTAATTTTGGACATTCTTTGATCGACAGTGGACTAAGAAGTAACACAACGCAATTTGGCTATTCTATCACCGTATCACAGAAAACGCCAACTTATAGCACAAGGATTATCAGAAAATTGACCTATTTATTTTTAATATAACCATATATTTATATTAGAGGTGTGAAGAGTTGAGCTAAATCATATATTCACCAGCCGAGCCAATTAAGGCCAACAAGGTCGCTTGACCCTTCTCAATATCTTGGAAATATGTCTCCTTATATATTATATTTAATTTTTTTTATTTGTACAATAATATTTGCATCATTAAATATAATATAATATCATGCACCTAGGATTAGGAGGCTTAAGACACTTTGACTTAAAGGTGCATGTCACTTCATTCTTGCCTCAAGTTTTTTAATTTATTCACATCTGAGTCTTGAAATTGTTTGATTTTTTCAGTAAATTTAAATCAGCATTTGATACTGTTATTGTGTATTTATTTTTTTCAATCTCTTTTTTTTGATAAAACATATTTAACATTAGTTTATTATCATACGATTTTGGAACGACAACACAATTAGGTTGTAATTATTAAACTTGTAAATTCTTAATAATTATTATTAATGTGAGATCCAATACATTAAAGTTAGGTGGACTCCCCTTATTAGAAATTCTGACTACGCCACTACAAACAATAGTTTTTAGTACAATAATATATTTATATTAAGAAGTGGGAAGAATTGAGCTAAATCACACAATAACCTTATCATAAGAATTTAACATCGAAATCGTCATTCACTTGTTAAACTTATATATTAATTAGTGTATGCTAATCGTTACTCGATTGTCGATCAGATGAACCAATGTTCAAAACCAAAAACCAAATATACTTGAAAAAAGTTAGTTGCATAGGGTCAACGTAGGTTTATATTGCAAGATTTGGTGGTGATGGGTTGACTAGTGGAACATTTGTTACGTATCGCTTTCAAACAATGAAAATACAAATTCCCCACGTTATCAGCATCTAGCAATAATGCACTCTATGTATGACGAATTCATTGTTTATTGTAATAAATAAAAAAGAGCATGATCTGCATGGACGAGAAGAGCGAGACATTTCAAGTACCTTGAGCAAGGATAGGGACAAAAACGAAAGAATAGTAATTAAAAGAAATTACAAAAGTTGTCCCAATTTTGGGATTTGACAAAGATTTACTCGAATTTTTTTTTAGTTGTGGAGTAAAACACAATTAGTTAGAAATTTTTTTTAATCTTTAAATTAATTATATTATTATACTTGATATATTATGACTAAACCGTATTCATAACATATTAAAAAAATTTATCAATCTAGTCACTCTCAGTGGAGAAAAAAAGAAAGGAAAAAAAAAAGGTTCTAAATAAAAGTCCACGGTAGTATTCACTTTAACGAAAAATCATATTTTTATATTAAAAAATTAATCTTGATATTATTTACTTTATCGTTAAAATTTAAAATTTTCAAACTATTTTCTTAAATTTTCTTAAAAAAAAAAAGGGATTGTTTAGCTAAATAAATATGTGATTTCTGTGGATGATAACATCACTTGAGATTCTCACCGTCACAAAGACAGAGTGAAAAGACTGATGAACCATTGTAAACCTGGCCTGCACACAGGACTGATGAACCATTGTCTTTTCACCGGGAGGATCCTTATTACGAGAATTCTAAAGATTTTTAAATCGTATTTGTTATATTATGCAATCAATTTTTATCATATATTATTTATATTTAATTTAAAATAATTTTTGAATACATAATGTACGATGAACAGAAATGATTTAAGAATTTTTAGGATCCTCACAAAGAAAATTTGAAGATGATCCTCATTCATCTTTTCATGCGTGCATGCACATTAAAATATAAGGTAATGTTTGAGAAACTAAATTTGTTTCTAAATAATAAAGCAGACTTTGTCCTTTTTCTCTTTCTTTGGTCGAAAATAAGATAAAAGATAAAAAATTTAAGATATTTGCAAAATAAAGTGAATTCAAGATTTGAACCTTGAAAGTCTATTGTTAAAGATTTAAGTTTTCTAAATAGAAACAGGGTGCAAATATTGCAAATCAGTTTATTTATTGAGATATTTCTTCCAACATTTAGTGAGATTATTATCGTTAGTTACACCATATTGGGCATATGTGGATAGATATCGATACATTTCGAGATATGCCTAGCAAACATTACATCAAATACTTGGTTGACACAAAAAAGACTGGTACAAAACATTAAGATAGTTCTTAAAAGACCTTCACATGTATATTTTCTAACAATCCAAATAGTCATGAGACCAACTTAATCTTAACGTGCATTTGTCCTAAATATAAGAGTATGAAAAATTAGGAGATCTACTTCAAACAGAGATCTAAGACGCAGAGGCAGATTGTCAGCCCTCTTGTTTGGTGCCCTTCCCATCTCATTCTATTTTATGTGATCACGGTTAAGCTACGTTAATATTTTATATTAATTTTTTTATAAAGATAATAAGACAACAAATAATAGTAATATAAAATATTGACGTGGTTTAACCGTGATCACATAAATAGAAGTCGATGACAATGACACCTTGGAGGGAAGACAATCTGCCTTCCTAATACCAACTCCAATGGTGGGCTAAAAGCCAAATTACCCCTCAAAATTTCTCCCCAAACCCACTTTAACCCAAGGGGAAAATTTGAGCTAAATGCTAAATGCTAAATCAAGGCCAAATTACCCCCAAAATTTAGCCCATAAATCGGAGTGGACTTCACCTAATATTTATTGAAATTTAAATTTTTTTAGATTAAAATGTTTATAAAATTAATTTACGATAGTCTACATATTTATTTAAAAAAATTAATTTAACAAAAAAAAGCCCAAGTTCATTCTTTAATAATCTCGAGCTAAAATTTTAGGTTAAAACGATTGGAGCAGAAAAATTATTTCTGAACTAAAAGCTAAATTTTTCAAATTAAAATATTTAATTTTAGTCCAACCATAGAGATGGTTTAAGACGCATGAATTGTCCGCAAATTGCCTATTTGGCACTGATGCTGGAAAGAAGTGACGGACATCATGGAAAGAAGTGACGGGACATGATGTTGAAGCCCAAAGCAAAAGCCTATGGAGTCGCAATTGTAACAGGATAATCATCACTGAATACCGCCTTATATTAAATGGTTTGGTGTTTCAATGTTTCTTACTTTAGTGACCGCAACTTCTGTATATATTATTGTTTTCATTATATTGATGATATTCGTGAACGTGTTTCTGGATTAGCCGGTAGTGTGGTGGCCTAGTATTATCTTTTTTCCCGTATCTTTTCTCAGTTTCAGGCCACAGCATTAATTTGGTAGCTAACTTCATGGCTGTTAGCTTGAAATATGCTGAAACACAAACTTACAGGGCAACTCTACTTTGCTTCGTGATCCACTGATCCCTCAAAGGACAATATATCATATGTATATAGGCATGATAGATATATACATACATATACACGCATGTATAAATGACGATTGCTAATTATATATATACATGCAACTCGATCCTGTGAACTGTTTTACTTTTACTATATATATATATATGCTCCGGATACTCTTCAACTTCAAATAATGGTTTCATGGATCGCTCATCAGTAGCAGTGTTTGAAGTATCAGTTCTATGAATTTGTTCATGAATAATATTAGAACCGCCTTTAACTATTCCTTGATAGAGAATACTGTTAATGAAACGACAAACGCTTCTTAATTATTTCTTTATTGATCATAATGCATAACGTGTATCATGTCGCTTTTAACTAAATTGACCCAGTTGGTCTTCTATAATTTTGAATTTGTGCAGCAGTCGTGAGAATATGAGGATAAAAGTCAACATCGGTATTCTATTATGCAAGAAATTATGGAGTTAGCTTATTTCTTATATTGCATAATTAGTTCTATAATGAAACATTAACTTTCTTCTCCAATTATATATGATATAAGCCTAATATCGTGATATATAAGTATGTATATATTTCACTGTTATCTATTCATATATATTTTGCCGAAGCCTGAGGTATCTTAAACCTCAAAGGATAGGACTAATCCCCAGTAAGGCCTGAAAAAGCTAAAGGCATTTCAGCTCATCCATGACCATAGTTAAATGACACATGTGCTTTCAACCAAGGAATTATTCGTGTTGTTGCCAGCTTCCTGCTTCGAACTCAAGATTATAGAACAAATCTGACTTGGAATTTATTAAATTTCCATTGTACCACGTGGCTATTACTATCATATATATTCGATCCTCCTCTATTTGCTTTGAGGAATATGGCCCATTTTTGGTAGTTTTGGAAAATGACGGGCATGATTTATCTGCATGATGCATTCCTTCGACAAAAATCATCATTCGCCCCACATACCTAGAATCCTAAGCTTTGCATATGCATGGCATGCTGGCAGGGAAGCCAACCTATATTAAATACAATTACTATCTCAAACTCAATTTGATTATTTTGGTAACATGAGTTCAATCGTTACGTATGACGGTATCTATGAAGAAATAGGTTTTATTAAAACCTAAAACTACTAGGGCAAGTTTTAAGATATACAACTCGTCACTTCGTACTACAACCAATTTATATATTTATATATATATAATATATTATTTAACTTATTAGAGTGTAGAATGAAAATTTTAAAGTCCAATAACAATTCCCTAAATTTATATATTTCAAAACATGTCATATTATTTAGTACATAAATTAAGTTTACGTAGCACCACCCAGATTATTTAATTGTCTTTGGAATAAAAACAAGTCGCTTCACCGGTTAGATAGATCTATAAGTATATTTGTCATTTCTGTAATTGGCAAATAAGTACATCGATCTAACCTTGAAATTGCATCCAATTTGATTTCCAAATTTTAAAAATAAAACTAATGAAATGACTTGAAAACCTTGAGTTTTGATAATAAAGATAAAATAAAGGATAAAGTGAATATTACTAGAATTGATATTTTAATATAAAAATGTGATTTTTAGTTAAAGTTCTCAATTTTAAAAATATTATCTTAAATCATTTTCAATACCTTATCTGCAACATCTCACATCATACAGGGGAGTGATCTTTATATGTATATTCTCATCCCTACCTAGCACGAGGCTTTTTGGGAGCTCATTGGCTTCGGGTTCCGTAGAAACTCGGAAGTTAAGCGAGAAGGGGCTAGAGCAATCCCATGATGGGTGACCGGCTGGGAAGTTGCTCGTGAGTTCTCAAAAACAAAACTGTGAGGGAATGGTTGGCCCAAAGCGGACAATATCGTGCTATGAAGGTGGAGCAGGCCCGAAAAATGATTCGTTTAGGGCCAGGATGTGACATTATCTTTGTGATTTTGATTATCTTTATTGACTTGACCATATCATCTCTAAGTCGACAAACTTATATCTAAAAATCGTTTAATCGTTTAAATATGCATTAGAATTAATGACACGAGTCACACATAATGAATGCTAAAATTATTCTAATAATTCTTCACTGCTACTCAAACTTGAATATTAAATTTATTTCAATATGTAATTTTCCATGTGTTTACTTGCTCATAATAAATAAATATTAATACGTGTTTCACATTAAAATCTAGAATAATTCACATAAAAGGAAAATTATATCAACTAGGGCCGGAGAAGATAATTGATTGAACTCTCATTTCTTCATAACCTCTTTCCCTGCGCCCCCTTCCCCCACTCTCCCGGGGTGCGCGCAGGGGCGCGAGATTTCTTTTCTTATGTACATTTTGCCTATTTCACCACGCAAAATAAATAAGGATATCATACTCATTGTGTTGCTTCTAGGGATGTGATATGCACACACTTTTTTTAATTTTTGATCATCGAATCAGATGAATTAAAAATGATCAAAGAACATAAATTAACAAAGAATGTGTAAGAAGTAAAAAATGATGTGTGGATAGCACACCCTGCTTTATTGTCCCTAAAATCGTCTTTCTGCTTTATACTTGTAGATAACCAATTTCTCGTTTGTGAAGTGTTTTTAAATAACTGAAACTGTTTGTAGAAAATATTTTAAAATAAATCCTTGGTAAAATACAATGTAATCTTAAAAAAACACTTAAATTACGTCCTACAAAAAAATATATAACTGATACTTGCCAAAATGATTTCTCCTAAAAACACTTTCAATCATTTAAAAGTATTTCAAATTAGCATAAACGATTTTCAATTTGATTGGTGTTTGACAAATACAAAAAAATTCGGTGTTTTCTATTTAATAATACGTAAGTTTTGTTCTTATTTGAATATACATGCATATTAAAATCTGGGCAGTTGCGCCTGCTTAGCCACAGAATCCCAGTACGGCTGGGATCACACAGAGAAAAGGAACCGACGGACGAACAAGCCCACATGTTTCCAAGACGCAGAGACGTGAGCCATGACGACATACGGACTCCGACCTACACCGAATCTCTCCCTCCCTCTCTCTCTCTCATAAATCCACAACTTCTTGACTCGCAGTTGCAAATTTTGCAACCATTTCTTTCGTTTCTTCGAGGAAAAAAAAGGGACTAAAAGCTCAGCCATTCTCTCTCCTCACTTTCTCTCTCTAAACCCACGTTTTGTCAGTCTCTAATGCACCATAAACTCGGAGCCCATCACCAGCCGAGTGCAAAGACTCCATCTTTTTCTTTCAAGAAAATTAGAAGAACTAAAAAATAAACAAATTCAAGAAATTAAATTCTGGGCTTTGCAAAAAGGACATTGAAGATTTCGGGTTTCTTGGGTTTCCTGGTTAGTCCAAAACCCCTTAATTTTTAATTATTATTTTTCATTGCAATTTTTATTATATTATTATATGTAAAGTTGTTTGATTGGTCTTGAATTGCTTTGCTTCATCTGTTTTTCTTCCACTAAATATTTTAACTTTACGTCGCTGTTAAACACAAGGCAAATACGTGATTGTTGTCGTATTATTTGAACGTGTCGTCGCATGTCGAATTTACCTCAACAATTTGCACATTCCCCTTCGTAGTTTCAAATATGCACACTGTTTGATTGAATTTCCGGACATTCTTTCTAACTTGGACAGCTGAGTGACAAATTGAGTTGTTTTTATAGGACCTATTGCTTTGGTGTTTTGCTTTCTGTGAAGTAATGGCCTAAGAGGAGGAGGAGGACATCCTGTTCTCGGGCCATTCGAGGGGTTAAGAGCGTTTACTCTTGCACCCAAAACCCAAGATCCTGAGTTTGAACCCATTTTTCCAGTAGTCGCTTGTATCAAAGCAAAACAAAAAGGTATATGCCCTTTAATTCTTTGGACTAAGTTGATGTTAAGAATCTTCAAGTTTGCATTTTTTTTTTTTTTTTTAATATTTCCCCCAAGATTTTGTTAATTTGTGTTTCTGGGGTTAACTGATTGTTTCTTGTTGTATGTTCTTGCATTGTGTAACTGCAGAGTTAATTAAAGCATGATGGAGGATTTGTGGAATGCGTTTTGTGGGGAATCCGGTCTTTCGGATGAAGCTGGAAGGGCATTCACTTTAACTCTTCAGTCTGTGTTTCATCGTTCTTCATGCATCAATCATGTGTCGATAATTGGGTTTGACATTTTGCTTCTAGCAATGCTCTTGTTCATCATGTTTCAAAAGTCCTCGTCGAAATCACCTCACATTCCAGCCCGATATCAAGGCTTTTCAGGTTTGCAGATAGCCTCTGCTGTTGTCAATGGCTGCCTTGGAATCGTGTACTTGGGGTTGGGAGTCTGGATTCTGGAAGAGAGCCTGAGGATTACTGGTACTGCTTTGCCTTTGAATTGGTGGCTACTTTCGTTGTTTCAAGGGTTCACATGGTTGGTAGTTGGTTTAACTGTAAGCATCCGCGGAAGAAAGCTTCCAAGGAAGCCGTCAAGATTGTTGTCTATCCTTGCATTCTTGTTTTCCGGAGTCGTCTGCGCTGCATCGCTCTTTGCTGCCATTTTCAGAAAAGAATTGTCAGTAAAGACTGTATTAGATATATTGTCTTTCCCAGGAGCAACATTGTTGTTGTTATGTGCGTATAAGGGGAGTAAATATGGAGATGGTGACGAGAGCATCACCGCAACTGGCCTTTATACGCCTCTGAATGGTGAGTCCAACGGGGGCATCTGTAAAAGTGATCATGTTACGCCGTTTAGCAAAGCTGGATTTTTCAATAAAGCCACAATCTGGTGGCTGAACTCACTGATGAAAAAGGGTAGGGAGAAAACTCTAGAGGAAGAAGATATACCCAAGTTGCGTGAGGAAGATCGAGCAGAAAGTTGCTATTTGCAGTACTTGGAGCAGTTGAACAAACAGAAACAAATCGAACCGTCTTCTCAACCGTCAGTACTAAGAACAATAGTCATGTGCCACTGGAAAGACATTTTACTGTCTGGCTTCTTTGCTTTGCTAAAGGTACTCACCGTCTCTGCTTGTCCACTGGTTCTTAACTCCTTCATATTGGTTGCCGAGGGAAAAGGAAGCTTCAAATACGAAGGTTATGCGTTAGCCATAGCACTTTTCCTTTCAAAGATCACGGAATCCATTTCACAACGGCAGTGGTACTTACGATCCAGGCTTATTGGTGTGAAAATAAAGTCTTTACTCACATCGGCCATTTACAAGAAGCAATTGAGATTATCGAATGCTGCTAAGTTGACACACTCAGGTGGGGAGATAATGAATTATGTTACAGTGGATGCTTATAGGATCGGAGAGTTCCCATATTGGTTCCACCAAACTTGGACAACTAGCCTCCAGCTCTGTCTTGCATTGGTGATTCTTTTCCGTGCAGTTGGCCTGGCTACAATTGCAGGCATTGGTGGTGATAGTTTTGACAGTGATTTGCAATGCTCCACTTGCCAAGTTACAACATAAGTTTCAGTCTAAGCTTATGGTGGCACAAGACGAAAGACTGAAGGCTAGTTCCGAGGCTCTTGTGAACATGAAGGTGTTGAAGTTATATGCATGGGAAACTCATTTCAAGAAAGCGATAGAGAGGTTAAGGAAGGAGGAGCACAAATGGTTATCTGCAGTGCAGTATAGAAAAGCATATAATACCTATCTCTTTTGGTCGTCCCCTGTTTTGGTGTCCGCTGCAACCTTTGGGGCATGTTATTTTCTCAAGGTTCCGTTGCATGCAAACAATGTTTTTACATTCGTAGCAACTTTACGCCTTGTTCAGGATCCCATTAGATTGATTCCTGAGGTTATTGGGGTTGTCATTCAAGCGAAGGTTGCATTTGAACGTGTTGTGAAATTCCTTGAGGCACCAGAACTGCAGACTTCAAATGTCCAGAAGAGGAACATGGAGAATGTATCCCACTCCATTGTCATTAAGTCGGCTGATTTTTCATGGGTGGAGAATATTTCGAAGCCCACTCTGAGAAATATAAACTTAGAGGTTAGTCCTGGTGAAAAGGTTGCTATATGTGGAGAAGTTGGCTCAGGCAAATCAAGCCTTTTAGCTGCAATTCTTGGGGAAATTCCAAATGTTCAAGGAAATGTAAGTTGCTGCTTTACTTTCCCTGGATAGCTAACAATTACGATTCAATATTGTGCAGAGACTCTCAACAGATATCACTTTTCACCTTATGCAAGTATCATCTTTAATTTCTCTTCTTGACTTTTAGATTCAAGTTTTTGGGAAGACTGCATATGTTTCTCAAACAGCATGGATTCAGACAGGGACAATCCAAGAAAATATTTTGTTTGGTTCTCTAATGGATACTGAAAGATACCGAGAAACACTGGAGAGGTGTTCACTCGTAAAGGACCTTGAGCTGCTTCCCTATGGCGACCTTACTGAAATAGGGGAGAGAGGGGTCAATCTGAGCGGTGGTCAGAAGCAGCGAATCCAACTTGCCCGTGCTCTCTATCAGAATGCTGATATATATCTCTTGGATGATCCATTCAGTGCTGTTGATGCACATACTGCTACAAACTTATTCAATGTAAGTACTCTATCCTAACACTGGCAGTGCCTTGTTGATTATCGTCTGGCTTTTAGTGCTAACTTGTACATTGGCAGGAATATGTTATGGAAGCACTTTCAGGGAAGACGGTTTTACTTGTGACCCATCAAGTTGATTTCCTGCCTGCATTTGATTCTGTTTTGGTTAGTCTACTTTTAACTCTAGGCTATTTGGATTTTTATTCATCGCTATTTTCATAGCAGAAGTGGTTTTTCCAAGAATAACTTCTAATTAACTTTTTTTACAGTTGATGTTAGATGGGGAAATCCTACAAGCAGCTCCTTATCACCATCTATTGGCCTCAAGCCAAGAATTTCAGGATCTTGTGAATGCACACAAAGAAACGGCTGGTTCTGAAAGGCTTGCAGATGCTACTGCGGCCCAAACTGGAATATCGTCCAGAGAGATTAAGAAGACATATGTAGAAAAGCAACTCAAACCAGAAAGAGGTGACCAATTGATTAAACGAGAAGAGAGAGAAACAGGAGAACTAGGTGTGAAGCCGTTCATACTGTATTTGAAGCAGAAGAATGGATTCTTGTACTTCTCAGTGGCGGTTCTTTTACACTTAATTTTCGTTATGAGTCAGATAGGGCAGAACTCTTGGATGGCTGCTAACGTTGACAATCCCAATGTTAGCACATTGCGATTGATTGTGGTTTACTTGTTGATTGGATTTTGCGCAACATTTGTTCTACTGTTCAGATCTATTTTAACAGTTATTTTGGGTCTTGAGGCATCTCAGTCTTTATTCTCACAGCTACTGAGTTCCCTTTTCCGTGCACCCATGTCTTTTTATGACTCAACACCTCTGGGAAGGATACTTAGTCGGGTATGCATTTCAAACAGAAAGTGTGCTTATAGATTAGTAGGCATTCAAGGAACTAACATCTTTTTGCGTTGCTTTTTTTTTTTTTTGGTAGGTTTCATCTGATCTGAGCATTGTAGATCTTGATATTCCGTTCAACCTAATCTTTGCGTGTGGGGCTACTATGAATGCTTATTCCAATCTAGGAGTACTGGCTGTTGTTACCTGGCAAGTCCTGTTTGTCTCCATACCGATGATCTATGTGGCAATTTCCCTACAGGTAATGCCGTACCAAGTTCTTTTATTCCTTATACTAGGAAGAATCTGTATTCGTTCAACTGGCTGCATGATTCTATCAAAGTGTTATGTGTTATGATGTTTCTCTCTATTAGAAATTGAGGAAAAATCGGAACTTGAAACTGAAATAGCAAAGTAATTTACTTCTTCCGAAATAACATCTGTGGATATGCCATTTCTTGTTTTCAGAAATACTACTTTTCGACTGGAAAAGAGTTGATGCGAATCAATGGCACAACTAAGTCCCTTGTAGCGAACCATGTAGCAGAGTCGGTGTCAGGAGCGATTACAATAAGAGCTTTCCATGAAGAAGAGCGGTTCTTGGAGAAGAACTTTGATCTCATTGACACAAATGCTAGTCCTTATTTCCACAGTTTTGCAGCGAATGAATGGTTGATCCTACGGCTAGAATTTATAAGCGCAACCGTTCTTTCTTCTGCAGCACTCTGTATGACTTTGCTTCCTCCTGGAACTTTCAGCGCTGGTAAGTTTTCCGAACTTTGATAAAAGGGAAAAGAATCCTGACATTCTCAGTGTTGCAATCTTCTGAGTAATTTTGACAGCTCTTATAAATGTAGTATGACTTCAAACTATCAAGACTTATAGCAATTACCGTGTCACTGCAGGATTCATCGGAATGGCACTTTCTTATGGTCTTTCATTGAACGTTTCCTTGATGTTTTCAATTCAGAACCAGTGCAGCATCGCAAATTACATTATTTCTGTTGAAAGACTAAATCAGTACACAAATATACCGAGTGAAGCCCCTGAAGTAGTAGAAGGAAACCGTCCTCCAACCAATTGGCCCACTGTAGGTAAAGTGGAGATACAAAATTTGCAGGTAAATATTGGTTGATTTAGTGCTAGAACTAGTCAAGGTTTACCTCGAAGAAGCTTACTGAGAATTTTCATATCATAACAGATCAGATATAGGCCCGATACACCACTCGTTCTTCGTGGGATCAGTTGCATTTTTGAAGGAGGACACAAGATTGGTATTGTTGGTCGTACAGGCAGTGGAAAGTCTACTCTCATAGGTGCTCTATTTCGTTTAGTAGAGCCAGCGGGAGGGAAGATTATAGTTGATGGCATTGACATCTCTACAATTGGATTGCATGATCTAAGGTCGCGTTTTGGAATAATACCTCAAGATCCTACCCTTTTCAACGGAACTGTGAGATACAACTTGGATCCCTTGTCTCAACATTCAGATGACGAAATATGGGAGGTATACTGTCGAGTTATATAATGCTTGTTTGCTGTAGTATTCCTTTTTGACTGTTTAATTCAGTATGGTTGAAATTTTGAACTAAGCAACTGACTGACTTATTTGTACGTACTGAAGGTTCTTGGGAAGTGTCAGCTTCGAGAGCCTGTTCAGGAGAAGGAAAGCGGCTTAGACTCCTTAGGTAAGATTTTCGGTGTATCAGTATGGTGGAGAGCGTTTTGTTTTGTGAAATTGTGATCAGCGGTATTAACTGGTGCTCTGTTACTCAGTTGTGGAAGATGGATCAAACTGGAGCATGGGACAAAGGCAATTGTTTTGTTTGGGGCGTGCCCTTTTGAGAAGAAGTCGGGTACTGGTGCTTGATGAAGCAACCTGCATCAATTGATAATGCCACTGATACGATTCTTCAGAAAACTATCCGAACTGAATTTGCAGACTGCACTGTGATCACAGGTAGCTCACAGGATACCGACTGTGATGGATTGTTCAATGGTTCTTGCCATCAGTGACGGTGAGTTTCACTCTCTCTCTCTCTCTCTCTCTTTCAAAATGCTTCTCGTGATCTCATCCAAGTATATAACATATACCAGTTTTTATTCGTTCATAATTGTTCGAAAAAGAGAGTAACATTGATGAAACACGTTTATCTATTTCAGGACAAATTGTGGAGTATGACGAGCCAATGAACTTGATGAGAAGAGAAGGCTCGCTATTTGGGCAGCTTGTCAAGGAATACTGGTCTCATCTCCAGTCTGCAGAATCGCACTGAAAGTAGCGGTGTTTCATTGTTTCATCTCGCCATTTTGCCACGGCTGGGTAGCAAAGAGATGAAACATAGTGAAAAGGAGGACTGGTGTAAACTATAGAACGTTGCTAGCCCGAAGAAGCGTGTGTATAATCTCTCTACTTATTTTCTCGAAGGCAATGAAGAATAATCGACTACTTAGTTGAGATCAATAGTAGCACATCAGGTTGCATAAGGTTGTAGGTATCCGTTCCCAGCCACGGCGATGAATGTAATCTAAAACGCTGATCGTGATTGATGAACTGTATTGTATATATCATGATGCAGAAACTGGAAATGGACATTTCTTGCGCGGCAAGTTGTTGTCAAACGCAAGAGAAGGGCAATACATTTTAAAATCAATAAAAGAGAAGTATATAGATCCAATTTGAAAATTGTTACAGCATTTTGCTGCAGTGCAATCGGCTCGTCTAAATTAACAAAAGTCGCACATTGTGTTTCTTTCATTCTTTATAACTTAGAAAAAAAAAAGAATTTTCCGGTTCCGCATCACATGACTGAGCGTTGGTTACAGAAATGCCGATCAGGCTAGTTACGTACTAATAACATCGTCTACATTTGCGTTCAAAGGAAAATAAAATCGAAGATCAATCGTAGAGAAGTATACATTCGATTTTATCATGAAAAGAAGTATACATTCGATCTGAAATTGTCTAAAGCATTTGCACCATTCAGCACCTCCCTAAAGTACTAGCTGTAACCTAAAAATAATGATTTTGATCACGAAGGCTCTTATGAGGACTAATTTAAGTTATAAATAACACAGCCTATTATTCGTCTCAAAAGTCCTAGTGTGGATAGGCTGATACTTTCTTACGAATCAAGAGTAACCTATTCACACAAGTCCGCCAACCACTGAAGTAATAGGTGCCTTCTGGGAGGTCGATAAATTCAGAAGAGCATACTACGTGCCTGCAGGAACAATCGTTTTGTTGTCCTCAAGGCCCTCCAAGCACCGCATTCTCGATGTCCTCTCTGCTCAGTGCATAACTAAATCGCCTCTCCATATCTTTTTCAAGGTTTCCCGGTCCAGTCTTTAGATACCTACATCACCAGTTCAATATTTAGCAGCGGTAATATTCGATATAACAAAAAGGTTCAGAAAAAAGAAACAATTCTACGTGATGATCGCCAAGAAAAAAGGGGAGAGACAGCCATGTGAAAAGGAAAAACTAGAGGTGATGCAGGGTAATACGAACGCTTTCAAGTAATCAGTCCGTTTTCACCTCCATCTTTCCCCACAACCTCAAGCTTCCCGCTTTCAACCATCACCGCCATTTCCTATCGTCTATAACTAGCTCATGTCATCAAGCGCACAATCTCATTCGTGAAACTTAGAATGTGATAAGGGGACTTAGACGCATACCCAATCGGGCCAATCCTACAGAAACCTTTAAACAAACTCTTATATCGTTCCTATTCTACCACAACGTCGACTCCTTTCCCAATTTTTCCGTGAATCCACACTATTGCCAGGAATCCCAGTCGCATCCACCATCATTACCTCCAATTCAACCGGCCAACTGCATCAAGTTAACACAGTAAACCACTCACTTACCGAAACTGGAAGCTATAAATGGACCAAAGGCATGAAAGACTCATAGAGGCCCTAGCGAAAATCCGCTTCTATCGGAGTATACCATCCACAAATTGTCCACTCTACTTTCACTACATTTGTCTACTCCTTCCTCTATAAAATCCAGTATCCAATTCAATCGCACAGGAACCCGACTCATATCGCAACAAAACAAAATGAAAATTTTAAAACCTAACACACAATCTAATTAAATTCATCATCTTTTCTCTATAAATTAACTCTAAACCCCTAACTAAGCCACCAAATCAATCCATCAGCCAAAAATTCAGCCAACATATACATATACCGATATACGTGTGTGTGTGCGTACAGCAGAAATGGCAGAAACCCAGAAGAGAGAACAGAAAACCAACCTCACATACAAATCGGTGATGTCGAGCGAGAGCTGGGCGTGCCACTCGGGCTTCTCCACCAGCCAAACCGCCCGGTCCTCTTTGCTCTGGTAAAACCCCAAGTTCCTCAGCCAGGCCTCGATGCAGGGGAGGCTGTGGGCGTACAGCGGCTTCTTCTTGTCCGGCAGCTTCTTCAGCCACTCGTCCTCCGGCGCCGACGGGAGCTCCTCGTCTTCCTCCGCCTCGGAAGGCTTTGAAAATACCGAGACCGAAATCTTTCTGGAAGAGTGAGTGAGGGGATACGCTGGGCATTTGGGTGAAAGTGAAGGGTAAGGAGTTGGATATTTTGGGAAAGTTGAGGAGGCGATGGAAGAGAAGACGATGAACTTGGTGAGAGAAATGGCCGACATGTTGGGACTCTGTTGTAATTTTGCAACTTTTGAGGGGTTGGATTTTAGAGAGAGAAAGTTTGCAGCTTTCGGGTTTGAAGAGAGAGAAAGTTTGGAACAGAGCTCATTATCTTCTCCATGTTTGGAGTTCGGGAGAGGATAGAGCACGGCGATAAAATGTTTTACCTTTTTTTTCTTTCAACTAAAAAAATAAAAATAATTGAGATGGGTCTATTGGCCCAAATCAGCCATGTGGGCTAGGGCGTAGGCCTTTATGGGCCTCTTTTAACCTTTTAATGATCCGTATATGTATTGAGTTTATCTTCGGTAGTCCAGTCTATTCAAGTAGTTCGATTGTATAAGCAATCATTAGGGGTGGGCACGGTGTGGTTCGGTGCGGTTCCACCCCTAAAATGGAACCTGAACCGAAATATATTAACGGTTCGGTTCGGTGCGGTTCCATTTAAATTTATTATTAGAACATTACGGTTCGGTCTACACCGGTTCCGATTCGGTTCTTGCTGATTTACGGTTCCTAATAATAAATTATTTGAACACCAAATCATTATGCATTCAAATACATCTTCTAAAACTGATTACATAAAGTTGCATACAACACATCTTTTTTAATGCAAATGTCTTTGGTAGTGGCACCAAATCAACAAAAAGAGACAACTAAAATACATATGCACTGGTCAATCAGTCAACAAACAAAAAAATGATGAAACAAATTGCAGGTTTTCAGACTTCAGAGAGCAAGCAGGAAGCAGCAGCTTTTGTACACAATTTTTCAACCTATTATACCATGACATGTGTGTGTATATATAATTTATTTATTTATTATTAATAAAATGGTTCGGTTCGGTTCGGCCGGTTCTTGGTCATTCGAAACCGGAACCGGAACCGGTTTGAACGGTTCGGTTCGGTTTTTCACTCAAAGTTGACTTTTCCGGTCAACACGGTTTTTTTCGGTTTTTTTTCTTACGGTTCGATGCGGTTTTGCAGTTTGGCGGTTTTTATGCCCACCCCTAGCAATCATCACGGTTTGATTCTTTAGAGTAATGTCTCGTTTGGATGTGCTTTTAAAATGATTGAAAACGCTTTTAGATAAAATGTTTTTGGGTTCCAAAAGCACCTTAAGTGTTTTTTCAGGATTTACTTGCATTTTTATTAAAAATTGGTTTCAAAAATATTTTCATCGAAAACTCTTTTAGTTATTTTAAAAACACATCAAAACGAGTCCTTAATCTTTATAGTTTAGTTTCCAAACTTCTTAGTAGTCCCAGCCTATTGAAGAAAAATTAGTACATAATGTGCTATTTAACATTCTGTCTAGGTTTTCTTCTCACCTAATGATCATTTGCACCATTGTGCATCTCCTAAAAACAACGGGTTCGTTTGAAAATGTTTTTAAAATGATTGAAATCGTTTTTAGAGAAAATATTGGTTCTAAACAAGCGATTTGCGATTCGGTGATGGATATGTTCTCGAATTGTGATTCGGTTGCTGTGAAGTTTAATTTGGTTGTTTTGTTTTCGCCCCTTTGGTTGTTCTATTATTGAAGTGCTTTTTTAAGATTCACTTGCATTTTTACTAAATATTGATTCTAAAAATATTTTTACAAAATACACTTTCAGTTATTTTAAAAGCAATTACAAACGAGCTCGACATCGTTTGCAAAAAACACTTTTCTTATAAGCATATTGAAAAGCATATCTATTCATAATACTTTTGGAAAACACTTTCATTCAAATCATGTTGAAATTTTCGTTAAAAACCATGTATCTTTTTCACGTGAAGAAGCACTTTAAATATTTTTACTTTTTCAACTGATGTCAAAAGCTCTTTCGTTCTCTAAAAGCGCTTTTAACAAATTGAGAAGCAGTCCAAACAGGTCCTTGATCAGATTAAAACATTTCCTTTACCGCCAAAATTTGGTTTCCCGCTCAAGCATCTACCGCATCGTCGTTTTTCTCCTAAAACGACTGCGCATTGGGTTTACTGTTCCTTAATTCCACATTTGCATCTCCCTTCTTCTCTGCAGCCAAAGTCCGTCTCTTTCTCCTCCTGCGATGGCATCTGATCGGAGCTCCGGCGACCCAATCGCTGACTACGGCAAAACGCAGCGCATCGTCCTCCTCCTAGACCTCAACCCACTCCTCCACCTCCAAAACCCAGCTCCATTTCTCACCGCCCTCCTCGCCGCCGTCAAAACCATCTTCTCCTTCCCTCCT
This sequence comes from Pyrus x bretschneideri, assembly GCF_019419815.1. NCBI lineage: Eukaryota > Viridiplantae > Streptophyta > Magnoliopsida > Rosales > Rosaceae > Pyrus > Pyrus x bretschneideri. The sequence continues at coordinate 1,171,816 of NW_025999795.1, read as the reverse complement.
CTCTCCGCCTCTCTCTTCGCCTTCAGACCCTTCTTCTCCTCCCTCTCTCCGCTGCTCTCCTCCTCCAAGCTCCCCACTTCTCTCTCCCTCTCTTTCCATCTCCCCGGCCCCACTTTCAATTCCCTCTCCCAAACCCTCAATTCCCTCCCCGCATTTCGCCGCGACCCGGCATCGCCGCCTCGGGCTTCGTGCTTCGCCGCCTCCTTGCGCCAGCTCGTGCACGACTACGCCTGGGACCCCGTGATCTGCGATCCAATGACGGGTACGTTCTCGAATAGTGATTCGGTTGCCGTGAGGTCTAATTTGGTAATTCTGTTTTCGCCCGTCTGCGTGTCTGCAAATTGTTTGACGGAATTCCTGAATGTGGGTGTGGTTGACGAGTCTTTGGAAAATGTGAATGCGTTTTCTGAGAGATTTCGGGGTTTCTTTGAGAATGTGAACGATGCATTTCTGAGTAGAGATATTCAGTGTAGCTGGGTTGATGTCAGGTATGACTTAGAATGTGGTGAGGGTAAGGTTGGGAACGATGAGGATAAGACGAGATTTGGGTTTTTCGAGAGTGGGGTTAGGAGTTTGGGATGGGGATTTTGCTCGACTGGTTCGATTATTCTTGGTTCTGCTCTTGTTCCTTTTGGTTTGATTTATCCCGAGATTGGGATTTCATCCAAGTTTTTTGGTTCTGATGATAGTCATAAGAAAGTCAATGTGCAGTTGAGTCTCGAGATCTTAGATGTAAGTGGGAAGCCTTTGGAATGCAAGTTTTGTGATCTTCAATTGGTTGATTTGAAGACGTTGCCTACAAATGCAGCTGATGATGCTTTCTTTTCCCTAGAAATCCTTAATTCACAAACAAAAGGTGGTAAACTGAAGGAATTGTTCTGGGGGAATTTTGGCAAAGGCGTGACAAAGTTCCAGGTTAAGGCTTTGCAAAAGTACAATGAGTTTTCGAATTTCAAGGGCCCCTTATCTGATCCTCTCCTTGTCTGTGATGTTTCGGAAAACCTGGTGAAGATGGAAAAGAAAGTTCTGGCAATTATTATGCAGATAAGGTTCTAGAAATGCTAGCAGCAGACTTGGGAGAGAATGCGAAGAGAAAATCAGCGCCCATTTGGCAGATTCTCTTGAGTTTCTTATATAGGAATGGTCACGGAGCATTAGTGTCCCTTTCAAGTGACAGTGGTGTATCGTCTACAGGAATTCTCAAACCTTTCACAGTTTCCTCGGCTCTGCTGTTTATTGTGGATGAAGGATTTCACCCTCAGACAAAAGTGCATGATATTGGCGGAGCAAAAGGAGACCAATTAAGTCCAAATATGAAGAATAAGATTTGCGATCCGAATGCTGATTTGGACCAAACTGGGCCATTTAATAAGCATTCTGCTGGCAAGGAGGGAAGGAAGCGGAACAACAAAGGAAATTCACCGTTGCTACAAGATCTCACATGGAGTGCCTTCTGCAAGGCAGCATTTAAACACTCAGAGATAGGTTTGGAAGAGGTTTACTTTGCCAGGGAATGCTATAACTCAAAAAAAATGCGATTTCTGAAATGCTGGATGAAACAGATTAAAAAGTCTAGCGATTGTGGCCTAATAGTGAAGAAAGAATCCCAGATAGACCAGCTCAATAAAAAAGAGATGGACAATAGGTTGGATAGCTTACACCAAGAAAGTGAGCAGCCAATTTCTTCATCTCCTTCCATTAGAGAAAATTCTTTGACTGTGGCTTCTGGTATACAAGATGAAGCTGCTTTGGAATTTAGATCAGAAACGTCGGAAGCTTTTTTCAGTAGTCTATCCAGCAAGATACAACAGGGACTTGAATATGAAGCAGTAGACTTGGGGACTTTGGCATATCGGCTTGTGAATTCATCCATATATTGGTTAAATAAAAAGCGGGAAACAGAAGCGCTTTCAGAGAATCAATCGTCCCTTGTAAAGTCTGGTGCTACTGATGATTTGGTTGCTGCTGAGGTGTTAAAACTTCTGCTCAGAGATCCCAAGGATATCACTGCAAAGCAGAAAAGCTCCGGCCCGTCTGTTAAAGCATCTGATTCAGAATCCGAAGGACTTGCTTCTGGAAAAATAGTTCGAGAGTATCCTTTTTCATTTATATCTTAACTGTCTTCTGTATTATGCATTTATATCTTAACTGTCTCCAATTACATTCACAGTTTTCCTTCACCTAGTACTAGATATGAATTGCAGATATTTTTCCGGATGGAGGTACTACAATCAGAGGTTGGTGCAAGTATTGCAGAATCTATGAAACAGAAGTTTGTAAAACAGATTTGCTCGTTTTTGGAGAAAATTCGATGTCATCTGGAGGGCTTCTTTGGTGACTGGAGTGTAGATGATTACGTTGAAAAGATCATAAAAAGCAGGTAATAAATCTGTACCAGAGTTGAAACCCCCTGCCTTTCATATTATTCTTTACTCATTCAGTCTATCGTTCATGTCTCATCAAATACACATTTCCGGTTCCACTGTGTTCCACTTTCCTGTGGGATATTACTACCCATCTAACAAATGCTCTCCTACTTACCTTTGCAGTAATGCTAAATACGGAAAATGATTTTCTTTATAATCTTAAATGGAGTTGAGTGTGTTTCCTTATTAGTGTAGATTTACAGGATATAGGCCAGTTATGCGCACATCGTACCCATGTTTTTCTGAACGAGTGAGAAATATGTTTATTCAACTTCTGCTATAGCATATTAGTCTACAGTATGATCCTTGAAACGGAGTTTAAATAGTTCATTCCTGCAATTAGTTTTCCTGAAGTAAATGTGCAGGCGATCAATTTTTGTTTGAGATGGAAAATTAAGCAGACGGATTAATCTTTGAATTTGGAAAATTTCAGGTACTGTAAGACACTTGAAGATGTGGTTCTCAAAATCTATACGAAAATGGATTTGTTGCTGTTTGCTGATGAGGAAGAACTCCCTAATAGTTTACTCAACAGTGAGGATAGCAATCGTTCCTGTAAAGAAAAACCAAAGAGAGACGAAGTGGATGAAAGTTGTAGATTCTGGGACTCATTATCAGCAGAAGGTGAGTCTCTTCGTCCGCTGAAAACTGATATTGGAAGACCAAGCGCTGAAGAGATCAAACAAGAGGATGACCATGCTCGCAAGCTTCTTGAAGCTCAAGAGAGGAGAGAGAGGGCTCGGAGATTTGCTTCATCCAAAAGAGGGATGCCCGATTTGCAGAGAGTTTGGGCCCCAAAACAGCGGAAACCATTGAAACCAAAGTCAAATCCGCTTCGAAAGCTGTTTAAAAGGAAGGATCATAGAGGTTCATGTGATGACAGAGTATGTGAAACCCCAATGACAGGAATCAAACGTTCATGCTCGCGGTGCAGCTGGGATGACGATGAAGATTACCGAGAATACAGTAGCCAGCCGTGCGGCTCTGTTTCAAAAGCATTGTTCCAGGATGATGACCAGTGAACTAGAACTACAACGAGACATGGAAAAAGCATATACATACCAAAAGCAGCAGAAAAAAACAATTTAAAGTGCAAGCTTCTGTTGTTTAACTCTAATTGTCTTATTAATTTTGTGTAAAACAGTTCCATTTTTTTTTTTTTGTGATTTGCAACATGAAATTGTTGGTATCACTGAGCTACTATTCCATTTGTTCAGTTCTATACATTTCCAAATTCGAACAAAAAAATTATGAATAAGAATGTGTGATTTTTTATTTTCCGGAATCGTCACATCCGTCTTGAATTTTTTCATACTTGAGAGACTTAAACTAGGTAATCTGATCATGTTTTTCGTAGGGCACATGCTATATCATTTTTAGATCACATCTCACCAAAACACGAGACTTCATGTATTTTAGTCTCATCCAACCTTGCATTGGTCTCTTTATGCTAGTTGCCCTTAAGTGGCAGTCCTATTGAAGTTTTTCCGAAAGATTTGACATTCTATTTGAATGCACTGGATATTAAACATGTGGGTCTAAATCAATGTTTAAAATATCGATATAGTTGGAAATATAAATATGCAAATTTATGAAAATATCAATGAATATATCGATATCGGTTATATTCGACGGAAATTTAAAATGGGGTAAGCATATCAAGTATCAACTCATTCAGATTTAATTGAAATTAAAGAAAAAATTAAAAAGTTCGAAATCTGCAATAGGTTTCAGCAAAATTTTGTAGTTAATCGGTAAATATTGCCGATATTCATTGATTTTTTTTATATCTCACTGATATATGATGAAGTTTGCATTTTACCCATCTTTCCTTATGGACCCTTGATTTTAAGGATATTCCGACGAAAAAATCGACAATGTCGTGGAAATTTTAAACACTGGTCTAAACTAAACTTACCTAAACCCATTTTCACATCATCACAATCCAATTCATGAGAGCCGTTACTTGCTAAACGTTGCCCCATAGACGAGTCATTAACTCATTTAAAAAGTGTTTTTAAATGATTGAAACCATTTTTAGAGAAAATATTTTTGAGCTCCAAAAGCATTTGAAGTGTTTCATCAAAGAAGAACTAGTTTCAGTGCTTTTGGAGGATTAACTTGCATTTTTACTGGGGATTGATTGTATAAACATTTTTTCTAAAATCATTTTCAGTCATTTGAAAACACTCCCTAAACGTGTTATAAATTTATCTGAAAATTTTTTCGGACTGCGAAATTAAAGCATCTGATTAGATCGAAATCCTTGGCCAATGGCAACCTCAGCTAAAATCCAAGATGTATATAGCAGCTAGCAATTTTGGTTATAAGCATATTCCATTTTGTTTCTATCCATATATAAGAACCCGTCCCAATAAATTCTACGATTTTCAGAACGGAGGAGTATTTTTGGTATTTTCAGTGAAAATGGGCTAGATACTTTGGGAAGTTGAATTTGGGCCTTAAATTGTGAGCCGGGTGGGGCCCTTATTTCTTTTTGGTTCCCCGGTTTCTCTCTCTCCTCTCTTTCTCTCATCTCTCCCTTCTCTCACAGTTCTCTCTCTCCCTCCCGTTTATACTCTTTTCGTTCCTCCGGCAAAACACACATACAACATTGATATCACCACCGCATCCTGTTTTCCCTGCGAGTTCCAAGAAGCTAGGATTGAGGGAGGATCACCTCAACCTCCCCGTGGCTATTGCCACTGTGCAAACATTCGCCCAGCGAGATTTCCTCGTCCCTCCGACGTAGGTAAGCCCTAGAATCCCTTGGTTGGTGTTTACATGTAAATGTGGGACGAAATTGAGTAGCTTTGATAACTGTAGGACACAGAAACACCTCGGGAGGGCCTCTGCAGTTGCTACTTTTGAGCTTTGGAATGATGTATTTTGATGAAGATTTGACCCCAAAACGGAGCCGGGGAAGTTCCCGGCCAAAAACCTCCATTTTCGGCCCTCTCCTTCGTTGGTCCGGTGACCCGTGGGTGAGAACCAGGTCCAACCCTAAACCCAGCCCAAAGCCAGCCTAAACCCGGACCCAGGTGAAACCCAATGACCTAACCCTTGGGCTATGTAATTGGCCCAAACCCAAAGCCTAATCTGCCGCCCATTAACCTAGAAACGCAAAACCCTAGGCCCAAACCCAAAATCCCTTCAGCCCTATCTGGGCCCAACCTAAAATCCAAGTCCGAAACCCTAAACCCTAACAGGCCAATCCAGATTTGGATCCAATGGAAAATTCGATTAGGGAATATTCTGGAAATATTCTTAAAATATTCTCTGAAATATTTATGAAATATTCTTTGAAATATTTTTTGGAATATTGTTGACTTTTTCGGAAAATCTATCACTTATTATGCTATTAGTTTTCATAAAACTTTGAGGGTTAGTATGTTGATAAATGTTTCAGTTTATATATATATATATATATATATATGTCAACTTGGTCCACTCATGTTATTTTTGCGCCCTCTCAGGACTTATAATTGAGGCGTATAATCCCGGCGTCAAGGCACTTACGCTTCGGCAACTTCGAGTCCTCTCGGTGTAGGACCTATTTCTTTGTTCATTCAATTTTATATTATTTCTTTTAGTGTTCTAGTTAGTTGTATGCTCTAAACACATTCCTCATTTGCATAATCATTGTATTTTAATTCATAACTTTTATTTATATTAATTGTTCTCATGCATCTTAATATGGCTTTGTCGCTTTCGGGTGTCGGCCAACATGTGTTCTCATAATACGTTCAATTGATGTTAAGACACTTTATGTATCATATCGTGTTTCCAACACACTGAAATTTTTTGACGATGATAAGGCTGTGTTGACTCCCCACGTATTGTTTCATGATTATCTCATCTATGGACTACATATGCATATAGCTATAACCTTTCATCAGACTTTTTGTCAAATTTGATGGCTTTGTTCACCTAATTAAGCAGTTAAGGTCACGCTTAATGGAATCCTTTAACAAGAGAGATCCTTATTTTTTTTTAAAAATGAGGACACCCTCCTGATCATTGGATTTGCTTTTAATAAAATTGTGTGGCTTGTGATTTAATCTCAAATACACAATTTAATTAAAGTCAATCCAACGGTCAAGAGAGTGTCCCCATTTTTTTTATTTTTAAATGAGGATCTCTCTTGTTAAAAGGCCTGCACGCTTAATAACTATCTAGTTTATAGTTTCGGTATCTCTCAATTAGCATGTTATAATTCTCTCTAGAAGTAATTCTTCTTTAAATATTATGTTGGAAGTGCCTTTAAAACAAGTAAAGGAGTTATAATGGATTTTTAGGTTGAAAAAACATTTAAAATGATTTTTGAAAAAAGCATACGCAAAACACGTGTTTTTTTTCCAAAAGCACTTGCATTCTTGTAAAAAATATAAGAAGCACTTACGTGTGTAAGTGGTTTTTGAAGAAAGCATTTCCAACCCGACCTAACTTAATCAACGTTTTATGTGAAACTTGGACTAAACAGGTACACGGGTGGTATACCATGTTTTATTATACAAATAGTGAGATATGTGTGTTAAAAAGTTAATAACTTAAAAAATAAAATTTCCCACCACTTCTATTAAAACACGTGGTGTATCACTTGTATTCCCGTCACAACTAAAAATTTCTCAGTAAACAGGCCCTAGCTAACTTGATTGACGCGGTTCCAAGCAGAAGGCTGGCACCCATTTCTAACCTGCAGAACACGTTTGTCATGCTTTTATTCCCCTAAACCTTAACTGACTAGTCCCCTGCACCTATAAATACATGTACCCTCCCAAGCACTTTGAGCAACCAAAAAAGCACATAAAAATGGCAAGCAAAACACAAACCCTAGCCCTAACTCTGTTCCTCTTGATCCTCATTTCTTCATGCAAGTCCACCCAAGCCGCTGGAATTGCGATCTATTGGGGCCAAAACGGCAACGAAGGAACCCTTGCAGAGGCATGCAACTCGGGCAACTACCAGTTTGTTAACATAGCTTTCCTCATTACTTTTGGAAACAACCAAGTCCCTGTCCTAAACCTCGCCGGCCACTGCGACCCCCCTAGTGGTACTTGCAAGGGGCTGAGTGCCGACATCAGAACCTGCCAATCACAAAATATAAAAGTCCTCCTCTCGATTGGAGGGGCCTCGGGAAGTTACACTCTCACTTCAGCTGATGATGCAAGGCAAGTTGCTGATTACATCTGGAACAACTTCTTAGGTGGTCAGTCAGCTTCGCGCCCGCTTGGGGACGCGGTTTTGGACGGCGTTGATTTCGACATTGAGCATGGTGGTGTGCAGTTCTATGATGAGCTCGCCAGGTCACTCAACGGACACAACGGACAGGCAAAAACGGTCTATTTAGCCGCAGCTCCACAATGTCCGATCCCGGATGCTCACCTAGACGGCGCTATCCAAACCGGTTTATTTGACTACGTTTGGGTTCAGTTCTACAACAACCCCCAATGCCAGTATGCAGACGGTAATGCCGACGCTCTTTTGAACAGTTGGAGCCAATGGGCCTCAGTTCCGGCCAGCGAGGTGTTCTTGGGGTTACCGGCAGCTCCTGGGGCCGCTCAGAGCGGCGGATTTATTCCTGCTGACGCTCTCAAGTCACAAGTCCTTCCAACAATTAAGAATTCGGCCAAGTATGGAGGAGTTATGCTTTGGAGCAGGTGGTATGACAACGGTACTTATAGTGCATCCATTAAGGACAGCATCTAATTAGCTTCTCTGCCTCAATGGATGATACTACTTATAATAAAGTGTGTTGGGGATGATGACGCATCATTCCTTACCTTTTGAATAAAACATGCATATGTATTCTTCGAAGAGATCTTTTACTTATTCAAAATTTGGGTAGTACAACACATTATTTAAGTGGAGCACACTTAAAAAAATAAAATTTTTCTTCACTTATATAATAACATATGGTGTACCATCCCGTATTTCTAATATACTAAAAAATTCTCGTATATTTTACAATAAAACATGTTATTGCATGTACTAATTTTTGAAATTGAATAAACTATGGTATATAAAGGGTGTTGTGATGTACTTATTATGCAATGAAGTTATAGGTCCAAATAAATGAGTGAGGATCCTCTCTCCAAATAAATTGTCGGGTATCATTGTCAATGGCTACATGATAGGCAGGCACTGTGTGTATGAAGGCTAACTAGCTCATATTGTAAAGGCTAGCTTTATACTTATCCAAAGGCACTCTCAAATATGGAATGAAAGTATCACATATTAGTATAAGGCTAGCCTTTGAATGAAAGTATCACGGCTGACGTGTACTACTGTATAACTTAATAATTTCTTGGAGGGATCAAGTCCAATGTCTCAAAAAGTTTTGAGCGGTACTATGGGAACTCTAGATGTTTCAATCGTTAGATTTCAATTTTTATATTTTTAAGCAAAGGAGTGTATCGAGTACTTTGGAGTACCCAATAAAGTCCCTCCAAAGTCTCCCATCTTGTTAAGACGCCAAGTGACATCACTGTATTAGACAGGGAAGATGTTTTTGGGGTTGCCGGTGGCTCTTGAGGCGGCTGGGAGTGGGTATATTCCGACTGCTTTGCTGAATTCGGGAATTCAACCGGTGATAAAGAAGTCATCTAAGTATGGTGGTGTGATGTTATTGTCCAAGTTTTGTGACGATAGAAGTGGATATAGTTCTTCTATCATCGGAAGTGTTTGACTTTTGTAACTCAATGTTTTGGTTAGTCCCTAAAAGATTATATCAAATACATCAGATGTTATTATCCAAATAAGATAGGGTGGTGCTATCTATACACTCCGGTTTATCTTTTACATATTCTCTGTTAATTTTAGTCATTTGATGCCCTTGAATTCATTCTATATGACGGCTGGTAATCAAAAGAGGCGTGTGGACAACACCACCTATGAAATATTGTCGATTTGATAATTATACGATCTAATGTTGTTTAATTTTGTTTATGAAGTCCGTATTAACAATTTTTGTTAGACTTCTGTCCTTTGTTAATAAACAAAAAAGAATAAATTAGAATTAGATGCCTTATTTTAGATTTTTCTAATTTAAACATTTACTTTTCAATTTTTTATTAAAGTGCTTTTACTTTTAATTAAACTTTATATTCCAGGTATATTCTTAATTTAAGAATTTTATAAATTCTTTTAAATCCATTTTTATGTAAAAAAAAAATGCAATCAATAATATTCATTAATTTATTGCTATTTTTATGGAATCTCATCCCTTCCTCAATTTAAGGATTCAATTATATCTACTGGGGTTCAAGATTAATTGGATGAAATATAGTTTTTCCAATTTCCAACTCAACATTTTATATAGATTATAAAAAAAAAAAAAAAACAAGAGTCGTTTATAATTAAAATTGAGATGTAGTTTTTTGGGTTACAAAACTTACACATAACGTACCATAAGTTTTGTACGTACCAAAATAAGGATAATACAACGTACTAATAACTTGGTACGTACTAAATAAAGAATTGCATAACGTACCAAAAACAATATTTTATAACGTACCAAAATACTAATACGTACCCAGATTAAATTTATATAACCCACCACGTTATATTTAATATATCTGTTTGGTACGTTATATTTAATATATGTGCATGTTATATTTCATAATTGTATGTTAATAGGATGTTTATGTGTTTTTAGAATTTAAAACAACAAATTATTTGAATAAGAAAAATTCATTTTGAACAAATTATGATAAGATAAGATAGGATGTTTGTGATGATTTTAGAATATTTGTGATATTATTTTCTGAACTAGCTGGTTAATTAAATATAATAAAAATCATAATTTTTAATTATAAATTAGTAGAAGAATGTTTGATCAAAAGTTTAAAAGTTATAGATAATTGATTAAAAAAATTCAAATTTGAGGCATCTATATCAAAATGCCCCCAAACAAAAAATCTGCCTCATTTCGTCGAGACCAGTTCAAGCACTAACCACAAACCATTTGTAGAATCACGTTATATGTAGAACAGCTTTCACAAAAATACGGGACTCCCTCAATCTTAGTCCCGCATTGGTCCAATGTGAGATCTACCCTAGTCAGTGTTCAACGGCCACGCGACAGATGGTAAGCGGCGGATATTAGAAGATGACCATCTGTTTCCTCAATCGAACTATTAAAAAATTTTAGACAGTTTGAGTAAAAAGTTAAGACATTTCATTCAAACTGCCAAATGTATACTTTAACAACTTTACTGTTGTAAAACATACACCAAAGTTAATTAGGGGGAGCTCGGAATACAAAAAGCAGCAGAGATCACAAAAGTGTGCAACAAAAGAAAAAACAAAAGCAAGAAACTATCACGACAATTCCGCTGGAAGCACAACACAAAAGCTATCATTTGAAACTATCGTAGTGTAGACGAAGAAATCTATGTTACGAGGGCGAGTTTTCCATCTCTGTTGCACCTAAACTTTGCGCACTTGAATGTTGTGAGTGGATTGGAGCCGCCAAATGGGTTGCCCGCCACTTTGAACGAGTGCAACCTCTTCCCCTGCTTTAACCAATCCTTGCTCCTGTAAACAGAACACCAGAAAATGCACCATCAGTGCTGGCATGGTTGAATAGCATACGTCGCCATAAATTTAGGAAATATGCAGCAAAACGTCGCCTTCAGCACAGTCAAGGCATTGCTAAAGCTTGTTTCAGAATCTTCTGTGAAATCCATGTATATTGGACATACGCCTTGATACAAAGCCAATCTCCGTTGTATGCTCTTACCTCATGGCAATCAAAGAACTTGCTAATGAATAGAACTTGCACAGCATATTTTAACTGATGCAGTTACAAATCATATTTGTAGATACTAAAACCCATTACTGTTCATTATCTTCTCCATGTTTTACCTTTTTTTTTCTTTCAACTAAAAAAATAAAAAAATTGAGATGGGCCTCTTTCACTTTTTAATGATTCGTATATGTGTGAGTTTATCTTCGGTAGTCCAATCTATTCAAGTAGTTCGACTGTATAACCAATCATCAGGGTTCGAATCCTCAGAATCAAACTTTATTTTTAGTTTCCAAACTTTTCAGTAGTCCTAGCACTACTAGAAAATATAATTTTGCCGACAAATTATAAACCGACAAAGCAAAATTTTGTCGGCACAAGAGTCCTTTCTCGACGAAAATTTTAATTTGTCGGCTAAATACTCACGATAGAATCAATTTATAACACCAATCTTAGCCGAGAAAATTGGAACGTTAGCCAACGATCATTTTGTAGGCGTAAATTTGATGCCCTGACAAATTTTGTTTTGACGAGTAAACTTTGGCGGGAACTTTTCCCGTTATATTGAAATATTAGCCGATGATGTGAGGCAACAAAGTATTTCAACGGCAAATTGATTAAAGAGGCAATAAAGTATGTCATCGGCAAGGTAATAATAACTCTACGTGAGAGGTTTTCACCAGTGCACCTTTCCATTTTTTTCTGGGGAACGCAATCAAAGCTCTTGGCGACTATTTATGCTCTCATTATGTCTTTCTTGTTTCTCTATATGGACGGGAGCATAGATAAAGAGATATCTAGCATTTCATATTTCTGGATTGTAGTTTTATACCATCAATAATCTATATTGACAATTTGATTTCATAATATGTGAGTGTTTGGAAAAATAAAAAATTCCTTATAGTATTAGTCTTGCAACTTAACCCAATCTCTTTATGTTCGCTTCCATATACATTCCATGCAAACTAACTAAGATTCTCATGCGAAAAGTATGTTGTAAAACTGTAAATCTAGATCAAGTAGTGAAAAAGTTCTTCTTATCAATTCTGACTCCAAACTACTTTCTAGCAACAGATAATTTGGTTTAGGTTATGATCAATTATTAGTCAATTAGTCAATTACAATTGTAAATTTGAATACGGTTGTATGTAATCATCCATTATAAAAACATAACATATAATTATAAGAACAAACTTATAAATTTGCCAAGGCAATCCAAACCTACATCCCCTAATTGCATGATCTCCCTCCCATTTCTTCCTAATCCTATTTTGCAAAAAGCACTTTTCTTAGAAGCATATTGAAAAGCATATCTATTCATAATACTTTTTGAAAACACTTTCATTCAAATCATGTTGAAATTTTCATTAAAAACCATGTGTTTTTTTCACATGAAGAAGTACTTTAAATATTTTTATTTTTTCAACTGATGTCAAAAGCTCTTTCGTTCTCTAAGACTGCCTCCAACCTTGGGCTAAAAGGCAAAATTCCCCACTTATTCCTCCCCCCCCCCCCCCCAAACAAAAAAAAACACAACCCAACCCAAGCCAAATCATTGGGTTAAAAGCCAAATGCTAAACCTGGGCCAAATACCCCCCTAGATTTAGCCCACACACGTGTGGACTCGCCTAAAAAATACCCATTTTTGTTCTGTTCACTCGCCCACTCGCCTTCAGCGCCTGACAAGGAGGCCTATTGTCAGGGCCGCTGTAACGACCCGTTCCTAAAAATTATGATTTTTATAATTTTTAAATGTGAATTTACGAAAATGCCCTTCGAGGCAAGTGTTGACTGCCATGTCGTGTCATGTAAGACTCATTTTCTTGGCGTAGTCTCGTAGTACTTGTCCCTACGAACGTGTGGGGTGCAAACAGAATCTAATTTGGAGTTATAACGAAGATTTTACGAACCTTTAAACGCCGATGATATTTTGGCAAATTGATAATTAATGGAACATGTGGTACTTTGTCGGATCGTTGGATGAGTGCCACATGGGGCCACCCCCACTTTTCTGGAACATTCTCTCTCTTGCTTTTTCTTCTTTCTTCCGTAGCTTTTCTCTCTACTCTCTTAACTCTCTCTCTCGGCTCTTCCTTTCTCCTGTGAAATAAACCACCACCATCACCAAATCTTTCGGCTTATTGAACATCAAAACCACCATTATCTGCATGTCTTCACTGCCATAAACCCAGTTTTGAGTTTTGTTTCATTGAAAACGACCCCGAAACACGAGTTCGAAGAAAAAAGTTTTGGGCCGAGACTTCTAGGCATGATTCAGATAATTTTCAGCCATATTTTGAACTCTAAATAGGCATAAATCGATTTCCTCTCGTCGATTAGATAAATTTTCATGTTTGGATCGTTTAATTTGGTGAAGAAATGAGAAAGTTATAACGATTTAAAGTTTGCCCAGTTTTCGGGGACCTCTGTCACTTTCGAGTCATTTTCCGGTCAAATTACGGTGAGATAGCCATTTTATAAGGTATCAATCTCTTCGTCTCATCGATAACTATGATTTTCGTTTCTGAATCACTTGATTTCGTTTAGCATTGACAAAGTTATGGACGTTGAAAAGTTGCCCAGAAATTTTGGCGAATTTCCCTGTTTTCCTGCGGACAGCCGTCTTTCAGGCCATTTTATGGCCATCTCCGGTGACCATTTGGACTCCTATCAGGTATAATTTTGTTCTATACTTCTCTAGCTTTGATTTGGTATATTATGAATCGAATTTGGTTGAGAAACAAGTGAGATATGGTGCTCTAAAGGTTGCCCAGGAAATCTGCAAAATCTGCAGAATCCGTGCGAAGTTCCATTAAGGTCTGTCACTTGATTAGAACAATAATTGACGATCCGACCGTTGGATCGTCACCAAACTTTAATATGTTATAGTACGTAATATTTGAGGACCATAGGAACTTAAAGAACAGGAATCCGACATGCGTATCTTCCCAAATTGGATTTGTAAGTTCGTAAAATAAAACTTTGACCGCCACTTGAATTTGCAATTGGCGGAAATCCAACCATTGGATCATAATGAAATTTTAGTATGATGTTTTAGAAGCATAATGTGGATCTTTGGAAGTCACTGATTGGAAGTCTGAGATGCGGGTCTTTCGGATCGAGTCATGTAGGGTTGTGGACCTTACCGTCGATCTTTGACCAATGGTAGACTTTTGGTCAATGGTCTCAAATCATTCTAGAATATCCTTGAGAATGTGTTTTATGTAAGTTACGTGTTCTATTTGATAAGAATTCTGAGATGTGGTTTGATAATTGTTCTAGGCGCCGATCATTCGTGGCATGTTTCCCAGAAACTGTTTTAAGTGGAATTTTTTTTTAAAATGCCATGTCATATTTGCTTTATGTTTTAGCATATGCATTAGTATAGCTTTGCATAATATTGCATGATGCTGCAGAGGCCCAGATAAGTTCAGGTGAGTACATATTGATGGTATGGTTGCATGGTAATTGGTTATGAGTTGATGCATGTAGAGCTCATGATCCTGCACCCCAATATTAGTATTCCGCTCGAGGCCAGGGTCTAGCCTTCATGTGATCGTTCATCTCCCACACTGCATGACACACCCCGACCCAGAAAGTCCACTTGGATCATGAATCGAGCTGTGCTGGCCGACACCTGGAAGGTGACGAAGCGATAAAAGGTGATAGTGTATAAAAGTGAATAAATTTGAATCTAAAAGTGTCTAAGTACCAGAATGCGCTACAAGTGGGAGCGAACCCATTTCACATGCGATGTCAGAGCATAAGTAAGGTGCAATAGTGTGGGTAAGAATCATACCCTTAGAAATATCCATCAATACTAAGATTCGCCTAAGATTCGCCACAGATTCTTGTCGATACAAACTCAGCAGCTAAAACCTGGAGGGCACCAAACAAAAGGTGTGAGTAAGCAATAAAACTAAGCTTCCCAAAGTTATTACCTCTCTAAAAGTAATGCCCCTAAATGTAAAACCCGTATCGTTTTCCATAAGACAGTACCACATATATACATATATCCAAACCATACTCAGAAATGACCAAAACCACGGTTTGCCATCAACTCCACCATACATTAATAAGTAGGCCAAATGAACTAAATCAATACAAAGTGATATATTAGTCAGAGTCATCTAAAATGACATGTACAACTTATCCATATCTCATCAATCATGGCTAGCATATAAGTCAGAGTCACCTATAGTGACCTGTACGACTTATCCATATCTCATCAATCCTGGCTAGCATATAAGTCGGAGTCACCTATAGTGACCTGTACGACTTATCCATATCTCATCAATTCTGGCTAGCATATAAGTCGGAGTCACCTATAGTGACCTGTACGACTTATCCATATCTCATCAATCCTGGCTAGCCAATAGCTCAATAAGTATACCTGCACACGAGTCGGAACCACCTAAAGTGGTCTGTATGACAGGACTGGGTGTAAATAAATATGCTCAAGTGCTACGATCACGTGAAGACTGGGCGAATAATTGCGGGTCACCTACGAGTCGAAACCACCTAAAGTGGTCTGTACGACAGGACTGTGCACCTACCTTGAATCCAAGGTGAGCGTAAGGTGCGGGAGGTGAACATCACGTGAAGGACTGTGCCCTGGCCACGGGCGGGAGCACTAACACCGGGGTGCAGGTTTATGAGCTCTCAATGCATCTCAATATAACATGTGGAACTCATGGCAACCAATACGACAGTATCGAAGTTGCCTAACACATAATTGTAGTCATGCTATAACTCAATCGATTCAACTAATACCATAAACTCACCTGAGTGTCCTGAGTTCACCTTTGCACTCGAAAGCATTCCCAATAATTATATGCAAGTAATATACATATGAATATACCATGATGCAATCTAATACTCAACCATGTCCTAGCATTTTCAATTATAAACAATACAGTGAGAAGTGTACAATCAATAACGCCCTACTCCCAAACTACTTATTTTCAGGGATAATTATCCATAACAACCCAATTAACACTAATTTAACTAACTAATTCATAAAAATAAAACTTGCCTTTACCAATTTCCTTCGCATTACTCAATTTCCCAAGCAAGGCTTTTGTCTCAAATATTTTATGGCTGCATCTAACGTCTCGTTAGACTGAATACGTACCCTAAACAGGGATCAAGCCATTCGTAGTTCATATAGTACTTCAAGCATTCACAATAATTATATATGAAAGTAATATACCTAATCAATTTAAAAGTGTGGATAGAACTCTCAACAATATGTACGATAAAAAGGAAAAGATCCACTTACCTGGAGTCCACGCTATGATTCTCTAGCGCACACATCGAGGCGTCCTGAATGATTGGTCCTTGTGACCAATTATCAAATCACATCTCAGAACTCTTATTCGAAGAATACGTAATTCACATAAAACACAACCTCAATGACATTCTAAAATAGTTTAGGACCCATTGACCACAAGTCAACCGTCGATCAAAGATCGACGGTAGGGTTTACAACCCTGTATAACTTGACCCGGAAGATCCGCATATCAGATTTCCAATCTGCAACTCCCAACGATCCACAATATGTTTATAGAATAACATATTAAAATTTCATTACGATCCAACGGTCAGATCTCCGCCAATTGCCTAAAATAAGTGGCCGTGAACATTTATTTTACTAACTTACAAATCCAATTCAGGAAGATCTGTAAGTCGGATTCCCGATCCATAAATTCAAATGACCAAACTGAATTCAAGACATTTGACATAGCCTAAAAATAGCATTGGCGGCCCACTGGCCACGCGCTGCCGCACGCGCCGCCGTGGGTGGCGGTCGGCCGCCCCGACTTGCCGGAAAATCCAACTATTTCCAAAAATTCTCAAACTTCACAGAAATGAAGATCTTAGTGAGTGGAGCAACTTTCATACCTGCCACGAAATCCAAAAGTGGACGGAAGATGGTCAATTTTGCCCACAAAGTCGGCGGGTGCCTAAAACTTCCCGACGTCGATTCGTCGTCTACGGTGGTCCAACGGGGTCAAGGTTGGTTGGGTTTTGCTCCTGGGATGATGGGCTACAAAGCCCAAGTGGTGGCATCGGCCATCGCTTTGCCGATTTGCCGGAAAATCGAAAAGGGTGGCCGGAGCACCATTGATTTTCATCAACTTTCGTGGCCTCAAACCGCCACATACCATGGTTAGTCAAGGTGGTTCTTGGGTGGGTTTTGTAGAGGGGAATGAGAGCTTCAAGATGGTGGTGGTGGCATTGAAAAACTCCACCGGAGTTGGCCGGAATCGGCCTTGGAAAATGGACTCGCGGTGGTGCGGGTATGGGTGCACGGGAAGCTTTCCCCCCTTTTTTTTTTTTTTTTTTCTTTTCTTTTCTTCTTTCTTTCTGATTGGCTGCAAGCTTCACTTCTCTCTTCTAATTGGCTCCTTGTCCCTTTAATTTAATTGGTCCACTAATCCCACAAGGTGGGAATTCAAATATTTAAATAACCAATTTCAAACGTCCATAAGTATACCGTTATAATCCGGACTCGCAAACGGTTTTCGCCTATACGTTCATACCAATGAGTACTACGAGGATATGCTAAAAGAATAAGTCTCACATCTCTCAAGTCGATGGTCAACAGAAGTCAAAGTCCTTGCCTCTAGGGCAATTTCGTAAATTCACGCTTTTAAAATAAAATAAAAACGTAAAATTTGGAACGGGTTGTTACACTGCACGCTCACCTTGGATCCAAGGCAGGTGCCAGCCTGTCGTACAGACCACATTAGGTGGTTTCGACTCGTAGGTGATTTGCGATACTTCGCATAGCCTTCAAATGATCGTAGCACTTGAGCATATCTATTTACACTCAGCCTATCATACAGACCACATTAGGTGGTTCCGACTCATGTGCAGGTTTAGAGCCGTACAGGTCACATTAGGTGACTCTGGCTGTCATATCATTTTTACATTGATTTATATATCCTGGCTTACATATTTACTGTTGAGATGCTTGACATGGCATATACTTGATTTACACTATTTTGAGCAAGATTTTTATATACGTATGTATTACTATTTTCTAGGAAAATTATACGGGTTTTACAGTGAGGGATTATTATTTTCAGAAAAGAGAAATGTGTTTTCTAAAGCTTTGTTTTTGCCTACTCACCCTTCTGTTTTTCGCACCTCCAGGTTCTAACGGCAAAGTTTTCGTACCAATGAGGATTCTTGGCGAATCTCAGTATAGGTGGCTACCTTTAAGGGTATGTTCCTTACCCACACTACTGTGCTTTACTTATGCTCTGATGTCACGTGCGAAAGGGTTCATTCCAGTTCACAGCACACTCTTGTCTTTAGACACTTTTAGGTTTAAATTTATTCACATTTTCCACATCATTATACTTTATGGCTTTGTCACTTTTTAGGTGTTTGCCAACACATCTCGATTCAGAGTCCTAGTGGACATTTCGGGTCGGGGTGTGTCAGCCGTCGGCCATAACTTATAGCCCAACGGCTAGAATTTTTGGACCATTGGTTGATCCAACGGTCCATATTCAAATTTTGTTTTTTTAAGTGTTATTTTAAAATACATTGAATCCAACGGCTGAAATCGAATATAATCAAATATAATGATAAAAAAAAGATCTAACGGCCCAAATTGAAATTCAACGGCTAAAATAATTAAAAAAAAATATTTAACTCAAAATTCATCCAAAAACTCTATAAATACCTATGTATTTGTTCAAACATCCTCACA
The DNA here is from genome assembly GCF_019419815.1 of Pyrus x bretschneideri. Lineage (NCBI taxonomy): Eukaryota > Viridiplantae > Streptophyta > Magnoliopsida > Rosales > Rosaceae > Pyrus > Pyrus x bretschneideri. Next base: position 1,152,915 of record NW_025999795.1, on the reverse strand, counting down.
AAACTCAATTTCCTCCTATAATTCTTCCAATTTTTCTTTCTACCATTTCTTTCCATTTCCAAATTGTTCAACATGGCAAGAGAGCATATTAGAGGTCGTAATTGGACCTGTGAGGAAGATGTTGCTTTATACTTGGCATGAGTTTCTTTTAATGAAGATGGTGTAGTTGGCACAAATCAAAATAAAAAGGTTTTGTGGGATAAAATCATTGCAAAGTTTCAAGAAAACTACAATGATGGCAGGAGGGACGGTGGTGGTGTTTACGATTGGTGGAAGACTATCAACAAAGCATGCACTTTATGGAAGGGAAGCTTGGAGAGAGCCGTGGTTGGCATGGCTAGTGGAAGAAGCACCATAGAAATTGTGAGTTTTTTTTCTTGATATTTTATTTCATGTACATAATATTATTTTGCAACTAATTGTTTTTATGTATTTTTTTCAAAGGGTGACAAAGCATTGGAAATTTACAAGACAAGAATAACACCAAAAAAATCAAGTTTTTAAGTTGCAACATGCTTGGGACGTCCTCAAGGATTGTCCGAGGTGGGGAACCGATGTGGACCAACAATGGGGAAGATTATTTCAACGTAAAGCCGCACCGAAAAATGCCAGAGATGAAGGTGTCAATGAAGATGTCGATGAAATGACCCAAACTCCTTCTTTTGCAAGGCCCTCGGGAAGAGATAAGCAAAAAGAAGCAAAGAGACAAGGGAAGTCTCAAGATCTTTCAAGTGGACACATTGCTACCAAAATTGCAAAATTGAGCAAAACTCATAGCGTTCGCTAAGAAGAAACAGCCCGAATGCATTTGCAAATGAAGGAATAAGGGGATAGGGAGCAAGAGAGGTACGAAATAAATTTGATGATGGATGACCTTAAAAAATACACTCCAAAGAGAAAGAAGTACTTACGTGGTAAGCAAAGAAAAATTTTGCAAAGGGATGTCAGAATGAGTATATTTCAAGACGATAATTCATCTCAAGGTTATATTCCAAGTCCACCATCACCAAATCAAGATGGTGGATATCATTATTAAGTTTGGAGGAGGATTCTCTACCCTTCTAATCTCTCTACCCTTCCATCCCCTCCTATTTGAACAGTCACGGTTAAGCCACGTCAACATCTTATATTGATTTTTTTATAGAGATAATAAGACAAAAAGCAATGTGTGAGAGAAGGGGATGAAAGGGGATGAGAATATGAGGGTAGAGAATCCTCCTCAATTAAGTTTATGTAGTTTATGAATTTTCAATTGTATTAAGTTTATGTGGTTTATTAATTGTCGTTTGTATTAAGTTTATGTACTTTATTAATTGTTGTGTGTATTAATTATTATTTCTATTAATTTAGATGCCTTCAATAATTATTGTACTCATTATTCCACACTTTAATGTAGAATAGATGCCTTCAATAATTCAACATCCATTCAATAATTTATCCAATGTACAACACGAAATACTTTGCACAAGAAGACACTTAAATTTATTATTAGAAAATATGAATATAGTACACTTAAAATTATTACATAAATACTCAACTAACATCATCAATGTTCACCTTCTTAGAGCCATACATGCTCAACCAAATCCTTGAGGAGTGTGTCATGATCTTGAGGAGCTTGAATTCTATTTAAACGTCTCATATAATCACTCAATGTGACCCTATCCTGTCGGGTCTCATATGTGGTTTCAACGAGATATTCAACATCACTTGCAATACCTCTTGTATGTGTTGGTTGGTCATCATCCACATTTTCGTCTGAATCTTCTTCAATTTCGATGTACTCGTCTTCCATAATCATGTTGTGCAAAATTATGCACATCATCATGATTGAATGAAGGTCTTCGGTATGCCAAAGTCATGTAGACCTTTTAAAAATGGCAAATTAAGCTTGTAGGATCCTTAACGCTCTTTCCACATCCTTTATGTAAGACTCTTGCCTCTGCGAAAATAATTTCTTCTTTGCACTATCGGGATGAGAAAAACTTTTAACAAAGGTAGACCAACTAGGATAAATACCATCAATTAAGTAGTAACCTAGCTCATACCTATTACCATTTACCTTGTACTGAAATTTTGGAGCCGATCTATTGATAACATCATCGAACAAAGGAGAAGACCAAAGAACATTGATATCATTGTTTGATCCAGGAACGCCGAAGAATGCAAGCTAAATTCATGTGTCGTAAGACGTCATAGCCTTGAGCACGATGGTTGACTTGTTATGACGGCCTTTGAATTGGCCAGCCCAAGCAGTAGGACAGTTTTTCCACTCATAATGCATACAATTGAGACTTTCTATCATGCCAGGGAAGCCTTTTTTGTCTGCTTTGCACAGAAGCCTCTTCAAGTCTTCATGATTTAGCTTGTAGAGGTATGTGGCTCTATATATGGCTAGAATTGCCTGACAAAAGCGCTTCAGGTTCTCAATAGCAGTAGTCTCCGCAAGTCGGCAATACTCGTTAGTTGAGTCTACAAAGCACTCATTAGCTAGCATCCGAAATGCAGATGTGAACTTCTAATGAGGTGATAAACTTTGTCAGCCTACGACATCTATCTTCCTTGCAAAGTAGTGGTTATGATTGACAATTGTGTTCAATATGCTTTCAAAAAGCACTATCCTTGTCCAAAACCGCCTCCCGAAAATCATGAGTAGGAAATCTTGGACGCTCGATGAAATAATCTTTCATCATTCGATCATGACACTCTTCTCTATCACACTACACAAATGAACGCCTCATGACAGAACCATGATGGCTAGATTCAGCATGGTGCTCATATTGCATGAGCGAGTTTGCAAGTTCAACTTTGACATTGATCATTTTAGCATCCTCAATGTCAAGCCTTGCTTGGTATTGTGCTATCTGCATTTCCCTACTACGCCTTCTTCTATCACCTATTGATGAGATATTGAGGATTTTTAGGAAACAAAAACACTTTGAAAGTTGAAAGATTGGTGAATATAGAGAATGATTGAAGGTTGAAAGTTTATGTGATCAACTGATATTGGACCTGTGTTTATATAGAGGATGAAAGTTGAACGATTGGTGAAAGTTGAAAGTTTGGTGAAAGTTGAACGGTTGGTGAAAGTTAAAAGTTTGGTGAAAGTCGAATTTATCACTTAAATTTATTACTAGAAAATATGAACATAGTACACTTAAAATTATTACATAAATACTCAACTAACATCATTAATGTTCACCTTCTCAGAGCCATACATGCTCAACCAAATCCTTACGGAGTGTGTCATGACCTTGAAGAGCTTGAATTCTATTTAAACGTCTCATATAATCACTCAATATGACCCTTTCCTATCGGGTCTCATATGTGGTTTCAGCGAGATATTCAACATCACTTGTAATACCTCTCGCATGTGTTGGTTGGTCATCATCCACATCTTCGTCTAAATCTTCTACAATTTCGATGTACTCGTCTTCCATAATCATGTTGTGCAAAATTATGCACATCATCATGATTGAATAGAGGTCTTCTGTATGCCAAAGTTATACAGGCTTTTTAACAATAGCCAATCGAGCTTGTAGGATCCCGAACATTTTTTCCACATCCTTTATGTAAGATTCTTGCCTCTGCAAAAATAATTTCTTCTTTACACTATCGGGATGAGAAAATTTTTGACAAAGGTAGACCAACTAGGATAAATACCATCAATTAGGCAGTAACTTAGCTCATACCTATTACCATTTACCTTGTACTGAAATTTTGGTGCTCATCCATTGGCAACATCATCGAATAAAGGAGAAGACCAAAGAACGTTGATATCGTTGTTTGTTCCAGGAGCGCCGAAGAATGCATGCTAAATCCATGTGTCGTAAGACGCCACAGCCTTGAGCACGGTGATTGACTTGTTATGACGGCCTTTGAATTGGCTAGCCCAAGCAGTATGACAATTCTTCCACTCCCAATGCATACAATCGAGACTTTCTATCATGCTAGGGAATCTTCTTTTGTCTGCCTTGCATAGAAGTCTTTTCAAGTGTTCACGATTTAGCTTACGGAGGTATGTGGCTCTATATATGGCTTGAATTGCCTGACAAAAACGCTTCAGGTTCTCTATAGCAGTAGTCTCCGCAAGCCGGCAATAGTTGTTAGTTGAGTCTGCCGAGCACCCATTAGCTAACATCCAAAATGCAGATGTGAGCTTCTGACGAGGTGATATCCGAAATGCAGATGTGAGCTTCTGACGAGGTGATAAACTTTGTCGGCCTACGACATCTATCTTCCTTGCGAAGTAGTGGTCATGATTGACAACTGCGTTCAATATGCTTTCAAAAAGCACTATCCTCGTCCAAAACCGCCTCCAAAAATCATGAGCAGGAAATCTCGGACGCTCGATGAAATAATCTTTCATCATTCGGTCATGACACTTTTCTCTATCATGCTACACAAATGAACGCCCCGTGACAGAACCATGATGGCTAGATTCAGCATGGTGCTCATATTGCATAAGCGAGTTTGCAAGTTCAACTTCGACATTGATCATTTCAACATCCTCAATGTCAAGACTTGCTTGGTATTGTACCATCTACATTGCCCTATTACGCCTTCTTCTATCACACATTGATGAAACATTGAGGATTTTTAGAAAACAAAAACACTTTAAAAGTTGAAAGATTGGTGAATATAGAGGATGATTGAAGGTTGAAAGATTATGTGATCAACTGATATTGGACCTGTGTTTATATAGAGGATGAAAGTTGAACGATTGGTGAAAGTTGAAAGTTTGGTGAAAGTTGAACGGTTGGTGAAACTTAAAAGTTTGGTGAAAGTTGAAAGATTGGTGAAAGTTGAAGGCTTGCTTTGTGGAAAGATTTAGTGATTTTTCAATATTTAAATATTTTTAGATTAAAATGTTCATAAAATTAATTTACGAAGTCTACATAATTTTTTTTTTAAAGTTAATTTAAGAAAAAAAATTAGTCAAAGTTCATTCTTTAAAAATCTCAGGCTAAAATTTTAGAACATAAGAGTTGGAGCAGAAAAACTGTTCTTGGGCTAAAAAAATTTGGTTTTTAGCCCAATAATCGGAGATGGTCTAAAAGTATTTTAACAAATTTAGAAGCAGTCCAAACAGGTCCTTGATGAGATTAAAACGTTTCCTTTACCGCCAAAATTTGGTTTCCCGCGCAAGCATCTACCGTATCGTCGTTTTTCAACCAAAACGACTGCGTATTCGGTTTACTGTTCCTTAATTCCACATTTGCATCTCCCTTCTTCTCTGCAACCAAAGTCCGTCTCTTTCTCCTCCTGCAAATGCGATGGCATCTGATCGGAGCTCCGGCGACCCAATCGCCGACTGCGGCAAAACGCAGCGCATCGTCCTCTTCATAGACCTCAACCCACTCCTCCACCTTCAAAACCCAGCTCCATTTCTCAAAGCCCTCCTCGCCCGTCTGTGTGTCTGCAAACTGTTTGACAGAATTCCTGAATGTGGGTGTGGGTGACGAGTCTTTGGAAAATGTGAATGCGTTTTCTGAGAGATTTCGGGGTTTCTATGAGAATGTGAACGATGCATTTCTGAGTAGAGATATTCAGTGTAGCTGGGTTGATGTCAGGTATGAATTAGAATGTGGTGAGGGTAAGGTTGGGAACGATGAGGATAAGACGAGATTTGGGCTTTTCAAGAGTGGGGTTAGGAGTTTGGGATGGGGATTTGGCTCGACTGGTTCGATTATTCTTGGTTCTGCTCTTGTTCCTTTTGGTTTGATTTATCCAGAGATTGGGATTTCATCCAAGTTTTTCGGTTGTGATGATAGTCATAAGAAAGTCAATGCGCATTTGAGTCTCGAGATCTTAGATGTAAGTGGGAAGCCTTTGGAATGCAAGTTTTGTGATCTTCAATTGGTTGATTTGAAGATGTTGCCTAGAAATCCTAAATTCACAAACAAAAGGTGGTAAACTGAGAGAATTGTTCTGGTGGAATTTTGGCAAAGGCGTGACAAAGTTCCAGGTTAAGGCTTTGCAAAAGTACAATAGTTCATCCATATATTGGTTAAATAAAAAGCGGGAAACAGACGCCCCTTCAGAGAGTCAAACTTCCCTTGTAAAATCTGGTGCTACTGGTGATTTGGTTGCTGCTGAGAGATCCCAAGGATATCAATGCAAGGCAGAAAAGCTCTGCCCTGTCTGTTAAAGCATCTGATTCAGAATCCGGATGGAGATACTTTTCCTTCACCTAGTACTAGATATGAATTGCAGATTTTTTTCTGGATGGAGATACTACAATCAGAGGTTGGTGCAAGTATTGCTGAATCTACGAAACAGAAATTTGTAAAACAGATTTGCTCGTTTTTGGAGAAAATTCGATATCATCTGGACGGCTTCTTTGGTGACCGCAGTGTAGATGATTATGTTGAAAAGATCATAAAAAGCAGGTAATAAATCTGTACCACAGTTGAAAACCCCTACCTTTGAAATTATTCTTTACTTTATATAATGGATGTTTAACTGAGGCATTATGGCTTTCGCTGAAAGGCTATAGCACATGCTACATTCAGTCTATCATTCATGTCTCAACAAATACACATTTCCGGTGCCACTGTGTTCCACTTTCCTGTGGGATATTACTTCCTGTCTAACAAATCATGTCCTACTTACCTTTGCAACAGTGCTAAATAAGGAAGGTGGTTATCTTTATAATCTTAGATGAGTTAAGTGTCTTTCCTTATCAGTGTAGATTTACAGGATATAGGCCAGTTATGCGCACATCGTACCCATGTTTTTCTGAACGAGTGAGGAATATGTTTATGTAGCTTAAATAATTCATTCCTGCAATTAGTTTTCCGGAAGTACATGCGCAGGCGATCAATTTTTGTTTGAGATGGAAAATTAACTTAAGCAGATAGATTAATCTTTGAATTTGGAAATTTTCGAGTACTGTGAGACATTTGAAGATGTGGTTCACAAAATCTATACGATAATGGATTTGTTGCTGTTTGCTGATGAGGAAGAACTCCCTAATAGTTTACTCAACAGCGAGGATAGCAATCGATCCTGTAAAGAAAAACCAAAGAGTGTCGAAGTGGATGAAAGTATAGAATCTGGGACTCATTATCAGCAGAAGGTGAGTCTCTTCGTCCGCTGAAAACTGATATTGGAAGTCCAAGTGCCGAAGAGATCAAACAAAAGGACGACCATGCTGGCAAGTTACTTGAAGCTCAAGAGAAAAGAGAGAGGGCTCGGAGATTCGCTTCATCCACAAGATGGATGCCCGATCTGCAGAGAGTGTGGGCCCCAAAACAGCTGAAACCATTGAAACCAAAGTCAAATCCGCTTCGAAAGCTGTTTAGAAGGAAGGATCATAGAGGTTCATGTGATGATAGAGTATGTGAAACCCCAATGACAGGAATCAAACGTTCATGCTCGCAATGCAGCTGGGATGACGATGAAGATTACCGAGAATACAGTAGCCAGCCGTGCGGCTCTGTTTCGAAAGCATTGTTCCAGGATGATGACCAGTGAACTTAAACTTCATCGAGACATGGAAAAAGCATATACATACCAAAAACAGCAGAAAAAAACCATTTAAAGTGCCAGCTTCTGTTGTTTAACTCTAATTGTCATTAATTTTCTGTAAATCAGTTCCATTTTTTTCTTTTGTGATTTGCAACATGAAATTGTTGGTATCACTGAGCTACTATTCCATTTGTTCAGTTCTATACATTTCCGAATTCGAACAAAAAAATTATTAATAAAAATGTGTGATTTTTTATTTTCTGGAACCGTCACATCCCTCTTGAATTTTTCATACTAGAGAAACTTCAACTAGGTAATCCCATCTCGTTTTTCGTAGGGCACATGCTATTCATTTGTAGACCACATCTCACCAAAACACGAGCCTTTATGTATTCTAGTCTCATCTAACTTTGCATTAGTCTCTTTAATATGATAGTCGCCCTTAAGTGGCAGTCCTACTGAAGTTTTTCTGAAAGATTTGACATTCTATTTGCATGCACTGGATATTAAACATGTGGGTCTAAACCAATGTTTAAAATCTCGATATAGTTGAAAAGTCTTCAATGGAAATTTACAAAGGGGTAAGTATATCAAGTATCAACTCATTCAGATTTAGTCGAAATTAAAGAAAAAATTTATAAAAAAAATTCTAAAGTTTGAAATCTGCAATAGGTTTCAACAAAATTTTGTAGTTAATTGGTAAATATTATCGATATTTATTGTTTTCTTATATCTCGCCGATATAGGGTGAAGTTTGCATTTCACCCTTCTTTCCCTTATGGACCCTTAATTTTAAGGATATTTCAACGAGAATATCGACAATGCCGTGGATATTTTAAACATTGGTGACTGGTCTAAACTAAACTTACCCAAACCCATTTTCACATCACCACAATCCAATTCATGAGTGCTGTTACTTGCTAAATGTTGCCCCATACACGAGTCATTAACTCGTTTAGAAAGTGTTTTTAAATGACTGAAATCACTTGAAAAAATATTTTTGAACTCCAAAAGCACTTGAAGTATTTCATCAAAGAAGCACTAGTTTAAATGCTTTTGGAGGATTAACTTGCATTTTTATTCACGATTAGCTGTATAAACATTTTTTTTTCTTTCTAAAATCGCTTTTAGTAATTTGAAAGTACTCCCTAAACGTGTTCTAAATTTTATCTGAAAATTTTTTCGGGCTGCGAAATTAAAGCATCGTGATTAGATCGAAGTCCTTGGCCAATGGCCACCTCAGCTAAAATCCAAGATGTATATAGCAGTAATCAATTTTGGTTACAAGCATATTCCGTTTGGTTTCTATCCGCAAACTTCCAAAACGTTCAATTGATGTTAAAACACTTTGTATATCGGGTTGTGTTTTCAACACACTAAATTTTTTTGACGATGACAATGCTGTGTTGATTCCCCACATATTGTTTTATGATTATCTCATCTACGGACTATGCATACAGCTATGACCTTTCATCAGACTTTTTGTCAAATTTGATGGCTTTTTTCACGTAATTAAGCAGTTAAGGTCACTCTTCATAACTATCTTCTAGTTTCAGGATCTCTCAATTAGCATGTTATAATTCTCTCTAGAAGTAATTTTTCTTTAAATATTATTTTGGAAGTGCCTTTAAAACAAGTAAAGAAGTTTTAATGGATTTTTAGGTTGAAAAAACATTTAAAGTGTTTTTAAAAAAAAACACACGCGAAACACCTCAAGTGTTTTTTCCAAAAGCACTTGCATTCTTATGAAAAGTATAAGAAGCGCTTACGTGTGTAAGTGGTTTTTGAAGAAAGCATTTCCAACCCGACCTAACTTAATCGACGTTTTATGTGAAACGTGGACTAAACAGGCCCTAGCTAACTTGATTGACGAGGTTCCAAGAAGAAGACTGGCACCCATTTCTTACCGCAAAACACGTCTGTCATACTTTTCTTCCCCTAAACCTTATCCAATAAGTCTCTTGCATCTATAAGTACATGTCTCACCCAAGCACTTTGAGCAACAACCCAAAAAAACACATACAAAAATGGCATCCAAAACACGAACCCTAGCCCTAACTCTGTACCTCTTGATCCTCATTTCTTCATGCAAGTCCTCCCAAGCCGCCGGAATTGCGATCTATTGGGGCCAAAATGGCAACGAAGGAACCCTAGCAGATGCTTGCAACTCAGGCAACTACCAGTTTGTTAACATAGCTTTCCTCACTACTTTCGGAAACAACCAAACCCCTGTCCTAAACCTCGCCGGCCACTGCGACCCCGCTAGTGGTACTTGCACGGGGCTGAGTGCCGACATCAGAACCTGCCAATCAAAAAACATAAAAGTCCTCCTCTCGATTGGAGGGGCCTCTGGAAGTTACTCTCTCACTTCAGCTGATGATGCAAGGCAAGTTGCTGATTACATCTGGAACAACTTCTTAGGTGGTCAGTCAGCTTCGCGCCCGCTTGGGGACGCAGTTTTGGACGGCGTTGATTTTGACATTGAGGCGGGTGGTGGGCAGTTCTATGATGAGCTCGCCAGGTCACTCAACGGACACAACGGGCAGGCAAAAACGGTCTATTTAGCCGCAGCTCCACAATGTCCGATCCCGGATGCTCACCTAGACAGCGCTATCCAAACCGGTTTATTTGACTACGTTTGGGTTCAGTTCTACAACAACCCCCCATGCCAGTATGCAGACGGTAATGCCGACGCTCTTTTGAACAGTTGGAACCAATGGGCCTCGGTTCCAGCCACCCAGGTGTTCATGGGGTTACCGGCGTCTACTGATGCCGCGGGCAGCGGATTTATTCCTGCTGATGCTCTCAAGTCACAAGTCCTTCCAACAATTAAGAAATCGGCCAAGTATGGAGGAGTTATGCTTTGGAACAGGTGGTATGACATTAACAGCGGTTATAGTGGATCCATTAAGGACAGCATCTAATTAACTTCTCTGCCTCAATAGATGATACTACTTATAATAAAGTGTGTTGGGGATGATGACGCATCATTCCTCACCTTTTGAATAAAACATGCATATGTATTTTTGGGAGAGATATTTTACTTATTCAGAATTTGGGTAGTACAATACATTATATAAGTGAAGGCACATTTAAAAAAATAAAATTTTTCTTTACTTATATAATGACATGTGATGCATTATTCCGTATTTCTAATACACTAAAAAATCCTTGTATATTTTACAATAAAACATGTTATTGCATGTACTAATTTTTGAAATTGAATAAACTATGGTACATAAAGGGTGATGTGATAGTTACTATGAAATGAAGCTATACGTCCAAATAAATGAGTGAGGACCCTCTCTCCAAATAAATTGTCGGGTATCGTTGTCAATGGTTTTACATGATAGGTAGGCACTGTGTGTATGAAGGCTAACTAGCTCATATTGTAAAGGCTAGCTAGCTTTATACTTATCCAAAGGCTCTCTCAAATTTGGAATGAAAGTATCACATATTAGTATAAAGCTAGCCTTTGAATGAAAGTATCACGGGTGAAGTGGTACTACTGTATAACTTAATAACTTCTTGGAGAGATCACGTCCAATATTGTCCCAAAAAATTTTGAGCAGTACCATGGGTACTTTGGATGTTTAGACCATTAGATTTTGATTTTTATAGTTTCAAACAAAGATCTAACTATTGAAATACATAGAGTACTAAGTACTCGGAAGTACCCAATAAAGTCCCTCCAAAGTCTCCCATCTTGTTACGATGCCAAGTGACATCATTGTATTAGATAGGGAAGATATTTTTGTGGTTGCCGGCCGCTCCTGAGGCAACCGGGAGTGGGTATATTCCGACTGCTTTGCTGAATTCGGAAATTCTACCGACGATAAAGAAGTCGTCAAAGTATGGTGTTATTGTCCAAGTTGTGACGATAAAAGTGGATATAGTTCTTCCATCATCGGAAGTGTTTGACTTTTGTAACTCAATGTTTTGGTTAGTCCCTAAAAGATTATATCAAATAAATCGGATGTTATTATCCTAATAAGATAGGATGGTGCTATCTGTACATTCTGGTTTATCTTTTACATATTCTTTGTTAATTTTAGTCATTTGATCTTTTTAAATTCATTTGATCCAACGGTTTGTAATTAAAAGAGGTGTGTGAACAGCAACACCAATGAAATATTGGCGATTTGATAATTATACAATCGAATGTTGTTTAATTTTGTTTATGAAGTCCGTATTAACAATTTTTGTTTGACTTCTGACCTTTGTTAATAAACAAAAAATCTGCCTCATTTCGTCGAGACCAGTTCAAGCCCTAACCACAAACATCATATATAGAACAATTTTCACAAAAACACGGGACTCCCTCAATCTTAGTCCTGCGCTGGTCCAATGTGAGATCTACCCTAGTTAGTGTTCAACGGCCACGCGACAAACGGTAAGCGGCGGATATTAGAAGATGACGACCTGTTTCCTTAATCGAACTATTCAAAAAAATTTAGACAGTTTGAGTAAAAAGTTGACATTTCATTCAAACTACCAAATTTATGCTTTAACAACTTTACTGTTCTAAAACATACCCAAAAGTTAATTAGGGGGAAATCGGAATACAAAAAGAAGCACATCACAAAAGCTATCATTTGAAACTATCGTAGTGTAGACGAAGAAATCTACGTTACGAGGTCGAGTTTACCATCTCTGTTGCACCTAAACTTTGCGCACTTGAATGTAGTTGTGAGTGGATTGGAGCCACGAGATGGGTTGCCTGCCACTTTGAACGAGTGCGACCTCTTCTTCCTTCCTTTACCAATCCTTGCTCCTGTAAACTAAACACCAGAAAATGAACCATCAGTGCTGGCATGGTTGAATAGCATACGTCGCCATAAATTTAGGAAATATGCAGGAAAAAGGCACCTTCAGGACAGTCAAGGCATTGCTAAAGCTTGTTTCAGAATCTTCTGTGAACTCCATGTATATTGGACATACGCCTTGATACAAAGCCAGTCTCCGTTGTATGCTCTTACTGCATGGCAATCAAAGTACTTGCTAATGAATAGAACTTTCACAGCATATTTTGACTGATACAGTTACAAATTTTAACTAAATGCCTTTGTGACAGGTAAATTGAAAACTCACTCATTCGTGAAGGCAAATATGGTCCCGGTAGGTTGGTAATGGCTTAATAGAATAGCCATAAAACCAGTTTTGGTATAGACAACGATTGAGGTACGAAGAGTATTGGACATCATGGTTGCATGGTAAGCAAACATCTCACCATGTGTTTCTGCAGAAATAAAGACTTCAGAGTCAGTTGTAACTGAACGAATTTCCAACCAATTCTATTATGGCACTTTTAGTGTACCGGGTCGTGTTTCTGACACACAGACAAATTTTGGCCATGATAAGGCTGTGTTGATTCTCCACGTATTGTTTCATGATTATCTCATCTACTGACTATACATATAGCTATGACGTTCATCAGATTGTTTGTCAAATTTGATATTTTATTTCACCTAATTAAGTGGTTAAGGTCCCGCTTAATAACTATTTAGCTTTTAGTTTCGGAATCTCTCAAATTCTATATATACTAAAGCTCAGCGGATTGGCACTGTTCATTAACAGTGCCCATCCGATTTTGTCCCTCGCTTGCTGAGCAATTTTTTGCCCTTTTCTGGAATTATGCAGTGAGTTGGCCATTTTGCCCTTTCCGCTTTCTGGTGCCGTTCTCCATCATCTGCGGTTCTTTGCTTTTCAAAACCCAAACACATTTTTTAATCATTTTTTCCCTAGAACAATTATTTTTATAATTTTTACCCTTTTTGCGCCACAAACTATGTGGCTGGAGTTAACTACTGACAACTATAATCAATTGTTTTGTCCTGCAGTCCATTTTTTTATCATTTTTTTTTGTTCAAAAACCAATGTGTTTATCCATGGGGTAAAACAATTGGTGATTGTTTTGTTTATTATATATATAATTGTTTTTCTAAAGAACTCCCTCACTGGGTGTTGCAGCTCTCTCTGAAAGTGGGTTTTCTTTTCTATGCATGTTATTATTTTATTTCTCTCTCACTGTTTCTTATATCTACCTGTCCATTATCCGTGCTTTTTCCTCCTATCACTCTCAAGTCCAGTATTTAAAGCCTTTTCTGATTGCTTTTGATTTGCATTATGCCACGTGTTGATCATTCCCTTCCATTTGAGAAAGAGGCAGAGGAAAAGGGGGATGCCATTACCATTGCCTGGTGGTAGTAACGCAGGCCCATTCCTCAAAACAGAGATAATAAATGCAGAGTGGCAGAAAAAATATATATATATATATATGTATTATCTATATACTTAAACCCGGTGGAAATCACTGTTTATTAACAGTGCTCCACCAGTTGTGCCCCTCTTTCTCTTCATGTTTTTTCAGCTTTAGTGGGGTTGAAAGGTGAATTGGCCATTTTGCCCCTCTCTCATTTTTCTTTCCGTCTGTGCGTGCGTGTTGTCTTTTCTAGGGTTCCAGCTTCTTCCACTTTTATTTGCTGCAGCGTGTTAGTTCCACGTGTTGGTCATCGGGATCATTTGGCCCGTAGTGTCAGGATTTCTATTTGCTTCCAGTGGCTTCCAATTGCTTCTAATTGCTTTCATTTGCTTCATCTCTCCTGAAATGAACAAAAAAACCTGCGTTAATCCAACCTTAGAATCCCGAAACCAAAATTCATCCAGATCGTTCCAATCTCCAACGGCAAATCGAAATATCCAGTCGCTTGATTCTCCATCTAAAATGCCCACTCATCGTTGCCTTATCTCTGATTATTCAGTTGGCCGGCGACGGCTTCTAGGATTCTAGCTCGACTTCTCTTTCAAAACTCAGCTCGAGTGCTCGGGTATTTATTTTTGGGTGGCCTTTGCTCTGCAAATACAACTTATGTTTAAATTTTGGTTTTTGGTTTTTTTATTTTATTTTTAATTTTGACTGTTGTGTTTATGTGTTCAGATGCTCGATTTTCCGACATGGCGATTTCTGCTGATGACTAGAGAACTAGACCTTGCTACTATCGGATTCTTGAGTGAATTTGGTTTTCGTTTGTTTAGGGATTTTGTTTCCATTATCCGTTTTTCGACTGGTTGTGCATCTCTGTAAAGCTAGATCTGTAAACGTTTTTTCTGTTGTTTTGCATGGAACCAGAGCCTTTCCATGCTCGAGCTCCACAGGTATGGCACCGCCCTTTTACATGTTTTTGCTTTGATTCCAGTTTTTTCCAAGGCTGACGTGGCGATTCTCTGCGAGGATTGCAATGGGAGAAGGTGGCTGCTCTGTGATTTTTGCAAAGGGCAGAAAACGAATGTGAAATCCTAGACCAATCGAATCTACGGCCGATGCCCATCTTGCAGAACTGTGAGTTTTGAACTCCTCCTCACAAGGGAAAGCCTAATAACTTTTTGTTTCAGAGGTTTGATTTTTATGGAATTTGAAGTGAAACATTTGGTGCTTAATTTTTAGGTTTTTTTTAACATAAATTAATGTGTTATAGGCTATGTCAGAATAATGAAGGACCTAAGAGAGCTTTACTTGGAAGTAGAAGTCAAGGTAATTGTTTGCTCCCAATCCTCATCCTCTCTTCACGTTGTTTCTTTTTAAAGTAATTTTTCCACCCCTTAAGAACGTAAAATTTTATTTTCTTCTTTTCTTGATGGATATGCTTTTGTTTGTAGGTTGATCCAGTTGTTTCATTTTGTGAAGATGTGTAGCCTTTGTCAATCAAATGCTTTGCTGAAACATCCAATAAGAAGAATAAAATAACTATGGTAAGAAGCAACCTAATTTCA
Source organism: Pyrus x bretschneideri (assembly GCF_019419815.1). NCBI lineage: Eukaryota > Viridiplantae > Streptophyta > Magnoliopsida > Rosales > Rosaceae > Pyrus > Pyrus x bretschneideri. The sequence continues at coordinate 1,137,672 of NW_025999795.1, read as the reverse complement.
GAAATTTTATGTGATTCAGTTTTTAAATTATAATCTTCTAAAAACCTTTTGTAGATTGCTGAGCCATTGGAGAGAGGACTTGCTGAGGACATTGAGAATGTATATAAGCCACAGTGTTCGTTTCTGCAATGCAGGTTGAGTATGATATCCTAGATTTGATTTATGCCATCCATCGTGTTAAGTCGGTTAAATGTACTATTTGGCTTTTGGGGTTGAATAATGCGATCTGAATCTCGGGTTTAAAATTTTTGTAGCCTTGAGTTGATCTTGATCCAGAGCTAATGCAAATGGATTTTTATTATTCCTGTATATAAATGATGGCTGTTGAATTTTTTTTTTTTCATTTATTGATATCATAGTTTGCCATCGTCTGTCCAATTCATTCATGTAAAGTATTACTGCTAATTAATTACAACTGTATTGACATTTTGTTTCAGTTGTAACCTTTTTTTTTTTTTTTTTTTTTTCCCTGATGATCCAAATTGTTTTATATGCAGTGACTGCTTCAAGGAAAATGTGCTCTTATGGGATATTCTATGTTCATGTAACTGTCAATGGGGAATACTAGACTAGCCATTTTTGTAAATCAATGACAAGGCATTTCACAATGTCTTTTCTGTAAGTTACATAAACTTAGACAGCTTTGTAAAAATATTTGCTCCATTTTCTCCTTAATGTTTATCTTAGTCTTTGGTTATTTATATGTTAAAAATTTAGTCTATAGTTATAGTTTTGCTCCCGCAACAACGTGCGGGTAAAATTTACTAGTAGCATTCTATATTTGTCTCTGGAAGTAATTTTCCATTATGTGTCTGTTAGAAGTGTCTTTAAAACAAGTGTTTTTAGGTTGAGAAAACACTTAAAAATGCTTTCTAGAAAAAGCACACGCGAAGCACCTCGAGTGTTTTTTCTAAAAACACTTGCATGCTTACGAAAAATATTAAAAGTTCTTATGAGTGGTTTTTGAAAAATGAATTTCCAAAAGGACCTAACTTAATCGACAAATTTGTAAGTTATCAAGTGAAACTTGGACTAAACAGGCCCTAACTTGGTTGACGCGGTTCCAAGCAGAAGACTGGCACCCATTTTGTACCTGCAAGACACATCTGTCATACTTCTCTTCCCCTAAACCTTCACCGACAAGTCCCCTAAACCTTCATCTGTCATACTTCTCTCCCCCGAATTCGAACAAATTTTTTTTAATAAAAATGTGTGATTTTTTATTTTTCGGAACCGTCACACCCCTCTCAAATTTGTCCACACTAGAGAAACTTCGATTAGGTAATCCGATCACGTTGTTTGCAGGGCACATGCTTATATTATTTTTAGATCACATTTTACAAAAACACGAGAATTCATGTATTTTAATCTCCCCCAATCCTACATTGGTCTCTTTAATATATGTTGCTCTAAGTGGCAGTTCTATTGAAATTTCTCCGAAAAATTTGACATTCCATTTGCCTACACCGGATAGTAAACATGCGAGTCTAAACTCTAAACTAAACTAAACCAAACCCATTTTCACATCACCACAATCCAATTCATGAGAACCATTACTCGCTAAATGTTGCCCCATACATGAGTAATTAAACTCGTTTAAGAAATTTTTTTAAATGATTGAAAATGCTTTTAGAAAAATTGTTTCTAAAAATATTTTCAGTCATTTAAAAACACTTCATAAATGTGCCCTAATTTTATTTGAAAGTTTTTCTCCGACTGCGAAATTAAAGCACCGTGATTAGATCGAGGTCCTTGGACAATAGCCATCCTCAGCTAAAATCCAAGATGTATATAGCAGCCAGCAATTTTGGTTAAAAGCATATTCCATTTGGTTTCTATCTACGAACTTTCCAAAACGTTCATGTGATGTGATGGGATGATAAGTAGAGATTTTTCAATGATACCCTAAACCCTAAATTAAAATTAAAATTAAAAAAACCCACCCACTTTTGTCTTCCCCCACCTCCACCCCCTTCCCCCCCAACACCCAGCCTAGAAAGAAAGAAAGGAAGAAGAAGAAAGAAAAAAAAAAAAAAAAACTCTTCCCCAACCCCCCCTTACCCATTCTCGTCTTCCCCGTACATTAAGTGTAATAATATAATTGGTTGGAAACTTAAAAAAAAAAAATTCAAACAATTTTATTGTAACACTTGTTGTATTGGACCGTATTCCTGCACACTAAAAAAATTTGGTGATGATATAGCTGTGTTGACTCTCCACGTATTGTCTCATCATATTTTTTTTGTCAAATTTGATGGCTTTTTAGTTTCGGAAACTCTCAATTAGCATGCTATAATTCTCTCTAGAAGTAATTTTTCATAAAATATCAGTTGGAAATGCCTTTAAAACAACTAAAAGAGCTGTGAAATCATAAAAAAATTAATACTTTTAGATTGAAAAAACACTTAAGTGCTTTCTGAAAAAACACATGCCAAGCACCTTAAGTGTTTTTTTTTTTTTAAAAAAAAACCACTTGCATTTTTATGAAAATATAATAAGCGCTTATGTGTGAAAGTGGTTTTGAAAAATGCATTTTCAACACGACCAAATTTAATTGAAGGTTCTAAGTTGTCAAGTGAAACTTGGACTAAGTAAACAGGCCCTAACTTGATTGACGCGGTTGCAAGCAGAAGACTGGCACCAATTTCTTACCCGCAGAACACGTCTGTCATACTTTATTTCCCCTAAACCTTAACCAATAAGTCTCCTGCACCTATAAGTACATGTCCCCTCCCAAGCACTTTGAGCAACAACCGGGAAAAACACATACAAAAATGGCATCCAAAACACAAACCCTAGCCCTAACTCTGTCCCTCTTGATCCTCCTTTCTTCATGCAAGTCCTCCCAAGCCGCCGGAATTGCGATCTATTGGGGCCAAAATGGCAACGAAGGAACCCTAGCAGATGCTTGCAACTCAGGCAACTACCAGTTTGTTAACATAGCTTTCCTCACTACTTTCGGAAACAACCAAACCCCTGTCCTAAACCTCGCCGGCCACTGCGACCCCGCTAGTGGTACTTGCACGGGGCTGAGTGCCGACATCAAAACCTGCCAATCACAAAACATAAAAGTCCTCCTCTCGATTGGAGGGGCCTCTGGAAGTTACTCTCTCACTTCAGCTGATGATGCAAGGCAAGTTGCTGATTACATCTGGAACAACTTCTTAGGTGGTCAGTCAGCTTCGCGCCCGCTTGGGGACGCGGTTTTGGACGGCGTTGATTTCGACATTGAGGCGGGTGGTGCGCAGTTCTATGATGAGCTCGCCAGGTCACTCAACGGACACAACGGACAGGCAAAAACGGTCTATTTAGCCGCAGCTCCACAATGTCCGATCCCGGATGCTCACCTAGACGGCGCTATCCAAACCGGTTTATTTGACTACGTTTGGGTTCAGTTCTACAACAACCCCCAATGCCAGTATGCAGACGGTAATGCCGACGCTCTTTTGAACAGTTGGAAGCAATGGGCATCGGTTCCGGCCACCCAGGTGTTCATGGGGTTACCGGCAGCTCCTGAGGCCGCTCCGAGCGGCGGTTTTATTCCTGCTGACGCTCTCAAGTCACAAGTTCTTCCAACTATTAAGAATTCGGCCAAGTATGGAGGAGTTATGCTTTGGAGCAGGCAGTATGACAACGGTTATAGTGCATCCATTAAGGACAGCATAAATTAACTTCTCTGCCTCAATGGATGCTGCTACTTATAATAAAGTGTGTTAGGGATGATGACGCATCATGCCTTACCTTTTGAATAAAACATGCATATGTATTTTTGGAGAGATCTTTACTGATTCGAAATTCGGTGGTACAACACATATTATATAAATAGATGCACATTTAAAAAATAAAATTTTCTCCATTTATATTATGGTATATGATGTATCACTCCGTATTTCTGATAAACTGAAGAATTCATCGAATTTTTTACGATAAAAGATGTTATTGCATGTACTAATTTTTGAAATTGAATAAAATATAGTTTTACATAAAGGGCGATATGATGTAGTTATGAAAAGAAATTATAGGTCCAAATAAATTGTCTTGTATCATTATCAATGGTTTTACATGATTGGCCGGCACTGTGTGTATGGAGGCTAGCTAGTTCATATTGTAAGGGCTAGCTTTATACTTATTCAAAGGCTCTCTCAAATATGGAATGAAAGTATCACATATTAGTATAAAACTAGCCTTTGAATGAAAGTGTCACGGTTGAAGTGGTACTACTGTATAACCTATTAATTTTTTGGAGGGATTGCATTCAATGTCTCAAAAAATTTTAGCGGTACTACGGGTACTTTGAATGTTTTAACTGTTATATTTTGATTTTTATATTTTTAAACAAAAGTCTAACGGTTAAAATGCATCGAGTACCGAGTACTCGGAAGTACCCAATAAAGTCCCTCCAAAGTCTCCCATCTTGTTAAAACGCCAAGTGACATCATTGTATTAGAAAGATGTTTTTGGGGTTGCCGGCAGCTCCTAGGCGGCCGTAAGTGGGTATATTCCAGCTGCTTCGCTGAATTTGGAAATTCTACTGGTGATAAAGAAGTCGTCGAAGTATGGTGGTGTGATGTTAAGTTTTGTGATGATAAAAGTGGATTTAGTTCTCCCATCATCGGAAGAGTTTGACTTTTGTAACTCAATGTCTTGGTTAGTCCCTAAAATATTATATCAAATAAATAGGATGTCATTATCTTAATAAGAAAGAGTGGTGCTATCTATGCACTTAATTTTATTTTTCACATATTCTCTGTTAATTTTTGTTATTTGATATTCTTCAATTCATTCTAACCGCTGAAAATTGAGAGAAATGTGCAAAAGATAAAAAAGAATGTGTGAATAGCACTTTAATAAGATATTGTCGGTTTGATAATTAGACAAACGAATGTTGTTTAATTTTGTTTGTGAAGTCCCGATCAACAATTTTTGTTTGACTTTTGACCTTAGTTAATAAATACCTCATTCCGTGGAGACCAGTTCAAGCGCTTACGATCTGTATAATCACGCTATCTATAAAATAACTTTCATAAAATTACGGACTCTCTCAATCTTGATCCTAACCTAGTCAACGTTCAACGGCCACGCGACAAACGGTATATGCTGCGGATATTATAAGGTGACAATCTGTCTCCTCAATCAAACTACTAAAAAAATTTAGACAGTTTGAGTAAAAATTTAAGACATTTCACTCAAACGGCCAAATTTATACTTAAACAACTTACTGTTCCAAAACATACACCCAAACTAATTAGGGGGAAATCGGAATACAAAAAGAAGCAGATAGGACCACAAAAGTGTGCAACAGAAGTAAAAACAACCAAAGCAAGAAACTATCACGACATTCCGCTGGAAGTACAACACAAAAGCTATCATTTGAAACTATCGTAGTGTAGACGAAGGAAATCTATGTTACGAGGGAGAGTTTTCCATCTACGTTGCTCCTAAACTTTTCGCATTTGAATGTTGTGAGTGGATTGGAGCCGCCAAATGGGCTGCCTGCCACTTTGAACTAGTGCGACTTCTCCTGCCTTTACCAATCCTTTCTCCTGTAAACAAAACACCAGAAAATGCACCTTCAGTGCTGGCATGATTGAATAGCATAGCTATATGTTCGTCCAAATCAGAACCAAAAATGTCCTATGAAAAAGTTAAAAGAAGCGAAACTATGGATCCTGCCAAGATTTATTCAAGGATGACATTTTAAGTTAAATTACTCTACGTCGCCATAAATTTAGGAAATATGCAGCAAAACGTCACCTTCAGCACAGTCAAGGCATTGCTAAAGCTTGTTTCAGAATCTTCTGTGAAATCCATGTATATTGGACATACGCCTTGATACAAAGCCAATCTCCGTTGTATGCTCTTACTGCGTGGCAATCAAAGTACTTGCTAATGAATAGAACTTGCACAGCATATTTTGACTGATACAGTTACAAATTTTAACTAAATGCCTTTGTGACAGGTAAATTGAAAACTCACTCATTCGTGAAGGAAAATATGGTCCCGGTAGGTCGGTTATGGCTCAATAGAATAGCCATAAAACCCGTTTTGGTAAAGGCAACGACTGAGGTATCAAGAGTGTATTGGAAATCATGGTTGCATGGTAAGCAAACATCTCACTATGTGGTTCTGCAGAAATAAAGACTTCAGAGTGAGTTGTAGCTGAATGAATTTCCAACCAATTCTATTATGACACTTTTAATGTACCGGACCGTATTTCTAGCACACAGACAAATTTTGGCCATGATAAGGCTGTGTTGATTCTCCACGTATTGTTTCATGATTATCATCTACTGACTATACATATAGCTATGACGTTCATCAGATTGTTTGTTAAATTTGATATTTTATTTCACCTAATTAAGCGGTTAAGGTGACGCTTAATAACTATTTAGCTTTTAGTTTTGAAATCTCTCTGGAAGTAATTTTCCATTATGTGTCTGTTAGAAGTGTCTTTAAAACAAGTGTTTTTAGGTTGAAAAACACTTAAAAGTGCTTTTAAAAAAAGCACACACTAAGACCACACCCAACCTTGGACTATTTGCTAAATTTCCCCACTTATTCAACCCCCCCCCCCCCCCCCCAAAAAAACCCAACCTAACCCAAATATTTGAGTTAAAAGCAAAAAGCCAAACCAATGCCGAATACCCCCCAATAAATAGCCCAGAAAGGCGTGAACTCTCTCTTTCTCAGCGTACTCTCAGCCCAATCACACGCCCAACTCACCCCACGCGAGCTTAGCCCTTCATCGCCCAATAGGGTGGGACCCGCTGTCAGGGCCTATGTCGGCCACCATTATGAGCCCAACAACTCTTTTTATCATTCAACGACTATGCTTTTTGGACCGTTGGTTGATCCAACAGTCCAGATTCAAATTTTGTTTTTTAAAAAAAAATGTAATTTTAAAATACATTGAATTCGACGGCTGAAAACGAATATAATCAAATCTAACAACCCAAATTTAAATCCAACGGCTAAAATAGTTATAAAGAAAAATTATTTAACTCAAAATTCACCAAAAAATTCTATAAATACCTATGTATTTGTTCAAACATCCACACAAAACTCAATTTTCTCCTACAATTCTTCCAATTTTTCTTTCTACCATTTCTTTCCATTTCAAAATTGTTCAACATGGCAAGAGAGCATATTAGAGGTCGTAATTGGACCTGTGAGGAAGATGTTGCTTTATGCTTGGTATGAGTTTCTGTTAGCGAAGATGGTGCAGTTGGTGTGAATCAAAATAAAAATTGTGGGATAAAATCATTGAAAAGTTCCATGAAAACTGCAACGGCGGCTGGAGGGACGGGCTAAAAGTTCAATGAAAAAAGTTCAATAAAGAGGTTTAGTGATTTTTCAATAATTATCGGAATTTAAATATTTTTAGATTAAAATGTTCATAAAATTAATTTATGTAGTTTACATTTTTTTTTTAAAGTAAATTTAAGAAAAAAAATTAGCCTAAGTTCATTCTTTAATAATTTCGGGCTAAAAATTTAGGCCAGAAGGGTTGGAGCAGAAAACTATTTCGGGTTAAAAATTTGATTTTTAACCCAAGAGTTGGAGATGGTTTAAGCACCTCAAGTGTTTTTTCTAAAAGCACTTGCATTCTTGCGAAAAATATTAAAAGCGCTTGTGAGTGGTTTTTGGAAAAAAGAAGGTGCAACACGACCTAACTTAATTGACAAATTTCTAAGTTGTCAAGTGAAACTTGGACTAAACGGGCCCTAACTTGGTTGACGCGGATCCAAGCAGAAGACTGGCACCCATTTTGTACCTGCAAGGACACGTCTGTTATACTTCTCTTCCCCTAAACCTTCACCGACAAGTCCCCTGCACCTATAAATACATGTACCCTCCCAAGCACTTTGAGCAACAACCAAAACAACACATGACAAAAATGGCAACCAAAACACAAACCCTAGCCCTAACGCTGTCCCTCTTGATCCTCATTTCTTCATGCAAGTCCTGTCAAGCCGCCGGAATCGCAACGTATTGGGGCCAAAATGGCAACGAAGGAACCCTAGCAGATGCTTGCAACTCGGGCAACTACCAGTTTGTTAACATAGCTTTCCTCACGACTTTCGGAAACAACCAAGCCCCTGTCCTAAACCTTGCCGGCCACTGCGACCCCAGCAGTAGTACTTGCACCGGCTGAGCGTCGACATCAAAGCTTGCCAATCCCAAAACATAAAAGTCCTCCTCTCGATTGGAGGGGCTGTCGGAAGTTACAATCTAACTTCAGCTGATGATGCAAGGCAAGTTGCTGATTACATCTGGAACAACTTCCTAGGTGGTCAGTCCGCTTCGCGCCCGCTTGGGGACGCTGTTTTGGACGGCGTTGATTTCGCTATTGTTATAGGTGGTGGGCAGTTCTATGATGAGCTCGCCAGGTCACTCAACGGACACAACGGACAGGCAAAAAGGGTCTATTTAGCCGCAGCTCCACAATGTCCAATCCCGGATGCTCACCTAGACGGCGCAATCCAAACTGGCTTATTTGACTACGTTTGGGTTCAGTTCTACAACAACCCCCAATGCCAGTATGCAGACGGTAATGCCGACGCTCTTTTGAGCAGGTGGAAACAATGGGCCTCGGTTCCTGCCAGCGAGGTGTTCTTGGGTTTACCGGCAGCTCCTGAGGCCGCTCCAAGCGGCGGATTTATTCCTGCTGATGCTCTCAAGTCACAAGTTCTTCCAACGATTAAGAATTCGCCCAAGTACGGAGGAGTTATGCTCTGGAGCAGGCAGTATGACAACGGTTATAGTTCATCCATTTTGGACAACATCTAATTAAGTTCTATGCCTAGCTTGCTTGTCCACACTAAATATATGCTGCTAACTAAGTAACCAATAATGCAATCTAGGCGCGTAAAACATAAGGCTTCCAATAGCTTGTTTATGAAGTCCTTGTTAAAAATTTTTGTTTCACTTTTGAACTTCGTTAATAAACAAAAAATCTGCCTCAGTCCGTAGAGACCAGTTCAAGCCCAAACCATCTGTAGACTCTGTTTAAAATATTAGTACATGTGATAAAATCGATACGTAAATTTATGCAAATTTATGAAAAATATCAATATTAGTTGTTTTCGATAAAAATTATAGAGTGTGTATATCAACTCATTCTGATTTAGTTGAAACAAGAGGAAACAATTTCAAAAATTCCAAATCTGCAATGAATTATAACAAAATTTACGTAGTGCATCAATAATTATTGTCGATACTCATTATATCTTGCTGATATAAGATGTAGGTTCTTGATTTTTTGAATATTTCAACAAAAATATCGACATTTTATTTCAAACATCTGTAAAATCACGATACTTACCGAACATCTTTCACAAAAACATGGAACTCTCTCAATCTTAATCCCACACCGGTCCCACCGATGTGATACACCCTGTTCAGTGTTCAACGGCTACGCGACAAACGGTAACGGCGGATATTAGAAGGTCGTCCTGTTTCCTCAATCAAACCTATTAAAAAAATTTAGACAGTCTGAGTAAAAGTTAGACGTTTCATTCCAACTGCCACATTTATGCTTTAACAACTTACTGTTCTAAAACATACACCACAATTAATTAAAAGGGGGAAAATCGGAATACAAAAAAGAAGCGTATAGGATCACAAAAGTATGCAATAGAAGAAAAATCAACCAATGCAAGAAACTATCACGACAATTCTGCTGGAAGTACAACACAAAAGCTATCATTTGAAACTATGGTACTGTAGATGAAGAAGTCTATGTTACGAGGGCGGCCTTTCCATCTCCGTTGCACCTAAACTTTGCGCACTTGAATGTTGTGAGTGGACTGAAGCCGCCAAATAGGTTGCCTCCCACTTTGAACGAGTGCGACCTCTTCTCCTGCCTTCACCAGTCCTTGCTCCTGTAAACAAAACACCGGAAAATGCATCATCAGTGCTGGCATGGTTGAATAGGTGGCTACGTTAGTCCAAATCAGAACAAAAAATATCCTATGAAAAAGTTAAAGAAACAAAAATATTCATCCTGCCAAGATTGATTCAAGGATGACACTTTAATTTAAATTACTCTACGTCGCCATAAATTTAGGAAATACGCAGGAAAAAGGCACCTTCAGCACAGTCAAGGCATTGCTAAAGCTTGTTTCAGAGTCTTCTGTGAACTCCATGTATATGGGACATACACCTTGATACAAAGCCAATCTCCGTTGTATGCTCTTACTGCATTGCAATCAAAGCACTTGCTAATGAATAACTTGCACAGCAAATTTTAACTGATACAGTTACAAATTTAACAATATTCATGCTGTACGCCAGTTTTTTTTTTTTTTTAGTAACAGTATCACAAATAATGCCTTTGTGAGAGGTAACATGAAAACTCACTCATTCGTAAAGGCAAATATGGTCCCAGTAGGTCGGTAATGGCTCAATAGAATAGCCATGAAACCAGTTCTGGTAAAGACAACGATTGAGGTACCAAGAGTATTGGACATCATGGTTGCATGGTAAGCAAACATCTCACTCATGTGGTTCTGCAGGAATAAAGACTTCAGAGTCAGTTGAACCTGAATGAATAAGATGCTAGACGCTGGCAGCTGGATACTGAAACTGAATGAATAAGTATATGTTCCCTAACCTTGAAAGCTTTACCAAGATTGGCTGGCACTGCGCTACCCAAGATGGTCGCCTCAGTCCGAAGTGCAACAGTGTGCATAACTTTCACCGCCTTCAAAGGAAACCTACATGGATATGAGATCTCTTTATCACATTATGCTACGGTCTAAATGTTAGTACAGTCCAAAACAGGTTCCAACCGTATAATTCCAATAGCCACAACAACTTACTTTCCATGAGCAGTTTCTCCAGAAAGCATAATTCCATCAGAACCCTCCCTAACAGCAATGGCAATGTCGGATACCTCGGCTCTGGTTGGTGTTGGGTGAACAATCATGCTTTCCAGCATATTTGTTGCCACAATAACAGCCTTTCCCATGCTACGGCATATCCGGATAATCTCTTCCTACATTTTGAAATAAAAGAGAGTTCAGAACGTACTCAATGAACTCAACTTAATGTATCAATCTTGTTAAGTGGATTCAATTGCAATGTGTAAGTTGTTAAGTACCTGCAAAAGTGGAACTTCTTCAACAGGGAGCTCCGCACCAAGATCTCCCCTTGCAACCATTGCCTAAAATCAAGATAATTGTGTCAGTAATATCAGGTAAGTTCAATATGTATTATTTACATAATAAAAGAAGACACTGGTGTTGGACGTTTGAGTTATTTTTATATTAAACATAAAGACTAATATATTAAACCATGCTAAAAAAGTTTAACATATCATTTCCTAAATTATCTATATTAAAAATTTAAAAGAATTGATAGCTGAAACTTATTGATAAATTTCAAATGTGTTTTTAAGATGCAAACAACCAGGAGAACGAGCATTTATTGAGTATCAAGTTTCCATTCATTGATTCAAGAAATTACCCCATCGGATGCTGTGATAATGGAATGCAAATTCGGGATAGAGTCTGCACTTTCTATTTTTACGATAACGTGTATATCTGCATTGTTACCTGCAATATCAAATATATTAGATACAAATATTTAAACGCATTGAACAAAAGTGTGGTATTCAGATGCATTTTCTGTATATATGATAAAAGTATTTGGACAGTTACTTTGCAGATAATTCTTCAATTCATGAACAACTTGCGCATCTTTGACAAATGAAACAGCATAGAAGTCAACTTTATTGTCCACTCCAAATTTAATATCTTCCCAATCTTTCTCTGCAATAAATAAGTTTAGACAACTATATCGGTTAAGAAAACAGATCACAAAGAAATAAAAGAAAACATCTTTAATTGAATGTGAAAGATTTAATCGACAATTCAGGAATCCAACCAGTGATAGAAGGCAATGTTGCACTTTTCCCTCGCACATTCAAATGTCGCCTAGACTTAAGCTCTCCTCCATCAACAACTTCACAATTCACTGATTCTTCTGTCTTGGACTTCACCAGGAATGACATCATACCACCTACAGTGCAAATCAAGATTCAGGGTGCATATAAACATAATTTCAAATTTTAACCAAAAGAAAAGTAAAATTCAGCATACCATCAACCAAAAGCATGTCTCCCGGTGCTACATCGTTAACAAAATCATCATAGTTCACGCTAACAGAATCTGATGTGCCAACCCCTCTTTTGATTGTAAAGGTAAATTCCTGCCCACTTTCCAAATTGATTGGCTGCGGCAAGTCACCGCTCCTAACCTCAGGACCCTGATACAGAACAACATGTCATCAATGGAATGACCTATATATATCCAAATAGTAAAAAATAAGCAATTTAATGTAATGACTTGATATCGAAGGAATAAATACAAACAATAAGGGGAGCCTTGCCTTGGTATCCAGCATGATTGCAATTACATTGTCTTTATGTTGCTCATTATATTCTTTAACCAAGTCTATAACTTTCTGATGAGACGCGTGATCTCCATGTGACATATTCATACGAGCAACATTCATTCCAGCCTCGGCCAACTTCCAGATCATTTCGCGTGTGTTGGTGGAAGGACCAATTGTGCAAACAATCTTTGTCTTACGTTTGACAACAGGCTTGGACCACATACCCACTGCTGGGTCATCAAGTTGCTGAATTGCCTTCCACTGCTCCTCTATCTAATTAGCAACACAAACTAAACAAATCTAAGCATACATTCTAAAAGCACTTGGAACTTTAAATGAAAATTTCAAAGTGACTGTAATAAAAGCGATTATGAGCATAAGTGATTTCTATAAAAGCATTTCCAAACAGCCCTAAACATCTATCAATCAGCCTATCTACTATCAATTCAACATCCAAAAACAAAAAGTTTCATTTTTTCTCATTCTTTTCTACAATTTCTCGGCAACCAAACAGATTATACTTTTTTACGCAAAGGTGGGGGATTCCAGCTAAGCCCGTAATAAAGTATCGAACTTTCCATCCAAACGAATCAAACCTGAGACCTCGGAATAACTCTAAGGAGGAATACCACTAGACCGCATTGCCAAACGCATCAAGGTCCAAACAAAGAACAAGGAAGATTTGAGTAGTGGCACGAACCTTGGGTGAGTCTTCGGGTGAGACGGGAGCAACCTCCGTCTGAAGGGGACGCTTCGCAGTGATCTCAGACCTCCTGTTCCCAAACAGTCTCCAGCTCCATCCCCTCTGCTTCTCCTCAAAGGCCATAACTTTGTATGCAAAGCTCGTCGATGGCTTCAGCTTGAAGGCGGCGCGGCGGTGTGCGGATTCAGAGGTGGGAGAGAGGATCGAGCTCTGAATCGCCCGCATAGCCACCACCTGCGACATTTAGGAGAGACAAGAGAGAGAAAGAAGAGAGAGGGAGAGATTCGGGTTTTTGGCGGAGGTTCTGAGAGGACAATGGTGAGGGTGAAGTGACTGGCCGAGGGATTTAAAAGGACGTGGGGGAGGTTGTGGAAGTCGCCGCTACTTTTGGCGGAGGTTTTGAGGCGCCACAGAGAGAGAGAGAAAGAGACAGACAGAGAGTTTGGAAGGGCTTTGTTTGCATCGAAGGAAGTAGCGGCGAAGTACAAGTTGCTCAACTGCCTTCGTTCCAAGCGGAGTTTGTCTCGAAAGGGGAACGGGCGGGTCACGAGACTGCTTTGGGCCTGTTCTGGACAAACAGTGCTGCTTCCGCATATGCGGGCTGCTGGGCTGGTTTGCCAGTTGAGCAACTCGCATAGCTAAGTTTATCGTCACATGATATTTCGATTCACTATTACCTGCGTTCTAATGTAGTAATATATTTTTCTTTGCATGACTTTACACTAATGGACACGAATGTCATATGTGGTGAATTTGTTATCTATACATTCTTATTTTGAGAAATTATTTTGTATAACTCTGTCTAGATTTATAACAATACGTGACAAATTTAAATCCACGCATAATTATTTATCAATCTATGTAATTTTCAACATGACTATTGAGAGTTTGAATCTCATATCGAGAAAAGAAGGGACTTTATATGTGGTTATAAATAGTTGGGTTGTTTTTCATATTACCAATTGATTTTATGATGGAATCTCAACTTTCTTTATAGTATCAAAGCAAGTTGTTTTACATATAAAGTCCAATGGGCACACGTGAGGAAGAGTGTTGACAGTTTGAATCACACATCGAAGAAAAAAGATACCTTACATGTGCTTATAGGTAATTGTTCTACTCATCATTATTAGAAAAATAATTTTTAAAAATCAATGGTTTTCACCTATCAAGAGGATCCTCGTTGGATCTTTTTTGTGAAATTTTTTTATATTTAAAATTGAATATATACAGCACTTGATAAAAACTGACCGGACGATATACGATGAACATATGTAATTGGAGAATCTCCGAAATTCTTACAAAGAAGATCCTATATACGATTGCCACATCAGCTGACACCTGTACACCTAAATGGCCACATCAGCTAAAAAAAACCTTGGCCACGCCTGAGGAGCGCGGGAAAATCACGTTGAAATTGGCGCCACCAAAACCCTCAAAATGAACCCTTTCTCGGAGATCTGATCGCTCTCGCGCCAAATTCCTCCACTCCTCATCTCCTCCAGAAATCCCAAACTCTCCAACCCTCGTTTGAAAACGGTACCGTTTCACGGAAGATGGACTTGGAAGGCTTATCGGTAATATGCTGTGATCTGGGGATTGCAGAAGAAGATGACAATGGCAACCGGATCGGCTACTCCAAGGGCAAGTACTGCTTAGGTGCGTTATCTATTTCTTCGAGAAATCTCTGTTTGGATACCGAGAAAATGCTGGAAATGGAAGATGTTTAGTCTGGATTTCAAAATTTCGTAGTTAAATTGACTTTGAAGCAATTTTGGTTGGAGTAGATTGCGAAACTAGGGCAGATTTGGGGGGAATTATATATTTCACTTACTATTGATAGTTGGAAATGGGTTAATTTTGAAGGTAAAACTCCACCGGGCTAAGTTGCATCATTTTTCTTCCGTTTAATTTTTTTTAAATTCGATTTTTTTTTTTTGTTAATTCCAAACGTTCAATGGGTGTTTTTTTTCTTAATTATTTGTATTTGGCTTGAATGCACGAGGAATCTATGGTCTCGATTGATTAGATGAAAACGATGTCGATTGGGAATGTTATTTTCTCCAGTCAAGTGGCAGATATGAAATTTGTTTTTCTTTGTTATCGACAGATAATCTGAAAGATTTGCTAAGGTTTTTGAGGCGTGATGACCCGCAGAATCGGGATGTTTTTAAGCAAGTCTGTAAATGGAATATTGTAGATCAGCATTTGGTACCTATCATTGAACACTGCCAAGCTGATACCAACTTGGTTTTGAATGCAGGTAAAATCGTTTTTCTCTCTTCATTACATGTTTATGAAAACGTATTCCAAAGGGACGACTTTAATTATTTTTTTGAATTTGCAGTGAAGGTTCTGGTGTTCCTAACTATGCCAGTTGAGCCTTCGTCGAATGATGTTTTGCAACAGATAGAGTTTCTGTGGAAGTTGAAGTCTTCGATTACATCTAGTGATACTGTTGCAGTTATAGTATCACTTCTGGAAAGCCCACTGGAAAATTTGGAACGGTGAGAAGATTACATATGCTTCATCTTCTGCATCGTTGGTTGCTTGAAAATTACATCTTCTTCATCGCTTCTTGACTAGTCTTATCCTGCGCAGTGATGCATTCACGGAGGATGACTGGAAACTGGTGCAGCTGGTACTTACTTTATTCCGAAACATCTTAGCTGTTCAAGAAATTTCACAGCAGCAGAAGGCTGGAGGAATGGCCATTCAATTTGTATCTCTCAGAGATAGATTTCTAGAACTTTTATTTCATGAGAACGTGATGGACATAGTTTTAGTCATAACCCAGCATATTGGTGATTCCCGTTGCTATCTCTGTCATGATAACTTGCTTTTATTGGAAATTTTCCATTACATATTCATGGGTCAAGAACCAGAATTGATTGCAAACGCATATTCAAAGGGTCCTAAGGTTGGTTTCTCTTCATCTCTTTCTGAATTCTTTCCAAGGAAAATGAGGTTTGTTCAGAGCTAGCAAGCATTTTAAATAAGATGATGGTAGAAATTAAATCAAAACCTTGACAAGAAGATTTGATGTGAGACATAGATAGAGCCACAAAACGTACAAATTTAAACCAATGAGATTTCTTTCCTTTTGTTGCTTTAATATTCTGAACTTTTGAGCTTTGAATTATTTGCTCAATGATTTAATCTTACGACTTCCATTATTCTTGCAGTGGTTGATAGCCACTTTCTTATAGTCCATTTGATTACTTGTATTTATTAGGTGGATGGAAACACCGCTATTTCTCTAAATAGTCTCAAGTCCATAATGGAGGAAGAAGAAGAAGAGAAAAAAAGACTTTCTAGACTACGTAACATGAGTCGCCATTCACATTTTAGTGGAACATTTACCCAGCTCACCATGGTAGGGAGTCTTACTATGGACGGATGCAAGTGAGCTTTTTAACTTCTTATTAGTTCTTCTCTAATGATAATGGGCTTTCCTTGGCAGGATGGTTCTGTGGCAGTTTTGAAGGGAAGGCCTACTTCTACCTCTTGTAAAACCATGCTTAAACCACATAATCCCCGGGGTCCAGTAAAAAAAATTGCTTGGGATCATGGGACATTGCCTTCAACAAAGGATAAGATTTTAGAATTGCTCCATGATTTTGTAAACCAGTTTTTATCAGGGGGTTACAATGGTATGTCATTTTTTCGTTCCTCTTTTATGTTAGTTCACTCTTTGTTTTCCTTGATGTTCCATTATGGTCCTATTGCACAATTACAAAGTGGTCCGTGTCTATCAGTTCTGATGCAGTCAATTCGTGAGAATATTGAAAAGGAACACCCCTCAATTCAGAAGAGTGATGTTGTTGTCTTCTTTCAAGTTGCTCAGTTTGCTATTTCTTTCCAGTATCACAAGTCTTCAATTTCTAAGGTGAGACAAGCTATGTTGGATAACCATGTTTAGTTGCTTCCTAAATGGACATGGTAATTACTTTTTGCAAAATGAAACCTTTCTGCAAACATGACTCATTTTTCAGAATTTAGAAACTAACCTTTTTGCACAGAGAAGGACCAATATTTCTCATCTCAATCCACCCCAACCCGCCATTTAATCAATGCAACTACGGCCTTTCTCCATTATCCATTCTAAAGGGTTTAGATTGTATTTCTGATATAATGAGTCCATTATGCACAGTGGTCGTCATTTTGCGTTATTTCACCACAAAACTCAAGTCACATTTCTTGTTGGAGAATTTGAATTGTTTTTCCTGGATCGTCTATGATTTACCAGCCAAGCATGGGCACAGAAGCAGATCCAACTGAAGCTCCCACTGATAAAGATGCTGATAGCACATTCTTCAAAGGTGATGTTTGTGGACCCATTGCAGCATCAGTGAACGAATCTATGTTTCAACTAGTCATTTCAAAGTGGCGTTATGCATATGATAGCTTGAAGGAAACACATGACTACAAGTTTTTGTCTGCAGCTGGTTCTCTTATGAAAAATATGGTAATTATTTCATTACTTTCCATGAACACTTCTCTGTGGCCTAAGTTATTTTCCATGCAAGGGACATTGGTGTAACGAATGATGGAAAAAAGTACATAGTTTTTAAAGGGACCAATTGCACTTTAGGGGCCCATTGGAAGAACATATCATAAGTTGCCATTATCTCGAAAGCTCTATGCAAGTTATTGACATGTGAAGTTGGGATCAGAACTGTATTTTAATTATGCCCTTGCAACATGCTTAACTAATTTATTTTTCTTCCAGATTCGCATGCTAGATTTGGTGCTTAAGTTATTGCCGGCAGATTCCAAGGAGCCTCAAACAGCTCGCATACTTCTCTACAAATTATTTTATGATCAGACTGATGAGGGAATGACTCACTTCCTCATAAATTTACTCAAATCATTTGACACTTACAAACAACCCAGAAGGTCTACTTTTTCCTTTTTGTATCCACATGCACGCTTTTTTTAAATTTCCAAATATGATTTTTCACCGTTTGAAATCCCGTTGAGAGGTTCTCTTTAGTGGTTGTGTCAGTATCAGAGAGTTTTAACAAAGGATTAGAGGATTTTTTTTTCTTTGTTGTTGGGCATCCAATTTTGGATATGCAATCTTTAAGAAAGGGAGATGATTCAGCATTCTACAGGGTAGGACTTTTCCCCGACGATCAAGAAACATGGGCCCTTAACATACTACTGTTCAAACACGTACAAGGAAAAAGAGATTTAATATCCATTTGTCTTTGATCAAAAGCAAGTTATTCCAAAATTAATTACATTTTTTTTTTCTGTTGTTTGAATGCCTTTATTTCATATTCACAAGTTTTCTTTGTCAGTGATCTTGCAGATTTGATAGAGATGGTTTATAAAGTTTTACGGCTCATGGAAAACCTTCAAGCAGGCGGAACCTTGAGGGTATGTAACATTCATAATTTTGGATGGGGGAAAGGGGGAAAATATTATTGTCTCTCTACTAAAACCATTTGAAAAAAAAAAAAAGTCACTACTAAAACCAGTTTCCTTTTATGATTAAGGTTTCTAAAAAATCTAGGAAAGTGAGGAAGAAGAAAGCACCGATCGAGAAGGAAACAGAAAATAAACTCTTAGAAGAACATGCTACCATTCAAAAAGAGATTGGCATCTCCAATGAAGAGCAATCAACAGATGTGAATGTGACAGAGAACAGAAGCCTAAACACAATTTCTGATGGGAAAGAAGACACCATTATCCCTGATCAGCCTGATGAATGCAAAATATCTTTGTTGGAGACAGAAAAAATTGAAAGTCTGGCACAGATCGATCGCAGAGATTCTGACCATGTCAATGGCGATCTTGGTTATGGCACAGGCGATTCTTCTGCTGATGAGCAGGTAGCTGCAACTGATGAAGTTGATTTTAAGGTGTCAACTTTGATTTCTGCTTTTGCAAGCCACAGCATCATCCAGAAGTTGTGTTGGTTGCTTAAGTTTTATAAGACTAACTCAACCAGTACAAATCACTACATAGTTAGCATGCTTCAAAGATCAGTGATGACCTGGGGCTCTCTCCGATGTTGTATCAGGTGAAACTTTATGCATCAACTTTATACAATTTTAAGTAGCAATTTCAAGTTCATTTCTCATCCAAAGTTTTCATGGAAAAACTTTTGCAGTTATCACTCCTCACTACATTCTATGACATTCTAGCTGAGCAGAAGTCATGTCCATGCAAGGCGTTTGAAAATATTGTCGATTTTTTGAAAAGTTTGGTCAGAAAAATGCTTAAAAAAATGAAAAATCAACCCCTTCTTTTTGTGGAAGTTCTCTTCTGGAAAACTCGCAAAGAATGCCATTACATTAATGCTGAGTATTTATTGCAAGAGCTTGGCCATTTGAAGAAAGAAACTAGAAACTGGGCAAACAGTTTAGGGGATGACGAAATTGGTCAGTCACTGGACAAAGGATGGACAAGTAGAAGCATAGCAGATGCACTTGGTGAAGATGAAGCTGACGTCGTTCTCCCTCATGACCTTGGATATGAGAAGTAAGACATGTTTCTGATTCCTCTATTAAGCAGGAAATTGTGATATATGAATGAATTTTGCGAAACAAGTTTACCAAAGGGACAAAAAAAAGTACAAAATTTTCTGAATGGATGAGATACTGCAAGAGGAGCTAACGAATATGCCTTCTTTTTTCTTACAGTGATGGAGAAAATTCTGACAAAGCGAAGGGAGGTACTGCATCTATTTCAGATAATGAGATTGATGGGCAAGCTAATTATGACAAGTACGTCCTTTATACTTACAACTTGATTAATATTGTTTATAAATTGTCATCTTAATGAGACCTTGATGCATTTAACTGTTGCAGTGAGGGAAAGTCCATAGAGAATGAAACTGAGAGGGTTTCTATTAAAAACAAGCGACTTGTTATTGGAGCTGAACTGGAGATGAAAATTAAGGATCTGTATGAGAAGTATGGTTCCTTGATCCAAGATCTTTTTTCTTCTTTATGGAGCCTTTAACTTGGCATGGTAGACCTGATATCAGCCGAAACATAATAATATAAAAAGCATTGGCCATGACGTGCATTCATAATTTGAGTTGTGCCAATTTTGTTTTAGTAATCTACTTTCTTAATCCAGCTTTACTGAAATCTATCCTAAGTTCCTAACAAATATGGCCAATCTAGATTCAAGGATGACCAGAATTGTAGTCATCTTATTGCGGAAGCTCTTGATCCTGATGGTAAAGTTTCATCAGCTCAAATTTCCAACAAGCTTAAACAGCTAGGGCTGACAGTTGCACGAAGGAAAAGAATTCGGAAAGCTCAGGAATCTGTTTCCACTGGGCCTAGTCAAATTGGTGGAGATGGAAGAGTAGAGGAAGCAGTTAACACTCATTCTGAATCAAAAAGCCAGCCTTTGTAAGTATTTTGTCAATTGGCCATTCATTTCGTGACAAATCTTAATGTGTGCTGGTTTTGTTTGTGTTGCTTCGCTGCTCCAGCTGTTAATTAATTTCACCTTGATATTTTTATAGGCTAGCAAGAAAAAGGGTCCGTGCCCTCAGTGAAGATCAGGAAGCTAATATCAGAGCTTTGTATGAGCAGTGAGTATTACTTGGTGGCTTGGTGGAAATATGAGATTTGACATCTTCTCACTTGATAAATGCTGAAGGATTGCTAAAGAAAAGTAGATGATGGAAGTTTACTGTTATATTGTATTAAAGAAAAATTTGCTCTCTTTGATCTTCCCAGATTTAAAGACCATAAGAAGTGCAGCCATATGATCGCAAATGCGATGGATGGAGATGGGAAATTCACAGCTCCTCAAGTTTCTCGTAAGCTTAAGCAGCTTGGTTTGCATATTCCTCGGAAGAAGAGGCCTTCAGGTGGCATGCTGAAGGATGAGGATCATAGCGACTCTAATGCAAACAAAATGCACGACTCAGATGATGAAACGTTGTTTTCATTAATGAAAAGGTAAATGTCAATGATTAGTATGTCCATCTTAGTTTTCAGTATTTTGGCATTTTACTGCATATGTCAGACTCCAACATCTTTATGTAAACCTTACAATATAAGGTTATTAAATTCATTATTCAGTTCGGTTTCCATATTCCAAATTAAGTTGTAGGAATGTGTATTGTACATTCCAAACTCATGTTGGTTCCATCTTTATTCTTTACACACGCATGCATACATAGATGTGTAAATACCTGTCTGACAACATATTGTTTGAACTTCTAGGGGCAAAAAGGATGGTAGCAAGGAGTTGCTAGAACAGACTGCGGGACGAGAAGCGTTGGAAGATGATTCTGATGATGAAATCCTAAGCTCTGTTCTCAAGTAAATCTCTTCCCTCTCTCCCATGTTCAAACCTCCCCCGAGAAAAAAAACGAAAAAGAAGAATTCGAATAATTAGTCATAGGATTCTGATTGTGTACGTAAGGTAACCATTTTTCTAATAAAAAAATTGTTCTTTTGGATATAGGAAAACTAGGCGATCCCTTTCCAAGTCCATGGATCAAAATTCCGAATCCATCTCGATTCAGGGAACAGAAAGCGGCAGTGTTTTGGAAAATGAAGTTGACGTAGGTGCTGCTGCCAAACGTGCTAGTCTGAATGGCACAGAACAAGCTGAAGTCACAGGCACCATCAGTGGTAATGCATTAGATGTTGGACCTGTGAAAAATTTGGAGGATTTGCTACGTCAGGACATGGACACTGATTTGGCAGAATCGGAGGATGAAGTAGGTACATTGCCAGTGAGTGGTGTAAGCAGAAGGAGGTCAAGGATGGTACTTGATGATGAAGATGATGACTGAGATTGCAGCACGATCAGGTTTCACCGTGCTGGAGTGTCGAAGGACGGTTTAGTTTCCGACTCAGCTGGAGTTGTTATACCATTATCCATTGTAGCATGCATGTCAGAGATTTACGTATAGTTACGGCAGCATGATCAGGTTTCACCGTGCTGAGTACAGAAGTGGTGAAATCATCCATTTTTCTTAAACCTGCAGTAGAATTTGGATTAGTGATATGTGTGTACATTGTGTAAGGGACTCCTGTGGACAGGAAAGGTCACCTCCGAACTGTTGGACCTTAGATGCAGCGTGGGTCATCATCCTACAAATGGTGGTCCCACAATTGCCCCCGACTATCGATTTCCGGATTGTAGAGGTTGAACTGATGAAGATTTTGGAGCAGTTCTATCGCATTATATACCAACGTTCATCCCCTTGTTTTTTGGCCTGAATGTTCAATTATTACGGTGTGCTAGTACCAAGCCGCTTAATATTCCAAGTGCAATTTCGTGTAATTCTTCAATTCAACTTATTTTAATGGTCTGTTCGTCGGGTTAAAACCAATCGTTTTAATCAGCGGCGGATTCAAAATTCAAATCTTGGATGGTCCCAATGTTAGAGGTTCAAGTTTGTTTTATTTTTTTTTATTTTTATTATTTATTTTTATACAAAGAGACCAGTCTAAAACATTCAAAAGATCTTTAGAAGACCTTCACATGTATACTTTTTGAACTCCAGATGGTCCTAGGACCACCTAGATCTCAATGTGCATCCGTCTCTAGTTTTGATAGTTTGGATCAAGAAGTTAAAAACAAGTGGCAGATTGGACCAGTTAATCAAAATAAATTGTCCTCTGAGCTCATATTCGAATTCGTCTCACTGTAGATTAGAATAACACCTGACCCTTTAAAAAATCGAGAAAATTAGAATTAGATGCCTCATTTTAGACTTTTGTAGACTAAACATTTATGCTTTTTGAGTTTTTGATTAAGCTTTTGAAACATTTGATTAAGATACTCAGATTTAAACTGCTTCAGATTAATTGAAATTAATTTACATTTAAATATCTGTCATATATTTTAAATAATTTCAACTATATTTAAGTCTAAAAATTTAAACTTTTCAAATCTAAATGTACACCCACGCCAAAAGGAAACATGCCAACATTAATCGAAAACGTACCAACGTCAAACGAAAACGTCCCAACCCCGAATTAAAACGTATCCAATTATAAACTATATTAAAATGAATATTCATCTTTTTGGAATGTTTAAAAATATGTTTGATTCATACACAATGCTCTAGATAGTCTTGTTTTTTGGTAGATAAGTCTATGGAACAACTTTTAGTTGATCGGAAATAAATCTTTATTATTGTAGATAATGCTAAATAATAATGATAAATCATATAATTTTGAAAAAAAATTTAATTAAAGTAATATAAACTTTTACATTGTTAACGACTCTTTCTATTAAAAAATAATTAATTAAAGTAATTCCTCATTATTAGGACAAAAAGTAATAAAAGTTATGCTTTGAAAACAAACGTACCAAAAATTCAAATGTACCAAAAACTAAATGTATCAAAAATTCAAATGTACCAATAAGCCAAATGAACCGAAAATTCAAATGTACCTAACAACAAGTTTTGCGGCATTCTATTTAATTTACTAAAACAAATATTTTAATAAAAATAAAAAATCTTAAATCATTATAATAAGAGATCCATAAAAATAGGAGGAAAAAAGAGGTGGACAAAGCACCTCAATCCACCTTATTATTCCAATTGAAACTCCCATTTTTTCATTGATTTAAGAACAAACCTATAGTCATAGACTCATATTATATCAAATGGAACACAATGACTTTTTCAGTTCCTTTTTGTAAGCAAAAGGTATTAAAACTAGCTACATCCCTTTCACCTCTGGCCATCACATTCCGCGTTGATTTGAAACCAAACACGCATTGCCGGCATTTTAATTTTTCCACACGAAAATGCGTAATTAACTTCAATTATTAATTTATTATGGTGTAATAGTTCCAGCCGCTCAATATTCCAAGTGCAATTTCATGTAATTCTCTAGTTCATCTTATTCTAATGGTCTGTATTGGAATAGATTTTGCGCAGGCTATATGAAATATAATTAACAGTAAGAAAATGTAAATGGATTTATGGAATACGATATTTACAAGGTTCGACAAAATATGCCTACGTTATCGAAGTAGCCATATTTTCTTCTTCCTTTCCCTTCCTTCACGTATGAAGTCTTTCTCCAATCCATGACCCCACCACCATTCTTTTCTTCTTACTTTCCCAACACGTATGAAGTCTTTCTCCAATCCATGCGCCAATCGCCATTCTTTTCTTCTTCCTTTCCCTTCCTTCATGTATGAAGTCTTTCTCCAATCCATGTCCCCACCACTGTTCTTTTCTTCTTCCAATCCCTTTTTCCACATTTTCTCTACAACTTTCCCTCCTTTTCTTGGACGAGGAGGATTTCATCGTACATGTGACCATAAATTATTTTAATTTTTCTATTTAAAATTAAATACAAGCAGTATCTAATGATTTCTGACTGTAGGATGTTCGATGAACGGATGGTATGCGAAGATCCGAAGAGGGATCCTCATCCCCTTTTCCCTTTCTTTACCTCTTTCCCTCCTTTTTCTCTACCACTTTTCCTCCCCTTTGCTTTGTTTTTCTCAACGTCCACAGAACGACAACAAGGGATCAATCTATAAGGCAACATCTCTTGCTTTTCGCTCCCAAATCCACATACAATTCAATTCACCATTTCACAAACCATGTTGCTCACAATCATATATTCTGTCTTGTTCGCTCTTACATCTGCCAAATGCTGTCTGGGCGCTGGAATCAGTTCCAACATCAGGTGCTTACAAACAGAAAAAACCACTCTGCTTCAGTTCAAACATGGCCTCGTCGACGAGCACAACGTTCTTGCCTCTTGGGAAACCGGCAAGGATTGTTGCGAGTGGAGAGGAATCGCTTGCAGTAATGAAACATGTCATGTCATCTCTATCTCAATTTTTTTGATATTCCTAGTGTTGAAACTCCTCCACTAACTGGTGTGATTGCTCCTTCTCTACTTGAATTGCCATATCTAACTTGGACCTCAGTTTCAATAATTTCCAAGGACAAATTCCCAAGTTCATCGGTTCTTTGAGTCGATTGGAGCAACTCAAACTAGCAGGTGCCAATCTTAGCGGACCAATTCCTCCCCAACTCGGAAATCTCTCTAGTTTGTATACTCTTGATCTTGCATGGAACGATGTCACATTCGAAAATCTCGAGTGTTTATCTCATCTTTCTTCTTTGAGTTACTTGAATATGACGGGTCTGAATTTTTCTGAGGTTGTAAATTGGCCAGAATCTATAAGCAAACTCCCTTCACTTGTTGAGCTTCAGTTATCTTCGTGTCATCTTCCCAATGTCAAACTGAGTTCGCTTTCTTTTGTCAATTCTTCAAACTCTCTTCAAGTCCTTGAACTCTCGGAAAATTTTCTTGATCTTTCGATATTTTATTGGATGGCCAATGTCAGCACCAACCTTGTTCACCTTGGTTTAGCTGGTAATCAGTTGCAAGGTCCCATCCCGGATGTGTTTGCAAACATGGTTTCTCTCGTGTCTCTTGGTCTCTCGGTTAACGCACTTGAAGGCGGGATACCGAAATCGTTTCGAAACCTTTGCAGTTTAGAGTGGTTGAGTTTAGAGGAAAACAAACTTTCCGACAGACTTGAAGACTCTGTCGAAGACTTGTCTTGTGCTCAAGACACCCTCGAGTACTTGTCTTTAAGTGAGAACCCGTTTTCGGGTTCATTTCCTGATAACCTTACAAGATTTTCATCCTTGAAAGAATTGTACATTGAATTCACCAACGTAAGTAGTTCAAAACCAGTTCACTGGATCACTGCCTGATTTTACAGGTCTTTCGTTGTTAAGGAAGTTAGATATCTCCAATAGTCAACTCAAGGATGGTACTTGATGAATATGATGACTGAGATTGCAGCACGATCAGGTTTCACCGTGCTGGAGTATCAAAGGACGGTTTTGTTTCTGCATCTGCTGGAGTTGTTATACCATTATGCGTTGTGGGCAAGGATTATTTGCCCTCTCACTTCCGGTGCTCTCTCGTGTCCTCCTATTTTGTGTGGTCACGGTTAAATCACGTGAACATTTTATATTGTTTTTTGGGGAGTTTTGATACAGATGCATAGGTTCTGAAATTTTGAGATTAAACATTTATGCCTTTTAGAATTTTGATTAAACATCTTCCTACAATTTAGGTGCCAATAGAAGTAGCCTTTTTTATAATTTAAATTACCCAACTTGCCATTATATAAATATACCTTTTAATTCCTAGATAATACATGAAAACTCCTAAAATCTTGTTGATAAATATTGTAGAATTTAATTCCAATAAAAAGTCTTTCAAAATACACATAAATGCGACTTGCCATTATATTTAATATATTTTTAATTTTCTTAGATAATATCTCAAAACTCCTTAGATCTTGTAGATAAATATTGTAGTATATAATTTTAATAAAAAGTCTTTCAAATTACATATGAAACGTTGTCTCTTCTTGGTACATATTTGATACGATACTTAATATATCTTCTTGGTACATATTTGGTATGTTTGTTTTCTTTTTTGTATGTATTTGGTACGTTTATATTTATTTAAAACAAAACATATTTGGTACATATATTTCCTCTTGATTAAACATATATTTCTTCTTGGTACATATTTGGTACGTTACTTTATATATCTTCTTGGTACGTATTTGGTACGTTCATATTTTTTTTTGTATGTATTTGGTACATTTATATATTATTTTGGTACATTTATATTTATTTAAAAAAAACATATTTGGTATGTTAATGTATATATCTTCTTGGGACGTATTCGGTACGTTTAAATATATTATATGAATGTACCAGCCCTAAGCCTCTGAAAATAGAGAATACGTCTAATTATCTCACATGATATCAATATAAAATAGTGAAAACAACCACTAATTGAAATGGATAAGTCCATTCAAAATTCAAAAATGAGGATCATAGAATTTTAACGTGGAAGAAGAAACCATACCGCTCAAACGTGAGAGAAGAAACTAGCTTCCTAAAAAAAAGGCCACGTACAGAAATATATCAACCTAAAAGGATATATATGGAATTTAATAATTAACATTTTAAATTAAAAAAAAACACAATAATTACATGTAATCTAAATAAATATAAAAATGCTGACATGGTTATTGTTTAGGCGTCCCAATCAAATTTCAAAATAGAACCAATATTTAATCTAAAGAGTATTAGAAAAGTGCATGAGATTCTAATTTTTTCTTGTTTTTTTTTATTAAGATAATAAGATAAAAATGAATAGTAATATAAAATGTTGACGTGACTTAACCGTGATCATACAAACAGAAAAACACGGAAAGGTACGAGAAGTGAAAAGGCAGACAATCATCGTCCATGCGTTGTAGCATGAATGTCAGAGATTTATGAATAGTTACGGCAGCCTGATCACGTTTCACCTTGCTGAGTGCCGAAGTGGTGAAATCATCCATTTTTCTTTAACCTGCAGTAGAATTTGGATTAGTGATGTGTGTAAATTGTCTAAGGGACTCCTGTGGACAGGGAAGATCACCTCCGGACTGTTGGATCTTAGATGCCGCGTGGGGCATGATCCTACAAATAGTGGTCCCACAATTGCCTCCGACTGTCGATTTCCGGATTGTAGGGGGGACAGAATCCAACAATCCATGCCCCCATGACCCTTCTTTTCTTTTTCTAATCCTTTTTCCACCTTTTCTCTACCACTTTCCCTCATTTTCTCGTTACCTCCTTTCCACCTCTTCCTACCTTCTTTCCACCTTTTCCGACCTTTTCCCGACCACTTTCCCACCTTCTCGCATGGGGAGGATATTGGAAATCATTTAATCGTGTTGGTTTGTCATATATTGTGTAATTAATTTTTGTTAAGATTGTTAGTGTTCAATTTTAAATAAAAAATCAAAATAATTTCTAACTACAAAATGATGGATAAAAGGATACGATGAAGTGATTCCCGAGATCTTCATAAAGGGGTTCCGGATAAGATCTTATTCCCCTTTTCTTTGATTTGGATATTATCCGAATCCTCTTTGTGAGGATTCTACATCCTATTCGTTTATCGTACATCGTGTGACAAAAAATATTTTGAATTTTTTATTTAAAATTAAACACAAACAGTACCTAATGATTTTTGGTCACATGATGTTCGATAAATGGATGAGATATGAGGATCATAAAGAGGATCCGAAGAGCAACCTCATCCTTTTTTCTCTACTACTTTCCCTCATTTTCTCTACCACTTTTGCTCCTTTTTCCTCCTTTCCACATAGACCTACTCTAACCCTTGGGTGTAAAACTCAAATTTTAGATTTTAAACCTACCCCAACTTGCTCCAACCCTTGGGCCAAATATGATTTTAAACCCAAAACTCATTTTTGGAGCATATTTAGCCTAGAATTCCCCTCGGGTTAGTGGGTTAGCCCACCATATATTTGTATTTTTTTTAATTTTATGTTTATGAATTCATTGAATCCAACAGTTAAAATCTAATATGATTAAATCCAATAGAAAAAAAGATTTAACGGTCCAAATTTAAATCCAACAGCTAAAATAATTAAAAAAAAATCTTTTATGTATTTCATATTCTTTTATTATATTCCACAAGTTTCATGATGTTGGTTTACTAATTTTTCAATATTTATTGGAATCAAAATATTTTTAGGTTAAAATGTTTATAAAATTAAATTAGGATAATCTACATAATTTGTTAAAAAAAAAGTTACTTTAAGGAAAAAAAAAACTACGCTAAATTCATCCTTTAATAATGTCGGTCCAAAAATTTAACCCAGAAAAATTGGAGCAGAAAAATTATTTTGAGGTTAAAATCTAAATTTTTTGAATTAAAAATTTTAGATTTTAACTCAAGAGTTGGAGATGTTCTCACTCTTACCCTCGTTTACCACTTTCTCCCCTTTTCTCTACTACTTTTCCTCCTCTTTGCTTTGTTTTTCTACGATTCCATCTTGTTGTAAAATCGACGATGTGTGTACAGTGGAATAAATAAAACAAGACACAAAATTTACGAGGTTCCTCTACAGTCAATGTGACTGGAGTACGTCCTCGGGTAGCAGTGATGCTTTCATTATAATTTGGAATAATAGGAGTACAAAGATAACTCTCTGTATTCTCTCCTCTCCTCTTCCTCTCTTTCTTTCTCTGCTCTATATTGAAAGCATACGGAGTGCTCTATTTATAGAGCAACTCCAAGCACACATCTTTGACAATACAACCTCCATGCATTTACAAATTCAATTTTACTTTGCATGGGCATTGAAAACTTCTACCAATGCTGAAAACTTCTGCCAAAGTACTGTAGGCATTCATTACCCACCAGACTTTTCAACACATCTTTCTTTTTACCACCTCTTCTCAACGTCCACATAACGACAACAAAGGATCAATCAATAAAACATCATCTCTTGCTTTTCACTCCCAAATCCACATACAACTCAATTCACCTTTTCACATAACATGTTGCTCACAATCATATATTCTGTCTTGTTTGCTCTTACATCTGCCAAATGCTGTTTGGGTGCTGGAATCAGTTCCAACATCAGGTGCTTACAAGCAGAAAAAACCGCTCTGCTTCAGTTCAAACAGGGCCTCATCGACCAGTCCAACGTTCTTGCCTCTTGGGAAACCGGCAAAGATTGTTGCAAGTGGAGAGGAATCGCTTGCAACAACAAAACAGGTCATGTTGTCACGCTAGATCTCTATTACAATTATTCTGATATTTCTAATGTTGGAACTCCCCTAAGTGGTGTGATTGCTCCTTCTCTACTTGAATTGCCATATCTAACTTACTTGGACCTCAGTTTCAATAATTTCCAAGGACAAATTCCCAAGTTCATCGGTTCCTTCAAGTCGATTGGAACAACTCAAACTAGCAGGTGCTGATCTTAGCGGACCAATTCCTCCCCAACTCGGAAATCTCTCTAGTTTGTATACTCTTGATCTTGCATGGAACTATGTCACATTTGAAAATCTCGAGTGGTTATCTCATCTTTCTTCTTTGAGGTACTTGAATATGTCGCGTCTTAATTTTTCCGAGGTTGTAAATTGGCCAGAATCTATAAGCAAACTCCCTTCACTTGTTGAGCTTCAGTTATCTTCGTGTAATCTTCCCAATGTTGAACTGAGTTCGCTTTCTTTTGTCAATTCTTCAAACTCTCTTCAAGTCCTTGAACTGTCGGATAATATTCTTGATCTTTCAATATTTTACTGGATGGCCAATGTCAGCAGCAACCTTGTTCACATTGGTTTAGTTGGTGATCAGTTGCAAGGTCCCTTCCCAGATGTTTTTACTAACATGGTTTCTCTCGTGTCTCTTGATCTCTTGTATAACAAACTTGAAGGCGGGATACCAAAATCATTTCGAAACCTTTGCAGCTTAGAGTCGTTGAATTTAGAGGGAAACACACTTTCCGACAGACTTGAAGACTCTGTCGAAAACTTGTCTTGTGCTCAAGACACCCTCGAGTTCTTGTGTTTAAGTGGGAACCCGTTTTCGGGTTCATGTCCTGACAACCTTACAAGATTTTCATCCTTGAAAGTATTGTACATTGAGGGCACCAACGTAAGTGGATCTCTTCCAAAAAGTTTTCGGCCACTCTCCCAGCTAAGATCCTTGAGCCTATTAAGAAACCAGTTCACCGGATCACTGCCTGATTTTACAGGTCTTTCGTTGTTAAGGCAGTTATATATCTCCCAAAATCAACTCAACGGATCTCTACCTGAGAGCATCAGCCAACTTTCCAGCCTCGAAGATTTGGATCTTTCTTGGAATTCTTTTAGTGGTGTCATAACTGAAGTGCACTTCTCCAATCTCTCCCGTTTAAACTTTGTGGAATTTTCCCATAATCCTTTGTCTTTCAACTTTAGCTCGGATTGGAATCCGCCTTTCCAAATCAAAAGTCTAGGATTGTCCTCTTGCAAGGTTGGCCCTGCTTTTCCGAAATGGATTCAAACTCAGAAAAAACTTACTTCACTTTACATGGCTGATGCTGAGATTTCGGATTCTATACCTGATAAGTTTTGGGATCTGTCTTCCAGCTTCGTCGAGTTAAACCTATCAATGAACCAAATCCATGGAAAGTTACCAAATTTGTCAACAAAAAACCGCACCTTCTTTTCTTTTGACTTGTCATCTAATCTCTTGGACGGCCCACTTCCGCCGTTTCCTTCAAGTGTAGCCGACCTGCGTCTCTCCCAAAACATGTTTTCGGGACCCTTATCTTCCTTTTGTAAAACAGAAGCTCCAAACTTGTTTAATCTAGACCTTTCCGACAATCAGCTATCTGGCGAACTTCCTACTTGTTGGATGCAGTTTCAAAGTTTGTTCGTCTTGAACATGGCTAAGAACAATCTCTCCGGGAAAATTCCAAGCTCATTAGGCTACTTAACAGATGTTGTATTGTTACGCTTACAGGAGAACAAACTTTCCGGAGAATTGCCTTCCTTGGAGAACTGTACAAAATTAAGAGTTCTTGACCTCGGTGACAATAAGCTATCTGGAAAGATACCGACATGGATAGGCCCGAGCCTAACAAAGTTGCTGGTTCTTCGCTTAAAGTCGAATGGGTTTTATGGAAGCATACCTTTAAGTCTATGCAGTCTTCCTGCGCTTCATGTTTTGGACTTCTCCAAGAACAATCTATCCGGAGCCTTGCCCCATTGCCTCCCTAACATAACAGCTTTGTCTTCGATGTCCCCCAAGGTGGAGGACGACTCTGTAGTTGGGTTTGTGCAACTGGTTTGGAAAGGAATATTGATCGAGTTTGGCGAAAATCTTAAGCTTTTGAGAAGCATTGACATTTCGAGCAACAACTTAAGCGGAGACATTCCAGAAAGTGTAACAAGCTTGTTGAAGTTGATTTCTCTGAACCTGTCAAGCAACAATTTTACTGGGGTGCTTCCTAACAACTTTGGTCAGCTGGAGATGTTAGAATCGCTTGATTTGTCACAAAACCAGATATCTGGTAGCATCCCTCCGAGTTTTTCGAGCTTACATTTTCTTGGTGTCTTGGACTTGTCATACAACAACTTATCAGGAAGAATTCCGGTTAGTACTCAACTTCAAAGTTTTGATGCTTCGCAATTTACGGGAAATCTTGGACTTTGCGGGCAACCGCTCACACCAGAATGCCCGGGAGATGTAACAACGGAAGATCCTGCAGTCCCCAATGGCAGTGGAAGTGACAAGACCAAACAAGATGATGATGGTCTCATAAGCTTGGGATTTTATGTTGGCTTGGCGCTTGGATTTATCATAGGATTCTGGAGTGTTTGTGGTACTTTAGTTCTTAAGACATCTTGGAGGTACGCCTATTTCCGGTTCTTTGATGATATAAAAGCTCGGATTATGTGAAGACCGTTGCCTGTGAAGGCAAAGCCGCAGGGGAGGTTTCAATGGTAAACGGTAAAGCTCTACTCTCCTAACTTGTCATATACTTCTAAACTCCACCCGTTAAACTCGGTTGTACTTTCCGAGTTTGTCGAGAGATTCGGTAGAAGACTGCCGAAGCATTATTTTTAAGCTTTTTATTTATTTACCTTTAATTTTAAGATACTTTTTGTTGACTTTGTAGATATGAAACCACAAGGATCATCAGGAAAAAAAAGTCAACAACAAGTAACATCGTAACTCTCGTTGGGGCAGAAGCGTACTCCAAAATTTAAATTTCGAGTGGCTCAACTTTCGTTCTTTTAGATTCAATGTAATATCAGAAGTGTTTTTTTCTTTTTCTTTTATTCTGATGCAATGTGATATAAAATGTCATCAACTATCTTGTTTGTCTAAAGGGTTATGTATGGACTGATTTTCAATCGGACCGGATCTTCCCATATGATTTTTTTTTTCTTTTTCGGATTCGGAATTTCAGATTCTAATTGGTCGAAATATTTTGGAATGTTTTGGCTCGGAATCAGATACTCCTATCAAAGTTGCGCCCTAGCCATGTGTAATATAGTTCCAACAACAATCATATAAAGTTCAATAAATTTCGAGTGCCTCAACTTTCGTTCTTTTAGATTCAATGTAATGTTTTGGATAGGAAACAGGGTATTTCCCAGCCCCATAGGCAAAAGATCAGTGCATCAAAGAATTGCTGATCTCTATGAAATCTGTTCAATGATTTACACCTACATACGAATACAAGACACATGGCTCGGATGAGAGCCAGAATGAAACCAGTTCTAACACACTGCGAGTGAACTTCATTCAACGTCAGGCACACTGAGAACACGGAGATAGAGTCAGAAACGTTTATGACAAAGATGTTACTCGGACAGAGTTGTCAGCTGATCCTGTTAAGAAGATGGGTAACGTAGGGTGCCAATCTATAGTAGTTATGGCAGCACTGTGTGGGAGAGTTCTCAACCCATTCGCATTACCCCGAACCTGAACCAAGTTAATGAAACAAAAAATTGTGTTAACACAAAGCATCACCTAGATCTTCAAAACACGACAATCAGGAAACGCTATACACAACGAAGCCACTCAGACACACGCATGGAGAAGAGAGAACGACCTGGTATATGGGTGCTCTTACAGAACCGGATGTGACCAACAGTCTCCTCCCCATTGGCATCTAAAGCCATATCATGTCCGCAATTTTTTGAGCTCTCGGAAGAGAGCCGCACAAATTAATCAGGTGCATGGCGAAATAGTTTTATTTGACAAGACTGCATTGTAACCGATATCTAATAAGAAAAAGTACCTGCGACAGTTCCTTGACCAAAGGATTTGACCTGGGTTTTGCTAGCTCCATTCAAACACCTGACACCCCAAAAACAGTTTTGAGAGGACAAAATCATAAGACCAGCTGCAGTTCAACTAATAACGGGGACAAATTTCAATTCTCTTATTAAAATGCTGAAGGATTTGACCTTGATATCTTCTCACTTGATAAATGCTGAAGGATTACCAAGGAAAAGTAAATAATGGAAGTTTACTATTATATTGTTTTAAAGAAAAATTTGCTTTCTTTGATCTTCCCAGATTTAAAGACCATAAGAAGTGCAGCCATATGATTGCAAATGCGAAGGATGGAGATGGGAAATTCACAGCTCCTCAAGTTTCTTGTAAGCTTAAGCAGCTTGGTTTGCATATTCGTCGGAAGAAGAGGCCTTCGGGTGGCATGAAGGATGAGGATCATAGCGACTCTATTGCAAACAAAATGCACGACTCTGGTGATGAAACGCTGTTTTTCATTAATGAAAAGGTAAATGTCAATGATTAGTATGTCCATCTTAGTTTTCAATGTTTTGGCATTTTTACTGCATATGTCAGACTCCAATATCATTACGTATACCTTACAATATAAGGTTATTAAATTCATTATTCAGTTCGGTTTCCTTATTCCGAATTAAGTTGTAGGAATGTGTATTTGTACATTCCAAATTCATGTTGGCTCCATCTTTACACACACATGCATACATAGATGTGTAAATACCTATGTCTGACAACATTTTGTTTGAACTTCTAGGGGCAAGAAGGATAATAGCGAGGAGTTGCTAGAACAGACTACTGGACGAGAAGCGTTGGAAGATGATTCTGATGATGAAATCCTAAGCTCTGTTCTCAAGTAAATCTCTTCCCTCTCTCCCATCCTCAAACCTCCCCCTGGGAAAAAAACAAAAAAGAAGAATTAGAATTTTAGTCATTGGATTGTGTATGTAAGGTAACATTTTTTTTAATCGAATTGTCTTTTGGATGTAGGAAAACTAGGCGATCCCTTTCCAAGTCCATGGATCAAAATTCCGAAGCCATCTCGATTCAGGGAACAGAAAGCGGCAGTGTTTTGGAAAATGGAGTTGACAAAGGTGCTGCTGCCAAACGTGCTAGTCTGAATGGCACAGAACAATCTGAAGTCACAGGCACCAGCAGTGGTAAACCATTAGATGTTGGACCTGTGAAAAATTTGGAGGATTTGCTATGTCA
Organism: Pyrus x bretschneideri; assembly: GCF_019419815.1. Lineage (NCBI taxonomy): Eukaryota > Viridiplantae > Streptophyta > Magnoliopsida > Rosales > Rosaceae > Pyrus > Pyrus x bretschneideri. The sequence goes on along the minus strand of NW_025999795.1, from coordinate 1,102,731 downwards.
GGAAATGTACACCGATTTGGGAGATTCGGAGGATGAAGTAGGTACATTGCCAGTGAGTGGTGTAAGCAGGAGGAGGTCAAGGACGGTACTTGATGATGAAGATGATGACTGAGATTGCAGCACGATCAGTTTTCACCGTGGTGGAGTATCCAAGGACGGTTTGGCTTCTGACTCTGCTGGAGTTGTAATACCATTATCCGTTGTAGCATGAATGTCAGAGACTTATGAATAGTTACGGCAGCCTGATCAGGTTTCACCGTGCTGAGTACTGAAATGGTGAAATCATCCATTTTTCTTAAACCTGCAGTAGAATTTGGATTAGTGATATGTGTGTACATTGTGTAAGGGACTCCTGTGGACAGGGAAGGTCACCTCCGGACTGTCGGACCTTAGATGCCACCTGCAACATCATCCTACAAATAATGGTCCCACGATTGCCCCCAACTGTCATAGTTCCGTATTGTAAAGGTTGAACAACTGATGAAAATTTTGGATCAATTCTCACATTATATACCAATGTTCATCCCGTTGTTTTTTGGCCTGAATGTTCAATTATTATGGTGTGCTAGTACCAAGCCACTTAATATTCCAAGTGCAATTTCATGTAATTCTTTGGTTCAACTTATTTTTACGGTCTGTTCGTTTAAACCAATTGTTATAATCAGTGGCAGATTCAAGATTTGAATCTTGGGTGGTCCTAGTGTTAAAGTTTCAAGTTTTTTATGTAGAAACAGAACAACAAAAAGTTCAGTTTGTTCACCGAAGCATTCGTCGAACACTTGATGAGTGATTTGAATCTTGAGTGGTCCCAGTGTTAGAGGTTCAAGTTTTAAAATCCGTAAAAAAGAGATAGACAAAACACGTCAATCCACCTTATTATTCCAATTGAAACTCCCATTTTTTCTATTGATTTATAAATATTATCTTCGCGTTTACTCTTGACTTTGCTACCCATATAAAACTTAAGAACAAACAGATAGGCATAGGCTCATATTATATCAAATGGAACACAATGACTTTTTCAGTTCCTTTTGTAAGCAAAAGGTATTAAAACTTGCTACATCCCTTTCACCTCTGCCCATCACATTCCGCGTTGATTTGAAACCAATCACGCACTGCCGGCGTTTTAATTTTCCCACACGAAAATGCATAATTGACTTCAAATATTGTTAGTGTGCGATCCCATTTCCACGAATTTGTTCTCCATCATATTTTAATTATGCAGTCAACATCCAGATAACAACAACAAATGATCAATCTTTAAAGCAACATCTCTTGCTTTTCACTTCCAAATTCAATTCACAATTTCACATACCATGTTGCTCAAAGTCATATATTCTGTCTTGTTCGTTCTTACATCTGCCAAATGTTGTTTGAGTGCTGGAATCAGTTCCAACATCGGGTGCTTACGAACAGAAAAAACCGCCCTCCTTCAGTTCAAACAAGGCCTGATCGACAAGTCCAACGTTCTTGCTTCTTGGGAAACCGGCAAAGATTGTTGCGAGTGGAGAGGAATCACTTGCAACAACAAAACAGGTCATGTTGTCATGCTAGATCTCTATTACAATTCTTCTGATATTTATAATGCTGAAACTCCTCTGAGTGGTGTGATTGCTCCTTCTCTACTTGAATTGCCATATCTAACTTACTTGGACCTCAGTTTCAATAATTTCCAAGGACAAATTCCCAAGTTCATCGGTTCCTTGAGTCGATTGGAACAACTCAAACTAGCAGGTGCTAATCTTAGCGGACCAATTCCTCCCCAACTCAGAAATCTCTCTAGTTTGTATACTCTTGATCTTGCATGGAACTATGTCACATTTGAAAATCTCGAGTGGTTATCTCATCTTTCTTCTTTGAGGTACTTGAATATGTCGCGTCTTAATTTTTCCGAGTTTGTAAATTGGCCAGAATCTATAAGCAAACTCCCTTCACTTGTTGAGCTCCAGTTATCTTCGTGTAATCTTCCCAATGTCGAACTAAGTTTTGTCAATTCTTCAAACTCTCTTGAAGTCCTTGAACTCTCGGATAATCCTCTTAATCTTTCAATATTTAATTGGATCGCCAATGTCAGCACCAACCTTGTTCACATTGGTTTAGCTGGTGATCAGATTCAAGGTCCCTTCCCAGATGTTTTCGCAAATATGGTTTCTCTCGTGTCTCTTGATCTCTCGTATAACAAACTTGAAGGTGGGATACCAAAATCCTTTCGAAACCTTTGCAGCTTAGAGTCGTTGAATTTAGAGGGAAACTCACTTTCCGACAGACTTGAAGACTCTGTCGAAAACTTGTCTTGTGCTCAAGACACCCTCGAGTCCTTGTCTTTAAGTGGGAACCCGTTTTCAGGTTCATGTCCTGACAACCTTACAAGATTTTCATCCTTGAAAGAATTGTACATTGATGGCACCAACGTAAGTGGATCTCTTCCAAAAAGTTTTCAGCCACTCTCCCAGCTAAGATCCTTGAGCCTAGTTCTAAACCAGTTCACCGGATCACTACCTGATTTTACAGGTCTTTCGTTGTTAAGGCAGTTGTTTATCTCCAAAAATCAACTCAACGGATCTCTACCTGAGAGTATCGGCCAACTTTCCAGCCTCGAAGATTTAGATCTTTCTTGGAATTCTTTAAATGGTGTCATAACTGAAGTGCACTTCTCCAATCTCTCCCGTTTAAACTTTTTGGATTTTTCTCATAATCCCTTGTCTTTCAACTTGAGCTCGGATTGGAATCCACCTTTCCAAATCAAAATTATAGGATTGTCCTCTTGCAAGGTTGGCCCTGCATTTCCGAAATGGATTCAAACTCAGACAAAACTTACTTCACTTGACATGGTTAATGCTGAGATTTCGGATTCTATACCTGATAAGTTTTGGGATCTGTCTTCCAGCTTAGTCGAGTTAAACCTATCAATGAACCAAATCCATGGAAAGTTGCCAAATCTGTCAACAAAAAACTGCACCTTCGATTCTTTTGACTTGTCATCTAATCTCTTGGACGGCCCACTTCCACCATTTCCTTCAAGTGTAACCGTCCTGCGTCTCTCCCAAAACATGTTTTCGGGACCCTTATCTTCCTTTTGTAAAACAGAAGCTTCAAACTTGTTTAATCTAGACCTTTCCGACAATCAGCTATCCGGTGAACTTCCTGGTTGTTGGATGCAGTTTCAAGGTTTGCTCTTTTTGAACATGGCTAAAAACAATTTCTCAGGGAAAATTCCAAGCTCATTAGGCTACTTAAAGGATGCTGTATTGTTACGCTTACAGGACAACAAACTTTCTGGAGAATTGCCTTCTTTGGAGAACTGTACAGAATTAAGAGTTGTTGACCTCGGTTCCAATAAACTATCTGGAAAAATACCGACATGGATAGGCCTGAGCCTAACTAAGTTGCTGGTTCTTCGCTTAAAGTCGAACGAGTTTTATGGAAGCATACCTTTAAGTCTATGTAGTCTTCCTGCCCTTCATGTTTTGGACTTCTCCAACAACAACATATCCGGAGCCTTGCCACATTGCCTCGCTAACATAACAGCTTTGTCCTCGATGTCCCCTGAGGTGGAGGACAACATCATTGTTGGGTTTGTGCAACTGACATGGAAAGGAATAAAGATTGAGTTCGGGGAAAATCTTAAGCGTTTGAGAAGCATTGACATTTCGAGCAACAACTTAAGCGGACACATTCCAGAAAGTGTAACAAGTTTGCTGAAGTTGATTTCTCTGAACCTGTCAAGAAACAGTTTTACTGGGGAGCTTCCTAACAACTTTGGTCAGCTGGAGATGTTAGAATCGCTTGATTTGTCACGAAACCAGATATCTGGTAGCATTCCTCCGAGTTTTTCAAGCTTACATTATCTTAGTGTCTTGGACTTGTCATACAACAACTTATCAGGAAGAATTCCCCTGAGTACTCAACTTCAAAGTTTTAATGCTTCTCAATTTACGGGAAATCTTGGACTTTGTGGACAACCGCTCACACCAGAATGCCCGGGAGATGTAACAACGGAAGATCCTTCAGTCCCCAATGGCAGTGGAAGTGACAAGACCAAACAAGATGATGATGGTCTCATAAGCTTGGGATTTTATGTTAGCTTGGCGCTTGGATTTATCATAGGATTTTGGAGTGTTTGTGGTACTTTAGTTCTCAACGCGTCTTGGAGATACGCATATTTCCGGTTCTTTGATGATATAAAAGCTCGGATTATGTGAAGACCGTTGCCTGTGAAGGCAAAGCAGCAAGGGAGATTTCAAAGGTAAACGGTAAAGCTCTACTCTCCTAAATTGTTATATACTTCCGAACTCCACCCGTTAAACTCGATTGCACTTTCTGAGTTTAATGAGAGATTTCGGTAGAAGACTGCCGAAGCATTATTTTTAAGCTTTTTTTATTTATTTACCTTTAATTATAAGATACTTTTTATTGACTTTGTAGATATGGAACCACAAGGATCATCTCGTGTGCGCCCTACGACCTCTAATAGAAGGAATAAAAGTCAACGACAAATAATATTGTAGGTCTTCTTGGGGCAAAAGCGTACTATAAAACTTAAATTTCGAATGGCTCAACTTTCGTTATTTTATATGCAATATCAAAAGTGTTTTTTTCTTTTATTCTGATGCAATGTGATATAAAATGTCATCAACTATGATGCTTGTTTGTCTCAAGGGTTATGTATAATAGATTGCTCTGTTGTGCTGTGTGTGTGTAGGACTGACTTTCAGTCGGATGAGATCTTCCCATATGACTTTTTTTTTTCTTCGATTTTGTGTATTTCGGAATTTCAGATTCTTGTTGGTCGAAATATTTTGGAACGTTTTTGGCTCGCAATCAGATTTCCTATCCAAGTTGCGCCGTAGCCGTGCGTAATATAGTTCCAACAACGACCATATAAAGTTCATAAAACGGTATTTCTCCGGCTAATGAGATGTAAGAAACTGAAATTTACGTGACATTCCAAAAGATGTTCAATCAGCCCACACAGCCCCAAAGGCAAAACATCAGTACGTCAAAGAATAACTACGCTCTATAAAAACTGTTCAATGATTTACACCTACACAGGAATACAAGACGCATTGCTCGGGTGAAAGCCAGAACGAACCAGTTCAAACACACGGCGAGTGAACTTCATTCAACGTCAGGCACACTGAGAACACGGAGATAGAGTCAGAAACGTTTATGATAAGCATGTTACTCGGACGGAGTTATCAGCTGATCCTGTTAAGAAGATGGTTAACGTCGGGTGCCAATCTACTGTAGTTTTGGCAGCACTGTGTGGGAGAGTTCTCAACCCATTCGCATGACCCCGTACCTGAACTAAGTTAATGAAACAAAAAATTGTATTAACACAAAGCATCACCTAGATCTTCAAAACACGACAATCAGGAAGCGCTATACACAACGAAGCCACTCAGACACACGTATGGAGAAGAGAGAACAACCTGGCATAGGGGTGCTCTTACAGAACCGGATGTGACCAACAGTCTCCTCCCATTGGCATCTAAAGCCATTTCATGTGTGCAATTTTTTGAGCTCTCGGGGTCAAGGAACCTATGGAATGGAAGGGAGCAGCGCAAATTGATCAGGTGTATGGCGAAATAGTTTTGTTTGACAAGACTGCAATGTAACCAATGTCTACTAATAATATTGGGATGCCAAAGAAAACGTGCGTGCTACAGTTCCTTGACCAAAGGATTTGACCTTGGTTTTGCAAGCTCCATTCAAACACCTGACACCGCAACAACAGTTCTGTTAGGCAAATACTTTCGAGAGGACAAAATCATAAGACCAGCTGCAGTTCAACTAATAACGGGGACAAATTTCAAATGCTCTAATCAAAATTTGGTGCAAAAATGAAACATAAAGCAGTTGCCTTTCCATCTACTCCCAAACTGAAAATACTTGTCTCATCAGGCCCGAAAAGAATGGAGCTTATAGCAGTGTCATGTGCAGGCCAACCAGTTATTTGTAGACAGGCAGACGTATCTTTGGCTTGTTAAGGTGTTCATATATCTATGAGTGACGTTTACATCTGCAGGCAAGCTAAGCTATGCAGAAAGGGGGTACCCTTTTGTGGTTCTGTTAAGACAAGGGCTTGACCATATGGCTAAAATGCGCTTATTCACGCCGATAAATTTAGCCATCTTGGAAAAATAAATAACACTCAAGTAAATACAAGTGTTCAGGAATACATGTGAGGATACCAAACATGTGAATCATTCCATCAGTTGCAGCGGCCGCTAAAATTTTCCCATTGTGAATGAAACTAAGGGATGTTATTGCAGGTGGATCTTTACCAAGAGGAAGAACTGTCTTCATGAAACCCAAAAGGTTATTAAGGAATAAAACTACCAGTGTCTTCTCAGAAAAGAAAAAGACATAAAAGTTTAAGTTGCTATATCATGCATATATGATCTTCTGGCACAAAGAAAGCACATACCATAGCCTTCCACGTCTTCATGTTCCACACGTTTAATGAAGCGAACCCCATACTATCGACATAACTTGATCCGTGCCTACTAATACAATAAAAGTCGTAATACTGACGTTCATGAAAATTTAATGCCCAAACCCACATACACGAACATATATGCATGTAAGTAAACTGTAAGAAGAATCTTTCGTGATCAAATTGTAATCATTCACAGTGCTCATGCCATACTTCAGTTGAAGACGATTGTATGGACAATATGATAAGATTACATAAAGAACATACCCCTTGGATGCTGCTGCAGTAACAAAGATTGGCTCCATAGGGCTATCACATGATACAACAATGTTCATCCCTTTGTTCTTGGGTCTGAATGTTCAATTACTATGGTGTGCTACAACCAAGCCGCTTAGTATTGCAAGTGCAATTTCATGTAATTCTCCAGTCCATCTTATTCTAATGGTATGTTCGTCGGGTTAAAACGATCATTTTGATAATCTGGATCAAGAAGTAAAAGACAAGTGGCAGATTGGGTTAGATCAGTTGGGTTAAAACCGATCATTTTGATAATCCGGATCAAGAAGTGAAAAACAGGTGGCAGATTGGGTTATATCAGTTGGTCAAAATAAATTGTCCTCCTTGCACTCAAATTCAAATTCGTCTCACTGCAGATTAGAATAACACTAGATCGTAAAAAATCCGTCAAAAAAGTCCAGAAGGTGGGACAAAACACCTCAGTCCACCTTATTATTCCAATTGAAATCCCCCATTTTTTTCTATTGATTTGTAAATATTATCCTCGCCCTTACTCGACTTTGCCGCCCAGTATCCTGCTTAAGAACAAACAGATAGTCCATAGACTCATATTTATCAAATGGACACAATGACTTTTTCAGTTCCTTTTTGTAAGGCAAAGGTATTAAAACTCACTATATCCCCTTCACCTCTGCCCATCACATTCCGTGTTGATTCGAAACCAATCACGCACTGCAGGCGTTTCAATTTTCTAACATAAAATGCGTAATGACTTCAAAACGTCATTACCCTAATTGACTTCAGAAAACGACAACAAAGGATCAATCTATAAAGCAACATCTCTTGCTTTCATTCCCAAATTCACATGCAATTCAATTCACAATTTCACATACCATGTTGCTCACAGTCATATATTTTGTCTTGTTCGTTCTTACATCTGCCAAATGCTGTTTGGGTGCTGGAATCAGTTCCGACATCAAGTGCTTACAAACAGAAAAAACCGCCTTGCTTCAGTTCAAACAAGGCCTCATTGACAAGTCCAACGTTCTTGCTTCTTGGAAAACCGGCAGAGATTGTTGCGAGTGGAGAGGAATCACTTGCAACAACGAAACAGGTCATGTCATCACACTAGATCTCTATTACAGTTCTTCTGATATTTATAATGTTGAAACTCCTCTAAGTGGTGTGATTGCTCCTTCTCTACTTGAATTGCCATATCTAACTAACTTGGACCTCAGTTTCAATCATTTCCAAGGACAAATTCCCAAGTTCATTGGTTCTTTGAGTCGATTGGAACAACTCAAACTAGCAGGTGCTAATCTTAGCGGACCAATTCCTCCCCAACTCGGAAATCTCTCTAGTTTGTATACTCTTGATCTTGCATGGAACTATGTCACATTTGAAAATCTCGAGTGGTTATCTCATCTTTCTTCTTTGAGGTACTTGAATATGTTGTATCTTAATTTTTCCAAGGTTGTAAATTGGCCAGAATCTATAAGCAAACTCCCTTCACTTGTTGAGCTTCATTTATCTTCGTGTAATCTTCCCAATGTCGAACTGAGTTCGCTTTCTTTTGTCAATTCTTCAAACTCTCTTCAAGTCCTTGAGCTGTCGGATAATATTCTTGATCTTTCAATATCTTATTGGATGGCCAATGTCAGCACCAACCTTGTTCACATTGGTTTAGTTGATGATCAGTTGCAAGGTCCCTTCCCAGATGTTTTTGCAAACATGGTTTCTCTCGTGTCTCTTGATCTCACCGATAACATACTTGAAGGCGGGATACCAAAATCCTTTCAAAACCTTTGCAGCTTAGAGTCGTTGGATTTAACGGGAAATACACTTTCCGACAGACTTGAAGACTCTATCGAAAACTTGTCTTGTGCTCAAGACACCCTCGAGTCCTTGTTCCTGAGTCAGAACCCATTTTCGGGTTCATTTCCTGACAACCTTGCAAGATTTTCATCTTTGAAAACTTTGTACATTGATGGCACCAACTTAAGTGGATCTCTTCCAAAAAGTTTCCCGCCACTCTCCCAGCTAAGATACTTGAATCTATTCAACAACCAGTTCACCGGATCACTGCCCGATTTTACAGGTCTTTCGTTGTTAAGGGAGTTAGTTATCTCCAATAATCAACTCAACGGATCTCTACCTGAGAGTATCGGCCAACTTTCCAGCCTCGAAGATTTAGTATCTTTCTTGGAATTCTTTAAATGGTGTCATAACTGAAGTGCACTTCTCCAATCTCTCCCGTTTAAACACTTTGGATTTTTCTCATAATCCTTTGTCTTTCAACTTGAGCTCGGATTGGAATCCGCCTTTCCAAATCAAAAGTCTAGGATTGTCCTCCTGCAAGGTTGGCCCTGCTTTTCCGAAATGGATTCAAACTCAGAAAAAACTTACTTCACTTTACATGGCTGATGCTGAGATTTCGGATTCTATACCTGATAAGTTTTGGGATCTGTCTTCCAGCTTCGTCGAGTTAAACCTATCAATGAACCAAATCCATGGAAAGTTGCCAAATCTGTCAACAAAAAACTGCACCTTCAGTTCTTTTGACTTGTCATCTAATCTCATGGACGGCCCACTTCCGCCATTCCTTCAGGTGTAGTTACCCTGGATCTCTCCAAAAACATGTTTTCAGGACCCTTATCTTCCTTTTGTGAAACAGAAGCTGCAAACTTGCTTTATCTAGACCTTTCCAACAATCAGCTATCCGGCGAACTTCCTAGTTGTTGGATGCAGTTTCAAAGGTTGTTCGTCTTGAACATGGCTAAAAACAACTTCTCAGGGAAAATTCCAAGCTCATTAGGCTACTTAAAATATGTTAGTATTGTTACACTTACAGGATAACAAACTTTCTGGAGAATTGCCTTCTTTGGAGAACTGTACAGAATTAAGAGTTGTTGACCTCGGTGCCAATAAACTATCTGGAAAAATACCGACATGGATAGGCCCGAACCTATCAATGTTGCTGGTTCTTCGCTTAAAGTCGAACGAGTTTTATGGAAGCATACCTTTAAGTCTATGCAGTCTTCCTGCCCTTCATGTTTTGGACTTCTCCAAGAACAATATATCCGGAGCCTTGCCACATTGCCTCGCTAACATACCAGCTTTGTCATCGATGGCCACCGAGGTGGAGGACAGCACCTTTGTTGGGTTTGTGCAACTGACTTGGAAAGGAATACAGATAGAGTTCGGGAAAATCTTAAGCTTTTGAGAAGCATTGACATTTCGAGCAACAACTTAAGTGGAGACATTCCAGAAAGTGTAACAAGTTTGCTGAAGTTGATTTCTCTGAACCTGTCAAGAAACAGTTTTACTGGGGTGCTTCCTAACAACTTTGGTCAGCTGGAGATGTTAGAATCGCTTGATTTGTCACGAAACCAGATATCTGGTAGCATTCCTCCGAGTTTTTCGAGCTTACATTATCTTAGTGTCTTGGACTTGTCATACAACAACTTATCAGGTAGAATTCCGCTAAGTACTCAACTTCAAAGTTTTAATGCTTCTCAATTTACGGGAAATCATGGACTTTGCGGACAACCGCTCACACCAGAATGCCCGGTAGATGCAACAACGGAAGATCCTGCAGTCCCTAATGGCAGTGGAAGTGACCAGACCAAACAAGATGATGATGGTCTCATAAGCTTTGGATTTTATGTTAGCTTGGCGCTTGGATTTATCATAGGATTCTGGAGTGTTTGTGGTACTTTAGTTCTGAAGACATCTTGGAGGTACGCCTATTTCCGGTTCTTTGATGATATAAAAGCTCGGATTATGTGAAGACCCGTTGCCTGTGAAGGCAAAGCTGCAGGGGAGATTTCAAAGGTAAACGGTAAAGCTCTACTCTCCTAAATTGTTATATACTTCCGAACTCCGCCCGTTAAACTCTGTTGTTCTTTCCGAGTTTAATGAGAGATTTCGATAGAAGACTGCCGAAGCATTATTTTTAAGCTTTTTATTTATTTACCTTCAATTATAAGACACTTTTTGTTGACTTTGTAGATAGTGGAACCACAAGGATCATCTCGTGTGCGCCCTGCGACCTCTAATTGAAGGAATAAAAGTCGACAAGTAATATCGTAGGTCTCGTTGGGGTAAAAGCGTACTTCAAAACTTAAATTTCGAGTGGCTCAACTTTTGTTCATTTAGATTTAATGTAATATCGGAATTGTTTTTTTATTTCTCTTTTATTCTGATGCAATGTGATATAAAATGTCATCAACTATGATGCTTGTTTGTCTAAAGGGTTACGTATATTGGGTTGCTCTGTCATGCTGTGGACTGATTTTCAATCGGATCGGATCTTCCCATACCATTTTTTTTTTCTTATTCGGATTCGGAATTTCAGATTCTAATTGGTCGAAATATTTTGGAATGTTTTGGCTCGGAATCAGATATTCCTATCCAAGTTGCACCCTAGCCGCGTGTAATATAGTTCCAACAACAATCATATAAAGTTCAATAAAACAGGGCATTTCCCAGCCCCAAGGGCAAAAGATGAGTGCATCAAAGAATTGCTATGATCTATGAAATCTGTTCAATGATTTACACCAACATACGAATACAAGACACATTGCTCGGATGAAAGCCAGAACGAAACCAGTTCAAACACATTGCGAGTGAACTTCATTCAACGTCAGGCACACTAAGAACACGAAGATGGAGTCAGAAACGTTTATGACAAAGATGTCACTCGGACAGAGTTATCAGCTGATCCTGTTAAGAAGATGGGTAACGTCGGGTGCCAATCTACAGTAGTTATGGCAGCACTGTGTGGGAGAGTTCTCAACCCATTCGCATGACCCCGGACCTGAACCAAGTTAATGAAACAAAAAATTGTGTTAACACAAAGCATCACCTAGATCTTCAAAACACGACAATCAGGAAACGCTATACACAACGAAGCCACTCAGACACACGTACGGAGAAGTGAGAACAACCTGGTATATGGGTGCTCTTACATAACCGGATGTGACCAACAGTCTCCTCCCATTGGCATCTAAAGCCATTTCATGTCTGCAATTTTTTGAGCTCTCGGGGTCACAGAACCTATGGATGGATGGGAGCAGAGCAAATTAATCAGGTGTGTGGCGAAATAGTTTTGTTTGACAAGACTGCAGTGTAACCGATATCTACTAATAATATTGGGATGCCAAAGAATAAGTACCTGCTACAGTTCCTTGACCAAAGGATTTGACCTTGGTTTTGCAAGCTCCATTCAAACACCTGACACCGCAGCAACAGTTCTATTAGGCAAAATACTTTTGGGAGGGCAAAATCATTAGACCAGCTGCAGTTCAACTAATAACGGTGACAAATTTCAAATTCTCTAATCAAAATTTGGTGCAAAAAGGAATGTAAAGCACTTGCCTTTCCATCTACTCCCAAACTGAAAATACTTGTCTCATCAGGCCCGAAAAGAATGGAGCTTATAGCAGAGTCATGTGCAGGCCAACCGGTTATTTGTAGACAGGCAGACATATCTTTGGCTTGTTAAGGTATTCATATATGTAAGAGTACATGTACATATGCAGGCAAGCTAAGCTATGTAGAAGGGGGGGCACCCATTTGCGATTCTATTAAGACAAGGGCTTGACCATACAGCTAAAATGCCCTTGTTCAGGGCGATAAATTTAGCCATATTGGAAAATAAATAACACTGAAGTAATGCAAAAGTGTTAAAAAATATATGTGAGGATACCAAACATGTGAATCATTCCATCAGTTGCAGTGGCCGCTAAAATTTTGCCATTGTGATTGAAACTGAGGGATGTTATTGCAGGTGGATCTTTACCAAGAGGAAGAACTGTCTTCACGAAACCCAAAAGATTATTAAGGAATAAAATTACCAGTGCATTCTCAGAGATGAAAAAGACATAAAAGTTTAAGTTGCTATATCATGCATATATGATCTTCTGGTGCAAAGAAAGGACATACCATGGCCTTCCACGTCTTCATGTTCCACACGGTTAATGAAGCAAACCCCATATTATCAGCGTAACTTGATCCGTACCTACAAATACAATAAAAGTCCTAATACTGACATTCATGAAAATTTAATGCCCAAGCCCACATACAGAGACATATATGTGTGTAAGTAAACTGTAAGAAGAATCTTTCATGATCAAATTATAATCATTCACAGTGTTCATACCATACTTCAGTTGAAGACGATTGTTACAATACAGGCCAAGAATTTGATCAAACACGGAGGTATATGGACAACATGATAAGATTACATAAAGAACATACCCCTTGGATGCTGCTGCAGTAACAAAAATTGGCTCTACAGGGCTGCACTTTATATCCAAGATACTGTCACAAGGGAGAAAAAGGTAAATAAGAGCACCAACAAGTACACAATAGACCCAAGTAAAAATAGGAAGAACCTAGGAAATTCTTCACTCGTGCTAAGATCACAGACAACTCTTTTTGCATCGACATTCCATGCTTTAATGCCTCCATCAGCAGTGCCTATGAGAAGCTTTTGTCAAAAGAAAAAAAACACTTAAACTAGATATTTCCAATGTCAAATAATCAGGTTAACATTCCAATGCCAAGCCATATCTGAGTGCACTTTGAAAATCTAATCTGCATACCAATCGGTCAGATTTACACTCCCAGTCAAGTGACATAATCTTGGCTCCACAATAAATGGTTGCATTTCTAGATGACGGAGTTGATGAGTCATACGTCCATATCCTGTTTAATGAACAAATACAGATTATGATTTGAAATCAGCCAATGGTCAAAGAGTTCAGAAATCAGCCAATAGTCAAGGAGTTGAACAATAAATATAGCACTTCGTAACTATAGAAAAAAATACCTTACTGTGCCATCTTCAGAGGCGCTGGCTATATTGTTTCCAGATGCAGAAAAACGACAGCGAGTTATTGGACTTGTGTGGCCCAAAAATGTCTCCTAAGAACAATGATGATCTGAAAGTTATGGAGTCTCCAATAAAACATAAACAACTGAAGCTGAGGAAAAGTATCAGAAAAAGCGAGCAACAAAACTACAAAAGCACAACAAATTGAATATGAGCTTGTAGCATCAAGATCCAATCATGCCTTGGAAGAAATTTACCTGGAAGTCAACCTTAACTTCAGGGAAGTCTTCTACATGGCTTTCCCTGCCATTTTCTGCAATCATATTCCATAGTTACTTAACAGATAATCTCCATAACAGCTACTGCACCATCCCCACTACACGAAGGAAAAATAATTCAGTCATAGAAGTTACCTACCAGTATAGGCGCCATCCTCGAACAGCTGAATACTATCAGCAGTTCTACCATCTCTCACGCGAGGACTTGACTGAGAACTTAAATTAGGATCCGACTTAGATATGTTAAATTCTGGTCTACTTCCCATGTTTCCAGCAACAACCCAATCTGGATCCACCTCTGCTTCTTCTATTTGAAAAGTATCAGGAGGGCAATTTTCCTGAGTATCTTTAGATATAAGACGATTTTGCTCATGCACTACACTTGATGAACTCCTGGTTCGTTCAGTGCTTGCATCGGCTACTGATGAACAATTACTGAGTTTCAAAAATGAAATAAAGGAATAAGGAAAAGAGAAAAACATGATAGTCTCAAAATACTGACGAACCCTAGCACCAAGTATATACAACTTATAAAACGTGACACACTCAACTCTAAAGGATTGAAACAATGAAAAACGTTACCTTCTTAACTGGCATAATTCACCATCTTTTTCCTCCAACAAAGCCTGAAGTTCAGACAGCTTGAGATTGAGTTGCTTGATGTCTTTTTTCAGACGGTTGACAGTAGTCTTCTCTGAACTGATTTTCAAAAGGGCTGGCATGCGTGATTTAGTTAAGGGAATTTTCTTCAAACTTAGATACATTGCTCAATAAAAGGGGACAAACCAATGCAAAACTAACCTCGTTTTCACTTGAAATATACAAACTCAAAATAAATTAGAGCAAGGTTGATACAAACAAAACTGGTGTTCGTATGGTAGCTATGAAATTCTGATAAATCAAAAGTCTATGGAGTTGGACGCAATAATTACCAAGATAAACAGCCCATTCTCAAATAACAACATATATAAAAATGAAAATAAAAAACAATTTTGAAGGATATGAGTACCATTGAAGATCTCACTAAAGAAATTCCTCACAGATAAACGCAAGGCCTCGTACCATTCCTTTGAAAAGTATATACGAAACTCAGGATCAGAGTTTGGTTTCTTTACATATGGAATGGCTGCATCACACATATGAAAAGGTAAATCAACGAAAGACAGTAGCTTAATCATACCAAAATAGAAAGACAAAAAGACAAACCCACCAAACCATGCAGTCCAATCCTTGTCCCTTTGCAACAAATCATTCCCATTCATTCCAAAGAACTCTAAAACTTTGTCCCTCCTCCCTGACTGGATGGCATTAACAACGTAGTACCGTAGAATTGACACCTCCAATTTAGAAAGAGTAGCCAAAAGTACGGTCTCGGATGATGAAGAGAGACACAGCTTGAAAAAACTGAACAGGCCAACTAACTTATCTGCCTGAAACTTAGGTACATACACTGAGAAGATTAATTCCATTATCCTATCCACTTGAAATCCTTTACCAATATCCGTAGATAATTCGGAATCAAAAGTTTGCAAAGTGTTGGTGAATCCTCTAAACACAAGAAACTCCCTCACAAGCTCCTCAGCATACTGCATATTCTCCATCTTCCCCAGCTATGTCTACAAACATATAAAAAATTGCATCTTTCACTACTTATCACTATAATTTTTTGACCAAGAATTAAAATATTTAGTTTTATTTAAGAAATACTAAAAGATTGCATTTTTCACTACTTTTCAATGATTTTTTTACAAAGAATTTAACTTTTTAGTTGGGAAAACGCAATTTTCATTAGCTTTACATCACATTTTTTTTCCCGGAAACTAAAGGGTGATCAGGGAGTCCATAAAAGCAGTTCATAATTGAAGTTGTGTGGCAATTGGTATCAAGTTTGGAGCATAATAATAAAAGGGAAAAGGGGGTTAAAAGGGATCTAGGGTTTATAGAAGTTGAAATTTCAGGATTTTTGGGGAAGGAAGAATTGTACCTTGCGGAATTGCAGAGGACCCGGATGGAATTTGCAAATTACAGCGAGCTGGAGGGGAGTTCGATTCAGCTTTTCCAGTCCCAGGTGGAGTGAGATTGGCGCTTAAATTATTACTACTGTTATCATTGTATCGTTGAAGCCCAAACATGTTGGGTTTGAGCCCAAACGTAGTCAATTGGGCCAATTTGTATTTGGGTGGGCCTTTCTAGATTATCCTGTTATTATTTATTGCATTAGCTCGACAAGAGACACGAGACAATTAAGATACTAACTAGTAACTAGTTATCCTTGGTTATATACCAATTTCTCCCTTGTTATGATGACCATGTTCTTTTCCAAACAAAAAATTCATTTAAACTTGGCATATATAATAACGGAGGTGCTATTTGCATTTCTAAAAAGTCATCAAGTGTTTTCTTTAGTGAAAAAAAGTGTGAGAGAAGAAGTGCAAAATAACTATTTTAGACTGCTAATAACATTTTTTACCTGTTAGGATTCTGGCGAGATTTGTCAATTATATTCTATACAATGATAAAAAAAAACCTTCAATAAAATTATTTAAATACACAAAATCGACACACTTGTTGACAATTTAATATGATTACCATTTATTCTCCAACACCGTAAAGTCTATCAATTTCAATAAAAGTCCACAAACTCAACAAAAATCCTTCACTCCAAAACTCTAGAAAATTAAAAAAACCAAAAAAAGAGGAAAATGTCAAGATGCAAGAAACTTCAAAGCAGTTTCTTGTGGAGAAGTCGGCGAAGTCGGCTTATTTCTTTCTAATCCATCGAAAAGAGAAGTCTATTCCTCTTGCTACAGCCTTGAAATTTCGTAAGCCAATCTTCTTTTATGATTTGAAGCTAATGAAGACTTAGCACAAAATCAAGACATTCTAAAATTCATACAACCGTCCCTACTTAATAGGATAAGGCTTAACTGTTGTTGCTGCTTAATCTTCTTTTATTATTCTGGTACTGTAGCAATATGCATTAAGGTAAGAAATCGTGTTGCTAACTACTAGATTACATTCAATTTCTACGACCGTCATCGGACCACCATGCAGCCAACCCTAAAACAACATCATCATACTGCATGATAAACGAAGCGGCACGCATACAACTGAAATACTGTGAGAGCAAACAAACTCAAAGTTGTGAAGTAAATGCAAACTTTGCGCTTCAAGAGCTTAAAAACATCAACTTTGACAGTATGACACTCTTTTAATTGTATGGACACGTGGCTCTTAGGAAGTGGATGCTTAGCGTCGTGTATCTTCTTGTACATGAGGTCCTGCTCCATATAGTTGATATCAAGATGATACTGTACTCGGTAGAACATTGTTACGGCGTCTAGGAAAGCCATGAAGAATATTATTGAGGAAACTAGTATCATGCTGAAGGGCACCCACCATTTGATCCTTCTACCGGAATCCAAACCACTCGGCGGCTGTGACGACGAAAACCCTAGGAAAAATAGGGCTTGCAGTATAAGATAACTGATGGTTAAGTTATGAGCTCTTGTCTCGTGGTAATGGACGCGTTTTTCTTGCTCTCCATTGATGGTCTTTAACTCCTTGAAGCTTTTCTCTAGCTCTTCTAACTTCATGGTTAGATACGTACAAGGGATGTTGTGAGTACTTGTAAATTAAGCTCTAATGTAAGCAGCACTTTTGCATTGCATGATTGATATATATGTTGCCCCTTCGACTGTGCCTTCGGAGCATTTTCCAGTTCATTGCCGAGCATTTGATGAATGACATGATTATTTATTACGCGGTTTCTCGTCGTTATTTTAATCAAAGTCTTGAGTTTCTTTGTTTGTATAAGCAATTAGTCGTTGCTAGTTTTTTCTGAGAATATTTGTTTAATTGACTGTTGTTGACGTGGAAGAACAATGTTTTCGTTAAGTTTTTTTTAAAGTTGCACATTAATGGCAGGAGAAAATTTATAGTGATTAATAAGTCTTAAGTAACATCTAAACTCAAATGGATTGAAGTGCATGTGAGGAGGCCCATGTGGTTTGGTCTAGATGATTAATTAAAAATATAATTAAAGACTAGGGCCTGGGGCTCTAATGACTTTGTATTTATTTATTTATTTTTTTTTTAAAGGAACTTTGTTTTTAGGAGATTAATTAATTAATTTTTTAATTTTTGGATTGATTTAAACTGTTGTATTTATTTGAATTTGAAACAAACAGTTACACCTGTTTTGAAAAGGCATCAGGTGCCTATATATCTGAAGAACCTTCCTTTGCATTCTTTCTAGGTCATTTTTGCAACCCTCTTCCATACAAACTTCTTAGAAGAAACACAGAGAAGTTATCCTATGCATAACTACATGCACTGAGTAGAGATGCAATTATGTTTCAAGGACATTGCAAATCCAACAAGTTTATTTGTAGAATCCGTTAGTTTATTGCATTTTTATAATTTCATTTTCTGTGATTATATATGTTAAATTTCAGGTAGACGGGCTATGGGCCCACTCCAACAATACTGATACTGTCCCCACTTGGCCACCTGCTCAATCCGTCAGGTGTGGGGTTATATCACAAAAGGCCTCAATGTTAGTTAGAGTGGGGTAATTCTATTTAAAGAGCTTGTTCTCAAGCCTTCTGGCCAATGTAAGACAAATGAATTCTAACACTCCCTCGCACGTGAGATCCCATTTTATGGGTCACACGTGAAGTTCCATAGATCGGCAACCACGGGAGCCAAGCCGGGGCTCACCCGTTCGCGTTGGGCCAATGCACGTGGCATCTTTTGGCCTACGTGGAGCCATGTCAGGGCTCACCCATTTGCGCGGGGCCAAATGGGACCCACCCGTTCACGTGGATGTACAGATCTGTCCCCTGCCTCTGATACCATATTAAATTTCAGATAGACGGGCCATGGGCCCACTCCAACAACACCGATACTATCCCCACTTGGCCACCTGCTCAATTCGTCAAGTGTGGGGTTTTAATACAAAAGGTCTCGGTATTAGTTAGAGTGAGATAATTCTATTTAAATGACTTGTTCTCAAGCCTTCTGTGGCTGATGTGGGACAAAGGAATTCTAACAATATATACAAACAGTCCGCTCGATTGGGATCCAAGCAAGAGCATGATGATGAAACAAATCCTTAATTTGATGGCAAGGATTATGTAAGAAAAGACTTGGTCATTCCGCTCTATGCAACATAGATACAACGACCCGTTGTCGCTATTCGGCCCTGCTTGTCCAGGCGCATCGTTCGTGCCGCCACTGCCTCCCTCTTTCTCCCGATTGGCCATGATGCTGCTGATGCCACCGTCACTTTTCCCCTTGCGCTTGCCGCCGCGCCGTTTGTTCGCCATGCTAGCTAATTGCTAATGGTTGAAATCTATATATCCACCTAAAAGCCCTAGATAGTTAGAGTTTCTTAGTTGTCATGTTTGACGCTTTCCTTCTTCCCATTGGTCTCTAAATACATGTGAGAGCGACGTCTTGAATAGCTCTTTCTTCGTCCAAATATACTTTGGCAAATTATTTTACTTTTGTTGGTGTGTAACCCTTCAGCCGAAACTTGGAGTCAAAGGAACAATTCAAATGGTTTGTTTTATAGTTGTTTTCAGTTTAAATCTGAGCCATTGGATCATAGTCCATGTGGCTGCTCTCTCTTGTATCTAGCTTAAGTGATAGATTAAGACAAGTGATATCATCTCATTGGGTGATAGCAATTAAGGGCTGAGATTGTATTTTCAGTTTGATGAGTGAAGGATCTTCCTTCCTCTTCCATGTATAACGGTAACAAACCACACATGCTTTGTATGTGGAATTCCATAAATTAATTCCATCGTCATCTCTGCAAATTCTCTATCATTCTCTGGTATTTTCCAGATTTTGTATCGAGTCTCCATTGAAGAAGCATATCGAATACACACACACTAACAACTTTCACTTGACAGCAAGCAGAGATCTCGTTTTTATAATTCTTCAGTATTTGGAGGAAGACAAATACATGGAGACTGTGAACAGCTTCTACTTTAGCTTCTTTATTTTCTTTATTTTTTTTCGTTTGGTGAGAAAAAGTTTAGGCCCGTGAGTTTCACGACTTACAGAAGGGATCTTAGCCCCTTTTTTTTTTATTTTTACAAACTGCCTATCAAGAGGGATTACCAACTCAAACCTAGGCCTTGTTTTCAAAAAATTTCTTAATGATGTTGGGGCAAAAGTGGAAGTAAACTGTTAAAGGAATGATTCTCTCCCATAATTATTTCATCAGAAAAAGAAAAAAATAACTATAATTAATGAGCAATCCAAGGAAAACTAAGTTTATAGATAAAATTTTGTAAACCAAACGAGAAGTTGATGATTGCATTATTATTTAAGCATTAATAAACGTATTCATTTCTATTTTGTCTACAAATTCAGTATTCCTAACATACTCATAATTAATTAGTAGGATAAGTGGCAAGCTATGATAGCATAAGTAATGTGGGTAGAGACACTGAGTTTTGATAATTTAGATATAGAGAAAAGGAGGAAAGAAAGAGAGAAATGTGTGCCCCCACAAGGAATGGGGATCCTTTCCGGATGCTCTTTATGAGGATATGGAGATTCACATATCGTATCTTGTTTATCATATATCGTGCGGTCAAAAATCATTTTAAATATTTTTATTTTAAATTAAATATAAATAGTATCTGATGAAAATTGATCACACAATATACAATGAACGGACACAATTTGAGGATCATTAGGATTCTCATAAAAAAGATCCTGCCCCAGAAGGATCTATAATGTTGTGTCAGCATCAGTAGTTAACCCCACTTTTCCTTTGAATCAATTTTCTTCTTAAAAGTTCACAAAGATGATGTTTTATTTTTACATTTTTTTTTTTGCTTTCAGATTAAATAAATAAATTCAAACAGATTCGTGCATGCTCGATTAATTTAGAAGCTGGATTTGACTACGAGCTTAATCAAAATTATATATATACCAAAAGAGAAAATGAACTGAAACACTGTTTATTCGACAATGTTCTTCCATTTTTACCCTTTAGTTGCTCTTCAAATCTTGCTTTTTAGGTTTATTACACAGTAAAAGGACGGTTTTAACCCTATGTGTCCAATAGAAGTCTCTCGACTTCTTCCTCAGAAACCACAGAAATCCAAAAAAGGAAAAAACTGTGCTCTGCAACACGATTGGCAATTTCGATTCCACTTCGTGAGATCTGTTCGATCTTTGCTTCCAACGCAGAGCTCTCTTCGTCCACGACAACTCATCAGTCCACCTCAACGTCGCGTACGCAACAACTAGCACAATCGCAACCAGCAACGGCACCCAAGCATTTACCGTCGCCTGGGAAGAACAGCAGTAGAACCCATTTTGCTAAAGGTAAGCAATTTATCCTAATTTAGAATTCAAAAGTTCTTTACAAAAGCAATTTATCTTCTCAAACACAAAGGAAATTGGCAAGTTATAGGGTATAAAAAATTCTGATAAAATCCGAACAAGGAATTTAGGTCTTGGTATTAAGGATTGTTTTTGGTTGTGAAAAAGTTTGATTGAAAGAGTTCTATCAAAAAGAGGTGAAACGCTGCTCAATACCTGGTATGTCTATCTATACGTGATTTTGGGGGTTTTGTGAGAGAATAGGAATTATGCGAGCATTTGATTTTTATTTATGAGATTTCTAAACAATATTATAAATACTTTTGAGATTGGGAGACAAAACCCACAAATTCAAATCAGACCAAAAATAAATAAAAATTTAACGACTTAAAGATCAAACTCCAAAAGGGTATTAAATACAAGGCTTATTTGATCAATTGGATGTGAAAATTTTGAACTTTGAAGAAGCAAAAGAGGAGAGTTTTTAACTAAGCAGAATCATCCATGTATTAGTATGTTAATTCTTTTGTACCGAAAAAGAAATTACTTGGGAAGCAGAAAGTTGCCACTTTTATTATTTAAATGACGGTATGCAGGAAAAATCCTTTTTTGACGCCATATACTGAGGAGTTGATTACACTACAGTATTCTATAACTAGCTTTGAAAAACAACTTTAAGCTTTGATTATGTGTTCTCATAACCTCCTGCTCTGTAAACTATCTGTGTAGGTTTTAAAAAAGTTTAGCTTCTTTTTCGTGTTTTTAATTTCGCATTACGCCTCAAGATTTGTGCTTGGTTTTCAACGTCTGTTTCTGTATCAAAATTGAGTTTATTTTGTTTGTAAGAATCAGGTGAGAGTGGTAATGGATTATAGTGAGATTTGAGAGAGTTGGAGTGGATTATAGTGAGATATTTTGGGTTTTGAAGTTAAAAGTTGGGTTTTAATTGCATACCAATTGCTGCATGATATATTTTGCCATATTGGCAAGATATTGTGCCAATGAGTATCTATCTTTTAAAATTGGCACATGTTAGATCCCACATCACCCAAGGTAGAGGATCATCTATGTCTTATATGTACATGCTCACCTCCTTTAGCATGAGGCCTTTTGGGAGCTCACTAACTTCGGAGTTCATCGGAACTCTGAAGTTAAGCGAGTTCGCACAAGAGCAATCCCAGGATGGATGACCCACTGGGAAGTTCTCGTGTGAGTTTCCAAAAACAAAACGTAAAGGCGTGGTCGGGACCCAAAACGAACAATATCGTGCTACGATGGAGTCGAGCCCGGGTTGGGATGTGACAATTTGGTATTAGAGCCAATCCCTAACCGGAAGTGTGCCAACGAGGGTGTTGGGCCCCTAAGGGGGGTGGATTGTTAGATCTCACATCACCCAGGGGAGGGGATCCTCTATGCCTTATATGTACATGCCCACCTCCTTTAGCACGAGGCTTTTTGGAAGCTCATTGGCTTCGAAGTTCATCAGAACTCTGAAGTTAAGCGAGTTCGCACGAGAGCAATCCCAGAATGGGTAACACGTTGGGAAGTTCTTGTGTGAGTTCCCAAAAACAAAACCGTGAGGGTATGGTCGGGGCCTAAAACGAGCAATATCATGCTACAGCGGAGTCGAGCTCGGGATGTGGTGGAGCCCGGGTCGGGATGTGACAAGTTAAATTTAGAGTTATCTTGAAAATATTTGTAGTACTTTAAGCAGTCTTGAATATACCCATAACTTGGCAGTTTAATTCTTGTTTGAGCTGTCTTTGGCTGATTCAATGTCATGTGGTTGGAACTACTGGTAATGTTTTGAAGGTACAAGAAGACACATAATAGAACCTGAATGGGAAGAAGAAAGAAGAAAGCTAGCTTTTCAACCGATAAGCTAAAATCAATCCCCTCAATCTCCTCATCGGCGGTGGAAGCGAGGACCACCAGGTTCACTTTCTTAATTTCATCTTCATTTTTGCTCTTTTTAGTCGATTTAAGAAATGAAGAATCAGAAAACATTAAGCACTCTAAACGGTTGAGCAAATTAAAACTGAAATTTGAGCCTATTTGAGAGAGTTACTTAGTGAAGAATGCTTACTTTTGTTACCTAAAGGTGTTTATAAAGAATATGATGTAACATATAGTATTAACAACAAGCCTATCACAACATCCCACAATCTGTCATAATCTCGGTATACCCTTTTTTCCCTGATATCACGTGTCCTGCAAATTAAACTTAATTTTTGGTGCAGATTAATTAAAAATCATGCTCTGGATATACATGGGAAATTGCCAAACAAGTTTCCATCTATCCCCAAGTATCTGTTTTTTCTCTCTGTTTATGTGGTTTTTTTTTTTTTTTTTAACAATTAGTTTGTTTACTCTGCTCTGACTTTAAAAATAGGATCCGAAATTTACACTGCTCGGTAATCTATAAACATTGAAAACAATAAAAGGTTAGCAGGCGAGATTAAATGGTTAGCAATATTTGCTCTCCCTTCCAATTACATGCAATCAGCTTTTCAAAATCGACTTTCATCTCATGAAATACCTTTTCAATTCCATTCCATACACTGAAAATGAAACTGAGAGCAAGAATCGAAAACATCATTGCTAATTTTTGGTCTGTACTATGAACTATACAATTTTCAAATTACACTTTATAGTAGTTACTTTCATTAAAGCTGAATTTTCCGACGAAAACAATACAAATTAGAATATAATAGATTTTCAGCCAGCAAGATTAACTTGCAAATATAATTGGATCTGTTTTCATTGCTCAAACAAAGTCACACACAATTTGTAGTAAGCTAAAATTCGTAAGCATGCTTTTGATTTCCTAACTGTAGAAAAAACACTCGTATTATATTCTAATTTATATGTTCCTGGCTGAAAATTCAACTTTAAAATAGTCGATTTCGTTCACCCTCATCCAAACAATTCTCTCATACATTTGATCCGAATTAAGAATGAAATGAAATTGACTGAAAACTGAAATATGGATTACAACTTTTCCTTGCGTATTAGACCAATTTGGTTTGAGCGTGATTGAGTTGATTGGTTTGCATATGAATGATTTTGGTAATTTGGATTCATATGCGATTTAAGGTTTAAACTTATTCGTTAATATCATCTGTTGTTCCAACCATACATATTTTGTTTTTCATTTTTACTAAAACTATCAAGTTCTATTTTTTTAAATTTGTAACATAGAAATAAAAAAGCCTGCACACAAGAAGGTAAAAATGAAGTTTTGAAATGCAATGAAAAATGATGTGAGAACTTGCGATTATTTTTGCTGCATATATAGAAATGAACAACCATAGAGTGGGATCACGTACTTTGTACAACCAATCTTTGAAAAGTTGATTGGTCAACCAATATGTAGTTGAAATTGTTTAGCTTTCTATTCATTGCCATTGTCTAATTTTTATGTTATTTTTATTTTATTTTTTCTGATCGAGTTTTGATGTTACATTGTATTTATCAAAAAGTTTGGGGAGGGTTTAGACCAGTTTTGAGAGGATGATTTCAGCATAAGATGCTCACTTGCGAACTACCTCAGCACAAACCTCAGCCTATAATACTATTCTATTATGTCGCAATCATTGTATGCTGTCTGCAACTATAGTGGTGTTCTGAATATAAAACTAGTTTTGTTGTAAGATAATTATCAAAGTCGCAAAGATGTAATTAGGTTCTAGAAGGGCAGACCTGTTATTAGCATGTATTCTGGGGATGTTTTACCATACAACTAATCAAGGATTTATCATATTTTTTACTTTCTCATCATGTGATCATGTACCTAGAGTTATAAAAATGGGATTTGGATCCTCTTCTGAGCTTAGAAATCTAAGCCTCCTGATCAAATCACATGGACCGTTAGATTTTGATCCAACGGCTACAAACCTGAGATCCTCCTAAAAGTTATAATAATTGCAACCGTTGGATCAAAATCCATCGACCCATGTGATTTAGTTGGACGCTTAGATTTCTGAGCTTAGGACAGGATCCAAAGTCCATAAAAATGTATGATAAATATGTGGTTATACCCATTAATCTTTGCGTTTTTCGTGTCGGGTAAATCAACACAAATTTAGGGGTAGGGGGGGGGAAGTAAGACGTTTATTAGTGCTTTAAGCCTATGCATATAGAATAGGGTGGAAAAGAAAAATACCGAAAACAAACCGAACCAAAAAATTTCCAAAACCGAAACAAAAAAATCTCAGACCAAAAATTTCGAAAATTTCGGTACCCAATCCCAAACCGATACCGAAATTTTGGTAGGGGAATCAGTCTCACATTTTCATTCGTTCGGTAATCTCAAACCGAACCGAAATAAAAAATATATATATTTGGAATTGTAACAGCCGTTGGATTTAATTGAGATTTAATCCTAACCATTGAATCCAAATAAAACCGTCAGTCTCTCTCTCGACCTCACCTCACCCTACTCTCTCATCTTCACCGATTTCTCTCGATGTCTATCCTCCTTCTTATTTGTCGTCTTCCAATTTGGCCACTTCACATAAGTGACTCACCTCTCTCTGTCGATTGACCTCTCTGATCTCTCTCTCGACTTTTCATCCCTCACTGAAAAACATGTTGCAGGAATGGCAGCAGCTCAAGTGATAGCATCGTCAATCCTTACCAAGAGTTTGGCTTTGTTTGAAAGACTCAGACCTTCAAGCCTTAAGTTAACTCAGTCTCAGACTCTTTGTCTCTTTGTCACTCCTTCTCAAATTCGAAGCTTAGTAGCCACCTATCCTCTCACAATTTGACTCCGACAAACCTCTCCACTATGGCCACCACCACACCTCACGACCTCATCCTCCACCACTAATTCTCTCTAGTCTCTCTATGTGTGGGGTTTCGAATTAAGGTTAGGGTTTTGACTGGGGTTGAGGGTTTCAAATTGGGGCTTAGGGCTTCGAATTAGGGGCTCAGGTCAAGAAGAGGATGCGGGTCATCTACCTATCTCTTCACTATGTCATCTCTCTCGACCACCGATTCACTGTCACTTTCTCTGATTTCAATTTGGGTTTTTAATGTAGGTTTAGATGATTTCAATTTCAATCTAGATTATGTGAATTTTGATGCAAGTTCGATTTCGGGAAATCCCGAAATACCAAAAATATTTCCAGAATCCCGAAATTTAGTTCGAGACCAGTTGTTGGATTCTTGTCCCGAAAATTTTTGGTTCGGGATTTGGTATACCATTTTCAGTTCGGTATCCCATACCAAACCAAGCTGTAGAAAAAACGACCTTCAAATCTTCTGTATCATGCCTTTGTGCCATATAGGATGCATTTTTACTCACCACCATCAACAATATGGTGTATGCTCACCATGCACCTAATCATTTGCTAAGTGTCATTGCACTTAACCTTGATTAAAAAAAAAATTCAAAATTAAAAATGTAACATTTAATGTGAAAATTAACTAGAGTTAAGTAAAATGACATACAACAGATGGTTAGGTATGTGGTGAGTACAAATCATAGCATAGTACGTGGTAAGCAAAAATACTGCATGCCAAATAAATGTCAATCTCTTATATTTTGACATATAATCCCTAAACATAATGGCGCTAACTTAATAAAATTAGAAAAAAAAAATAATAATTCAGAAAATCCAAAAGCTCCCCCAACCCTATCGGCCTCCTTTCCTCTTTTCTACCTACATTTTCTCTCTCTTTCTATGGAACCAAATGTGATATTGAAGTTGTGATGCTGAGGGAGTGCGTTTGGCGGTTTCTTGGACGAGAAGTGGTAGTGAGATAGCGTGGGGCGGTGGTGGATGTTGAGTTTTGGGAGAGGTGATTGTGGTAGAGCAAATCTGGTGGTATAGCTAAAAAAATAATACCATTTGGAGCTGGACAACCAAGAGGTCCAGTGAGTAAGCACCGATGAGGATTTTAGGAGGTACCATAGAGATCGTGGTGAGCGATTCGGGTGCGTGGATCGAAAATTTTTGCAGGGCCGCTTCATTTTGGAATTATATTTAGGCTAAGCTTGTGTCTTATTTGGGTTGAGTTTTCGTTCTTGATTAGATCATATGTAACCCTAATTTCTATATATACTCTATAAATCGAACCTTAAGGATGGTTTATTTTGTAGTGGCAAATTTGTGACAGTTTTGTGAGAGCCAGTTTGTAAGTTTGAGAGTTAGAGAGCAGTTTGGGAGAGTTCTCCATTCTCGTTTGGTTTTGTTAGAGTTTGTGCTTCGCATATACAGCAGACTTCCGTACCAAACTACATAAATCTCTTGTGTTTTATTTGAAATTGTTTGTTTTTAGTTTTCGCCTACGACTTAATATCCAATATTGCTCTTAGAATCGTTTGTGTTTGAGATGGAGATAAGTTTGAGCCCAAAGTAAAGAGAAAAATCATAACCACCAGACAGTCCTCCACTTGTCTTACAAGAGATTACATTACAAAACTTTTTGTTCGAAAAATCAACCACACAACAAAACTTTTTGTTCCAAAATTTCAACAAGAGATTACATTATCAAATGGACAAAATGTTTGAAAACAATACTCGAGCTTTCAATGTCAAAACCTATTTACATATGAATTTCAACATACAAAACTTTTTGTTCCAAATTTCAACAAGAGATTACATTATCAAATGGACAAAATGATTGAAAACAATACTCGAGCTTTCAATGTCAAAACCTATTTACATATGAATTTCAACATACTTTGAATTTTAGGATCCGAAAATGTTATAATATGAGCAAAGACAAAATGAACTTGATCATTCACCATCTACTTTTTTATCCATCCCCACTGATATATGGGTGTGAAAGCCACAATTTATATATTCTCATGCAAATAATTAGAACTCCGAACTCATAGTCCAGTATCCAAGACCACACTGCATTCATTCACCACGTACCCCAACATCCAACTGCGCCTGTAGGCTGACCAAATACTGGGGCAACTTTTTTCAAAATTTAGCTCACCCACCAGTACTTAGATGTGTCATCATTTCTTAAATTTCTTCGATGCATGAAAGTCTTCCTCTCCCTCCCGGTTCCACAAATAGCACAGCCACCTTTTTTTTTTTTTTTTTTTTCCCTTGTTCTAGCGTAATCAGCTTTTCAACAAATAAGCTTCCAAAGGCAATGGCCTCTACTTATTTTTCTACTTATTTGGTGGCACTGTTCTTCTTGGTTGTAGCTGGGTTTGATACCTGCTCGGCTAGCCGGATTGGTTTGGGTTCGAGGCTGTTGGCTAGAGAGAACCAAACGTTCGTCTCAGATAATGGCACATTTGCTTTAGGGTTCACTCCAACGTCGGACGATGACTACAGACTTCAACTGGCAATTTGGTTTGCGGAGCTTCCCGGAGATCGAACCATAGTATGGTCTGCTAACAGGTTAATCATCCAAAGCCTCCTCGTTTTAATCCCTTGAAAAAGCAAATTGACAAAACTAGATCTTAACCAGTAGATCTAGGTCCATAAATATTACGACAGCAAATATATTTCTCTCTTTATGTGATTTCTTTTTATTTTTCATTGAATTATAACTTGCTTAATAATTTTTTAAACTTGTGTCCATGAATAAGTCTCAGTTAAGAAAGACGAATGAAAATGTTATGTTTGACTTACAAGGCTAGTGTATTTTTATGTGTAGCATACTTTAACTAGTCCAAGAATAAAAAATATCTTGAAAAATTAGTTGAAGTGATCAATTTACAAATGGCATTTGTTGAAATGATCTGATTTTCCGATATCTGATCGATATGTTATCAGTCCTTGACTTTGATCCATCATTTTGCCGAATATCTTGCATATAGAATGTTGCATATAAAGTGAATAATTAATAGACTTCGACTAATTAGAAGAAGTAAAAAAAAAAATCACAAACCAGTCCCCCCATCTCTAGTCTTTACAATAGCTTTTGCAGGTTGCAAATTTCATTTTGTCTCAATCATCTAAATGTATAGGAACTCAGCCGTCTCCAACAATGCAATCCTAGAGCTTGATACAACTGGAAACCTTGTCCTCACGGATGGAGATGCTACCACGTGGACCTCAAACACCTCCGGCGCTGGTGTTGAAGGCGCAACATTGCAAGAATCTGGAAACTTTGTTATCTACAATGATGTCAAGGACCCTGTGTGGCAGAGTTTCTCACACCCATCTGACACTCTCCTCCCAAACCAACCTCTTTCAGTCTCTTTAGAGCTAACAACTTCGAAGTCCCCCTCACATGGTGGTTACTATGCACTCAAAATGCTTCAACAACGCGCTTCCTTAAGCCTTGCCTTGACTTACAACGTGCCTGAAACTTTATACAATTCCTCCCCTGAATCATACTATAACTATTCTTATTGGAACGGACCAGACATATCAAATGTAACTGGGATGTTGCAGCGGTTTTAGATGAAGCAGGCAGCTTTGGAATTGTGTATGGGGAGTCATCAGATGGAGCTGTTTATGTGTACAAGAATGATGGTGATAATGGGGGACTATCAGCAGCATCAAACATATCAACCAGATCATCGGTTCTTCGAAGACTGTTTCTCGAGAGTAATGGGAATTTGCGCTTGTATCGTTGGGATAATGATGTTAACGGGTCAAGGCAATGGGTGCCAGAGTGGGCTGCAGTTTCAACACCATGTGACATTGCTGGAATTTGTGGCAATGGGATATGTAATTTGGATATGAGTATGACTAATGCTTCTTGCACATGTCTGCCGGGGACTTATAAGGTATCTGGGGGAAGTCAGTGTTTAGAAAATTCATCACTTATCCGAAAATGTGAACGGCAGGGTAATTATGGGCCATCCCAGTTTAGAACTTCAACGATGCAGCAAACCAATTACTATTTTCCAGAATTTTCAGTCATAGCAAACTACAGCGATGTTGAGAATGTAACAAAATGTGGAGATATTTGTCTAGCTGATTGTGAATGTGTTGCTTCTGTTTACAGCCTTGATGACGAAAGTCCATACTGTTGGGTCTTGAGAAGCTTGGGTTTTGGTGGCTATGAGGATCCTGGTTCCACTCTGTTTGTGAAGATTAGGTCTAATGGCTCAGAGGGCGATGTACAAGGATCCGGGGAGTCTTCAAAGGGGTCTGGTAACCGGCGAACAAAAGTTTTGGTTATTCCTATTGTTCTCAGCATGACCTTCCTTGTTGCCCTCCTATGTCTTTTGCTATATTACAATGTGCATAGGAGGAGATCCTTGAAGAGAGCACTGGAAAGCTTAGTAATCCTGTCTGGTGCTCCGCTGAATCTTAGTTACCGCGAATTACAAATTCGTACGTGGAATTTCTCACAGCTTCTTGGAACTGGTAAGAATGGACTCTACGTATAATAGTAATTTGCTATTTTCTTGTAGTGTTGGTTCTGTTTGGTAATTATATGCTACTTTTCAGGGGGATTTGGGAGTGTTTACAAGGGAAGCCTTGCAGATGGAACTTTGGTTGCCGTAAAAAAACTTGAAAGGGTTCTGCCACACGGGGAGAAGGAGTTTATAACCGAAGTGAACACCATTGGATCCATGCATCACATGAACTTGGTTCGTCTATGCGGGTACTGCTCCGAGAGCTCACAACGGTAAGCAATAACTTTGAGAAACCTAAACACTCCTCTCTGTATTCAAAAAGCTAGTAATGGTTCATAAACAATCTTAAAATGTCTGTAGCCAATGACACATGGTTTTATGAATTCTAGTAGACATTCAAAGATGCTACAGTTGATTGATCTAAAAACAGAACATATTTTCTCGTGCTGGCAGGCTTTTAGTTTATGAGTTCATGAAAAATGGGTCACTGGACAAATGGATATTTGGCTCAAATTATCCCCGAGACAAGGTGCTAGATTGGCAATCACGCTTTGATATAGCCGTGGGTACTGCACAAGGAATTGCATATTTTCATGAGCAATGCCGAGATCGAATTATACATTGTGACATCAAACCAGAAAACATTCTGCTAGATGAAAATTTCTGTCCAAAAGTTTCCGATTTTGGACTAGCTAAGATGATGGGAAGAGAGCACTCACAGGTTGTTACCATGGTCAGAGGAACAAGAGGCTATTTGGCTCCGGAGTGGGTGAGTAACCGTCCTATAACCGTCAAGGCTGACGTTTATAGTTACGGTATGCTTCTTCTAGAGATCGTTGGCGGTCGAAGAAACCTGGACATGTCATTTGATGCAGATGACTTTTTCTATCCTGGATGTGCTTTTAAGGTATAATAGAAAATTTCTTAGAATTCTTTTTCTTGTGCAAAATTTTTGTTAACCTTCAAATCTTGCGGAAACTTTGGTTTTATGTAATGACTTTCAATCATGATTGTAGGAGATGACAAGTGGAAATCCCATGAAAGTTGCAGATAGGAGACTCGAAGGAGCGGTGGAAGAAGAAGAACTCATGAGAGCCTTGAAAGTTGCCTTTTGGTGCATCCAAGATGAGATATTCATGAGACCAACAATGGGGGAAGTGGTGAGAATGTTGGAAGGATCAGTTGGCATCAACATGCCACCAATGCCCCAAACGGTTTTGGAGTTAATTGAGGAAGGCCTAGATCATGTGTACAAGGCAACGAAGAGAGAATTCAATCACTTCAGCTCCTTCACCATCAATACCCATCCTTCTTCATCTCAAGCTACATGTAGTAACTCCACAATGTCCCCTAGATAGTCAACTAGAAATCGTGTTATAACTGACCATATTTAGTTAGTCTTGTACGCAAGCTCAGTTATAGTTCATCAAAGTTGACATTCAGTTACTGCATTAATTCATTCTTTTACTCAAGCTCATATCATTCATTCATAAAAACCGAGGAAATTAATAGTATTGGATTGCGTAAAATCGATCAATATAGACTGGCAGATACATATTTATATAGTCAAGGTATAAGGATGGACGTCCTTTTGTTCTTCAAATAGTAAACAGATTGAAATTCTAGACGTGATTCTTGATGGAGGAGCTGTATCCATCAAGATCATCATAATACTTGGACCAAAGCATGACACCTCCATACTTAGCCGAAGTTTTAATATGCGGAAGGACTTGTGAGTTGAGATCAGAAGCAGGAATAAAACCGCTACCAGCAGCCTGAGGTGCAGCAGGCAACCCCAAGAAAATCTTATGTGCAGGGATGGCTGAAGTCCACTGCTTCCAAGCACTTTCGAGATTAGCCACATTGCCGGAAGTGTACGGACAGGGAGGGTTGTTGTAGAACTGAACCCAAACATTGTCAAAGAGGCCGGTCTTAAGTGCATTTCCAACCCAAGCATCAGGAAAGGGACATTGTGGGGCAGCAGTCAAGTAAACTTTCTTGCCTCTCTTGCTATATCCAGATAGGTACTTAGCAAGGTCATTCCAATGTTGGTCAGTCCCTCCTTCAATATCTAAGTAAATTCCATCCAATACTGCAGCTCCCAACGGCCTCGACAAGGAATGCCCTCCCAAGAAGTTCCACAAGTTTCAACTTGCCTTGCATCATCAACTGAAGCTAGAGTAGCTCCCAGAAGCTCCTCCTATGGAGAGTATGACTTTAATCCCCTTGGCTTGTCATGACTTGATTTCTGGGCTCAATTTGGTGCATTCATCGGTCGTTGGGTCACAGTGACCGGCTAGGTTGATGGCGGGGGTTTGGCCATTGCCGAATATGGTGAGAAAAGCTTTGTTTACAAATTGGTAATTCCCCGAAGTACATGTTTCAGCCAATGTGCCTTCGTTACTATTCTGACCCCAATATATTGCGATTCCACTGGCTTTAGCCCCGAGAGTCAGCACTAGTGTCACTAAAGAGAGCAATGCTAGGGACATTGTGGATTTTGAAGCCATAGTTTCAAGTAGTTTGTGGAAGTTTTGGTGAGAAATGATATGAAAGAGGTGGTGTTATATAAAGGCAGAGAAAAAGAGAGAGAGCTATTGCCGTAGGGTAGGTATTGTGATTTGTGACATTATGTTCATTGAAGCGTGACATTACATTTACGCAGCTGCAGGTCTTTCTTTGTAGTCTAGTTATTTTATAGTTTGTAAATCAAAGGCACGAGTGAGTTGATATGAAATGCACTGTCTATATGCATTTGTCCAGTTGTACTTCAATAATTATACGTTGTGTATCCGTTAATACCTGAAGTTATATAACAATTTTGGAACTAATCAAATGTGGTTTTATTTTCGGACGTTGTTATATAACTTTTCTTTCCTCCAAAAGAAAAGTCCTACGGATAGGGGAACAAACGCTGCAGAATTTGTATCTTATATAGTATTAGGATAAGATTACACTCAAGGAAATGAAAGGAAAGAATATGTCCACAGAAATATTAGTTTTTTTATACAACGATATATCTACATCAAGGGTGGCATAATGAATTGTTTTGGACTAGCGATTCGCAAGTTCTGAACTTAAGACCTCTCATTTACAAATAAATAGAGATATCATTAAACCCTAAACCATAGTACATACCAAGTGGCCCACACAAAGATGAGTTAGAAAACCCTTAGTTTGGAGGAGCTTGCCAGGATGGCTTGAAAGCTAGTGAATGCGATCCCGCCCTCCATCAGCCGCTGTGTGTGAGCTTTGCTCCTTATAGCTGGAGAGAATTTATTCACAAACATGGCAACTAACTAGTGATATGGGGTGCAAGTAATTGAATTGGAATTCATACTGTGTGATTGAAAAGTTTAGGGTTCCTGTGCCCCATTTTTTGTTGCAAATCGATGTCATGTTCAAACGTTCATCTTTACTGTTGCAATTTAAATGTTGGAAATAAATTTGGAGTCCAACACAGGAAACAAAGGCTGAGGGAACTTAACAAATCAGGATTTGAGGGAAACTATAACATATAAAAAGGCTTAGAGGTTGACTAAGCAGATGTGAAAATTTTAAGTTAATCCCTTCTGTACAATTTAGTGGGACCAAAAGTATAGGATGTTCTTGTTCTGCGGCGTATGGAATAAACGGCATACAAAGAAGAAACAAGCACGTTGATTTATTTATGTACGTTAGGGATCTAAATGTTGTTATTATAAAGAGGTCTGGGAAATTAGCCAAAAATACCAATTTTCAAATTTGCATCAATTTTTTAGGTATGTCGTCGATATCTGATTGTTAAGTTAATAATCTCTGACCGTTATGTTGTTGATATTTGATTGATATATTGTTGATATTTAATTTTGACCAGTCTATCAATTGGGATTGATTATGATCATTTTAACCAATTTCCAAAGAAATTTTAATTGATGATGATTGATGATGAGCATTCTCACATAAGCAAACTACCATAATATTATGAATGTTTGGAATCTTTAGCATTTGCTTATTGTCTTAAAAGGGGGACAGAAGAGGGGGACCAATTGGTTTCAAGTCACTCTCCTTTTCTAGGTTGTCACTAAATCCTGGGTTCATGTCGAGTTCTTTCTCCGACATCCCCGGGGACCCCTGTCTACTTTTACTTGTTTTCGTAGCGATTTGTTTTATTAAATGGTTCAGTTTGGACTAAAAGGATGCAAATTTCTCTGAAAATTAATTTGAGCATGAGAAGATACTGCTAGTAGTGGATGAAAAAGCTTGAGATTTCCGCACCAGGAAAACTTTGTGATATTTTCTTGTTTCTTTTCTGCTACAGATTGATTCCTTCCATTTGTGTGTAGGATTTCACTGCTGTCCTTGCATTGTAATATACTAGAGGACCATGAGAATGCTTGCCTAGCCAGTTCTCATATCTGAAAATATTCTGTTGTCTTTAAATTTGTATAATTTTCTACAAGGATAATCAATGATCATATACTAAAATATAAACAGTTTTAATCGTTGAAAAAAATTGTGGAAGGAGCATCACCGAGTAGAGAAATGAAACTTGAATACATAGAAAGGTACACATCTCGTTGAGTCCATGTGATTACGTCTACACTTGCAAGAAATTTTATAAGTTGTGCATGAATTTTGAATAGTGTGATCTATAGAAGTCATGGGTAATCATGATGTTTGAACTTTTCTATCCTTTTCTTCTCTTTCATTTTTCCCTTTAGTAGCCAGGTGTGGTCTATTGAACCTAACAAAGGAAACACCTCAGGTTCTGGTTTCTCTTTTCCTCATGCTCATGGTCCAATGTATCTGCTGTCTGTATGCATAGGCTTAAAGCACTAATAAACGTTTCCCTTTCCCCCCTAAATTTGTGTTGATTTACCCGGCACGCAAAACGCAAAGATTAATGGGTGTAACTAGAGATTTATCAAACATTTTTATAACGCTAGATATGTGATCACATGATGAGAGAGTGAAAAAAAAAAGATAAATTCTTGATTAGTTGTATGATAAAACCTCAGCAGAATACTTGCTAATAACAGGTCTGCCCTTTCTAGAACCTAATTACATATTTGCGACATTGATAACTATTCAGAACGCACTATAGTTGCATACAGCATATAATGATTGCGACATAATAGAATAGTATTATACATTGTTTAGGCTGAGGTAGCTCGCAAGTGAACATCTTATGCTGAAATCATCCTCTCAAAACTGGTCTAAACCCTTCCCAAACTTTTTGATAAATACAATGTAACACCAAATCTTGATTAGAAAAAATAACATAAAAATTAGACAATGACATCTTTCTAAACAAATTCAACTAACATTTTCTCGAATACATATAGTACAGGTAATGTTGCATGAGGTCCAATATCCTAGTGGATAGAAAGTTGAGTTTCTATTCATCCGTCTTTGGTTCGAAACTCCTCATTCTCTAAATTATTGTAATAGTTTCGAACCATTCTCCCCCTCTATTAATAATAATATGTACATTAAAAAATAATAATATACTTGTGAGAGAATATGGGTTGGAATTGGATAAATAATGGAGCTTGTACAGACGTGCATGAATTTGCTTGCCTTATACACTAATATCTGTGTGTAATTACTTCTACATTTAGGAACTTATTTTGATTAAGCTCGTAGCCAAATCCGGCTTATAAATTAATCGAGCATGCATGAACCTGTTTGAATTTAATTTTTTTTTATTTAATTTCAAAGCAAAATAAAAATGTAAAAATAAAACATCATCTTTGTCAACTTTTAAGAAGAATTAAAAGGAAAAGCGGGGTTAACTACTGATGCAGATACAACATTATAGATGCGTGTGGGGCTCACATTTCTCTGTTTCTTTCCTCCTTTTCTCTTTTTCTAAATTATCAAAACTCAGTGTCTCTTGCCCGACAACCACATACACAACTGTTGGAGAGAGGAGAAGGAGAAGTGAGGGAGGATATTGAGGTGTATATATATATGGAGCAGGACATATGTTCCACATGCAAGAGTGCCTGATCTGCTAGAAATTAGCAAATTTTCCAGCCTTTTTGTATGTTCATATCTTTCTCATACAAGTTTGAAAGCCATGGAAGCATCCCAGCCTCTTTCCATTGAAAGCTTTTCATATAGTTGGTTAGTAAACCTTAAACCAGCTTCTCTGGAGAGCCTTGACAACTCTGTCAGAACCTCGCTTGATGCGTACGATGAGGCTTCCTTCATCGAGATGGACCCAACAATGCCGCCCTCTCAGAGGTTCTTTATGAATTCCCAGCAGGATTTCAAATTTGACTTCCCAGCTGCCATTTCACAATCTCCTCTCACTACCCTTGTTCATGCTGATGAGCTCATTTCCAACGGCTATGTTTTGCCTCTTTCTGTTGAGTCCTTAATGAAGATGGAGGCATATCATCGTGACGAGGCCTCAAATTCCAGTCCACTCCCTTCCCATTTACAAAAAGATGCTGCTCCAACCGGTAATCATAATTCTAGAGATTGCTCTAAATCATTGAGGAGGTGTAGAAGATTGTCGCGACGAATATTCGAGAAGTACTTGAATTTTCTTAGGCCCTTGTACAAAAGGATCAGAGGTGATCACAACCATCAACACAAAGCAAATCCTAAAGGTGGAAATCTTGATAAAAGGAGCCATTCGGTAAAGAACTGCAGGGTGCGTTCATCGGAAACTAGTCAATCTCCAAGAATAAGTATAGCATATTCCGCCGATGATTGGCGGATGTCATGTGATTCTGAGAGCTCAATCTATGAGGCAGTTATCCATTGCAAAAGATCCATAGGTATGTTACTTTTTTCTTCACTTAATTTTTTCATCAGTCTCATATTTTCTCCTTTTTTAAGAAAAAATGAGCCACTTAACTAATATCTGTTGAAACATTGTTAATTTCAGGAAATTAAATGAACTCAGGGATGCGATACAAAGCAGATCAATAGGAGAAAGGGAGAGGAAGAAGAATTCACATGGGAAGAGTGGAAATGAGAGGTCACAAGTCCAGAAGATCATCAGCCACTTGTTCTTTGTCATCTTCCTCACTCTCTCCATATATATTTCCCGGATGATAATGTAAATTAATTTTGTTTTTGAGGATAGTGGCCATGAACATTTCCTTATTCCTGTAATATATACATAATAATTTACAGCAGGATTGTTTTGGTTTTGTTCAGTTTAAATGCTATGAAATATAAAAAATGAAGCAGGCCACCAGACTTTAGAACCAAAAGATTTGATACGACAAATCCATCTACTTCTTTTTTTTTTTTTTTTTTTTTTAAGGAGACAACTAGGTGGTAAGTCACGGTTATCCATTAATTCCGAGGACTGGGAAGACTCACAGAGGCATTTCAACCTCCTCTAACCACAAGTTTAATTTTCACACTAACAGCATATTTCGAACTCGAGAACTTCAATCTACTTCATTTCAATTATGTAATTATAATCTTTTCTAGTTGGAAATAGTAATATGAAATTCATATCCATTTGTGCCCTTTGTCAGTCCTTTCTCTCTTTCTGCTCCACGTGCCACAACACACATATTTTGTAATACCAACAAGCAGAATATTACCATTTCTTTTTTTACTTTGATATTTCAAAGATGCGTTTATAACAAATCGTTAATCTATCTACAACAAGCTATAATACGTCATAACTTGTTATCGAACTTACTGCATGTACCTCTAAGACTGTATTTAAACAAGTAGAAACTCCTGTCATTAGACTAACTAATCATCAGCCAAACAAAATGTTTAATTAAGCATGCCCCTGTGGACTGTGAACAATATGAACGAATAGAGATTTTGATATTAGGAATAATTTGATTGGATATGATATTGATTGGATATGATAACTGATCGTCCTTGAATATTCTTCATAATTCAGATTTTGCATCTTAATCAAAATCTTGATTTTCAGCAAAAACAAATTGGGAAAAGTGTACATCAATTGTGAAAGATTGAAAGATTCTTTGTTTATTTTTCTCTATTATCTCGGGGTGCAAACTGTGGGAAAGAGACTTGTAATAGAGGAAAAGTATTATTGTGAGGGAAAAAAAAAAGAAAAAAGAAAGAGGGTAACATGGCATAGAGTTTGTCGAGTTTGAGACTCGAGAGACATATGGAATGTACTTTTGGACTCATTATTGAAGTAATCAATAGTATGGTCGACCATATGGATTGTTTGCAACATAATCCTATCCACGGGTTCCTTGTGCCCATATACCAACAATATTGCAGCATACATTTGTGATTTTTGTGCTCATATATTGTAGTGATGCTGCTACAAAAACAGACCAAAATGCTTTGTTTGATGATTCATTTGATTGAATTGATTATTAATTTCACATTGGAAAGATCCTCGTAGTCATGGAGAATGCATTGAACCTTGTTAGAATTCTTATGTCCCACATCGGCTAGAAGGCTTGAGAACAAGCTCTTTGATTAGAATTACCCCACTCTAACTAATACCGAATCATTTTGTGATAAAACCCCACACCTGACGGATTGAGCAGGTGGCCAAGTGGGGACAGTATTGGTATTGTTGGAGTGGGCCCATGGCCCGTCTACCTGAAATTTAAGATGGTATCAGAGCCAGGGGACGGGCCCATACTGCCACGTGAATGGGTGGGTCCCCCTTGACCCCGTGCGAATGGGTGAGCCCTGACTTGGTTCCACGTAGGCCAAGAGATGCCACGTGAATGGGTGGGTCCCCATTGGCCCCGCACAAATGGGTGAGCCCTGACTTGGCTCCACACGGTTGCCAATGTGTGGAACTTCACGTGTGACCCATAAAATAGGGTCTCACGTGCGGGGGAGTGTTAGAATTCTTCTGTCCCACATCGGCCAGAAGGCTTGAGAACAAGCCCATAGAATTACCCCACTCTAACTAACACTGAGGCCTTTTGTGATAAAACCCCACACCTAACGGATTGAGCAGGTGGCCAAGTGGGGACAATATCAGTGTTGTTGGAGTGGGCCCATGACCCGTCTACCTGAAATTTAAGAAACCCCAAAAAGATAGGCAATTTTTTTAACAAAGTGATTTATTTTGAATTACCCCTACTCATGAAGAGGGGAATACAAACTCGGTTTCAAGAGGTGAACGAAACACATTAACCTGATCAACTAAACTAATCCAACATTTAAAAATAGATGGTAAGAGTAAAAACGGATTGGTCCCCT
Organism: Pyrus x bretschneideri; assembly: GCF_019419815.1. NCBI lineage: Eukaryota > Viridiplantae > Streptophyta > Magnoliopsida > Rosales > Rosaceae > Pyrus > Pyrus x bretschneideri. The sequence goes on along the minus strand of NW_025999795.1, from coordinate 1,063,132 downwards.
TTAAGCACATGCATGCCTATTTGTTGTCTCAATCAGTTGAAGAAGCTGAGTTTTGGGTGTGGCCTAATATTAGCCAGTGGGTAATGGGGTATGATGGTAAGAGAAATGAGGCTAAGACGAAGGAGATGAGAATTTTGTCACATGAATGTCACCAAAGCAGGATAAATAAGGGGACATGGACAAAATGTGCCTAAGCGAAATGCCAAAGTTGGATGACATTGCTTCTGTGTTTCTATCTATTTATTTCTCCGTCGTCGTTTTGGATTTTTTCTCCTTGGTGGCCAAGGAAGCACGACATTGAATGGCTTATTATCTTGTTTTCCCCTTGTTGCTATAACACCCCGGGGCCCTAGTCCTTCCTTAGGCCCCTCCTCCTAGCATTTTGTGGGGACCAAAACTCCGTATATGCTATTTGTCGCTGCTATTTCCTTCAGTCACTATAGCAACTAGCCCAAGTCATAATATCGAGACTCAAGTTGAGGATATGGATGATTAACATTTATGTGGTTATGTCCTAAAATATATTCCATACGCACAGGAGTCTCACACTCTCAATTAGTAGGGTAAAACTAAGTTGATGATGCATTATTGTCCACATGCATTAACAACTAAAACTAGTCCTCACGTACGATTGACCGTAACACTCTTCAACTTATTATTAGAGATCATTTACAAGTTCTAGGGCTTAGAGACAAGACAGTCTTCAATACGTACTATGATTAGTTTACAAGCTCTAATAGTATCACACATTGTGCCCCAAACTGATTATGACGAGTGTAAAGAGTTTGATGACTTACCAAAACCCTATTAACAAGAAGGCTTCTTGGAAACAACTTTAGGAAACATCATAACTCATAACTAGGATAATAAGAGAGAGCCCGGGGGACCAGAAACTTGTTATATGCCGTGTGTCGGAAGTATTAAGATTACAGGCATCCTTGTGACACACAATGAAAAATGCAGATAACTTCTTATATATGTATTTGTTGAGACCTGCAAAGGTAAAGGTAGGGCAGTGACCTTATCAAGGGAGTCAATTGATGTGGTTTGATTGTTTTAGCAGAGAAAGAATGAATGTAACCATCTCAGAACGGAAGATCCTAATCATGGATGTCAGTATATGCAGGAATAGATAAACCCTACGCGATTTTGGATGCCGCTCTTTTGGTGAACAGCACATGAACAATGTCCTCCTTTCCCATTTGATATTCATGGGATTCAATTCCCTAAACATGTTGCTTTCATCCCTTACATGCATGCATCGGTATCGTTTCAACTTATCACATTGTTTTCTATTGAGATTGAGTGCATGCATGAACCTCTCTCCCTCCCACTTAAAGTGGGACAAGGGTTTCAGAAACCAAAATTCAGTGTTAATGAACAAGAAATTAAAGCAGATTATGAACAATAATATTGTACATACTTGATGCGGACATAAATCAAAAGCTTTAGTTTCATGCATCTGCCGCGGCAATTTAACATATATGAAAACTTTAAAGTGCTCCTTTTGATTTACGTGAGAAATCATTATCAAGAGTAAAGAATGTAATTGTTAGCAAAACCAGCACCAGTATTTGTGCATTATTTGTTGGCTAGCAGCCTAGCGACTCCCAATATGCTGAAAATCATGCTCTGGTACCAATGGAGGCAATGTAATAAGTAAAAGGAATCCTAAAACATAAAAGTTCGAAATCTATGAAAATATATGAGAGAAGCATTGATTTATATATGAAGATAACAACTTTAATAGCAAAGCTGAAGTTGCTTTTATAGTGACTTCAAACCCTCGCCAATAGGAAACCCTAAATGGAAACAAAATAAAAAAATTCAGAACTTATTGTAAACAATGGCTTTCAGCCAAAAGCCCTTATACAACGGACAAAAGGGTAAGTTTTAATCGTCTCGCCATTTTCTACGAGAAGAAATCTTATCGTCGAACGTAAAATCTTTGTGTCAATTTGAGTAGCCCTATTTTAGAACTAGACTCTCATATTTAGACCCATGGGCTGGCTGGCACTGTGGCCCAAACGAAAAGAAATAAAACAAAATAAATTCCGTTAAAAGGGTGCAGTGTGGTGCAAAATGCTAAGCACATGAAACTTGAGAAATCGGAAAGCCTACCAAGCTAGGGTTTTTGGTGGATATAGCAATTAGCATGGAGAAGTAACGCAGCGATGGCGAGGGCAATGGAGAGAAATCCGGCAGCAAGAGACCAGCATGATTGTCGAATGATGATCCATCAGGGGTCCTTATATATGATATTCCTATTCGTGATGAAGATGTAACCTTTGACGAATGCTAGTATTTCTCCACAACCCTAGGTACGATTCAAAACAACCAGAATCAAGTGCCCTAATTGTTCCGAAGGCTATTGTTAACAAATTTTTCATTTTTATGCTCACAAAAAGTCCCAATTTTCCCTTCCATTTTTTATGAAAGGCCTGAACTTACAACATATAGCTAGAGCCAAAGTAAATCCTAATTACGGTCATTCTCAAGAATGCATGCAATTTGTTAAGCAAAATCATTGACCTTTTTCTCTTGCGGTTCCAGAAAACTATCGTACACACACTATATTGCCAGTACCCTTCTCTCAAAACAATTCAGCAATCATAATTTTGCCCTAATCTTATTGATTTACGACCTAAGATATGTTTTTCACTCTACACATGTTCACGGGAACTATGAAATTTCGAACCTATGTTCCTCACATGTTCGAGTAGTGGCATAGTATCATATAAAGTAATCATTACTCGAACTTCATAGCTTGGCATCTTCTAAATCTTTATTTTCTAAACTTGTTGCTGACTTCAAGAATTTGTCAATATCCCTGGAGTCCGAGCTTCCATGTCTGAGGTGGAACCACTTCCTCTGTGCTTTTGGCTTTCTGTCACTGATGGCAATTGCAATGTCATTGGGGAAGAGGTCTTGAAGCACAAAGGCATGTAAGACGGTTACTATGAGGAGAATAGTGACTATGATTGTGGCAACGACTGATAGTATGACAGCCATTGCTTGTGTTACCGCATTCGTGACTTCGTTCGAGTACCTGATGGTTGCAATGGCAGCACCAGTCATTGGGAAAGTATATGCCCACCATGCCAATGAAAACCTATAAAATCAAATGTAAATGAATGCTAGAAAACTGAAGTATAAATGATGTATTATTTTAGACAGAAATGAATGGAAATGACATCTTACTTAAATCCTCTGAAGAAATTAACCCGAACTGCCTGTACGAGCAGCAAAGAAGGATGAAAAAAAATTAGAAAACCTAGTCTTAATAAAATGGATGAATTGATTGTCAAAATTGTCTTGGTAATTCTAAAGCAGTGCATCTTAATTAGTTCAGGTAATACTTACCAGTGAGAGATAAAGGAACAACGCGATGAAGTACAAGATGCGTGAACCACAACCAAAGGAACCTTGGATTCTTGCCCATGCCATGGAAGCTACACTTGGTGCTGCAACAAAGAGAAAGAACACAGGATGGAGATCCTTTGGGATCACAGTTTCATTCGTCGGAAGCCTCTGATAGAGAGTTACAAATAAGACTAAGTAGTGAGCCATCCCAACACCAAAGAAAAATATCGGTCCTTCTTTTAGTCCCATTGACGCACCTAGTAATGCCCCCACAAAGTTCCCGACAATTGAGATATGGTTAACAGGATTGGCTACCTTTGAAAGCCTACGTTGGCCTCCGGACATCCATTGTCCATAGATTTTAAGCTCAAGGCATAAGATTGGGGTCATGAGAATGTACCAAAGAGCTGGATGCAGTTTGTTAGCAAATGAAGGTGGTACTCCAAGAGCTAAGAACAAGAGGGCTATCCATGGGGCAAAGAAGAAGTTGACACGGATTGGGTGGTAGTATTCACGACGAACTGCTTCAAAGTAAAGGGTCACCTTTAGAAGATAGATGCAGGCAACAACAACTAAAAGAGCAACTGAAATGCACCATAAAACTAGATTTGGTATTAAGTTTAAGTGGAGATATTTCGTGGAGGCAGAGGTAGGAATGGTCTTCCACAAAATAGCTTGGCTGCTAACACCAAGGCAAATGCTAAATGCGGAAACAGGATACCGCAGAAGAAATGGCCACTGTTTGTCTTCTGGAAGGAGTATTTTCTCGGAAGCCTGTTTGATCAAATTAAGATGCGGGATAAAAATGTGAAAAGCAAGGCAATATGAAACATTATTTGTAAATGTTGAAGAACATCAAGGACATTACCTTAAGGGTGTCTAACTCTGGCCCTTCAAGTGCATCAAAGTATCGGTCTGCAGGTAAACGTTCAACTTCTGCATTTTGCGCATTATCATTCTCCGTTTCAGTCTCCCTTGGTGTCTTTCCACGGAGTAGTGTCATCTGCCTTTCAAGTTTCCCGGACCATGTTTTGAAACTATCAAACCTCTTATCCTTCAACCTTTCAATGTTCGGATGATAAGAAAAGTGTCCATTGTTAGTCGCTTGCTCAATTGCAGCTCTTTTTGGCATTGGCTGGGAGTGAAATTTCACGGCTTTCGGCTGTTTGCTACCGCTGATCTCAGTTGGGGAAGAAGAATTTGGAATTTCATTGTTGGAACTTGTTTCACCACCGAAGAGCATTCTTTTGCTGTTTTGTAAATGAATTTCCATTGGTGACGGTGGCATGCTAATAGAAATGGAATAAACCCTTTGATGATGTGGGAGTTCGGATTCATCAACTACGCTTTCTAAAGCAGCTATCTCAATTCCCTGCTCATACAATTGGATACCAGAAGTTACCATACGATGAAATTGACACGAAAACAAAGTAGAGAAGTAAATCTTACACACGAAAAGAAGGTTTTCAATAAATTACTTCAGCTGGACTGATAGGTTGATGATCACTTGATTGTACAAATATACTCTCCTCAACATTATCAAATCCAACCACTTCATTTGATGATATATATTTGATAAGAGACGGAAGTTCCGGGGAATTCTGGTTTCCAGAATCCAGATTTTTGCTGTTCTCCATCATCACCGTTAAGAAATGCAGCTGAAAACATTAAGAAATGCGGCTAAATGTGCAGTATATATAAACAGATGAGCAATGTTTTCTGGCGCAACAATTATCCAATTTTTCAAATCTAGGCTGTCCCAATCGAATTACCGTCCGACACATCATGTGGCTTGAAGGGGATATCACCTATTTTATATTAATTGTCTAACAAATAAAGAAGACGATGAAAAATGTGAGTACAACTTGTAGTTTGTTAATTGCACTGCAAAGAAAAATATACACAAGTCAAACCAAAGCAGAAAACTACATGAAAGGAAACGTACATTCTTAAACTACTGCTTCTCATAAGTGCTTTTCTATTAGAAGTGCATCGATCTTAAAAAACGAAAATATTTATTGAGAAAATACTTTAATTGCTTCTTAAAATAAACACATAGCCTGTTTATTTCATTAAACACTTTAAACACATTTTGTAACTTAAAATCACTTTTAATTTTTCTATTAAACATTATCAGAAGCGTTTTTTAAAACTTTTAATTATTTTAAAAACACTATTTGATATTAACATAATCCTTCTCTATTTATGTTTCATTGTCCGTCAACCACTCTGGAATAAAATTGCAAAATTGCAAGGCTAAGTTACAAAACATCAGAATATCAACAGCTGTTAGTAAAATGTTAATGCAAAAAAAGGGACCGTACACCCCCCACATACAGCTAGAACAACTAGATTAACATTAGTTTAGTACTAAAAATTACTGAATATCTGGGGACTGATAGGTACTAATATTTGGTGACTGTTAATTGCCTTAGCATATTCTTAAAAAAAATTCAAACATGGTTGCCAATACAATCCGGAAAATTGGGACTTTTTAATTAAATACTAAATAATACAGCTAAGCTTACATTATAAAATTAATACATCTAAACCTGTAGCAATCCGATAACTTGTCTTAATGTGTAATTTTGTTCGTCTGATTTCCTGGCCCTTGCGTAAGCCAGATTAAAAAGATAAAAAATACAGCTAAATCCGGGAAATCATGAGATATCCTCTTATAGGGTTATTCCACCTTGCATGTATACTCCATCTGAAAACTAAGAACTAATCCCAAAGTCAACTGAAATTTGCAGCGATAAGCTGCAGTGTGACTCAGCGAAGATGGCAGAGATGGCAACGATTCGCGAAGGTCTCCGGGCATGCTGTAGGGAAGAAGTGCAGGACTTAATCATTGACTCTGATGCGCATGAGGTGATTCACGTACTGAATAAGGAGATGAAACCAGATGCTAGTGCGGAAGGTTTAGTTGATGATATTTGGATGTTGAGTGAATGCGTTCGTTCCATGGAGTTTGTGTTCTCGCCGAGAGAAGGCAATCGAGCAGCACACTCGTGGTGGCGTTTGTTTTTAAAGAGGGAGGCTCGTTCGAGTGGGATTGTATTGGTCCTCTTTTTCTGTTTAATACTTTTGTTGGGGATCTAAACCTTTCAATTCGAATTTAATATTATTTATCTCTTTGAGAAAAAAAAGTCAAATAAAATAGAATAAAACTGATCCCAAATTTTATGCCCAAAGAGAAATAGAGGCCACTGAATCTGGTAACTGACCCAAAGTTAAACAAGCAATGGGAATGAAAAAAAAAAAAAAAAAAAGTGGTTCTTTTCATGACTTACCTAAAATTCGTAATGGATTAACTCAATTTCAGGAATTTGATTAATTAGGGGAGGAGATGTTAATCCAATTCCCTTTTTGAAGAAAGTTGAGGTTTCATCATAAAATCAATTGTCAATCTGGGTAGTATCCCAACTTACTTATAAGTTCATGCAAGGTGTCTCCTCCTATCAATGAGTGATTCATTCTCAACGCGCACTTCATGTGTAACAAATTTTCAAGCCTAACACGTGGACAACAGAATGAAGTAACATGAAACACGTGTAGGCGTTTGAATTTACACGTAGGACAACCTGCTCTCATACCATGAAAAAAGTTGGGATTCTACCATAAAACCAATTGGCAATATAGGGAGTAGCCTAACCTCTTATAAGTTGCAAGGTTCATCCTCTCATCAATGTGAGATTCATTCTCAACACGCCCCCTCACGTGTGACAAATTTTCAAGCCAAACACGTGGACAACATGATTTAGCTAACGTGGAGCACGTGTGGCCATTGGGCTTCACACATTGGCCAATCTGCTCTAATATCATGAAAAAAGTTGAGATTCCACCATAAAACTAATTGGCAATATAGGTGGTAACCCAATGTACTGACAAGCTCATGCAAGGTCCCTCGTCCTATCATTGTGAGATTCATTCTCAACACTTTCCTTACCTTTTCTCATTCCGAAGTTATCCAATTCCTTATTCCTCTATTAGTGATAATTAAATAAGCCCGTAATTTAAACTCAAATATCACTTGTATAAAAAATGAAAAACCATAGATCCTTTTATTTTTCAGCTAATTACATTTTACACCATGGCATCTCGATGCAAGTTTCTCTCTAAAGTTTGGGGTTGCATCTCAAAATGGGTCACGATCTTGACAGCTTCTGAATCGTTGTTCTCGTAGCCATTTACGTGAAACCACTTCTTATTAGGGTTTGGCTTTCTGTCACTAATGGCAATTGCAATGTCATTAGGGAAGAGGTTTTGAAGCACTAAGCCATGCAAGATTGTTGTTACGAGAAGAGCAATGACTGTGATTATGGCAATGAGAGAGAGTATGACAGCCAGAGCTTGTGTTACCACATTTGTGACTTCATCTGAATACTTGATGGTTGCAATGGCAGCACCAGTCATTGGGAAAGTATAAGCCCACCATGCCATAGAAAACCTATGAAAACACAAATGCAAATAAATGTGATCAGAAAAATATCCAAGTCCAAAACTTACAAAATTTGGATTCAGTTTAGAATGAAAGCGATATCTTACTTAAATCCTCGGAAATAATTAACCCGGACTACCTATAAGAGCACGAAAAGCTAAAAGTTACAAATTAATACTCAATACTAGCCAGGCTTAACAAAATGGACATGATCAGATCTTAGTTCAGGTTATATATACTTGCCAGTGAGAGATAAAGGAACAAGGAAATGAAGTACGCAATCCGTGAGCCATGATCAAAGGAGCCTGGATTTTTGCCCATGCTACTGAAGCTATACTTGGTGCTGCAACAAAGAGAAAGAACACAGGATGGAGTTCTTTTGGGATCACGGTATCATTTGTTGGAAGTCTTTGGTAGAGAGTTACAAATAATACAATGTAGTGAACAAACCCTATAGCAAAGAAGAATATTGGTCCTTCTTGTAGTCCCATTGATGCACCAAGCAACGCCCCCACAAAGTTCCCAGCTATTGCGAGATGGTTGAAAGGATTCGCCACCTTTGAAAGCCTACGCTGGCCTCCGAACATCCACTGTCCATAGATTTTAAGCTCGAGACATAGAAGCGGAGTCATGAGAATGTACCAAAGAGATGGATGCAGGTTGTTAGCAAATGAAGGTGGCACTCCAAGAGCTAAGAACAAGAGGGCTATCCATGGAGCAAAGAAGAAATTGATACGGATTGGATGGTGGTACTCACGGCGAACTGCTTCAAAGTAAAGGGCTACTTTTACGAGGTAGATGCAAGAAACAATAGCTAAAAGGACAACTGAAATGCACCACAAAACTATATTTATTGTTAAGCTCAAGTGGAGAAATTTCATTGAGGCAGAGGTAGGCAGGGCCTTCCACAAAATTGCTTGGCTGCTAACGCCGAGGCAGATGCTAAACGAAGAAACTGGATACCGAAGAAGAAATGGCCACTGTTTGTCTTCCGGAAGCAGTATTTCCTCTGAAGGCTGTTAAATCAAAAGTTGAGAGGGAAAATATAAATGTTAGCTTCAAAGGAGAACAACCAAATCATATAAAAGACAACAATATCAAAATGTTGCAAATATTTAATAGGAACATAACACAAAAGACAGATTACCCTAAGAGTATCCAACTCTGGCCCTTCCAATGCATCAAAGTATCGGTCTGCAGGTAAACGCTCGATTTCTTCAATTTTCCCATTAACATTCTCAGATTCAGTTTCCCCCGGTCTATTTCCATGGAGAAGCGTTATCTTCCTGTCGAGTTTTCTGGACCATGTTTTGAAAGTATCAAATCTCTTATCTTTCAAACTTTCAATACTCGGGTGAGAAGGGAAATGCCCAGTGTTCATTTCCTCTTCAAATCCAGAGCTTTTTTCCATTGGCTGAAGGTGAAATTTTGCTGTCTTCGGCAGTGTGCTGCTGCTAGCACCTTTAAGTGTGGCAGAAGAAGCTGGGATTCCACCGATGAAGAGATTTCTTTTTTTGTTCTGCAAATGGATTTCCTCTGGTGATGTTGGCATGCTAATAGCAACAGAATGCGTACGTTCATCGGATCTAATCTCCTTAGCATCACCAAAGCCAACCTCTTCATTTGATGATATATACTTGATGAGACATGGAAGTTCAAGGGATTTCTGTTTTCCAGAATTCATATTTTTGTTACTTTTCAGCATAAAAATTTGCAGCACAAATTGTTAGGTGCATCAGAAACTGCCATATTAAGTCGAACAATTTACCAACGTTTGCATATGGGGGCAGTCCTAATCGATGTCATGAATCACTCACGATTAATCGAAAAAAATATGCAATATAATCAAACCACCGAAAGTTACATTAGTGTGAATTGTGAAGATATTTTCAAAAGTTTTTTGTGGTGGATCATGTATGCTGCAAAGATATTTTCAAAACTATTTTTCTGTGGTTGATGTACATATCTTACATGTTATATTAATTGTGGATGAATATGCTACTTTATAACTATTTTCAAAATTTCATACATACTTGATTAGCTTTTTTTTCTTTGTCGAACTTTATACATATTTTATATGTTTTGCTACTTGCTGAATTAGTATTAAAACCTTTTGTTATAATTAAATATTAAACTCATTATTTATGTAAATTAAACATAAAATCTTTCATTTATAAATAAGAACAAATGCCATTAAGACTGGTACTAGCCAGTGATCTCAACTTACTCGGCATGTTTGCTTTTGGGTTAGTGCTCTCAACTAATTCGGCCTGATTCAATATTATTGTTCCCAACTCAATTGGCCCAATTCAACATCGGCATTTATTTTGGGCCAATATTGCGAACATAGAACTTATACCGGAGTGCTATGTGAAATTGTGAATCTTAATGCTTAGCCTAGCTAAAAATAAGAGCTCCTAGAACTTATACCGGAGTCCTATGTGAAATTTTCATGCTCGGTTCGGATCAGATCATAAATGTTGCTACAAGTTCACATTTTAGCCTCCATGTGTGGCCAGAGGAGGCTGAAATACCTCTATGACTTTTCTTGGCCTCTGAAAGAGTGGACTGCAGTGGTGAAGTCATTAACTGATCCATTTAAACAAAAAAAAAAAAAAGTACTGTGTTTGGCTTCTGTCGCAATCAATTGCTCCCTAATCTTACCTAAGCTTCTAATCTCAACTCTTCAAAAAATTCAATGGTCACGACTCACAATTGAATGTTAATCTTTTCATAATGCATTGACATTTTAAAATTTTCTTTTCCAATCTTGAAATTAGTTTTACGCATTTTGATATATGGTTCAGGGCCATGGTACTTGGGTGAACTCTATTTCATTGGTTCAGGGCCTTTAACACACTTGCAAGCAATATTCATCTCCGGAGGAAATGAAGAAGGTTATTTTTTTTATTGTTTTGCTTACAGTTGCATTTGTTTTCCTTGTTCCGTCGAAGTTTCTAAAAAATAGAAAAAGAAAATAATTGAAACGTTACCGATTACCCCATGGTCTATACGTAACATTTTTGCTTTTGCTCCAATGCTCTCAACTCACTTGGCCCAAATCAATATAAGCATGAATTTCCCATCCCCAAAAACATAGAAGTAACAAATTTACTCTTTCGTGCCTTCCCTAGCTAAAAATTAGAAGGTTACAAGCTTCGTCTAGAGAGCATAATCTTGTGGATCATCGGGCAAGTGTATACTTATGTGTGTCATGACAGAACTTCTTCGTCTGGTGGAGAGCACCGTAGGAAATCTTCATGCTTTGGTACCATGTAGATATCTTAAAAATGCATTATATTGTATTGATATCACAAGGTACATATATATACAAGTCTATAACTTGGGGCTCAAAGAACATAAAATCCATAAGAATTACAAAACCTAGTCAAATAAAATCGTAACCGGATTTTCCTACCCTAACAATGCCATCAAGTTCTTTCCAATGTTAGTACAATGGGGTAGAAGCTACTGGAGAGGGAAGCCAACAATTGCTACTTTTATAGTAGGCCATTCGACATGTTGCCATTTTCCTTTTGGGTGTGGGGGCTAACGACATTATGTTTTATTGATTAAACAAGATTAAAGATGATCTGATTAGTGGTGTGGTATTCTAACGTGACAGAATCTCAAGAATATTGCCAGGATCTTCTTCTTTTTTGTCCTTTTGTTGGTCATGTTTAATCAACATTTTCTTTTAAACTGTATAAAAGATTGCGCAATCTAATTAAAATCCAGTTAATCCTCGGTTTTGGTCCAGGCCTACCCCAAGACTTGACCTTATTTTCCCCCAGTTTTTTGCTCATTGCAATAGAAAGATCGACCTTCCCCCGGCAACCCCCCCCCCCCGGGGGGGCGAAAAAAAGAGGATCAGGGTTAGTTTCCAAGCACCTTTGTTCTTGAGAATAAAACCCTAACCAAGATTCTTTATTTTACAACTATTTTATGAACAATCAAACGGTTTAATTTGGCCCTACTTTTTTGGAACCAAGGCTTCGTGGACATTTGTTAAGCTACCTGAATCGGAGGCACAAGAGTGGAAATTTCTTGTGAATCTTTTACTTTGTGGGACTAGTACTGGACTGCTGCGCTTGGCATAAGTTTAGTGGTCAAATTGCATCCTTATATTTCTTTTCCTAAACAAATGATTTCTTCCCCACCAAGCACTAGCTAGTCAGCACTATAAGAAGCCAATGAAACATATATCCGAGGCAATTTATCAGTTATATATACCATGCCCAATTAATATATATGTAAACCACTAAGCCCTACATGTGTAAAGTATCAACCAAAATGTTGTCACATCAATCTTTGTTACCACTAATTCATTAATGCATTTCGATGACCTAATTAAAAACAGGGATTTAGAGTCGATCATGCAAGACACAATTGAGAAAGTGACACGATTTTCAGTGATTTTGCATCCAACAGGTACCTAGCTACGATCAAGGAAGTGGTAGACACAGTCCCAAACAAATGATATAATATAAATAAAAAAATTAGTTATCAACTCAGGATATGAAGGTATGTTTTGTATCGAAAATTTGTCAAACCTTGCATGTGTTTATAAGAGAGTTTGGAAATTTGTCAACCTGCTCTAATATACCATGAAGGATGTTGATGTTCTACCTTAAAGATAATTGACAATATAATAGTAATTTAACTCTTTATAAGCCCTTACAAGGTTTAAGTTCTTAGCTCATTTTGGACTTTTTGCCTTTAAATTTCTATATATGTATTTGCCACTTTTTAACGGGCTCTCAGAATAAAAAGTGTTGATCCACATTTGTTTGTTTAGTCTCGCTCTTTATCTTGAGAGCCAATAGTGTTGATGGTCGTTTTCTCCTTGTTTACGAAAGAGAAAGACCATCAAACTTCATACAGTAAGGAAAACGATAGATCGAAGCAGTGTGAAAGGGTTGAAAATTCACGAAAGTAACATCTCTTAGTTGAAAGCTACGACTGCAACTTGGCATGGAAATAGGAAAGCATATTGTCCTAACATAACCTGATAACGACGGCTTTACTGCATGGGTACTTCTCCCCTTTGCTTTTAGGGTGTGGCCCTGAAAATGGCGGGTCTACATTCGAGCACATAATCATGCACACATGCACGCGAGCACACAGGAAGATGGCTAAAAGAATAGAACTTTATATTTAAAATAAGAAATAAAAATTGATAGTTAAGCTTGATGAAATATATATCGATTTGAATTCTTAGGGCTTTGCCTGCACCTTTTAGGGTTTTACTTTTAGGGTTTTTTCAAAAGTGAGATAGTTGTCATATTGTTGTTTGCCTCCCTTAATTTTAGACATGCTTAGGTCTTAAGTTCCATCTTTCTGTGTGGATGTGTCACTTGGCACCAGAAACAACAACAAAAAAACAGTCGGCATCTCCTGGCTGGGCCAACCTGGGCAAACTATTGGTCTACAATTTTTTTGTTATTTGTTTAATTAAGATTTATTAGGTCTTACACAGCCTGTGTGGGTCGGTTTTTGTGTGCCTTCTCCACTCACATATATGCATAACACCCACCTTATTAATGCATGTTTAATTAGATCTAATTATGTGTAGTGCTTTCTCTAGTATGAAACTCTTTCATATGGAGGTCATATTACAATGTTTTGATTAATCATGTTTAATTTTATGAATTGTTTTGATTAATCATGCTTTATATTATGAACTTGAGAACATGTCAAATCTTCATAACTCTCTCTAGCTCTCTCTCTCTCTCTCTCTCTCTCTCTCTCTCTCTCTCTAAAAGTCATTGTCTTATACACTAAACCAACCATGTGCTGGCACTTAAGTCCTTACATCAACATCATTGTATATTGCTTTAGCTTTACCAACCCAAAGGCAAACTTGGGCCTCAAGAAAAGAAGTCTATCATTTTTAATTCATCGCTATAAATTCCTATGGTAACACAGAATTTGTTTAGCTAGAATGATAGTGAAGGGAGTTGAAGTTTTACCCCAAAAGTAATTGGCAAATAAGAGGAGTGGTACAACTTTTTATAAGGACATGTAAGATCCCTTAATTTCCAATTAGGATTCACTCTCTCAACACCCCTCACTGTTTGTGGCATTTAACGACTCACTACGTAAGTTAATTATCTATTTTATACTATAAAAGAAGTCAAAGTTTTGCCATAAAACAAATTAACTCTTTTGTAACATAATAACATATAAACTTTTACAATGAGTTATTTCTTCACATCCTCCGGGTGCAACCAATATCAAGGGGCAGAGGTAATGGTTTCATTATTGGCACACACAGCAGCTGACGGATCTGCAATTCCATTGGCTAATGTTGGTGGAAGATCCAATTAACGTCCACATGTATAAAGATCCAAGACTTCTCTAAATGGAAATATTATGTGTGTGTGCGCGCGTATGTGTGTGTGTGTATATATATATATATTGAGTCAAAAAGGCCCTTTAATTAGAGTGAAGTTTTCATTAGTATTATAACTTTTTTATTTGATTTTTGGTTGGGTAGCACAATAGTTACTTAGCTGATTGGAAAGGCGACATGCAACAAAACATCAACAAGGAAAAGAAAGGAGTACACTTTGCTTTTTCATCAACAAGGAAAACAAGGGAGTACACTTTGACTGCTTTTTTCTAAAGCGAAAAATTGTGGATGCATAATTTTACTTTTTTACGCTTTCTGAAAATTATGATTGAGATCTCCGCAAATAAAATTATTTGAAAGATTATATATGCACAACCAACATGCATGGAATAGGAAAAACAAAAAGGTTTGGTGAATCATAACATCTCCTCTCAAAAGGGTATTGATTTCAGAATGATTTGTACAACAGAACTGAGAAGACTTGCATATACATCTCTGCTAAAAGATGTAGTCTCTGAGTAATTAGACAAACTAATTAACATCTACTTAACAAACTGTCAATAGCAATATTAGAATTGAACCTTTAATTACCATAGTTTGTTTTAGTTTTGAGTCAAATTCTAGATAAAATCAGCTGGATATATTTCCGTTTGGGGCCAAATAATGTTTATGTGGCCAACAAATATTTTGGAATACCTATATGCTGTCTCTCAGTGAGGACAACAATCACATCCGTTTGTAAGAGAGGTAAAGGAGTTTGAAGAATTATATGCATGGTTGAAAATTCTCCTCGCACAATCATGACTAGTTGATGAACTTCTCTATGCAAATTGCCAAATCATGAGAGAGAAAGCTGATAATTCACAAAAAAAAAAAAAAAGGGAGAAAAAGCCAATTAATTAACCTGTTGAATAATAAAGAAAGAAGAACAAAAGAATGTGTGTTGACCCGACCATGACCACCATAACTGCTAATTGTATATATATATTTTTTTGGTCTGTGCTAATTTTCCTTTTATATTGTTGTTTTTCTCTTAATTCTTTGCCAAAACCCTAATTTATAATGAAAGAAGCTTTTTGGGGCGTGGACCGGGACCTGTAGTGTGTGACTAAGTGAGTACTTGAGCAAAAAGTAGTTAAAAGCTAAAGTGGCATTGCGTGTAACCCACCAATGGAAATGTGGACAAAAGATTTGTGAACCAAAGCATGTGCAGCTGAGGTGTGAAAGCCCTCAAGGACCAAGAAGATACGATGGATGCTCAAAGGAATCTCTGTGACTAGTCTTGTAATTTCAGATCATCTGTCTCATATATTATATAGAGTATATACATTTTGCTTTTTTTAGCTATGACACATGTATTATTCATCAAATCTTACTTTAGTTTCTACCTTCTATTTTGACTCATTTTATCAGACTTCACTCTTTTCTTCTTTTCTCACTTTATCCCTTACACTCTATATATATTGTCTCACTTTAACACATGCATTCTTCCTCAATGTCTCAATTTATCCTACGTCATCAAATAAGTTAAAAAGAGATGTTAATTGTGCTAATGTGACATGGACAATTTAATCTTTTAACTTTGTTAGTAAGACCTACTCAAACCAGAGTTTGATTTTTCAGATTAAGAAAAATAAAGAAAAAGAAAGTGATATAGGTAGAGATTCTTGTGGTAGAACCCTAAGAATCTTTGCAAAAGGATCTGAAAACATTGAAATTGATTTGCAAATCTTGAAATTCAACATTCTCTTTTTATATTTCAACGTTCTCTTCTTATATTTTTCTCTTAATATGGAGAAATCAAATCCTAATTTGTGTTTAACCTACCTGCCATTACCCATGAGTTCCATGAACATTTCATGTATGTCAAAATAGTTAATGACTTTCTTAACTTATTTGGCGCAATAGGATAAAGTGGGATATTGAGGAAGAGTGTAAGTGTTAAAGTAAGATAATATAGAATATAGGGGGTAAAGGGAGGATACGAAGGAAGAGTACAAATAATAAGTTGAGATAATATAAAATGTAGAGAGTATAGTGAGAGAATTGATAAAGAGTAGAGGTGTTATACCTAATTAAAAATAAGCATATATATTTTGCCCTAAAACCATCGAGGGAAGACGCTCTAATATATAATGCATGTCTCAATTGATAAGTTAATGATAAGAGCTCTAACTGCTCACTAGCTCTTTCCGCGAAGCTTCTTATTGGCGACTGTATCTGTATGTGCAAGCAAAGTAAAAACCCTAAAAGCCATCCTTTTCTTTAGTTTTTAGTTCACACGATCACAAGTCACCGCCTTTGCCTGCATGCCTTCACATGGGAGAATTTGACGCCACAACATAATCCTTCATATTTTTATCAAGCTAGCTACACTACAGTGATACAGTACATGGATCCCCACTCACCCATCAGTGCCATCACACAAAAAACCAGAAAATAAAGTTGTGAAGTATACAACAAGAAAAGTAGGACGGGCAGAAATTGTATGAAGGGTTCTAAGATTGACTGTTTTCTCTTCAAATATTAATTTTAACGATGAACAAAAGCTTATATGCATATATTCTTGAACACTGTTATTGCCGTTTTATCAAACCTGGACTTAATCACACTTGCTACAACTGTGTAAAATATCTATCCTTGTTTAAAAAAAATTAAAAAAAAATTATTGTTTTTAAGTTTGTCTTAGCAAAAGTTATGTCAATTATATGGTTTGCGTTAGGGAATCTATGAAAATTGATGATTAAGCAACCATAATATCTCCAAATACTTAAATTGTATATAAACTCATAAAGGATTATCTATCAAAACCGTTTTAGGATTGTAATTAAGCTTGATTAGGGTTGTAACTTTTTTCTCCTTTTGAAACAACAATGTGTGGATACGAAGTTAACAAAACGTATAACTTTTGTATTGTGGCAGCCGCCTCTTTTAGTCATTTTGCACTTTCTGTAGTGGCAGCAATACTATTGAAACCCAAATATTTCTTCAAAAGAACGACGAAACGTGCAAATTACCTTTTTGAGTCATGTGCTTTCTAAAGTAGTGACCGAAAGTAAAAATATATAAAAATGAAAACCCTACATAAAGTAATTGAATAAGAAACAATAATATTCAGAGTCCAAGATAAATAATAATATCTTGGATTATAATAACTATTTTTTCAATTACCGACGTTGCGTGCCTATATAGATTTTTTACTTGTGTTTGAGAAATGAGTAAATAAAAATGATTTTAACGCTTACTAATTTGTTTGAATGCTCCATTAATTTACGGTTTCTAGCGGATTTCAATTTTACAAATTGCAAAGAAACATAATTTGCAAAGAGGTATATTTGATTCTACATATGACAATTTATGAAGTAATTCTTATAGGATGAGTCAGTCCAAGTTACAACGGGGGCGTACAATTTCCTTCTAAATATTGTTGCCAATTTGCTAAACCAAGATCACCTACACCAAATGGGAACATTTTAATTCCTTCAATCTGTTTCTAAAACAACTAGATTAACTGATAGCTAGGATCCTTAATTAGCAATAGGACAACGGAAAAACAAAGAGGAAGACTCTTTGTCAATTACTCTTCCCATTTCTCCCTTGTCCTCGTTGTTCTTCATTTGTGGATGACTACATAAAAACCGTAAATTAGTAAGTTCAATTTGCAGTTTAAATGAGTGGATGAAAGAAAAGCCGAATAAGCACTTATATATCCATCACTTAAGAGCAGATGAACCAAAAACTTAATGCAATTTTTAGGAGGTCTGGGTGGAGAGGAAGTCTGTGACATCCCACATCGCCCAGGGGACTGATCCTTAAATGTATATTCCCATCCTACCTAGCACGAGGCCTTTTGGGAGCTCACTGGCTTCGGGTTCTATAGGAACTCCGAAGTTAAGCGAGTAGCGCGCAAGAGCACTCCCAGGATGGGTGACCCATCGGGAAGTTCTAGTGTGAGTTCCCAAAAACAAAACCGTGAGGGAATGGTAAGCCCAAAGCGGACAATATCGTGCTACAGTGGTGGAGCGGACCCGGAAAATGGTGCGCCCCGGGCCGGGATGTGACAAAGTCTGTAGTTTGCATGCTTTGAGTACACTCTCTTCCTGCAGTGGGATTTTGTTAGAAACCCTAAAAGAAAGAAATAAGCCAATAATAATACAAAATGATTCTTTTATCAAAAACTGAAATTGGAAGAATACAGGAATGGTGCATCTGGTGACATACCTGTAAGCGAGAAGAAACTCAACCCTAATTTTTTTTTTTTAATAAACAATATTATTTACGTTAACACGGGGGAGTGGGGGAGGTGAGCCAAGTCTCTCAATGGGCTAGCAATAATGTGGTTTAAATTCATCTTTGGCAAGAATCAAACCTAATACCTCTCACTTACAATTAAATGAAAATGAATATTATTAAACCGTAGTACTAAATGGCAACTCAACCTCAATTGTGTGAATTTTATTTACACAACTTTCGTTTACTTTTTGCTCGAATGTTAAAGTATTTAATCCGCCAGACCTAACAAATAATAACTCATCCTTAATTTCTTACCATGCACCCTTCCTAAATAAATAAAATCAAGAGTTTCAACCACTTAATACTATAGTCTAGTGAAATTTCTCTTCGCTTTCTGCTACTTTTTGCTCAAATACTAAAGTATTTAATCCCCCGGACCTAACAAATTATAACTCATCCTTAATTTCTTACCATGTACCCTTCCTGAATAAATAAAATCAAGAGTTTTAGTCACTTAGTACTACGATCTAGTGAAATTCCTCTTCACTCGTAAGTGAGAGGTCTTATGTTCGATTCTTGACAAATGTGAATTTGAACCACATTATGATGACTAACATTGTGAGGCTTATCCCACTTCCCCACCCCTTATTGTAGATAATTAATGTTGTTTGTTCAACAAAAAAATCTAGAGTTTTAAGTAAATATCTTTAAAAAGAAAGAAAGAAAATATCATTTTAAACCTCAAATAAGTCTGTCATTACCATCAGATACCAATCCCCCACATTTATCACGAAAAATGGTCAGCACAAATGGAATTATTAAACTGCATACCATATACAAATAACAGAGATAATGTATATAGTTATTCGATCAAACACATTAATATGGTAGCAAGTCAATGATTTACGAACTGGATATGCTAATTTTTTTTTTAGACAAGTACGATATTCATTGATATGAAAAGAGGAATACATACAAATTGAATGATAGAGTGCATTTAGAATGGGCATTGATAAAAATCTTATCGGTGATTTTAACCCGGTGAAGGAAAAAGAACGTTATGTACCAACAAATTACAAAGTTGTACTATTCTTAAAAATAAGATTTGTATCAGATGGTTCTTCAAATCAAATCATTTGTTGATTCAACAACGAACTCGATATGCTAATTAAGTAACCGAAATGGAAAAAATAAAACCATAAATTATAGGCGTTATATATATAAAAAAAAGAAGTACATTTACTATAAGATCTCAACAAATATTCCAAAAAATAATATTTGGCAGTTGAACTAGAGTACATCAAATTACTAAATTTGATTGAAATTATTAATGGACATTAATGTACAACCAAACGTGTCGATTAACAACTATATCATTGAGAACTTGAGGCCACACCAAGGTAGGTACAGTTGTATATGCCCAACAAAATAATTCAGCATGTACCAAAAATAAGAAAATAGTAGAACATGGTTTTGTGTTTTCGTTTAAGTCAGAAAAAGAAATTATAAATGAAAATGTTGTTGAACCCAACCAAATCACAACTCAGCTATACAGTTGCAAGATGCAAATTGCGAGTCCCATGCATGCTACCTGCTGACACAACTTAAAATATCCCTAAATTTTCTGTTTTGTTTTTGTCTGTAAAAATATGGATGCATTCTCATCATCCCACTCATCCACGATAGATTTTTTCGGTGTACTCCAAATAGTCGACGTGAAAACTTTACAGCCTCAACATGGTACACCATTAACTTAATCACTTATTATTAGGTATTGAGTTTTATTACAAAATACCTCGATGATATTAAAGTTGAAAACTCTCCATATATATTAATTGTATTTTATTTTATCATATGACTGATGTGGGATAAAATTCTCCAACAACACCACGTGACAAGTGCTTCCAATACATATAAAACAAAGAATTAAATTGATTCTAAACAATATCTTGTTCTTGATAAATATTAAGTTTTGTAAACAATAAAGTAAATTAGAACGAAATAAATCTCCACAACTATAAATTTTTAAAGAATAATTTTCTTTTATCTATCTACTTGTTATGCTCTAATTGATTCTCAGATTGCAAAACCCTTTGATGCCTTCTCCTATTACAAGGTCAATAGAGTTCTTTTACTAAACTATTGGGTTCGAAATATTTTTCTCTGGTATAATGTTATCAAGGGCCTCGTACATGAAAACTCCTAAGAATAATATTAGTATAAAAATTGAGCAAAAGAGAAAAATACTTACTTTTAAAAGGAGAGGGGAAAAAAGCAAATTGTAAAAGTTAAAAGAAAAGAAAAGAAAGGAGGGAAAACTCACCAGAAAGAATTGGAGGTGACCGGTTAGTCAAAAAAAAACAACTAGTAGTACCAAAGGTGAAAAAAGAACGAAACTGTAAATTCCATCGTTTTCATCTGGTTTTTCTTTTCTTGGACGAGCATTTAACGTCCATTTGTAATAGGCATGCTATAAATAGCTGCAGAACAGAACCCCAAGAACATAAGTAATTCACAGCACAAACGTTGTATTCGGACGTGTGTTGTGTAACACATACATACGCACCCAAAGAAACACACAACAAATCTCTCTCTCTCTCTCTCTCCAAGTTTCCTTGATTGTCCAAAAAGAAATCCCACCAACCCTTCATGAATCTCTTCCCCATTCGTTGAATATCAATCTCGTTTGCTCTGTATCTAGCCGGAAAGTCCGGTGAAAAAGCACCACCTTTGTTCTCTGCCGTGAAGGAGTTGGCGTTTGTTCAAAAGGGTTGGTGAAGGATGGAACAGAAGCACATTCTGCTGTCTGCTCTGAGTGTTGGGGTTGGGGTTGGGGTGGGGCTGGGATTGAGTTCCGGGCAGGCTGTGAGCAATTGGGTGAATGGTAATTGCTCGGTGGATGAGGTGACGGCGGAGCAGATTGAGCAGGAGTTGATGAGGCAGGTTGTGGATGGCAGAGACAGCAAAGTTACATTTGAGGAGTTTCCTTATTACCTAAGGTAAATTTGGAGAGTTTCTAACTCAATACCACAATTTTTATATCAATTTTATGAGCAGGATCACATGGAAGATGGGTGTGTTTTTATGTCTAATTTTCCTTGTATGTTATTACAGTTCATATTTTCTTACTAATTTTGTAATAATACAATCCACAAATGCCAAGATTTTTTATCTTCTTTCTTGGTAAAATTTTGTTCACATAAAATCTGCTTCCAGTTGAAACTAATTAAGTTGGATTATATCTGCTTTTAATATAATAGTTATACTAATTTTTCTGGATTTTTTTATTTTTTATTTTATTTTTTTATGATGAGTTTCCTCAGCTATGGATATTGTACTTCTGCAAAATTGCTATTGAATCCAATCTTTGCTTGTATGGATGTTGAGCCTTTTTTATTTGACATTTGATTCGTTTTTTAACTGTTTTATTTTTGGATCATATCTAACAATTTTTGTTTTGATGATGGCGATGTCAGAGAGAGAACTCGGATGTTGTTAACAAGTGCTGCATATGTTCATCTGAAGCACTCCGACTTGTCCAAGCACACCCGGAATCTTTCACCTGCAAGTAGAGCTATTTTGCTCTCAGGACCTGCAGGTATGCTACTTAAAAACGTTACCCGATTTTGGCATTTTCCGCTGAAATACTCATACCTTAACCTTTTCCTTAAGCTAATCCAATTCATCTCTTGTTTCCCAAAGAACTTTATCATCAAATGCTCGCCAAGGCTTTAGCGCATCACTTTGAGTCGAAGTTGCTGTTGTTGGATATAACTGATTTTTCGATCATGGTAAATATTTGTAATACAGCAGTACTATATCAGTCACCTTTACATGTTTACATAAGTTAGATTTGGCTCGTAATACGGTAGTACTAAAAATCTGAATTCTACATGTTTGCAGATACAGAGTAAATACGGCTGTGCCAAAAGAGAATCAGTAAGCGTTCTCTGCTTCTTACTGAGGAACTAATCGTGTTTTTTCTTTTCCGGAGTCTTAGCGTACATCTTAAGTTTAGCAAGTGATGAAACCTGGATCCAAATGTGGTGGGATGCTTTTTTGTTTAAACTCAATGTTATGCATTTCTGCACTTCATGTATCTTTGTCAATGTACTGCAATTTTATTGAAAGGAAAAGTTCGAATTTGCTCGATTGGATTTTTTTGTTTCTTTCCTGATTCATTGCATTCTTTTTGTAGCATCATAAAAGGTTCATCTCAGAGGTGACATTGGAGCAAATGTCCAATTTGCTCGGTTCCTTCTCAATGCTCCCTTCAAGCAGGGACACTAAAGGTACGAAAGGAAATATGGCTATATCTTTTCGTTAAAGCTCCTCTGATCAACATGTCCTCAGTTCAGTGACTATTGGTAATGTCCACGCTTCACTGGTATTATAACTAATTGTTTTCTTACAGGTGCACTATGTCGGCAAAGTAGTTCTTCTGATTTCAAATCAAGGTACAGTATTGGGGGATTGATTCTTGTATCAAATGTGCCGGTGTTTATGAAATGTCTCGTTTCTAAAACACTGCTATCTTATACCCGCAGGGGCACAGAAGGGCCAACTCGAACGCTTCAAAGAAATGCCTCTTCTGCATCTGATATGAGTAGCATCAGTTCCAAATCTGCTTCGCCAAGTTCAGGTTTGTTCCTACAGAAAAATACTGGCTTTTTAAGAACGTAATTTGTGCATTAGTTATGCGCGGAATTGCTTTAAATTTATACTATCACTCTTACATTCTTTGGTTTTTTCAGCTCCTCTCAAACGCGTGAACAACTGGTGTTTCGATGAGAAACTTTTTTTGCAGTCCCTTTACAAGGTAATGTCTTTTCTTTTGGTTAGATACAAGGTAAGATTGCTTGAAAATGTTAGTAAAGTACTAATAGGCATTCATATTATTTCTTGTACAGGTCTTATCTTCAATGTCAGAAACTGGTTCCATCATCTTATGCCTCAGGGACGTCGAGAAGCTTTTTCTCCAATCACGGCGGTTTTACAATTTGTTCAACAAAATGTTGAAGAGACTTTCAGGGTCAGTGTTGATACTTGGTTCCAGAACGGTAGACACTGAAGATGATTGCAAAGAAGTCGACGAGAAGCTTGCTGCTTTGTTCCCCTACAATATTGAGATCAGTCCCCCGGAAGATGAGACTCATCTTGTCAGCTGGAAAGCTCAACTGGAAGAAGACATGAAGATGATCCAATTTCATGACAACAAAAATCACATAGCCGAGGTGCTTGCGGCAAATGATCTTGAATGTGATGATCTTGGTTCAATCTGCCATGCAGACACAATGGTAGTCAGCAACTACATAGAAGAGATTGTGATTTCAGCGATATCTTATCATTTGATGCAAAACAAGGATCCAGAATATCGAAATGGAAAGCTTGTTATATCATCGACGAGGTAGATACCAAATTCTCACTATCATAATTTCTTTGGTTATATTTCACTGCAAAACAGACTGTTTTATGATTTTATCTATCTAATTACGACTCTCAATCTGGAACAGTTTGTCCCAGGGATTGAGTATATTCCAGGAGGGAAAATCTGGCGGGAAAGATTCTCTGAAACTGGAGACCAATGCCGATTCCAACAAGGTTTTTCTTCTACTTTCATTTCTAACCTCTTGATGTTTTACATTTTGAGTCGCGGATTAAATGGACCTGCTGTTAACTTCTGATGACTTAATGGTTTACCATTTCTCTTAAATTTTAGGAAACTGAAGGGGAAGAGGCTGTCGGTGCAAAGACTGAATCGACATCTGAAACTGCAGCACCGGAAAACAAAGGTGAAGCTGAGAAGTCTGGTCCCGGGGTGAAGAAGGACAGCGACAATCCACCTCCGCCAAAAGTAGTAAGTTCAAGTCCTATAATACTATCCACAAAATCCACATGGTTCCCAATGTCTATTTTTTTTCAAATCTCCGTTGTCATATAAAAAATTCATGGTGTTTGTGCAGGAAGTGGCACCTGACAATGAATTTGAGAAGCGCATAAGGCCGGAGGTTATCCCTGCAAATGAGATTGGAGTCACATTTGCAGATATTGGTGCATTGGATGATATCAAAGAATCACTTCAGGAGTTGGTCATGCTCCCGCTTCGAAGACCAGACCTTTTCAAAGGTGGGCTACTGAAGCCTTGCAGAGGCATATTGCTTTTCGGTCCTCCTGGCACTGGAAAAACAATGCTGGCAAAGGCCATAGCAAGTGAAGCAGGAGCAAGTTTCATCAACGTCTCAATGTCCACGATCACCTCAAAATGGTTTGGAGAAGATGAGAAGAACGTTCGAGCTCTCTTCACACTTGCAGCAAAGGTCTCCCCGACTATTATCTTCGTGGATGAGGTTGACAGCATGCTGGGGCAGCGAACCAGAGTTGGGGAGCATGAGGCCATGAGGAAGATTAAGAACGAGTTCATGACACACTGGGATGGACTTTTGACAAAGACCGGGGAGAGAATTCTTGTTCTCGCCGCAACCAACAGGCCATTTGACCTTGATGAGGCAATCATCAGGCGATTTGAGCGGAGGTAATGATCCACATTGTGTTACATTCAGATTTTTTTCTTCCTTCTTTTTAACTGTCTGCTAATTCGAAATCTTTGTCTCTATTGAACAGAGTCATGGTTGGCCTTCCCTCAGTCGAGAACAGGGAAATGATCTTGAAAACTCTTCTTTCGAAAGAAAAGGTCGAAAATCTTGACTTTAAGGAGCTTGCAACCATGACAGAAGGATACAGCGGAAGCGATCTTAAGGTTAGATTTCGAGTTAACAATATTAATAACCAACCTTAAATTGTGATCAGTATAACGAACTCACAAAACTAAATCCTGGAAAAACAGAACTTGTGCGTGACAGCAGCTTATCGACCAGTTAGGGAGCTTATACAACAGGAGAGGCAAAAGGATGTGGTAATTCGCTACCTTCACACTCTTCCTCTGCATCGGCATATTCTTATTGTTTTTCTTCCCAATTCTGGTAATGCTTAACGACTTTGATAAAACTCGGAACTACAGGAAAAGAAGAAGAAAGATGCAAAAGGAAAGGGCACAGAAGAAGCTTCAGAACCGAAAGAAGAAGAGAAAGAGGAGCACGTAATTACCCTGAGGGCCTTAAACATGGAAGATATGAGGCAGGCAAAGAATCAGGTAACAAATTTCACTTTCTTTTCGTACACTATTCACAAAACTATCATTTTTCGTTTGTTCTGCATGTATCTTTATGCATGTCTGTGGTTCGATGCAGGTTGCTGCGAGTTTCGCTTCAGAGGGATCAGTAATGAGCGAGCTGAAACAGTGGAATGAACTGTTTGGCGAGGGTGGCTCGAGGAAGAAGCAACAGCTAACTTACTTCCTGTAAAATATTAGTACACACGGGGAAGCCGGCATCTTAGGCACCAGTCATCAGCTTCATTCTTTGGGAAGAATGTGAAGGTTTCGAGGAAGATGGAAACTCCACCTGAAAAGGCAACAGTGTTCGATGGCTTGCAACTACGCGACGATCAATTAGAAGCGGCTACAGCTCTGAACCTCCGGCGAAGGAAAAAACTTGCAGCACAAGGGACGTGTATATCAGTGTACAAAATGTAAGAGAGGGTGGGTTAACGGTATCCAGTAGCCACAGTTATTTGGGATTTTTGAGTCTATGTTCTGTGAAAAATGTGTGTGGTGTTGGGAGATGCTTGTGGGATTTTCAGATTGGTGAGAGGAAACTTGGACTGAATTTAAACAGCATTTGTGCACATTGTTCTTAAATTGTGTAATTATTTGATAGTGCAATGCTCTTTATGCATGTAGAGTTTGCTTTATTTTTTCATTATATATATACATATATGAAATGAAATTATCATTCTGTGAAATTGCAAGTCTATAACCAAATTTGATGTCTTATTAAAAACGAAAGTAGCACCTACGCCTGACAGTTCCATCCAGAATTTAAATATCAAAATTAAGAACAAGAACATGAATTCCAAGGTGAGAGCCTCTTCATGTTTTAAACTTTCTTACTCCGCATTGTGTGATTAGTTTAGGACGCCATTACTTTAGCATCCAAGTTACATTATCTTCATCTATAAAAGTGTCAACACAAAATTTTCTGCAATGAATAACAGAAGAACACATGTACAAATAATATTTGCATTAGATGAATGTTTAGGGTTACAATCTCTGTGGTTTATTCTTTTAGAAGAATATTCTCTAATTTGATCTCCAAAGTAGAATTCAATTCAAAGGCGATGAACACTTGATCTTGAACGAAATAGGACCATGAGGAGTTTCACGTGGTGGGTCGTCTTCAGCTTTGGTAGTGGATGAATCGGCATGTTTATGAGTTTGTAGTGTTTTGGAAAGTCTCCTTCTTTGTCGAGAATGACTTGTATGACACAGGAACAACTCTATAATAGCATTTCATGCTAATAGTACAAAGACATATTAACTCTCTATGTGTTTTTGTATCATTGCCACATAATGCTACTATAATGAAGTGTGTCATACACGTTGCTCTCCTAACCATCACAAAAAATTTAAATGAAAGTTGTATGGAAACTTGTTGGTCCTTCTTACGTAGCCCAATCAAATAATTAGAGCCCATCATATTATTGGTTGACAAAACTAGCCCATCAGAGTAATTGTAATATACTAATATCCGAAGGAACTCTTTCCCCTCTTCTCTTTCTCCTTTTTGCTTTTTTCTCCATTGAATCTCAGAGGGAGAAGCATGTCAAAGCCACTGGAGAGATACCAAAAACTCGTCCTCAAAGAGTCATTGCCCAAAATCCACAGGTACCCTTTTGCCTGCAGAGAGCTCAGCTTAATCCTCAGAGGCGCTTACAAGAAATTCCCCAAGAATCTCCAATCTCTCATCTTCCAAGACACTCTCACGGCCTTTCGTCTCCTTCCCGAGTAAGCTATTTTCCTTATCATTTCTCAAAATTCGTAACTTCTGTTTGTTCTTCTTGTGATATTTGTGAAAGATAGAGGATTTTGGCGTCTGGGTTGTCTCTGTTTTTCGAATTCTGAGATAAGTGTATTCAAAATTGAAACTTCATAACAATTTGGACTGAAAGTTTGAGATTTTGTTTGTTGTTCTTCTGATCTAATGCAAATTGTTGATGAGGGTAATTTGGATTGAGCTGAAATTTTGTTAATTTTAGAATTTATTTCGTGTTTTCGCTTTCTGGTTGCATTGTGTTAAGTTGTTTGCTTTTCTGGGAAGCTAGAATGCAGACGCGCAATGCTGTTTTGGCAGCCCATCTCCTCCTCCAGAGTGCCGAGGCCACGTTGCCGAAGCAAAAGAAGAATCTGGCTGTCGCAGAATACAAGAACGCAATGGTTGCTCATAAGAGGCGCAGTAAAGCACGCCAAGAAGAAAAGGGTATCGAGATTTTACTTTGTGTTTGCTCATATCTTAATATTTTTCGAAGTTTATCAGTTGGAGATCATGAAATTGCATGCTTTGATATGTTAATCGAAGAAGGTAGTCCTTGTTAACTGTTTCGCCTCCTATCCACATAGTTTCGGGTTCAACCCAGCTGCCACAAGATGTTCTTGTTCACATATTTGGTTTCCTTGATATGCAATCCTTGGCCTCTGTTGGACTAGTCTGCTGGTAATCCCAATTTCCTTCACTTAAGTTCACGTATTTGGTTTCCTTGATTTAAACTGCATTTTTAATCACCAATTGGGTCTAATGCTTCTTGATTGTTTTGATGAAGGTCGTGGAACATAGCGGCAAGTGATAACCATCTGTGGGAGACACAATACACTACTTTCTTCGGGAATTCTGAGGATGATAAGCTGATTAAGGCTAGGAAAATTAGTGGTCGACAGGTTGAAGATGAAGAAGGGTACACACTATTTTGGAAAGAAGCCTTCAAAAGGGCATATTTAGGTATTTTCGTGCTTCCCTAGAAACTAGAGTTTCAATTACGCTCACACATGCGTGTGTGTGTGTATATGTTCCGCTTCCTGTTGGATTGCAGGTGTGAAGTCATGAATTCTTACCATTGCCTAATATGCTTGGATTTCAGGCAGCTCATCGAAGAAATTGAAATCCGGTAGGGGATACTGTAGAGACTGCAACACGATTGTTTGGCTTGACAACAGGAAATGCTCAAATGAACATAGGGGACAAAATTCAGAAAACCAGCAAATTAAGCCCGTGTCACCAAATCAGGTATTTTCTATCATACTCTTTGCTCTAGTTTTTTCGGTTTTAGCTATTTGAATACAAGTAGGGTTCAATGAATACTAGCTGCGACAGTAGTCAGTATTAGTTACCTGGCAACGTGAACACCATCGTCCCGTTTCCGGTGAGCTTACATCGATCCCATATCTTCATCTTTTTCAGGTGGTTGAGTATCTGTTGGATGATTCTATATCAATGGTATCTTCTTCGGACAGTGATAGCGATTCAGATGAAGGGCCATTTTCCGGGTTATGGGCCTACAGAAGACCCTTTAGCAAGAGTCAGTGAAACCTTTCATTTAAACCTGAATACCAGTGTGTAGAGATGCTTGATTAGGGATGTGGATACGATAAAAACTTACCCATCGTATGTGTTTAGTAAATAACTTATACGATAACTGAACTTCTTTTGTCATACAAAATTAGGTTTGTGTTTAGTAAACAACCTATACGACTCAGTATCTTTATTTCGAGTTTAGATAGTTTATACGAATTAGTATCATTTTTATATTTAGATACGCTCTCTGGAACTTGATTTGGATTTCACTTTGCCATGTAACTTAAAAGTCACAACTTTACTCTTTAAAATTCGTCCCGTTTTGACGTGTGGGCTCTCTTCTTCCTGAAACTCAAAAATCTCCGTTATGCGTTAACATTAAACAATAAGAAAATATTAAGTTTAAAAGAAGAAATTAAAAAACCCACATAATGGAATTAATAGAATTATGATAATATGAAGCGAATTTTAAGTTTTACGAAGTAAAATAATGACTTTGAGTCATAAGAACAAGATAAAATTAAAATCGAGTTTGATGGGGCAAAATGAAATTAAGGTTGAGTCCTAGAGAATGACGTAACTAAAAATAAGCCAAACATAAAATTATATTCATTAGTTTGGTCGATTACTTCATCCACAAGAATCAATTCGAACATAGACGTAATATTGCCTAGGTGCCAATAGTAGGCTTAAAATCTAACGTAGAGAATAAAAACTTTCAGACAATAATAATAGCGAAAATTCCAGGCATCCATCTAAAACGCATATGTTCATTAAGCTGTGTGCAACCAGAGTACTAAAACATAAAACAGAAAGACGGTAACCTAATGGAATTAAACGATTCGACTAAAAACGGTGACTAAATGCGAAGCCTGGTAAACGCTTAACGTCGGAATGATGTGTCTAATCCTTCTTCTTCTCCTTCACTGGACCCTTGGGGATTTTACTCAAAACCTTGGCATCAAACACTGCGTACTGCTTCTTTATTTCGATCCACGCCTTCTCGCCAAGGGCATCAATCTGGTCATCGTATTTCTCATAAATCACGGGCAGTGTGTGCAGCAACACAAAAACTGCAATTCAAAATTCGGGATGATGTCAATGACAGAAATGAAGTTTCCCGAGTCTGAATTCAGAAAGGCACGAACAAAATTGAAACTCAAAAGAAACTGTCCTTACGTATGTAGAATAAGGTCAGAAAGTTGAACCATTTCCCAACCACCGATAGAATCCACAAGACGGCTATAACCTGATATCAGAAGCGCAACACCTAGTGAGTCTAATCAAATAAAACCTACACATACAGGATACAGCATAACTTAAAGAAATGATCAACTTACACCGAGGAATGCCTTCAAATCTCTCCCGGATGCAATATCCCGCAAAACATAAAATCCTTTGTTGAGTTCAATTCTCAGAGCAGAGGCAAGCTCAAGGACAGTCTTCTCTGGAATTTGAACTTTTGGGATTTGTGGTTGCGACCTGATTAAGTAACGTAGTCAAGTCAAGACCATACGGTATTGCATGAAGGATCAAAAACGCGAAAAAACAAAAAGCTAGAACACCCCAACGCCTTACTTGTTGATAAAGTTGGATGCATTGGACCACAGGTAAAAGACAGCCAGAGAAAGTATCAACAAATGGCACACCAGCGTGATTAGATGGTATTCCAGCAACTCAAAGAAAACCCATAAAACAGTGGCACCGGCAAGCACACTTGCAGATATTTTCTTGTTCCTCCATAGGAAGACATCAGCAGCTGCAATGAAAGACCGACATTAGATCGCAATTGACAGCCATTTCTTTCTAAGTTTCTTCTCACGGGCGTTGTTCATAAACGCACAAATGGAAAACTGTGCCAGAAAATCTCTTTTCTAAGGCACATTATTAAAAACAAATCGCCATTTTCCAAAAGGAATTGTTATTGGCACTCCAAAAATCTCATTCTACACTCTAAACTTTCTATATTTGGAAAGAAAAATACACTTGTGGATGAGGAGTGTAGAATGAGATTTTGGAGCGCCAATAACACTTCCCTTTCTAAATTCGAACTGAAGATGTCCATATTGCTACGGAAACCCGGACAAAATAAGGAAACACGATCAATGTATGTTTATTGCAATTGGCAATCTATACATATACACAAATCAGAAAGCACATAAACAATAAATAATAATAATTATTTAAATCAACAATTAAAAAAATGCCAAACAAATCCTCCCAAAACCACAACCACAGCCAACAAGGCTCCACGCTTTGCGTGGGTCAGGAACGTTCCCTCAGTCTATTGTACGCACCCTTACCCTTAGTTTGCAAAGACACCATTTCCAGAAGACGTGACCTTTTAGCCACAAAGGAGAAACATTTCTGTTGCGCCATACAACAATATAAATAAGAAGAACAAAATCGAATGAATAAACTGCGATCAGCTCGCTCAGACGAAGATTCATGTACATTTCTCAAACTTTCAAGTCAATAATTTCAAGAAATTTTTCACTTTCTATGCAATTCAGGCGAACAAAATGATCAAGAAATCAACTTTCAGAATTTCATCTTCTTCGTAATTTCCCACATTTTCCGATCAGCCCATCAAATCCATGCAAAAAAAAAAATTATATTAACATGTATAAACGGATTAAGACAGGGAAAGAATATAGTACGTTTGCCGCCGCCCAAGACCTTGTGAACGGGCTTTTCCCTGCCGAAGAGCCTGAAAATCTTGGACTTGACGGAATCGCGCGCCGACGGCTTTTCGTCTTCCACCTTGGCTTTGACGGAAGCAGCGTGCTTGGACTTCTTGTCGTCGTCGGAGTCCGACGACGACGAAGAGTGGTGGTTGTAGATCTTGTCCATCAGCGATTCAGCCGTGGGCGTTGGTTTTGGCTCCGCCATGGATCCTTTGATCGATGAGAGAGAGAGAGAGGGAGGAAATGGACGTGTTAATTTCCAGAGCGTTGATATCGAGTGTTATGAATGTGTGTGTGGAGGAGGGGTGGTTTTGTAATTTTATTTTTCTAGAGCGAGAAGTTAGGGAGATGAAATCTGGGCCGTTGAAGATGGTGAAGAAACCGAGGCTTCTGTGATCAC
This sequence comes from Pyrus x bretschneideri, assembly GCF_019419815.1. Taxonomy (NCBI): domain Eukaryota; kingdom Viridiplantae; phylum Streptophyta; class Magnoliopsida; order Rosales; family Rosaceae; genus Pyrus; species Pyrus x bretschneideri. Next base: position 1,031,190 of record NW_025999795.1, on the reverse strand, counting down.
AGCGTGGGCGTGACTTGTCCACTTAATTAATTACTCGCCGTTTTTAATTACTTTTTATTGTTTTTCTAATTATGTTTCCTTTTTTAGCAATTTAAATTGCAATCAAATTCTAATTTTTCAAAATATTTTTATATAGAGCTATTTGTTGGTTTTTTCGTAAAGAACTGTTAATTTTTCATCTAAATTTTAATTTTAGCGAACCATAAAGAAATGGACAATTACAAAGAAAAATCTACCAATAAAAGAATATTAAGTACAGGAAAGATGTCCAAATACACATCATGTATATGAATAAGAAACAATGAGGATGAGCAAAGGTTTGAGCCCGAAATGTACTGGTTTGAAGAGAAAGACCTTAGTCACAAAACCGATAAACCCTTGCAATATGATTATTATTTGCAATTTAGTTTTTCCCAAGTGGCTGTTTAGTGGCTGGAGACAAATTTCAAGTTTGCATTTCAAACTGTACTTCTTGAGTTCCGTTCATTCCTACTGTTGGTGAATCACACAATGTTGGTTAGGGGTAGGTTGAAATGTCTAGAGGTAACAAATCAACCTATTGTGTTGTTAATGGGTACCCATTAAGACCCATTTAGTTTGATTTTACCTTTTACCATCATCACCTCTACTAATCTCACATTTATATTATGATGATATCAAATTAAACGAGTCTTTAATAGGTACTCATTTCTAAGTCTTTTCGGCTTTCAGAATACTGAAAGTGACTCATCAGATAAACTCTTTTTTAAAGAAAAAAATTTAAGTATTGAAATTCCAAAACAAAAATGACTAAATGCAAAATCCGTGCAGGTATAAATTTGGTGAGAAAAAAAAAAAAAAAAAAAACTCAATTTAAAACATCTGAGCACCTGGCTATGAGCTTGAGACAATAAACAAGTTGAGGTCGAACCGAATAAATAAAAGGCTCCAAAATCATGTTGGTCTGGTTCGGGTGGAGGCTAACGGGGACGTCATTTGATGTTTATTGGCGTAACGGTATTGAAAAACTAAGAAGCATACGTGAATTAGACTAATTTAGAACAGGGTGTGTGATAGTCAAGTTCCATTTAAATATGAGTTGGATAGTTTTCTTCGTAATTAGAGTAATCTAAAACGTCGTGATATGAATTGCAATGCAATGCAACAAGAAATAAACTATGTACAAATTCAGAAAATACGCAAAATAGATGCTATAGTTCAAAGTTAAGAGGTACGCATTAATTTGAAATTGGTAAAACAGTGATGGAGCTGCCGGAGATGTTTTTGTGTGTTTACGTTGTTAGGTTTCCGACGTGAGACATGCTTCAACATTGCGGTGGCGGATTAGGTCTAAATTAAAATCCACTGCCCTGCAAAAGGCTTGTTGCTTCCGGAAGAGAAATGTTTAGGAAGAAAAGTTGCCAATCATTTGGGAGAAATGGAGAATATACCTAAAGCCTATAGTTGTTATAGAATAACCGAACCTCACAGAAGAATATGACTTATCTCTCTCTTCTCCCATTTGATTTAAGTTTTAACCAACCACACAACTAGCTAGATAATCCATTTTGTTTATTTGGATGGTTTGAACCCGAACGCAGTGTGTTGAGGACGGAACAACGTCTAACAACCACAGTAATTCGCTACGTCCAATAGACGACGACAAATTTTTTTTTCTTCAAGTAAATAAACGACAATTGTTGATAATAAAAATATTTCACATTTGCTAACACATTTCGTTTTATTTGGATAAAAATTGAAAAGACGTTGAAAATGATGAAAATAGGTCTCATTGACCCAAGCCCATGAAATCTGTTGGGATCAATAGCATTGAGGAGAGTTATCTGGGTCCCCCACCCAAAGTTTAAATTTTGCCAGATAACCTTTGTAGCCCATTCAACAAATTAAAAAGTCCAATAGAAGTTCTTGGCTGCCTGGTTTGGGCCGATCCAAAGCTCTTTTTTATTTTTTTTATTTTTTAACTTAACTTCTTCAATCATTTTTGAGATAAACTAATTTCTTCAATCTTTGGGTTCCACGCAACTGGTTTATTAAGTAAATCGACTTGGCCAAGTGTAGAAACGAGGGTGGGTGAAAGTAGGTTAGGTTTATAGTTCGAACCCCTAACTATAATAACAAAAAAAGGTTAAGTGTGTAAATTAAGAACTTGTTTAAACGTGTTTTTAAAATAACTGAAACAGATTTTAAAGAAAAGTTTTTGGCCTAATAACATACTGGTGTTTCTTGTAGGAAGCACTTCAAGCTTTTTCACTTCCACTTTTACCAAGAATTGGTTCCACTAACATTTTTACCAAAAGCTCCCAAAAGAGCTTTTAATTTTTCTAAAAATACTTCCAAACGAATCATAAGTTCAAATTCAGATGCCTTAACATGACAAATTAAACATGAATTTTGCAAGTGAACATCACCATCATTAGGTTAGACACCAATTAAACATGAAAACCCCACCAACAACTAAGTTTCTTCGAGGCATAATTTGACCAGCCAACCGCATCTGAAATTCTTAAGCAGACCAATGAGCTTTCTTTCACCGACTCAGAAACCCAACAGCCAAACGCACAATAACCAAACGAGTACAGAAAAAACCCTAGAAAGTCAAGCTAAGCTCTTGAGAAGTGAGTGGAAAAGAGAGTTTGGATGGGGACTAGTTTGATTCACCTGTGATGACAACAAGAAAAAAATTGAACATCTGATCATGGGTGGGGTTCACCTTCTTTGCTTTTAAGCAAAAATGCAAAACCTAACGCAAAGATGTGTATAATCATGATGATTTGAATCCTCTCCCAAACTTTACTGTTTAGAGTTTAAGAATCAGAAAATTCTCGATTTTTGTGAAAAATAGATCAGAATTCTTAATTTGTGTGAGATGTGATAGCAAAATGAATTAATGAAGACCGTCGGATTTAATTTGAGTAATACGAATTATCTATTTTTTGACTCCAAATAGTAAGATTCAAAAAGCATCTATGTCCCATAAAAAATTCTATGTTGCTTATGAGTATGAGATAATTCAAAAGTATCTCACACTCTAGAGTATTGCATACTCTGATTTTTTTTAACTTTATAGTACCTATAGACATTAACGGTAGACATTTTTAAATCATTAGATCAAATCCGATGATCACCAATTAACATTTTAATGTCGTTAGATTTTATTTAACGGTTAAACGTGAAACAATACGATACTTAACGACCATAAGGTATTCAAGAAAAATAATCATGACATGGGAGCTTCGCTTGTGACTTGGATTGCAGAATAATGTGATTTGACCAAGAAAATTACCCCTCACAAAGTGTGTGACAATGCACGACCTCATCCATGGGAATTGTTCTGGTGAGTTGGGGTGCAGAATCTTACAAGTTTAGGACAGCATAATTTAAAAATAGGACTAATATATTCTTCCCTATCCTAATAAGTACGTGTCATGTTAATGACAAAAATGTTGTGATTTAATCATGATTAGTAAAAGTATAGCCTTTTCTATTATGTCGTGCACACGGCAAATTAGACTTTTTGACATACGTTTTTTAGGATTTAGATCATCTCCTGAGCTAATGAAGATAATCTTTCTGATCCATCATCATAGACCGTTAGATTTTGATCTAACGGCTACAATTATTATAACTTTAAAGGGACCCTCCCTGTTTATAGCCGTTGGATAAAAATCCAACGGCCCACGATAATGGGTTAGGAGGATCCTCTCCATTAGCTCAGGAGAGGATCCAAATCCCGTTTTTTATATTTCATTTGTAGAGTTCATTTTAAAGTGTATGTTAACAATTTGAACGGTCTACATTTTAGTTTATCTTTTATAAATTATTATTCTTAAAATAAAAAATTAGACAAATCTAAAACCATTATGACATTCGTTTGTAGTGAAGAAAATAGACGAATACAGTTCTACAAAAGAACATTAAATTTAATTTAACAGTCATATGGTTTCAGATTTAAGTGATTTTTCATAGACATGATCTTTGAGATAAGATATTACAAAAAGATATTGTTTAATCGTTGAAATACATTACGAAGTAAGCCACATCAAAACATGTGTCAAAATGTGTGTCAAAAACGCTGAAATTTTAGAATCACATGATGCAGAAGTTTGGTTCATATCTTTGTGAATGGCTTAAAGCTATAATTTGAGGGGCAGTGAAATTAGTGTAGCTTCGAACCACAAACATGACAAGAATATGCTTAATTACCATATAAATTAAAGGCAGTGACAAAGAATTTGGCACATGGAGCATCCGATCCAACATGTCCCATTCCTCTTAAACCAACCAATTAGAATTTCTTTTCTTCACATGGTCGGAAAGATTATATAAAACAAAGTCATGTTTTGCAACTCATGCTATACAACTTTTTATATTTCAAGAAACTATGTTATGTTATGCACTCGCTACTTCAATATAACTTTTACATACAATAGATAGAAACGTAAATTAATCTATTCATAAATTAGAGTTGTAACTGTGTCGATTTTTTAACGCTCTTCTCTCCTCTTTATTCTCCATTGGACGGTTTGGATGGACTTCGTCATTCTTTACCAAGTAAACTAGAAATAGCTATATCATATCGAGATGTCTATCTGGTTTTCCGTCTCCAATGAGTTGAAGAATTTTTAAACACCTATTTATACTGTATTTTTTGGGGCCCTTCATCTTGCGTCATTCCAACAACTGGCGGAGAGCACCTTAGTATACGATCGGAGTTGTTAACATGTCAATTTTTTAAGCCAATCGCACAGATTGCGTGCATTTTATATGTTTCACATGACAATGCCATGATAATTACAGTCCATATAGCATTTTCGCTGAAAAGAATTTAAAGGATCACCTTGCATACCCTAATGAGTTTTCATATTCAAAGAAAGCATATTACGGAGCAACTTTTCTATGACAGAGATACTTAACTTAAATCGGAAATGTTTCTGTGTCGATATCTAAATAAATTTGAAGACTTTGGTACAACAATTAAGTAAAGACCTTTCTCCGTAGTATTCTGCAGAATGCAGCCCTGAATGATCCAACAGATTGGCCAAGAGTCCAACACCACACAACCAATTTTACAAGTCAAACCTTTTACTGCAAAAACTTGAACACTCCCCCTCCAAATTTGCTTTCCGGCCATAAAAAATTAAAGACTTTGGACCCTCTCTTTAGTCTTTAAGCAGAAGAGAAGCGTGCCCCATCTGCACACCAATGCCTTGCCTTTGTAAATAACCCTAATTCTCTGACCTCTCTCTCTTTCTCTCTCTCTCTCTCTCTCTCTGCGAAAGCAAAGTTAAAGCCATTGTAGTCCTTTCTTTTTGGCCTTTTCTCTTTCATTTTTCTTTCTCTTTTCTCTCTTTTCTGTCTTTCTTTTTGGAAGTTTCTTGTCACCATCCTCCATGGCCAAACATCCAATGGCAGAAGTAGGAGAAATTTTACAGCATCGTAAACACGGACGAATATACATGTGTTATAATACAAGTGATTGGAATTCCTTTTTAAGTATTAAACAACTTATATCATGACATTTTATGTATCATATCGTGTTTCTAACATGCTGAATTTTCTTTTAAGATTTATATTCTGAAGTAGGACTTGTTAGATTGGGAACTACACCTTGTACTCAATTCACTATCAAGCTCTTCTCCGATAAAGTTCCAAAAAGATCATTTAACCAAGCTCGTTTAACTTTACTCTTTTTTTTTTCCACAAGGAAAAAAAGATCATTTGACCAAATATATTTATAACTTTCAACACCTTTGTGTTGGTTTATCTTCTTTGTTTGGTATTTTTATCTTCATGAAATCAACTTTAAAACAAAATTCAAGGGCTTTATTTGCATTGTGAACAACTTATAACTCAGCTGGTTTATGACATTAGCATTGTACATGAAGTTTTGATTCTCTCATTAAATTGACTATGTTCTTTTTATACAAGCGATGCTCCACAAAAAACTAAAATTAGTTATGAGAGTACACAAACTTGTGTTTGATCTTTCTGTTAAGTTGACCAGCTATTATCTACTATGTCATAAACAAATATGAGTTATAGAGAGACTTCAAACTTGTGTATATTACAAAGTAGTTTCGTTCAAATCAATACAGTCATGCTTACGTCAACGTTAAGACGATGAATTATAGTTTTTTTCCAAACAGCATAACTAATCTTAAAAAAAACAACTAAAAAGAATAAAGAAGAATAGTGCTAGTCACACATTCCTTTTTATCTCTCATATACTTTTTATAAATTTTTATAATTTAACTTTTCGAATTCATTTTATTCGGCTGTCGAAAAAGATTGAATTTTTATACTAGAGGAAAGTATAGAGGACTCGTGGTCCACTTGTGCAGCAAACAACAAAAACATCACGTTGTGGTCGAAAGTTTCTGCAAATAAAAGTTCAAAGTTCAAAGTTCAAAGTCATGAGACTAAAGGACCGGCGCGTGGGGGCCAGCAATTGAATGAGAGAAAACCTCTGCGTCATCTCTTCACCAAAAGTTCTGAAAATCAAACCTCCATTTTTTCATAAAACAGTGTATGGATCTGTACATACGCGTATGACCTACACCTCTCAATTCTGAAACGTTTCTTAGAGCATCCCTTCATAAAACAAGAATTCGGATCCTCTTTGTGAGGATTCTGAAGATTCGTAAATTATATCTGTTTATTGTACTTTGTATGATAAAAAATTACTTTAAATATTTTTATTTAAAATTAAATACAAGTAGTACCTGATAAAAAATTAACTGCACTATATAGGATGAACGAACACTATTTACAGATCTTCATGATCTTCACCAAAAGGATTCAAAGAGGAACATGTTGGATAAAACAAGAACATGTGAACTTACGTGTCGTAAGTGGCGAGTTTAGGATTCGAATAAAAAAAAATTCAGTTTATTTACTGAGTCATTTTGTCAAACAATTGACGAATTATATCAAGAGAATTTGTTGAGTATTGTCTATGCAACTTGTTGAGATATGTTTACCAAATATTACATTAAACACATTCAGAGAATCATCAGTAGACCGTTAATGCACATTTTATGAACTTTGAGTAGTTCAATCCTAATGTGCATCCCTTTCTGAGCGCAACATCTCTTGTTAATAAAATAAAATATAAATAAAAAGTTCATAAATAAAATTTACAAATTTTTATTTTATTAACATAGAACGCGCTATGTGACCATCTAAGTCGTTCTCAAATCATAGGCCAAGCCTATCGATTCTGTGCTATCGGTGTGTACTTTTAGAATCACGTAATCAAGCCATGTAAACAAAAACAGAGAACCTACCAAAATACAAAAACAAAACAAAAAGCAATCTCTCTCTCTCTAAAAAGCAAAGAAAAGCTTGTTTCCTCTCTCTCTCTCTCTCTCTCTCTCCCTCTGTTTTCGATGCTGCAAACGCAACGCCATAAAACGAAGTGAAATTTTTAAATAATGCTCCTCTTTATTTCACTCATTTCTTCACGTTACCCTCCTCTCCCTGTCACTCACTCCTTCCTCGTATAAAACCCCTCGAAACCCTACCAGTCTCTTAACCTCTCCGTCTCTCTCCCCTCCATAGCCATGGAAACTCTGTACTTCCTCAAGTTCTGGAAACCCAATGCCTCCACCGCCACACCTCCGAACTCCTCCGTCGCTAAAGAAAACGACGTCGAAGAAGAAGAAGATTCTTTCTTCGACTTGGAATTAAGTTTCGACCTCATCCAAACCCCACAGGCAACAACATCTTCGAATCCAAACCAAAATCAAACACCTCGGACAAAACAGCCGGCATACCAACCCTTTCTCTGTCCACTTCCGATCCGATTTCCAAAAGAAAAATTCTCCCGATCGAGCCAGTTTCCAAGCCTCCACAGTCCCCCATCGCTCTCCTTAAATCCGCCCCAAAGTTCGGAGCTTTAATGCTCAAAAAACCCAGACAGAAAATAGAGAAAAAAACAGGGGGAAAAAGCAGAGCCCGAGGTTTCGATGGAGTCCCACAAGCAGAAAACCAAAGTAGTAATTGTGAAACAGCTCGCCTGGAGAAGAGGCTCAAAACCCAACCAAGCTCACCCGTGAAAACAGCTCCAGAAGAAGCGGAATCGGATTGCAGAATCCGAGGCTGGAAGACCCGAAAACAGAGAGATTTTCCAAGGATGTTTTGCAGAAGTACCTTAATCTGATCAAACCTCTATACTCGAAGGTTTCCAGGAGGTCTACTGAGAAGGTGAAACCTTCTGTAGACTCACCGACGGCGTCGCCGGTGATGCCGATATTCTCTATGTGTTCGCCCAAAAGGGACAAACAGGGGAACTTTCCGGCGGGATTTAGAGTTGTCTCTAAGAACTTGGGGAAGAGCAAGTCGGCCACGGCGATGGTGGCGCCGCCGGTGCAACGGAGGGACGATTCCTTGCTGCTGCACAACGATGGGATTCAGAGTGCCATTCTGCATTGCAAGAGATCGTTCAACTGTAGAGGTACTGAGAGTATTAAAGGTTTCAAATTTTCATTCGTATTTTACTATAATTAATGATGTTTATTAATTAATTTCGACTGTTCAATTTGGTTTCAGATTCCTTGTCTTCGTTGTCGCGATCAACCAGTGATTCCTCCTCTACGAAATCATATTCTACAGGTGGAAATCACATTGTTTTGTTGAACAAATCAAGTGAAATTTCAAATTTTAAAAATTTACAGAAATTTTAACGTATTTTGCAGATTGTTCTGTGTTGGCACGGTTTGCAAGTGAATCCCAAGACAAATCAGCAAGAAACTCGATCGAGGATGGGTACGGTGCCGAAATCTGAACCTTTGTTGGATTTTAATGGATAAAACGCGGGAAAACAGAGGAACCTTATCGCTCTGTTCTCTCTGCTTCCGTAAAAACAACGGAAGAAATGAAAAGGAAAATATAAGGTTGGGTTAGGGTTGTTTTTGGTATTTTAGCTTCTAGGGTTTTAGCTATGATGACCGGTGAGCACAGCATATGAGGTTCACCTGTTGTTGCCTTGTAAAGTGGTGTCATGATGAAAAAACTGAAGAAAAACAAAAAGAAATCTGAGATTTTGGGGATCTTTTTTGGTTTAGGGTTTCTGCTCTGAAGCAGCATCATGTTGCTTTTGAAATGAATGTTTGATGAGAGAAAATGTGTTTAAATCAATCTGAAAGATGTGTGACATTATTTTCTGGGTTCTCTGAGATTTTGATTTGACTCGACAAGTTGGCATCTTTTGGTTTTTTGTTTTGCAAAGGGATCGATACCTTCCATCTAATTTTTGAAATTTAATTAACGGTTAAAAATTATTATAATTTTTAGTAGAATTTTTTATTTATGATCGTTGGATAAAATTTTAAAAGCCTGTATTTGTGAATCATGAGGATTGGGGGAAGGGGTTCGGAGAGATCCCTTTTCTTTTGTCTGGGGATTCCACTTTCCAGAAGAAATTGACAGAGGATGGAATCAGATGCTTGTTTTTTTTTTTTTTTTTTTTGGGGGAAAATTCAGATGCTTGGTTTTTAATTCCTCATAAAAACGGGCAGTTGGAAGTTAATTTTGGTTGTTGCCTGTAATAGTCTGGCTATTGAACGGACGTTCGTTTTGTTGCTATGTCATTCATAAAGTCTCGATATTAATGGGTCCAAAGTGATACGTAAAGAATTGTCGTACGTGTGTAAGTTATGAAATGAGGTCTGTAAGTAAGTTGTATTGGATGGAATCAGATGCTTGTTTTTTAATTCCTCATAAAAACTGGCAGTTGGAAGTTAATTTTGGTTGTTGCCTGTAATAGTCTGGCTATTGAACGGACGTTCGTTTTGTTTCTGTCATTCATAAAATCTCGATATTAATGGGTCCAAAATAATGTAAAGAATTGTCGCACGTGTGTAAGTTATGAAATGAGGTTTATAAGTAAGTTGTATTGGCCGAAATCTTGACTTTCTTTATGAAACAAACTAAGGAAACTTAACAGCCTCATATGCTACACGTCATTAAAAAAAGCTTAAAGTTTAAGAAACAAAGAGTATATGAGCTTGTGAAGGGTGTGAATTAATTGTCTCACGTTCAAAAAGTTTAGAAGCAATGAAATACGAGTGCCGAAGAAATGAAGATTTATGATCACAACCGGGGAAAATTTGGTTAATTCGTTTCCGACAGCATTTTTTCTTTTTATAAATATAAAGTGCTTTTGAATTGCGAAAGAAGCATTTTATTTGGCTTTTATTAAAATCTGATTTCGTTTCAAAGCGAACAAAAGAAAAGCGTTCAGAAGGTGGCAGATGCTGACACTCTCTCCCCCAGTCTCTCTGGCCACCCATCCCATCTGGTTATGGTAGCTGGGTTGGATGGAGAGGAGAGATTCAATTCAACTTTTGACTGATTGTTGCAGCAGCAAGAGGGGAGTGAGACCTTTGGCGCAATAAAAAAGTTAATTTTTTGCAATTAAAAAATTAAGGATTCAAGGCGTGAAAAATAGTCCTTCTGTAAAGTAGGAGTAAACTGTGTATAATTGACAGTTAATTTCCGACACTCGTAAAACGATGAGTCTTGTTAATTACAAATTCTTCCATCACTTTCCAAAGTTTTACATGCATTTTACTGTATTCTTCCTAAGTTCTGCCTGTAGTTTTATCTGTCCCAGTTATATTGAAAGGAGTCGAACTCTAAACCTCCTATAATCCTTACGTAATATCCCGCTCTCTGCACCACTTCAGCTAGCTCTAAGAGCTTCTCTACGTGTAGATTTTGAATCTAAAATTGAGGACTACATAATTTATTATTAGAATTCATGATCGAGATTATAACAAACCCGAAAATTTTTCTTCTTTCCTAAGCTCTACTAGTAGTTTTACCTGTCGCGGTTATATAAAGAGAAGTCAAACTCTAAACCTCTCATAATCCTAACATATTACCCCTCTCTTTGTCCCACTTCAGCTAACTCTAAGAGCTTCTCAACGTCCAGATTTTTAGTCTAAAACTGAGGACTATAGAATTTAATATTAGAATTCATGATCCAAATTATAACAAACCCTCAAATTTATATAAAAAACATATCAGTAAATCGAAAGGAGCAAGGCATGCACTTGCACTGCAGTTCAAACACATAATTATGATGACCAAGAAATGCCAAGAAAGACACCAAAATTTGTGGCCCCAAAATTCCATTTGAGACACGAATGCAATCACGGTGAACCACATTGCAGACATGCCAAAGAAGAAAATATGACAAAAAATAAAGAGGAAACCACATATCTCGGGCACCAATAGGTTTCAACTTCACAGTTGAGACCATTATCTAGTCACAAGTTAGGTGATACTGACTTACATGAAACGAGAACATGAAGTTGTCAGTGTTCCATACTAACCATGTGATATCATGTGATAAAAGAAATGAGAAATTGTTGTAGATTTGAGACACTACCATCTTCACGTCCCTCAGTTTCATGTAGTCCCTTGGAGGTACCCTACTTTCTAATACCAGTTTCAGACCAAAAGTAACTATGTTGAGTTGTCTTCAACTCACCCAATTCGTTCCACTAAATGAATATGCATATGCAAGGGAGGATAAATCCTAAAGTTCTTCTTTTTTTTCGACATGATATAAAGTAGCGTTAATACATTATCCTATCTTTTTAAAAAATTATTTTAAGGAGGGATCATTTTATAAATTTCGCACAATGCCTTCAAAATCTTAGAGACGATCCTGAGTACAGATGGTTTTGTAAGTGCATTTCTAATGGTTTAGGCAAAGAAAATAGGCAAAATTGTACTATAAAGGTTGATGTGTCTTTTTTTTTTTTTTTTTTTCCTTTCTCCACATAAAATAGTGACAAGGCCTCATCTGACTATAATTGGGTCTAGGAAAATTTTGCCTACCCAATTGACTACGTCATTGGAGCATGTTTTTGCCTATGTGACTCATCAAATAGATTTGACTATTCATTTGCATACTCCATTAAAGATGATTTTGCACTTATTCGCAATAGTAAGTGCCATGTACCTACGTGCAAACTACACACACAATTCTTATAAATTTATTGAATTATGGTTGACAAATGCTCGACGTAATGTGAACACAATACAAAACACCACAAAATCGATTTTTAGATTGTGTTTCTTGGCACTCTTACAAGCACAAGTATTCCAAATTCTCCGAGACAAGATAGTAGGGATGATATATTATGGTTAGTATTTTAGGTGGGCTTCATATTTTTAACCAATATATTAACTCCTAACTCCTAAGTGCCTAAATTAGGACAAAAAAAGAGTTGATAAGTCGAGGCAAATGCTACTGTTCACTGCATTTGCACAAAGTTGGAGCAGCAGGAAGACGTGATTCAGTTGAAGTGTTTCATATAAGAAATGTGATAAATTATATATATGCAGATGAATGCAATGCACCAAGAAACACCACACAAACACACACCCGACACCATATTTTCAACCGAGGACAATTAGATTTGCTGTGTTTCCTCCACGGATATCGAGTCTGGTGATAATATATAAACTTCTGGGACAATATTAGTATCTATTACTTTTTGGCAAATTCTTGTACAATTCGTTAACCTGACACACAGTGACAAGAAAATAACTAATTTCGTGTCAACCTATTGACGAGTCAGGTCATTATTAGATCATCCGTTAACAAGTCAAGTCATTATCGGGTTACTCGTTAAGAACCAGATAAGATATTGTTTGCTAGATCTAGACATTATACATGACAACTTCTTGCATGACCCATTAACCTGACACGACCTACTAATGAATCGGATCGTTATCGGCTCGCCAGTTAAGATAACAAATTTGGTACGAACGAACTGTTAAGATAATAAGTATGATACAAAAAATGATGAACACGACAAACTATTGCGTTAGGTCATTAGCATCCGTGTCTATGATCATGTCACGTGAGCTCATTTTCCAACTTTAGCTTTCTTTTAGGGTAAAACAACATTCTTAGGAAACATTAGGATTCGAATTAGATTTCTTTTGCTGCAGTTCATTGGATCTGTCTCAATCATCGGCCAAGCTTTCTGGAACGTTTTAAACGGACATGGATTCTCTCCGGATTCATTGGTCCTAATTCATCAAGTCACATCATTTGGACCATTAAAATTTGATCTAACGGCTAAAATTATTATAACTTTTAAAGTAAGCCCCTGTTTGTAGCTGTTGGATTAAATTTTAATGGTCCGAATGATGTGACTTGGTGGATTAGGACCATTGGATCCAGAGAGGATCCATGTCCTGTTTAAACAATATGTTAACACTATCCACAATGTCAAAGTACCGACTCATGGTTAGACCGTTTGTACGTATCAAATTGTGATTTGCAGAAAGAATAATAACTCCTTCCAATAAACAAGCTAAGCACAAGCAAAGTTTTATTAAAAATGAATGGTCAAGATTGAATTAAAAAAAAAAAAACTATTTTCTAGTAAATATAAAGCTGGATTACTCAGAATTTACCCCAACAACCATAAACACTTGAAGTCGAGAATGAAAATAACGGCGAGTTATATACCTGACAACCCAAACTGTTAAGGCCCGGACAATCATTTTTCTCTGTTTTTTGAAAGGTCCGTAAAAATCATTACAGCCCAGTGGAGGGGTATAATTAGGCCGAAATCTTTTATTTGGGCTACTTCATGGGTCTACTTCAAACCAAAATTTAAACAAGGGCATAATCAGAAAGTTTTTTTTAACCAAAATGATTTTTGAGATTGACATAATTCTTTATTTTGGTATTTGAGATTTAAAATCAATAGAAGTGGTTATTCAGTTTGTCCACCATCAATCATTTTGGTCATTCCATAAAATCCTCAGTTAAACTGAGGATTTTTTTTTCATGAAAGTGAAGGGGTTGAATTGACAAAAATACTTTCAATTTAATGGAAACTTTTCACGAAATGATAAAATGAGGTGATGGATAAACTCATGGATCATTTCTATCGATTTTACATGTCAGGGACCAAAATAAGTAGTTATGTCAATTTTAGAGATCATTTTAACTAAAAAGCCAAATCATAATGGTTAATGACAAGCTATAAGATTTTAAAACCATCAATCATAACAATGTGCAATTCAATTCAATATTATTAACACTTCAAACCACTTTCAAATCACTAATCACAAACAAATATTATTAGATAGGAAAATTAATAACGGACTACATTGTATAGCTGCAAAATGTCTCATATCTCACAAAACAATCTAAAAATGAAAAACGAATTAAACAGTATACGTATGAAGTATCACTTGCAGACAATATTTTGCACCGACTGCGTAGCAAGAACGATTTCCATGGTGCAATTCATCTGAGCAGACCTCTTCTTCTTGATCACCTTCATCAAATGTATCTTCCCCTCCAATCTAGAAGTGGACGTAACCGGAATAATCCCCGAGCTAATATCACTCGCTAATAGAGAATTACCCTTCAACTCATTCGAACTTAAGTACAGAGGCGCGTCCACCTTTTTAGTCGATCGAGCCCTGGCACGGGCCTCGTACACATTAGTCTGTCCAATTTTTGTTCCTCTGTAATCGAACTCAACAATTCCATCCTCGTACTTGAAGTGTCCAAAGTTGGTGTTCTTCACACCAAACTGAACATCCATTACAAGGTTAAATGAAGGGCTCGTTACACTGCCAACTTCGAACTCACTGAGTGAGGCTGATCGAACTCGGTACTTAGGGGTTTTTATTTTCATGACGGTGAGTGCAAAGACTGTGATAACTACAACTTGAAACACAGCAAAGACAACAACGTATAGTAGGCACCTCATGCGCTTGTTTCTTTTCAGCTCGGCGGGGTCTGCTGCGACGGCGGATTCTTGGTCGCTCCGAGTGTAGCCGTTTGCTGAGGGTGCCGGGGGAGATGTTGCTTCTTTCTCAGCTGCCATTGTATTTTCTCAGTTTGTATATTTCTTTCGATTGGTGAGTAGAATATTGATAATGGTGGTGGTTTTGATAAGCAAGTATTTATAGATATGTGATAGGAGGATTAAGAGCACTTATTTTGCAAATGGGATCAGCAAAGGTCCTCTTTCTTGTCACAAACGCGGATGTAGGCTCATACTATTTTACGAATGATATTTCTACTCTAAGCTAAACTATTGAATTGAAGAAGGTTATGTCAACTAACACAATCTATCACTTGCAAAATCAAATTTTATTTTATTAATAAGCATATAAATTATAATCGTAAGACAATGTCAGCAGCCTAATGACATCGCAGATCGACCTCAAGCTAATTAATCAAAATATTTTGCATGATGGTGGCCAAAAAGTTAACGTATTATTATTTCTTATTTTACTGTAATTATTATTTGGCGCAATTAGGTAGCTTAATAGAGCGTTTGACTTGTAAATTACCGGTTCTGGAAGTAGGAAAAGTATGCTTCGAGTCTTTCAACAGAAGGAAAGTTCAACGATATTTATAAGAGAAAAAGTAAGTGACATACACAAGCTCTATAAGAAATATCCCAAAGGCGGCTAGTTAGATAGGATCAATTCAACTGTGCCGCGTTGAAAAGATCATGGTATTGAAACATGTCGTGTTTCATCTTTATACGCACTGTTATATGTATCACAGTGTCAGTGCCACTAGATCAATCAAATTGGTCATGATTTTGTTAAATGCGGGTGATTGCACCGATGTTAAATGTACATACTCGGAATATATTTAGAATAAAAATAGTTATAAAATCATTAGGTGTTCACTTAAAATATAATGCGTGGATGGTACACCACATGATTTGTATTCTTAGTATTTAAAAAAGTTTCTATAGATAATCAATCCATTAGTGCATATTCTTTTATCCGTTCGTAATTTTCTGTTAGAGCGAACAGGTTGGAATTTAAATCCAATTCAAGCAATCAAATTGAATCCGTGGGAAAGGTTAGGGTCCCAGATATGATTGCTCTATCAACTTGACTCCTCCCTTTGTGTTGATGAAGCAAGAGCTTTGAGAAGATGCTTGCGGTGATGGGCAAGCAAGGTCTGGCATAGATCATCTACTTTTTTCAGCTGAAATTGATCACAAATCATCTCCTTCTCAATCTAATTGAGAAATATATGTCAATCAAATACTGTCAAATTTTCCTCTTCATCTAAAGCTGGTAAGGCAGATAATCAGGCTACATAAGGGCTTTATCCTTTTATTCCGCTCCAAATAAGCCTTCCTATTTTTGTGGGTACTTTTATAATATGAATGCCTTTTACGGTTAAAATTAGGATTTTTAGTTAAAATAGTCTGAGATTGACATAATTTCTCACTTTAGTCCCTGATAATGATAATTGTAAAAGAGGTCATTGAGTTTGTCCACTACAAATCATTTTGATCATTTTGAGAAAAATTTGTCAATATGCTTGTTCACGTGAACGACCCCGTGATCACCTATTTAAGGGTATTTTTGTCAAACCAACCTCACCACTTAATGAGGATATTGACAGTTTTTGCAATGAATGACCAAAATGATTTACAGTGGATAAACTCATGGACTATTTCTATCAATTTTTATTATTAGAGATCAAAATAAGGAGTTATGCCAATCTCATGGACTATTTTAATTAAAAAACTTTAAAATATGATCAATTTCTCAATTATTTTATTGCAATGTTATATGTAAATTTCTTTACATAATATTACATTAGTAGACTGAAATCTATATCCACTCAACGTAAGTATACAGGCCTGCAAAATTAGATCAGTGCTTTTTTATAAACAGCCAAGAAATCCAGGTTTGTTCGGTTATCAAAAGTACACACAGTAAATACAGTACTTTATCAAATTCACGCAACTTTTTACCCTAATTATTTTCTTCAACCGAAATTTGAATAGAAAAGTCATCATCTCCTT
This sequence comes from Pyrus x bretschneideri, assembly GCF_019419815.1. NCBI lineage: Eukaryota > Viridiplantae > Streptophyta > Magnoliopsida > Rosales > Rosaceae > Pyrus > Pyrus x bretschneideri. Next base: position 1,014,355 of record NW_025999795.1, on the reverse strand, counting down.
CTTAAATATGATCATGATATATGCAGATGCGACAATATTCGTAGGCAATCACTACCAGTGGGCCATCAGCCCGACATTACATGCTAATGTGGTTAACATGATTTTCATTTCATTTGGCTAGTTGAATTCAAGCTGGCAGGCACAACCTAAATAATTCATGCTCTCGTTACTGTCAATGTCATCCAATCAATTTCAAGCTCCAACTTGCTATTTCTTTTTATTCATATATATAAATCTATAAATTTTTTTGATAAAACGATTGTGTCATTGGTTAAATTGTTAAATGTTAGCGGGAATGAGATAAGTGAGGGTTGAGCTCACACCATAGTGCACAAATGTTATTGTTTTCCGTCGTTGCGGTAATCATTTACCATACATAAGCCTTCGAGAATGCGTCCGAATGCTTGAATGCTCTAAGGTGAAGGAAAATGAAGCAAAGGCAAAAATCCTCATAACGAAGTTAAGAAAAAGAGGTTAATGTGCCAAGTAGGCATATAAGTGAGAATATTCTTCCGTTCACATCATTGGAAAATTCAACCATTTCCCTTAGCTTGAATATGGTTCAATCTATAAACACACGCAATCCCATCTCCAACGAAGACCACTTAGCCGATCTCATCCACTTGAAAATTTGTGTATTATCTACATTAAATTTATTTAAACAACAAGATAAATGATTCAATTTTGAGTTTAATGGTGAGACCACAAATTTGCTTGAGACCTAAAAGTTAAAAAGTAGTTAAAAAAACGCAGGGAGAATAGAAATGCAGATACAGTTGCCCTAATTTTTAATTGAACAAATTTGAAGTTAGTTAATAGAATAATTCTTTTCTTTTTTTGTTCGAAAAGTTAATGAATAATTCGTTGCAAGCAAATAGTGTAGAGATCTCAAAAATTTAAACCAATATTGTACAAAGAATATGCAAAAGATGAAAACTCGCACAACCTTCAACATACTTATAATATTTTCCTCCATATGAAAAACTAAGAATACAAATTAATATTCAACAACTACCAAACTTCAAACCCATAAAAATGAAACGAAAAATAATTCCCAAGAAAACCCAATAAAAAGAGAAGAAGAAGAAAATAATTAATCAACGACTTAATAATTTGATCACTTGCAAGTCAAGACGTGGACCAATTTGGCCTTAGTATCAAGATTTACAGTGCAGTTCATGTCAGCAGACTTCTTCTTCTTGATAATGTTCAACAGATGAACCTTCCCATCCAACTTAGCGTACGCTGTGAAAGTCAAATTCCCAGAAGTCAGATCGCTACTCAACCGAGAGTGGCTCGAAGCCTTGTTCGAACTCAACGAGACTACAACATTAATCCTCTTTGTTTTCTTAGCCTTAGCCTTTTCCTTGTCTATGGTTCCCTCGCCGACTTCGATCCCTTCGTACGAGAAAGTTGCATTGCTGCTCTCGAACTTGTAGTGTCCAAAGTTGTTGTTTTTGACCGCGACGACGGCTTTGATTTGAACGTTGAAGGAAGGAGAGGAGGTGCTGGAGTTTACCACGAGTGTGTCGACTGCAACCGAGTCTAAACGGACTTTGGGAGTTTTGACTCGTAGGACGAAAACCACAAAGAGGACTATGATGACGGTTTGGACTATGATCCCGGCGGCTATGCAAAGCAAGCACCTGTTTCGCTTTCGGTGCGAATCGTCGGTTCCGGTCATGTTGTAATGATTCTGGATCTGGTTTGGACTGAGATTGGGAAGTAGAGGCTTTCTTTTTGTTGTTGGTTTGGTTTGAAGGTGTTGTAAATTTGGTGCAAGAAGGAAAGTGTATTTATAATAGGGCTGTGGACCTTGTAGGGTTTTTTTACTATATTTCCATATTTTGGATGTTGGACGGGCCTTACATAATCCCTTTTCCAGCTGAGTTCGCCCTAACGGGTTTTTTTATTTGAATTTGTTCTAAAAATGTTTAGACGTTATTTGGAATAAACTAAACTTTTGTAAGACAAATTTATACAAGCTTCGAATGTTTGAAACTCGGTATATAATAATTACTTATAAGAAATGAGTATTTTTTTTATTTATGTTTTTAATAACAATAAAATAAATAAATAAAGTAGATGAGTCATGATGATTTTAATTATGGTATATTGAAAAATAAATATAAATTATGAGATAACTATAGAAAATTGTTTAGTTCACAACTTAGAACTAAGGTTTTATATAGGAGGTATGGTGTGACTTGTGAGTGAAAAAGTGTATAGTAATTACCTAACCTAATTCCTATTGGGCGACTAAGTCGAATGACAGGGTGTGTTGAGCTCAGAGTGAGGTAGAGAGTCAGAGAGATGACTTTGAAATGTCACATATTGTGATATGGAATATTTCACGCAGAAGGCATGTAATACTAGGACGAAGTTGCGTCGCTCAAGTTTAAAATATTCGCAGTTTGAGGGGGTGACAAGCTTCCCGTGATACTGGGAAAACAAGGAGATTCATATATATACATATATACATGCAGCTAGGATCTTAAGAATACTTTGGAAGCTCTATTTGTATTCGACTCTAAAAACAATCACGTAATGATGATGATGATGTTGGTGTCAAAATTTGGACGGAGATCTAGACTGGGTTTAACATGTATTTGCTCTAAGTGTTGCTTTCGACTTTGTTGCCACATGATGGCTCGAGAGAAAGAGAGAATAGGTGTGTCACTGTTAGCGGCTGTCAACAGACATTGTTTGTGTTTTAAGTGCTTGTGAAAGGTGCGAGTAAATTGAATCATAACACGGGCTGGGAAAGCTATAAAAATTTAAGATCTCAGGGGTCCAATCAGTGTTTGCATCGAAAGAAAGTTATGAGATTGTAGCTGAAGAGCTAAGAGTTTGCTAAAAAGCAGTTGGATTGACTGAAGAATTACTCAAGGTTTTGTATAATCATAGAGATTGATTTTAACAAAGGCCCTAAGCTTGAAGACCTCTGGTTCTATTTATACAGTAGAGAAGGACATTGATCTTATTGTTGAGCTGGAGCCGGGATAGATCATATTGGCGGATAATGACTGTAATTCCTGGTAGGTGTTATGTCTAGTGGAGTTTCGCACGATTGATGTGGCGACATCAGTGTGTAGGGTGATGTGTGCATCGACATTTAAGTAGGCAACATATTCCTAGATTTGACAGTCTGCATGGCAGAAGCGCATCAAGGAGGAACCTATTCGAACCCTCAGACGGGTTAGAGTGTAGTGAGGTGGTTGTCCTAGCCCTAGGGTATGATCCTTAATTAGGCTTCAAAGTTGGTGGGCCGGAGTCATGCAACTTTGCGTAAATAAAACTAATTGGTCCCATAACATATGCCTTATTTTTATTTATGACCTAAACAGATAAAAGTAATACAAAATTTAGGATGAACTGGGTGATTAAAGTTAAAACTCAATTTATATCATGATTAAACTCATGTTTGATATAAACTCTCTTGCCAGTTACAGATATATGAAAATAATTCTAGGATGGATTATTATATTCATCCAACGATGCAAAACAGCTCAGTTCTCTTTTGAACCAAAATCCATCAAATCGTCAACTGGAAAATATTTAATTCAGGGAACTTGTAGTGTATATATAGTAGAGGTATCACCCTGGCCATGCTAGCTAACTGAAGGATTAAACAACTATATCAGAATATTTCGAACAAGGACTTAATTTCCAGGCGCACCAAGAATGCGTATATCAAATACTATCATAACATATAATACCAAACCCTAGTTGTTATTTTCAGTCATTGTTTATTGTTACCACAGTGTGATGATTTAACTTAATTGGCCTTTGGGTGGCTGGTCTTCCACGGCGGCGAATTGGTCCCTACCATGAAAGTAATATTCGATTCCATCCAAAGCTTCTTGATATAAATTATCTGGGAAACAATGTAACAATATTATTATATACCATCATAGGCTCCTTGTTCCTTGAGATCCAAAATGTGTGAATAAATGTAGATTGATTTTTGCAAATACAGAGAAAGACGTGATTGATCTTTTCAATTATGAAGAATATCATTCATCATTGTCCGATATTTTTTTAAGATTATTGTTGAATGTTAATATTACGAAGTAAAAGCATAAATTATGTAGGATGGTCATATCATATTATTACAATAATTAAGGCCTCGAAGATCCTTCTTTAAACTAACACTTTTGTTCATAAGCACTTCTATGATAAGCACATCGAAACTTTTAATAAAAATGTAAGCGTTTTAAAAAAAAAAAAAAAAACTTGGAAGCGTTTCCTAAAAAAAATCACATGTATAGATAGTACTTCTTTTATGAAGCACTTCAAGTGAAACACCTTTGATTTTTTATATCAAACACACAAACGTTTTTGGTGATTTGAAAACAATTTTAATTAATTTAAAGATCACATGTGATGCCTTCTTCGTTGAACTTGAAGATCCCATGTGCTTTCTCTTTCTGGTAAAATATGATTAGTGTTAATCATGTTTCTTAATGACATTGAGAGACTTTCTTAATTCCTAACCAATAATGTGACAAATGAATCATCAATTAAAGATGCGTATTACGAGGATGGTCCAAATTAATCCAAATATTCTTAGTCCTACGAGTCCAGTCAAATAAAGAGAAAAAGAAAATGGAAGGACGTTGGGGGTGAGTGGGGCGCTAGCTTGGGGAGATTAGGGTTTCCCCTTGTTTGTATTAACTATAAAATATGGATACAACAAAAGATTAAATTATAAAAACTGTAAGACCTTGCATATTTCCATGAATTCTCAACACAACTGACCTCTGGGGCGGGGGGGGGGAGGGGGGGGGGGGGCGGTGGGCGGACAAGGTGCGCTGTCTTCTGCGGTGTCTTATTTGCCGGTCGATCAATCTTTATGCCAGAGTGAAATTTGCAAGTGCTCGACTTTGTTCAGAAGAAATATATAATAAATTATTCTTGAGCAGGTTTTAGGCCCATGTCATTCTCTTCTCACTATTTGGAAAATGGGCTTATAATCCTGATCACCGCATCAAAGTTTTTTGTTTTGGGGCTGGCACCATTGGATCAGTAAGTGCGTTACAGTTTTCCTACCTTACAACACACATAAAAGAAAATTATCACTACTCTACGTAAATATAAAAGGGAGCAAGATTCGTGTAGTTTAAGTGGTTTATCGTTTTTTTTAAATTGTAGTTTAAGTTTTTATGAGTATAGTTTTTTATCTGGAGTTTTAGGTTTGGTTCTCTCCCCTATCATCACATATTGACAAAAGAAAAGTTATTAAACATCATTTTGGGTATTGTCTGTTCTCTCATTGTAGTAGGGTAATATGATATAGATTAGATGACAGAGTAAATATATCAAACTAAAAGGCGCAAATCCTGTTGGAACTTGTAAGGGACTATTGTCCCACATCGCCCATACACTTTACCTAATTCCCCTTTATAAGCGAGTTCACTCACTTATTATTTGAAAGGAATTGGGCCAAAACCATGGACCTTGGGCCTTGGACTTAGAAGGTTTGAGTGTATATATTAAATGTCAAAGATGGGCCTTGGCCTTGGAGCTCAGATGGACGAAAAACACAAGTACAAGATAGACGTCCCTGAACTACTGCACAGGTATATGGGCGAATTTTTGTCTTAGGAGATTGCTACTGCAAGCCTTTGTCTTCCATAAACAAGTCAATGATTATTGTTGTGATTTTATATGCAATTTTATTAATTATTCATAATCTAGTATATTGTGTATATAGTGAAATTGTAATTCGAAATAAAATGTGCAATTATTATATATTGTATAATTGATATTTGATTGGTTATAACAATCTAAGATAGAAAATTCTATTTGATGGATCAATCAAATGTTGGTGTCTTCAAGCAACACGTTGAGAAACCTGAGAAATTCAAAGGAGTTGATTTCAAACGTTGGCAACAGAAGATGTTGTTCTACTTGACAACTCTGAACTTAAGTCACGTCATTACTTTTGAGGCCCCTGAAACACCAGAAGAATGAGATATTCCTATCGAAATTCTGCAGGCTATAGAAGCCTGTACTCACAGTGAATTTCTATGCAGGAACTACATTCTGAATGCTTTAGATGACTCTCTGTATGATGTTTATTCATCATATAAGATGGCTAAATATATGTGGGAGTCTCTGGACAAAAAATACGTCTGAAGTGGCTAGTTCCAAGAAGTTTGTGATAAGAAAATTTCTGAATTAAGAGATGAGTGACACTAAGTCTGTTGTCAAGCAAGTTGAAGAGCTCCAAATGATTGTTCATGAGTTAGATGAAAAGAATCTTGGTCAAAAAGAAGGCTTTGTGGTTGACTCTATTATAGAGAAACTGCCTTCAAATTGGAAGGACTTTAAGATTAATCTGAAACATCTAACTGAAGACATGAGCATGGATCAATTGATTCTCAAACTGCGTGTGGAAGAAGATCATCGTAAAAATGAGAAGTATGATGCCTCATCACTGGAGGCAAAAGCCAATATTGTGGAAGGATGAGACTCACACAAGGCAAAACACCAACAAAAAAACAAAGGCAATGATTCTGCAAAGAAAGCACTGATTGCTGCGAAATGGAAAACCTTCAAGAAAATCAAAGGAGGTTGCTGGGTTTGTGGAAAGATAGGTCATAGGGCAAAGAATTGTCGCCACAAAAAGGATCAGAATACTGAGAATTCCAATCAAGCAAACATTTCATAAAGCAAGTTTGTTGTTATTGTACCTGAGGTCAATTTATTTACTAATTCCAATGACTGGTGGGTTGATACATGAGCAACAAGGCATGTTTGTGCTGATCGGAATTTATTTGTTTCTTACCAACCACTTGATGGTGGAGAAAATCTGTACATGGGAAATGAAACTGCATCTGTCCTGGTAGGGAAGGGAAAAGTGACGCTCAAACTCACTTCTGGAAAAGAGCTTTCACTCATCAATGTTTTGCATGTTCCTGATATTCGCAAGAATTTGATTTCTGAATCGCTTCTGAGTAACAAAGGTTTCAAATTAGTCTTTGAATCTAATAAGTTTGTAATCACTAAGGATGAGGTGTATGTGGGAAAAAGCTACCTGGCTGAGGGGCTCTTCAAATTGAATGTATTTTCTTCTGATGCTATTAATAATAATAACAAGCCTAGTGCTTCTTCTGCTTACTTGATTGAGTCCTCTACATTATGGCATGCAAGATTAGGACATGTTAGTTTTTGTTCTCTTCAAAAAATGGTTAACTTAGGCTTATTGCCCAAATGTTCCATGAACAAAGTATCCAAATGTGAGATATGCACAGAATCCAAATATGCAAGATATTCTTATAAATCAGTGGAAAAATCCAATGCAATACTTGGTAGTGATCTTTGTGATTTCAAGTCCACACCAACTCATAGAGGAAAGAACTACTATATTTTTTTCATTGATGATTGCAGCAAGTATTGTTATGTTTATTTGATTCATAGCAAAGATGAAGCTTTAAATGTGTTTAAGACATTTAAGGCCGAGGTCAAAAATCAACTAGACAAAATAATAAAAGTCTTAAGGTCGGATAGAGGTGGTGAATACTAATCTAATGACTTTGCAATTTTTTTTTTCGAAACATGGAATAATACATCAAACGACAGCACCATATACTCCTCAACAAAACGGAATGGCTAAACGAAAAAATTGAACAAAAATTGAACATTGAAAGATATGATTAATTCCATGTTAAACGATTCTGGTGCACCACATAATTTATAGGGTGAGGCACTCCTTGCTGCCAACACAATATTGAACCGAATTCCACATAAGAAGACTAATCAATCTCCTTATGAAATCTGGAAAGGTACATTACCTACATATAAAACTTTGGAAGTGTGGGGTTGTCTTGCGAAAGTTCAAGTGCCTCTTCCGAAGAGACAACTAAAAACAGTGGATTGTATATTTATTGGTCACACCAATAATAGTTCAGTACAGAGATTTTTGGTTCATAAATCCCAAAAATCTGAAATTGCAAACATTCATGTAAATACAATACTTGAATATGTCGAAGCTAAGTTCTTTGAGGAAACTTTTCCTTAAAAAGATAGGTCATATGTTTTGAATAAAAGAGTACATGATGATACTACGAGAAATAATAACGATAATCAAGCTTCAACTTCTAGAATCCAAAGCCAAGTTTGGAACCACGGAATAGTAAAAGAGAAAAATTTGCAAAGAATTTTGGTCCTGATTTCCTCACTTATCTAACCGAAGATGAGCCTCAAACTTATAAGGCTACATTAGAATCCTCTGAAGCACCTTATTGGAAAGAAGTTATTCAAAGTGAAATGGAATCCATTATGCAAAATAATACATGGGAATTGGTTAATTTGCCTCCGGAAAATAAATCAATAGGACACAAATGGATTTTCAAGAAGAAATTGAAACCGGATGATACCATAGACAAGTATAAAGCTCGTCTAGTTGCCAAAGAGTATCGTCAAAAAGAAGGACTTGACTACTTTGACACTTATTGACCAATAACTAGAATAACATCTATAAGGTTGTTAATAGCTATAACGTCTATTTACAATCTTGAGATACATCAAATGGATGTCAAGACTGCATTTTTAAATGATGAATTAGACGAAGAAATATATATGGAACAATCTGAAGGTTTCATTGTCAAAGGTCAAGAAAAGAAAGTTTGCAAATTGATTAAGTCATTATATGGACTTAAACAAGCTCAATGACATGAAAAATTCGATCATAATATGATCACAAATGGATTTGTAATCAATGAAAGTGATAAATGCATTTATGTTAAGCAAATGAAAAATGCATGTGTTATTGTATGCCTATATGTTGATGACATGCTCATAATGGGAACAAACAAAGATGTGATTAATTCCACTAAGAAAATGCTAAATTCTAGCTTTGATATGAAAGATATGGGAATAGCTGATGTGATTCTTGGAGTTCGAATTCTAAGGAATTCAGATGGATATGTTCTAACTCAATCACATTATGCTGAAAATATTCTAAAAAGATTTGGACATTATGATTATAAACTTGCCGTAACTCCATTTGATCTCATTCATAAACTTACTAAAAATGAAGAAGATAACGTATCTTAATTGGAGTATACCCAAGTTATAGGTTGCTTGATGTACATTATGAATTGTACAAGAATGATCTCGCTTATTCAATAAGCTGATTAAGCAAGTATTCAAGTAATCCTGGAAGATATCATTGGAATGCTTTAATAAGGGTATTAAAATACTTAAAGCATACAATGAACTATGGTTTGCATTACACTCAATATCCCTCAGTATTAGAAGGATATAGTGATGCAAATTGGATTTCAAGGAGTACAGACAGAAAATCCACAAGTGGACATGTATTTACACTTGGTGAAGCAACTGTGTCATGGAAATCGTCTAAGCAAACGTGGCACGTTCGATAATGGAATCAAATTTTATACCCTTAGATGCAGTTGCTGATGAAGTTGAATGGCTTAAAAATTTTCTAGAAGATATTCCATTATGGCCCAAGCCTGTGACTGCAATATGTATACATTGTGATAGCATGGCTGCACAAGGTCGAGCTAAAAACGCTGAATATAATGGGAAGTCGAGACATATAAGACGACGACATAGAACTATTAGACAGATACTCAAGAATGGAACTGTTTCCATTGACTATATTAAATCTAATGAGAACATTGCCTATCCTTTGACTAAAGGCCTACCCAAGGATCAAGTGGCATTTACATCGAGGGGAAGGAGTTTAAGGCCAACTCAATGAGTTATAACTTGACGGAAATGTACCCTAACTAATTGGAGATCCCATGGTCTAGGTTCAATAAGCAAACTAGTTAAGGAAAACTCAAGGTAAGAAATACACAATCCTTACTCATTCTTATGATGCAAAACAATGTGTTGCCTGTAAGATGAAAAGGGTGAATAACTATTCTTAATAATGCTAATATCTTCTGGTTAAGATGAATAGAACATGATATTCTTGATTAGCATTACCTATATGAGATTGATGTGGGGTTGCATCTTTAAGAATTGATATGACCATCTCTAAAGGTCTCATGAAATCAGGACATGCTCAAGACCAAAATGAACACAACCATATGAATTTGAAGTGTGTCAAGATGTGATATGTGTGATACTTATTGTTTCGATTTACTACAAAGAATGATCAGTTCAAATATTAAATTCACTGTTTCATTAGGTAAATCCGATAAGTACTCACTAGAGAAGGTTCAAGTCCAAAAGACACATATCCTGATGCGTATCATATCTTAGTTCTCTGGAAAGACGTTACAAATTTAGTTAGTATCTTATTTTCTATTCAAATGTGGGGTATTGTTGGAACTTGTGAGGGACTATTGTCCCACATCGCCCATACACTTCAGCTAATTCCCCTTTATAAGTGAGTTCACTCACTTATTGTTTGAAAGGAATTAGGCCAAAGCCATGAACCTTGGGTCTTGGACTTGGAAGGTTTGGTTGTATATATTAAATGTCAAAGATGGGCCTTGGGGCTTGGATGGACTTAAAATACAAGTACGATTTTTACATTTTTGATTTTAGGATTCAATTTTTTTCCGAAAGGATAAGACTGTTTACAAAAACAGTTACATCCATTCTGAAAGGATAAGAATGAACGGCCATAACTGTTCAAAACGACATTATATATATGGTTGTGATATCAGAAATGAAGAAACAATTCCATTGCTCTCTCTTTGATCCTTCACAAAGAAACACATAGTAAATTTGTCAAGAATCCAAGTTTGAGTGCAAGAACTTGGGTTAGATAGTTGTATCCTACAAGATAGACATCCATGAACTACTGAACTGGTATTGGGACGAATTTCTGTCTTAGGATATTGCTACTGCAAGCGTCTATCTTCCATAAACAAATAAGTGATTATTGTTGTGATTTTATACGCAGTTATTAATTGTTCATATTCTAGTATATTGTGTATATAATGAAATTGTAATTCGAAATAAAATATGTAATTATTCTATATTGTATAATTGATATTTGATTGGTTATAACAAATCCGACACAAAATTTCAAACTTTGCAGATTTAAACCCAAGGACCTTGATCCGGTTCGAAGAAAACGACATCATAAGTAAGCCTTAGCGCTTCGCCTTGCTGTATAGGCATTTTCAGTCGAATTTCATTGTTTAACCAATGTTTTATCATTATTTTAAGATTTTAGAATATACTTTTCTCTATTATGTGATTTTTCTAGTTCGTTTTGTGTTTGTACTCCTACAAAGTCTAGGGCCAAGAAGGCCTATATAAGCAATTTTTTTTAGTACATAGATATTTTTTATATTAAAAGGAGGAGGAGTTTGGCAAAACCACATAATAGGCAGCTTAATTGGTATTAAATTCACCATCCACGACATTCGAACTTGAGACCTCTTACTTCCAAGTGAAAAGAAATACCACTTAATCGTAGTACTGAGTGACTATATAAGCATCCTTTAGAAGACTAGAGTTTGTTATCTTTCATGGTATTCAATCATTATATTTTGAAATTTTCTGCTGATTTTTATTTTATTAAGCTTTATGGTTGTCAATTTTTTTTTTGTCAGAACGTTATCGCTTGATACTTTCTTTTTGTCACGTTGTGTCATTTTCTTATTCTTTAATCAATTCAATTCTTATATTTTATCTATAATTAATAATCTTGGTACTACGTGTGCTTAGTTTGCCTTTGATCATCAACCCTACCTATGGCTTCCTATTATATACACGTACTGTGTAATATTGGCTCATTACCAAGCCTGGCTCCAACTGACAAAAAAAAGAAATAATATCAAGCCTCACGCATGAAGGAAACTAATAACTATATATTATGGACGAATAATACTTGTAATCCCCCTCTTGGAGGGATGAGTTTATTCCACCTCTTACAAATAATCTATTTTACCATAAAATTATAATCAGAACTGCTCAATCTCTTAATCACCATTAGAAGATCATTGTTACAAAAAAAAAAAATATCGAACCAGAGCTTGTTTATTCATTCAAATGTATCAAAATAAATCAATGGTGTAAGTACCAAATAGCATATTTATAACCATTGATTTGTTTGATATATTTGGATGACTAAATGATGTCCAATTCGAATGATTTTTTATATAGAAAATCTTTAAACGAAGATTAAGAGATTTAATAGTTTCGATTATAAAATTTTAACAATAAAAATATATTATTTACAAGTTGGGAATGAGCCCATTTCTTGAGTGGGAGGATGCAAAGCATTATTTATCTCTACTAATTAATAAAACACTCATTCTCAACCAAAATCCTATGAAATTACTAGTTTAATCCTCTAATTGAAACAGAACATGAATAAGAAATATGGGGCAGAAATGTAATTTCACACAACCAAATTTTGCTGTTTTTATTTTCAAAGCATCATCTACATGTAATTCTAACATATCTCTCATTATAAATAAATAAATAAAAAATTCCTACTCCCACGTTCTTTATTACTCCTTTCCTCTCTCCTTCCATTTCAAAAATAAAAATAAAAAATTTTCTCACACATTTTGTGTGTGCCCATATGCTAGTATATTTTATGCAAGTGCATATCATTCCATCATGCATGTAGGGTGGTAGGACTCACGGACGTGCAGTTACTTAATACAAAAGCATGTCGTCAAGTGAAGGTAGCCTATTGAAATGTTTTTTTCCAAGCCTCAACTATACTATCAAACAAAAGCATATGACAGATAGAGAGCACAGATGTAGGCTCGTGAATTTGGAGTGAGATACAAAAAAATGGATCTGCTCACATGCTTCTTCATGCAACATATTGGCCAATTTGCCAACTCTACTTCCACTACTACTTTTGAAATTTCTTTTACTTGCACTTTTCTTTATATTTTACCCTTTTTTTTTTTTTTTTTTTTTTCTTATTTAGTTAAATAGAAAAGCAAATTCCATGCATGTTTCCTAGTTTCAGTTCAATATCAATTATAAGAATAAAACTTCAATCATCATAATAAACTGAGAAGTTGAAGGACGAAAAAAATTACCTAATTCTTTTATACAAGGGAAATTATAATTTAATTTGATTAATTTAATTGACAAAAAAAAAAAAAAAACTTAATGCAGAATAATGCAGAAGAAAGATATATACTACCTTAACTAGCCAACTTGATTTCGTACACATCTACAATCCCCAACCTATTTAATTAGTTTTGGCCTTTCAATTCATAGTACTCCACCAATATTACATGCATGCCAAACTCAAAGAAACCAAATACCATCAGCACACAATAATTTTCAACTGTATACATGCATCCCTCTCTCTTCCTCACTTCTTCAAGTAATATTCCAACTTCTCTTTCTTCTCCGTGTCCAACCCACCACCTAAAACTCCATGGAATCAGATGCACCACCAACCCAACCACCCTCCAAAACTTACGAACTAACAGCCTCTTCCATATCCTACACCAAATCAATCACAGCCGCCACCACCTTCTCCCCATTTCACCTCCTCTTCAAGCAATGCACCTTCCCCACCCCCACCTACATCCTCAAAGACATCTCCCTCACCGCCTACCCCTCCGAAATCCTCGCCATTGTGGGCCCTAGCGGCGCCGGAAAATCAACCCTCCTTGACATCTTAGCCGCCCGAAGATCACCCACAAGCGGCGCTCTCCTCCTCAACTCTTTCCCCATCAGCGCTTCCTCATTCCGCAAGCTCTCAGCCTATGTCCCTCAGCACGACGCATGCCTTCCCCTCCTCACCGTTTTCGAAACCTTTGCTTTTGCCGCAAGCCTCCTCGTCCCTAACCCTAACCCTTCAAACATTGCCGCCATTGTCTCCTCTCTTCTGACCGAGCTCCGGCTCACACATTTGTCCAACACCCGCCTCGGCCAAGGCCTATCGGGCGGCGAACGCAGGCGTGTCTCCATAGGCCTCAGCCTTCTCCACGACCCTTCTGTCCTCCTTCTCGACGAGCCCACCTCAGGTCTCGACAGCACCTCTGCTTTCAACGTAATCCAAACCCTAAAATCCATCTGCACCTCGCGTCACCGCACTGTGATTTTATCAATCCACCAACCCAGCTTCAAAATCCTCTCCACCGTTGATAGAATTCTCTTGCTATCAAAAGGGTCAGTTGTCCACCACGGAACCCTTTCCTCTCTCGAAGTTTTTCTGCTCTCGAATGGCTTCACTGTCCCTCCACAACTCAATGCCTTGGAATATACCATGGAAATTCTCAACCACCTCCCTCCCATCACATCTACAAAAACCACATCATCACCTCCTAATGATCCTATTGATCATGAAAAGCAGGCATTTAGGCCAGTCATTAGATACAAAAGCTCTAGAATTCAAGAGATATTGGCTTTATACAACCGGTTTTGGAAAATCATCTACAGAACAAGGCAGCTCCTTTTAACAAACACTCTTGAAGCACTTCTTGTAGGCCTTGTCTTGGGAACTATTTACATCAACATTGGATTCGACAAGCAAGGAATCGAAAAGCGGTTTGGCCTCTTCGCCTTCACTCTTACATTCCTCCTCTCCTCCACCACCGAAGCCCTACCAATCTTCATCAACGAAAGGCCGATCCTCCTCCGAGAAACCTCCGGCGGAATCTACCGGCTCTCCTCATACCTCATCGCCAACACTCTCGTTTTCTTGCCCTACTTGCTTGCCATTGCGATCATATACTCCGTTTCGGTCTACTTCTTGGTGGGTCTGTGTGGTTCTTGGCAGGCGTTTGCTTATTTTGTTCTGGTCATATGGATCATTGTTCTAATGGCGAATTCATTCGTCTTGTTCTTGAGCTCTCTGGCTCCCAACTACATCGCCGGGACTTCGCTCGTGACGATATTTTTGGGCGGGTTTTTTCTCTTCTCCGGCTACTTCATCTCCCAAGGTAACATGCCCAAGTACTGGCTCTTCATGCACTTCTTCTCCATGTACAAATATGCCCTGGATGCCCTTCTGATCAACGAGTACGGTTGCCTTGTGTCAACGTGTTTGATATGGTACCAAGAAAGTAACAGTGATAGTAAAGTTTGCATGGTGACGGGAGGCGACGTGTTGCAGAAAAGAGGGCTGCATGAAGGGCAGAGGTGGACTAATATCTACATCCTGCTAGGGTTTTTCGTGTTCTATCGTGTGCTTTGTTTGATGGTTTTGATCAGAAGGGTTTCCAGATCAAAGAAGTAGTCAACTAAAGTCAAATATGAATAAGGTACAATAAATTAGTATGTTTGTGTTCATGAAATTTATTTGCTTGATTTCCCAAAAAACTGAAGCTGGCTACTGAAATATCCTCCTCCATATATGCATGACGAAATTAAAAGGCACGTTGCTCCTTTTAGCAATTAAAGTATATTGTTGATGTCGATAAATACTAAATGAAATAGGTTGAAAGTGAATATTTGTTTGTTCATTTTTGCATGTCCTCTATTTGCAATTCTATGTTCAGAGAAAAAATTAGGGCTTTTCTTCGAGTTCTTTTGATATAAGCCATACTGAGTAGAGAATTCGATCACAAAATCTAGCATATAAATTATAAATTCAACGCTTTTAATCATTGGAGCTACCTGCAATTCACTATTAAAAAATTTGGTTATTGAACTGTCGTTCTATAAATTTAGACTTGGTAAAATTATATCCTCAAGAGCGTGACAGTAGTACATAGATGATAGAACTTAACATATCATTGTCATCATTGTTTGAATTGATCATTGAGATCTAAATCAAGCACACCACATGCAAAGCAGATGAAATACATCGGGGAGCCGTACGTACTGAATCGAGTGAAATGATGACGACGTAGTAGACGGTGATTGATTGGTCAGGGAGTAGGTTGTGGTGTAGAATGGTAGGTGGAAGTTAGAACAATATGTAATCACGGGTCCCTTCAGGAAGCAAAACGATCGATGCGCAATGCATTGAGATTGTGAGCGAAGAATCCAAGATCGGCTCAGCCTTAAACAAATATATTCTGATGACATCGATCAAGAGAGAGAAGGTTTTGTTGTCGGGTGGTGAAGTTGAAGTAGTCACAAAGAAGTTGAAAAGAAAGACAAGGAGACTTTGTTTGTTTGTTTGCCTTCAGTGCAATGTCCACGGTCACGGGTTTCTCTTAGTTTGGTTTCTTGACGTTATCCCGTGACCCAGCTCAACTCATTCTCGTCGTCTTGTCTTTGCAATTGTTGGCCTGTTGTGTCTTTTTGCAATTCCATGCACACAACACAATTGATGTACTCTACTTAATTATTGAAAGATTCTAATATTCTAAATGACACAAGGGGTTGTTTAATTTAGTGTATAGATCAAAATTTTAAGAGTTTCGATTTTAAATTTCAAGTATCAAAATATAAGTGGTTAACTAATCTAAAACCAGAAACTTAAAGTTTAAGTTCTAGCTGATAATTGAACACTTTAATAAAATAATCAACAATACCAAAAAATGAGATCAAGGTTAAAGAAAATGCACATAGCCGAACTGCTAATAATCAGTCTGAAAAAACATGTACTTTACTTATCTATGGACTAAGCGATAATACTACGACAGTTTAATACGACTGGGTACTTTACTGATCCATGGACTAAGAAATACTATAGCAGTTTGATACGACAGGTTGTTTTGGATTCAACTGAAGATTTTCATCCGCTAGGTTACTAGGTTGGGCTTCTCCTTTTACAATAAAATATTACACGTAATAATTGGTAGTTTAGTTGAGACAATATCGATAAGGTGAAACAAGAATGTTTGGCCTAAAAAGTTTATCACGTTTTTTGATGTTAATGTATATTAGCTATCTACCCATTGTGGATAGGGTGTGTACTCGTGAGATCTAGTACCAAACTAACAACTTCATACAACCAATCACTTTAATGTCACACTTAGTTACAAGCTCTCGATACCAAACTCGGCTACCACTTGGCTCCTTATATGTAAAGAACCATTCATTCTTTAATAACAACGCGGCATCATTTCATTGTACAAATATCCTAATCAAAACATTCATTCTCTTTATCATCATCATCATCATAATCATATAAAAGATCATTTGTTTTAAAATTCATTTAGTTTGGAGAATGTTTAGTCATCACGTGTCAAACAATTCAACAATTAAAGTAACAAACTAATGTATTCATGATGAATTGTCATTTTGTCAACACATGCATGTGGACGATAAATAATCTCCAAATTGAATGAATTCTTCAAGAAAAAAATTTAGATAATGTGAATGAGAGCGCATGGTTCCATATTATGATGGGTGTACACTAAAATGACAACACATCTACATGTAAAAAAGAATGACTCCTTGTATATCTAAGTAGTGTCCAACTCCTTGTATATCTAAGTAGTGTCCAAAAGGAAGGGAAAGTGACAATTGAGTAATCAAACATTCATACAAATCCAAGAATTGATATTTGATATAATCGGTGCCCACTGACTTATTTACTGAGAAAGGATAATCCGTGACAACAAATAAAAAAAAGGAGTCATGATCACGAAAAGCTACTCGGGCGTTCACCACAAGTAGACCCTTTCCGGGCCTATAACAAAAGCAAATTTACTTGAATACACGTGGTTCAATTCATGAAGTCCGAAATATATTAAAGTAATGTTAAGGAGACGATCAATTTAAATGATACTTTTGTAAATTATATAATATGATTGTCGATGATTGATTTATTTAGCATTAGTCTATATATTGACATTAGGCTCCATAACCTTTCTTGTTAGTAATGGAATGAGTGATAATGTTGTCATAAAAAGATTCTAAAACTCTCTCTCTTTCTTTTTTGGCCTAATTGGATAAATAGTCCCCATGGTCATAAGGTATTAGGAAGGTAGCCCCTGTGGTAAAAAAATTCGGATTTAAACCCTTGTGGTCTAAGTCTATTAGAATTTATACCCAAAATTGAAACTTCCGTCATTCCGCCATTAGTATTATGCACGTAAGTGTCACACATGAGGATAAGATGGTCATTTCATCCCCCGTTTCATTATAAACAAATAATTTTTGGGCCCCTCATCCCAATCTCTCTCCTCCAAACTCTCCTTTTCTCCCAATACGCCCCAGAAAATGGGCATCGGCCAGCTGGAAATTTTTTTGCTCCATTCACCCTAAAATCTCTACCAAAACATATGAAGTTTATCTCAAAACAAAGATCACAGATCAAAGAGTAGAAATATACCATTTTTACACCAAGTTGTGGCCAGATAATGACCTGAGGTTGTCAGCCCGAAACTGGGCTTTTGGTTTCTCGCGAAATCGAGGCAGATTCAAATCTCCCATGTTTGAATCTGAACCTCAGGATGAAGGGGAAGTGATCTGTGGTCCAAGTCTCGTCCAATCTGACCAGGAATTGACAGATTTTCATCTGAAAACTGCGAGATGGTTTAGGGTTTAGTCCATCTATGTTGTTGTACAGAGAATATGAGAGGTTAGAGAAAACTGGGGAGTTAAGCGTTGAGGGAGAAAAGAAGAGAGAGTGACACGGTTGTGGTGGTGGTCTGGTGATGACCATTCTCTGGCGCTCAGCGTCTCTATGAACACAGAGAAGAAAAGATGGTGAGCGTTGAGAGATGAGGGTTTGAGGAAAAATGACCATCTTATCCTCACATGTGACACTCACGTGCATGATACTAATGGAGTAATGACAGAAGTTTCAATTTTGGGTATAAATCCTAATAGACTTAGACCATAAGGGTTTAAATCCGATTTTTTTTTACCACAGAGCTACATTCCGAATACCTTATGACCACATGGCCTATTTATCCGATTAGGCCTTCTTTTTATTTGGATCAAAGGTTACTTCATAAGCAAAACAAACATACTAAAAAACTAGAGGTCCAAGTACAATATCCACAAACAAAAATATGGACCTCAAAAGTAACCTAAAACCCAAAACAAAGTTTGGCCCACAACAAAAAAACAGAAAACCTAAACCTAAATGTTTTCTTCCAGCTCTTCTGTCGAAATCACCATCGCAGCAGCACACCCTGACGATCTCGAACCACCACCACCAAACTATTACCAAGAACCATCACCTCAGAGGTGGAAAGAAGATGGATTCAGACTTCCAAACGATAACATCTCGTCAAACAAGACCACTAAAGCAAATAAGCCTGCGGGATTACCACAAGCAACACTGTCAGAAAAGGCAGATAGAGAGAATGAGGTGGTGTGGCCACCCAAACAAGTGTGAACACTAGAACTCAACATACCTTCTCAATAGAGATGGAATCGGTGGAATCCAGGATTTTAAATTCGGAGATGGAATCGGTGGAATCCGGAAGAAAGACATGTAGATGAGTGTATGGATTAATGAAAGGATCTGAGAGTTCGATGAGTGGATAGAGAGATTAGTGATAGTCAGTGGTGAAAAGGCTATGGAATTCGTAGGAAGAAAAGCAGGGGAAATAAACAAAAAGGAAAGAAAAAGGTTGTAGAAGGAAAGAAGAAAAGGTTGCCACCGACCCTAATCAGAATACATTTACTTCATATATGTATACATTTTCTTCCAATAAGGAAGGGTTACTGAGCAGTTTGTGTTGGCATTTTGTACCGGACTATTTCGAACTTGACTAACTTGACTAAGCTGGATTAACTTAGCATGGATTAAGCTGTATAAGAATAATGAAGTATTTGGTGCAGTGTAGAACTAAGCTACTGACTAAAATATTTTTGGAACTTAAATTTACATTTTATATCATTTTAATTAACTTTTATCTTAAACACACAAAATAAAAGAAATATTATATTAATTTTTCGAACCCCTCCCTCCGCCACTTAGTACTACGATCTAATGGTATTCCTCTTCACTTGTATCTGAGATTTCAGGTTCAATCGATTCTCACCAAATGCGAATTTGAACCACATTATTGTGGCTCATCCATTGTGAGGCTTATCCCACTCCTTCACCTCTTAGTGTAGAAAATATTTCTTGTTCAGGAAAAAAAAAAAACCACCACCACCATTTTTCTTCTGTTAATCTCAAAATGAGATCTCGTATACCCAAACTCTCCTATCTCTCTCCCTCACTTCCTCTCACAAACTCCATGATTGCCTGCAAATATTCAAACCCAAAATCATGAGGGCAAAATGTGATTGAAAATTTAGGAAAGTGGGCTTAGTGCAGAGGTTGCGGTGCACGCGTCAGATGATAAAGATGAGAAAACAGGTCGCATGGGTTCGTTTGAGAGGGAAATTTGGCTTATGGTTGTGGGTTCGTTGGGTCTCACAAAGGGAGAAAAATCAATTTGAAGCAAAAAATGGGTTAGGTTTCGAGACGATAGAAATCGGTGAGAGCTGTTTCTGATTTGGTGACTAGAGAAGGGGTTGATGTTACTCATGTAAGAAGGAGAAGGAAAATTTTGGTGACTAAGGTTGCGGGATGATGGAGATTGGCGAGGCATGCAGGCGTGCAGCGATGCAGGTGTTGAGACGGAGAAATTTTTCTGTGTAACCAATACACAGGATGGTACACCACATGTCACTATACAAATGGTGGGATATGTGTGTTAAAAAGTTAATAACTTAAAAAATAAAATTTCCCACAATTTATATAAAAACACATGGTGTACCCTCAGTATTTCGATCACAATGAAAAATTTCTCGTTGAGATGGGATTAGAAATCCTCTATTTTTCGTGGAGTCCCACTAAGACTATCTTGTGGAGAGATTTTTCAGTGTGACCGATACACAGGGTGGTACATCACATGTCATTATAGAAATGATGGGATATGCGTGCTAAAAAGTTAATAACTTAAAAAATAAAATTTCCCACCACTTCTATTAAAACATGTGGTGTACCACTTGTGTTCCCGTCACAATTAAAAATTTCTCCATCTTGTGAAGCATTTAGTTGACATGAGTTTGATTTAACTAGTCTCACTAAAGTCAGTCTTTACTCGCATTAAACATGGACTAGTAATCCTAATTAAGCCAATTCAATGAAACTTAATGAGGATAAACAAATGCGTCCTTAGCTCTTTATCGGGTGATATTTTACTATTTTATCTTTTCTTGATTAAGTGATAGATGCTTCATTACTTAATTATTTAGGCGATACTTTGTTTAGTTATGTCGTAGCATTGGAACACATCCCAAATTTGACTTCCTCATAAGCAAGAATGTTAATTACAAGGCTCATTATCCCGAGAACTTAGTTTATGATTATCCAATAGTAGTTTTACACCATACATATGAACTAGCTTACACAATTCATGCAATGTTGGAAGAGGTAACTTGCATAAACTTATAAGTAAGTTTGGCAACTTTTCATATTGCCAATTGATTTTATCATGAAATCTTAACTTTCCTGAATAATACTTGGCTACTTAATGATGAGTAAAAACTCCTACTCAAAATTGTTCGTTGTCAATTTATAGAACCTTGTGTTTATAAGTAGAACCGTTCATATTATAAATCACCCTATAAAGATCACCTCTATAAAAAATCAATTAAAACTAAGGTCATTTAGTCATCAAACTGTTTAAAAATAAATGAACGGTAATGATAAAAGAATTACGAAAGTGTCTATGTATGTGCTACAATAGATTAACGAAACAATCTATTTTTAATTTATTTTTTGTAGAGATAATATTTATAGTATGATTCATAATATGAACGGTTTTGATCATAAGCACAAAACTCTGTGATTAAACACTAAGAATTTTAAGCAGGAATTCCTACTTATTTTTTAGTAGCTAAGTATTGTTCAACTTTCTTCATCTCCGACTCCGAGTCCATCAACTTCCTCACTCGCTTCTCGAACTCCTCCGCACTCACAAACCCGCTCTCCGATTCCTTCACCCCCACCGCCACCCTCATCGCATCCAAAAAAACACCCTGGTCATCTCTTGCTCCGCGTACAGAGGCCACCCCGCCATCGGCACCCCAGCGCTCAGCGACTCCAACACCGAGTTCCACCCGCAGTGAGTAACGAACCCACCTACCGAGTCATGACTCAACACATCCATCTGCGGAGCCCACTTCCACACCACTAGTCCCCTGTCCTTCGTCCTTTCCAGAAAACCGTTCGGCAAAATCTCATCCAAACTCCGCTCGGGCTCGTCATTCTGCGTGGGATTCCGCACCACCCACAGAACCAACTGCTCGGTGGAAAACACGCCCATGCTTCCGAAACACAAGAACACAACGCTCTGCTTAATTAGGCTGCGCGTCTAGCCAGCGCAGGCACGCATGCTCACCACCTCCTTGCTTATTTGACTGAATCAACGGTCCGGTGCAGAAAATTGGCGGGGTGGGTTGGTTGGCCAAGCACTTCCCGTCCCGTTACGCTTTTATAGCTTTTGATTCGAGCAATTCGAATGTGTTAACCATGATCCCGTCGGATTGTGCGATATGGGTCCCGGTGTCTATGAAGCTCTTATAGAGCCTAGCACTACGGTAGAATTGTTGTGGGCCATGCTGAAACTGGGAATTGCGGTATGCCGGAGATGGGAATGGGCAGTTAGAAAATCAGTTGACTTGTTTCGGTGAAGAACACGGCAAGGGTATTGGCGGCGGAGGTGTAGAAGCAAAAGATTGGGACGTTGAGGTCTCTGTCAACGCCAAGCGCAGCGTGGCAGAACATGTCGATGGTAAAGGCTTTGGAGTTGGTTGTTTGGGAAAGGGTTTGGAGGGCTTCGCGGATGTTGGGGATGTGAAGTCGCGTGATCTCGAAAGCGACATTGGGCGGATCGAGGACAGGTTTGGAAGGAAGGGTGGGGAGGTGGTGGAAGTTGAAGGAAGTGTGGGTGGCGGAAACTGATTCTACGTATGTTGTTAGTTTTTTTTTTTTTTTATTTATTTGCCAAGTACGTATGTTGTTAGTTGAGTCTTGGAGTCTGTAACAAGTTTTGTGGTGGCGACCGTGGTGGTTGGCCTGGTGGAAACAAAGATTGTGATGGGGGGTCGTTCTATCAAGGAGTTAGCCCTTTTTCATCGCTCTGAGCGGGAAGAAAGTAGCCTACTTGTAGTTGACAGCTAATCCTGGGGCTTGATTCTTTCTTTCCGCATTGTGCGGGTTTAGAGAGTAAGGTTTTTACTATTTTAGTCCGACAACCAAGCCTTATGTGTTGCTTGACTCGCCTAATCCATTATCTCCCTTATTAATAAAAAAAAAAAATATTACATCCACCATATTTTTACACTGAGGAATGAGAGATTTTTGGATGGCAAGAGAGAAAGTAGTGAAATCAATAGGGAGTTGCTTTGGTATGTATAGAGGCGTTTGATATAAATTATCAACCAACTATACCATTCTTTTGGAAAATACGTACAACATCCAACTGCACTTTCCTTTCCACACTTTACCCTCCAATCACTGAATGGAAGATGACATTAGTTTTGCAAGCATCCAACTGCATTTTCGGTTCGACACTTTCCGTCCAAGTACTGAATGGAAAATGACATTAATTTCGGCTTGCAAAAATTGATGTAATCTATCAGAATTGAGCTACGATCTTCTAGTCCTCAACTTGCTTTGTTGTTTCATGAAATACACAATAATGTATATAATCTCTTAACGTATGGCTAGCTACATTTTATACGTAATACTACACTTACCATTTATTTATACAATAATTTGTATCATCTCTAATGGAAATAGTGTCCAGCCAACGCATGTGAGTTTATCTTTCTACAAATAAGTTGTAAGAATAATAGTTTTTGCCCTAATATTTTTGTGATTTTCAAAACGAAAAAAAAAAAAAATCTCCTATGATTGGTTCCACGACTTTAGGAGTCTAGTTAATGCAACCCTAGACGTCCCGCTCTCACTCAATGCAGCACGTGCTTCAATTTGTATATCCTTGGCCCTCGCCCTGATGGAATTACCTTCCATCGAGTCCGAGTTCATCAATTCAGTAACTCGTTTCTCCACCTCAGCTGCACTCACAAACCCGTCTTTCGAATCGTCCATCGGCAAAGCAATCTTGATCTCCTCCACCAGCACAACCCTATTAAACCTTTGCTCCGCATACAGCGGCCAAGCAACCATCGGCACCCCCGCGCACACCGCCTCCAACACCGAGTTCCACCCGCAGTGAGTAACAAACCCTCCTACCGAGTCATGGTTCAACACCGCCACTTGTGGTGCCCACATCTTCACCACAAGACCCCTGTCTTTGATCCGACCCAAAAATCCATCCGGAAGCAAAGATTCCAAATCCGGTCCGGCTTGAACCGTAAGGTCAACGGTTTGACCGTTTTGAGAATTAGGAGGATTTCGCACCACCCACAAAAACCTATGCCCACTCCTCTCCAACCCTAACGCTATTTCCTTCAGCTGCTCTTTACTGAACAACCCTAGGCTTCCAAAACATAGAAACACCACGCTGCCAAGTGGCTGCGAGTCCAGCCACGTCAGACACTTGGACACGTTATCATCTCCTGTGTGCATTCCTGCAGCTCTTTGGTTGTACGCAACGCCTACTATCAGCGGTCCGATGCAGTAGACAGGCGGCGTGGGGCCATCCGGCACACACAGTCCGTCTGATATTTCTTTAACGGCTCTCGGCTCGAGCCGTTCGAAGGTGTTTACTATAATGCCGGCTGATTTGGTCAACTCGATTGAGTTTTCGACAAAGGAGTCGTAAACTATATTGTTACGATCTCGAAGGGGCTTCGGCATATCTGAAGATGGGATAGGTGGTGATCCCGGGATGGTGGGAAGGGTATTTAAGTCTTTTATGCTTTTGTCTATGGTTTTGTGAATGGTGGGAAGGTAGAGGGCGCAGGCGAGGCAGGCTGCGCCAGAGGTGAAGAGGAAATAACCAGGGATGTTGAGTTTGGTGACGACAGAAAGCGCAGGAGAGCAGAAGATGTCCATGACAAAGGATTGAATCTTGTAGTTTTTGTTGATGATGGAAAGGAGAGAATTATGGACATTAGGGTTGCTGAGGCGGAGGACGTCACAGATTAAGGTTTCGTGTGCGGGCACTGAGGAAGTGGCGCAGGGAGGGAGTGAGATGGCGGGGAGATGGTGGAAGATAATGGAATCGAAAGAGACAGAGGCGATATACGAAGCAGTATCATCCACCCTATATGGGGGAGTGGTGATGAGAATGTGGATGGATATAGAATTTGGAGGGCGAGTTGTAAGTATGAGTTTGCCAAGCTCCACCATGGTGACCAAGTGGCCTATTGCCGGTGATGGGTATAAAACTATAGCCTCCATTGATACTTTGGAGTATTTTTCGGGTGAGCTTGGTCTAACTTTTCATATATAGAAGATGAAGAGATTGATCGTGATACATCTAATTTATTCTGGTTACATGCAATGTGCTTGGTGAATATTTTTGCATATATATATATATATATATATATATATTTATGGAGATCAGCAAATCAGGTCAAAATCATTGCTTCCAGAACTGGCATTACAAGTTTCTCAGTTATTCTGGATCTCAAAATTCTCAACCGACAGTGAAATCACTGGCTAGTGTGTGTGTGTGTGTATGAGATTTGTGTTGATTTTGTGAGTGTTCCAAGTTGTTCTAATTGCTTCTTGATGATCTTCTCATCTCTCTCTTATGGAAACTGGTAGAGCTTTTATAGAAAGCTCTTACAGTCTCACGTAGAATTTTGAGACGTACGAGATAAGTGTATCAGAAGAGACGTACGAGATAAGTGTATCTAGGTCTTTCATCTTGTCTCTTATAACTAAGTCAATATTTGCAGCTCCCTTTTGTTTTTATTTTTTCTTATAATCTGTACTCAATAAATGTACGTAATATGTGAGTAGCAGATATGGAGTAGGTCATTTAGTGAGAGGATTGTTCCTGATTTTGTACACTATTGTTCAAATTCATTTAGAAATTTGAACAATTTAAGGGCTCGTTTAAAGGTGCTTTTAAAATGACTAAAAATACTGTTGATGAAAGTGTATTTGAGTTCCAAAAGCATTTCAATTGCTTTTTGGTGCTTCTTGCAGGAAACATTTAAAAAATTATTTTTCAAGATTTGCTCACATTTGTATTAAGATTAGTTTCAAAAGTACTTTCATAAAAACATTTTTAATCATTTTAAAAACACATCCAAACGAACTCTCAAATATCGCTAAGGTAGGAAACAAAGCACAATAATGATACATGATAAGGTTATTTGGCATATGCTGCGAGGATAGTGGACGTACGTACACCACAATCCTACAACTATGTTTCAATAATGCACGTTATTATAAAACCATTACTGGAGATTTTTCATTTTCTTTTTATCTTCTGCAGAATGGGCAAGAAAACATATATACTAGGTAGGTCCATGCAAAAAGAATAACCTTCATGTCTATCGGTGCCGGAATAACGTTATATAAAGCTAATTAAATATTCAGTAAACCGTTGTAAATAGTTTTTAGGGTAAATTTCAGTTTACTACCCTCAAGTTTCGTGGTTTTCAACATTTGGTACATGAAGTTTTTTTCGTCCTAAAGTCATACCTAAAGTGTTAATTTTGTGACAGTCTTGTACATCTGTTAGTCTAATTGTTAAGTCTTTCGTTAACTGATAATGTGGCATCCTTGTGGACGATGACTGGGCACCACGTGTTATTAAAAAAAATTTAATTAAATAAAAGTATTAAAAAAAAAAAAAAAAAAAAAACAGAAGTCAGAACCCTCCATGGCGTCGTTGCAGACGAGCCCCGATGACATCATCAGCTCTGCGAACCGGATCGAGTCCAACGAGAAATTCCGTTCTGTTCGAAATTGATGCCCTAGCGGCGAAGTAACTCGACCAAGTCGTGCGCGTGGGCGTCCTGCGCGACGTCGAAGTCCCAAAAATTGAATTCCCATATGTACAGATTCTTGGTCCCCAAATCCGGTAGATTTCTGCTATCGTTCGAGAGGGTGAGGCCGACCTAATCAGATTGAGGCCGTCGACGTTGGCCTTGAGCATGAGGTAGTGCGCGGCGAGCTCGAGATGGTAGAAATTGGGATCGTTAGAGTTGGGTCGAACCACGATGCCCGAGAATTCGGTGTCCATGGAAATCAAAGGTTAATCGTCTCGAACTCAAGGTTATCGGACCACACCGAGCAGATCAGGATGTCTGGTGACGGCGGAGGCTTGGGTGGAGGAGGGCTGGATGATGACGAAGGGGTTTCGGTGGGGAAGACGAAGGCGTTCTAAGGTTCCGGGTGCTGGTTATATATATATAAATTAATTTTTTAATTTTTTTAAAGACTCGTGACGTCCCGTCATCGTCCACATAGGCGTCATGTAATTAGTTAACGGGAGACTTAACAACCAAACTAACGGATGTATGAGACTGTCTCAAAATTAAGACTTTAGATATGACTCTGGGATGAAAAAAATTTCATGTACTAAATGTTGAAAACCACGAAACTTGAAGGTAGTAAACTGAGATTTACCCTAATTTTTAAATCATACTTATTTTGACTGGTTTGGCAAAACGACACCAAAATATGTCCCAAACGTAAAATTTCCAATTATAGATGTCTGCCATCGAGGAATTTGTTGACGCAATGGCTTACGTCATTTTAAGATATGTGGTGACAGAACAATATGAATCTTCCTTTGTGGACTGAGAGGAATTAAATGAATGCCTTTGTTTTTAAGAAACACCAAACTTTGCTGTTAAAAGAATGGCAACAAGTTCGGCTGAAATTCAATTATAAATAAAAAAATTTTTATTTTTTATTTTAATTATTCAGATACGTGTTCATTTGTTATTGGTTTCAATCGTACTTGCAACTCTTTTTTCATCAACGAAGCTTGATTCTTTTGAGAATTCATCTAACACAATTAAAATAACATGTTGCAGATCAAATTAACTTAAAAAAATGGAAAATCATTGTCGGAAATACTATTAATCGTTGTAATTATTGACATGAATCTTATTGATAATTTGTAATTGAAGATTCCGTTAATAAAATTGAACAAGAAGAAAATCATGGCCGGAATTACAAAGTCATAAACCCGGTCGGACTCTAACCGGTTTGGCTCCATAGTTCAAGTAGTTTAGTCAATGCAACCCGAGACGACCCGCCCTCATCCAACGCTGCATGGGCTTCGTTCTGAAAAGCCTTCGTACGCTTCCTAATCGACTCGCCCTCGGACGAGTCCATCAACTCGATAACTCGCTTCTCCACCTCTGCCGCACTCACAAACCCGTCTTCCGACTCGTTCATTGGCAATGCAATTTTAATCTCCTCCACCAAAACCACCCGGTTGAATCTCTGCTCGGCGTAGAGTGGCCAAGCCACCATCGGCACCCCAGCACACACCGATTCCAACACCGAGTTCCATCCGCAATGACTCACAAACCCACCCACCGAGTCGTGATTCAACACCGCCACTTGCGGGGCCCACGTCTTGACCACGAGACCGCGATCTTTGGTCCGATCCAAGAATCCATCGGAAAGCAAAGATTTCAATTCTGGATCGGACTGATCCGTAATGGCCACCCCAATTTGATTTTGGGCTGGCGGATTACGGACCACCCACAAAAATCTCTGCCCGCTATTCTCCAAACCCATTGCAATTTCCTTCAACTGCTCCTTTGAAAACAATCCCAAGCTCCCAAAACAGAGGAACACCACGCTTCCACTTGGCTGTGAGTCCAGCCATTTCAAACACTCGACCTCGCGGCCTCCACCGCCGTGGGAAACAATCAGCGGTCCAATGGGATAGATCGGCGGCGTGGGAACGTCCTCGGGCAAGCACAGACCGTCCGATATTGCTTTGAGAGCTCTAGGTTCGAGAGATTCGAACGTGTTTATGATAATCCCAGCGGATTTGGGGAACTGCTTTGAGTTTTCTAGGAAATGTTCGTACGCCTTGTCGTTTCGTTCAAGAATCGGTTTCGGCATATCGGAGGAAGGAATCGGCGGGACTCCTGGAATGTTGATTAGGGTATTTAGGTCTTTGAGGCTTTTGTCAGTATTGTTGTGAATGGTGGGGAAGTAAAGGAAGCTGGCGAGGGTGGCGGCGCCGGATGTGTAGAAGATGTAGCTGGGGATGCTCAGGTCCGTGGCAACGGAGAGCCCGAGAGCGCAGAAGAAGTCCATGACAAAAGCTTTGATGGAGAAGTTGTGGGAGATGGAGAGGAGGGCTTGGTGGACGTAAGGGTTGTTGAGGCGTAGGACTTCGAAGGTTAGGGTTTCGTGGTTGGGGGAGGAGGCGAGGGAGGGAGGGAGAGAGATGGTGGGGAGGTGGTGGAAGATGATGGAAGGGATGGTAGCGGAGACGGAGGTGATGTATGAGGCGGTGTCGTCGGCCCGGTAGGGCGGGGTGGTGATGAGGATGTGGATGCACAGAGAAGGGTGGTGGGTGAGTATGAGCTTGCCTAGCTCTACCATGGAGACCAAGTGGCCAATCGGCGGTGATGGATATAAAACGATAGCTACTTCCTCCATTGCTCTCAGTCTCTGTGAGGGTTTTGCAGCTGCGCTCCCTTATCACAACTGTTCTTATATACTTTCTTCGGTTCTTCCTTATCGCTCATCACTTTTTGTTGATAAAAATAAGAAATAAAAAATTATTATCTGTCAATTTTTTATTATTGGAAAATCAAGATGACAAGTGCATACATTTTTGTAATTATCATAAATGTTTTATTTCATTTTTAGAATTTTAAATTACGGGGTAACTTGGTTTATGTCCATATGAATGGTATTCGGATTTAAATTGTGAGGATCTTAGGAATTCTTACACTTTAGCTGTTTATCATATATTATGCGGTAAAAAAATATTTTGAATTTTTTATATAAAATTAAACATAAATAGTATCTAACTAAAACTGATCGCACGATAAACGATAAACAGCTAAATTGTGAGGATTCGAAGAGGATCTCGACCCATATGAAATTATGAATTGTCTTTTTTCCACTTAAAAAACTAATCCTACCAGGGAAGGCAATTTGAATTGTGCTTATGATATAAAATTCACTAACAGTTTCAGGTTTTGAGGATTACCAAATTTGAATTGTGCTTGTGATATTCCTATTCACTTAGAAGTGAGAGATCTTATGTTCGAATCTCAGTGGATGACGAATTCAATACCAAATTAGACTGCCCTATTATATAACTTAACCGAACTTCTTTTCCCTCTAGTTTAAAAATATCAATGTACTTAAAAAAAAAATATTTCACTAACAGTTTTTTTATTAGAAGTTATATTCTATTCTAATAATGTTGGAAAGAGAGAGTTCAAATACTATTTAATTTTGAAGGAGAGATTTGGTTTCAGCGTCAAACAGTTTATAATGCAAATATTTAAAAGAAAATTACAATTCATGAGGATATCTAACCAGGAATTGGATCCTCTCCGAGGTAATGCCTCGGGATCCTACTTACCGGACAATATGGGACTGTCGGATTTTGATCAAACGATTAGAATTATTATAACTTTTAGAGAGACTCCCTGTTTGTAGCCGTTTGATCAAAATCCAACTACCTATATTGTTCGGTCAGTAAAATCCCGAGACATTACCACAAAGAGGATCTAATTCCATCTAATCATATCAGTGATATTGGTGAATGGACTAAGTTGACTGAGGAGTATGCATCTGAAAATTTTAGAGTGCATCTAACTCTTGCCACCAGCCACCAACTGCACACAGGCAAGCATTGTCACCCTTAGATCACGGTTGGAGGTGAGTGAGTGTTTGAACACTATTTAATATTGGAAGAGAAATTGAATTCTATGTTTGAATTTACTTCAATGCAACCCTGTTTTTGGAGTAAGCAGTTTCTAATGAAAAAATTCAAAACAAAGTACAATTGGTGAGAAATTCCAATTTGTTATTTTGGTGGAGGACGCATGGAGAAATGAGGAGTATGCGTGCGTTGATATTAAAGCGCGTCCAACTCCTATTAGCCACCAACTCCTACAATAACTGGCAACGCACGATAGGCAGCGGGACCACTTCATTGCAAGTGAAAATTACATTAGTACTACCATTAGCAATATTTGTTGCCACCTGCGTTATGGCCAATATTTCACAATATGATTGTTCACGGTCCCCAAGTCACATAATTATTGTTTGTCAGAAAATCAAATGATCGAGAGCATTTTTACTACCCATTATAACTATGATGTATGCTCAGCATACATCTAATTATTTGTCGTATGTTTATTTAAAAATCACAAAGTGAAAACCTACATGAAGAGAAAAGTCCTATCAAAACAATCCATCACCCGCAACTTAATGTATTTAACAAAACATGCTTCTCAGTCCCTCAGTTACATCAAATTTATCGATTTATCATGAAAAAAAACAAATAGTGCGAACTTAGTGTTTTCCTATCACAAGCTACATGTGGGCCACTATGTAATACAATTCAACAATTTCACGCAACAAAAACAAAGACATCACATGGGTTTTCTGTTCTTCCGTATAAAAACAAGCGAGAAACGTCTAATTTGCTAACCCTTCAAGTTTCTATTCAATCAATAAGCCATATATCCTTGTGAGTTTTGAGTCAGTCAAGTGGTGGTCGGTAAACTATGTTGTCACTCAAAAATATTCATGTACATGTACATATGCTTTCATTTAGAAGCCTAATCGGACAACGGAAGAAGGAATATGTTAACATCACTTGAAAGTCTCCTTGGTTCCGACTCCGAAAGGACGACAGAGAAGAAGGAAGGATCGGAGAGGCGGTCTAGAATCGAAATTTGGAAGCAAAACTTGACCGAGGACGCCCCTCGGCCCCTCTCCCCAACAGCCGGATTTTGTTTCCCTTGCTGCAAAGTTTGTAGATGCCAATGCATTAGAACATTCATAGCTTTCAGTTTCCACTTGCTTTCTTTCTTCTGTTCTTTTGGTCATTCACTTGTGAAATTGAAGCTATTGGATTGGTGGTACCCTTGCACATTACTGAGTTTTGCACCTTGTTGCATTTTTTTTTTTTTTTGGCATCTGTTTCCCACACCAAAACGTGGCACACTAAGCTCACCATTTTTTTCTAGTACAAGCGATATTACTACACTAAAATGATGAGAAGAGGAAGGATTTGAACCCCGAACGCTGTAAGTTGCTAATAAAACTCATTTGTCACATATCAATTGCCATTAATTTTCTGTAGGAACACGGAAATATACCCGCTTGTATCTTGTCATAGTCGTTTCCCTTTTCCATTCCAATCGTTACCAAACACCAATGACATTTTTTGAGGGGAGGAAGCGAACTCGAAAACACGAGTAATAGTGAATGCTCTTAATCAACTGAATTACAAAACCCTTCCACGGAATGGAATGGCAATTAAACTCTCCCATTGCGGCTGTGAATAATTATTTGCTCCATAAATCAATCTTTTCCATTTCAATCATTCCATCTTCACCAAGAAATAAAATTTGCTCAAAATAATGGCGGTACCTATAAGAAAAACTTGGTAATTTGCTAGGAAAAAGTCAGTCATACCAGCAAGGATCACCAAATGAAGTTTAGCTCAACCATTCTGTGCAGCGACAATCTGATCTATCCCCGCTGATAATGAGTGTGTTTCGTGGTTGGGAGAAGAGGTGAGGAAGGGAAAGAGATGGTGCCGAGGTGGTGCCTGCGCAGGGAGGGGGTGGGGGGTGGCATGCAGTCTAGCAGAGATGGAGTCGATCTAGCTTGCCTGGTTCTACCATGGCCACCAAGCGGCCAATTGGTGGCGATGGGTAAAGGAAGTTGCAGCCCTGTGGATCCTTAATCTTATAAATTTGTTAGCTGCAAACCTCAAAAGGAAAGGGAATAATATTTCTAATCATCTCCGGAGACACTAACAATATACCAAAAGATTACAGTTTCATCACTAATAACAGTACCATCGCAATTCCGCATCTTCTACAAAGGTCAAACACTGGTTCGCAACATACATGATATCCGAAAAAAACAACAGGAAACTACAGAGTTCTATTCCGATAGACTAATTGAAGCCTACGGCAAGAGGCATAGAGACACTAAAATTGATAAGAAAAACCAAACAAATTAATCGGTAACTGCTGACAATTAACAAATCATGCTTCCAAGCATTAAATCAATTTGTCATAACCAAATAGGACACTACATGATGACACTGAACACATCAAGTCCACACGATGAAAAAGTACGCTCATATCTCATTGTAAAACTTTTAGAATCAAGTTGCAGAAAATATCCTCTACATGGTAGATTCAATAACCTACGTTCTGAATGAACCCAAATGTACATTGGCTTCGGTCCAGGGTAAGAGTAAATGTGGGCAGAAAAGAAGCCTAGACATGATTTAGTATCCAAGCACAACACATATAGGTGAAATTTTCCAATGCACTTCCCTTTTCCTTCTATGAAATGCTCCTGACGTATTGGTCAAGAGTTGTGTTGAATAGCTCACACCTACAAGGAAAATTACTCAATTACTCTGCAACTCAAAGACCTTTTTCCGATTGTGTGAAAACCTTATGAAGTATATAACCACACAGTGACAGAACAGTTGAAACCTGTATTGAAATCACTTAAAAAAAAAAAAAAAGCAATCGCAAGATACTACAAAGCCTTTCTAGTGGTGTGACAGAAAAATAAATTGCTTTAGTATCAAGACGTCAACTATTCAGGAATAATGAAGTATCTGCGATGCCTAAGCCACCAAAAGAATTCAAATAGACATGTTGCACATACAGAATATCAAGACACATCGACACGCAACACAATATTTAAGGACACATTTTCTTCACCATTAGTTGCATCTTTCTAAATTTTTTACTTGACCAACCCAACGCGATGCATCAGCGTGATAAGAAAACATGAAAAAGGTTTCATTTATATTCATGTAGCAAGGAATAGGGATTGCTATCAATGAAACTTCTCACTGTGATAACACGAATAATTATCTATGACCTATCACATAAAACTTCTCCGTGTGAGAACTGAAGATTATTGCTCACTATGTTATAATGAGGAGAACAGAGTCAGTTACCTGATCGGAGTTCCGGGAGTGTAGAGCGGGTTCTTCACAACATACTCGACATACAAGTTATAAATGTACTTCAAAGACTCCCTCAAGTCACCAGTTCTAGGATGTGTAACCAATATAATCTGCACACCAGAAACAGTAACCAAAGCACATCAATTAAAAAGCTTTTTCTAGCACATTAAACTTGCAGTAAGAATTATCATAAGATTACGAAGTTCGGCATAATCAACGACGCATATCGAAATCGCTAATTGCGAAGCTAAGCACAAATTCAAGTTCAAGAATCTAAATTGCTAAATGGGGTAGATCTAGTGCGAGCAAATTGCCACCAGAATCAGCAAAACCTTTAATTCCAATCAAAATCCAAACCCATATTTCTCAATTTCTAGATCCGAATGCCAATGATTTGCAAAAATTGAGAAGAAAAAAAAAACCTTAATGCCAGAAGGGGACTCCATGAAAGTGAGCTTGTAGGTGTTGGTGCGGAAGCTGTGGAAGGAGCAGCCCTGGCCGGGGAGCTGAGGGACGCCGAGGTTGGCCTTGTCCGGCGTGGTGGGGTCCATCTTGGCGGTGAGGGACTTGAGGGAGAAGAGGAGCCCGAACATCAGCTTGTGATCCTGCTGCTGGTTCAGGGTATGGAGCGGCCGATTCCACTCGCGGTAGAGCAGGCAGACGCCGTTGCGGTTGAATACGTACATCATGTGCCCGTTGTTCCCCGACGCCGTCGACGCCGGCAGCGACGGGCTTATCTCCGTTCCTCCGAAGAATTGCATTTCTTGGTGATATTCCTGCTTCGCTGGATTTCAAATTTCGAAATCGGAATCCAATAAACTGATTGATCGTATTTTCCGAACTCGCCGTCGCACTCGCAGACCAAAGAAACAAAAAAAATGATCAGATTTTAGAGAGGACGATAGTGATACTGCAGAACTTACAGGTAGCAGGAAACCATCAGATCGTGAAACGCAGCGTTTTCGTCCGTGAGGGTCGAACGCTGTGTTTTATGCTATGCTTTAGAATTTAACTTCAGTTTAATTTTTTGTAAATATGTATTGCTTGTTTACGTTTTCTTTTACAAACGACAGTAAGTTAAATTATTAATGTCACAGAGAAATGAGCGGTGCAAATCGAATTCGTACCAGAATACATAGGTATTGTTGTTATCCGTCACTACGATAAAACGTCAACTGCTACTGCTTGTTTATGTTAACCACTTGATTGATTGATTGTATCAAAAGAGAAATATTCACGATGACAAGTTTTCTTTTTTGATTAATCAAAAGTTTAGCTGTACCATCAAATCAAGTTAGCTAAAGCAAGATGCTCTTCGCTCTCGCTCAACACCCAAGTTTGAATCGCTTTACCCATTTTCTTTTCCAGCTAATTTCAAGAACCGACCGCGATAAAAACCCTAGATGAAGAGATACAAAAAGAGCGTGAATAGCACCACTCTTTCGCACATCGTCACACCGAGGACTGGCCGACCGCACGAGTTAAAGCCGGACTCGGCAAAACCGGAATATGATCAAGGCAAGAACAAAGTAATTAAGTATTAAACACTTCAAATTCGTCCAGACAGGTTCGGTTTCGATAGTACAACGCACAAGCAAAACACAGGAGAGAAAAAACCAATTCTGGCTGATTTCAAAAGAGAGAATCATCATCCACACAGCCAGAGTAGTGCCAAAGACTAATTGGAAACTAATCGTTGTCTGTCCAACCAACAAAATCAAACACCAATAGGTTACAAGCCAAAAAAGCATATCATCCAAGTTCCAACTAGTACAAGAATTCAGCAACAGTCTAGAACTCCCATTTCTTCATCTCCATGCCGTCGGGAGCACTTCCCTCAACCTTTTTGTTTCCCACTTCTTTCCAGTTTGTCGAAAGCACTGTCCCGTTTGACTCCACCTGTGCAGTACAAACACAACGATGCAATATGCAAGTCAATATAACGTAAGCTGATTTTAATCCCAAGACTGGTGGTTCCACCAGAATCTTTCATGGTGATCGGAATTATGAATTTTACTGGATATCAAAATACAAGATACGAAAATGCCTTACAAAAGATTTTCTCATGGCCCTTCTTGTGTCCTCATCAGCATCCTTGTATATGTCCTGGAAAAATTTGTTCAGAGCTGCATCACCATCAAGCTTCTCTTCTTTTTCCTGAATCACAACGCATCGGAGTAAGTATCGTGAAGTGAAACATGCAAGTATAATGTCAAATCAACTAACTGGGTTACGAGCAAACCTCCTTCTTTACTTGAGCCTCAAGCTTATCCCAGTCCTTTTTTGGTTTTGAGGATGGGTAGGATGGTCTTGTCGCTCCAACAACTGTTGGCAGTTAACACTTTTTAGTAGCTAATTTCTAATCTAGTTTTAGAATCAGAGGATTGCAAACATATTAACATACCTGGGCCACTGACCCTTACTGGAACAAGGCTGTCCTTGCTGAATTCAAGAGATGTCCAATGTATTGGTTCAGCTTTAGCCAGGCGAATTTCAACTTTGGTGGAGAGAATGTCGAACCTGCATTTTTCAGGTATTATCTGTTCGCAACCACCAAAGCTCACAGTTATTTTTCATTTGAAAATATAAGCCATCTATAATGCATATATAAAATCAGCCAATGGCTCAAAAGGATACCAACTACTGGGGCCAGATTAAATGCAAAGGATACGATACTGCCAATTATTTGAAAATAAAAATTGGAAGCGGGCATGCAGTGTTTTTCTTTAATTTTCTGTATATATCCTTGTTACAAACAAAAAGAAAAACCTCAGCAACATAGAATTGGTGCAATACCTTTCCAAATAAGCGAGGTTGAAAATGATATGTATCTTCACCAGCAACATCGATGCTAACACTTAGCTGGAAACAACCAAGAAAAGTGATTCATCAGCCGTAAAACTTGTACACAATTGACAATACCCAGAAAACCTTTTTACTATGTAGGTTCTAGACAACTATGAGATCACTGCGAACAAATAATAAAAAGAAGCACTGAATCAATAAGAATCATACTATTTGTTCACCAAAGTCAACATGTACATCTTTGGCAGGTATGCCCTTGGCGAATATAGTCACAACCACTTCTTCTGGCTTCTGGTAGAATTCATGCCTACATAAAAAATTTCCACCAAATCATGCATCTCAGTGACTAAGGAGTAAGGATACAATAGATAAAAGCAAATATGAGGGTATTACCCAAGCATGCATAGATATCTCGGAGCTTCAATACAGACAGTACAAAAAGATGAAAAGGAATAACAAAAAACTGCAAACAGAATGTTTTGGTGATGCTCCTTAAAAATATGAAACTAAAAAACTTCGGCAACAGAAATTATATTGATCTCGACTAACCTGTATTTTGGTTTGACAGTTGCTACGGTCAGCTGATTGGAAGGTTGACTCACAGGCTCAACATCTTTTGCAGGTATAACATTCTCTGTAATGTTTTCCTCCACCGAATGCGTTGGTAGAACACCAGTTTCCTCTGATTGGACATGAAACAGTATAAATAAGACAAAGATGATCAACTACATGAGAACGAGTAATTTCTATTATAATGATTTCCTCAGATGCCCCTGTTACCAGGAAAACAATCCATTGTATAAGAAAGCTAAACATCTAATTGTGAGAAAGGCCCGCCATTACATGAATCCCTAAAAAGGTGCAAACTTGTAACAATCAAACAACGCACCTGCAATTTTTTCATCACACTCTTTTATCAAACTAGCAAATCTTGTCTCCTGCGGGGCAAAAGGAGCACCGGTTTCCAGGGCCGCCTTTGCAGTCTCATATTCCTCGAGCTTGATGCAGGCAATTCTGTAGCCATCAACAGCAAAGAACAAAAATTGTAAAACAATCAGTGACATTAGCAATGACACTGTTCCCAGTGCAGAACATAACTTATAAAACCCTACATGCAATACATAACGAGTTTCATGAACGGACTACACAATACCCTAGAAATGAGCCCTCCAAGGTTTTGGCCAAAAACATAACTCAAAAGTTTCGAAACACTTAGAATTAGCATTATAAGCCTTTCCCTTTCGCAAAAGGCGAAAGATCCACAACGATAACGGAGGATCAGCATGACCTTTATAGATTTTCAGAGCTGATGGTTGCAAGATTTAGGCAAAATTTAACACCCCATTAGATTACAGACCTAAAATTTCAATTAAAAGTTACACTCTTTTCAGTATCCAATACAAACAGGTGCTCAAAAACAACAAATATAATTACGGGTTATCGGTGTTGTGCATTCGAGCTCACCCTTTTCGAAAATACGCTTTGTACAATGACGGATCGAACTCAATTGCCTTGTTCGCATCCGCAACAGCCTCTGATAACAAGAAAAACCCACAACAGATAAAGAGGATTAGAAAATCCAATCGAGTATTTTCTCGGGCTTTCTTGGGAACCAAACATGAAAAAAAAAGAAACGGGTATTCACGAAATTACAAGAGGAAAAGAGGGTACCAGTGAGATTGCCGGCTTTGATGTTGGCCTGGGCGCGGTCGGAGTAGAGCTCGGCGTTCTGGGGGTTGAGAGCGATGGCCTGGGTGTAGAGGTCGACGGCCAACTCGAAGTGGTCGTCCATGAACGCCTCCTTGGCACGCTGTTCGAGATCGGAAGCCATGGGCGGAGCAACCTTCACCGTGGACTGAGAGTTGGAGATCGAAGGATCTAGAAAAAAATGTAGCGAAAGTAAGATTGATTTGCGGTGGCAAAGAAGAGGAAAACACTTATCGAAGTCGACGCAAATAGTGTGGTGTTTTGGGCCTTTGGGCTTCGGCCCTATGTAGTTCCCACCAATACATACATATATATATATTTTTTTTTTTTTTAAGAAGAAGAATCTATGAACGTTCCAGGGAGACTTTGATGAAGTCTTTGACTCCGTTGAAAGAAAAAAAAAAAAGGGTCGTTTAACCCTTGAATTATTACTAGCTTGCAACTGACCTCTTGATTTACTTTCTTTGGTTTTTAATTATTTGAAATTAACCAATTAATCCATTATCGTTAGATTTTAATGAAATTCATGTACTTTGTCATTAAATACTGGCGTGTGATTTATTCTTGAGAGTAAAGTCGTGCCAGTACTTTCTAACAAAGTTGACGAATTTTTTATCGAACCGTACGGTGAGGGTTAACTAACTGATTTCAAATGGTTTAGGGAGTTAATTTACCAAAAATTAATTTAGAATGTCAATTTCAACTGGGGTAATAGACTAAGAATTTATGTAGTCAAGCAGTAGTTTACCTTTGAAAAATAGACAGGGAGATTTGAATTTGGCTAAGAAGGTGGAGCATATTACTCTAGCTAATTTAGCCAAATCTAGTCTACAAGAAAAATCTATATTCGAAATTAGTACGAGATTCTCTATATTTTAATCACATCCGACCTAACGCTGGCTCCACCTCGTGTAGATCATCTCTATACAAAGGTCTATATAGAAGCTCCTTGGTTAAGTTAGTGACTTTGCAATGAGAAAAGAGTATCAAACAAGATTCACAACAAAAAATTAAATGTAGCGCGACAAGTAGATTGATGAGGAGTTTATTTCTCCAATTGAACTCCTATGGTGTTTTGATACAGTTGTTATATTTTGGTTTCAGTGGCACCACACAAATTCGTTATCTTTTTGTTGCTTCCGGTGGGAAAGTATTTTTCCAAGAAAAACCAAACAAGGAAGGCAACTTCTTGTACTTTTCTTAGCAGCTTCCATGTTTCCATCTACTTTTATTTACTCCCAATCCCAGGATGCGCTCAAATGAATACAATCTATACTATTAGACAAGTCAACTCTTTATTTGGGCAGGTGGGCATCTAATAAGAACCAAAGTATATAAACAGAATTATTTTTCGTCACTGAAGTAAAGCGTTATATACGATAATATAAAAAACGTTTGGCATGAAGTGGTATATTGTTAAAATTAATGTCTCATGTTATATTGTGTCGTTGCGCATAGCACACCCTTATTATAAAAATATCTCTATGCAAGGTTTTCGCACGTATTATATAAAGCAAAGCAAAAAGGAACATAATTTTTCAGATATAAGTTTTCGTGGTAGCTTCCATATTCATATACCAGCAACCCAATCTTTGAGAAAGGAAGCTTCCCTTTGTCCATGACTAAATTCAACAACAACGACCATTGACCTGCACCGATCATTATCCCAATATACTAAAATTCAGCAAATGCCATGTTGGCAACCGAGGTGGCGAGTAGCGTAGCCTGATTATTATGACACCTGGTATACCGGTTGTGTTTTTGTCACGTTCAAAAATTTCTCCTATATAATACCGTTAGTTTTCTACTAAGTGTGACAGTCAAACCGTCACGTGCTGTTTAGTCTTTTCCTCCCTCAAACTTAACTACACCAGAAGGTTCTGAACTTTGATGTCTCTAGCAGAAGTCACCAGGCTCGTTGTCAACACAAATGAAGTCAACTGTTTCAAAGAAAGTTGCCTCCGCGTTCTTTCCGCGTGCAACTCAGAGTCCCTGCTAGGGGGCATCTGTGTCCGCAGTGCAATTACCAACCCGCGTCTTGACGACGACACTATCACGTCTCGCTTGAGTATTGGCACTGGGGAGCTGTCTGCTTATGTCAGGAACGGACACTATTACGTCTCGCTTGAATTCTTCGATTCGATGATTGTTTCCGGGCAGTGCCACCAACGAGTTTACGCTCTCCAGTGGCCTAAATCATGCTCATCGTTGGGAGAGTTGGATTACAGGACTCGAATCCATACATATGCGGTCGAGCTTGGATTCATTCGCGGGTGATCAATGCTTGGAGGATGATACTTGTGCCGGAGGTGCAGGAGTTGATGTGCACACGAAATGTTTTCTGACCTCATAGAAGATGGTTTGAGAGCGTTTACGGAGATAAAAACATTGCTCCCGGGGAATATACAGCAAGGCGAGGGATGGAGCTTGACCCGTCTGATCCAGCATTTTACGTGCTGCTTGCAAGTTTGTACGATGATTCTGGTCAGCCGGATTTAGCCAAAAGTACACGACAGGCAATGAGAGAGAGGGGATTAAAGAAGGGGGGGTTTAGGGAGTTGAAGAAGAGAGGATACCCGTATCGGACTATGAAGATTCATTATGTCATAGTGAGAAGTTAGCTGTGGCATTCGGTCTCCTCAATACAACGTGTAACGCCTCCATACGCGCATCTAAGTATATACGTATATGCAGCAGAGGAGCTTTCTGGTTGTTTTAATACGTAAAATTACAAGAATTCAGAAAGCCACAACAAAGAGTTTATAACTATGCAATTGTGTGATCCAAATCAAGAACCAGAGATCGTTCATAATGCCAGAACCACGAACAATCCCAATGCCAATACTCGAAGAGCTAAAACTGTGTTACATTATTCATTCTCAATGGGAATCAAGGACGGAACTTAAGTAAACAGCATCTAAATGGTATCAAGTGCAGAAATCGAAAAATTCAAGCGTTCCTCCCATGATTAAAATTTATACAGCCCAGCAAACAGGCATTGTCACCAGCAATAAACAGGAGAGAATACAAGAAAAAAGACGTCAATTCAAATCTGGAATCCAGAGTACCTAGAAGCATATGCCGACGAATGGTTTACTCCTTTGCTTCTGAACCAATAGAGGTGACTTTAGCCTCATCCAACTTTGGTTGGTTTGTAGTAAGTCCTTCCAGCGTTTTGTAAAACTCCTCAGGAAGAGGACCAGGTCGGTGCAGAGGAACATGTTTGGGAACTGGAGCATCGTTCTCGATCACCTCACATTCGTAATCATCAGGAACACCCCATGGATCCCACTCTGCAATGCAAGTCAATACAGAACGCAAACTATTACAAACAATCCATTGTATATTGTATTTCAAAATGTCAGGTCAAAAAAGAACTTCATACAAAGGCAACAGAAAGACATCAGTTTGATCATCAGAATGATAAAACTCTGAGACGGAAGAACCAAAAAATCAGCATTAACTGAAGCATGCAAGTACACAATGGCTAGTAAAAACCATAGTTCACAGTTCACACAAACAAAGATTCCTACTTTGGACATTGAACGAGAGTTTGAAATGCTTCAAGGTGAAGAAAACATATTTGCTTATTATATGTTCCACTTGAACTTGGATTCAATTGTGTCCATTAACCGCAACCACCACCCGCCCCCTGCCAGCCTCTTTTTTCTTCTTTAACCACCTCATATGATATGCATTAACAACCAGCATTCTCGGGCAATCATAGTTTCTTCGGAACTGATAAAATCAAGTACCCACCTTTCGTTTCTTGACGTAGTAAACAAAAAACCCGACTGCTAAAAAATTTATGAACTTCGCTCACTTTTCCCCTAATTTCCACTACTAGAAATGAACAACTTATTAAGTTATCATCACAAAACAAAACTACACAGGCCAGATGAATCACCAAAATTTCTAATTCCAATTCGATTACTTTTCGATTTCTCATCAACTAAACTAAGCAAAAATGTCGAAATCACAAACAAGCACTCAATTTCCCAACATAAAACCACATTTCTTAGCTAAATTTCAATTTTCATGGCCAATGTCAATCCCAAAACACAAATAACCATTTTCAATTTCATTTCTTTCAAAAACGAGAAAAAACTAAATAAATCAATTACCAAAACCAGCAATAAAAATAATATATTATACTGACCGATCATCTTGCCGATGAGAGTAAGCTCGTCGCGCGCCTCCTCGATCAGCTCCTCGACCTGACCGCAGCCGAGCTTCTTCTCGATGACCTCCCAGTCCTCCTCTTCGCGGCAGACATTGAGGCGGTGGCGTGTGAAGCTCTCGACGGCCTTGCGGTAGCCTTCGTCCTCGGGGACCGCCTGGACCTCCTTTAGGGTTTTGGAGTAGAGCTCGATTAGGACCTCCCTCGCATTGGGGACCACGTCCAGCCCTACAATCCCCGTCGTCTGCTTCACCCTGGCCAACAACGGCCGTCCGATTGCTCGCAGGAACATGTTTTCGAATCCTCTCTCTATCTCTCTCTCTCTCTCTCTCTCTCTCTCTCTCTCTCTCTCTCTCTGCGATTTGAAAGCTCCGAGTCGGATTGGTTCTTCTTCTCTAGGAGCTCTCACTCGCACGCTGTAAAAAACCCGTTTTGGGAAACGGATATGGTTTCAGAATTCGGGTTTCAAGTAATTTGTTGTTCCCACGTCGTCATGAGCCCAATCATGTAAAAGCAATCAAGGCCTGCAGTAGACTTTGGGCCTGATCCCAAATACGAATGGTCGAGCGAGTTTTTTTTAATACAAACAATATTTTATATTAATTTACAATTAAAGTGAAAAAAGTTTAAATTTGAAACACAGCGCATCAAAGAGGAAGTTCTAACCACAATAATAATTCATCACATATAAATTATTAATTTAATAAGTATAGTACCACATCTCTTATTTATTAAGATTAAGAGGTACAAAACAAATAATAAACAAGAACTCTTGTTATTTTATTTTTATTTTTTTATAATTTATTCATTTTGTTATAGGGATTTGGATCCTCTCCTAAGCTTAGAGGTTGAGCCTCCTGAGCAAAGAACTTGGACAGTTGATTTTAATCCAATGGCTATAAACAGGGAGCTCCTCTAAAAGTTATAATAATTGTAGCTGATTAATCAAAATTCAACGGCCCATGTTCTTTGCTCAGGAGGCTCAGTTCTCTGAGCTCAGGAGAGGATTCAAATCTTTGTTATAGACATGGTCCCTCATACTAAATTATTAATTATTAATTTAATAAGTATA
Source organism: Pyrus x bretschneideri (assembly GCF_019419815.1). NCBI lineage: Eukaryota > Viridiplantae > Streptophyta > Magnoliopsida > Rosales > Rosaceae > Pyrus > Pyrus x bretschneideri. The sequence continues at coordinate 970,716 of NW_025999795.1, read as the reverse complement.
GTACTACATCCCTTATTTTTATAATAAACCAGCAACTTTCTTCACCATTAAAATTCCTTGTATTTTTCTGCAACCACACCCCATTGCTTATGATATAGGATTGATGCTCAATCATTAATTTATAATTCACTTGTAGATATTTATATGTCGGAAATTGATTTTCACACACTTATTTTTCTTCTCACACAATTTTTTTATTTCTCAGCATCGGAATGAATAAATTAAACAGAATTAACAATTAGATTTAAATAGAGGAGTTTAAGAAACAAAGGAGTGTAAGAGGCTAAAGACTCGTTTGAAGGTGCTTTTAAAAAACGAGTGTAGAGAAAATGAATTTTTATTCCAAAAGCACTTGAAGTGTTTTTTCAGAATTCACTTGCATTTATTAATAATTGATTCTAATTTTTTTTTTTTTTTTTACTAAAAGCGCTTTCACCGATCCTATCCTCATGTTTCGAGGAAAAACTTCTCTTTGTTTTGTTATCTATGCCCTTTTTAAAACAATTTCAGCCATTTCAAAAACGCTTTCAAACAAGCTCTAATTAATGTGTAAAAATGACTTTCCCGGATGTTTTCTTTTCCACATAAAATATTCAATAATATTTTCTAATTACAGTTAAAGACAAAACCCTAAGTAAAATATATTTGACCTAATCTAATCCTTAAATATCCAAAGAGATTACTTTGCCAATAAGCCACCCGAATTTTGTCCTCTTATGTGAACATACAAAAAGAGAATAGCGTTTGTATTGTGACAAAGGACATAAACCGGAGCGGTTCACGGTCTGACTAATTAAACCATGGGGATAACATATCTTACACCATGGTTTGTCAAAGGATATAAACAATTTCTAAAAGTACAAACATTTTCCCAAATAAAATTGTTACCTTAAAAATTAGACGTTACTGACCACTTCACTGATACAAGTGGCCTCCATGCATGCATGCATCGAAATTAAAAAATAACCGTATCGATAGTAATAAATGTGGTCTAAAAAACAGTATTGACTTATTATCCAATCAGATTTTTCACCTCTTCTTAAGAAAGTATTGAAGCTTTAGTTAATAGGATGTCTTTTTGTTGGATATTGTCATAAATACCATAACATAAAACGGAGAGAAAAATAAAGATACCAAAAACAAAAGTGGATTGTAGGTAATTACAATAATAACCTTAAATTTCAAATAATTTAGTAAACGATTTTTTATCACTTGTAAGTGAGTAGTATTGACTTCATCTTTCATGAATAGTGAGTTTGATATCAATTATTGATGACTTATTGTGATGGTTTAGCCCGACTCTTACATTAAAATTTTTAATATAGTCGTTATCTATATGAAGAAGAAAAAAAGCAAAAAAATTATCACTTAACAAAAAAGAGTATCTTTAATATAATACTAGCGTTTGCCTACATACTTTATGTGTATAAACACATTTTTTAGAAAAACGAGAATGAGAGAGCTAGGTGGGGAGGAGAGAGAGAGAGAGAGAGAGAGAACGTGGGGAGAGGGGGAGTGGGAGGTTTTTTTTTTAAATTTTAATTTTAAATATTGAAAATATTTTAACATCATCTGTATGTGAAGTTTTAATAAAAAACAATAAAATTTGGACTTGTTAAATTACATTATTGCCCATCATTTTTTTGTGTGATAGAAGACTAAATAATCTTTTCACCTTCTTTTGGTTAACAAAAAGAGTTTCATTAATTAATAGAGATATAAAAATATCGTTTCAAAAGTACTTTTAAATGTTTGGAAACGTTTTTAGAGAAAATAGTTTTGAAATCAATTCTTAATAAAAATGCAAGTTAATCGTGAAAAAACACTTGAAACCCAAAAACATTTTAAAAGTGCTTTCAATTAATATCACTTCCCAATTGAGCTATAGATCGCTAAAACATAACTCTACTTTGTGTTTTTCTTTTACAAAATTTGTTATTTATTGTACTGTCTTTTTTTCCTGAAATTTTTAATATATTAATATTTTTTATATTTCTGATGTAATTAGTTAAATGTTTATTATATATCATGTCATGAATGTGGTGGAAGAAATTGTTCAAGACAAAGTGCATACAAGTTAAATATACAAATGCAACAAGTATCAAACTCATAGCACCTCATGATCCATGGTTACATATAAATATTCATTACATCATCAATAAGAGATGAGGGTTTTGTCATCCTTAATCACATTTGTTAAACTAGTTTTTCAGAACACACGAAACTCATGGCTAATTTTTTTTTTTACCCCCTACCAAATTACCACCCTTACTGTTATATAAACATCGTTTAATGATGATATAATTGATTATATCTACCTATATAAATGAACTTGTCGACATATTATCAGTTATAGAAATGAAATGCGTATTTCTAAGTATCATGTTAATTTAATGATTATGTTACGATATCTTACCACGTGGATGAATTTACATGAATATGGCGAAGTCGGTAAGTGTTATAAATAGTTTTCTTTCTATTAAAATGAAACGCGTGTCTGAGATTTTAAAGTTGGTAAATCAGTTATAAACGTCTAACAACGATATGACTAATTGTATTTCTGTACGGGAATTAATTTTACTTTGACGTGATTATGATGAAAGTTGATAAATTCGTTAATCGTTATAGATAAGATTTTTTTTTTTTCTCATTAAATATTAAACACCAGAAGTAATCATTAGCGAAAAACAGAAACTCTTCATGTTCAATTGAAAAGAAGAGAGAAATACAGCTGAAACTCTATGAGGAAGAAGGAAGAGACTCTTTTATCTGTCTCTTCTATACAATCTAATAATATAAGAACCCTTCCTCTCACTCTTTTTCTCTATCTCTCATAGAACTAACACAATAATAAAAGGTTAAATAAAAACCCTATGCACCCTCCCTACTTGTTGGCTACTAGCAACCACCGCCAACGGTTGCTCCGGCAGCGGAGGAGCAATTAGCATCAGTCCAAGAATACCCCAAACTCGATTGCACATTATCCGAAAAATTATCACCGGAAGCACCCACCAGAGAAGAACTTCCACTTCCACTAGAACTAGTACTACCTAGTTCCTTCTGCCCCATGAATATCTCATCCGACATGTCCATGTCCGGGATCACAACTTCATCATCCTCGTCCTCATCCCCGTACTCGGTCTCATCCATCTCCTCATCGTCATCGTCAAATTCCTCATTTTCTTTGTCGAGTGAATTGTCAGAATTGACCTTATTGGCTAGAGCCTCAGCTTGGACTGTCAAGGGTTGTCCGGTGGTGGGAGACGAGGGGTTGGGAACAGCTGCCCAACCGGAATCGTTGTTGATTGGCTGCTTTTGATTCTTAGACGCAGCTGACTTCTTGTTCCTGGAGGTACCGGCAAGCGAGTTCCGATGAGTCGGGCGAGCGTGAGTGTGGTCGCCGGAGTATGTGACTGTGAAGATGTTGGGATCTGTCGTGCTCCGTTCCACATGCTTCCTCGCCGCACACCCTTTTGAGGTGCTACATCGGTAATAGTTCCTGCAAAGAATCATGATTCAGAGAGAAAATCGCGAAGAAAAGGGAAGGAGAAATTGAGTGTGGAAAATTAACCTAATTACATACCTTGGATGGGGAGAACCCTTGATAGGTTTTTGGCCGTACTTCCGCCACGCCCATAAATCGGCCGTGAGATCCTCAGCTTTCACTTCACACACCTTTTTATTTTGCTGGGTTCTCCTGTGAATCAATTCATGTAGTTCACATCATGTGAAAAATGCAAAAACAAGAACAAAGATGAATTAAAATCGATTTATGTGCACTTATTTCTTTCTCAACACTAATTTTTATTTTTATCTCATAATTATCATTTAATTTATTCAATTTAAAAGTTAAAAAAGGTAAAAAAAAATTAGAAAAAGAAAAGGCGTGCGTAAATCATTTCTCAATAGCAAATTTTGAGTATATATACCTTCTTCTTTGAGAGCGAGGGGTGTGCAATGGCATGGTAATTGGTAGCCGAGGGAGAGGATAAGTGGGATTCATGGACCCGGGCCTCATAAATCCCTGCTGATTTTGGGGCTGCTGGGATTGAAGAATTTGATACCCCCGCTGCATCATTTGCGGTTGTTGTTGGCCATAGATTCCTCGAAAAGCAGGAGCCGGTATTCCCCGGGTGAAATGATCAGGCATCAAATGATGTTGCTGGTTCTGCTGCTGCCGCAGCTGTTGTTGTTGGAGTTGTGCATGATGTTGCTGTTGATGTTGTTGGAGGTGATGTTGGCCACTACCACTTGATCCTCCAAAGTCAGAAATAGTGGGGGAAATTGGAATAATATTATTAGGTCCACGGGTGGTGTTGTTAGTGCTAGGATTGTTGTTCTTGTTGTTGTTGGTGGTGGTGGGGTTGGGGATAAAGGACTGTTGCTGCTCTTGCAAATCATTGTCTTTGGGATCGTCTAGATCCGGAAAAGAGAACAACGGATCGGTTAACTCGTCGGAACTGATCAACAAATCCCAAAAAGAGTCGTCTGCGAATTCATCCGACGGTGTATGGATAGGGGTTGTGGGTACGATCGCGGTGGTGGCGGCGGTGATGGTTGTGTTTGTGGTGATTTGGGCGGTTGATTTGCAACCCCTTACCACGGCGTAAAGATCCCAATCATCTGCCATTTTCAGAACGGCAGCGGCTGCGGTGTTTTGTGATGGTTTTTGGTTGCAGCTAAAAGGAAGGAGAGGTTCAAAGGACGGCGCTGACTTGGAGGAAGAGAGACATAGACACAGATACAGGCATAGACATGGACAAAGAAAGATTGTAGCTAGTGAGAGGAAATGGCGCACTGACTTGGTAAATTGTTTAATTATTTATACTGAAATTTAGTACTAATTTAACCCAAAAAGAGAGAGAGAAAAAACCCAAAAAAAAATTGAAAAGTAAAAAGATAGTGGTTTTGATGCATTTGAACCGTGGCTTTTGATTGACTTTTGTTAAAATGTCAAAGACGGGGCCGGACACGGTGGCAAGGGCACTGACAGTTGGTACATATGCCGGTCCTAGTCGAAATCTGATTGGCTGTCGAACTGTGAAACCGTCGTGTGTGAGCGTTAGAAAACCACCATGCGAGCACACGGTCTGTGCACCACTGCCCTAGCATGCCCTACAACTGGAGGTTATATGGAGTGCTGGGTTTTATCTCTGCATAACGCACGCCCAGCCAGATCGATCCCTTTTGAAAGGCATATGATCAAAAACGTTTGAGGTTTGGTAAAGAGGTACAAGACAACAGCAATGCTGCCACATTGTCAACATGCATGTTTGCCATTAATTTCGGATTATGTCATGGAAAATTGAGTTAAACTATTCTCCATTTTTATATTACCAAATTGTGTATATATTCATATATTTTATGAAACCATAGTTTAAATGTGTATAGTATTTGTCATTAGGTACGAGGGAGGCTTGATAAATTGTTTTTTTCAAACAACTCTTTCATATGAAATTGAGCTGGTTCTTACTTGTGGCATTAATGTAACACACTCATTATAGTTGTTAATATTAGTGAGAAACACTTAAATTGATACATGGTGCGACAATAGTTGGGTCATAGGTCATTTTTCTTTTCTTTTTCTAATCAAAATAGCATTTAGGTATTTTTACCTATAGGATAGAGTTGCAAATGGGTAAACCAGTTGGCAGGGCATTGTGTTTGTCGCCTTCTTGCATTCAAGTTCAACTGTGTACATGTTTGATGAAAAGTATGAAAAAGGAAAGAACATAATGGGTTAAGTCAGTTGGCAAGACATTGCATGTGTTTGCCGCCTTGTTGCATTCAAGTTCAATTGTGCACGTGTTTGATGAAAAGTACGAAAACAGAAAGAACAAAATGGGTTTAGTTAGTTGGGGCAGGGCATTGTGTTGGCCGCCTTGTTGCATTCAGGTTCAACTCCGTAAGAATTTGATAAAAGTATGAAAAAGGAAAGAACAGAACATGACAAACAAAACTGTTTATGTTTCATTTAAAGAGTCAATGATAGTTAATGAAATCGATAGAATTGGTCAATGAGTTTATCCAACATAAATCATTTTGGTTATTCTGTAAAAAAAAAAAAAATCGTTAATATCCTTGTTAAATTGTTATGTGAACGACCGCGTGCCCACCTTTTTAAAGGTATTTTTGTCAAACCAAAACCTCCACTTAACGAGCATATTAATAGATTTATCGCGAAATGACCAAATTGATTTACGGTAGACAAACTTATGGACCACTTCTATTGGTTTTCATTATCAAGGATTAGAATGAAGAATTATGTCAACCTCATGGACCATTTTAGCTAAAAACCTAAGATGAATTGATCTTAAACTAACTTGACGACTTAGTAGGAAGAATCAACAACGGTTAAGATAGACAATTTGCAAAAATAATGGAAGAAACATAATTCAGTTCCAAAATTTTTGGACCCACATTTTTTATAAAAGCAATATTGAGAGAAAGAGAATTGAACCTAGAACTTCGTGTGTTCTCTTAACTGCTTAATCTACAAATCACTTGCATGACCGACCTTTCTATTCCGACATTTTGTTACCAATTTTTACTTTTTTGGTATTTATCATAACTTATGAAATAGAACTTGATATTAGTACGAATTGTGTGGATTACTGTTTGGTCTAATACTCAATTTCTAATTCAAATCTTAGAATGACGTTAATTTAAATTTTAAATTTTTTCAGTCCATTAGTCAAGAAAAAGAAAAGAATCCTCTCATGAACCAAAACTTATGACACGATGAAATCGACAAGAAAATATCATATCGTGACCTCAAGTGAAAAAGTACTTAGAAAAGAGCATTGTTCTAAAACGTAATTATAATTTTTCGAAGGGTTTATCTAAAATATATTTCCGCCAACGTTCATGAATGTAAATTATTTGTAATGGAAAAAAAACAGTAATTCTGCACTTTGTTTTTTTTATATTATTATGTTACCTTTAAAATGATACAAAAACTCTCACACATTTTGGCATATTGCACTTTATAATTAATTAAAAAGCACAATTAGATAAACCCAAAAAAGAAAAAAAGAAGCTAAGTGCAAAAGCCCATAACGCGTGATCCGCACGTGGGGATGAGAAAATCCTAATCGTTCATCAAGCACACCTTACCAACGATCCTAATTCTGGAATCTGGTCCCACGGTTGGTGGGGTCCTGCATAAAGCATAAATCCACTGGTAGGGAATAGGGACAGAAAGGTAAATGACAACGTTCCTCTCATTTGAGCTTGTCTCTTCTCCTATATACCAAGTTTTTGTCTCTTGTCCCATTTATATTATTTAAATTTGATGTGCTGGTGTTAGTTGGATTGAGGAATCTTTGGCCGTCAAGGCTGGGTTTAATTTTAATGTTTTGAAAATATGGATTACAGAATAACAAAATCATCGCAGAAAAACACGAGTGATTTTCTGGTTGTAAAATTTAAGGGGATGTGTGCCATTTGACTGCTGTGAAGGTGAGCTGAAATGCTTTTAACTTTTCGAGCTTCATTGGAGATTAATCATACCCTTCAGAGTATGTAATATCTTAGATTTCAATGAAAGATAAAATAAGAAAATCATCCTAATTTTTTATTTATTTTTAATGTGTCAAGTAATGTTGTTTTTTCTTACTAATTTTTTTTTTGTTCGTTATTCAAATTACTGAGTAGTCTCGAAAATTAACGATTAGATATTACATAAAGGTATATGATGACTCTTTGCAACGTCTACGAGGCAACTAACATAAAGCTACCGTAACTCAAATTTTCATCATAAATATACATTATCTTTATTCACGTGAATCAAATTAATTATTTTTAAAAAGTAAGTAGACATAATTTGTAACATCCCACATCGTCCAGGAGAGTGAATCATGTAAGCCTTATATGTATATTCTCATCTCTACCAAGCACGAGGCCTTTTGGGAGCTCACTGGCTTTGGAGTTCATCGGAACTCCGAAGCTAAGCGAGTAGCGCGCGAGAGCAATCCCATGATGGGTGATCCACCGTGAGGGCGTGATCGGGACTCAAAGCGGACAATATCGTGCTACGGTGGAGTCGAGCCCGGGATGTAATGGGGGTTCGGACAGGTTTGTGACATAATTAGTGAATGCAAATTCGTAGTTAGTCTAAGTATAATTTGATTATATGATATGGTTCTCAATAGAATTCAAGTTTTTGGGAAGAAATGGTTTGTTATGGTGGTTCATATTGTTAGTTAATTATTTCATTAGACTCTAAAATCGATTCCATAAGTGCCAACTATCGTTGTTTTTTTTAATGTGAATAAACAGGAAACATTTAAATAAAGACACAATAATTATGGCTACAAAAATATGTACCAAATGACAGGGCTGCCTCCGTTTATTTGGAAGAAATTTTCTAGTACGCCGAAAATACAACACGGTATATCAAGTGTTATAATACAATAGGTTGAAAAATTGGAAGGAAAAAAAGTTCAACTAGCTAGTTCTCCCTAATCAATTCCATGAAGCACACATAACTTCCTCCAGCAAGCAGCAGCTTTTCATACACCAATCTTCCAAAATAATAAGCAGAAGGTGCATAACAAAACTTTAGGGACCGTTTTATAAATGTTTTGTTTTTAATTTATTTTCCTTCAATTTTTTTAAAACTGAAATTTTGTTTGGTAACTAGTTTTAGTTTTCAAAAAACTGAACACTGAAAACTATTTGTTTTCAAAATATGGCCTTGAGTTTTCACTTTTTAGTTTTTATTTTTCATTTTTTTAATTAAAAATAGTTACCAAATAAAATTTAAGTTTTCAAAAAATAAAAGCTAAAAACTAAAATTGAAAGGGTTGGCAAACGGCCCCTTACCAATTTATTTTTACGATTCAATATTCCATAACCTCTATAAATGGACATAATTCGAACGTAGGTGTACATAACGAACACTAACCTAACATACGTCTGCAAAACAAACCTTTAATTGAAAAAAATGTGATTTGAGACCACCACTACCATTTCTTTTCCGTTTTAATGTAAGGATCAAATCTAGTTAGGGAATAAGAATTTGTGATTGATATAGTTCTTTCGTATCTTTTTTGTGTGGTGGCAACTTGGAAGCTTATGAATGCATTATATATGTTTGGGAGAGCAGGTTGACTTTTAGGTTTGGTCCAACAAGTTCTCAAGCTAGTTGACTTTTGGACTGTGGATGAAACCATGGAGCTTCATGTCTTTGTGGAGGTTGAACCAGTAAGAAGATTAGTGATTTGATTGCTGCCAACGTCATGAGAGAGAGAGAGAGAGAGAGAAGAAGAGAGAGAGAGAGAGAGAGGGGTGGGGGGGGGGGGTCGGTTTGGCGAAGAGAAGAGGAGGGAGGGGTCTCAATACTCTCAACCATCATTTTTTCGATTAGTGGATCATCAATCTCTTGTGAGACTCTAAGCCATTGATTCCTGATTAGATACATATATATCAATGACTGACAATCATTTATTTGTGTCTAAATCTCAAGACTTTCAACCATCATTTTTCGATTAATGAATCATGAGTCGCTCTTAAAACTTTGAGTCATTGATTCATGATCGAACACACATACATTAATGACTAACAATCACTCGTGTTTGTGGCTTTTGAGGAGAAATTTTTTAGCATACTAAGAACATGACCCAGTACATCAAGTGTCATAATATTGGCTGAAATTCTATTTTTTTTTTCAAATATCTAACCCTGTATATTATAATACTTAATATACCGAATCATAAATCCGACATTCTGAAAAATCTCTGGTTCTTGAAATAAGAGGTCATTAGAAACCACTTTATGGTGTGGGAAAAGTGTGTCACACACTAGGAGCTAGGTGCAGATTGTAGAGGCACTCACACACCAAAGCACCGAGGGAACCATCTCCACCACCACGATGACCACCACAACATTTGTCATTTGTTGTATATTTTAAACTTTCTTGTCGCCTATGATTGATTACCTCATTTGCCTTACAAAGTAAAATTGCTAGAAGATAACAGAAAAAATAGAAACCAATGGACTCATCCATGGAAACCCGATTCACATCCCAAAGCAAAAAAAAAAAAAAAAAAAAAAAAAAAAACTAACGAAAAGTACTTAAAAATTTTAGTTTTAATGAAAATGATAAAATAAATGTATAAATGAACAGTATCAGGAGTGACTTTTCAAGGTAAAAATGTCTTACGTTAAAAGTGAACGATACCAATATCAGAAAACTAACAAAAAGTTCTCAAAAACTTTAATTTTAATGAAAATAACAAAATAAATGTGTAAATGAATAGCATCAGGAGTGACTTTTCAAGGTAAAAATGTCCTTAACGTTAAAAGTGAACAATACCAATACCAGTACCAGAAGTGTTTCATTAAAATTTCCAAAAAAATATCTATTACAGTACCCAGTTCACTCAAGGAAAAAATTTTTTTATCCATTCCGTTACACATACGCTCTTTTACCCTTTCTACAACAATGGTCGGATCACATATCGTGAAATACATGCTACATCGAAAATGCACGAGAAACTTAGAGAAATCAGCATCCCATCATCAAAAGAAATACATGGCATGGGAACAATGTATCTTCTTTTGATGGTGGGAGAGGCAGTATCATACTATATTCTCTATCGTACCTGAAGAGAACACAAAAATGGTTTCATAGCGAGGCCCCCTAATTGTTTCCTCCACGAACCCATCTAGATGAACCCGTCTTTGCCATGCCAGAATAATAATCACCTACATTTGCCACAAATAGCGGATCTCTATCTTCAAATCTTAACTCATTACTTGTATCGCTACCAAAACCATTTCCTGAATCCGTCTGCTCCAACTCTTTTGTTAAATCCTCCATCGTCTTCTTTAAATTTGCTTTACTCATTGGCCCTGCCTCACCAGTTGAAATGCCAACCATAGTAATCTTAGGAAGGTTTGGATTTTGTAGTGAGCTCTGCTCTATGCTGTTCGTTTGACAGCTCTTCATTTTGGTCCCTTTGTTTCGACCACAGATGACTAAACCAATCTCCGAAAGGAAACCGGAGTTTTATTTTGTTTCCTTTATTGGTGTGAATATCATCCTTTAATTTAATCTCCGAAGTGCTACAATCTAGAGAATCTTCAGTATCATCTACTGCTTCGCCATTGCCAAGGCATCTGGCTGGCTGAGAAGCTCTGAGGAAAGAGGCCGCACTCCTGCAACAGAATGAACATGATTTTGTTAGAAAAAGCCTAAAAGATAGAACAAGCCAGTTTATTAGCATCCAGAAGCACCCAAGTTAAAATTCAAAGAATGTTTAATTTGAAAAAAAAGGTATTTGATATCTCGAGAAAGCAATTGCTAAATTCTAATGTACCTTCTCTCGAAAGAGTCAACCATATAAGGGAATTTGGGTTGAATGCCAGTTGCTTTCCGTACCCACCTATTACCCAGAAGTACTTTATCAACAGCATTGAGGAGCTGCATTTCAGCGGCTTTAGAAATGACACTCAAAGGTATTCCAGGATTCCCCATTTCATCCATTACTTCCTGAACCTGTCAAGAAACATATGTTGCAACGAACAAAATACACATACGTGAGAACAGGAAGAAGGTGAACTGGGATTGTTTTAACTTCACAACTTATACACCTACATGTGCAGTTATGTCAGAAGAATGAGTAATAATTCTAAGCTTATCGTTGACGATGCGAACCCGATTCTCGATTCCTCATCTTAAAATCTTGTATATGTCTCACCACCAAACTACTTGCTCCATCAAAATAATACTTGATATGAGATTTCATACCTCTGGAGGCTCCCATAAGTTATCTCCCATCTCTTCAATTACTTCTGCTGGTATGTTGTCATCAATCACATCATGTCGCCGGTGCATGTGCCGAGTTTGAATTAAAGAATGGAAATGCTGATCAACAGATTCCTCAAGAATGTTATCAAGCATGTTTTTATCAAAAAAGTAGGGAGTATACCTGTTGGAACAAAGGATAACAATAGAGCATCAGCTATTCTACTTAAAACTCACCAAAATACAAACTTGACTCGTATAAATTACAAGTAATCTTGCAACAAAAAAACCAGCCTTCAGTTGAAAAATCAAATAGGTGCCCAGTATTTCCATAGCGTAAAGGTGAATAAGGGCAATAAAAATTGCAAAGTTTTATACCACAAAAGAAAACAAAACAGTATTGCCATATACTACAGACATTGAAGAAACTTTTTTCATTGAAAATCAAGATCTGACTGTAGCACAGAACTTGCTACAAAAGAACAGCTCAGATAATCGGAAATCATTCATATAATGCTAAATGAACAGGAAATACATATCTATCAAAATCCTAAAACTAGAAGCAAGCACAAAACATTAGAACACACCATTTGATCCCATCTGAGCTTGCTATTGCAATATCCAAGTTTTGAGCACCAAAAACTGGAACTCCGTCAACCCTTTTGCATTTGCCACTCTGCGGCATTGTCTTGAGAAGTTTGTTAGCTGCCTTGACCTGTAGGAGCAGAAGATTTTGAGAAATGCCATACAATGTTAGGGAAGACGGTTGTCACTTGTTATATCCTACCTGTTTTTCATTTGGAACAAACTGGAACAAGTGGGGCTTTTCCTGCATAAGACATAGTGAACAACTCACTCATTAATCCAAGAGGAGCATAACGCACCACAGAAATAACTGACAAAAAAGAGTCTATGAAAAGCAATATAAGTATCGATAAATCTATAATTTGACACAATCCAAAACACAACAAAGGCGCACGATTTCTACCCATTACTTCATAACAGACCAGAATGAAGCTAAACCCATGTGAGCTTAGTGCAAGATGGGTAATTAAGCCAATGTGAAAACTTGCAACTCTCACATCTATCTTACATACTGTACAAACTGGGATTACCTTGAAGTGTTCATATGCTAAATCAAGACGACAAGCACCCACCACGCCACTCGGAATATTCAGCCGTTTCACATACGTAACTAACAACACAATCTCAGTCAGAATGCAGGTCACCCCGAGATAGAAATAAATTTGACCAAATAACCAATAAAACCAACCAGTTGTTTATGCAGAATCCTTACCCGCATCGCCTAAATCCATGAAAAATCGAAACACGGGGCCATTTCTCTCACTATTAGTAATTGATTTAAACATCTTCTTCAGCCACTCAGGAGTTCTACGAGTAAATGCCATGAAAATTAAACAAAATTCAGCTGGAAAAATCTCAAACACACTAAAAATTTCCTCAATTTTAATAATCTCAAATCAAACACAGCATCTTCATCAAAAATTGAACTGAATTCGATATCTTTATGCATGATATGAAATACCATTGTTGTAAAAGTTGAAAAAAAAGTTACCTTCTGGAAATAAAGGGGATGTCGAAGTGGGTGGAGACAGCCATGAGACCAGTCCCGGAGAGGTCGCACATACTGAAGACCTGGCCCACAAACGCCGGCCCAGCGCCGCTCTTGATGTTCGAGTTCAGCCCTGCAATCCTGACCGTTGACGGGAACCCGGAGGTCGACTCGGGCGACGACGCCACGCCCTTCATGGCGGAGGTATTGGAGTCGGGCTGGAAAGCGAGAGGTTTCGGCGAGTTTGGGAGGAGGAGCCAGACGCGGATTGCCGGCGGGGTCGTGGACGGCGACGGGGTCGTCTTGGGGGAGGCGAAGATGGAGAGGAGATTGGATGCGGTGGAGTGGACCAGGTGGGTTACGGTGGGTCCGAGTTGCTGATTGGTGTGTGGTGGTTCGGACGGTGAGGCCATGGATTTGTCGAAGTGTTTTTGTCTGTGTATAAGAAGGAAGAGGATGAGGCTCGGGAGAGAGACGCAGAGAGATATCTGCTTAATTTTGGATGTCGTTGGAATTATATTTTCCACAACGACAGGTCGTGTAAACATTCTGGGCCTGGGCTACGGCCCATTAGAACGGATCAGACGTCACCAAATAAAACCCAAAACGAAGCTCTCCCCCTCTCTCCTCCCATCTGAGAAACGCTCTCACCTCCCTTCTCTCTCCGTCTCTGTAATCACGCCATCGTAAGGACAGAGGGCCTCCGAATCAGATCTCGACCTCCGATTTTATCAGGCAAGCTATACATATACATATATCTATATATATATATATTTATATTTCTGATATATTTTTCATTTCGATATTTTTAAATGGAAATTCAGTTCATCGAATTTTGATTGAGGTGAGCATGCGTTTTTAAATTTTTATTTTTTATTTTTGCAATTTTGATAATTTATTTTGATTTAATTGTACGTGTAGCTATCAGTATTCAATTGGCTGTACTGAGTGTGAGCTCGCTATCTCAGTCATTGACTTGATGGACTTCACAATTATTGGCTGCAGTTTGTTATATATATATGTGTGTGTGTGTATGTGTGTGTGTATCTCATAATTTGGCTGTGACACCGAGATTCGGTGATTCCGATTGGCCATAGTCATATAATGTCCTAATTTTGAGTTTGATTCGGGTTTTTATAAATTCCGATATGGAAATGAAATTGCTGCGAATGATGTTTTCAGCGATATAATCGTGAATCCTAATGTCGTTGCATTGGAGATGTTTTGAAATTCGTGATGCCACATTGGTCACGGCTCTGGTCTTTGTGAACTGATTGGTTCTATCAAAAATCTATTCTGCAGGCGTAATACGCACATAGGAGTAGTCTAGGGAGTAGGGAGGTCGCCATGGCTGCTTCGGAAGAGAATAGTGCGTTGTTCCCAATTTTCATTTTGACCATAATGGCACTGCCCCTAGTGCCTTATACAATTACGAAGTTATGTCGTGCTGCATCCAAGAAAACAAAGAGCATCCACTGTCAGTGCTCTGAGTGCGCTCGGTCAGGAAAGTACCGCAAGTCAATTTTTAAGCGGGTTAGTTCCTTCAATTGTTGCTAAGATCTGTTCTTTAATAGTCACTGCAAGAAGAATACCAATATTTGTTTTAAACCATCTAACGACTAACGAGGGTCTGGATGTATGTCCTTATCATTCATTTGCAGATTTCAAACTTCTCAACATGGAGTAACCTGACATTAATACTTCTCTGGGTTATCATGATAGTCCTGGTTTATTACATCAAAAATATGAGCCGCGAGGTAAACATTTTTAGCCATTTTGAGGCATTAATGAAAGCTGTTATCGTATGGTCTTCCTGCCCATGTTTTACATTTCCATGCCTTTTCAGTTTAGTTAATTCGGACTTTATATTATATTTTTAACTTGTCCTGAGAATCTTTTATAATAACCCAGATTCAAGTTTTCGAGCCATTCAGTATTCTTGGACTGGAACCTGGAGCTTCTGATTCAGAAATAAAGAAGGCATATAGGAGACTCTCCATACAGTACCATCCAGATAAAAATCCAGATCCAGGTTGATGGTGTTTTAGTTTTCAGTTTATGCATGCCTATCATTTTAACCTAAAACTAGCAGGAAAGATGGGGCCTTTATGAAGCATACACTAAAATTTTGATTTGTATTCTTTTTCTAGAGGCCCACAATTACTTTGTGGAGTTCATATCAAAGGCTTATCAGGCTCTGACGGATCCAGTATCTCGTGAGAATTTTGAAAAATATGGCCATCCAGATGGCAGGCAGGTAATGTGCAATCTGCCAATCTCATTCAAGGAAAACGGATAGCAACTTTCATTTAGTGTTTCCCTGTCAAAATCATATGAAGTAGAACAAATTTTGCTTTGAAATTGAACCAACTCTTTTTTCAAATAGGGGTTTCAAATGGGCATAGCTCTTCCTCAATTCCTGCTACACATCGATGGGGCATCTGGTGGAATACTCCTACTCTGGATTGTTGGTATTTGTATTCTATTGCCATTGCTGATAGCTGTCGTATATCTTTCAAGATCGGCAAAATATACCGGCAACTATGTCATGCATCACACATTATCCACTTACTATTACCTCATGAAGCCTTCTCTGGCTCCCAGGTAATCAAGTAGAGTACGCTGAGTACCAGAAATGTCGAGATTAGCTTTTATATGTTTATTCTTTCTTGTTTGCTTCTAAATAGCAGCTGCTTGCAAGTCTGAAGTAGAATAGTAACATAAGCAGATGCTGGGGGCAATATTTTTTGATGTTTTGATGGATCAGGTGTACATTAAGCTGTATTGTTTGTTAATTTTTTTTACTGATCTTATGACATAATTATACAGCAAAGTAATGGATGTCTTCATTAAGGCTGCTGAATATACGGAAATTCCAGTTCGCAGAACTGACAATGAACCCCTTCAGAAGCTTTTTATGCTAGTCAGGAGTGAGTTGAATCTGGACCTTAAGAATATCAAGCAAGAGCAGGCAAAGTTTTGGAAACAGCATCCAGCCCTTGTAAAGGTAATTTGTGCTCCAATACTAGACTAAATGATCAGCAAAGTTTGTCCCAGTCCTTGATATATGCTTACCTTTATGCCACCTTCTACGCAGACAGAATTGTTGATTCAAGCACAGTTAACTCGTGAGTCAGCATCCTTATCTCCATCTTTGCAAGATGATTTTAGACGTGTTCTGGAACTTGCCCCTCGCCTCCTTGAAGAATTGATGAAGGTGATTTCTACATTTTCCTGTCTTATCTTACATTCTATTAGCAAACTTGACAACAAGTGCTGATGCTTCTTAGAAGTTACAGACTTTCCTTAATCCTGCACTGCTTCACTCATATTTGTGTTTAGAATTGTTCCAATACTGTACTTAAAAAATTAACCGACAGATTTAGAAGGGGTACAGAAGTTGGTTACTTCCTACTAGTATTTCTGGAGAACAGTTGATCAATTAATGTGCTAGCATATCTCATGACATTTGTACCAAAATTGGAAGCCATGTTGTGCTAGTTTTACTTATGTTTTATTCTATTATGCAGATGGCAGTTATGCCACGCAATGCTCAGGGGCAGGGATGGCTGAGGCCTGCTATTGGTGTAGTTGAACTTTCTCAGTGTATCATTCAGGTGATAGTCCATTATCCACTTTTGTCAAGCGTGTAGATCTTACAAATACACTAATCACGCGAAATCCTAATTTTGCAAAGATCTAAGATTTCTCTCATACAATCACACTGTGAGGGCTTATACATAAGTTACCATGCCGTCTGTTCCTCGCACACAAATCTTGTTCTGAAGTATCACAGCAAGGGCTAATTTCTGAAAGCTGGTTGCATATTGATTTAAGCTTTCTTGTTAATTAAGTATTGTTGTACAAATATATGGAAGTAAATAATTTTCTCTTTTCTTTTGTTTTTTGCAAATATGTGCATCCTTTAGCTTTTGTTGTCTGCCCTGTCAAAACGCTTACTATGTTTGCAATTAAATTAGCACATAGCTATGACATTTATTATTGTATCTTATGAATCGGTACTCATTTTGAAGTTCATATTATTTTGTGATCATAATGCAGGCTGTTCCTCTTAGTGCAAGGAAGGCAATTGGAGGATCCAGTGAAGGCATTGCCCCCTTTCTGCAGCTGCCGCATTTTAGTGAGGCGGTTGTAAAAAAGATAGCCCGCAAGGTAAACAGTCTTTGTTTGGACAATGCCATGCTGGAATAGAACATATGATCCATCTCTTGCCTAGCTGCAGGGAGCAGGATATAGTACTATATTCCTACATGAGATAGTTAAAATTGAAAATGTTCTGTGAAATCCCTCTTTTCGTTACTGAATGAGCAGAAAATCTTCATTCTGTTATACTTAGTCAAGTTTATTTCTTTCACTTCTTTTGCTGATCTATTTTCTTCTCCTGATAGTATTTTTTTTTCAGTTTGATCTTAGCTTTAATTCTTCTTCTTTTGCTCGTAGAAGCTGAGAGTGTTTCAGGAGCTTCAGGACATGTCCGTGGAAGATCGTGCTGAGGTACTTTCTCAAACAGCTGGATTCTCATCCGCTGAAGTCCAGGATATTGAAATGGTATTGCAGACTATGCCTTCAATATCATTTGAAGTTAAATGTGAGACTGAAGGTGAAGATGGTATACAAGAGGGTGACATTGTCACGGTTCATGCTTGGGTCACACTAAAGCGTGCCAACGGACTGATTGGTGCCCTTCCCCACGCCCCATACTTCCCGTTTCACAAGGAAGAAAACTTCTGGTTTTTGCTTGCAGACAGCGTCTCCAATAACGTTTGGTTTTGGCAGAAGGTAAATTTCATGGATGAAGCTGCAGCCATTACTGCTGCTTCCAAGGCAATAGAGGACACAATGGAGGGTTCGGGAGCAACTATGAAAGAGGACTAGTGCTGCTGTCAAAGAAGCAGTCGGGAAGGTGAAGAGTGGGTCTAGACTGATAACAGGCAAGTTACCGGCCCCAGGGGAGGGGAATTACAATTTGACATGCTACTGCCTGTGCGACTCTTGGATTGGTTGTGATAGAAAGACAAACTTGAAGATGAAGATTTTGAAGCGCACACGGGCTGGTACCCGGGGAGGTTTTGTGGCAGAAGAGGGACCAATTACGGAGGATGGCATTGAAGAGGAGGAAGAGAATGAAGATGAGGAATATGATGACGATTATGAGAGCGAGTACAGTGAAGATGAGGCGGATGAACAACACGACACAAAAAAGAAGGCCCTGCTACAAACGGCACTGTCGATAAACAAGGCTCCGGCTCAGATGGTTCAGGTTCGGAGGACGACTAAAACAAACAAAACTTCACGTAGTTTTCTACTTGGTTTTATTCGTTTATCATTTATTTGGTGAGAGGATTGAAAGAGCCACAGGTGATAGTTACCCTATTTTCCATCTTTTATTTAACAGATAGTAATTTTGATACTACAAAACGTGGGTTCTAAACCAATTTGACCCCTTTCAGTTATTTAAAATTATAAACCTTTTAAATTTTTTTCCATAAATTAACCTCATTATTGAGAGTTACATGAAATGGTTCATTGCTACGTGACGTTTCAATCTAGTAACTGCAATTATTAGCAATGCGGTTTTATGACGTATTGTAAGGCACAGACAAATTCTAGAGTACATGAATTTACAAAACTTGTAAACTTACGTACACCTAATACAATTATAAAACTTCCTTCACTACAATTTTGAATAAAGCTAAGGTCATTTAACCGGCGGATTTGAGCCACTTAAAAGACAATGTATATATTGTTATGGTCAAAGGACTCAAATCGCGAATCCTACACTGATGAGAAATTAGGTTAGGGACGATTAAAACGTCGTAAACTTGCTTTAGCTTCATCTAACTGGTAAAAAAGAGTTTCAAGATTGAACACTCGGTTCATCGGAGCTTTTTTTCGCCTTCCTCCAGTAATTCATCTGAGTTCCGGTTCACTTCCTCGTCTTCAACAATGTGTTCGTTTGGATTTGATTCGGGTTCCAACATTTCTTCCGAGTCGCGAACTGTTTCCTTCCCTCACTTAGCATTTATGCAGCATCATCAGACCAGTTCTGATAGTTTGCTCGGACTTTAACACGTTTTCCGTTGATGTACCGATACTCCCATTTCGGAGGCGGATATTTCTTCTTCAACTTATTGTACTTGTCTAGCATATCTAGCTCCTTAAAGACATTTCCAACCTTTGTAACAATCGAAACATTTGGTTGGACCCCAAGCTCCTCCATGTCAGCAAATATCTGCAACAACAGACAGTTTCCGACAAGTTAAAACTCCTTGCTGCATGAAAAACGAGGATCCAATATACAAGCTAGCATGACATTCGGCCTTTCGGGATATGAGAACGAATCCGTTTATCAATCAAAGTTCCCGGAGTTTCGGATTTGCACCAAGTTTATGCAGTATTACAAGATGCACGGCTCATAGATTGACTTAAGAATCGATACGTTCATAAATCTGCTTACGAAAACGTGGTAGGACTGTAATACCTCAAACATCTTATCGTGCAAGCCGTGTTGGTAGTAAATTGAAATCATTTTGTCGAAGAACATGCGAGGCATGCTTTCCAAGTACTGCGAGAACAACTTAGTCCACAACTCTTCAGCTTCTTCAATCCTCCCATCCTCTGCCAAAGCAGTTAACAGTGTGAAATAGGTCCCCATTGTTCTTCCTTGCCCTTTGCTCAGCATCCACTTCGACACCTACAAAACACACGTCATGTCTTAGATTTCAAAAGTTAAGGCCCATCCATAAACTACCAAAAGGAATTCGAACTCGGGGTGCAAGAGAGTGGAGACCTTGCCCTCACCAACTGGCCTAACTTACGTCGACATTATACATCGAGCATTTTCTTTAGCATTGCCATATTCTAAACTATCAAAGGTAATTTGGACTCAGGCGCAAGAGGGCGGGTACACTAACATGACCAACTGGCCTAACTCACGTCTACGTTACATATTGAACATTTTCAAGCAAGGAGAAAAATCAAACCTGAATTATCCTCTTCCACTCCTTTTGATTCTCAAGGGACTTGAGTGCCTTCTTCACTGTAATTAAAGGGAAATCTAATTCCCAAGCAATGAAAGAATCAAGGGCTCCATAAACTTCCTCTTTCACATTTGACAATCCCTTAATCTACAAAAATTAATTATTATTACAGTTATTTCTCAAAAACCAAGCAAAAATATGGAAATTGAGAAGAAAAAAAGATCAAAGAAATATAAAAGCTTACAGATTCAACAAGTTTGAGGGATTTGGAAACGGTTCCAATCCGTTTATGGGCTTTCCAGACTCTTGGGTATCTGGGTCTTGGACCCTTTTGAGCACATACCTGAAAACTTCGTTGAAAAATATAAATTTGAGAAGAAAGTGACAATCTTTCCGCAACAACAATTTCGAATTATGCAAATGCAGGAAGCACTTCAGTCAGAAGCAGCTTCTACCACTACACTGCTTCTCCTGTGGGGAAATTTGATGAATTCCAGTCCTCGAGTGAAGGCCGGAAGAGAGTGTTTCAACGCAAGCATGCTCGGTAAAGCATTTAAAATCTCAGCTCCAGTTCGTTCAGGCAGCCAGAGAGAAAGTGGCTGCCAGCAGTGGCTCTTTGGTTCTGGTGGAGCAGGAGGGAAGAGGGAGGAGAAGAGAGAAAGACGGAGAAGGCGAGAAAATGAGAGAGAGAGAGAGGAGATCGCCGGCGGAGAAGCTGTCGCGGAGGTTGTAAGGAGTGGGTTGGGTGGCTGTCGTGTACAGTATAGCCGGGTTTGGGTTGTTCCTTCAACTTTATTCTAATCGGTGAAATCCTTTTTTAATTAAAAATCCATGATTATTGGTTTCTTAATTCATTAAAACGTACAATTATAGTTATTTTCGTCAATTCTTTTAAAATTTTCATCAAAATGAGTCACGTGCCACATGAGTGAGCCTAAATCAAGGAGAAAATATGGAAAGCCAAATAAGAAAAGTTATAGTAATGTCTTCTCAACTTTAACCCAATTAAAAAAATAATTTCTCAACTTTAAGTTAATTAGATAAATGATCCCTCGGTTGTGATGACATTGTTAAAAAAAAAATCATAACGGCATATTTTGATAAATTAAAAACCAATAATTATAAATTTTAGTTAAAAAACCATTAGTCCGAATTAAAGTTGAGCGATAATTTTTACAATTTTTTTTAAAAAAAAATGACGCACTTTACCAACTGACGTGGCGGAAACGAGAAAGTGGAGGGAAAGAAAACGTTGTGGAATCAAAACGGGATTCTCAGGTTTCCCTTGGAAAATTCAAATTGCCGCTTAGAAACGAAATAAGCTCTCTGTACGGGGTCGTTTTGGAGTGAGCAGTGACGACGGACGAGTGACGATGGACGACGTCGATCGGTTGTTCGAGTGCTTCAAGTGCGGCATCTCTCCTCCGCGTAAGCTCCCTCTCTTTCTCTCTCATCCGCCCTGTTTGGCTACTGAGAATTCAAAATAAAAAACGAAGAAAATCAAATCTTTTACTCGATTAACAATGTTTTTCATTTGGGAGGTTAAATTAGGGTTTCGAATTGGAAGTATGAGATTCAATTTTCTTTTTATTGCTTGTGGAGTGCATTTTGTAGAGGTTTCAATTAAAGCGTTGTTCTTGATTCATTGAGTTGTTACTGATATTTACAAGATTTGTTATTTTCTTGTCTGACCAGAATCCGCATTGAGGGAAAGGAAGAGAAGCAAAAGCGATTTGAAGCGGAGGAGTAAAACTCCGGAAGTCTCCTCTCCAGGCTCAGCAGAGAACACAAAGAAAAATGCATCAGAATTACAACTTTCCGCCGACAAGGTACTTATGTACAATGAAAATTGGTTTCGTTTTGTGCAAGGCTGCAAATTAATCAACCATATGTTTGATGGAGCATTCGCACGTAATGGTTTTGTGTCCAAGTAACTTGAATTCATGCTAAATTCTTGATTGGTTCGAAGTTCGAATTTTCCCATCCATGTGTCTTGTTGTGTGGAAATTGTTTCTTGGTTGAATGAAGCTTGACCTTTTATTTCGTTGGTAGTTGAAATGTTCTTTAACTGTGTTTATCGGTGACTTTGATTTTTGTCCTGCTGATTTTCTGATTCAGTCTGGTCCTACAAGTGTTAAACCAAACAAGTTTAATCGTCAAAAGGAGTTTTCCCCAGTTGTATTCTATGGATCTCCACACGGTGTGCCCCCCAAAAAACCATCAAGGTCGTTTCTGCGACTGCTACGTGAAATACGTATTGATCTCGCTGCACAAAAAAGGTTGACTTCAAGGTATTTGTGTATTTCTTTGTCCACGCAGTCATGCTTTAAGAAGGTTCTTTTCTCTTGTGATACTCTTTTACAATGTGACTCGACCCTTGTTTTTGGTTCATTTAGGAAGGAAGTATGGACTACGTTTCCAAGGCAGGATGAAGCAATGCAGTTTGCCAAAGGGCATGAGAATGTTCATGTATTTAGTTATCAAGATCATTATAGTGGACAGAGAAGGTTCCTCGTTTCAACCTATAACGATTTTTGGAGAAGGTTACCTTGTCCTTTTCGATTTTTTATACTTTTTCACCATATGAGGTATTATATTTTTTTTATATTTGTACTGCTTTCGTTTCCTTTTTCAGGTATAAAAATATGAATCCCAAGTTCCGTCACCACTACGAAGTGATCCAGGAGGTGACCTATTTTCCTTCCTTTTATTTAATAGAAGCAATAAATGGGTACCGTGTGCAGAAAACTGATTTCTGTTCTAGGTTGTGGTTCCTATAATTGGAATGTGTTGCTTTCAGGGTTTGCCGTGTCACCTTTATTTTGACTTGGAATTCAGTAGAAGGGACAATGCAGACAGAAATGGAGATGAAATGGTTGACCTCTTGATAGCAGCCATTTATGAAGCCCTGCTTGAAAAGTATTCTATTATTGGAAACAAGGAATGGATATTGGAGCTTGATTCCTCTAATGAAGGTGGGTCACAATTATTACTCCTTCCCTTGTATATGAGGCTGATGTCTATGTGCATTTAAATTTTCATCGAGTCTAAAGATAGATACCATATATGGGTTTTGATTTCTGTTTCATAACGTCATCTATTGTATATAATTTCCTGGCGAGGTTCTTGAAGTTGATTGTCACTTATGGTTATACTTTCGTGCAGCAAAGTTCTCTCGTCACCTAATCATTCGCATAGAAAAGGCTGCTTTTAAGGACAACTCACATGCAGGTGCATTTGTAACTGAGGTATCATTTCATTATGATATTTGTACGTTGTTTCTTAGGATGCCTTTTGCTTGATTAAATTTAAAAATGGGAATTTATTTCATTACCTATAGCTTCTTTTTATTGTGATGAACAGAAATCTGCTGCATTTACTACGATTTTTCCATTTTATATTCCCTGTAGAAATATCAACTATTGTCACTGTGATGACATATATCAGATATGCTCACGGATTTCAAGTGCAAAGGAGAGAGATGGAAGATTTGGAAACTTATTTATCAGAAAAGATTCAAGCTCATCCGACTCCCCTAGTAAACTATTTGTGGACACTGCTGTATATACCCGAAATCGTTGCTTTCGTTTAGCTCTGTCATCAAAGGCAGGGAAGAATTCAGTGCTTCTGCCTACTGGGCGTTTCAAAGCCAACAAGATGGTATTGCCACCCTTCCGATTAATATAACAGTTGCAACCTGGAGCTTTGTTAGTGATGTTTTGATTTTACGCGTTGACTACATAATAATCATATAATCAACGGTATGTTATTTAACAGCAGTGTGAGGGGGAGATGTTCATGGCATCCTTGATCTGCAATTTGGATGTTGATTGTGAAAAGCTTCTAGTATGCAAACCAGATCTTGATTGTATAAAGACTCTGCATTTTGACACTGAGGTTCCAAAACCGTTCTACACTCTTGATGCTTACAGATATGAGATAACCATAAGCATAATGACATTAGTGCATTTTAACTATATCAAATGCTTTCTTGATACAGGTAAACTGTGGTCTTGGAAAATGTTACAGTTGGCCCCAAGAATATGCACTGAATGGTTGCACAAGTGGTGCTTCAGCAACATACTTCCTGGGCAAATCTCCATTTCCAGCTTTGGATGCATTTGTAGAATCTGTTGCGACCATTGGAAATGTATCAGGTGGTACCTTGTAGCCGGCATCAGAAAAGTTTGATAATTTTCTGCAGTCACTTTGTAAATAACTTGCTGCTTCTCCAGGTAAAATTCGGAGCTGGTATTGGCTCTCAGAGTTTGCACTCATGGTCTACAGCATGTCAAGAAATAGATACTGTGAGCGAATTGGCAGACAGCATAAAAGCAATCACGGTAAATCTAATATGTTGTTGGTATCTTAATTCATGACTCTGATTCCTGTCTGCTTATACACACGTGAAGGTATTGTCTGGAACTTGCCCTACGCTTTTTTTCTTATATGTAACACAGAACCTGCTAATGCGCGTGATGGTTCTATTGGTTAGTGATATACGTTGCTGACCTCAGAAGGGCTTCTTATTATCAGAAATGTCATGATCCTGACTGCAGAGGTGCAAAAAAAATTTCAATTTCTGTAAATATTTACCTATTTTTAATCTCCTTTAATCAATAAGCGATCACTTTCAACTTGCATATGATGGCGACAGGTTATCGTTCTGCCTCGCGACCAATTCCATGGGAAATCATCCCTGACATGGTGTATGAAAATAAAAATGATCCTGAATCTGTTCTCTATGGTGATGAGAAAATGAGAGGCAGCTGCGTTACAGATTCATGGTGGCGTGAAGCCATTAGAGTTGCAGATGATGTCGAGAATAAGCAAAATTCTTTAGGGATCAGTAATATGGTGAGGCTACATTTTCTGAACATCTGTCCTAGTTTATCCTACTGTTTGTCTCTTTTCTGTTTAGTTTTGCTCACTGGGTGCAGTGAAAGGGATGGAACCAATCTTCTCGTTTTCCTGAAATCTGATTTGTCTGAGTTTCCTCGACGAATAGGAAAACATCAATTCCGATGATGAAGACTGGTGGATGGCTGTGGAAAGGACTGCATCCCAAGCTGAATTAGCGCATGTCAACTGATTCGAGGTCTAGTACATTGCCTGGCGATCCTTCCGGATATTTGGTTCTGCAGCATTTCGTCGTGGAAGACGGAATTACCGACCATTCCTACATGTGGTCCTTATGGGTTATGGCCCCGTTTGTTACACGGTACTAGAAAAGCTAGGAAATCACCACGGTTGATTTCGAAGAGAATTAATTTCATTACACAATTTTGAGAGAGACATTACCCAAACCCATAATTTCAAGAATGAAAATTGTTGCCCTTCGTTGGAGCGCGTCACTTATGGATTCCCATCATCTACATTTAGCGCATTTACCCTCGTTAACGTAACATGATAGAGAGTGATCAGTTTATTAGACACTTGGCAACCAAGATTTTTCATTCCTTGAATAAACTAACTAATAGAAAATAAAATATAACTAATTTGATATAATTGCTAGATAATGTGTTATATTTCAAAACTATTAAATTATTAAGAGTGGTTGAATATGGCAATACGAATAAATACACAAGACTCAGAATCCCTCTATATGGGGCACTCAACCAAACAAGCTACAAATTAAGAATAAGAACCCTATCAGGAAATCATGCTATGGAGAAATCATTAAAACATAAACAAGTGACAACTAAGAGTAGCAACTCAATGGGAATTCATACGCAAACAGTCACAATTGTAGAATACCACCTCATGAGGCATTCCTACACCCAGTTAGCAATCTTAAAAGGTAGTAACACACATTTTATCAATGATTCAAAAGCCTTAACCACATTAAAGTACTGTTTCTATGAAATCATTTGACGTACTTGGCCTTCTTGCATCCCTGATTCACAAAAACCCATACAATTTGAGTGTTAATTTTTATAATTAAAAAAAAAAGAATAAATTAAAATTAATTAATTTTGTTCGATATGGGTCAGGTATGTTTGCTTCTACAGTACGGTACCTTTGTAGTGGTCGATGAAGTCGGACTTAGTCTTGCAGCACCCGCAGTTCGAGCATTTGCCGCAGTCCTAATGTCTATCCTTCTGATGAACTTGATGTTAGGATATAGCCAATGTGTCACAATTGTATTGGAGGCTCTTAGGGTTAGTTATAGGTGTGTTGTCTTTATAAGACAAGTTGGTCATAATTGTTGTAATGAAAAACAGAAGTTTCCCTCTCTTCTTTCTCTCTCTACTTCTTCGTGGTTTTCACCTCCACTGCTTCTCTGCATTACATACAGTAGCATTGTTATCATGGTATCATCGCCGGCAATGGCTGACGCCGTCGCCTGACGATCCCGGTGCTTCCGCTTTTCTTCGTTCTTGTTCCGGTAGTGTTCTCTGGATCGCTGGAATTTGGTTGGTTACTCAAACCCTAGAATTTTGGGGATTCTTGAGTCTGTCTGTGCTTTTCCTCTCGTTCGTCGATGTTGTTGAGGTTCGTCGCTCTGGTTGAAGGTATCTGTTTAGTTTCTTGATTTCTTGACTTCATTTTGTGAGTCTTGCTGTGAATCTTGTTATGGATTGAGGCGTTGATTGTTAGTTTCTACTAGTCAATTGCTTGCTTCTCGTTGGTTGTTGGTGTGTTTGTTGAAGATTTCTGCTACTTGCTGATCAATTGTTGTGGTTCTTGTTTGCGATTCTTGATTCCTGCCAGTTGAAGCAAAGATTGTTATTTGTTGATTAAACATGGTGACTCATGCACAATTAGCTTATTCAATCGCCTATTTCTTCCCTGATGTGTTGGCAATACTGTTACAGTTAGAACTTAGATGATTAAAACCAAAAAGATAATGTAGATAACCCAAATATAATCAGAGAGAGAGATCAGTTTATGTGACACTTTGGCAATTAAGATTTTTCTTTGCTTGAATAAACTAACTAATAGAAAATAAAATATAACTAATTAGATATAATTGCTAGATAATTTGTCATATTTCAAAACCGTTAAATTGTTAAGAGTAGTTGAATATGACAATACGAATAAATGCACAAGCGCCAAATGTAGAGACTCGGAATCCCTATATATGGGGAACTCAACCAAACAAGCTACAAATTAAGAATAGGAACGCTATCGGGAAATCATCCTCTGGGTAAATCATTCAAACACAAACAAGTGACAATTAAGAGTAGCAACTCAATGAGGAATTCATTCAAACGCAAACAAGTCACAACTATAGATTACCACCCCATGCGGCATTACTACAAACAGTTAGCAATTTTAAAAAGTAGTAACACTATGTTAGGCATTTTATAAATGGTTCAAAGCCTTAACCACATTACAGTACTGTTTTCATGAAATCATTTGACGTACTTGGCCTTCTTGCATATTCACAAAAACTAATACAATTTGAGTATTAATTTTTATAATTAAAAAATAATAAGGGATAAAATAAAATTAATTAATTTTGTTCAGTATGGGTCGGGTATGTTTGCTTTTACGGTATCTGGATAGCCAAATGGTCTGTGAAGCAGGACTTAGTCTTGAAGCAGCACCCGCTGCTCGAACATTAGTCGTAGTCATGGTGGCTGTTCTTCTGATGAACTTGAAAGGCTTTATTGGTGCCAAAGCGTTTGAAAACTTGGTCTGCCGCCTATGCTTTAGAAGATTTGGCACCAAGAAAGCCTTTCAAGTTCATCAGAAGGACAACCACCAGGACTGTGGCAAAAGCTCGAGCTGCAGGTGCTGCTTCAAGACTAAGTCCGACTTCACCGACCATTTGGCTATCCAGGTATCGTACCGTAAAAGCAAACATACCCAACCTATATTGAGCAAAATTAACTAATTTTATTTTATACCTTAATATTTTTTAGTTATAAAAATTAATACTCAAAATGTATGGGTTTTTGTGAATCAGGGATGCAAGTACGTCAAATGATTTCATGGACACAATACTGTAATGTGGTTAAGGCTCTGAACCATTGATAAAATGCCTAACATAGTGTTACTACTTTTTAAGATTGCTAACTGTTTGTAGTAATGCTGCATGGGGTTGTATTCTACCGTTGTGACTTGTTTGTGTTTGAATGAATTCCCCATTGAGTTGCTACACTTCATTGTCACTTGTTTTTGTTTGAATGATTTCGCCATAGGATGATATCCCGATAGAGTTCCTATTCTTAATTTGTAGCTTGTTTGGTTGAGTGCCCCGTATATAGGGATTCCAAGTCTCTACATTTGGCGCTTGTGCATTTATTCGTATTGTCATATTCGACCACTCTTAACAATTTAATGGTTTTGAAATATGACACATTATCTAGCAATTATATCTAATTAGTTATATTTTATTTTCTATTAGTTAATTCATTTAAGGAAAGAAAATATTGGTTGCCAAGTGTCACATAAACTGATCTCTCTCTGATTATATTTGGGTTATCTACAATCTCTTTTTGGTTGGATATTGGAGCTTGATTCCTCTAATGAACGTGGGTCACAATTATTACTCCTTCCCTCCCTTATATATGAGCCTGATGTCTATGTGCATTTAAATTTTCATGGAGTCTAAATATTGACACCATATATGGGTATTTTTGTTTCATAACGTCATCTATCATATATAATTTCATAGATTGTCACTTATGGTTATACTTTCGTGCAGCAAAGTTCTCTCGTCACCTAATGATTCGCATAGAAAAGACTGCTTTTAATGACAACTCACATGCAGGTTTGTCACTGAGGTATCATTTCATTATGATATTTGTACGTTGTTTCTTAGGATGTCTTTTTCTCGATTAAATTTAAAAATGGGAATTTATTTCATTACCTATAGCTTATTTTTATTGTGATGAACAGAAATCTGCTGCATTTACTTCAATTTTTCTTTTTTATATTTCCTGTAGAAATATGAACTGTTGTCACTGTGATGACATATTATCAGACATGCTCACGGATTTCAAGTGCAAAGGAGAGAGATGGAAGATTTGGAAACTTATTTATCAGAAAAGATTCAAGCTCCTCTGACTCCCCTAGTAAACTATTTGTGGACACTGCTGTATATACCCGAAATCGTTGCTTTTGTTTAGCTCTATCATCAAAGGCAGGGAAGAATTCAGTGCTTCTGCCTACTGGGCGTTTCAAAGCCAACAGGATGGTATTGCCACCCTTCCGATTAATATAACAGTTGCAACCTGGAGCTTTGTTAGTGGTGTTTTGATTTTATGCATTGACTACATAATGTTTTGATCGTATAATCAACGCTATGTTATTTAACAGCAGGGTGAGGAGATGTTCATGGCATCCTTGATCTGCAATTTGGATGTTGGTTGTGAAAAGCTTCTATTATGCAAACCAGATCTTGATTGTATAAGGGCACTGCATTTTGACACCGAGGTAATTGGGATTCCAAAACCGTTCCATACTCTCGATGCTTACAGATATGAGATAACCATAAGCATAATGACATAAGTGCATTTTAACTATATCAAATGCTTTCTTGATACAGGTAAACCGCGGTCTTGGAAAATGTTACAGTTGGCCCCAAGAATATGCATTGAATGGTTGCACAAGTGGTGCTTCAGCAACATAATTCCTGGGCAAATCTCCGTTTCCAGCTTTGGATGCATTTGTAGAATCTGTTGCGACCATTGGAAATGTATCAGGTGGTACCTTGTAGCCTGCATCAGAAAAGTTTGATAATTTTCTGCTGTCACTTTATAAATAACTCGCTGCTTATACACAATTGATAGCACTTGATATGGTCCGTACGTCTGTATTTTGTCTGGAACTTGCCCTATGCTTTTTTTTTTCTTATATGTAACACAGAACCTGCTAATGCGCGTGATGAAGAACGCGGTTTAGACTGGTAGCGGTGTGGAATTACAATCTAACATGCCTACTGCCTATGCGACCCTTGGACTGGTTATGATAGACAAAAGTATTGCTCGATATATATAGTATGTATGTGCGTCTGCATTTTTTCTTATATGTCAAAAATAAAATACCGAATCTCAGACGGGAGTTATATAATGCAGATCACGAAAATAAATAAACAAACTCCAAAGAAATAAAACAAGCTCTTTGGAGGCCACCAAAATTATCAGGTTCACGGCCACCAAAATTAATTGTTGTGTGACGATCATAATCATGGGTGAAGTATATGCAATTCGATCGGCACCCGGGAATATAAGAAGCCAGAACCGCAACGGAAGAGTTATCTCCGGAAAAGACATCACCTAAGCTTTTTTTTTCTCAATCCACTCGCTCTTCAAAGAATACAACTTGAAAATTTCAAATTTTTCTGTCACACGTTTTTCACGATCATAGTCGTAATCAATATACCTAACAGCCATTAACAACTCCTCATTGTTTACACTCACGAGATATAGCGTCGTAAAACGTTCGTCTACTCTCTTTGTAGTAATAAATTTTATATCCGAAATGGAACCAGCAGTAATGTCAAAAGATAAGGTCATTTCTAACCAAAGGCTGGCTAAAGGGCTCCTTTAATTTACCATCTCCAACCGAGAGCCAAAGGGTCATAGAGCTCGTTTTAGCCCTATCACAAAAAACCGTCTCCAACCGAGGAAGGGCTATAGTATGGAATGTGAAAAATTGAAATAAAATGAGGTAATATAGTATGGAATAGTGAAAAATATGTGAGAAATGGTGTAGAAAAAAATTAGAAAAAAAAAAAGCGCTGCGGGGCATAAAAAGAAAAAGTGGGCTGGGACCATAAATAAAAAATTAAGCCCTAAATCCTAAAGTGGGCTGGGCAATGGAAAAGAACCAAAAAAATAAAAAAGGGCTGGGCTAATGGAAAAGAACAAAAAAAAAAATTTTGAAATTGGGCTAGCCAGCGAGCTAGCTGCAAGTGGCCAGCCGGTTGACCCTTTGATCATTTCAGATTTCGTGGGGCCCACAAGCGCTTTGATTTAGTTCTCAGTTTAAGACGACTTTCAAGCGTTTTTCGGCTCTCTAACCCTTTGAATCTTCGGTTGGAGATGATCTAAAAGTTGCGGCTCATCACCACCAATAGCATAGAATTGATTTTGAACCGGAACAACTTCGAAAAGTACGAACCTCAGGTCTTCGATGTAAGTCCAAAGACCTCAGGTCTTCGATGTAAGTCCACATTTTGTCTTTGTTGAGTCTAGTAAAAGCCAACTGACAACAATCTTCATATATGAGAGATTTTTCAGTGTGATCAGTACCATTTCCTATTAAAACATATGGTATACCATTTGTGTTCCCGTCACAATGAAAAACTTCTCCTTCGTATATGACCAACACAACGCAATGGTCTGCATCTAGTTCGATCAGCTGTAATTGTAGCCTTGTAAACACCATAGTTACGCCTCAAAATCCATATGTATTCCCAGCTTGGAGGGTTGAACAGAGGAAGACAGATGACTGAATTTTCTTTCACTTTCCTGCCTTTAACCCTAAACACCGGATTGATTAAGGTTATCGTAAAATCCTCTTCCACAGCTATTAACCATCCTTTTGATGATCCACAAAATCGTTTTTTTGATAATTTTAGCTATATCACCTCCACACACAGTTGTTGCCGGTAGAAAACAAGAGCATCGGAGCACGATGACGAGTCGACATGGTAGAAAAGCGTATTGCATTATCCTTCGTTTTACGATGCCATGACTTACACACCATACCAAATAGGAAGTGGTCTCTGTCTAATGTCAATCTCTCTGAAATTAAACCCACAACCTCTGCAGGCAAGTTTGCCCAATCTACAAAAACCAAAAAGAAAAAAATAATTAAATTACGAGCTAGTCCGAGATTTGCAATACTATCAACATGATGCAACGAGAGAGGCTCACACTTTGGATTATTTGGAATTGGAAAATTATATTCAAACGAATACGATTTGCGAGAGAAGAACACTAACACAAACAACAAAATAAATTAATAAAAAAAAAAAAGGAGCTAAGCAACACAAAGAACACAATAAAATATAGAAAGTGTTATTGGCATTTCAAAAATTTAGTGATACCAAATAGAATTTTACGACTCGAATTATTACATAATCAAATATATATATATATATATATATATGGGGCTTTTGGATCTAGGTCCAAAAACATAGGTAATTTTTGGTACTGAGTCCAGTTATCCAATTACATATTTTGATATCAATTTTGTCCCTTCAGATAAAAATATTTAAATTATTTAATTTTTTTTTATCATTTATTCAGTTTTTAAATTTTGAATATTTAAATACCGAACTAAAATATTATCTAGTAACTGCCTACTGTTTATGAAGAAAACAAAACCGATATAATCTAGTAACTACCTACCTATTGTATAGGAAGAAAAATGCTTTATACCTACAAAGCAAATATAATCTACCTGCAAAATAAAAATAAACTACCTATTGTATAGGAAGAAAAATGTTAGGAACCTACATGGCGGAACATAGAAATATAAATATGATATAATATACCTCCATTAAAGGAACGAATTTGGAGGGAAGAACACAAAAATATCACCCATGAAAAGAAGAGACAAAAAAGAGGAGGATTGATAGAGGGAATTGTTTGGAAGAAGGAAAAAAGGTGGGATGAAACGAACTAGGGTTGAGGTGATTATATGGCTATAACTAATCCTACAATTAAGGGATTAGTTAAACGACAAATAATCCCATAATTAACAAATTTTGTATATTTATAACAATTCGTAAGTCTAAGGGGTAAATATGGTACAAACCACAAATAAGTATATGTGGAATCTTAATTATTGGACCTATTTCAATGAAGTGGACTAATTCTACTAATGGCTCACAAAATTAGATCTATATCAAGTTATCCCTATATATATACATACAATCCTTGTTCCATAAGGAAACAATAAAGGACACAAACATATATCCTTCCTAATAAAGAACTCCTAATATCTACACAATCTTTACGTGCCCTTTTAAAATTAACTCACATTTACAAGAAAGACATACCGTAAACATATAATTTGAAGATTGCAAATTGTTGCCCGGCCTCGAAGCGGATCACTTAAAGTGTCTTCAGTCTGGATCCGTCCCCAGTTTCTACATGTAGCGTTTGTGCATTTATCCGCAACAACTCAACGTAACACACACACACACATATATATATATATATATTTATTTATATATATTTAACCTGAGGTTATGATCCAATAGGTTAAAACAAGGGACAGAGATCCCAGCCAGATCTTACCCCACCAAATCCCAAGGATCCGGAGATCCGGACCATTGAAATTTGATCCAATGGCTATTAACAAGGGACCTTCTAAAAGTAATAATAATTGTAGCCGTTAGATCAAATTTCAAGGGATCTCCGGATCCTTAGGACTTGGTGGAGGAGATCCGGCTGGGATCCCTGTCCTAAAACAAGGGCAACGAGACCTATTAATCAGTTGATCAAAACAAAAATGATTTACAAGGCAAAGAATCACCAAGCTTTGCAAATAATGAAATTTCATAATTCCTTAATCTCAATTAACAATACAATGACCTGGTTGGAACCCCTCCTGTCATATATCGAAACCTATGCCGAGAGGCATCATTGAAGAAACGAGCTAGAATCAAACCAAATGATGGCACTTGAAGGTGTTGATGACGTTACCCTTCAATTTGCTAAGTTTGTTTCACTGTTTGTGGTTTCTGCTGCATCCTTGGGAATAGCAGATCATTGAGTTGTCTCTCAGCGCTGTACTCAGAAGTTGCCTGAAACCACACGGTAGACGAGGTAACCAAACCAAAGGCAACGCTACTTTTCAGCACAAGCATATTGTATTTCATGGTTCCGAAAGAGTAACAGAGGAATGTGCAACTACATTTTATTGTGCTTCAGAGTTCAGAGATGGTTCAATAATATTTGGAAGATAGATGGAAAGTTAAACGCCATGGATTAAAGATACTTGGCTCACCCGTGTGTTAAGTGCGAATCTCAATGTCTGGACTTGTGTTCCTGAGCAAACCCTTAAGTCAAATCCAAGGGAATCTACACCAATAAGTACTGCCTCCTGCAATATAATTAACAAAGATTAATCATCTATAAGACTACATTGAATTGCAACAACATCATCAAAGACGGATTTCACAAGATTGGGATAGAATATGTAAAATAGACTTTCTCATTCTAAGAAATCACATTCTAGCCTTTATGGATGTTGAAGACGACCTCATATATCACAGAAGTTGGGTATACAATCTAAAAAATCAACCTTTCCGGAGAACATAAGTTTTGAAGTTCAAAATTGTAAAAAAAAAAAAAAAAAAAAAGGAGTGCAAAACCTACAGCCACGTCTTGGAAACAGATTTGGAAACTTGTTTAACAAGTTTGAATATGTCGGCAAAAAAAAAAGAAGTGGTACCTCCACTTGAAGACCCTTTAGTCTCCAACATAAGGACTTCAGAGCTTGCGTGGTCTTTTCTCCATCAGCTTTCAGACGAGATATAATTTTAGCTGCTGAGTGTGCAATGGCATCAGGTTGAGCTTTTACAAAGTCTTCTACTTCAACAACAGTCTGTGGAGAATTAGAACAAAAGATTAACCGTTAAAAAAGAGCTAGCATCAACTTGGATGACAAAATAAGAGTAAATCCTTCCTTACACGAACCTGACTTCCATGGGATGAAAACAGCTGAATCTTAACCATCCCCAGTTTGTAAAATGTAGTCCTGTTTCCCGGTGTTTCATCTTTCTTATTCTCCAATTCCTCTTCCGAGGCTGGACTATCCTTTGAAATTCCTGATTTATGGCCATTAATCCTAACAGGATCTTCTAAATCATCTTCTACAGTCCTCCCAACTTCATCTACGCCATCATTACAAGACTGGTGATCAGACATATGCTTTTGGATAACAGAATGTTCTTCTATAAGTGCAGGCCTTATAAGGCCCTGAATAGCCAAACTAGCTGGAGCCTGCTCTGCCCAATCTATAGGATCATCAGAAGCAACCTGAAAAGTAAAAACAAAAGCGGAAATATGAGAAACGGAAATGACAGCTTCATGAAAAACCATGAAATCGGATACAATTGCAGCTAGACGCTTCAAATGAAAAAGAGGTACTACAAGTAAGCAAATAAAACTCAAGAATTCCCCACTGTTACAAACAAAACACATGAGTTAATTTTTTCAATTACCTCTACATCACTCCATGGTAGGGTAAGAAAATTACAATGGGCAATTACCTCACTTAGCTTCTTGGCAAAATTCATTGGGTGAGAGTAACGCATAGTCTGCAATTTTGCCCAGTTGTCAGAATCATCCAGATCATCTTCATCTTCATCTTCAAGAACAGCAGCCCAATCCTAAACATGAACCTATTAGATAATTAGAAACGTCTAACAACATCCATTCATCGACATCTAAACAAATGAAAACACAAAACAGACCGAATCATAGTCACCGTCTTCTTCATCATCGTCCTCCTCGTCATCGTCATCGTCATCATCATCGTCGTCGTCATCATCGTCTTCAATCTCACTACCTTCATCTTCAATCCCATCCATTTCAAAATCAATTTCTGGTAACTCCATCTCATTGATCATTTCCATAGTATCTAACCCAATAATAACTTGCTGCATCATTATAATAACCCACAAATGCGTAAGGAAAGTCCAGAACATAGAATTGCTGATAGAATGCAATCATCTCTACCAATGGCCATCGATTTATTTGTCCATGAAAATTGCATACCACAAAGTTATTCTCTGAAGTTAGGGAACGAAAAGTGTCTTCACTATCCTTCACTTGAAAGTAGATATCTGCAACATACTAGAGCGGGTTAAAATCTTTACTTTGAAAGGAAAAGAAAAATTGCCAAGTCCAATGTACGATGTGAAAGTCACACACTTTGACTTACTTCCATGTTCATCAGTTACATAAGGCAAATCCGGACATAAAATATTTTCGTGAACCTCGTCATTGATCAAACTCGAAAACAAGAGTGTTGCTTTGCTGTTAACCTGAAATGGCATACTATGGGCAACATTAGCATCGCAGAACCTCGATATGAAAATGGGGAGCATCAACAAGTGAGCAAGTCCAATTTAGTACTCAAAGATTCGAACTTTCGCCTACTTATCAACAATCGAATACAATGTACTACCTCAATGAGGGTTCTAGCAGATTCTGCAGCTGTAAGTCTATCAGTTCCACTAGCCTCTAATGTGGACTCGGCAATATCCTCAAATGGGTGGTATTCCGGCCTCTCATTCGGCTTCACAGGCTCCGAACCGGGCCCTAACTGCCGGGCAGATGCCTGAATCCCATTCTTTACCAAATTTCTCCTTTTTGCAACCGAACCATTCTTTGACAGTGGAATTCGAGTCCTGTATCACATTCTTATCCGATTTACGCATTTTCGAAACCTAGAAATTCAAATTGGTTTATTCAGCTAGAAAAAGCTCAGCTGCTGGATAATAAAAAATAAACTAATTTGCGTACCACGGCGCGGCGAACCCGCCGGGGCAAGAAAGGCGGCGGCGTACGGCTCCGGTCAGCTCGTCTGAGCTCCACGTCGGACGATAGGCTGCAATAAACAAAAGAAATTAAATTAGAAGTGTCGTGCTTGGGAACAGAGAACGCAGGGAAGAGATGTGAAGAGAAAGTTGAGCTGTTAAGTAGGCGGCAGAGAGAGGAGGGAGTTACAGGGCATGGAGGTGCAGGAGCAGAGGTTTGTGGCGGCGGAGTTGAATTGTACGGCCATGGCTGACTCGATCATCATCATCGTTTTCGAGTTGGTTGTAGTTAATGCAACTGCAAGTGTGAGATCCACAAAATATATCTCTCTCTGAAGAATCTGAAAAGGATGAGGTTTGCTTTTTCCTTAGAGTTTGGGCTAAGATTCTCTGTACGCACGATTGGTACAACCGTAATTCTAAATTTTTAAGAGTTTAAAATGATTGAAAGTGTTTTTGGTAGAAATATTTTTAGAATTAATTTTTAGTAAAAATGCAAGTAAATTTAAGAAAAGTACTTATCGGTTGTTTTGCCAAATGTATTTTTAAAAGTTTTAGAGCCTGTAAATACAAGATATGATTATACAACTCAAGAAATACAAAAAATTCATTTATTATTTGATGTCAAATTCCCTACAATTGTTCACTAATGCTTGTTGAATTGAGGTTTCCTTCATTGGAAATAGCTTTTGATACCACTGCAAAATCCAACGTAGTTTTAAGTCAAGTTATTACAGGCGAGGAACAGAAACCAAATGAGAAAGAGTTGTTGATTGGTTTGTTGACCCAAAAAATTAGACGGATTAAACCGAGGAAATCTATGAGTTACCTACGTTTTTTTGTTGATGATGGTGTGTCAATTTGCAACCGAGCTCGGTTGGGTGAATGAGGTTGGGTGGTGACGATACATGCTGCTGACTTCTACACCAAGTTTCAAAAAACCCCTATAAAAAACAAATTATGTTGAAACGATATGTAATATTTCTCTACATTTTGGTTGTTTGATTCACCAAGTTGTTTTTTATGAATATTGTTGGTTTCACCGGTTTGATATTAAACATATGAACTGACATTAAGTGTGGACAGTGTGAGGTCAAATAAGACCAAAATACACAGAATTTCATGTTTTTAGGTGCAATATCAATGATTGTGTCACCCCTTCACAATTTAGGGGTTTTTGAACATTAATCCTTGCAAAAGATTAAAGTTTAAAAAAAACTGGTGCTAGATTAAATATTCAATTTAATCCCTTGAGTGTACTTTTATGAAAATTTACATTCAATTTTTGTGTGTATTTTTATTTAATCTCTCCATATTAAAATTTAATTTTATTAATATGCACATATTTAGTTTTTTTAATTAGAAATGAACGTAAATGAGAAAATATTAAAAGAAATTTGTGATGCAAAAATATATAAATACATAAGTGTACAGGAATGATTGTGCCAAAATATATAAAATTGACTTTTTTGTACCGAAATATTTGTACCTACATGATTGTACCGAAATATATTATAATGAACCTAAATGTATGTACCAAAATGTACGTACCTAAAAGTCAATACCAAAATGTACGTACCGAAATGTATGTACCTAAATGTCAATACCTAAAATGTATGTAGCTAAATATCAATAACAAAATGTATGTAACTAAATGTATTTACTGAAATATAATATATTGAATTAATGTACCTAAAAGTCAATACTCAAATGTGTGTACCAAAGTGTAAGTAATGAAATGCATTATATTGAATCAATGTAACTACATGTTTGTACCGATGGATATACCAAAATTGTGTCATCCCACATCGCCCAGGGGAGTGATCCTTAAATGTATATTCTCATCCTTACCTAGCACGAGGTCTTTTGGGAGCTCACTGGCTTCAGGTTCCGTAGGAACTCAGAAGTTAAGCGAGAAGGGGGCTAGAGCAATCCCATGATGGGTGACCCACTGGGAAGTTGCTCGTGAGTTCCCAAAAACAAAACCGTGAGGGAATGGTAAGCCCAAAGCGGACAATATCGTGCTACGGTAGTGGAGCGAGCTCGGGAAGTGATTCGTCCCGGGCCGGGATGTGACAATATGGTATCAGAGCCTAACTCTGACCGTGGTGTACCGATGAGGACGTCGGGCTCCTAAGGGGGGTGGATTGTGTCATCCCACATTGCCCAGGGGAGTGATCCTTAAATGTATATTCCTATCCTTACCTAGCACGAGGCATTTTGGGAGCTCACTGGCTTCGGGTTTCGTAGGAACTCCGAAGTTAAGCGAGAAGAGGGCTAGAGCAATCTCATGATGGGTGACCCACTGGGAAGTTGCTCTTGAGTTCCCAAAAACAAAAACGTGAGGGAATGGTAAGCCCAAAGTGGACAATATCGTGCTACGGTGGTGGAGCGGGCCCGGAAAGTGATCCGTCTCGGGCCGGGATGTGACAAAAATATTTAAATGTATTAATGTACCTAAATGAAGAACATACAAAATTGTTATCAGAATATATATTATAAAAAAATTAGTTGCCTAAATGTAGACATTAAAATATATTATGATGAATGAAATAAAAACTAAATTTAAATGTAATTAATACATTAAAATAAAAATAAAAAGATAAATAAAACAACAAAATATAACTAATAAATGATATGATTAAATGTGCTAGGGACTAAAATTAGATTTTAATCATACACATGGTTATAATCTAAAACTTATCTTTTTTAAGAATTAAAATGAAGTTTTCTATTTTTTTTTTCCATCAAGTAGTCGAATTTTTGCCTTTGGTGCTCAACAAATAGAACCAAAAGGAGTTTCTTTTGGCGATTGGATGTATATGTATTGAAGTTGGTACAAGATAAGAGCTTCCTCAGTTAATTTACGTATGTTCATTCCATATATGCATGCTTTAGTTGGCTTTCCACATTGTCACAATCCAATGAGGCTCTGTTTGTTGGGTTGGATGGACATGATGTGATCAATCAAAACGGATTTGAGTTCAGTATGTTGTTTGTTGTGTCAAAATGTGAGATAAACATGACCGGACACGATGGGTTACAAATCCACAATATTGTGGTTAACTAACTTATTCTTATACATGAGTTACAAGTCTTGTCTTACAAGTCCCAATCAATCCAATTCTATCTTTAAAACCCAATCTCATCCAACCCACCAAACATGCAAGTTTTGATGACTTAGGTTCCGTTTTTTACTCTTTGTATTTTGGTTTTGTTTTCAATTAAAATTCGGTATTGATCTCCGTCTTTTTTGTTTTGTTTTTACTTACCAGATTAATTATCCTATTTTTGTTGAATCTATAGATTTAGAGGTGTTCGGCAGTAGGGACTTGGATTTGGACAGAAGACTGTACCTGTATATATTTCACATCTCCTACGTGTTCTGATTATCTTTGTCCAAAATTCACAAAACTTGACACTATTTGTTTCGTGGTTTTGTTCTTCATGCTGCAGTAACTCGTACAATCGATAAAAAGGATAGTCCTTCGCGTGTTCGTTCAATCAAAAGTGTATAAAGCCAACCCTTCTGTTTGATAAATACATTGTAGTTCACTGTTGGAGTATTAGTACTTGCTATACTACCATGAGAGACGATGACGTATTATGTTGTCAGACCGATTTCTGGGTGTTTATGGTCATATCTTTGGTCCTTGTGGCATTTGCCGGTATTGCATCAGGCCTTGCCTTAGGACTTCTCTCCTTCAGCCAAGTCGATCTTGAAGTCCTCATTAAGTCCGGTCAGCCTCAAGAACAGAAGAATGCAGGTTGCTAGCTACGGTGAGTTTCG
Organism: Pyrus x bretschneideri; assembly: GCF_019419815.1. Lineage (NCBI taxonomy): Eukaryota > Viridiplantae > Streptophyta > Magnoliopsida > Rosales > Rosaceae > Pyrus > Pyrus x bretschneideri. The sequence continues at coordinate 930,144 of NW_025999795.1, read as the reverse complement.
TTACATTATTGTGAAAATTAATTACTAGCTTAATCAGCTCGCTAAATTTGCAGCGAAGATTCTGCCGCTTGTTAAGAACGAACATCTACTTTTATGTACTCTCCTCATAGGCAAATCACTGGCAATGGAGGTACGCCGCTATGACATGCATCATTTGTGCTGTTTTTATATTCTGAAGTACTAAATTACTTGACCTGTTAACTAATGTATTGTTCTACAAGGCGCTTCCCATTTTCCTGGACTCGATTCTTCCCGTTTGGGCTGCGATTCTTGTGTCAGGCACCCTTGTTCTCGTGTTTACGGAGGTAAAAATTTTGTTTTAAGCCATTCACTTGGTTTTTGTCTTGGCCTAATGCACTTTAAATGTTGACAATACGTTATCGTTGTCTTAAGATCGTTTATCGTTCACCTTTTCTCTTAGATCTTTCCTCAAGCTGTATGTTCTCGATATGGATTAAGTCTCGGCGCGAAAATGTCTCACTTGGTCCGATTGCTTCTTGTGGTTTTCCTCCCCCTATCGTACCCTTTCAGTAAGGTAAAATACACGTTCATGACATAACTCAGATCAACGTTCAGTTCCGCTGGCTTCACGTAACTCAACTCTTTCGTGGTAAGCATAATCTGCGCAAATTAAGACTTTTTCGTGTTTGGAAATTTGACCGTGGCAGCTGCTGGATTGCCTCCTTGGCAAAGGGCATTCGGCGCTCTTAAAACGAGCGGAGCTAAAAACATTGGTGGATCTGCATGCCAATGAGGTAAATTTGCTAGAGATTCTTGTTAAATATTAACGGTCTATGCAGACAGTGACAAAAGTCTAAATAATGTGATCATGTTCATCACTAGGCTGGGAAAGGTGGAGAGTTATCGCATCATGAAACAACGATTATTGCTGGTGCTCTGGATTTGACTTCCAAGACTGCTAAAGATGCAATGACTCCCATATCTCAAACTTTCTCCCTTGACATCAATTCAAAACTCGACATGTAAGTTACGATGGTCAGTTGAATCTGTTCATACCAAAATTAAATCATGTTTAATTACGTTCGAGTACTATGTCATTTTGATGTGTTTTGTCCATGGATCTTTAGCCATACCCTTGGTTTAATAACTAGCAAAGGTCACAGTCGTATACCTATCTACTCTGGAACCCCGACAAACATTATCGGCATCATTCTGGTAAGCACTTAGCACTTAGCAGGCCTCACCGTTTACTATTTCCTTAAAGCTACCTTTCATCCACGTGTAACTAATGTCACATTTTTCGGAATGTACTAGTTGAAGAATTTGATCTTCAGCCGCCCTGAGGACGAAACGCCAATTAAATACTTGACAATCAGAAGGATTCCAAGGTAGGCTATGACTGTTCCCTTATGGAATCTAGCAATTGACTTCATGCTAACACAAGTTTTGGGCAAAAACAACTACTGTTTCCACGAAACTAATTTGCCGAAAAGCGCATATGTTTAATGTAAATTGTAATGCTGTACATAATCTGTAACAGGGTCTATGATAATTCGCCTTTGTACGATGTACTGCAGCAGTTCCATAAAGGTCATAGTCATATGGTTGCTGTGGTGATGAGTAACAAGGATACTAATTCAAGATCACATTCAACACTAGCTGAGGGTAGAGGTAATTTAAACTATACTGAAAATAAGGTTTTTGGACAAAAAAAATGTTTTTAGACTAGTAGAATTCATGATTGTTAAGTGCGATTCTACAGGATTAAATTTATTGCATGAAGAAAAAGAGCGTCTGAGCATTTCTGCGGACATACCATCACCTCTATATTCAACTGAAACCGTAAATACGAAACATAGGCAAGGATTGCGCACGCAAAATGTATCATCTGAGAGTTTAGAATCTCTTCAAAGGGACGAGGAGGTAATCGGCATCATAACAATGGAAGATGTCATGGAGGAACTGTTGCAGGTAACCAAGTTAGTAAATAAATTGATGAACTGTTTTTTTTATTTTTTATGGCAATATACATTTGAAATTAAACTAACCAGTCTATTTATTCTGTCTTCCAGGCAGATATACAGGATGAAACAGATGAATACGTCGATGTTCACAACAAGTGAGTGATGACATTTTTCTTGTTTTCTACGCAAACTCCACGTCTGTTCCAAAAATTAGAGCGAAACACTTAACCCGAATGACTCTTAATACTTTAATTAGTATTAATTATATTTGATCTTGACTACTTGCTTTGGTTTTTCTTTTTTGTACCACAGAATCAAAATCGACCTCCAACCATATTCAAGACGATCATCAGCCTCAAAAACTCTAAGCAAATCTGCGTCTCAGATTTATTGGAGAAATCCAGAGCCGTCTCTACTGTCTTCATACAGCACTTCTGCACCCGGGTCTCCCATTCATCCATACACTCAACAACCTATCATAAGACCTTCCCTGCATGCATCTGCAGGCCTGATTCGCAGCTGACCATCCTCGCATATAGTGAGTTAATATATCCAATCTAATTTTAGGCACTAAATGTGACGTAATATGACTATAATTTTGTAACATAAATAGGTTCGTTTTGTTTATATGAAATTTTTTTATCTTGGCAGGCTTCAAGAAAATCGAATGATGAGAAGCTGCAAAATCCTAGTGACCACAAAGTTTAAAAGGTAATAATTAATTAAAATAAATTAGTTATGGAACCGAACGTAACTAAACTTTCTTTTAAGTAATTTTGCTTAACCTGTAATAACATGCAACAGTACGAAAAAGTACCTCATACATTTACATTTTCACAATTAATCAAGCTTTATTGTTTGCAATTTTTTTTTTGTTAAACGATAAACTTTGTTAAATTATTGTTTGCATTTGTTTATGCTTCCTTTTGCATGCTTTTGAAGACCATCTTAATTTTAATTGATTAAACCAAATTAATTAAGTTATTACGTACATGATAAAATATAAGAAACAACGTGCACTTACTAACACAACAGTTGCTTAATACCTAAAATTAAAATTAATTCAACGCAATTAACGACAGATCTTACCAAACAAATTTGATCCTGTCCTCGGCTGCGTGCAAAATTGTAAATCACTCTCAGTTTGAACTTTGAAACATAAATGCGAAGAAGAAATTATCTTTTTAATTTGTTGACGGCCCAAAAATGAACTTCGAACTATTCCAGAAGATATGCACGAAGGCAAAACATTCGTAAATTACCTGTCTGATTTCGATCACATATTAGGCCTGATTTAGACTTTGTTCAGGTTGTCTTTGTTTTGGTTACGTTAGTGAGAAAGCAATGTCTTGCATGTAATTCAATATCCTAGTGGATAGAATATTAGGATTATATCCATGCTGCGTCCCGATATGAAATTCACCTCTATCTAAATTATGGTGATAGTTTTGAACTCTCCTCCTCCTCTTAATATTATTAAAAATTTATAAAAAAAATTGCTTTGCAAGTTATTGCTTGACCAATTTCTCTACAGAATGAGAAGAGGTGCAACAACTTCAAAATTGGATATGATCAACGAGAAATTGATCTTAATGAATAACGTTGTTCATACCATTTTATTTAATACACATTTTATAGGAGTAACAGCCACTTCTATATATTGTTGAAGTTCAAATACACACCTTATGATTAAAAGAAAATACTTTCATATTCTGGTTTCACGTGAGGAGAGAAATAAGAACAAGGTAATGACACTTGGGTATGGAAGCTTCTCTCCCTTTGGTTGAATGATAAAGCTAGTGATGACGTGGATCAGGACCTCCAGGAGAAAACCGCTTTGACTCGATTTGAGTTTTGCTTATACGTTCGCGCTTTGGCTTGCGTACATGGATTCTGTTTGCCTCTTCATTTCTGAATCCGATATCATATATTTCTTCCTTGGTTGTTTTGACCAATAATTTTCGAATCGAGTTGGCCTCAGGATTGAGAGAATGAGAATCAAACCTAAAATAAAAAAGCAGAAACAACATTAATACTGCATATATCACAAAACATCTCAAGGTAGACATTTCCTTCCTGTAGTACTACAAGATATGAAGACAAACTAGGAAGCTTGCTATATATAAGCATCAAAAAGTACTTTTTTCATTGTTTTATTCAAAGTGGGAATAGTAGACACTGAATGGGGCAGCATAAACTCGCCTTTCTCTTAATAGTGCATGTATTCTATTTCAATGTAAGTAAAACCTCTTTTAAGTTAGGGTAATGCTAGGAAAATTAAATTTTGTAAACTAAATAAATTAGAAGTTGATAATTCGATTATTACTTGAGCATTGATAAACGTGTTCATTCCTATTGATGAAACAAAATTTAGCTTATAAATTTTGTTTACAAATTAATCTTCCTAACATTATTCTTAAAGTTATAATCTCTCCGAAGTTATGTAGTTGGAATCAAATTAATTTTATAACTTTAGGAGGTTATTACTAATAGAGGCGTAGTTAAAAAAATATTATTTATTGACTTATTTATCCTTAATGAATAGTGTATTTCCTAATTAAAATTCCTTAGCCCTGATTGTTTTATTTCTTGAATATTTTTGTACTCATGTGAAGGTGTTTTCTTAAGATTGGACCAAGAAAAATTATAACTGATTATATTGTAGAGTTTATTCCATTACATATAACTGGTCCCAAGTTGGAACTGAAATTTTTTTGACTTATTCTAATATAAAGTATTGCTTTAGAGAGATAATTCACGTATATATCAAAACACGTACACTACTATTAGGAACAAATCACTCAGCGTGCGTACTTCCATAAAACTTTCGAATATTGAGCTCCATAGACATGCTGTACATTTTTTAGGGATCCCCAATCAGAGATTAATTAACCGCTAAAATATGTAATTACCTACTAATTTGATACTTGGCGCGCTAAACCTAATATTTGAGTAGGTCAACCTGAATATTTTTTTTCCTTTGATGTTCACCATTTAGAGGCTAGCTACGTGCCCTACAGCGTATTAAGATTGTCGCATCTTCAAAGGTTCATCCATCCTTAGCTCCATCTTCCCTTCGAGTTTTGACAATGCTTAATTTGGATTTATCTAATCAAGCATTGTTATGGATTGACATCGTAATTTAAGTAGGTTGATCAGTTTCTTTTTGTAATGTTGAAAGAAAAGTACAACGGGACAAACAGGTATGATACATATAGAATAATAATTTGGACATACATGAGGATACTTACAAGACCAACTAGAAACGTCTGGAAAAGATGATGAAGAACGGTGGAGGAATGGCGGGGGAATGCAGAAGAAATGTATATAAAATGATATACAAAATGAAACTATAAACTAATAAAGGTTTTGTAGCCAAAATAATTAATCATTGAGATTAGTATAACTTATACTTTGGCTTAAAATTGAAAACGATAGAAGTGATCTTTGAGTTTGTCTAACGTGATGACCTTTTAAAGGGTATTTTTGTCAAACCAACCCCTTTTTAGCTAAAAATGGTATCTGAGATTGTCATAATTTCTTACTCTGGTCCTTGACAATGAAAAATTGATAAAAGTGGTCCCTGAGTTTGTCTATCGTAAATCATTTTGGTCATTCCATGAAAATTTTGTCAATATCCTTGTTAAATTGTCACTTGAGCGACAACAGTCGACTTTTTTAAGGGTGTGTTTGAGAAACCAACCCCTCCACTTAACGAGGATAGTGACAAATTTTGTTAATAAAACTATTTAATTCATTTTGTGAAATTTTTTTTAATATTCTCATTAAGTGGAGAGGGTGGTTAGACAAAAATATCCTTAAAAAGGTGGTCACGCGATCGCTCACGTGACAATTTAACGAGGATATTGATAGATTTTTCACAAAATGACCAAAATTATTTACGATGTTATTTACGATGGACAAACTCAAGAATCACTTCTATCTATTTTTCATTGTCAATGACAAAGTGAGGAGTTATGTCAATCTCAGGAACCATTTTGGCTAAAAACAGTTGGTTTGACAAAAATATACTTAAAAATGTGCTCGTACATGGTCTCTCACGTGACAATTTAATGATGGTGTTGACAAATTTTTCAAGAATGACCAAAATAATTTACAGCGGACAAACTCAAGGACCACCTCTATTGATTTTCAATTTTAGGGATAAAAGTGTGAAGTTATGCCAATGTCAGAGATCATGTTGGCTAAAAAGAAAACAAAAATCATTTTAAGTGGTTTCATTTTTGAGAAATTTTCACATTCTTCCCCTCCCTCACATCATTTGTCTTCATCCATCATTTCCCTTTACATTTTTGTCATATATCTCAAGTATAAAAAATAAACTGAACCCTAAAAACGAAATAGTTATAAAATGATACTTAGTGTGCGTCGTTAATTTGCAAAGAGCACAATAAGTAGGTCAAGTTCTAATTTACCAAGTTGGTTCCTTTCTCACTTTATTATTGGATTTAGAGAGTTTTGCTTGTTCAGTGCAGAACAAATTACCCTAGCTAGGTTAATTTGGTGATAGGAAAGATAAATCACAATGAGATAAAGGTACAAAATATCTCTAGAGATCATGTCACCACCATCCATTTGGGATAAGGTTTTTAGCAATAAGACCATACAACTTGACTTGGCGTTATAATGAAGTAACCTAGCATAAGCCATGAAAACTCTGATTTTTTCCTCCCAACCATCTCTCTATCTTCCAAACTCTTTGCCATGGAAGCCCAAAACCCTAACCTTCCACCCCACAACCTTGCAGAACCTAGGCCACCTTAAAAGAAGTACGTACAAAACACATGCAAATGCAAAAGGCTTTGGCAGTGCGCCACCAGCCACGACAAAGGAAACGCCTACAAGCAAAAACTCAGGCAAAAATGATAACAACGACAGCGATGAGGAAGTTCCACAGGTCGTTTTCGAGAGGATGCTAGTGAGAATTATCGCCGCTGTGGGTCTCCCTTTAGCCACTGGCTTTGCGTTTTTGAAAGTTTTTGATGCGGTTAAGGATAAGCACTTGTGGGATGTGCCACTTTGGCTACCATTCTTGACGACCTTGTTGACTTTTGGGGCTTCGGCTCTTGGGATTGCGTATGGGGCATTGTCTACAAGTTGGGATGCAGAGAAAAAGGGTTCAGTTCTTGGATTGGAAGAAGCCCAAAGCAATTGGGTTGAGATGTGGAGGGAGGAAGATAAGAGTAATAATAGTAATAAATGATGGGTTAATTTTGGCCTATGTAAATTGATAGTTTCACGGTAACTTAAAGCACCATTAGTTAGTTTTTGTTCTCCCCTTAATCCGGTTGTGTAAAATTTTAAGTGAATAAATGATATGATTAATATCATAAATAAATGTACATTATTATTAAATAAACTTATGCGTACGATAATATAAATGAATTAATAATACATGTAGATACGATCACTACTTTAAAATCTACCCGTGTATGTTACCTTGAGTATGTGATGAATTACGCAGTTATTTATTGTTATTTCTATACATTTATTTAACTTCAAATCAACCGAGGACTATCGTTAACTTGCACATTAATCATGAAAAATATTAAACCATTGGATTAAGGAAAATGTTAGTAAATCATGTTTTTAGATTATATTTTGTAGATCACATGAAGTAGCGGTTGATTGTTGAATACATTCTTTAATGATTTAAACGATTAATTCAACCACTGCCGCATCATGTGGTCTACAAAATAGATTCAAGTAGATAGTCTCTAGCATCACCCTTGGATAAGTTTAAAACCTAATTAAGTTGAAAAATACCAGGAATACTATCTTTTTAAATCATATTTTGGTTCTTTATTTAAAAATTTAATAATGTGGTGGTTGATGGTTATATTTATTTTTTAAATCTAAATATGATTTAAGTAAATGATCTATCTAGCATTAAGTTCGTAGATGTATTAACTTACGCTACTATGCTATTAAAATATGAGTTGATGACACTGCAAGTTGTAATACAAGTAGGTGTTTAAGATATGAGGTCTAACAGTACATATGGATAATTGTCGTCTCTTGAGCATATATTATAAAGTTATAAAATGCTTCTAAATTCTCTAACTAATCAGCAATCATATTATATGCTCTAATTAAGTATTATGTTTTCTATTTTCTTATTCCGTGGTTCAATCTGCTAGCTAGAAGAAGTAAAACAAAATACACAACTTAATTAGACAAAACAAACTCAGAAAACAGTAACCAAGCTGTATTAGAAAACTTGGTAACAATACATACCACACAAATAATGCTTAATTAGTGCCGACTATCACATGATGGAAGCATTTTACCAACCGACGACGACGTTTTATGTTCTATGTTGATGTGGTAGAGATCATTAGATTAATCAACGAATATGGTATTAGCAGTTTAATTAATCAACAGGAAGCCTAATGTGATACGTCTACATATTATACCAATCCATCGTAGAATCCTAATTTCTCTGCTGATTGAGACATTTTTTTTATTGTATGTGTTTGCACATATGGAATTCTTCATCGCATTTTATATAATTAATCAATAAGAGTAATGTTATCTCATTTAAAAATATGTGGCTATTGGTACATTAACTCATCAAAACATGCAACTACGGTCATTTTCGTTAATTCCAAAATTTCAGCCGAACTGAATCACGAGCCACACACGTGAGGCTAAATCAAGAGGCAAATACTGTAAACCAAATGAAAAAATTGTAGCAATGGTCCCTCAACTTTCATCCAATTAGAGCAAAGATCCGTCAACTCTAACTCAAGTGCAATAATGGTCCTTCCACCATAACTTTCTTGACGAAAATATGATGGAGTTAATGAAAATGACCATAGCTAAACGTTTTGATGAATTAAGCGACCAATGCTCAAGAATTTTAGTTGAAAGACCGTTGCTATAATTGAATTGAGTTAAAGCTGTGATCTATAGCTACAATTTTCTCTTAATTGTAGCTATAGATCCCAACTTGAGTAGCAGATCGGCCTTGTTAGTTAAAGGCTAAAAGCCACTCCTTCCTTGTCGTTTTATTTGAATTAATTCAGAGCAAGCTCAATTTATATTTCAAGTGAGTCATGGAAATTATATATTAATTGTAAACTATTAAGTTTAATATATAGTTGAGATAGACATCGGGTTGCACTTCTCTTCCCAATCCTTTCTACAATTAATTATCTTACTCACTCGTTGTCAAATCATTCATGTCAAAAAATCATTCAATTTAAAATTTTTGTTTCTCAATCATAATACTCGACTTTTATTTTGATACGTTCATTGAGATCTATTAAAAATGACATGAAAGTTTTCAAGTTCACAATCAAATATAACGAGTGATTAAAACAAAAATAGTGCACTAAAAAAGAGTGCATCGAAATCACTTTATGCTCAAATATTAATGAAGCTGCTAATATAGTTGATTTTTATTCACTGATTATCCGAGTAAATACTATATGAAAATAAAAAGACAAAATAGCACATCAAAAATAGCACAAAGACTTCTAGATCATATAAAATTCAAGACCAACCACATTTTTCTTTTTTTTTTTTTTCTTTTTTTGGAAGACCAACCACATTTTTTTAACCAAAGTTTATCCCAATTTTACGCACTGTACATTTGATTTCTCTTCTTGATAAACACATCAACTAAATTTTGCCAACCATTTAGCAAATGACACATGCATTGGGATCCTCTTCTGAACTTTTTACGTAATAATATGCAGGCATTGGTGGATAATGAGCTTGGTAGGCCTTGATAAGCTCAGCCATTTCGTCCTTTGGATCTTTCTTCTTCGTTTCCTCCTTCTTTGGCTCCTCTTTCTTCTTCTCCTCCTTTGCCGGTCCGACCGAGACTATCTCCGTCCGGCAAAGCTTCTTCAATCTTCCCACCAAATCCACTGGATCTATGTCCCCTGTGACCGTCAGTTTCTTGTCCTTCATATCTATAGAAATTGAATCAAGCCCTGCAAACAGAAAATTCCGGTCACAAAATTAAATTAGTTCGTCACTCAAACAGACATGGATTCGAACTTGAGTGCAGACCAGCAAATTGCTTTAACTAACTTGGCTACGCCTAAGTCTTCTAATTCGAAACTATTGAAATGGGAGTGAAAAAGAGAGTAATATGGCCATGGAATTTATACCTTCAAGCCCCGAGACGGCCCTCATGGCTTTCTTCTTACCCTTCTCGTCGTATAATTCCAATTTCAACACTACTTTCTGTAATGAAACAAGATATTAGAATTTAGACTCACAAAAAATTATAGTCACAAAAAAAATAAGCAAGGTCAAAATTCAGAACCAAGTGACAAATTAGTGTAAAAAAAAGTATGGGTATCCAAGATTTTCGAAAAATTAAGTTTTGGGTTTACCCAAAAGTAGCATCATCAGTCATGAAAGCATATCTTTTATGTAAAAAAATCACATAAAAAGTTGTCTGCAGAAAGTGAACCCTAATTACCTTCATTTTTCTGTGGAGCTCGACGGATCTGACAGCAAGAAGTTGAATCCAAAACTTTAAATATTTCAGCAGAATCCAAAAGATTAAGAAAATAAAAGGAGATTATATTATGGTAGAAGTAATTAAGAGGGAGAAAGACGTTGAAAGTGTCTTGGTGAAGTGAGGAGTCCTTGGGGGATTGCAATTTATACTGAATAATTGAAGGTAGGAAAGAGAGGAGGAACTTACGAAGGAAGGAGCTGAGTCAACGCAACTAGTCAATAGTCTAAACGCTAGAAGTTCAGTCTACGGTCAACAAAATCATGTGCTAATTTCGGCTGCAAGAGAAAAGTAAATCAATTTTAATATTATCGGCATCATCGTCATCATGTAATCAAATACTATAAGCTTTAAGAGCTCATTTGTGAGTGATTTTAAAATAAGGGGCACTTTGATTCAGGTCCAAAAAATTCAGCTGTTTTTGAATTGGGTCCAATTTTATTTCATTTTCTATTACACCTGTTTTGCCCCTGGAATTTTTTTTTTTAATTCTTTAAATTTGAATTTTTAAAATTTTAATCTTCAAATACCTTTATCTACCTGTTTTTTTTAATTAAAAAGACATTATTACAAATCTTATAAGTTTATCAAAAATTAAAAGAAACATTGCTAGAGGTAGATAAAAAAATTTGTGATGTAGGTAGAATCTATGATAGAGGTAGCCTATGAACAAAAACCTATTGTATAGATAGGTAATACAAAATAATCTATGATACAGATAGACTATGAACAAAAACTTATTGTATAGGTAGATAACACAGTTAATTTGTGATATATAGGTAGATAAACACAATTAATCTTATATAGATTATCAACAAAATATGTAATATATAGGTAGATAAATACAATTATTCATGATACAGGCACAGTATAATATAAAAAGATAAATAAATAAATAAATGACAAGTGATATAGGTAGATAAAAACCAAAAAAAAATCGTGAAGAAAAATGATATTGAGGGAGGAAACACTAGAGAAAATGCTAATTCGATAGAACTTAAAAGTTAAAAAAAAAAACATATATATATAAAAAGGAGAATGAAGCCCAAAATATATATAGATATATATGAGACGAAGAACCCAAAACACAAGATTGACTAATACAAAAAAAAAAAATTTAAAAAAAAAAAAAAAAAAACCAATCAAATGTATATTGATCATCCTTATGAAAGGAGGAGCAAAAGAATAATATTATCATAGAAGACTACTGGGAAAAATAACAGAGGAAGAGAAAGATATTGTGAGGGAGAAACAAGAAAAGAGAAATGAACGATTTGGGGAAGGAGAAGAAAAAAAAAGGAGATTTAAATCCCTAATCCTATAATTAAGGATAAGATTAACATTAATCACAAACTTAAAAAAAACAGTAATTACTTAATTGGTCAATTTAAGGGTAAATTTGGCAAGAGAATACAAATAAGCTTATGTGGACAATGAATCACTAGACCTAACCTAAAAATTAAATATAATTGGACTATAACAAATAATGGCTCATAAAATTGGACTCATATTAAGTTTCCCCTTAAAATAATTAAAGTTGTTTATTGTGAAATTAATTTTAGAAGTATTTTAAGTGTTTTTTTGGAAGAAACATCAGATATGTGATTCTTATTGAAAGCATTTAAAATGTTTTTATAGGATTCTGTTGATCCTAAAAACTATCAAACCTACGTGGCACGTAGACTAAGTAATTAATAAGCTAACTACGTCATTCTGTTATGTGCGGAGCGTGCCAACTCGTCGGCCGGGGAGTAAAATATGTTGATGTGGCATTGAGCGCGCTGCTGACTTCTTGATCTCATGACTGCGACCCAGGAAGTAACACATATCGGCATTCGGGTTCCAGAGCCTGAAGACAAGGCTGCTAGTTTTGCGAAGTTCAAATATCAAATTCAGCTTTCAATGTGCCGAATGTAGTACCCTATAACACCTCACTTCGCCGAGAAGGCTGATGAGATGATGTCACGCCCCAATCCCGACATACGTCCAGAATTGACACGTGACGACACCAAAAATCCGTATCTATCATATTTCACCTCCGAGATATGGGCAAGCACAACTCAATAATCGAATCACATAGTTATTTTTAGTATGCTTTATGGCTACATCTAACCTCCCCGTTAGACTGCCTACGTACCCTAAACAGGGATCAAGCCATTCGTAGTTCGTCATACACAATAATTGACATATAACACAGTCCGATTAAGTCGAAAGGTATAACATTTCTCATTCAATCAATAGAACTTGACAAGCATGAAAATGCTAGACACAAGGTTACATAACAACCCATCTGAAAATCATGATTTCCCCTCCATCACTATATAGGCCATTATGTCACAACATGACACCGCAATTCACAACCTATATCATTTCAAGAACCAACGATGTACAATACCATTCTCTTGCCACATTTATCAACAAGTCTAGTCATAACCATAACCATGGCATCCAACATATCAATCCCACATGACGATTTACTTTTCCACTCCAACCATCACATAATTCATCACGTTTTCCACATAAAATTGCATTTCATAGTGTGTAACATAGTTAAGAATTAACAAAGTACACATTAATCTCTAGAAGTATTAATCAACTAAAATACTCATGATAACCCCACTCATATTCAACGTCATTCCATAATCACATCAATCAATAATGTCAACCATCACATCATCAACAACACATACAACAAGTCGAAGCGCAAATCTAGAGCAACACAATTCAGTTGAAGACTACATCTTTGGAAAAAGGGAAATTTTGGACCACCCAACGGAACCAAGGCATCAAAGGGGATTCCGGACCATCACTCAACGGAATCCAAACAGAACTCAGCTCCAGACCACCCAACCGAATTGAACGGAAGTCCAAGAAACATAACAACGGCTCGAAGGAACAAGACATGATTCAAGCTACTCAATTCCCAAAAACTCAACGAAACGAAACAATATCGAGCGACAAATCCACATCACAATGGGTTATCGGCCAATTACTTGACCTCACATCTCCCAAGCAATTCAATATGCATTTCAATCACATGTCACAACTATTTCCAATACACTAGTCACATCACATTTCACTTCATCTTACCAATCACTATACTTCCAACATTATATCTCAATACAAAGCTTGTAACATATCAAGGAATCACAAAGCATAATATTAATATTTAATTACGTTAATCAATCAGTGAGATAACATATCATTTCACGAATTTAGTTAATGAACTCTACATAATTCCCAATTTGGGTTAAGAATAATAACATGATAATTCTAATTTATTTTCACAATATCGATTGTGGGTAATTCCCATCTACTCGAATTTAGGATTCTAAATCACCTTACGGAATGAACTAGAGCAAGGATTCTGGACCACTCAACGGAATCCAACGACATTGGGTTCCGGACCACTCAACGGAACCAAAATATCAAGCGGTTTCCCATAATCTACCCAAACCTGTCATATGTAAAGTCAATGCCAATATTATGGAATTGGTGCACTGGAAATTCAGGCACTCAGATAAGCTGAGAGGCTCGGGTGAGGGACAATAAAATAAGCATGTGATACGATAATAAAACTAGCCGTCAATCATAATTTATAAACCTTGAATATAAATCTTTCATAAGAAATCAATACCAAACTTTTGAAAACTCCGAGGGAGTCACCCAAACATCCAAAAGTTCATTTCAAACAACCATAACATCTCACATCCATATTCACATACACACAATGAAAGTAGAAGTAGGGCGACACAGTTCATCCAAAGCCTATACCTTTGCAACCATCTCAAACTAAACTCAATGAACTAAGGTGGATACAATCCCGGACCATCACTCAACGGGATCGCGGAGTAAGAGGGATTCCGGACCATCACTCAACAGAACCCAAACCAAGATACGATTCCGGACCATCACTCAACGGAATCCAAACCATGATACGATTCCGGACCACTACTCAACGGAATCGCGGAGTATATTGCATAACCACCAATCAATGAAACAACACATGAATCAAGTTACTCAAGTTATAAAGGCTCAACGAAACAAGAGATGAAATAATGAAACGAGCATTGACACATGTTTCAAAACAACAAACCCATGACAATGGGTTAATGGTCCACCACTAGCCCTCACCTCATCAAATCAAGCCAATCATACAAACAAACCATATTTCTAATATGCACGTCAAATCCCACTTCATATAACTATAACATTGGCTAAATATGAAAATTAACAATTTATAGGAAAAATGATTATAAAACCATTTCATATTCACATATATTAAAGTCACTCACATTTCATCATAACATACCACCTATGTACATCAAACACCTTTCGAATATGCACGCCAATTCACATACCACGATCATCATCAATACACAAACCAAATCATGTTTGATAAACATAGGTCTATGGCTAAATATATACAAATATATATATATATATATATAATCACATTTCAATAGAATCACATTATAAGACCAAGTCAAATTCACCGATGATACCAATATAAGAAATCAAGGTAATGACCATATCACATATGTGCAAGTCACTCTCTAACCAATGTAGGCCCATTAGACTTCACTTAAGTCTCCCCTAGTACTAATTTTATTATTTAGAACGTTCCGAGACATGTTGACCACCATTCAACTCTCGGTCAACGAGGGGGTCCACAACAATCCGCAAATCAGATTTATGATTCATAACTTCCCAAAGTCCACATTATGCTTCGAGGATAACATACTAAAGTTTCATTATGATCCAATGGTCGAATTGTTGTCAATCACACAAACAAGTGGCGGTACAAATTGATCACCACACCCAACAATTGAATCTTTGGCAACCAAGCTAGACATAGGTTCACATGATCACTAGAAGGTATTTGAAACCTAGACAACACTCGTGAACGATTCCACGCACCGCCACACGCAGTGGAAGTCAAGATGGAGGGTTTACAAACCCCGAATTTCAACATTAACTAGATGAGCTCAAATTTACATGGTAGCTAGAGCTCAACAAGGGAAACACTTTTCACAACTAGACCGATGATAAATTCTAACCGGAAACCGTCCAATTTCACCGGAGAAAACCGGATTTCTAGGTGTTCTAAACACCCAACTCTAAAATGAATACGAAAGTACAAACTAAGCATACCCACTTGAAGATTATGAAGAGTAGATGAAGTTTCATACCTCACTCGAAGGAAATCGTTCCCGGAATCGCCGGAAAAATGATAAAACCGCCGGAAAAGTCGTGGACTTTGCGACCTCGACCTGCAAAAATGGAAAAGAAATGGGGAAATCTAAAATCACAAAAATGTAGGGCTCGTCAAGAGCTTTCCATGGACACCAAGATCATCCAAAACGAAGCTCGGATGAAAAAGATACAAGCGGGTCAAGTTTGGTGGGTTTATGGGTCAATTTTCCCCCTAAAACGGGTTAGTGCAGTTTCCATTTCCCATTTTCAGAAAACTTTCCTTTTCTGGAGGTCCCCCCCATTTATAGCATTTTGGTAATATTACCAAAATGCCACCAACTTCAAACGACTCTAACTTCTCCGTTCAGACTCGGAAATAAGATCTGTTTACGCCTACGCGCTCATGGAATCAAACTCTACCTAACCAATTCAAGAGTTGACCGAAACGGTCGAGAAAATTGGAAATGACTAAAGTACCCCTCACTTCGTTTTCTTAAATTTGGAGAAATAAAGAACTAGTTCCAATCAAACCTTCGAAATACGTCAAGAATAAAATAAAATAAAAATTTTGGGGACGGGATATCACAGATGACCTCTACCAGCAAGGACTCGAAAATCTTTGTCCGAGACTTGAAAAAAAATAACCAAAGCAGTGCTATTTATCCAAATTGAAAATATGTTGGCAGAAAAAGAAAATAAAAATCTCAAGATGATTGAGAGGTTTGCACAGGATAATTTGTGTGTTGAATTAAAGGTGCCTAAATGTTGGCTGCGACTCTCTATTAATAGCATCCATATCTTCCAGATGACTGACTTTTCTAACAAAATAAAAGCCTAACTAAGCTTATCACATCACATCAGAAGCCTAGCCCACCTAAGCTTCTTACCTCATCATCAAAACTCTTGCAGTACCCTTTATCCCATGCATACATAATAAAATGGAATATAATCCTATCGTTGATGTTTTATCCATGGCACATTTATCAAATCCATCCAATATAATCTCCAACTGATGCATTTCATGTGGCCAACATCAAAAAGCATATACCATTTATACGTATATGATAAATATTAGGTTTAAATAATTTAATATAGGTTCAAATATTAGGTTTAAATAATTTAATATATTACTAATAGATAATGCCATGATTAAAATCACAATATTATTTCTCAATAATAACTAAAGATCATTTCAACCATTTTATCATTCGACGGTCTAAATGTCGATGGTGTAATTTTGGGTCCAAACAGATTCACTTGGATTTTTACAAGAAGTTGGTTTCAAAAACATTTCTACCTAAAGCGCTTTCAGTTATTTTAAAATCACTTCTAAATGAGACCTAAGAAACGGTGTTATTAGTAATCTCTCATTGCCAAACGACACCGTAATGGCTTCAAACACTTTTTGAAAAGTTTAATGGTCTTTGAAAAGTATGTGCAATCATAGTGTTTGTTTCCTAATTCGGGAAGCAGCCAATGTTAATTCTGAGTCGTTAGATTTGCATGAACAATTTTTTGGAACGGTTCTAATTTCTCGCGGGTCATCGTTGTTGTTAGGTCTTCCGCATCCCCCCAGACACCTTTTCTTTATCTCTACGATCTCCAAGCGTTATTTCAGATTATGTCAAGTGAGAAACTGTAGAGGGAGACTTGAGTTGGGACTTTGGTTTGGTACAATATTGTCATTATATATGACTCCAAGCATGGAGGAATTCAACAATGGAGAAATTCTTGGATACGAATAATTGAACCGTAGCGCAACTTTTCACAATTAGAGTTGATTGTGTGATATGTAGTTTGACCTTTATTGTGAGTCGTTGTTGCCCATACTCAAGAGTCTCTCTTTGTGACAAGACAAATTTTAGTTTCTTTTGGAATTTATCTGTCGGATCGCGTGACCATGCAATTACACACTTAAAAAAAAGTCCACACGCAAGACTCAAGAGTCTCTCTTTGTCCTCTCACAATCAGAACCAAGTGAAAATTAATTAAATTTAACATTATTTATATCATCATGTAACCAAATATTAGAAGCTTAAGAGCTCGTTTGGAGGTGTTTTTGAAATGATTGAACTCGCTTTTCTGTGAAATTAATTTTTAGTTTCCAAAACTTAAGGTGTTTTTCAAGGATCTACTTGGATTTTTACAAGAAATTGGTTTCAAAAACACTTTCATCTAAAACATTTTTAATCATTTTAAAATCACTTCCAAACCAAACCTAAGAACTGTGTTATCAGGAATCTCCCGTTGCCAAACGACACCGTAATGGCTTCGAACACTTTTGGAAAAGTTCAATGGTTTTTGAAAAGTATCTGCAATCATACTGTTTGTTGGAACCAACATTAATTCCGAGTCGTCGGCTTGATGAACAGTTTTTTGGCACGTTTCTAGTTTCTTGTGGGTCGTCGTCGTTGGCAAGTCTCCATATCCCCCACAGCCACCCTTTCTTTATTTCTACGATCTCCACGCGTTATTTCAGACCATGTCAAGTGAGACACTCTAGAAAAGGGCTTGGGTTGGAACTTTGGTTTGGTACAATATATGACTCCAACTATGGAGAAATTCTTGGATACGAAAACTGACTTGTAGGGTAGCTTTTCACAATGAGAGTCGACCTTGTGATATGTAGTTCCACACTGACTATTAGCGATTGTTGCCTGTTCTCAAGAATCTCTTTTTGCGACAAGGTAGATTCTAACTTTTTTAGAATCTACCCATCAGATCACGTGTCCATGCAGTTACATACACGTAAAAAGAGTCTGTATTCAAGAAATTAAGAAAATAAAAGGAGATTATATTATGGTAGAAGAAATTAAGAGGAAGAGAGACGTTGAAAGTGTCTTGGTGAAGTGAAAAGTCCATGGGGGCCGGGACTGCAATTTATACTGAATAATTGAAGGTAGGAAAGAGAAGAAGAACTTACAAAGAAGGAACTGAGTCAACGCAACTAGTCAAGAGTCAAGACGCAAGAAGTTCAGTCTACGGTCAACAAAATCATGTGCTAATTTTGGCTGCAAGAGAAAATTAATTAAATTTTAATATTCTTTACATCATCATATAATCAAATACTGGAAGTTTAAGAATTCGTTTGAAAATACTTTTGAAATGAGTGAAATAGCTTTTTGCGAAATTCATTTTGAGTTTTAAAAGCACTTTAAGTAATTTTTGGAAGAAATATTAGACATGTGCTTCTTACAGAAAGTAATTAAATTATTTTTTTAGGATCTACTTTAATTTTTACAAGAGATTTGTTTCAAAAATATTTTCACATAAAACATTTTCAATAATTTTAAAAGCATTTCTAAATAAGGTCCAAAAAACATTGTTATCATCTCCCACTGCCAAACGACACCGTAATGGCTTTGAACACTATATGAAAAATTCAATGGTTTTTAGGTTTTTGAAAAGTATTTGCAATCGTAGTGTTTGTTTCCTCCTTCCGGGAAAAAGCCAGTGTTAATTTTGAGTCGTTGGCATTTTGCTGAACAGTTCTTTGGAACGATTCTAATTTCTCGTGGGTCATCGTTCTTGGTAGGCCTTTAGCCCAATTAAAAGTTAAAACAAAGGTTACTCAAGCCTAACCCAAGTGCAGTAATGATCATTTCATCACAATTCTTTTTTATGAAAATTTGATGAAGTTAACGAAAATGATTATAACTGCATGTTTGATGAGTTAAAGCGATCAATGCTCAAAAAATTTTAGTTGAGAAATTATTGTTCTGATTGAATTGATTTAAAGTTTAGATTTATAGCTGAGATAGACATCGGATTGCATTTCTTTCTCTTCCTCGTCCTTTCCACAATTAATTGTTGCGGTGTAAAACATCATTCAATTTAAAATTTTTGTTTACCGATCGTGATACTCAACTCTTATGTATTCATTGAGATCTATCAAAAAGGACATGAAAATTTCCAAGTTTACAATCAAGTATAACGAGGGATTAAAATGAGAATAGTGCACTAAAAAATGATAGCATCGAAATCATTTTATTCTCAAATATTAAATATTAATGAAATTGCTAAGACAACTGATTATTATTCACTGATTATCCGAGTAAATACTATATAAAAGATATACAGAGTAGCACATCAAAAATACCACAAACACTTCCAGATCATAGAAAATTCAAGACCAACCACACTATTTTAACCAAAGTTTTATCCCAATTCACCCACTGTACATATGATTTATCTTCTTGAAAAAACACCGTATCAACTAAATTTTGCCAACCATTTAGCAAATGACACAAGCATTGGGATCCTCTTCTGAACTTCTTACGAAATAATATGCAGGCATTGGAGGATAAAGTCCTGGGTAGGCCTTCATAAGCTCAATCATTTGGTCCTTTGGATCTTTCTTCTTCTCCTCCTCTTTCTTCTTCTCCTCCCTTTGCCGGTCCGACTGAGACTATCTCAGTCCGGCAAAGCTTCCTCAATCTCTCCACCAAATCCACTGGATCTATGTCCCCTGTGGCCGTCAACTTCTTGTCCTTCATATCCAGAGAAATTGAATCAAGCCCTGCGAACAGAAAATTCCGGTAACAAAATTAAATTAGTTCGTTACTCAATAGATGCGGATTCGAACTTGAGTGCTCTTACTAACTTGACTACGCCTACGTCTGCTAATTCAAAACTGCTGAAATGGGAGTGAAAAAGAGAGTAATATGGCCATGGAATTTATACCTTCAAGCCCCGAGACGGCCTTCATGGCTCTCTTCTTACACTTGTCGCCGTATAATTCCAATTTCAACACTACTTTCTGTCAGAAAAAATAAGCAACGATCAAAATCAGAACCAAGTGACAAATTAGTATAAAATAAAAAAAAAAATAAAAAAAAGTGAAGGTTAGACAAGATTTTCCAAAAGTAAGTTTTGGGTTTACCCAAGAGTAGCATCATCACTCATGCATGCACATCTTTTATGTAAAAATCACATTAAAAAGTTGTCTGCAGAAAGAGAAACCCTAATTACCTTCATTTTTCTGTGGAGCTTGAGTGATCTGAGAGCAAGAAGTTGAATCAAACACTTCAAATATCTCAGCAGAATCCAAGAAATTAAGAAAATAAAACGAGATTATATTAGTAATTAAGAGAAAGAGAGACGTTGAAAGTGTCTTGCTGAAGTGAAGAGCCCTTGGGGGACTGCAATTTATACTGAATAATTGAAGGTTGGAAAGAGAAGAAGAACTTACAAAGAAGGAACTGAGTCAACGGGCAACTAGTCAAGAGTCAAGTTGCAAAAAGTACACTCTACGGTTATCAAAATCACGTGCTAATTTCGGCTGCAAGCGAAAATTAATTAAATTTTGATATTCTTTACAACATCATCATGTAACCAAATACTAGAAGCGTAAGAGTTTGTTTAGAAGTATTTTTGAAATGACTGAATTTACTTTTTGTGAAATTAACTTTTGGTTTACAAAATTTAAAATGTTTTTCTAAAATTTACTTGAATTTTTACAAGGGATTAGTTTTAAAAATATTTTCATCTAAAACGGTTTAAGTTATTTTAAAACCAAACGAGGCCTAAGAACTATGTTATCAGTAATCTCCGGCTGCCAAACGACACCGTAATGGCTTCGAACACATTTTGAAAAGTTCAATGGTTTTTGATAAGTATCTGCAATCATAAGTGTTTGCTGGTTCCTTCCGTGAAGTAACCAACGTTAATTCTGAGTCGTTGGTTTAATGAACAAATTTTTGGAACGACTCTAGTTTCTTGTGGGTCGTCGTCGATGGTAGGTCTCCATATCCCCACGGCCACCTTTCAAGCCTTGAAAGTGTAAAATATATATAGTTAGTCCTTTAAAATTACTTTTCCTCCCACACGTCTTTTTTATTTTTTTAATATTTATGTGCTCTTCTTAAGGGCACCTCTAACAAAGAAATCAAACTATAAATAAATATCAAAAAATTAAAACGAGAAGTAAAATAGAGTTAAAAATACTAAACAAACACACAATACGTGCATTAATTGGAAAGTCAAGACCAACAGATAGTACTTTTTCTTGGGTCGGACCAGATGCACGAGTCACCGTTCAAACAGAATCGTCATAATGAGAGTCGACCCTGTGATACGAAGTTCCACACTCATTGTGAGGGGTTGTTGCCCGTACTTAAGAGTCTTTATTTGCGACAAGGCAAATTTTAACTTTTAAAGTGTCTACTCTTCGATTCATGTGGCCATGCAGTTACATACACATAAAAAGAGTCCGTACCCAAGAGTCTCTTTTTGCGACAAGGCAAATTCTAACTTTTTTTTGTCTACCCATCAAATCATGTGGCCATGCAATTACACACACATTAAAAAAAAAAACCCCATACACAATGGTCTTTCTTTACGACAAAGCAAATTCTACTTTTTTAAGAGTTCCTTTCGGACCACGTGCTCATGTGCTCAAAAGTCTCTACTTACAACAAGGTAAATTGTAACTTTTTTAGGATCTCACACACACAAACAAGGCCCCTGCATTGCATTTTCTTCCGTCCTTGTATGTGATCCCGTCAGCTATTAGACAAATAAAAACTCTCTTTCTGGTAGGGATGCATCACGGTCATAGTGTGAACGGTATTTTTAATGTTTCTTTTATTTCTTAAATAATTTGATTAAGGGTTAGTGTCACACGGGTGGAAGGTATAGTGTCCGCTAGATAGCCTATGTCTTTTGCAGGGTTACTACTTCTGCATCTCTGCATCTGGTATATATACCATATCCTCTAGTTTTAAGATTCTCACTGCATTAATCGAAGCTAGTAACATGCTTAATTTGAGCAGGATATAAAAAGTTATTATTTGATATACGACAGGCTTAAATTCGGAGTCCGAGGATCCGTATGCGTATACAAGTAGTTGCACGTAAGAATTTTGAAAAATTATGTTTACACCTAACTTCTGTTTTTCAACACCCATATAATTTGGACACTCAAATTTTTCTTCACCTTTCTTTGGACACCTAAAATAATTTTTAAAATATTTCAAAATTGCCCTTTTACTTAATCAATTTTTTTTTCTTTCTCTGTACACTCATCTCCTCTATTTTTTATATTTCATCTCTTTCTAATATAATTCATGGCATCTTTGTGTTCATCAAGCATACTCCACTTCTTGATAAAACCTATCAAACTTCTCCCTGGACTCAAACATTTCTCACACACCCCTGTGATTATCCTTATATTTATGTTTTCTTTCCATTTAATTTTCGTTTACGAAGATTTTCAACGTGCTAATAGTCAAGTTACGTTTAAAAATCTCTTTAAGTAAAAAATAATAGCCGATTCGTGCGCTTGAGATTTTGCCTTCTTTTCTTTTAGATATCTACACCAACCTTGGAGTTTTTGAAAAATACAACGTAGTCGGCAAAGACACTCAATAGAAAAATAAAAAAATACTTCATTTGATAAAAGAGATATAAGGACACTTAATAATGTAAACATCATGCTTCATTTCGTATGCCAATTCCAACAAAAAAATGAAGAGGTATAAGTTATATGCAAGATCTAATCTATAACATCCCACATCGTCCAGGGGAGTGAATCATGTAAGCCTTATATGTATATTCTTATCTCTACCTAGCACGAGGCTTTTTGAGAGCTCACTGGCTTCAGGTTCCATGAGAACTCTGAAGTTAAGCGAGTAACGCGCGAGAGCACTCCCATGATAGGTGACCCACTGGGAAGTTCTTGTCTGAGTTCCCAGAAACAAAACCGTGAGGGCGTAGTCGGGGTCCAAAGCGAACAATATCATGCTACGATAGTGGAGCGGGCCTAGGATGTGGTGGACCCCGGGTCGGGATGTGACATAATTATTGTAAAATTTTATTTTATGAAAACTAATGAAAATGGTTTAAAAACTTTGAGTTTTAACGATAAGAACAAAATAAAGGGTAAAGTGAATTGTACCAGGATTGACTTTTTAGTGTAAACATATGGATTTTCGTTAAAGTGAACAATACCAAGAGTTTTTCATTAAAATTCTTTTTTATTTTTATTTCTAAATACAAAATCAAACCGTTGATTCTTCAAACTATTAAAACAAAAATTCTAAAAATTAAGAAACAAAATGGCGTGGAAAGCAAGATGTGGTGGGGTTGGCTGTCTAAAATATATGGAAAAATCTAGAGAATCTTAACGAAAAGTTTTCGGTATTGTTCACTTTAACGAAAAATTATATTTTTATACTAAAAAGTCAATCCTGGTACTATTCATATTACTCTTTATTTTATTTTTAACGTTAAAACTCAGAAATTTCAATTCATTTTCATTAGTTTTCCTAAAAATCTATGGTCCATTTGCTCTCTATGTATTAACTTGAATGAGTGGCCACAAACTCGGCCACATGATATTTCACGCAAAACCCTGAGCTCCCAGTCCAAAGACCATGTGTCTGCTTCATTGGAGTCCCTATTTTGCAAACCCAAATTAAATCAAATCTTTTTCTCGACAATCCACAATCTTCTGTTAACCTTTTAAGGTTTGGTTGGTAAAAATTGAGAGGTGATGCACTGGTTCCTGGTTCACACAAGTCCACTGTTACCACAAACAACCAAAATTAAATTAACTTTTGTGGATGGGAACAAAGTTTTATGAACATCCCGATTACGATGACATGATGGACTCCGAAATTAATGTGTGTCGGTCAATTTTAAAGATGACAAAATCATAATGTGAAAGTGATGTGATGTGTAAAAATTATGAATAAATTAAAAAATAGTATAAAATATAGTAGAGTGCTCAATGTCCAATGAGTGTGATGAACCCTTAGTAAATGTATGTACGAGAAATTAGAGCAACTAAATATCTACAGTGAAAGTACACAATGTACCACAACAAAAAGTGCTAATTACAAAATTACGAATCACCCCTATACTAATGAGGGAATATTATGCCTTTACGTCTCGACATCAAGGATTCTAAAGCCTATTAAACTCGAGTCGAGATGTGTCATTGTAGCTCTTCCCAAGAGTGATTTATGTACATCATTCTTCATCTTATGCACGTCGTTTTATTTGATTTGTTTAATTAAAAAAAAAAAAGGGGAGAGCATTGGGTGAGAAAAATTGTGTATAAAGCAATCAAATCATGATCATCCAAGTTCAACATGGTTTCCTTCTCCTTTTGGTGAGGAAGTCTACTCATCTCATGTTCTCGTAGTTGGTCACTAATTCGGTATGTACCTTAATTGGGTCACTCAACTTAAACATTTTGTTCACGTGTTAATTTGCTAAATCATATCATCTTTCCCTACTTGGAACATCCGTTGCACTTAATTTGTTGGTCGCTTTTGATAAATAGGCAAAGTTGTTCATGTTTAAGACTTTTAATCCTATTTTTACTCTTAAAATTTTAATGATTGAAGGGGAGTTTGAATATGTATTTTGTCCAAATGTTGTCTCAAGAAAATTTTAAACGGAATTTTAGCTTTCAGCATTCCTCGAGATGTCTCAAGAGGGATCACAGGCAACAACTCCTTGCTCCAGCTTGGAGTTGGTGGAGCAAGGAGTTGGTGGCAGCCCATTTCCTCCTTCCTTCTAGCCTCCCGCCCGTCTTCCCCTTGCCCTCCTCCTTTCCCTTCACCACTCTGTTTCTTCTCTTTCACATTATTAATAATAATTTTTTTTTTTAATCTTATTTCCCAAATTTTCCTAAAAATGGAAAGAACCAATCCGTCAATCTCATGACCGTAAACGTGGCGAGCTACTATTGGATACCTGCACACCCACCTAAATCTCCGCCGCATCCAACAATCCCCGAGTCCTTATATAAAATTTCCGCCGCCTCCAGAAGAGCCGCGGCTTCCTTCATCAAAAAAACCCGAATCCGACCATTCCGCAATTTATGGTATCCAAAAACCCGAACCTGCCAGAGGGCTTGTACTTGGATCCGGACGTAAACGGCATGGCGTTGCCCGGACTCGGGCCGTTCGCCCCGGTCACTGCGACGGCGTCAACGACCTCGTCTTCGGCGGAGGATCTCAGCAAGAAGATTCGGAAGCCCTACACTATTACCAAGTCCAGAGAGAGCTGGAGCGAACCGGAGCACGACAAGTTCCTCGAAGCCCTCCAGCTGTAAATTTAAATTCTCTTAATTTCATAATTTCTTTAATTATTTTTTTGTTTAATTAGCTTCACAATTCTCTTAATTCTTCAATTCTGTATATGTTACATATGAATTTAGGGGGATAGAGTTTTACGAATTGGGTGTTGAAATGTGGGGAAAAAAATGGTGTAGATTTTGTGTGTTGAAATTTGTAAGATTTGTTTGGTTGATGAGAAAATTTAGGAAAGGAAGAAAAAAGGAGAAGTTTCAGGAATGTGGAAAAAGAGTAGGAATTTAGTTTTGAATTGGGTTTAAAATGTGGGAAAGAAATGGTATAAATTTTGTTTGTGTTTTTGAGGTTTGTAAGGACTTGTTTGGTTGTTGAGAAAGTGTAGGACTTTAGTGGAAAAAGAGTAGGATTTGTTTGGTTGTTGAGAAAGAGTAGGATTTAGTAGGAAAAAAAGAAGATAGAAGTTTTGGGAATGTGGAAAAAGAGTAGGATTTTAGTGGCAATTGATTTTCTCAACAATAAATTGTATTATTATTTGTTATGATGCTCAGCCCATTTGAGTTTAAGCTCAATTTGGTATAAATTTTTGGGTTATTCCCTAATTTTGTTAATGTTCCCTCTGTTGTACTCAGCTTCGATCGCGATTGGAAAAAGATTGAAGCTTTCATTGGGTCAAAGACAGTCATACAGGTTACTTTTCTTGATTCGTTCTATAGTTTCCTATGCAAGAGGAAGACTGCTTGAGTTTCGATTATCACCAACTTATGCTTTTGATTTAGTCTTATGTCTACAAATTCATCAATTAGGAAAGAATGAACTCCCTTACTCATAAGAAGGATTCTTTTTGCAGATACGTAGTCATGCACAGAAGTATTTTCTGAAGGTTCAAAAGAATGGGACAAGCGAGCATCTACCTCCCCCTAGGCCAAAAAGGAAAGCTGCTCATCCGTATCCTCAAAAAGCTTCAAAAAATGGTGTGAATAGTTTCTGTTTTGTGTATCCTGTTTTTCATATGACAAAGTCTGTACAACCCTTGCTCATATGTGCTATGTTTTCCAGCTTTGGCACTTCCGCGGGTATCCGGGTCATGTCTATCTTCATCTGCTTTACTTGAATCTGGGTTTAATCAAAGGCCAGATTCATCATCAATGCTTATGAGTCCCATCCCTGGCCCTGTAGCCCCTTCTTGGACTAATGGTTCTGTGCAATCAGCCAATCCATCTCATGAGTCCAAAGGTGCAACTATTAAATAAGTTAATTCGTCACAATGACTTGATCTCAGTGTACATTAATGTTGTCGTTCACAAATTGATGATTTCTTTTTCATGTGGTAGGTGTGTCGGGGCCAGCAACTGTGCAGAACAACAGTTGCAGCACCACAGAAAGCACCCCTAAAGCTCAACCAGTTGGTGGAACAACTGATCAAGTGAACCATAGCCATGCATTGAGAGGTGAGGCTTCAGTCTTCCTGTTTGCAGTTTTTTCTCAGCCGACAACTTTAGTCACGTAATGATTCTAATTCTTTGATATTGAATTTGAACTCTGTCACCTTGAAGTGGGATATATTCTGGCAAGAACATGGAATTTCATTCTTGTATGTGCGCACAGATTTTCTGTTTCAACATATAATTGGGTACTCAGTATATCAAACTTTTAGGAGATAAACACAGCTATGCGTATGTTTCCTTCATTTGTTCTGTTAAACACCGGAAAAGTTCACATCATTGTTGTCATGGCCTTGGTCTGCATTTTTGTATGTGTCATAGACAAGGAATTGCACTATTTATGTACTCTCTTCTCTGGATAAGTCTACATGTCTAACGGCTTGTCACAGTTGGAACCAGTAATGAATCTGGATTTTCATTAGCAATGCACAGTTGCAACTTTTGAATTTGTATGTCACCCGTTTTGTTTGCTGTGTGCTGTGTGCTGTGGCCTGAGATAGATTACAAATTTATAGCTAGAAAAAAGTGTTTTTCCATGAATATGACACTTATTTGTTTTATGCAGTTCTTCCCGACTTTACTCAAGTATACGGATTCATTGGCAGTGTCTTTGACCCCAATGTTACAGGTCATATGCAGAATCTGAAGAAGATGGATCCGATAGATGTTGAAACGGTACTTCCTTTCTCCTTTCTGACCTCGTGTGCAATCACTTTTAAGTTTTGACTGTAGTCTATATGTTTGTATGTTGTGTTCGGTTACTGCCTTGTATAGATTTACAATTTTCTTTTGTAATTGTAATTGGCTTGTGATCTTATTGTTTTTCTTTGGCTCCTCTTCAGGTATTACTGTTGATGCGAAACCTGTCCATGAATTTGACCAATCCTGATTTCGAGGATCATGTAAATTTCCGTTCCACTAACCTCTGATTTATTCTTAGCTTTGCTTTTACTTTTGGAGGAAGATTGATCATAACAAGCTATAGTTTATTTAGTTGATGATCTCAGCAAGTATATTGATGAACTTTTAAATTGGATCCAGAGACAGTTGCTTTCATCCTACAAGATGGATGCAGATACAGGGAATCTCAGTGATGCAACTAAAGGCCGTTGTGACAATCAACATGAGAAAGTTGCTTAAGTGGTAGTTCTGGAACTTGGAAGCTTTCTTCTCATCCCGTTGGCAGTGCTTGAATTTCAAATCTGATCTTTGCCCAACTGGTTTTGGCATCCAGCAGATGAAACGGCAACTATTAGAAAGTGTCAGGATTTCATCTAGGTACTGACTCGTCGTGATACTGCGTTGTAAGTGTTGTGAGCTCGTCGACCACATAACATGTCACTTGATATGGCATTTTGCTGTGGTTGTATACATCAAGATACAAGTAATGGGTTTCGGTAGTTAGTTCAAGTTAGGTGAATGGTATTTTGTACATCCTGTTGTATTCAAGTTTTCGTTGTAGATTATGCGATGTTGGCGCAGTATTTGCACGCCTGTTTGAATTCCTCTTGAAATTGGATACGTCCGAATTGCTGTATGCTATAATCTCGGTTTTTTGTGTACAATAATCGCACCAGAAGCCCTTGTGGCTTGGGCGCGATTCCTAGTCATTCATCTGGCATCTCAAACCATTCTCCGGCGGTTTTCGGTTCAACTTGAAATAGTTTTCACAACAGAATACAAGTACTAAATTTTAACGAACAAAATCGAGCCAGAATCGTAAAGATAACTTTTCTCCCCCTTTTCTTTAAGCTTCTTAAGCTGCTGTTCTATTTTCGCCTTTTACGTGTCGTTGCTTTCCTTGTACAGAGTCATATTTCAGTAGAAACTAATAGTCAAACTTAAAGTGGACACCGAATATTTACAGTCGCATCATCTACAGATTGGTAGAATCAACGTATAAGCTGATGCCGTAAAGATGTTCGTTAACTGCTTTGTTTCTCATAGGTTGTCCGAGTATGGCCGGCCAAGGTAGAAGCCTGTCCCCGCCTTGCGCTGAGTTTCATCCAGAGGGGTATTGAAAGTCAGATCATCGGTGCTCCCATGGACACGAAACCCTGAAAGCACCAAAAGCAACGGAAACAAATATTACTACTAGATCATACTTTTCCGAATTATGACAGCGGGTAGAAAGCTCGAAAGAGATTCGATGCTAAAATATCAGATTAACTAACTTCCCACATCGTACCTAGATCTGGCATTTCGAAAGTTCCGTGACTTGGTGACTGGTAGTTCAAAGGAAAATCTTGAGTAGGGCCAAACTCCTGCAAGTAACGAGATTGATCACAAGGAAAATGAGCCATTGCACCTCTGGGACACCCGCTAAGTTGGTGTTGTGGAATCCTTCCTGGAACGTGCATCTGCTGCAGTTGCTGGTGTTGTTTTGCAAGGGAGTGATGGACAGTACTGGGGAGTATATTAGTAGAGAAAGGATGGTGGGATGGGACGGAGGCCTTGCGAGCTTGAGCTGGTTGAGAATCTAATGGACAAAAAGATGTTTGTTTCGTCTGTCTTGATTGTATGGTTCGTACCCAAGGAAATGTTGCAGGACTTCTGCATGCCTGCAGTTCTTGACTGTGACAGTAAGTACCCCACGCCAGTGACAACATTATACGAATTACAGAAGGAAGTGGAATCTTCAGAACTCAGTTGAGTAGATTTTTCATCTTTGAAAATATTCAAGCCTGTTAGATTCGTAGAAATAGCAAACGGTGAACTTGAGTTTACCCCATCAGCTTTGACTGGACTTCCTTCACTTGTGTTATTGTCCTTTTCGGGTGTAAACTTGAAGTCATCCGCTGTAATTAGGCTGTCCTCATCAGGCAAAAGAAGCTCAATGGGAAAACTTTCCTGTATCATCAATGCAGCTTGACAGGATTGTGTATCAACCCTGGGTCAAATGGAACACCGGATCTCATGTTTTCGAGCAAATCATTAGAGACCAACTGATTTTCCCTGCTCTTACTTTGCTCACCAGAGCTTGAAAACAGCATGTTTTCACAATCCAGCCAAATGAGTGCATATTCGTCAATAGGAAGTGGGGACTTGCATGGTTCTGAAACATCATTCCTTGCTGACCTTTCTAAAGAGCTTTGCTGAATTAAAGAAGTTGCATCAGTTGATTGCAATCCCTTCCCAGAAACTATACCATATGATGGTTCTCGGGTCAAGTCCTTTGACACTCCATGAGCTATAGATTCTGATCCAGGGGCAAATTGAACACCCAATCTGAGTTTTTCTACAAAATCATCAGAAACTAACTGAGTTTCCCTGCTCTTACTTTGTTCACCAGAGCTTGAGGACAAGCTGTCTTCCCCATTCATGGAAATGAGTCCATATTCTTCAGTGGTTGAAGGAAAGACATAGTTATCTGCAATTGGAAGTGGCAAATTGCACTGGTTCTAAAATGCCATTCTTTCCTGACCTTTCAACAGAACCTTGTTGAATGAAAGAAGATGCATCAGTTGATTGCAACCCCTCTCCGGAACCTGTACCATATGATGGTTCTTGAGTCAGGTCCTCTGAAACTTCATGAGCTATAAATTCAGACCGTTCAAAGCAAGAGATGCCACAGCTAGGCGTTCTCTCTGGAGAAATGCAAAAAATTTAATGCACAGAGGTCAAAATGTTCAGTTGAAACCATAAGTTCCACAAATATTAAGCCTACTAAAGAACAATCAACATTTGCAACTCTACCTGTAACATGAAACCGGTGAACAAATTTAGAACAGATTTCAGGGTCCTCGGGGTGAATTGTGGTCAGATCAGAATGCTGCGGGCATGACATTTACAAAGGGGTGAGACACAAAAATGATGTTCAAATTTAGACTAATAAGTTAGTTAATCATCATGCGTACCCCTGGTATGATCGAATCAATTAAGAATTTTGTTTCAGTATCCTCGTCAACGGATATGGCCAGGAGACCTGGGGATAATTCTTGTCCAGATACAGGAGTTTGTTGAGATGCACTGCTGGAAGAATTGACAGCTGAAGCAGGGGATACTACATGTTCCTCTGATGTTTCACATTTGTTTCTCGTACTATTAGCAGAATCCTCAAGAGGCAAGCCAAATTTGGAAGTTTCGTCATGCTCGTTTGAATTTTGAGTTTGCTTCTCCTGGACGGCTTTTTCCTGTGCTTCTGCCACCAAACAAAACTGATAGTCAGTAGTTTACATTTGCATTGAGAAACTTCTTCATTTACATTTGCATTAGGAAACTTCTTCATAATCTATTGAAGAAGCAAACTAAAAAGGCAAGAAAGCGCTACATAACTACAACCCAAAACTTCGGTATTTTTGAATGCAATAGCACAAGATCGTCGCACCTCTTGTAATGTTTCCCTCCTCCTCTTCCTTCTGACTTAGACACTCAGAAGAACCAAAAGTCTCATCATTGTAAGAATTCCAAGGGTTTGTCTTCGAACGATTCACTGCCTGAAAGGTTATAAATTAAAACTGTTAAGTAGATGTCTTTAGCAACACCTAAATCCATGCAAATATATAAGGACCAAAAAAGGCTAATGAGAACTACTTAAAGACATCATACAGGCTTGGCTAATGCCGTAGTTTGAAATAGAACAAGAAAATTATCAATCGGACCTGATAGAGTTGGCGAGGACGATATGGTTCTTTGCTTTTATGGAGTAGATGAGGACTGTTTTGCAACATGGAAACAGAATCCCCAGGAAAGCGTCCATACAGCCCCAGTTCGTGCCCGTCTCCAAGAAGTCCACGATATTCTGAGTCTTGCAACAAACATGTCATTTATGTACGTTGTCATGCCATCTTTCACATGGACGCTCATAATAAACAGAATCAAAATGCAAGAGCACTCTCCAAATGCAGAGGAATAGTTCGCAAAATGCGGAAGGTTAAAGACAGCATAAACTACACACCTGAATCACGAGAAGGTTGTGACGAACGAGGACACACAGAATAAAGTTCACTGTTCCAGGACAATCATCAAAGTAAAAGCATAAGAGCAAGAACCAATAGCTATATACACAGAATAATTTCGAAAAATATGTAAACAACCAAGCATTAAGTATTGTACCTTAAAATCGAAGATTCGATCCCACTCGGAAGTTTTATGCTTGCATCCACATTTGCCAGAGAGAACAAAATATCCCTACTATATGTAATCCTTGAATGTCTGAATAAAATTCAGAAAATAATAAACAAGTTGTCAGCTAATTAGGCTAATATTACAGCATTTAAGCAGGTTTAGTGACTTCAGTAAAAGTAAAATCACAAAAACAACACTAGTCTCGGAGAATATTTTCTCGGTAACCAAACAGAAATTTGAGCAGGTTTAATTCACTTCATTTTCTCGGTATCCAAACAGTAAATAATATTATAACAGTAAAAGTAGCATATCGAATATTTTATTAGGAAGATCAGCTCAACAGATTATAATAATGCAAAGAATACTTGAAAAGCGAGATTTGATTACTTGGCGAGGTCTTGTGCGTCCGATTCTGAGTGCGGAAGTCGACCTTGGTCGTCAGTTTCCGAGCTCATTTTCCCGGAAAATCCGGCATTTTAACCAGTCGCTTCAAATCAACTGCAGATTTTCTCCCTCCTCCACAAACCTTCAAAGATCAAGATGCAAAAATATGCAAAATCTTCAATACTCTGTGTTTCTCTGTACGGACAGAGAAATAAGAAGCAAAAAATTACTAGAAAATTAAGGAAATGATTATAAATAAATAAAAGAAAAAGAAAAGAAAGCAAAACTTTGACAATGCTGACGAAATCAGAGCTTCCAGTGAAGATTGAAACTCTTCGTGTGCAAAATTTTCCGGGAAAATATCTTAGGGTTTGGCGAAATGCGTGTTTGGAGGACGAGAAAGTGTGAGAAAATTCTTGAGAGAGAATGATGAGCACTACCTGGTTTGTGTTGCCTCTATGCAGAGCTATCGCCAATAGGGGAAATATGCATACAAGTTTTCCGGGAGAATAATCCGCTGCGGAGCGGGTGAGGGCGTACGATAGTGTAGCTTTGACGCGGGTTTGCCACGTGGGACAGAAACGCCGAACTTGCCCGAGTTAAATCTGTTTGACCTATATGGGTATTTGACTTTTGGTGACATGGCAAGACCCCATTAGTTGGCCCCTTGAGGAGCATTGCAGCGCCCAAACATGTCCTTGTCCGAAAGTCCGATTTGGCCGGCTCCATCGAAAAATAAACAAAAAAATATTGGCCAAGTTTAGTGGGAGAAAATCATAACTACGTTATCTGTACGACATTTTTCACAAAACGTAAAATTTTCATGGGTGATGATTCAACCTGACTACAAGTGATACTTAATTTATGTGAGAGCTCGTCTAATCAGACAACCATCAAATATTTTCTTGATCAACCCGAAAACATAATAATTTCATTTATCGATGGTTTCATTTTTTAGAAACAATTTTCTTTAGGAAAAATTGAATGCAATAAGAAATTTACATGAAATTGTATGCTCACTCGTACTCTCTTTTTATTCCGGAACTACTTGTTACCGATTGTTTCCTTTTCGAGTTGCCTTTCCTTCACTCTTGCAACTTTGCAAGCAAACTACATAATTTTGGCCATACGGAAGACGGAAGTTATAAAATAAAATATTAAAAAAAAAAAGAAAAAAAAAAGAACTTAACGAATATTTTTGTTTAACCAATACTAACCATAGAGTTTTTACCTTAATTGGAGTGGTAGAAAGTATGAGGCATTTGCCACTTTCGGGAAGGTTGATGGGGACCTGCAACTTATTGTTCCCCGGTCAAATAAATAAGACGAAACGTGGTTGCACAGGGGAGATTGAGGATCGAGATTGAGGATCGTTTTTGGATTCTCTTTGTGAAGATTCTGGATATTCTTCAATTACATTTATTTATCGTACAATATAAACAATATAAATCTTTTTATTGAAAATTAAATATAAACAATACCTAACGAAAACTGATCGTACAATATATGATGAACGAATATGATTAGAGGATCTCACAAAGAAGCCGGAGTGGCTCCGTTGCGCAGGGGAAACCATCACTGCATAATTGAAAATTGTACACTGAAGAGGAAGCCGGAAAGTGACAGGTTGTACCAAAAAGGACTGTAAAAGTTCAAATCGAGTTAATTGACTGGGAGAAGATGACGTTTCATGGAAATTACATCCCCACCCTCCACCCCCGAGCAGAGACAACGTGTGCCCCAAGCAAGCGTTCCCTGGGCCTCGCCTATTCTGTCCAAAGTTTAAGCCTACTATCAAACTCATGTGGGCTTGTAATATCAGTCCAAGGCATAAACAAACGACAACATGATAATTGGACACTTGCTTGGGCCCAAAATTAGAGTACGACATGTCGCATATTACATAAGATTACGCCGGTTAAATGCACATTCCGGGGTGTGGAACTCAATCCAATTTTAAACCGTTTGTTTGAAAAGATTTTTAAAATGAATGAAGTCGTGAAATTATTATTAGATGTTAAAAACATTTTAAGTATTTTTTACAATAAATGTGCTTTTTATGGAAAATTTTTAAATATTTTTTTAAAATTCACTTTCATTTTTATTAAAAATTAATTCTACAACTTTCTCAACCCCTGAGTTCCTAAAACCTAAAAACCTATTTTAGTTTTATTAAGCTGGTCAAAATGATATAAAAACTCGTCCAAACCTAACTTTGCCAACTCAGGTCACTCTTGTAACAAGTTGAAATACGAACTTAACCCAAACCCAACCCAAGTCGATATTTATCCTAAAGTTAAAGGCTAATAGATAACAATACAAGTGAAAAAGAAAAGAACACACAAAGCATGAGGAACTCAAAATTATATTAACATCATTGAGTTCCAAAATTAACCACTACCATGTTTTGACACGGACTGAAAACTGAACACAAAATTAAAAGACACTACAACATTGACACACCACGGGGACAACTTCCTCCAATAAGACCGCGACACCTATCAACAATTACTTGAACCAAAATACCCGAAATATCCACAAACTCAAATCCCATCCCAATTGACTCCAAAACGCAGACACTGGCTTAGTCCACCTCCTCCATCTTGCTCTCCTCGGCACCGTCCTCCTCCAGAGCAGGCATGTCAGCATCCTCGCCGCCGGTCTCTCCTCCTCAATGCTCAGCCCCAGCTTCAACATCCGGTGAATTCTCGCCGCGAAAGTGTTGGGGTCATCCAGGCTGAAGCCGGAGGTCAGCAGAGCAGTCTCGAACAGCAGCAGCACGAGGTCCTTCACAGACTTGTCATTCTTGTCAGCCTCCGCCCTCTTCCTCAGCTCCTCCATGATTCCGTTGTCCGGGTTGATCTCCATCGTCTTCTTGCTCGACATGTAGGAGCTCATGCTGCTGTCCCGCAGCGCCTGCGCCTTCATGATCCTCTCCATGTTGGCCGTCCACCCGTATTCTCCGGTCACCAAGCAGCAGGGCGAATCGACAATCCTGTCAGAAACCACCACCTTCTCGACCCTGTCTCCCAGAATGTCCTTCATTGTCTTGCAGAGGTTCTCAAATGACTTCCTCTTCTCCTCTTTCGCCTTCTTCTCTTCCTCTGTCTCATCATCGAGTTTGAGACCCTCCTTGGTGGCGGACACCAGCTTCTTGCCGTCGTATTCCTTCAATTGCCCGACGGCGTATTCATCAATGGCATCCACCATGAAAAGAACTTCGTAGCCCTTCTTCTTCAAGCGCTCCAAGAACGGAGAGTTCTCCACCGCCTTCTTCGATTCACCGGTGATGTAGTAAATGTCCTTCTGACCCTCCTTCATTCTGGTCACATAGTCCTTCAGGCTTGTCAGCTCGTCACCGCTCTTGGTCGAGTGGTAGCGGAGGAGATCGGCCAATTTGGCTCTGTTCTGGCTGTCCTCGTGGATGCCCAATTTCAAATTCTTGGAGAAGGCTTCGTAGAACTTGGCGTAATCCTCTTTGTTCTCAGCAATCTCATTGAACATCTCAATGCATTTCTTCACAAGGTTCTTCCTGATCACCTTCAAAATCTTGTTCTGTTGCAGCATTTCACGAGAGATGTTGAGAGGCAAGTCATCCGAATCGACGACACCCTTCACGAATCCGAGGTACTCGGGAATCAGCTCCTCGCAATTGTCCATGATGAACACCCTCCTGACATAGAGCTTGATGTTGTTCATCTTCTTCCTAGTGTCGAAAAGATCGAAAGGAGCCCTCTTCGGAACAAAGAGGATCGCCTTGAATTCAAGCTGGCCTTCGACTGAGAAATGCTTGACAGCTAGGTGTTCCTCCCAGTCATTGGTCAAGCTCTTGTAGAAGGCAGCGTACTCCTCCTTGGTGATTTCTTCGGGCTTTCGGAGCCAGATAGGTTTCTGCTTGTTGATGAGCTCCCACTCGTGAGAAACCTCCTTGATCTTCTTCTTCTTTGATGTCTTCTCCTTGTCCTCATCAACCTCCTCAACATCTCCTTCCTCTTCCTTCTTGGTCTCTTCGTCTTCATCGTCACTGATCTCCTTCTCGGTAGTCTTCTCGGTCCAGAGATAGATTGGATAGCTGATGAACTCAGAGTGCTTCTTCACAAGATCCTTGATCCTCCTCTCTTCCAAATACTCCAACTGATCACAATCACAGCAACGAATTAATACCCAGTTCTTCTTCTTAATCATATAATTAAAGATTTATACATTGGCTCGATTCTTTACCTGATCCTCCTTGAGGAAGAGGGTGATCTTGGTGCCCCTGCCGAGCGGTTCGCCATTGACATCCCTTGTGACAGTGAAGGAACCACCAGCCTGTGACTCCCAGATGTACTGCTCGTCGTCATTGTGCTTCGTGGTCACAATGACCTTCTCGGCAACGAGATAGGCCGAGTAGAAACCGACACCAAACTGCCCAATCATGCTCACATCGGCTCCGGCTTGCAATGCCTCCATGAATTCTTTGGTTCCTGACCTTGCAATTGTACCCAAGTTGTTCACCAAATCTACAGAAACCAATTGCAATCAGATTCACAGCTTATTAACATAATCATAAACGATGACTACGTAATTAACAAAACATCACGTATAAGTTAAGCTTTCCATAACCAAAGTTTTGATTTTTGAACAATTGTAAGCGTCTACAGATAATACAGGGGAGCCAGCTTAAATACAGAATGCACAATTTTACTAATCAAGGGGTACATGCTAATGGATTTTCTCGGAAGCCAAACAGATCGATAAGAGGAGTAAAGAAGTGCAATTTACAGAAATACATACCTGCTTTGGTCATGCCAATACCACTGTCGATGATTGAGAGGGTCTTGTTAGCCTTGTCAGGAACCAGCCTGATAAACAGCTCCGGCTGAGCATCGAGCTTGCTTTTGTCTGTGAGGCTCTCGAAACGAATTTTGTCCAAAGCCTAAGAGAAAAACAAAAATCAATCAATCTCAAAATCCTACATATTCTAGATCATAATTTATCGCGGAAACAAATTTTAATCCAGAAACAAGATTATTGACCACAAAACATAGTGATTAATCACTAACTTGTGGGAAGAACAAAAAAAAAAAAGGATCCAAATCACCATTAGTTGTAAATTAAAGAGCAAAATCCAATACTACATATCACCAGAACATATTATACTTCAAAAATCTGGGTTTTAAACGCAAACACAGCGATTTATCGGAAAATTGGGGAACAAAATCGTACAAATTTATACAGAGAATCGAAACGAAAACATGCAAGAAACGGAAAGGAGAGACTCACATCAGATGAATTGCTGATGATCTCACGAAGGAAGATCTCCTTGTTGCTGTAGAAAGTGTTGATGATCAAGCTCAGAAGCTGGTTGATCTCGGCCTGGAAGGCGAAGGTCTCAGCGTCGTGCATCTGAACGTCCGCCATTGATCGAGTTTTCTGAGAAATAGCAAGAAAGCGAGAGAAAATTCGAGCTTGTTTGGGAGAAAATTCGAAACGTCGCGATTGAAAGAGAGCACTAGAGAGATCGAGGATTGCGATTATCTGATGGTTGTGGGAGGGACTGAGGAGGCTCTTATAACGAATAGGGCTCTGGTTCTGGATGCTTCTACTCTTTTCTCGACTTGTATAATCTCCCGCGTATGTTGGGGTCCAAAACGCTGCCGTTTCAGGGTGAATTTTGGGATTTGATGGTTTTACGGCGTCGTTTGGGGTTGGTTTTATTTGGGGGTATGTGAATCGAGAATGTTCTGCTTCGTTAGCTCAGGAACGTTCCTACCCAAGAAAAACCGCTTTTATATGACGTCATCGCGGGCTCTCCCGCTCCTCCAAGGGCTAAACGGGCCAACCCTACTTGTAAAATCTGTAGTTGGCCTTAAACCTGACATTTTCGACCCGACTTCTTAATCCGATTTTATTCATTCATTAAAATTAGTATTCCAAACTACCAAAAATAATAGATATGTTGAATTGGGTATTTGGATGTTGTGGCAGAGGGTTTCAGAAGACAGTGCTTGTGGGAAGAGAATTAAGATTGAAACTTTTGTGATAACGTCTGTTCGTTAATAAAATTTAAAATTTCCGTTAATAGCATGCATGTGAGCCTTAAGTATGAGATTAATTTTCTCATCTCATGATTTTTTTTCAATTGTTGAACCCTCGTTGATGTAAACAAATAAGGGGCATTAGGTTTTGAGTTTCATTGGGAGGGAAAAGGGATGATAATTTGATTGAACTGTTCTCAGCTCATAGTTAATCAAAATTTACAATAAAGAAACAGGAAAGGACCGTTTTCACGATATAAAACGATACTTAAATTACAAAGTTAATCTCACGCATAAGGCTTACGAACATAATATTGATTGAGATTTAACAAAATTTGAACGAAACATTTTAATTTTGACCATAATTTTCAACGGACTTGATAAATGTTTTAATCTTAATTTTTTACCACGAGAGCTATTTTTCGATGGGTAATAAGGTTCTAGAAGATGCTAAGTGCTAATTGGGCGGCAAGTTGGGGCCTAGCGCTTATGCAGTTAGGTAGGCGCCTAGGCGGATTTAAGTAAATATTTTATATTTCATGTAAATAAGTGTCTGTTTATACTTAAAATATATAATTTCATCATAAATTACAAAATAGAATGATATATATATTATGAAGTATTGAAACATACTGAAAATATAGGGAACAAGCGTATAATGTGTGTTCATTTAAGTATTCAACAAGTCTCTTATAATTTATTGAAAAAATAAAATGCAAAATGAAAGTTATTTATTTTTTATCTAAGTGGTTGCAACTTAGGCAGGTCCTTAGGCGGGTCTGGGAGGGCGCCTCAACAAGTCTAGGTGGTCGCCTCAACAGGTCTAGGCGCTCTTTCTTAATTTTCAAACGCTTAGACATTAATCGGGGCGGTGGCCAGCCATCTAGCCTAGGCAGGGATTTTTAAAACAATGCTAGGGAGACTGTATTTGTAAATTAAGTGATGTGTCACCAATTAGAATGAACATGTCTATCAACACTTAACTTATAATTCAATCATCAACTTTTATATCGTTTATTTTGAAAAGTTAGTCTATAAATTTTGTCTCTCTAACATTACTTTTTTTTCTCATTAGTCTACAAATTTGGCCTAATAAATATTTCGGCGCATGTAAGCTCAACGGTCAAGACAATGACACCAACCTTGGCGCGTGTTACCGCAAGCATGCCGTTTCCACCTGCAAACCACTCGAGCGCAGCCTTTTACCTCAAACCCCCTTTCTGATCCACCGGTTCATGGCCACCGGTTCGCTTAGGAAGAAGCTGAATAACAATAAGCGGTCGGACCGCAGGCCATACAATAACGCTCCCATGGCGGCCTCTCGGCCCAGGTCGCTTCCAAACTACAGGAAAACCTCTCTGATCCTCGCCGCTTTTCTCATGCTCGGCGTTCTTATTCTCCTTGGCATTTCGTCGAACATGTGGACCACCGTCAGCTATGCCAACGTCTCCCCTGGAATTTACTCGATCGAGGTCGTCCATGAGTTCCCTCACGATCCCGACGCCTTCACCCAGGTAATCGTCGATGCTTAATTTTTAGATTTTGGATTTGGAAATTGGTTTTCTATTTTTGGAATTTTAGGGTTTTTGTTGGATTGCTTGTTCTTCAGGGGCTACTTTATGCTGGAAATGATAGCTTGTTCGAGTCGACTGGGCTTTACGGGAAGGTGAGTTTGCGCCCTGTTTGGTTGATGGTGTTAAATTTGACTTGCATTTTGCTTATGTGATTTAGATTCATCTTTTCTTTCAATTGTTTCAGTCATCAGTGCGCAAGGTTGCGATTCGAACCGGAAAGGTAAAGACTTTCAATTGATCTTCTTGATTTGTAGTTAAGTGGGTAGGAAATTTTGTTGGAAGTGACGGATGAAAATTTCTAGTCAGGTTATCTGTAATTGCTGGGAAATCGATTTAATTCGAAGCTTGGTTGTGACATTGCTTAAATCGAGATTATTTGTGTGTAAATCCAGTTTTGTTTTTGATACATACAGGTTGAAGAACTTCAGAAGATGGACCCTTCTTACTTTGGGGAGGGATTAACTCTCCTTGGTGAAAGGTCTGACAAGAAAATCATGTTACTTACGTTTTTCCGTTGATTTATTTACTAGTGAAGTGAAAGGGGATTTTGTGTTTTAATCGTTCGATCTGTATTTTTATGATATGATTGACCTCAAAGGAGTCCAAGAGTGCTGATCTAGTCATTTATATGTTCTTTTGTAGGCTATTCCAAGTAACTTGGTTGAGGAAATTGGTTTCATATATGACCAAAAAAATTTAACCAAAGTTTGTGCTTTTCCTTTATTCCTTTTGAAAGTACTTTTATCGTTGTATAGTTTCATTATACGATTCTGCATCTGCAGTATTTGAAGTTTTAGGTTCAGTGCTTACGTATTCAATTTGTCGGATGCTAAATTGATCAGCATCAATCAATTCTAGTAATTCTGACCTTCAATTGAGAATTGATATTCCAGTGAAATGTAGGTCTTAATCCTTAATAGCTTGCTTGACGTTTTGCTCGACGCAGTTTGAGAAGTTCACGCATCAGATGAAAGATGGCTGGGGACTGGCTACTGATGGAAAAGTGTTGTTTGGAAGTGATGGCAGTTCAGTGTTGTACAAGATTGACCCTCAAACATTAAAAGGT
The DNA here is from genome assembly GCF_019419815.1 of Pyrus x bretschneideri. Classification (NCBI taxonomy): domain Eukaryota; kingdom Viridiplantae; phylum Streptophyta; class Magnoliopsida; order Rosales; family Rosaceae; genus Pyrus; species Pyrus x bretschneideri. The sequence goes on along the minus strand of NW_025999795.1, from coordinate 888,924 downwards.
TTCTTTGATTTTTTCCTGTATAAATAATTGTTTCATTGTTAGCCCGTATCTGATGTTTTTATCTCCACCAAATTAGCGGTAGGACAATTTTCTTGATGATTGTGTTTTTTAATTTATAATAATAGTTGTGTCATATCTCATGCAGTTACGGACAGACATATGGTCAAATATAAAGATCAAGAAGTGCACAACCTCAACGAGTTAGAGTTTGTAAACGGCGAAGTTTGGGCAAATGTATATCAGGTCAGTCTTTTCATCAGCACATATAAATCCATGTCAATGGAGCATTGGCATATGACATGACGTGACTTCCTTAGAGCGGTTAGCGGTATCTCTCTACATGTGGACAATAGAAATGATCAGTTCTGATGCGCAGATGGAAATAAAAAATGCATATTAGAATGCTTTATTCTGCCTTGGATTGGCTTCTTAAAGTTTTGTGATCTCACTTATGTAGACAGATTGCATAGCTAGAATCTGGCCTGAAGATGGTAGGGTGCTTGGATGGATCGTCCTTCCAAAATTAAGGTTTTTCTGTTCATTGTTTTTCCTTTATTTAATCATTAGTTTTTAGTCTAATTACGAGACATATCATGTTCTGTTCCCTTTTCTTGGGAATCTCATTTAATGGCTTATATGTTATATTATCACTTACAGGGATGGCTTACTAGCTTCTGGGAATCATGTAAGCCCTTGAACCAAAAACAATAAGTTCTCCGTTTATGTTTTCACGGTTTTCTTTTTTTTTAAATGTCGATTGGTATACAATGTATGTTCTGTATGGCTTCCTTGAAAGTGAGGCAGCATCATAGTTCTCGAGGAGAGGCTTGGATATGCACAGCTCGTTCTTTTTCAGAACAATACATCTCAAACTAATAATTTACTCATTAGCAATTTGACATCCTTATACAGGGTATAGATGTTCTAAACGGCATTGCATGGGACAGTGACAAAAACCGTATATTTGGTATGTCGAACTGGAAGCGATCGCCATTGTTAGGGAGAATTGATATTTACTCTTTTAGTAGGATAGAATTGTGTTGTATGGTCACTTCTATTGATACTTGTTGTGTGTTGGCAGTGACCGGAAAACTATGGCCAAAGCTTTACGAGATCAAGCTACATCCGATGAAGAAACAGTTCAAAGACGGGGCCATTGAGCGGCTTTGCATGCGGAGGCCATTCAATTTTTGAAGATACTCGGCTACTGTTGTCCAATTTGTGGTATTGGAATTCTAATTCTAACAGTTTTGTGATTGTAAAAACGCTTAATCATATCATGAATTTGGTCACAAATAAACGTGAAAGTAGAGAAAGAAGCAAAATTTGGACAAAAAGAAAAGTATCCGTGTCGATTTATTGGTGTGGCGGGGAAGTGTCAAACTATCAATGAGGGGAGTTCTTTGTTCTGGACGCCGGATCACATGGTTGTCCGTCCAAGGACTCATCGGATAGAACTAAAACGGGGTGGGTGGTGCCGGAATACAGATTGATTTGGAGAAATTTCGAGAAGAGCGAAATTCAGAAAAAGAAAAAAAACCATCGATTTGGTTCAGTGTTTTCAATTTGGCTAAATTGTTCTTTGTGTTTACTGTTAGTCAATCTGTTGAAAGATCATTATAATTGAGACAAAAATATAATTTGATTGTAGATCCATTAAATGCAAGCGAAATCAGATAATCGACGACGATGCCTCAAAATATTTTCATGCCTATAGTATTGCAGACATCTATGTGTTGGACTGCAAATTAGTTGCACGATAGCTTTTAGGATTACAATTCTCTTGGAAAATAAACAAAGGATTTGAAAGACTACCCAAGACGGAGTTGACGGGGTTCATGGCATTACATTTTTGTCCTTGCAATGATGGGGTTATGGCTTTACATTTTTGTCCCCTCAAATGCAAGACACACGTATCAATTTTAACGGTCCTTTAATAGATTGTTTAAGATTGATTAACAAAGACAAACATGAGGATCGATTTGGCTAAGTTAAAAACACGTGAACTAAATCGACCGATTGGGATGAAAGACAAACACCAGTATGACATTTAAGCCAAATAGAAATGGGCATTGTTGTCACTTAGTATTATGGTCTAGTGATACTTATTTTTACTTGTAAGTAAGAGGTCTTAAGTTCGATTCTCGTCAAAGGTGAATTTGATGAACTACATTATTGCTAGTTCATTGTGAGGCTAAGCTTACCCCTCTCCCTTAGTGTAGCTAATATCGTTTTGTTCAAAAAAAAAAAAAAGAAAAAAAAAAGGGCACCGTTGAAGTGGCCGAAGACGATTGGTTGATTTGTTGGGAAGAAAATCTGGTCTTCCACACCAAATCCTTACAGATTTTTCTCGCTGCTCCCGCTGGTTAGTTGGTACCTGAAAATATTTGAATTTTACCCAAGTGATTTGGATGAACCCAACTTCCTGTGTCAAATCTCTCTTTACTGCTTTTTACTAAGCTCCATCTCCATTTGCTTTCTCTCTCTCTCTCTCTCTCTCTCTCTCTCTCTCTGAACATGTCCTCCAGTGCCTTGTCTCTCAAGAAAAGGCTCATGAAGCCGACTTCATTTTTCGGTGTCAAATCATGGGTTTTGCTTGTAATCTTCATAGCTCTATTCACAGTTGTCACCCTCATCATCTCTCTGCTCTGTGTCATCCATTACCGTCGACGAAAATCCTCCAAATCCAACTTCCGTCTACCGAATCCCATTGTTTCCAAAACTACACACGATGGTTATTGTAATTCATCCCTGGACCGGAGGCTGCTTTCGCGTAACATGTCTGATATTGAGATGAACAGCGGGAAGCTGCAGCAGCACGGGCGTGTGTTTTCCGATCAGTTGGCATCTCCTCAGGCTAGTGGGAGAATCCGAAATGGTAGTGCGATGGAGTTGGGACCCGTTTCTATGTATTCACAAATGGTTAAGGATGTGTGGAGGGGCAAAAAGTTTAGTCTCAAGGAGCTTGAGGTTGCAACGAATGGATTTTCGAAACAAAATCTGATTGGCAATGGGGACTATGGAATTGTTTATCATGGCATTCTGTTCGATAATACGCGCGTGGCAGTGAAAAGGCTAGTGAGTGACAGGTACTCAAGTCTATCGAATCCATATATTTTCGGCAATTATAGTGAATGCTAAAATTTTATGCATAAATGAACAGATTTCAAGTCGAGGACTTCATAGCAGAAATGGAGGCAATTGGGTTCGTGAGGCACAAAAATCTTGTCAAGTTGCTTGGATACCACATCGAAAGAGCCTACAGGTATGCAAATTTTTCGTCATTGCACAATTTTAGATGTTCGAAGGGCAGCCAATGATTTGATTTTTCTTATACCAGGTTGCTTGTGCATGAGTATGTAGATAATAAAAGTCTGCACCACTGGCTTCACGAATGCTCGAAACTAGTCAGCCCTCTAACGTGGAGCATTCGGTTGAAAATAATCCAAGGAATCGCAAAAGGGTGAGATCCTGCGTATCTAATTTTATCTGATTAGACAAATTTGTGGTTATATAATTTGAAGTGACTGTGTTTCTGCAGATTGGCCTACCTGCACGAGGATATAGAACCGAAAATCCTACACAGAAGCCTAATATCTAGCAACGTGCTGCTTGATCACCAATGGGATCCTAAGGTCTCGGATTTTGGCCTAGCTAAGCTCTACAATCCCGAGTGGGGAATCAATATAATGGAATCATTAGGGTTAGTTTCTTTGCTCGCGGAAAAATCTGTATGCATATATGCCTGCTGATGTTCGCTATTGGAACATTATCAATATCAGTTGTTAATGATTTTATTGTCGTTCTTGAATTGCATGGAAGTTCAGTTACATTGCTCCGGAATATGCTTCTACCGGTGATTTCACTGAGAAGTCCGATATTTATAGCTTTGGAGTACTCGTAATGGAGATCATAACGGGGAGGAGTCCTATAGATCACAGTCAACCCCAAGTATGTTTAAGTTCTTAATTTCGAAACATGTAAGGGTTTGTTTTTTCGGTTCAATATGGTACACTTAAATAATGACTGTTCGCTTGCAGCCATATGTGGTTGACTGGTTAAAGTCCATGGTTGCGGGACAGAAAGTTGCTTGCGTGGTTGACCCTAAAATGCCGGAGAAGCCATCTTTGAAGGAACTCAAAAGGGTGCTTTTGGTTGTTCTTCGTTGTGTTGATCCCGATTCAGAACATAGGCCTCAAATGGGAGAAGTTATTCACATGCTTGAGCTGCGTGACTTGATGTTCTGCGATTCAAGAACAGGTATTTCCTTTCAATTAGTCGAAATTCGTAGATTCGGAATTTAATTTCTGCCTAACTTCTGAATATAATGTGTTTATGTTTTTTTTTCTTTCTCTGCAATGAAAAGGATCAATGGCTTAAGGGACAAACTTCTCCTCGTTCTATTTGCCGAGAAAAAAGCTTCTGCAAGAACAAAGCATCTGCAAAACCGGCACAAGAAAATCCGTTGAAGTTAAACGAATAATCCTGAAACTCTCATGAGATTCCTCACCATACATAACATTCATCGATCAGGGACGTTCATCCATAAGGTAAATGGAATAATCGAAAATCATCATAGAACGAAGATTTCTTGTACATTTATTTTATGCAGTTGAGATTGTTAATTTACTTAGTTTTCCACCAATTAAGACTGCTTGCGGTGATTAATTAGTGAAACGATGGAGCATACATAGCCTACGGAAATAGAAATAACGAATTTTTTTTACATTTATTAAAATTCATACTGCAATGTTCTTAAACATGTAACAATTCCCATCTAACACGCTCAGAAGAAGGGGGTGCTTGCAGAGCAAGTCACCAACTCAACATCCTCGATCGCGAGCCTATCCTCAGGGAAAGCACAATCAACCGCTTCTTTCTGCTCGGGCAACAAATCACACGCCTTTGGGGTCACATTGCTTGTGATTCCCTCGACATCAGTGCAGTTCCATTGCAATTTCTTCGCCTTCTCAGCCAGTGTGATGGTCACGTTCGAAATACAAATTCCCTTGAAAGGATCATCATGGATTCCGTCCAGCCTTGCGGAAATAGTAACATTTTCTGCCACAACCTGCTTGTAGTTGATGTTTGTAATCTCCGGCAACGCTTTTGGATCAAAGCCGGGGTCAGGGTGCGATCCATAAGAGCCGGTCATCCAGAAAACGTACTTCATCGTCTTCAAGGTCATTCTTCTCACATAAATATCTTTGACATAACCTCCCCTTCCGACGGCAGTTTTGATCCTCACACTTGATTCAGCATCAATGGCTGTGATGTCCTCACCTCTAACGTCGCGGATTCCACCGGACATTTCACTGCCGAGGGCAATGGTGGCACTGGAAGGTGAAATGCAAGTGAGCCTTCTGATCACAAGGTGCTCCGTCGGGATTCCGACTTTGATTCCGTATTCATCAAATCCACTCTTTACTGCAATGCAGTCATCTCCAGAGACTATATAGCAGTCTTCAATTCTAATTTGTGAACAAGAATCTGAAGGAAGCATAGAGATTTATACTTGCTTAACCGAAAGCTCATGCGTTCAAGTTGTGAAAACAGTCTCTTTGCAAACCAAGATAAGGCTGCGTACAATAAACGTTTCTCCTAACCCTTGCAAAACAGTGAGCCTTGTTAGCTTGGGATCACCCTTTAATCATGTTCATTTCCCAATTAAGCACTAATGAGCAACAACAAGAACAAATTAACTGGCAGCCAAAATAACAAACCTGGATTAATCCCATCGGTGTTGGGAACCTCAATTGGTGCAAGGATTGTGAGCCCTTGGATTGTTATATTGCTGCAAAATTAGAACAAGATTAAGGGAGTTCTTAACCAAATACTCCTTGGTAAAACTGATAAATATATCTAATGAGAACAGGTTTGTGACATCACTTTTTTCATACAACTTTTGACACAAATTTTTGAGAGTCTACTCTGTAATATATTTTAACCATCCGAACCATGTCTCTCTTTTAAACATAATTCATAAATCATCTATGCGCAAAATTAGACAAATCTAAAACGATTAACACATTCATGTATGGCAAAAAGAAGTGGACGCATACAATTCTACAAAGAAACTCTTAACCCTTAATACATCAGTGATATATTTTCAGATTTCGGTGATTTTATGTAGACGGTAGATATAATCTTTAATAGAAGACGATTTAGATTGTTGAAATACATTACAAAGTGACCTCACAAAAACTTATGTCAAAACAATAATGCCACAGATCCACATACAACATATATATATATATATATGTATGTGTGTGTGTGTGTATAGTGCAAGAAATTTTTGAGAGCAGCCAACATTGTGACGTGAGTAACACTACTACATGTTGATGGGCTGTCGTGTGTTACTTAAAAAAAAATAAAAAATAAAAAAAAGTCAAATTACCTGCTGTATATGGGATGGACAAACCACGAAGGAGAGTTGACCAAAGTGAGATTAGAAATTTGGATCTGATCAGAGTACATGAGCTCGATCACGTATGGTCGGGTGCTGTTCAAAAGACCTTGTTTGAACTTTACCCACCAGTAAGCACCTTGGCCGTCGATGGTGCCGTTGTGACCGGTAATTACGACGTCGGTGAGGTTTGTTCCGAAGATGAGACTGCTAAACCTTTCACCGGGGCCATCTCTGCCTTTCCCGTATGAAGGCAGTGCCGGAAGATGAGGCCACTCTGACTCATCCTGTGTTTAATATGAGAAATATATAATCAATATCTACCGGTCACGCGACTAGCGTCAAACTCTTTTTAAAACCTAGGTGCAAAACTCTATCTATCTTCCGACTAGCGCCGTTTAGAGCCTTACTTATGTCAAACAAACCCAATATATATATACCGAAAGAAAAACAACTGGAGAAATATCATACAAAACAAAGACAAGACATTCAAACCTGAGTTGCAAGAATAACGGCATCCTTATGGAGGAAGAGAGTGAAGTGGCTGGTAAGGTTGAAGCTCCCGGTAAGCCACCTCCCCGGCGGCACAATAAGCTGCGCTCCGCCGTCATATGCCAACTGGCTTAGATGACCAACGGCCTCCTTGAAGGCCTTTGTGTTGGAAGTTTCTCCGTCGCCAACGGCTCCAAAGTCAGTCAAAAGAGCACTGTGCTTTCTACAGTTAATGGCTGAGTACTTGACCGTGTTCGAAATCGGTTTTCGACATTCTGCTGCTGTTAGGAAGAGTAATCCCAACACAACAATAATCGCAGAAGCAACCTGTAATTGTTAAAAACAACATAAATTTGTCAATAAAATATGTAGCAAAATTGGCCTTCTAAACAAAGTATGTAACAAACTAAACCGGTGGCAAGAGCGTCCTCATCCCAGTAATTTAGATTAGACTGAAATATAATATTGAACTTAAAAAATCGGAATGATTTCGAAAATTTCGAAAATTCCTTATTGGGAAAATTGATAAAAACAAATTACAATATATCATACATGATTTCATTCCTAATTACACAGTAGTTTTTTAGAATAGTTTAGGTTGGGCTAGCAAGTGGATAGGTTGGGAGTAATATTGGTGTTGAAACATTGAGACGTCACTTTCAAATTTGACAAATGAAAATGACACTGCTAAAATTGAAGTTTTAACCCCATAAAACAAGCAAATTAATACACCAACGAAAAAAGATTGAAATAATTTGTGGAAAAGAAGAGAACTTACATGAAATTTTGAGGACACCATTGTCCAAGATTGAGGAATTGTAGAGTAATGTTGTAGAGCTTAGGAAGGAGGATAGGGAAGTTTATTTATAGGGATGCAGTGGACTCCTATACATGGTAGGATATCTAAACCTCTATATATAAAAGGAGAAGGAAAAAATGGTGAAACTTTCATAATATTCAACTCACCCTTCTTTTATTAAGATTTTAAATATAAAAATAAAAAATCACAAAAAAACCTACATAATAAGACTATGCATGGTTACGTTCATTATTTTTCAAAATTTAGTTTAATAAAAAATTAACATCTAAAATAAGTTAAAAAAAGAGAAAAATAATAAAAAAGAGCCAATTGCTAGACATGTAAGCATGTAGCAAGAGGCTAATAAAGAATAAAGAGCTGATACGAATTAATTACCACCTGGAATTAGAGGTAATTACCTCCAATTATGTAAACAAATTAAACGATTACGTGCAAGGAAAGTTCAGCTTTCCTTATGAGTATGGTCTAATTCCTAATCTGTTAGGAAGACAAATCCAATTGACATACAAAACTTACCGCATAAAGCAAAGCAACCAAGCACATGCGCACGACGGGTGTTCGATCCGTGAGACGGTTTGGCTTCGTACTTCAAAGAAGCGGGTAGCCACAAGTTGGGCATCCCTTTGCACCCAGTAACGTATCCAAGAATATTATCTGGACAATGTGGCATGTAAATCGGTATGTCATTGAGTTTTTGTGGGCCTGGTAGCATTTGCGAAGTTATATTGCATGCTTGTCAACAGATGCCAATAACTTTCAAGTGAGTATGTCGATTTATGTCAATAGTTTTTGAGTGAGCATGTCGACAAACAACAACGATAACATATGCCTAGTGAGCATATTGACATATGCCCGTAGAAACGCATACAAAGGTATGAGGTTAGCAGCTATCCTACCCCGTATTCATAGAGTGAATTCGTCGAGCATCTAGATGACAACTTTCAAGGACATCTTATATTTTCAAAGGGCAAGACCCAACTCTTCCATGAAGGATTTACTAAGCTGAGCTGGGTTAGCTGACACACCTTGTCCTAAGGTGGATCTATCTCTGTTTGTTCCCCTTTCGTTTTCAGTGCGAGTTCAAGCGTCAAGACAAGAACCCACATCTTCGCATTCTCCTTTTTTCCTTATGAATTCTTTTCCACCATTGAATTAGAGAAGTGTTATTGGCACTTAAAAACTCTTATTCTATACTCCTCACAAATGTATTTTTATTTCCTAATATAGAAAGTTTGGAGTGTAGAATGAGATTTTTGGAGTGCTAATAATAATTCTCTTGAATTAAACAAATCATTAATAATTAATGAACAAAAACAAGTAAAAATGTACATAATAAAAAACGAGAATGTGAATATCACTGTTTACCAACTGAAATACTTGAAAGCCAATTCTCTTTGGGCTTTTTGGGCTCAACTCGTTGGGATTAATTCTTTGGTTAGGGCTTCATAAACAAAGTATCTTTTGCAACCAAAAATATCATGCACTGTTCCTCGTAACATTATGGACAAAACAAATTAAAGACCGTTGACTACCATTATTAACTGTCCATTACTAAACCCCGGTTGAAACCGGAATGACCCACAGATTGTACTACGTTTCGGTCTTCTGGAGTTGGATTCTCGTTGAATCCTCTTTGTAAGGATTTCGGAGATTCGTAAATCGTATCCGTTTATCGTACATTATACGGTCAGAAATCATTTTAAATATTTTTATTTAAAAATAAATATAAACAATAATTAACAAAAACTGATCGCACAATATACGATGAACAAACACGATTTACGAATCTTTATAATTCTCGAATCGGAAGAGGATCCTAGGTCGGTCTTCGGGATCAAGAATTTGCCACGACACCTACCTACCTGTGGAGCCGTTCCCGCCAACTAAACATCCCAAAAAGTTTTGGACTCGTTAGTGAGTGAATACGTAAACTGCTACGTGGCGATATATGACAGCTAGTAAACTGCTACCCGAAAAAAGCCAAGTCCAGGTGTCGTTTGTTGCAACATGTTGTGATTCGCTGTCGTCTCCTTCGCAATCCTTCGATGAAATTATTGTCACGTATTGTTTTTTATGGGTTAATTAATATAGGCTCGTTTAAAAAGTAATTTTAAATAATTGAAAATGTTTTAAAATTAATTTTTAGTAAAAATGAAAGTTAATCTTAAAAAGATCCTGAGAAGTATTTTTTTTACAAAGCACATAATTGGTATTTTATTAAGGAAATATTTTACGTGCTTTTAGAATTTAAAAATATTTTCTCTAAAAGATTTTTCAGTTATCAAAATGCACTTCTCAAATGATCTTGTATTGTGCCGTTTCTATCAATATCTAACAAAGGTTTTTTTTATATTTAAAATGATCTATGAGATTAGTATAACTCCTCATTTTAGTCTCTGAAATTTAAAATCGATTGAAATAGTCCATGAGATTGTTCATTGTCAATCATTTCAATTCTTCTATGATTATCAATCATTTCAATTCTTCTATGAGAAATCTCCATTAAATTGAGAGCATTTTGTCAACCTTGAACCGATAGTTTCTTCAATTTAACGAAAATTTTTCATAAAATGACTAAAATAATTGACGGTGGATAATAACCATTATTATGAATTCTAAATCTGAGGAATCGATTTGAAAAGTTGTGACAATTTGCTAGACTAGTTTACCTCAAAAGCCATCTAACGAAATATTTAAATAAGAAAATGGATCCTCTTCGTATTCCTTCTACCAAGTTCTTGTCATCAACTAATCTGGATTCTTGAAATTTGATCTAATAGTTACAAACAGAGGTTCACTTTAAAAGTTATAATAATTTTAGCCATTGAATTAAATTTTAAAGATTCGAATTGTTTGATAGAGAAGACTTGATAGAAGAGATCTGTGGAGGATCCCTTTCTTTAAATAAGAGGAGAGGACGGGTCCAGATTGTGTGAATGGCTTTGCTGTAATTTTGTTGACAAATCAATGGCATCAATTTTTTACGTTTTTGTGCGTTTGTCCATACGAGTAGTATTAAAGGAGTTTTGGTCTGCCTCTCATGAGATTTTGAGGGACAGAAAGGTGTGGTCTTCGTTCACTCCAACTCCACCCACCTTCAACTCACTCAACCTCTTTCTCTATCTGAACTTTCAACCTCACCAACAAGTATACTTCCATGGCGGTCGGACTCTTCGCCGCCACAACCCCCACCCCCTTCCGCCTAATCCAGTCCTCCTACCTCCTCCCAAAACCCAAACCCGCCACCGTCTTCTTCCCAAATCTCCGCCACCAGAAGTCAGCACTCCACAGGACTCGCCGGAAACTCTGTTTCACCGTCTATGTAGTGATGGAGGACCAAAAACAGATAACCCACCTCGACAATTCCGCCGGAAAAGCCCCGGAAGCCGATGATTCTCAGATCCCAATCGTAATTCCGTCGGTTCGCGTGGCGGAGAGGCTGTCGAGGAAGAAATCGGAGAGGTTCACTTACCTTGTCGCTGCCGTGATGTCCAGCTTTGGGATTACTTCCATGGCTGTCATGGCCGTTTACTACAGATTTTACTGGCAAATGGAGGTAAATTTTTATATTTCCAAGCTTTTCTCAGCTCTCAAAAACCCACAAAAAAATCACAGATTATTATTATTTATTTGATTGAGCTTTTGAGTTGGGTGTTTTTGTTTGTAGGGTGGGAATGTGCCTATGTCTGAAATGCTGGGTACATTTGCTCTATCTGTTGGTGCTGCTGTAAGTTCACTCACCACTTCTTTTTTAGCAAAAGCAATATTCCATACTATTTTTGTGCTTGTTCGGGACTGCTTCTGTTAGAATCGAAAGCGTTTTCTGACAATCAAAAGCTTCACATGTGAAAGCATTTAGATTTCCGATGAAAATCACTTGCATCAAAAGTACTTTTAATCAAAAAGCAGAAGTGCTTCGTACAAAAGCAAGTCCCAAATTGTGTATGAAAGAGGAATTGGGTTTTTTTTATGTTTGTAGGTGGGTATGGAGTTTTGGGCAAGATGGGCACATAAAGCTCTCTGGCACGCTTCCTTATGGCATATGCACGAGGTTTGTTCTCTCTTCGATGCCAACAAAATCTTGAGTTTTGATTTTTTGCTGCTTTTCATTCGTTAGAAACCCAGCAATTAATGAGAGGAACATGCCAAGATTGGATTTTTACTTAATACGAGCGATATTTTACTTTAAACTAATTTAACTCGCGGGATGAACGTTAACTGCAGTCGCACCACCGGCCTAGAGAAGGTCCGTTCGAGCTCAACGATGTGTTTGCGATAATCAACGCGGTTCCGGCAATCGCCCTCCTTAATTACGGTTTCTTCCACAAGGGCCTTGTTCCTGGTCTTTGTTTTGGTGCTGTAAGTCCCTTTCACTTTCAGTATCTTTATGAACATCTGTGTTTACTGTTTAATTAACGACTTTAATCATAATTAATTAATTAATTAATCTAATTTTTGTTGTTGATATATTGACTTGGAATAATAGGGCCTTGGAATTACGGTGTTTGGCATGGCGTATATGTTTGTCCACGATGGTCTTGTGCATAAAAGATTCCCAGTGGGGCCCATAGCCAACGTGCCGTATTTGAGAAAGGTTGCTGCAGCTCATCAGGTAAACTATCACCACATAATTTGAATCTTCTCCGGAGCTTAAGAATGACAAAATTTGATCTTTTGGTTTGTGTTAAAAAGAGATTAGAACTCTTGATTTGTGTTAGGTGAGTTAGCGGAATGACTAAATGAGTTAATGAGTACCATCGGATTCAATTTAAGCAGTCTGGATTGCCTGGTCTTTGGAATCCGACAATAAAATCTGGAGAGGATCTCATTCCATTACCAAACAAACAGACACTATAAAATAATACTTATCATATTAATTAGCTCCATAATTATTGATTAAAAACAAGATTAGGCATTTAAGTATGAATTTCTGTTCAACTGAATCTAACTGTCAAAGATTTGGTTTTGATTTGGATGTTTTGGCCTCAGCTCCACCACTCAGAGAAATTCGACGGTGTCCCATATGGGTTGTTTCTTGGACCAAAGGTTAGTCATCAATTTTTTCTGCCTTGAAAATATTGTTTTAATTGTAGGATTTGTTTTTTTCGAGCAAGCGATATTTTAATCTCGAACTTGAGTGCAGAGGGAGAAACAAAATGATGTATCTGGCTAATTTCTAAGTTTGCTTTTTACATATCGTGTGATTTGCGGTCGCAGGAACTCGAAGAAGTGGGAGGACTAGAAGAGTTGGACAAGGAGATCAATAGAAGAATCAAAGCATACAAAGGCTTGTAACTAGATCAAAATTTTCAGTGTAGAAAAAGCGATAGAGATAAATTAAATTAAGGGGCTTTTAGATCCAGGTTCAAAAAACGTAAAGTAATTTTAAGAATGAGTCCAGTTATCTAATTATATGTTTTTATTTCTTTTATACTCATTTTATATTTTCTAAAAATATTAAAAATTAATTAAAATCTTTTAATATTAGGCATTTTCCAATTCCACAAAAATATATTTAATATCTTATAACTAAAAAACTAATATACTAACATAAATTTATCTGGAAAATATTCTACCCTAACTTAAGTAACAAATATATGAATGTATATAATACCTATACGTGAGATATGAAACCTAATTAAAAGATAGAAAAAACATAACATACCTACAAGTAAGACACATTAATATTTGACAGGTTGATTATAAAAAAAGAATTTGTCATATAGGTAGATAAATATAATTAACTTATGATATAGGTTGATTATAAAAGTTAAAAATAAAATCTATAAATGGGTTTTAAAGAAGAACGAGAAATAACAAAAAAAGAAATAAAAAGAAATAAGCAAAGAGATAATTGGGAAGCAATTTGATTTTTATAATAAATATTATCATTGAATAGATAATTATTGATAATTAAATAATTAAATATAACAAATTGAACTTATTTTAATAAACTGAACTATTCTTACTATTGGCTCAAAAAATTGGACTTATATCAAGTTTTCCCTTAAATGGGGTTTTTTGTGATCAATTTTGTGTTACATGCATATGTATGGATGTTTTTGCCAATTTTCTGGGCAGCCAGAGAGTCTTTGCAATGAAGAAAGAGGAGGTATTTTGTATGGGGATTTATATTTTGTTCCACTTACAAACCATGACGAGCGATCACCATTTTGTCATTGAATTTAAACCTTAAAACCTAAATTGAGTTGGAAAGGATCCTCTTACGACCAATTAACTCCGGATCCTCGGGTAAGGATCTTTCCACTCGCAATCAGTGCAGACCTTGTAAGGTCATCTCCAACCGACCCGGCTAAAGGGTTATGGGCTAAAAATAGCTTGGAATGACACGAAAATTGTCTTCAATTGAGGGTTAGGCTGAATGGTTTGTGGGCCCTACTAGGCCAAAAACCCCAAATCAAGCCGACAAGCTAGCCATTTGCAGCCAGCCAGCCTTCCAGCGTCAGAATGTCGAGCTTGACTTTGTGGCAAGTGCAACAATACCATGCTTTATTTGTTATTGTGGCAAGTGGCACTCAAAATATGTTCGAAAATTTTATTTTAATATGGTAGTTTAATTTAATTAACCATAGTAATTCAATTAAAATAATAAATTATTGAGAGGGTTATGTTTGGCCTATGATCTTTTGCCCTCCTCGGTTAGAGATAGGTTTTTTTTTTCAAAAGGCTATGTTTGAGCCCTTTTGGCCCCATCAATTAGAGATGGTATAAAATATGATTGATATTATTCATTAAAATATAATTTCTTGCAAGGCTATAGGGCTAAACATGATCCTTTGGTCCTCATTCGATTGGAGATGGCCTAACCCTCGCTGTTGCAACCAACATGCCTGTCTTTCTCTTGCTACCACAGATGATGACAGTTCAACATGCCCATTTTTATCCGTTTGTTCAGAATCGCTTGGTTTTTCTTAGAATCGGCGTCAGAGGAGTCGATGAATTCCCAATATGTATGACCCAAGGGTTCATCTCTGTCGAAGAGGAAGAGAAAGGGAAATCAACACTTGAGAAGAGGAAGGGAAAGAAAGAGGAAATGAAAGAAAGATCTCCAACTGCAAGATTTGAATATGACGGTCAAGATAACTTGGTCGGCAGGTCCGGAGGACATATATCTTAAGAGGATTGTTACCCAAATTAAATGAGTAGTGAGGATGGTAACTATCCTTTTTCGTTAGGTCAAGATAAAGGTTGTTCATGGATTATAGCACCCATGGCCTAATGCTATCACTTTCACCGACTTTATTTTAAAATGTTACTTTTGACGGTGCATGGAACACGATGAAGCCTGAGGAGGACCAAAATTAGGGAGGACTTGATAAAACTTACATTTGTAAGGGCAATTAAGAGAGAATGTTTGGTAGGACTTTTTTAAATTTAATTTATACATTTTATGCATGAAACGTGATGGGTGGCGCTTAACCGTACATCAATGAACGTTCACATATTGGTTGACGATAACACGTCCATATAGAACTTATAAGAAAAAAATCTTCGAATCTAAGTTTATTTCTAATTTTTCAAAACATTTCGTCATTTAGTATGCCGTCGCTTCACAGTAAACGTAAGTGATTACATTTTTACTAATGAGGGGTTGATTGGTGGAGCTTGTGTTTGGTAGTTCGAAAATTTGCCACGCAGTCTACGCGTCAAAAGTTTGTATACAATACTCCACCACAATATAATCTCAGATAAAAAAATTTGAAAAGGTCGCGTTCATAGTATTTTTCTTTAATCACATTGTGCCCTGGATTGAACTGTTTCTCTCAACTTAGTCTAGTTGAATTCAGTGGCGGATTCAGTATTCGAACATTGGTTAGTCTTATTGTTAAATCTTTAAGCTTTTTTAATAGAAACAAAGTGAGAAGTGCGCAGTTTTTTTCTTCAGTTTATTCATTGTAAAAAAACTTATACCAAACATTCAAATGATCATCAAAAAATCTTCACATGTATATTTCTTAGAGTTCAAATGATCCTGAGACCGATTTGGTTCCGAAATACATTCTTCACTGGTCGAGTAAGCAATAGCGTCCGCAACAAATAGATAAAGGGTCCCATAGATAAATAACAAGTGTGATTATATACATGACTCCTTGAATCTGAAGAGTTTTGAATTTTGATCACCGTCCACTTCGAACGAATAGGGTTTATGTGTGATTCAATTATTCAAAAGTTTGTGATATGAAATAAAGTATAGCTATTCAGATTCACATCCAATATTCTGAAGCCACGTATTGTATAGAGGTCATACCCCAAACTGTGTGTATCGTGGTGCTGACTCAACCCAACCATGCATATAATTTGACCTAATTTCCATATCGTGTCGTGTGTGTGCGCTGTTGCCTCATGAAGCTACCGCGTTTCGCCCATTTTGTTTCGTCATGCCATTGCTCGACGTGTGGAGGGTCGTGCCATCGTCCCAAATGCCCCATCTTTGAGAAGAAACTTCCACGAAACTATCACATATCTCTCTCTTGTTACCTGTTACGTGATGAGAGATGTAGAAAAGAATTATATGTATAACAACAATAACTAGGGTTTGGTCCTTAGCTCAACGACTATGTGATCGTTGACAACTTTGTTTTTGTTTTTTTCAATCATCAAGTGACGAGAAAGATATAAAAAACAAGAATATGCAACATGCATTGAAACCCTAGACCCCAATATTAAAACGCAACCTTAGTGGCTCATGCACTTACCTTTACAATTAACACGTATGATCTTTTCCAATTTCCAATCCAATTTTCATTTCCAAGAGATTAAGAGCTCCACTTTCCTTGTTGGTTTGGCCGTCAATGGGAGTGTTTAAATTGAAGTGTACCAATACCTGTCAAATTTGACAGAAAAAAGCAAAAGTGGGGACCTACTTTCTACTTAACCCAACTTCTCGACAGAGGTCGGAAATAAGATAAAAGAAACTTTTATCTGTCGAGCATATTGTATATTGCTTCCGACATCACCATTGCTTTTCTTAATAGCCCGTGATTTTGCGTTTAAATCTTTTGTACTTATTTTGTATGTTTTTTTAGTGGTTTTATTATGATAAGAACTCAGGATATACTATATAAAATATAGTTTTGAAATTTGTCATAATCACTAGGACATAACAGGGTGATTGTGGCTTGATTATTGATTGATATGTGCCTATAAACTTAATCCTCATTAACTATGTTTTCATAAATGTAAAATATGTCTATGAATAATAGGAGTCACAGAAAGGCCATGCACAAAACAGGTGCAGAAGATTTGAACTCCATTATCTTTATGGGCATGTTTGGTGGCTGGTTGGATAGGTCGTGATCAATTAAAATGGACTTGAGTCAAGTCCCTTGTTTTTTGTGTCAAAAATATGAGATAGTTAAGACTTGACATGATATGTTATAAATTCACAATAAAATGGGCTATCTAATATATCTTTATGCATGGATTACAAATTTTGTCTTACATATCTCTACCGATCCAATTCTATTTCATCCAACCCACCAAATAGGTCCTATTTGATATTGACCCTAATCCCTTAAAAAAGGAAAAAGTATAATAATATGGGATAAGAATGTATCACAATGATGATGTAAGACCCCAATAATTTGAATATTGGATTAATATATAGTTGACTTCCAATTGAGGGAGAAACTATTTGTTGCTCAAAAAAACGTGTTCATACCAATGATGTAGTGTTAGTCATACAACTGGTTGAGACGTGAATCTAAAATCCAATCTAATATATTTCATCTTTTTGCGACATTTGATTAACTTGATAGTAAGTTGAAGTAAACTCAATTTATGTTTAACATGATAAACACGAATTTAGCCAAATTAATTATAATATTGTGCTCCACTTTTGCATTCAAGTTTGAATAAATTCTATTTGCAATTGATTCGAGTTGAATTTGGATTATCCAAACTATTAGTTAAGTGTTATGAACTTATGAATGTGTTGTTTGAAATACCAGATCTTTTGAGTATCATTAATAGCCCATAATATCGCTCAAACCAAGTAAGAAGGGCAGTCCGCCTCATGGATCGATTTTGGAGTCATAAGTGAACTCCTTTTTCCATTTTCAAATAAAAAAGAAGATGCTCGGGGTTCGATAGCATTTCAATTTATACAATAAAGACCACCAAAAGATAGTCTAGAAGCGCGATTATACGTGTACTAAAACAAGAGTCTGCTACTCGCTTTAGGCAAAAGTCGGCTTTAACCTCATTCTCCTATCTTAAATAACCCCTGACCAACGGACATAAAAGCCTTGGAATGGTAGCCACGCCTGATTTGGATCGATGACTTGCTTGTCCAGTACTGCCAAAACCATACAAAGAGTATGTCGTCCCCTCGAAATGACCAGTAATTTTAATTGTAACATCTCCGTTTGATGTAAGTCCTCCTCCTCCTTTGACTGGTAGGAAACAACAGCTATCAATGACTCAGTTGATCTCATATGATTGGTGCTTCTTTGAAAAGTTGTAATTCTTTTTAGTATTCTTTATCTTATCTTTGTATTCATAATTTCATATATTGGTTTCATGTGGCCAAGGGCGGCGGATTTTCTCAACCGTATAACTAAATTTAATTGACAAGCCAAGGTAGGCGGTGCTTATTGGGTACATTGGTCAGTTGGTCACCCACTGCCTTCAGTTATCTTTCTCTTGAAAAGGTTCAGGTGGGAGTTTCGTTGCGACAGTTTATTTTTTCGAAAGTTAGAAAAATTTATAAGATATTTTAGTCTTTTTATTTTATCACCATTGTATAATTCACTAATGCTGCGAATCAAACCGAAACGTGCCATATTGCATAATTGCATTCTAGGCATGCCACGTGTGGTTACAAGTATGGGTGGACGAGGAAACAAATTGAATTATTCTTCATTTTATGGTGTTATTGATCAATAACATTGACATTATACTAAAGTGGGGAATATCATTATAAAGTTGAATCACAATAGTAGTCATGGGAGATTAAAATGCTTCTGTGATGATTTCCGGCCTCAAACGGTAGACTGTCGTAGCAAAGCCACCAACTAGTCACTTTTTAAAACAAAATTAAAAAAAAAAAAACTAGAAAGTACAAGGTATGCAGTTATGCAAAAATTTAAAATCATAGAAAATAAAAACATTATTTGAAATTAAAGAAACAAAATAGAAAAACATGAATTGGGCCTTTTGGATATCAACTCAAGTGATTAAAAGGTATTGGGCGTTAATGGGTCAATATGATGGGCCTAACAAAGCCCATTTTGTAATTTAAAACTATCCGTTTCCATTTCTTCACGATCCAACTTCAAAGCCGTCACTTTCCCGGGAAAAGCACTGTATCACAGTGCTATCACACGAATGGAATTCCCGGCAATGTCAACGTCCAAACGCCTCCATTTTCCGGCAAATATCATCGGAAAACCGAAGATCGACTTCCAGATATTTGTGAGTGAGAGCTCGGCCCAGTGCAAACGCAATCGCATTGCGAAATCCGTGCAAGCATCGAGTAAAAACAACAGCGGCAGCATCTCAATCTCGCCGGCGTTCACGGACGAGAGCGATCGAGAATCCGATGGTTTGAGAAACGAAAAGGGTTGGATTCACTTTGTGGGGATTGGAGGTTGCGGGTTGTCTGCGCTGGCCATGCTTGCACTCAAACAGGTGATGCTTGATTGAAACCCTAGTTCTCTGTTTGGTTGGCGAGAAAATGCTGGAAATTTTGTGGAAGTATTAGAATGTCATTAGATTTCTGAAAACTGGACCATTTTTGGGTTTCTTGAATTTTGAGAGTTGTTTTTGTTTTCGTAGGGTTATGAGGTTAGTGGCTCGGATATTGTGTGGAGTAGCTTCATGGATGGGCTGCAGGAAGCAGGGGCATTTTTATATATAGGCCATTCGGTGACCAATTTGCAAAGGAACGGGGCCTCGAGATTACCTGATGCCATTGTTGTTTCAAGTGCTATTCCCCAAAACAATGCTGAGATTTTGTATGCAAAGTCCGTCGGAGTACCCGTGTGAGTATATCTTTGTTCACCTTAGCATTTGAAGCAATTGGAACTTCTTTTGGTGTGTAATGTTATAAACACTGAAATATTCTTACCAAGTTAGCAGTAGTAGGAATTACAAATTGTTAGCAGTTACTATAGGCTAGGTTGTAGATTGTGCGCAACTGTCTATTCCGTTCCTAGTCTTCCTATGTTGACGGATAACCAAGTAGGCTATTATGTATGTAACTTTAATGGTTTAGGGCTTGTTTGAAAGTGCTTTAGAATGACTGAAGCGCTTTTTGTGAAATAGATTTTGGGTTCCAAAAGCACTTTAAGTGCTATTTTAGAAGAAGCACCAGATATATGCTTCTTGCAGGAAGCACTTAAAGTGGTTCTACGCAGATCCACTTAGTTTTTTACTAAGGATTGGTTTAAAAAACATTTCACCAAATGCACTTTTAGTCATTTTATAAGCACTTCCAAACGAGCCCTTAGTGTTTGCTTATCTAAGTATGCTGCATTCACTGTTTTGCTTGATTTCATATCTTAACCTCTTTCTTCTACAGGTACAGGCGAGACCAGTGGTTAGGAAAGCTGACAGAGGGCTATAATCTCATTGCTGTAAGCGGTAGCCATGGTAAGAATATTTCTGTGCTATTATCTTCACGAATCATTGTTATGCTATCTGCACATTATTTACAAAATCAGTTTACAGAATGTCTTCTTAAATGTGGAGAAATCTAAGATACTATTGGCTTGTCTTCATTTCTTTTATTGCATAATAATGATAAGTATTAATACTTACAGGAAAGAGTACAACTGCAAGTATGCTTGCTTATGTTCTAGACGCCATGGGTGATAGTCTTACCGCAGTAGTTGGAGCACATGTGCCGCAGGTATCATTTTCAATTCTTTTACTTCTCTATACAGCTTTGGAGAAAATACGAGCTTAGCAGTTGCAATATGTTAAATCATAGTTTTTTACTTTCTTTTGAATTAGCTTTTACAATAAAGAGTTTGATTGTCGTTTCATTTATAATTGGAATTGGCTTTCTTAAATTATATGTTGGAAATTATTCAAACTGTCTTTTGCAGTTCTCAGGAGGAAACATTATCTTCGGTGATGGTCGTAATTTTGTCCTGGAGGTATACTTTTCCTGTTGAGGTTGAAAATTTTGATTTGAAATCTAGGATTAAAGGTTGATATGCTATAAAATTTTAATGGAATACGTTATTCTGTTTAGGCCAAACAAGGGAGGTAGTAAATGGTAAAGCATGCATGAACAAAAGACTGAAGATATCTAATATTTAAATTTCCGTTCATGGTTCTGTAACAATGAATAGGAACCTATTATTGATAGGAATAAATGATGTTTAGATAACCTGTACTACTTAATACTTAATCGACTGGAATAGATCGATTTCATGTTCAATTGCTCATAAAGATTACTTACATATTTCATGTTTGTAGTAGGCTGATGAATACGATCACTGTTTCCTGGGATTATCACCTTCTATA
Source organism: Pyrus x bretschneideri (assembly GCF_019419815.1). Lineage (NCBI taxonomy): Eukaryota > Viridiplantae > Streptophyta > Magnoliopsida > Rosales > Rosaceae > Pyrus > Pyrus x bretschneideri. Next base: position 867,709 of record NW_025999795.1, on the reverse strand, counting down.
GCCGTTGTAACAAATTTGGATTGGGAGCATGTTGATATATTTCCAAACAAGGAGGCGGTTAAATCTACTTTCAGGAAATTCCTGAACCGTATCAGGGTGGGCGGACATCTCATTTTATGTGGGGATAGGTACATTGCTCGACTGTTTTGACAGCATATTGCATTTCTGGTGCAGCAGAAAGTTCAAGTGGCAGGCATTATAGAAGCTTTAGTCCACATACCATTTCCCATATACCATGAAAGAAATGACAGTTTCCTTTGTATGCAATTCGATTTAAAACTTTATGGTTCATTGTGTGTAGATTTTTGGTTTGGTCCTTTGGTGGTGGTTGCATGCATTAGTTATTCAACATACATGTCTATTGTACTTTTTGCTCACCATTCTTACAGATGTAAATTTATTTGGTAGTATACTCTTTGTAAATGTTTCCCGTTTGCAACAGTCAAGGTGCATGTTCATTGCTGACTGATGGAAAGCGAGCAATTGGATCCGATAGCTGGAAATGTTCTGATAGCTACAACATAACAACTTATGGAACCGCAAGTTCTAATGAATGGCATGCATCATCAATCGGGCCAAATTTAAGGGGTGGTAGTGATTATACACTGGTATGTAAATATGGTTTCTTATCATGCCGGGATGCTCCCCTGTTGCCCTACATTATTCAGCTTCTTTTGGAAAAAAAATGGTGTATGAAACTTAACTGAATTTCTTTTCCCTGGTTAATCACTCTTTCCCCTGCAGTGTCATTGCGGGCACCCTGTGGCAGACATCAGTCTACAGATTCCAGGAGTTCATAACGTCCTTAATTCGTTGGCAGTGAGTGACATACTGTTCTGAGTATAATTTTCCTCATCACATTTCTGTTCTGTGTTGTATTATAATTTATAACCATCATTTGCATCTCGATATTTTTAAAGGCGGGTTTTCGTCTATTGATATAAATGACTGTTCTAAAAATCCCTACCTAGCACTGTCTAGACCCCGCCTAGGCGCTAGGCGGCTGGCCACCGCCCCTATTAATGCCTAGGCATTTGAAAATTAAGAAAGGGTGCCTTGATTTGCTGAGGCGCCCGCCTAGGCCACCCAGGCACCCACCTAACCCGCCCAGACCCGCTTAGGCACCTACCTAGGTTGCGACTGACTTAGATAGAAAGTAGATAACTTTCATTTTGCATTTTATTTTTTTCAATAAATTGTAAGAGACTTGGTGAATACTTAAATGAACATACATTATATGCTTGTTCCCCATGTTTTCATTACGTTCCAATACTTCATAATATATATGTCATTCTTGTTTAGTTTATGATGAAATTATATATGATTTAAGTATAAACAAACAATTATTTACACAAAAGATAATAGATTTACTTAAATCCGCCTAGTCTGCCTAGGCGCCCGACTAAGCCCCGCTTAGGCGCTAGGCCTCAACATGCTGACCAAACTAGCGCCTAGCGTCTTTTAGAACCTTGAACTACATGTCCTGTAATGTTTTAACTTATTGTCGCTTTTAATTGTGCTGTATTGTGCAGGTTGTTGCCAGTGTGATAGCATTATTCAGTGACCAATGTCAAATCAACAATACAATCAATCTTGTGAGGTTGCACTTAAACAATTTCATAGGCATTTCAAGACGTTTTGAGATGATTGGCACTGTGTGCGGATGCCACATATATGACGATTATGCTCATCATCCAACAGAAGTTAGTGCAGTTATTCAAGCTGCACGCCAGAGGTTCCCTGTCAAGTCTCTTTTGGTCGTGTTCCAGCCTCATACTTACAGGTATTCACTCAAGACGAAAACAATGTGCAGAGTCTTTTATCGCTAGCATGATTCGTATGATTTGTGCTTAGACTGACTGATGATACATTTGCAGCCGTTTAACAGCACTGAAGGATGACTTCACCAATGCTCTCCGCGATGCAGATCAAGTCGTAGTCACAGAGGTAAGTTGTCTTAGCACAAAGTCTTTGGATTACCTTATAGCTTATAGCCAAGGGGCTAATTGGTTGGAAGTATGATGTCAGGTGTATGCCGCTAGAGAGAAAGATGTCGAGAATGTTGGCGGAAGGGAGTTAGCTGCTACGATAATTGGCCCGCCATCTGAATACATCCCTTCTCTGGTAATACTCAAGTTTTAAGTTCTTTTAGATACAATTATGTCTGAAATCGCATGCGAAACATGACTGTAAACGATAAAAAATCGCATACCAGGATCGAATAAAAACCCATTAGTGCTTCAAATGGTTCTCTAGGAAGGATTCGGGTAACTGGATGATTTCAAGATTGTTAAACATGCAGGACGATGTTGTAGAGAAGTTAGCATCTCAAATATGCAAGAACCCTCATGGGGAAATCGTAGTTTTTACACTTGGAGCAGGTACTCAAATCTTGATGAAACTAATCTCACTAATTTCAGATCATTCTGGTTCATATAAAAAGGGACAAAGCAAATAATTATCCGATTTTTTCAGGTAATATAACTACCGTCGGCCCAAAGCTGCTCTATGAATTGAGAAGGAGATTACAAGTGAATTCGTCGCTTCATCATCAAGTAGTTTCAAGTGTTTGATGCTTCAGTGACAGTCGCTGAGCCGAACTTCCCCAAACCGGAGGTGGAAGGTGTATTAACCCCGTTAACTACGTCAAGGAAAGCCATTTGACAAAAGTGACCGGTTTGCAAGCTAAGCATTCGTTTCCGAGCAAACTGCAATGCGTATTTAGCAAAGGATGGAAAGGAAAAGAGTTCTTCAATGCACAATTCATCAAAAGATAAAGATCAAACACGAACTTCTCAAACCGGAAAATTCGAAAGACAGGTACCAATTTTCCTTGTTTCTCAATCAAGTAAATACATCACATTAATCCTTAGCATCCCTAAAAACATGGAAAGACTAGAAATCTAAACTTTAAGCTATCACTAACAAAAACACAATCAGAGAATTGAACTGACTTACCCTGTACACAGCTTCACTCACTTTTCCCTCTACTACTGAACAATCATCCGCAGATAAAAGCACAAGCATAACAATGCTTGCAAGCTTCGAAATTGGCGCACTTCCTACCCTCCGAAAAACGAGAAAAACCCGCGCTTTTTGGGCTCTTCCTCCACCATGACAGCCTGCATACTGTCCTGCTCAACGAGCCTCCAGGCCGCCTGCTCGAAAGCCAGCCCTGCCAATGTGGGCGGCCTGTTCAAAACCAGAGGGTACCCTCTGTTGGTGCTTCTGATGACCTCCGTATCCTCCGGAATCATCCCCAACAATGCCAGTCCCAACATCTCCTGCACATCCAGCACCGACATCATGTCTTCCCCTTTGATCATGTCCGTCCGAACCCGGTTCACCATCATCTTAATATCCCTTATTCCGTCACACTCCAGCAGCCCAATGACCCTGTCAGCGTCTCTCAAGCTCGTGATGTCCGGCGTGGTCACCAGAACGGCCTCATTGGCCGGCGTAATGGCTGTGATGAATCCGGCATCGATCCCTGCTGGGCAATCGATGAGAATGAAGTCCGGGCAGCCCTCTTGCCTGGCTTTCAAGGCGTCCACTACCCAGACCAGGGCCTTGCCGCCGAACCCCATCGGCAATTTGGACCGGGGCTTCGAGATACAGAGCAATTCGAAGTTGGACCAGCGCTTGTCCCTGACAAGGGCCTGGTCGAGGCGGCAGTCGCCGTTGAGGACCTCGACGACGGTGTAGTTGACGCGGTTCTCGAGGCCGAGGAGGAGGTCGAGGTTGCGGAGGCCGACGTCGGCATCGATGGCGACAACAGAGAAGCCGAGGCGGGCGAGGGAGAGGCCGACATTGGCGGTGGTGGTGGTCTTGCCGACGCCTCCTTTTCCGGAGGTGATGACGACGACGCGGGGCGTGTCGCCGGACAACTGGGGCTTCCTGTTGTATTGGAGGACGGCGCGGACTGTGAAGGGAGAAGAAAGATTGGGTTTTTGGGTTTTGGGTTTAAAGGCGTTTAGTGGGTTTGCGGCGGTGAGGAAGGAGGAGGTGGAGGAGGAGGGCTTGGGGTGGAGGATGGTGGGGAGGAGTTGAAGAGAGACCATTGCGGCTTTTGTGACCCTTGGATTAGATCAGGTGGGATCATCAAAACAAGAGGAAGGAGGAGTTGTGACTGTTAGTGAACGCTTCAACAGGGAAATAGGAGGTTGGCGGAATCGAAAATCGAAATCGTATTGGAGTAAACCGGACTGAACGGTTTGGTTTTTACGGCCTTGAAATGTTTCTGGTTTAAGACCGAATCACATGCTAAAAAATGGGTTTTAAATCAAACAGTATAAATTGTAACAATTAATGTGATTTATATTATTTATGATTTTGTTGTTTATAGTTGAGAAAATTGTAACAATAGTTTCTTAACTTCAACTTAATTGGTGCAATGATTTCGTTACTAAAAATTCATGATCATTGGTTCTTTACCCATCAAAACGTGCAGTTATGATCATTTTTGTTGACTCCATTAAAATTATGTCAAAATGACTCATGTTGAAAGGATTATTGTTACAAATGGATTAAAGTTGAGTGATCATTGTTCCAATTGAGTTAAAGTTGATGAATCATTTCTCTTATTGGGTTAAAGTTATGGACCATTGCTATAATTTTTTTGATTTGGTTTTCTATAGTTGCTTCTTAATTTAACCTTATGTGAGTGGCACATGATTCATTTTGACGGAAGTTTTAACGAAGTTGACGAAAAGGACCATAGCTACATGTTTAGATAAATTAAGAGATCAAAGATCATAAATTTTTAGTTGATGGACTATTGCTTCAATTGGATTAAAGTTGATGAACCATTACTAAAATTTCATCAACAATAAACAACAATAGTCCCAACCACTCAACATCACAGACCCACCTTATTCCGAGGAACATGCCCAATGTAGAGGCCCAGGTCGGCCCATTACCCACCCTACAGTCTACATCACACTCCCACCTTCTTATTACTGTACTTAATCTAAACCGTCCGATCCAAAAACAAGTGTCTTCAGATCTACAATCCTGACCGTCTAATAAACAAACCAATAGAAACACTTTGACGGAAAGCAAGAGACACCATGGATTGCCTCCGAACCTAGGGAGAGGATCCTCGTGGATTTTCTTTACGAAAATTCCGAGAATTTTCTAATCACATCCGTTCATCGTATATTATGAGGTTAATTTTTATTAAATACTGTTTATATTCAATTTTAAATAAAAAAATTTACAATAATTTCTGACCATTCAATGTACAATGAACAGAAATACGATTGAATCATCAGAAAAAGTATCCAACGGGCCCAACGTAATCCCGAAAGGCCAAAGAAAAGTCATAGATTCTAGATATTGTTTACCCTTTCAGATCAGCTTCCCCCCCTCCCGTCTTCCCGCCACGTGTCCCCGGCCCATCTGTAAATTACACGATTACCCTTTTCACTCTCTCTCTCTCTCTCTCTCTCTGGTCGGTTGGTTGTCAAATTTTCACTTCCGTTTTTCTTACAAAACAACCACCGACTCCCGGTTTCTTCCTCCTCCGTTTTTCTCTCCGTATCCGATTTCGTCCGAGTTTTTCCCGATTTCTTCACTCCGCGGATGAGATTCCGAGCTCGAGGCCCTTTCCTCCACCTGTGATTTCAATCTGGTCTGCTCTCTCGCTCTCTCTCCTCTCCCTCTGTTCGTCTTTGATTTCGCGTGTTTGAATTTGGACTTAATTATTGGTTTTTGTTTCGATTTATCTGTTTAGATTAGTCTGTGATTGGATCTGGATTGATTGGTGATTGAATTTGATGCTACTGTATTCGAACTGATTAGATCACGCTGTTATATGTACGGATTTGTGATGAGCTGTTGGAGCTGTGTTTATTTTTTGTACGGATCTGTTTGGTTAAGATTGGATTTGAACGAATTGGATACTAGAATCTGTTTGGCTGATGGGAAAATTGAGTTGAAGTTGAATTTCTGGTTATTGAATTGAGTGAGAGGGTTTGTTCGTCGGTTTTTGTGTTATTTCATCATCTCACCTATACGATTAAGATTGGATTAATTGGATTGGTGTTGTTTTGTAATTCATAATCGAAGCAGGTTTCGTGAGTTGACTCAATTGTATCTCTTGATTTTGTGAGCTTTTTATCTACTCTTGGTCCAGAGTTTTGTAACTAACAAGTATCGGATGGATATATTTACCATTAATTGAAATAATTGGAGCTTTATCATTAACTCAGTGTTTCTTGGGATTTTTGATCTAGCTTGCGAGGTTTATGACGACGTTATTTGGATCCAATTTTCAGTTATTTGGGAAGCTTGACTTCACTTTTAATTATGATGATAGTTGGGGTTAGGCATAGTAGGGGATGCGTCCATGATTTATGTTGCTTGCGTTTAGTAGCATGTGTGTTCTGCCTTCGAGCGTCCATTCTATTCCTTTCAAATGGCGCACCACGCTGTTAATGTTCATGATTCAGAGGTGTTTTCTTGTTTATTGTTTCTTTGAATAATGACTTGGGAAGCAGTGGTTTTCTGATTCCCAACTAGGCTGAGGATAGGTTACTGAAATTTGAGATGAACTCCTTTCTGAAGTCTCTTCAATTGGGCTCTTGGCGGATTGCAGTGTTACTTGTGTTGTCTTATAGTTGCTGTTAAGTGTGTCTTATATGCTTATTTATTTCGTTACTTTAAGTTTTGGTTTAACTTGTAACTCTCTTTGCTATTTTTCAGCAGAGAAAGGCCATGTGAGCTATTTGGAACAGATTTTTGTTATTGCTTCCACAGTTGGTATTGGATGATCAGTTTTTCTGTATGCTCAAGATGGGTAAATGCAAGGGTTGTGGGAAACTAGGAAGAATGATGCCGAGGGGTGGCTCTGTGAGTGCATATCAGTTTTCCCTTCTGTTGTCTCCTGTTGTTTCCGTATGGGATTGCATCGTTCGCAAAATGAGGTACTCCTATAGACCTGAGTGGGTGTAGTTATTAGGATTATAGTAATTATATTAGTTTTCAGCAAGAAAAGTAATTAATTTTCTTTAGTAATATAGAAAAGTAAGGGAACACAATTATAGGGAAATGTATACACTTTAGAGGAATTCTCAAAACAAGTTAAACAAAGGCAACTTTTTGGAGGTTGTTGGTTGAATGGATAGCATGGAGTGTAATAAATTGCAACCGGTTGTGAGAAAAGTTAAGAAAAAGCAGGTGAAGGACGAGTTGGATCGTCAAAAACAGGCTGAGAAAAAGAAGAGGCGTTTGGAGAAAGCCCTTGCTACTTCGGCAGCCATCATTTCTGAACTAGAAAAGAAAAAACAGAAGAAGAAAGAAGAGCAACAGAGGCTTGATGAAGAAGGTGCTGCAATTGCGGAGGCTGTTGCGTTGCGTGTCCTTCTTGGTGAAGAAGACTCAGATGAAACATGTGAGATTGTTCTGAACAAAGATCAAGTGTTCAATCATTGGGATTGTCCTGGCGACATCAGCGTATTTGTGGGTGGAAGGAGGACATGCTTTCCTTATCAAGACTCTGCAAAGTGTTCACTCGAAAGGATTGGGTGGGTGTCTGGTGCTTACAGATCGGGATACAACTTGGGTGGCTTAGGGAACAGTGAATGGTCGCTCTCATCTGGACCTTATGAAAGAGATTACGCAAAATTATTTTGTGATGATGGACGTTGGGGTACCAGCGGATTTGCTGCTGGGCTCATTGCAGCGCAGGCTGTTTCATCTCTACGGATTGCAGAGGATGCACATGAAGGCACAATTGTGCTCGACGGAATGCTAAGACGTTAGATGGACGTTTCAGTCAAGCTGTTATGTTACTGGAAGGGCCCTCGGCTGTATTTCGATGACAATGTTCTGTATATAATTTCGCGTTGAAGAATGTTGCAGTCTCATGCTCTTGCGTTTTCTTCTTCTTTTTCTCTTCGAGGGGCTGCTATGTATTTTACGTGCAGTAACATTTCATGACCTGAGGCATCAGCTGACTCATCTTTCTGTTCTTTTTTTGTGGATTGTATCAAACTAATGTGGTTTCAATAATGTTTGCATCTTCTGTGGTATGGAATGATTTAGTTAAACCGTATCCCAACTTTACTGCGAGAGAGGATTCTTGTGGGGTTCTCCAATTACATGTGTTCATCGTACATCGTGTGATCAATTTTTATTAGGTACTGTTTATATTCAATTTTAAATAAAAAATTTACAATGATTTCTAACCGTACGATATACAATAAACAGATTTGATTGGAAAATGATCATAAAGAGGATCCGGAGAGGATTCTTCTGATTTTACCACATTCAAAAGTTATCTTGATTTTCGCACTTGGGCCTGTTTGGTGGGTAATTTGAATAGGATATGTGACCGATTAAATGGACTTGAATCCAGTTTATTGATTGTTGTGTCAAAATTTAAAATGAACATAGCTGAACGAGATGAGTTAGGTAATACACAATAGAATAAGTTATCTAACCTATTTATATACACAGGTTACAAGTCCCGCCTAACCAATCTCCTCCAAATTCAATACCACCCGGCTCACCAAACAGGCCATTAAACCTTGTGATCAAGTTTGGCGCTCATTTAGTGTTCAAGATTAGATTGAATTGAAAAACTCGAATAGTTCAGAGTGGTACTTCTGAATTTTACTATTTTCTGAAGACGGAAAGGGATGCATTTTCTGAATGATAAATTCATCTTCTACCGTCAAGTTGGACAAGTTTCTTCTTTGCTAAGACGTACCTTGAATAACATAACAAATCGCGTAACGTAATGAAACCAACTACAAGCTGGGCAATCTATTGAATGTAATCCAGTTCTTTGGGGGCATGAATGGGGCATACTTCTGTTCAACAAACAAAAGAATTTTCTTCATTGGTACACGACGCAGGACTCATCGACCTTTGCTTGGATTTGAGTAGTACACATTGGCAAAGTGTGCTCGGAAATTACGTACTTTGCCATGTTCGAGAATTATGCTGCAGCGGCAGCTCTGTATCCGATTGCTGGTTCTGCCGAAGTACATCCTCTTCCTTATTCTCGAAATCTGAACTACTAGAAGGCTTTGCTCCCGTTGTGATTAGATTCTTAAACCATGCGGCCTGAAATCTAGGAGTACCTCTGTCTGAATTTTCAGGAGACGCGGGAGAAGCTATAGCATTGCTTGTAACACCCACAAGGAAACGATATGCTACTTTGCTAGCCGAAACAATCTGTGTCTTCGCTTCTCTAAACTGCAACGACCCAAGAAAATTATTAGATTTGTATGCACCGAAGCAACCAAAAGCAACATTTCATGCAATAATGCAAAATAACTTTAAAGGAAACCAACAATGAGTGGAAGGTCAAACACGAAGAAGTATAGAGGCCAAACTAGATTCCAGGAAAATTCAATCCGAACATGTACGGTTAGCCACATCTCCGGGCAACGAATCATCAAAGCAAGTCCAAGGCAAAGAAGAAAACAAAGAAACAGGCAGGTAGCTTCAAAGTGGATATGTGTAAGATTAATTATATGCATTTTCCCTTTCCCATTAAAGATGAAATGTCCATGTAATTATGTAAATGTGAAACTTGCTGTAATTTTCCCTTTCTAGTTTCTATGCACGTTCTGCATAAAATAACTCACCCGTTCTGCCGTGTTTCCTGCGACTTCCATAGCAGCATCACCAGCATGGGCAAAACGATTAACCCAACCTGTAAAAGAAGCTATAAGAATACATGCCATATATCTATTTACAAGACTACATTTTCAAATTCAGAGGCACAGTACAGAACACGGAAGATCATAAATGCACAACTTAAACACGAAGATCATAAATGCACAACCATATATCAGGGAACTGACCGAAACAAGAACAAATCACTGGCCATTGTACTTATGGTTGGTCAAGTAAACGCCCAGTTGCATAGAAAATAAATCTTTAGCATAGCCGGTAAACCCTACGATCTCACAAAGTTACCTGGAAGCTTTGGCACCCCAAGCCTTTCAGATAACTCATCACAAAAGTGATTGCAATTTTTTGATAACAGGTCATACGAATACCCTGGCCACTCTCTACTGAGTTCCCTCAAGATTTGGTTAACCTTGAAGATCGAACAATGAGTTGTCCCAAGAACGATGCTTTCACGATATGTGTACATTGGATTTTTCCCAGAAGGGCAACTAAACACACCAGATCCTTGTTCACAGAACCCAAATGACCATTCATCATCTCCATAAACCTGTCCAATAGAGCATAAACAATTACGAACAGAAATACAAGCCGTTACATTGCAACTTTTAACCGTCTTTACGTAATAAAACAGAGAGCCAAACTCTAGTCATTCTCCATATAAGAATCATCAGAGTTTCTTGACTGGCAACGAAAATTCAACATAAAGGCATCGTATCGTGAAACATCTATTGAGGCAACATAAAGCAGTTTACTGAAAATTATAAACCGCAAACGCAAATCATAAAGGTAAACTCAACAACCCATCGGCACTTCAATGCCGAAAATCCAAACTAACATAGCGAAAATTGAAACATTTTCAGTATTCAGATCAAACTCAAATCGAAGGTTTACAATCAATCAAGAAAATTATTAACTTCAACCAGCAATTACATGTCTACTTTCAGATTAAGCCCTAAATCTCCCCCAATTCACAGCACTCCAACTACCAATTACACGTCCACTTTCAGATTACATACATATACATGCAACCGCGAGTACACAAGAGGAAGACACAGAGAGAGAGACGAGGAGGAGGAGGGAGGAACCTGAACGGCGCTGTGGAAGATGCCGCCGAGGCCGATACCATCCTTGAAGATCTTGTTGATCTGCAGAATGGTGCTATTCGTCTTGTCCGATCCACTATTCGTCACATCGTATATATGCAGCACCACCTCCGCCATCTTCCCCCAAATTCTTCACCAAAAACCCAAAATCCCAAATCGAAAATCGCCCCTCCCTCCTCCTCCCAATTCAAACCACAAACCCTAATCCTAATCCAAATCCTCTCAGAAATGAAACAATACGCTTCAATTCGAACAAAAAGCCAACCACTTTTCGCTGCCTCGGCGATTACAATATGAATACTTTCTCGTCACGAATTGTTCGATTGCTTTTCTCTTCCTCTTTCTTTTCTCTTCCTTTCTCGCTCTAAACTGGTTCAATTTCTTCAAAATTTAGAGAGAGAAAGTGTTTAGAGAGAGAAAGTCAGCGTCTGTGTCTGTGTGGGTACGTTTAACAAAATCTCAGAAATCGGGTTCGTAATGTAATTTTCGCGGGCCGAGGGGTAAAATTCCGACACGGAACAAACCCCGGAAGTCTAGCGAAATTACGGAACTGACATCCCATTAGCACAGCTGTCCGCCACTGCGGTTACGATTAGCGCGATGTGGATAAGTGGGCCCACGTGCCACGCCACGCAATTATTAAAGGTTATGACACCGACCGCTTTTTGTCAAATGACCGACCTGCCCTTGTCTTGTTGGAACGAGTGTTCGCGTGCCGCAAGAAAAGCCCGCCACACGTCCGTGATCTGAGATCTTTTCGGCTTCGCGACACAATTGGGCATCCGACGTCGTTTCGTAAGAATTCCTCATCTTGTCTTTTATTGTTCTTTGTTTGGTGGATCTTATTCTTGTATTTTAGGGACTTTGTCACTAGCTAGTTAGGATTTGAGTTTGATTAATTCAGTGATGATATCTCGATTCCATCATCGTGCTCGTTTGAAAGTGTTTTTAAAATGAATGAAACAGTTTTTGGTGAAATTGATTTTGGGATCTAAAAGCATTTTAACTGCTTTTTTTAAAAAGCATCAGATATGTGCTTCTTTTCTAGAATCCATTTGGATTTTTATTAATAATTGGTTTAAAAAATATTTTTACTAAAAATGTTTTTAATCATTTCAAATGCACTTCTAAACGAGCTTGATTATTTTATCAAAAAATTATAATCATTTTAGACAATCGTGATTGGACCGTAAATAAAAATAATTATATGATCAAACTATTTTTATTTACGAAATAGTTGCACGACTTCGACCTATCAACTTCAAAGTCCAATTTGAAATCTATTTCATGGCTCGAACGCCCAGCTCGCCCATCCCAATTTAGTTGGGGTCATCAATATTCTCATGGACCATCCATATCCTTGTGTTTTTTGTCCAAATGCCTCGTGTACAGAATTAGAATCTGATAGCAATGCTAATACTGATCAAACTCTCTACACGACCAATTCTTCCCGAAGTATTTTAAGTGTTTTTTTAGGATTTATTTGTATTTTTATTAAGAATTGGTTTTCAAAATATTTTCAACAAAAACGTTTTCAGTCATTTTAAAAGCGCATCCAAATGAACCCTATAACTTTTAGTAATTGTATATGCTTTGTTGAATGAGATATCATATCCAATTCATGCGAATGTTACAAAATGATAATCAAGTTCAATACTTAGTTGAGTGATTCGTTTGACGTTTATTGTCACAAGAGCTTACATACGCAACATGAATGATGCCAACCCGATAACTAAGTTCGATACTTGGTTGAGTATGACCTGATTTTCCCGCAATAAAATGTACAATAAAATGATGAGGGTGAATCTTTGTGCAACAGAAAGGTTGCTTCTTTGTAACCAAGAGGTCACGGGTTTAAGTCGTAGAACCAGTCTCTTTGTAAAGGTAAGGTAATACAATAGACGTGTCTCCTGACCTTCGCAAAGCAAAGAGCCTCCTGAACTTCGCAAAGCGAAGAGCCTTGTTGACTTGAGGTCGGTGACTAAAATAATGATTTAGGTAGGATAACTTTGAGTGGAGAGACAACCTCCTCCCACTATCACACTGGCAATTGGTACTTGCTTAAGCAAATCTATGCATGCATCATTGAAGTCATTGTAGTGCATAACAGCTAGATAGCCAACTAGAAATTTTATTTTTTGGAAGATATGCAATTAGCCACCTATGATTTGATCTGTATTTTGGGTGTAAATATTAGATTCAATCAACAAAACTTCGAAGATTTGTGAGGTAAATTTAATCCCCGACCCGTTAACTAACACGAAATACGAAAATAATATGTTTTGAGTCAACCCGTTAGCAATTTAGGTCGTTATGAAATCACCTATTTAAGAACATGTTTATGAGTTGGGTTGTTATCGGGTGACCCTTTAAGAACCCTATAAGATATGATTTAGATATTAGACATAACAATTTTTTGCATAACTTGTTAACCAGAAATGAAACAACACAACTTGTTAATGAATTAGGTCGTTATCGGATCACCTGATAAAACCCTGTTAAGGTAACGAGTTTCACATGACACAACTCGCTAATATAACAGGTATGACATGAACACGACCTATTTGCCATGCATAGGTTTGGTACTTGGAAAAAACACCAAAAAAGCAAACAAATACAATATTTCTTAAATTTCATACACCAAACATGAGCAGCTTCTATAATTCCTTCACTTACAAACATGATACAACAATAACATGGAAACAAAAATAGTGGATTTACGGTTTAGGGTTTAGGGTTTAGGAAAATGAGTGGCATATATAATCGTGGTAAGAAAATAGAGAAAAAAATAGAGTGGAAGCACCTAAAACCTTAAAAACATACCTGTGTGATTTGTCACATTGGTAGTTGTGAGGTGGAGATCTTTAAAATTCTTGTATGGTATATTGATCGTATATTGGCACAAGCTCGAAAGCTATCTGCCATCGTTGGTCATCAATTGAGAGAAAACTAAGCTTGTGTTAATCTCCGAACTGCCATTACCGCCATTTTCCTCTGTTCTTACATTGGTAGAGGGATCTCCAGGAACAACGTTATTTGTCGGAGGCTCATTGATGTCGCAGTCTTGAGGCTGTTCTCCACGCGGTCGAGATTCCTGAAGCTGAAGCGCGTATTCTAAATTCCACAATACATCACCAATGGTTGGCCTATCGGCACCATAATCAGCCAAACATTTCTCTGCCGTTTCTCCAAACTTTTTCAAAGAGCTTGGTTTGATCTTCCCAACAAGGTGGCGGTCAATAATTTTCTCAAGCATGCCCTTCTTCTGCCATTCCAATGCCCATTCACCTAGATTCACCTGCTCCCTGTCAACCGAGGGATCCACAGCAGGTCTAGCGCAAAGAACCTCAAAGAGCACAACCCCAAATGAATACACATCTGACTTATCAGTAAGCTGCTGCCTCCGGAAATACTCAGGATCAAGATAACCAAAACTACCTTTAACAGCGGTACTTACATGAGTTTCACTGAGACACGGACCTGATCTTGAGAGACCAAAATCGGCCACCTTAGGCACATAATTCTCGTCAAGCAAAATGTTAGTTGATTTAATGTCACGGTGGATGATTCCATGAGCAAAACCTGTATGAAGGTAGTGAAGACCTCTTGCTGATCCAATGCAAATTTCAAGTCGTTGCTTCCAGGACAAAGGTGGGATCCCCGAACCATACAAATGTTTCTTTAACGGCCCCTTTTCCATGTATTCATAAACTAGTATCATTTCAGATTGTTCTTCACAATACCCGACAAGTGATACAAGATGGTGGTGGCGAATTTGGGACAAAACCGTTATTTCAGTCTGGAATTCTGGAAGGCCCTGCCTAGATCCAGGCACACCTCTCTTCACGGCAACCTTTGTGTTGTCCTTCAGGACCCCTTTATAAACCATGCCAAAACCACCAGAGCCTACAATTAGACTTTTATCGAAATTGTTTGTCGCCAATTGTAATTCAGCAAAAGGAATTTTCAAGCAATGATATCCATTTGCGCCTGGAGACGCAAGTGCAGTCCTTTCAGACATTCTACTGTGTGAACTACCTCCATATATGCGTAAAGGTGTCCAAACCGCACTTTCTGCAGGGCGGGGTTTCAGTTTCCTCTTTCTGCGTTTCAAAGCAAGCAGAAATGCACCAATTGCAAAACAAAGAATAACAAAGCCTCCAACAACTGTGCCCACCAAAATCCATATACTCCTCTTCTTACGCCCAGTTCCAGCCCATAAATTGGAAACATTCACCATTCTCATGATCTCTGCCCCATTCAATATAGCATTAATCCTAATGGAACTACTCAGATCAGAAGGACCAACGCTGATTTCCATAATCCCAGAACCATCCGAATCCACAACAAAATCAATATAGACAGGAGATGCAAGCACATTGGCTGCCATCACTGACAGATCAACATCTCTGTACGCAGCATACCCGTTGATATACACATTAAAGTACAACAAGTTAAGTGCAGGACTAACAATGTCACAGAAGTGCAACCTAACCAAATGCCCTGAATTCGTATCCACTGGAAATTTCCATGTAAGATTAAACCTTGCACCCGTAATTGCCTTATCCGTATTCATCTCCTGGGCAGTCATATATACATTATCCGGCGCAATCTCTCGAGTTGCACCGCCTCTCTGATAATTCGGAGTATCCATGGTGGAAGCATGCTTCGCAGCGGATTCTAGAACAATATAATCGACATCAGGGACCCAATCCCTCCACAAAGTATCATTAAAAGGTGTCAATTTCGAACCTCCAACATTAATCCTATAAAGGGTCTCTAAAACTTGCGAAGACAGATTCTTGTATTCGACAACATTCGCACCAACCAATTTAACACCGTAATCAACAACAAGATCCTCAGGAGCTGTAAAAACTTCAATGGCATTTACATAGCAAAACCCAGAATTACCCACAGGCGCAAACACAATTTCAACAACATTTGCATCAATTTTTATAACAAATTCTCTAATCACAGATTCCCTAACATGTAATTCTCTCAACAGAGAAAACCCATTAACGGAAACGCTAAAGTTTGCAGCTTTCAAATCAAAACCCTGAGCTACAAACGGCGAGAAGTGAAAACGTACCAAGTGGATCCCTGATTTCTTGATGCTGAAGGTGTAGCTCGAAGCCCTGGTGAAAACTCTGGCTGTGCGGTAGAGAACGCGTGAATTGGGAGGTGGGTTTTGGTCGGCGAGCGAAATGGAGCCCGGTCCGGGTTTGTACGGGTCCGCTGAGAAGACCCGGTTGAAGACGGAGGCGTTGGTAGAGGAGCCGCAGTTGAGAAGGTAGTTGTCTAAGGGAGTGAAGGAGGCTGAGAAGTGGAGGAGAGAGAAGATGGTTAGAGGGAGAAAATGGAAGTTCATGGTGTCCATGGAAGGAGGTTGGAGCTCATGAGAGAGTGAGGAGGAGTTGGAGGAACAGAGGCACAGTGCATTCTGACTAAGTGGAAGTGTGAAATTAATGGAGGGTGTTCTGTCTGAATTTTTTTATATTATTCAAGATTTTATTGGACCCTCTTTATGAGTGGGGATCTCGCCGAATCCTCTTTGTAAGGATCTTAGGAATTTTCAAATTACATTCATTTATTGTATATTGTACGATAAAAAATTATTGTAATTTTTTTATTTAAAATTGAAAATGAAGAGTACCTGATGAAAATTAATCGCACGATATATGATGAATGAATGTGCTTGAAAGATTCCCGGAATCCTCACAAAGAAGATCCGGCGAGGATCCTCTCTCCCTTTTTTATTTGGTGGACACAAAGGGAAAGAGATCATCTCCTGATCTTTCCCTCCAAAACCCAGAGATCAAGTGATTTGGACCTTTAAAATTTGATCCAACGGCTAAAAACAGAGAATTTAGTAAAAACTTTTAAAATATAATGATTTTTGATCATTTGATCAAATTTTAAAGGTCTGGATCTTTTAATCCCTAGCCTTTGAAGGAAAAGATTCAGAGAATATCTCTTTCTGACACAAAGATATGTTTTTTTCTTTTGACTGGCCAAAGGAGGTACATGAATTATATAGACTTCCAGAATCCAGGGGGAATCCTGATGGGACCTGGCTTCTCTACCCTTCCAGTTCTCATATACTCTCATCTCCTTCTATTTGTGCAGTTAAGGTTATGACACGTCAACATTTTATGTCATTATTGTTTTTTGTCTTATTATCTCTATAAAAAAAATCAATATAAAATGTTAACGTGACTTAATCGTAACCGCACAAAATATGAGAGGATGAGAGTGTATAGGAACTAAGAGGGTAGAGAAGTCGGGTCCATCCTGATGAGCTGCATTTCACGGTGTAATGCAGCAATTCCCACAACGAATTCTCATATTATGCTTGAATTTTCTGTTTTGAATCTTGATGCAAACTTATGCTTGCGAGATTCCGTCTTTTAATCGGGAGTGTATCTCATTCTCTCCTTGTTATCATGTGATATGCATATATTTGTATGTTATCGATAGAGAGTTCGATGTGTTCTGGTCACGCTCAAGATTTTGCACAATCCAAGAATTCCTTCTAGTAATGTGATATTAACATAAAAGACAGCCTGCCCCTCACATTTATCTTATTTATTTAATTATCCAACTTCCCTCCAAAAAAAAAAAAAAAAAATTTATCCAACCTCCAACCCCCAACCCCCAATTCACATGACAGTACCAAGTACCTATTAACTGTTTGGCATCCAAAGGCATTCAATGAATCTTTACTTTCTTCAAATATATGTTTTTTGCTTTAAAAAAAAATGAGATTAGCTTATTGTTTCGAAAGTCAGGAAGACTCATTAAAACATTTCAGTACCATCATCAGGAATTGAACTGCAGTGTGAAATATGAGGCTGAAATTTATCTCAACTACCAGGGCATCCCGTGGTTGTTTTAAAATTATTTTCAATGTACAAGCTATTTTTAAGGACAAAATTGGCTTGCAACGCAATTTACAATGTTTCCACACTCATCTTCCTGTGTCATTCATCAAGTGAATCATAAAGTTAACAAATATGCATTATAAGAAGAAATGTGTATACACTCGGCCACACCGTAGATTTTGTCGCTTTTCAGTGCTAATAAGAACGTTGAATTAAAGCGGCAAGCACCGAAAAGCATTGATGCATGCCAGCTCAATGGTGGTGAATGGAGGTGGTACGTGTGGGTGGATGTCGTTTTCTTAAGGACATTGCAATTCATAAACTGACACTTCTCTCAAATATAACATTAAAATTTGGCCTTGCTTTACAAACTGTCACTAATTTATAGAGAAAGAAACTTACTTAATATTGTTAATTATTATATATCATCACAACAATACAATTATTGCTCCTTAGATGATGTCAGTCATCAGTAGAGATTGTTTTAATAGAGTTTCACATCATCTAACTCGTTTTTCTTGTTACATTAGAAATATACTTGTCAACTTTGACTCTTGTTATTTTGAGATTATATATAGTATTTAGAGTTAGTTTCAATTTAGTATGGCTCTCGCAGCTAGCACCAAATTACCTCTAAAGGTCCAGTCAACTGTTGCGCCTCAATGCATTTCGAGGAGAACCAACTAGCTCTGAGTTCGAGCGGCATTTCACCTCTAACCACAACTCATCCACTGATTACTCAACATCAGTCGATTTGAACATTCACTTAGTTTCACTCAAACTTCATCTTGATCATGGATAAATCACCTCCATAAGCAGTAACAATTGCCCTATAAAAACTCGCTTTTGCTACGGCCTGGTGAGTTCCCTTAACCAAGCCACTGCCAATTCTTATTCTCTTCTAATAAAAAATGTGTTAAAAGAACTTGCAAAAAGAAGGAAAACAAAAAGAAACAAAAGGGAGCAAAATGAAAAACAACCATAAACGATGTCGTTTAATATATTTTGCCTTTGCTATTAGCCGGAGCATCAAAGTTTCCCTGCTGGCTGCTGCGCATCCTATCTCGCTAACTTTCGACTCTCTCTGTGACGGGCGGCTTGATTGCTTTGGATAATTCACGCAGGTACCAATTTCTCTCTAAGAGTTTCAATCTTTTCAATTTCCAGATGCTGTAATTAGGGTTTCGTCTCAGATCAATGCATAATTTAGCTTCCCTTATTTAGGGTTTCGCCTCAGGTCAGTGCATCTAACTAAAGGGGGCTCTTACTGTTTTTGAAATTTATTTACTTGCGGCCTTGCAGGTGCACAAAGAGTTGCTCTTGTTAATTTCGGAAGGTTCTTATATGCTTGTTGTGTGCTGGAAGCCTGGAACTTGAAGTTGGACTTTCATCATATCCCCTTTCACTGTAATGGTAAATTTATTTTCCAATCTTTTTATGTTAAGATATGCACCATATGATTGCTTTTCTGCCGTTCGGTTTTCGCATTGCCGGGTTCTTTAGTATAGGTAGGTGTTAGAGTTGGAAATCGAACGTTGAGAGGGATGGAGGGAGGGAAAGAGAAGGGGGTAATTTGATGAATTGAAAAAGACTGTTTCTTTAAACTCTTGCAAGCATGATCAAATGCAATCTGACGCTTTTATTTTCGTGCGGTACATGCTATTTGATGTGTCTTGCTGATTGTGTATGTTTATGTGGGTTGGTGGGGGAGACATGTTTCTGTGTGGTCCTTGTTTGGGGCTGCTTATGGTGATTGGTAACTTCGAAAATGGCCCTTGATTTGGTTGTCTTCTGTATGAACATTGGACCTGAATTATAGGCCATTAGACCTTATAGTCGCATCCGCATCCAAGGTGATAGGATTTCTATATCTGCGTAACGAAGGTTCTCACTTTGGCACTTTTGTATGGCCCCAACAAAGCTTTTTCACTGGAGTCTCCTTGAACATGATTCCTTTCCAAAGTAATAAGAGAAAAAAGTGATTACTTATTGTTCCACTATTGAAAACCGTTAGTATAAAGATGCTATACAATCTGATCTACCCGCTGGATTAAATTGGTGACCTGTTTCATATTTGATGTTAGATAGCGTTACGGAATACTGAATTGGGTGGTGATAACTAATGCAGGATCCTAATGGTTCTTCCGATGAAAAGAGTGAAAGTAGAATCTACATTGGTAACCTTGATCTGAGAATAACGGAGTAAGTAAACCTTTGGAGTTGAATCTTCGTTGCTCTAGCCTAGTATCTGTGAGGCTGTGAGACTTACTATTTATCCCACTCTTGCATTTTCCAGGGCTGCTCTAATTAAGATGTTTTCTCCGTTTGGGAAGATTATAACTGAGGACTTTCTGTGGCACACTCGTGGCCGAAAGCGCGGAGAGCCACGGGGTTTTGCTTTCATTCAGTATAGCAACAAAGAGGTAAGTCAGTCGCTTGTTTCTCTCTGTTATGTTTTCAAGCAATTCCTGATCTCCACCGTTAAAGTGAGCATGCAGGAAGCAAGATTGGCCAAGGAGAAGATGCATGGGAGACTAGCATGTGGACGTCCACTGGTTGTCCGTGTTTCCAGTGACAAGTACTTGGTAGAACCAGCAGACAATTCTTCCAAAGGAGTGGGCGAGGCAACCAAAACAAGCGTTTCTGGCACTAGCTCAGGACAGACGAGCAGGAGCTCCAAAATAGCAGCAATCAAGAACAAATTGAAGGCTCTGGAGGAGGAGGGCTACAGCGCCAAGAAGCAGAAGCAAGAAGCCGACACTTCCATCGACAGAAGGTAACAAACTAGGACGCTAAAATCTGCTCGATTTCAAGTTGTAATCTTCCTAAACTTGGTCCAGTTGAACACAATAGTGATAACATGGTTGATTCTGTTTCGGGATTTATGAAACATGAGATGTAATAATACAATATTAACAGGTACAAAACTATCCAGCTTCTGGAATTATTTTGTTGATTCAGCAGTGCTTTTTGTTGAGGCCGTTTTATTAAGGCTATCGATCTGTGGTGTTTTTAGGGTACATACACGTTAATAAGTATGGACACCTACAAATGCCTTGTTACATGTGTATGGACACCTGAATAAGTCACGATGATTGTACTATCACAGCTTTCAACGATCATCGGCTTATCATGTGGCTTTTCATGTGTGTATTGAGTACGTGTGTGGAAAAGGGTTTTCGTTGGATTCTTTTCTTTCGCAATCGTATTCGTTTATCGTACATCATGTGATCAATTTTCGTTAGGTACTATTTATATTTGAATTTTAAAATTTAAATGATTTTTGATTGCACGATGTACGATGAACGGATACGATTGCAGGATTTTTAGGAAAAGGATCCGACGAGGATCCTTTTCCTATATATAAAGAGGAGGTCATTAAGAGAAGAGATTTTCATTTTTTTTTTATAAATAAAAGTAAGGATTAGTTGTGGAGCACACATCATATCGAACTTTAACAATTTGAGTGTCTATTTTTTCAAGTTGCACCTCTTAGATCATCCTTGCAAAATATTAGTCAAATAAGAAATATTTGAGACATTTAATTGAGTTCAAAGAAATTGACAAACACATTATTCTATAAGAATCAATGAATTCCATTGTGATAATTAAATATGCAAATGGTTTAAGATTGAATTGAATTTTTACAAGAATAATCTGTGAATTGGAACTTACAAAATATGCTGCTCGTATCTTTCGATGTAGAGTGACTTCTACATCAAATTCTTATTTAAAAAAAAAATAGAAATTCTTTCCTAAATAAATATGTTTTCTTTTTCTTTTCCGAAAAAGGTAATTACTACTTAATATTATTAAATTTAGATGATCATGCTAGTTAACTCAGTGACTCGCTCCCCAGAGTCCACTCCCAATGTCGACACTTTTTGAATCTCAACCACAAGAACGAATCTCTCTCGGCTGAGAGAGAGAGAGAGAGAGAGAGAGAGAGAGAGAGAGAGAGACGATGTCCATGGCATTGAAACTCACCGTTTCACCCGCTTCTCGTCCGCCGTTGCCGACGCTCCAACTGTCACATTTCCCTTCCCGCCAAAACTTGAGCCTGAGTGTGCGTGCCTCCTCCCCGGGCGCCACCGTCATCGGCACAAATCAGAGCTTTCTCTCCCCTCCTAATCCTCCCAATTGGGACCGATCTGTGACTGCCAAGGCCGGTTTCCAGCTCAATGTGAACGCCCCTCTCATCTCTGCTCATGACCAATGGGGCATCTGGACGGTTCTCTTCGCCACCGGCGCTTTCGGTATCTGGTAATCCCCACAACACCCTCTCTCTCTCGTCCTTCCCAAGCAAGGGAAATTTCAGCTCAGTTGAGCTCGAAAATTTGAGTCCTTTTATGTAATTTTTGTTGTTAAAGGTCAGAGAAGAACACGAAGATTGGGAGCGCATTGAGTGGGGCGTTGATGAGCATATTGATCGGACTTGCAGCCAGCAGTTTGGGAATCATTTCTTCGAATTCGCCCGCGTATTCGATTGTGTTGGAGTTCCTGCTCCCGCTGGCTGTTCCGTTGCTTCTGTACAGGGCGGATTTGCGCCGCGTGGTCAAATCAACCGGCGCACTTCTCTTGGCCTTCTTGGTTGGATCAGGTACTTGGAAAGTCATGGCCTTTCTAATACTTGTGTACTTGTTTAATTATTTGGTTCTTCCTTTTTAAATTTTGATGCTTTGCATTGTGGAAATTGTAAATTGAACTAATTAGTTAAGAAAGGAAGTTACTTATATTCTAAAGAAACAATGCTTGGCTACTTGACAAAAATGAATTAAAACTAAGATCTTTTAGTCATTCTATTGTAGCAAATACATAGACAGTTCATAATGTGTTTACCAATTTCGTTCATCTGTTTCTATGCAGTTATGACTAAGGAGTCTTAGTTTTAAACTTTTAGTTGACTTTTTCCGGTGAGGATCTTTACAGAGTGATTGATAATAAGAACGATTCTACAATTATTTCATGACATAGAAGTTGTTAGTACACAAATATATGCAGGCATGAGAATATGTGCTCAACTTGATGTGGGTTTTTGGTTTTGGTCTTCGCTTCCTCTTGGTTTTGATTTCTTGCCCCTTTGTGTGTACCATAGTTGCAACAACAGTTGGAACAGTGGTGGCGTATCTATTGGTGCCAATGCGATCGCTTGGTTCAAACAGTTGGAAAATAGCAGCTGCACTCATGGGCAGACATATCGGTGGAGGTGATGTACTTACAACGTTATAGATTTACGCCCTCACACGAACAAATTGGAGCCTATTTGGTTGTGCTGACTAAGTATTTGCAATTTTTTTTTATGTAGCTGTCAATTATGTTGCCATATCTGATGCTCTTGGGGTCTCTCCGTCAATTTTAGCGGCTGGCCTAGCCGCAGATAATGTCATTTGTGCTGTATATTTTTCAACATTGTTTGCGTTGGCTTCTAGAGTACCTCCTGAGCCTCCTGTATCTGGTGATGGTATGTAAATTTCTACCTTGTTATGGCATAATTGTGGATATCAAGGTGGATTTGTTGTTGGTTAAGCTTTCTTATTTTGAATGGATGCATTTGAACTTGTGGCCAGTAACAGATACTCGAAATCTAATTGGCAGGCATTGCAAAGGGTGCAGACTCTGAGCCTGCAAACAAGCTTCCTCTGATACAAACTGCTACGTCCCTTGCCGTGTCCTTAGCCATCTGCAAGGCTGGACATTACGTCACGAAATATTATGGAATTCAAGGAGGTATCCTTCCAGCTGTGACAGCCATTGTTGTTATTCTGGCGACTGTGTTTCCTAGACAGTTTGCGTATCTTGCACCAACTGGTGAGGCTATGGCTATGATCCTAATGCAGGCAAGGAACATTCTCGTCTTCTCTAATGTAGGTCTAGTGGGTGGATGTCTTACACGAACTGACTTTTTTTTGGCAAACAGGTATTTTTTACAGTCGTGGGAGCAAGCGGGAATATATGGAGTGTGATTAACACCGCTCCTAGTATCTTCTTATTCGCTTTAATCCAGGTCGCTGTTCATCTTGCTGTGATCCTCGGAATGGGAAAGCTATTTGGGTTTGAACTAAAGCAGTTGCTTATAGCATCGAATGCCAATGTTGGAGGCCCTACAACAGCATGCGGAATGGCCACGGCCAAAGAGTGGCCGTCTATGATTGTTCCTGGTATTCTTGTCGGCATTTTTGGCATTGCGATCGCAACTTTCATCGGCATTGGATTTGGGGTTGCGGTTCTAAAATACATGTAATGTGAAACTTTCCATTGATGATTAGCAGAAATGTTTCAAATCTGTAACAATGTGAACAAGGCAGACAATAGGGGTAAGCTGGAAGATATGCAGATAACTCACCACCATGTCTGGTATTGCAATATATATGTATGTAATAAACCAACGGAATCCTAGTCGCTGTATATATGGTGTGTTGAGGGATCGTAGTCTGCCACTAAAGCTCAATGGACATTTTTATAGGATGACAATAAGACCAACAATACTTTGTGGCACAGAATGTTGGGCGGTCAAAAAGTAACACGTGTAAAAAATAAGTATAGTGGAGATGAGAATGTTTCGTTGGAAGTGCGGGTTCATGAGAAATGATAGGATTAAAAATAAGGATGTTTGAGGTAAAGTAGGAGTTGTCTTAATTGAAGATAAGATAACAGAAAGTTGGTTAGGATGATTTGGAGATGTGAACAGAAGACATACAAATGTTCCAGTTAGAAGATGTGAATATAAGATAGAGGCAAGGATAAAGGGTATAGCAGAAGACTTAGAAAAACTTAGAAGGAAACTTAAAAAAAGAAATAAAAAACTGAGAATTAACGGAAGAATTAACATAAAACCGAGTGCATGTTTGACGGGAAAACTTAAAGCGTCTGCAAATTTATTTTTAGTAGATGTATTTAAGGAAGCAAAAGCACTTGCATTTAAAGAAGCGGTCTTGAATATTCACTGGGCAACCAATAATGATTAGAAGTGATCCACACGTGCATAGGTCATCAGCTCACAATCTGCCACGTCATCATTAACTGCAAAAAGTACCAAATAGACCGGAGGCTCAGAAGAGCTCCCGCACTGAAACCTCCGTCCCGAAACGTTAATGGCTTCTCTCCCCGTCACATGGCCATTACTCCACCTTCCCGCCACTCCCACTCCATCACTCTCACCAGTCAAACGAGTCAAACCCAACCCCTTTCCGTCTCACGCTGTTAATGGAACGCTTCTCTTGCCGTTGACTCGTCCTCGGAGCCGCAAATGCGTCCACGCGACAAGGGTAATTACGTCACAGCTCAGGCAGCCTATCGTCGCTACCGATGACCATTGGGGCTTATGGACCGCCCTGTTCGCCACCGGTGCTTTTGGCCTCTGGTAATGCTAATACCCCTTCCAGTCTTTTTCTCTCATTTTAATTACTGTTTGGTTGCCGAGAAAAGAATGTCATCGATCGAAAAGAAAAAGATTTGAGCTTTTGGTAATTCACTGCATGGAAATCATACTTCTAATCAATCCAAACATGCCCATGTTCTTATTTGACACCAGAGAATATACATTATAATTTATTTTGATGCCTATTCACACTTGCTAGTTACTTATGTCCGTTTGGTTGGGGCAAAATTTCATCGATCGAAAGAAAAATATTTGAGCTTTGCTAATTCACTGTCTGGAAATCATAATTGCAATCAAACCAAACATGCCCATGTTCTTATTGGACACCCAAGATTCGAGAAGAGAAATTTGTATTCTGTGTTGATGCTAGGAAATGAGATTTTTGCTAATAATGAATGACTTGATTTGAGCTTACATTGAGTGAGTGTGTATTTGTGGATTGAATTTCAAGGTCCGAGAAGACAAAGATTGGTGGAATGGTGAGTGCTGCCCTTGTGAGCACTTTGGTTGGGCTTGCAGCAAGTAATTTTGGCATAATTCCCTTTGAAGCGCCTGCATATTCCATTGTCTTGGAGTTCCTTCTACCATTATCTATTCCATTGCTATTATATAGAGCTGACTTGCGCAGTGTGATGCGGTCCACGGGGACTTTGCTCTTAGCTTTCGTGCTTGGATCAGGTAATATTTTCTTGCTTGTGATTCTAAACGGGATCAATATGTTTGATAGGCTTTATTTTGAGTTTTGACCGGTTTTTTTGTCTGAGCTAGTGGCATTGAAGCTTCATACTGATTATTTGTAACTTCATGTATGTAACAGTTGCGACTATGGTTGGAACTCTCGTGGCATTTCAATTGGTGCCCATGCGATCACTTGGTCCAGATAATTGGAAAATAGCTTCTGCTCTCATGGGTAGCTATATTGGTGGATGTAAGTGTCTTTGGAGATGTCAGCTTATGTTTATGGATATTCAGTAAACAGATCATGTGATTGTAATACGTTTCTTGATCTCTAAGTAGCAATCTCATCATCGTCAGTTTGGCCTGTTATAATTTGAACACTCAAGCTGCATATGTTCTCTTACGGGCATTTTAAGGGAAAGGAAATCAAGGGTTCTTGGATCTTGGTATACTTGGAGCTAACATTGTTGCCATGTTGCTATAACTTTTATATAACCAATACACAAGAAAAAGTCCTTTCTGTCCATGTTATCATGTCCATTAAACGAACATGTTATGCATCCTACAACTGAACACATGATTCTACGTTTGTCTTTTGAAGCTTTAGTTTTGGTGCTTCTGAATCGGTGTGTTTAACCGTATGAGTTTATATAGTTATGACTAAAACGTTTTCTTTCTCTTCTTTTCTTTTTGGTTTATTGCTGTAGCTGTTAATTATGTTGCGATTTCAGAGGCTCTCGGTGTTTCTCCATCGGTCGTGGCTGCAGGAGTAGCAGCAGACAATGTTATTTGTGCTCTGTATTTCATGGTGCTGTTTGCTTTGGCCTCTAAAATACCTCCCGAGGCCTCAACATCAACTGATGGTATGAATTTCTCATCCTGCAAATTATCTAGTCGAACTTCCTTGGCTGATGATAATTTTTCGTTCCCAGTTATTATCTAAAGGCATGCCAGCTTTAAATAATCTTTGCAGATATTTCTAATTGGCAGATGTTTCAATGCAAACGGAATCCAATTACGACAGAAAGCTGCCTGTTGTAGAAACTGCCACTGCTCTTGCTACATCGTTTGTGATATGCAAGGCTTCCACATATCTCACAGGATTGTGTGGAATTCCAGGAGGCAGCTTGCCAATGATAACAGCCACTGTTGTCATATTAGCAACTCTTCTCCCGACACATTTCGCTTACCTTGCACCTGCTGGGGATACCGTTGCTTTTCTTTTGATGCAGGTAACTGCAAATCATTCTTTCTATCTTTCTATCAAACTACCTATCTAAATCATTTCTCTGTTGGTCTACATTCAGTTCTGATATGCGTTTTGATACGATATGCTTTTACATGGGGCGTGCTTCACAACAGGTATTCTTCGCAGTGTTGGGGGCTAGCGGGAGCATATGGAATGTCATTAACACCGCGCCTAGTATCTTTTTCTTTGCTCTAGTGCAAGTCACCGTCCATCTTGTCGTGGTGCTTGGATTGGGAAAACTATTTCGCTTAGATTTAAAACTGTTACTTTTGGCGTCCAACGCCAATATCGGAGGGCCAACGACAGCAGGCGGAATGGCCGGGACCAAAGGATGGGATTCTTTGGTTGTTCCTGCAATCCTTGCAGGCATTTTTGGAGTTGCCATTGCAACATTTCTTGGCATTGGTTTTGGAATGATAGTCCTCAGACACTTGTAGAAAATGAAGATAATATATTCCAACCGAGCACAATGACATTCTAAGATTCATACAGCCGACCTCACTTAGTAGGATAAGGCTTGGTAGTTGTATCCAAACGGAAATCTTTGAGCTTAGGAATAATTAATTAATTAATAATGAATGTTGACCATCAAATATGATGTAGTTTTTGCAATAAGCACGGAGAACATGGATAAAGAATTCTGACCATTAATTAAACATGGATTAAAACAATAATTATTCGATGCAACAATCACATTTCTGCTTAGTATTACCAATCTAGTGACGTTATTATACGTGTATCTGTTTATAATATCACATACAAAACATGATTAATGTACTGATCTTCTGTTTATGTCAACTATTACTACACTGCTCGAATTCAGCCATTGGTCAACTGTACTTTCATTACGCCCTAAAATGTCTACTCTTCTTGCTAATCTAGCCACATTCCATATGGTCATGCAACTACAGAAACCAAGATATAATTGAAATTTTAATATGCGAATCAATTTATCAAATCGATTTTGAGTATCCCGAAGTTAGAACTAAGACTTCTCACTTATAAGTGAAGAGGAATAAATTAGTTGCCAAAAATTAAATAATTATGTTCACGACAGACCTTTCCGAGGCTAGAGTCTAAAATCATTTCGTATGGAGAAGTTATTGAATTATTGGATTCGAGTGGGAACTGCTATTCACTTTAAAAGTTGTTGTGAGTTCTTCATAAGACACTTGAAGTTAACTGATGCTCTCGTGTAATAAAATTTCATTACGCCATTATGCACTCTTCACGATTCACTTGAATTTATCTGATAATTTTTCTCATATTAATACCAATGTGCATTCCTAATATACTTACATATCACTTGAATTAATTTATAAGTATTTCATAGTCCATTCACTAGTTCATTGTACATTGAATTGGCAAATTAAAAGTAGCGTATGATGACTTTTTTGGAGTGTGAATAACGCTACCTGATATCGTCATGTAAGATGTTTACTAAGGAGTTGTAAATGGGAGTGAAAATGCCTCTCTCCTCAACCTTATGTACGACTTTCGCCTATAAATTGCTTTAATTGCACAGCAGAAGGTTGTATTTTTCCGAACAGCTCAGCTTCTCATGACACTCCTCTCAAACGGAAGGATGAGCAGTCAGATAGTAGTGTTGATTTTAAGGTTGATTTTCCTTGTGGTGTTTCTTGGATGGCTTATGATTTGGATTGTGCTGCCTACAAATACCTACAAAAATGACTGGAAACCCAACTTACAAAGCAAGCTCAATTCTACATATTTTGGAGAGCAAGGTTTTTTTTTCTTCCTTAATTACATTTGCTTGCTTAATCAATTTAATTAAGGTTGATATTATGCTTATAAGTTTATAACATAACCTTGTGTTGTGTCATGTAATAATTTACAGGGGTTAATCTTCTGCTCTTCTCATTCCCAATGATGTTAATAGCAGCTTTGAGCTGTGTTTATATCCATCTCCAAAAGAAATCAACTAGGTCGTCATCCTCCACAAGGTTTAATACTATAATACAACTTCTATACAATTTATAACCACTGATAATTTCGTTAATATGCTCATCGATCATCCTTGATATGCTCATCGATCTTGACTGGTGCAGTACTACCACTACCGGCGTCATTACAAAACGATTAGCCTTTTGGAGACGTCCGGTAATTGTGAAGGCTCCTCTGGGAATTGTCACTGCAATGGATCTTGCTTTTGGACTCATGTTTGTTGCACTCTTGGTCTGGTCTCTTGCCAATTACTTATATGTCAGCTTCGGCCACCTCCATATGCATTTTCCTGGCGAGAAAGTGTAAGCATATACATATATATCCTTTCTTACATGATTTTTAAAAGAATGATGATGATCAATTAAATTTTTTCTCTCTTGATTTTAGTCAATTAAATTCATGTTAATTAAGATTAATTATATGACAGGTGGGAAACGAAGTTTCGAAGTGTGTCGTTGAGATTAGGTTACATTGGGAACATTTGCTGGGCACTTCTCTTCTTCCCTGTAACTCGAGGATCTTCGATTTTACCTCTCTTCGGGCTCACATCTGAGTCAAGTATTAAGTATCATATTTGGCTCGGCCATCTCTCGATGATCCTCTTTGCTGCACATACCCTAGGGTTCGTCATCTACTGGGCCATGACTAATCAGATGGTTCTGGTGATTAACTAATTCAATCATCTTTTTTTATCTTTAATTAATTCATTGTCTTAATTGATCTTGTATATAGCTAATATCTTTTAGCTTAATTTGGTTGTATTACGCATGCGATTCATGAAAACGATTGTCTTGTTTTCTAGTTGTGAGAAGAGAATGTGTAGAATTATGTTGCTTTATGTATTTCTTCTTGTTTTGTAGTATACAGTGGAATATCTAGAGCTTGAAAAATCCTTGTATATTTATTGTTTTCTATCTTAATTTCAAAAAGGAAGAAATTGAAAGAATTGAGTGGTTCAACTTAAATTCGACATCATGTCGATATCTAGGTATTGTAGGCTGGTTGGCAGGAATCATCATATGGACATATATAGATAACAAGGACATGAATTAGGGAAGATATATATCTTTTTGGCATTTTTCTCATGCGAGATTTCTACAACCTTATTCAGTCCATGGTGATGATATATTCCTAACCAAATGACTTCATGCATCATGATTTATTTTTTATTATGTATATATTTTCCTTTAAGTAGTATTGCATAGAGGTGGCAAATTAATTCATTGTGTTGTTAATGAGTATCCGTTAAGACCTGTTTAATTTGATACACCATAATATATGAGTGAGATTGCTAGTGATGATGATGGTGTAAGGTGAAATCAAACTAAATAGGGTTTAATGGATACTCATTAACAACCCAATATGTTAATTAGCCATTGCTTTTGACTTGTGTACCAACATTAAGGAATGCATACATCTCACTTCTTTCGATTAACATATATTCATCATATAAATTTTATGAATACTGCTATATATTCACCTAATCAATCGGATATACATGCAACTTCATCTAGATTGATTCAATAACATGATTAACTTCATATACAAATGGCTGTAATACTAAAATTAGTTTTCATCATCAATAAACATGACAATAATGTGGATAGCACCACCCTAAACAGGTAGTACTATTTACACACTCATTTTTTTTCTTCCACACACCCTTATTAATTTAATTGATCCCATCTTAACAAGGAAGAGAAATATTACCAAATGCGGGTTGATCAATCCGCATGGTATCGAAATGATTAGAAAATGGAAGGGTTGCTATGTAATATACAGGCAAGCATACATATATTGCAGCCACTCACATACGTTTGTATAGTACAAGAACTACCAGTACTAGCACTCTCTGTCCAACTAATTTACTACAAAATTACCTAATTAAGCTGTTGTGGTCAACCCTTTATAAAGTGTGTTGGACATTAATTAATTGCAGCTGCTTGAGTGGAGCAAAACCTACGTATCAAATGTAGCTGGGGAGATTGCAATTGTGTTGGCAATGGCCATGTGGATCACAAGCGTTCCTCGCGTTAGGCGTAAAATGTTTGAACTTTTTTTCTACACCCACCATCTCTACGCACTCTACATCTTCTTCTACGTACTGCATGTCGGTGCTTCCTACTTCTGCATGCTCCTCCCCGGCATCTTCCTCTTCATCGTGGATCGATACTTGAGATTTTTACAGTCGTACCAACGAGCTGGGTTAGTCTCAGCTCGCATTTTACCATGTGGTACCATTGAGCTCAACTTCGCCAAGACCCAAGGTAACTAATTTTGCTCTAGTCATCATTATTAAATACGTTGAGCTCATGGCACATGTTGGAAAATATCAACTTTGTTGTTAACCCATATTATAACTCATGGATCAATAACGTGATTAGCTTTAAGCACCATTAAATATATATGTCGCATTTATACTTCTCACATATTGTGTATATATCTATCTGATTATATTATACGCTAGGTTTAGAAAATATCAGCTATTATACCCCAGCTAGGTTTGGAAAATATTAACTATACAACTTACTCATATTATAATGGATGATATAATAATGCATTTATCTCTAACCACCATCAAATATGTTGCACTGGTACGTGCCACTGTCATGTGTTAGGTATTGGTTTATTAATACTATATCCTAATGTTTGAAAATATGAATGTCTATCCACTTATATTATAAAACGTGAATTAGTAACCTTGTTTTTATTTTTTATTTTGTTGTTCAGGATTGGATTATAATCCCACTAGCATCTTGTTTATAAACGTGCCAAGCATATCCAAGCTGCAATGGCACCCATTTACAGTGACTTCAAACCCTAATATGGAGCCACACAATCTCAGCGTTGTCATTAAGATTGAAGGAAGTTGGTCTCAAAAACTCTACAAGCAACTGTCTTCAAATGTGGATCATATCCAAGCTGCTGTCGAAGGACCTTATGGCCCCATTTCATCTCATTTTCTAAGGCACGAGGCTTTGGTGATGCTCAGTGGAGGCAGTGGAATCACTCCTCTCATTTCCATAATCCGTGAAATTATTTTCCAGACCACCAAACCCGATTCCCATTTGCCACGTGTACGGCTCATATGTGCCTTCAAGAACACAGATGATCTCTCCATGCTACAACTCTTGCTTCCTATTTCTTCAACCCCTTTTGATTTTTCCCACGTAGATTTGAAAATTGAAGCCTATGTCACCGGAGAGACAGAACAGCTGCCGGGATTGGCTTGGAAGCCCATCCAAACTGTGTCATTTAAGACTGACCCGTTGGACTCACCCATTTCTAGGGTTTTAGATCCAAGTAGTTGGCTGTGGCTTGGTGCAATAGTCTCGTCCTCATTCGTCGTGTTTCTCGTTACTTTGGGACTTACCACTCGTTTCTACATTTACCCAATTGACCACAACACTGGTGAAAGTTATCACTACTCTTTTACCTGTCTCTGGTACATGTTTTTAGTGTGTTCTTGTATTCTCCTGGTATCTAGTGTAACTTTTCTTTGGTGCAAGAGACAACAGAATGCCTTGGAAGGGAAGCAAATCCAAAATATGGAAGTGCCAACTCATGACGTAGAACTTGAAGGCTTTCCACATCATCCTGAAACTCTAATTGCTCAAGCCACACAGGTGCATTACGGAGCAAGGCCTGATCTTAAGAGTAAGTTAATTAAGTAATTACCTCTCTAGTATTAACGACCATTTTCATGTTTATTTTCTTGTAGTAAAACATTTTTGGACAAGTGATTAATTATTGTTTTTGTTTGCAACCCAGAAATTCTGTTGGAGGCCGAGGGATCTGATATTGGAGTGTTCGTGTGTGGGCCAAGGAAGATGAGACATGATGTTGCCAAAATCTGTTCATCTAGTTTGGTAGATAATTTGCACTTTGAGTCCATTAGCTTCAACTGGTGATGATGCATGCATGAATTTGCACTTCGAGTCCATTAGCTTCAACTGGTGATGATGCATGCATGCTTGTTTTAGCATGAACCACCGTTGTGTACGTAATATAATTCAGCCTGCAGTATTATAACGCTCAATGATGGTCGTTCGTGAGATTTACTTTCAGCACCTCTCATGTCATCTTTAAAGATGTGTAAATGTAAAATGTTTATAATTAGTTTTTTTTTTTTTTTTTTTTTTTAATTTTTTAGGTGGGTGGAAATAAATTAGTAATTGATGTATCATAATATATATATATATATATATATATATATATATATATATGCTCGAATCGTATAATTAATGTTAATTACTATGTAGCCGTCAGCCATAGCACTTGATCATTTGCAGAAAAACAATGAGCTATATAATAATGGAATATTCATATATTTGCATGCACCTACCTAGCTACTCTCGCACACACAACAGAATCCCTCAAAACCTTGTAACTATTATTTATGCACTGATTTATGGCCGGTGGGAAACAAAGTTGGGAAGTGTTGCACTAACACTAGGGATAGTTGGGAACATTGATGTCCTCCGGGAATCAGACTTCTGTTCCAAAATTGCCCTCAATTCGTCTTCTCCAAATCCATCAATTTGGGAGGCGGTGGGAGGGAAGTTGTTGGGGTTGGGGAAGAAGATGATGATATGGAGGAAAGGGGGAGGCGTGGAGGACCTGTGAAATGGGAGCTGATGGGAAGAGCTGGGAAAGAAAAGAGGGAAGGCGTGGTAGGGCTGTGAAAAAAAAAGGGGGAGGCGTGGGAGGGCTGTGCAGGTTGGGGAAAGAAAAGATTAAAGGGGATGAGTAGCTGGAAGGAGATCTGGAAGAAGAGATAATTGATGAATTTTATCTGGATACTGTTATTATATGGATAAATATAAAAATTTCTTTTGAACAAATATGGATAAATATGTTTATACAAATAAATTATATATATATATATATAAATTTAAGTTTATATATATATTTATCTATATAAACCTAAATTTTATTAATTAATACAAGAATCATTTATTTTAACAAGGACAGTTTAGTAATCTAGCTAGTTTTAATTCCGATTCATGTGAACTAGTAAACAAGTTATATGAAACCAATATCATTTTTACTCCGATTCCAGCTAGTTTAGTAAATAATTTTAACATGAATCTAATTATTTTGTTTCCCCTCAATTCAATTCCCTAAATCTGATTACGGATTAGTAAACGAGCTATTACTATCTACATTGGTTCCCTCACATTCATAAAAAAAAAAAAACTGATTCCACATATTTTGGCCAAGAAGGATTGTTTGGTTTTAGAATAAAAAAACAAAAAAAAAAAAAACAACAACACAACTTTTTCTTAAGTTCAAAATCCCCAGTTTCTATAAATTACAACAGTTTAGAATATCGTCTTATAAAAAAATGAAACATTTTAGTCTTACCGCATTTTTCTGGTTTTGTAGGTCCGCACCATACTTATTTACACATTCCCTATCCTATTTACAGCAACCATGGGCTGCTTATTGCTCCACATGGGAAACAAAAATGTTTACAATAACAACACAAGGTGAGCGAAACTTACCTACACCTAGTGTATGATGACTTTTTTGGGATGTGAGTAATGTCATCTAATATCGTTAGGTAACGTTTATTAAGGAGTTGTAAATGGGCATGACAAATGCCTCTCTCCTCAACCCCTATGTACGACTCTCGCCTATAAATTGCTTTAGTTGCACAGCAGAAGGTTGTATTTTTCCAAATAGCTAAGCTTCTCACTGACACTCCTCTCAAACGGAAGGATGAGCAGTCAGATAGTAGTGTTAATTTTAAGGTTGATTTTTCTTGTGGTGTTTCTTGGATGGCTTATGATGTGGATTGTGCTGCCAACAAAAACCTACGAAAATGGCTGGACACCCAACTTACAAAGCAAGCTCAAATCTACATATTTTGGAGAGCAAGGTTTTGTTAATTTCTTCCTTAATTACACTTGCTTGCTTAATCAATTTAATTAAGGTTGATATTATGCTTATAATATAACCTTGTGTTGTGTCATACTAATTTACAGGGGTTAATCTTCTGCTTTTCTCATTCCCAATGATGTTAATAGCAGCTTTGAGCTGTGTTTATCTCCATCTCGAAAAGAAATCAACTAGTTCATCATCCTCCACAAGGTTTAATACTAGCTATAATACAACTTCTATAAAAATTAACATTTTATAATTTCGTTAATATGCTCATCGATCATCGTTGGCTGGTGCAGTACTACCACTACCGGCATCATTACAAATCGATTAGCCTTTTGGAGACGTCCGCTGGTTGTGCAGGCTCCTCTGGGAATTGTCACTGCAATGGAGCTTGCTTTTGGACTCATGTTTGTTGCTCTCTTGGTCTGGTCTCTTGCCAATTACTTGTATGTCAGCTTCGGCTACCTCCATATGCATGTGCCAGCAGGCGAGAAAGTGTAAGCATATATATATATATCCTTTCTTACATGCTTTTTAAAAGAATGACGATCAATTGATTTTTTTTTTCTTGATTTTAGTCAATTAAATTCATGTTAATTAAGATTAATTTCACGACAGGTGGGAAGCGAAGTTTGGAAGTGTGTCATGGAGATTGGGTTACATTGGGAACATTTGCTGGGCACTTCTCTTCTTCCCTGTAACTCGAGGATCTTCGATTTTACCTCTCTTCGGGCTCACATCTGAGTCAAGTATTAAGTATCATATTTGGCTCGGCCATCTCTCGATGATCCTCTTTGCTGCACATGCCCTAGGGTTCGTCACCTACTGGGCCATGACTAATAAGATGGTTCTGGTAATTAAATAACTTAATCATCTTTTTTTTTCTTTTTTTTTTATATATATTTAATCAATTCATTCAGTCCTAATATTACCTCTTGTATATAGCTAATAGCTCTTAGCGTAATTTGGTTGTATTATCCATGCGATTCATGAAAATGATGTCTTGTTTTCTAGTTGTGAGATGAGAATTTTTAACGTCTTATTTCTTCTTCTTTTATATCTTAATTTCAAAAGGGAAGAAAAAGAAGTGTGTGGTTCAAACTAAACTCGATTCGATACATGTCTACAGCTTGGTGTCGTAGGCTGATTGGCAGGAATCATCATATGAAAACATATATATAAACGTAGACAAGGGGGACAGGAATTAGGGAAGATATATATCTGTTTGAATTTTTTTCATACGTGATTTCTACACCCCTTATTCAGTTCATGATGATTATATATATATATATATATATATATATATATATATATATATATATATATATATATATCCTAACCAAATGACTTCATGCATGATGATTTATTTTTTAGTTATGTATATAATTTCTTAAATTAGTAGAACTGCATATGACTTGTGTTCCCTATGAAAAAAAAATGCACTTATATATCTTGCTTCTTTCGAATATAATATTTATATATGTATAAATTCACCATATAAATTTTATGATCACAGCTATATATATATATATATATATTCAAGTAGTCAAAACTTCAAATAATCATCAGCATGATTAACTTCTCATATACTGGAAAGTGTACGTTGCAGCCACTCACTTAAGTTTGTATAGTACAACAACTACCAGTACAAGGAAATTTTTTTCGTAATGTCATAATACAATTGGTTGGAAATTTATTTTTTTATGTTTATAACTATTTGTATTATTACATTTAGTGTTGTTTAAGTACACTGAAAAATTTCTCCAATACTAGCACTCCCTATCCAACTAATTTACTACAAAATTACCTAATTATGAGGATGTGGTCAACCCTTTAATATGTGCTGGACATTAATTAATTGCAGCTTCTTGAGTGGAGCAAAATCTACGTAGCAAATGTAGCCGGGGAGATTGCAATTGTGTTTGCAATGGCCATGTGGATCACAAGCATTCCTTGCGTTAGGCGTAAAATGTTTGAACTTTTTTTCTACACACACCATCTCTACGCTCTCTACATCTTCTTCTACGTACTGCATGTTGGTGCTTCCTGCTTCTGCACAATCCTCCCCGGCATCTTCCTCTTCATCGTCGATCGATACTTGAGATTTTTACAGTCGTACCAACGAGCCGGGGTAGTCTCAGCTCGCATTTTACCATGTGATACCATTGAGCTAAACTTTGCCAAGACCCAAGGTAACTAATTCTGCTCTAGTCGTCATTAAATACGTTGCGCTCATGCACGTGTTGGAAAGTATCAACTTTGTTGCTATCCATATTCTAATGCGTGGATTAGTAATGTGGTTCACTTTACGCACCCATTAAATATGTCGCATTTAGACTTCTGATGTATTTTTATTTATTTATTCATTTACGGTAGGTTTAGAAAATATCAACTCTTATACCCCTAGCTAGGTTTAGAAAATATTAACTATATCGCTCACTCATATTATACCATATGAATTAGTTATGCATTTATCTTTAGCCACCATTAAATATGTCGCACTCGTACTTATCAGTGTCGTGTTAGGTATTGGTTTATTAATACTATATCCTAACATTTGAAAATATGAATGTCCATCCACACTTATATTATAAAACATGAATTAGTAACCTTGTTTTTATTTTATTTTTTTGTTTGTTTCAGGATTGGATTATAATCCCACTAGCATCTTGTTTATAAACGTGCCAAGCATATCCAAGTTGCAATGGCACCCATTTACAGTGACTTCAAACCCTAACATGGAGCCACACAATCTCAGTGTTGTCATCAAGAGTGAAGGAAGTTGGTCTCAAAAACTCTACAAGCAACTGTCTTCAAATGTGGATCATGTCCAAGCTTCTGTCGAGGGACCTTATGGCCCCATTTCATCTCATTTTCTAAGGCACGAGGCTCTGGTGATGTTCAGTGGAGGCAGTGGAATCACTTCTCTCATTTCCATAATCCGTGAAATTATTTTCCAAACCACCAAACCCGATTCCCATTTGCCACGTGTACGGCTCATATGTGCCTTCAAGAACACAGATGATCTGTCCATGCTACAACTCTTGCTTCCTATTTCTTCAACCCCTTTCGATTTTTCCCGTGTAGATTTGAAAATTGAAGCCTATGTCACCAGAGAGACAGAACAGCAGCCGGCATTGGCTTGGAAGCCCATCCAAACAGTGTCGTTTAAGGCCGACCCGTTGGACTCACCCATTTCTAGGGTTTTAGGTCCAAGCAGTTGGCTGTGGCTTGGTGCAACAATCTCGTCCTCATTCGTCTTGTTTCTCGTTACTTTGGGACTTATCACTCGTTTCTACATTTACCCGATTGACCACAACACTGGTGAAATTTATCACCAGTCTTTTATCTGTCTCTGGTACATGTTTTTGGCCTGTTCTTGTATTTTGCTGGTATCTAGTGTAACTGTTCTTTGGTGCAAGAGACAACTAAATGCCCTGGAAGGGAAGCAAATCCAAAATGGGGAAGCGCCAACTCATGAAATAGAACTTGAAGGCCTTCCATATCATCCTGAAACCCTAATTTCTCAAGCCACACAGGTGCATTATGGAACAAGGCCTGATCTCAAGAGTACGTTAATTAATTATCTCTCTAGTATTAACGACCATTGTCACGTTTCTTTCTTGTAGTAACACATTTTTGGATAAGTGATTAATTACTGTTTCTGCTTGCAACCCAGAAATTCTGTTGGCGTCCGAGGGATCTGATATTGGAGTGTTGGTGTGTGGGCCAAGGAAGATGAGACATGATGTTGCCAAAATCTGTTCGTCTCGTTCGGCAGATAATTTGCACTTCGAGTCCATTAGCTTCAATTGGTGATGCATGCCCGAGCTACCGTAGTGTAATATAATTCAGCTTGTATTATAACGCTCAAATAATTGTTCGTTCAAGAGATTTGCTTTCAGCACCTCTCATGTCTTTAAAGATGTGTAAATGTAAAATGTTTATGGATTTGTATTTTTTTTTTTTGTTTTGGTGGGTGGAAATAAATTAGTACTAGATTTATCATAATATGGAATCTACATATGCTCTAATTGTACAATTAATGTTAATTACTATGTAGCCATCAGCCATGGCACTTGATCATTTGCAGAAAAACAATGAGGTATATAATAATGGAGTATTCATATATTTACATGCACCTACCTAGCTACTCACTCACATATCAGAGAACCCCTCAAACCTTGTAACTGTTATATTTGGCCTGTGGGAATCAAAGTTGGGAAGTGTCGCATTAACACTAGGGATAGTTGGGAGCATTTGTCTAGCCTTTCTCTTTTTCCCTGTGAGCAGAGGATCTTCCATTGTGCGGATCATTGGCCTCGCATCAGAGGCAAGCTTCAAGTACCATATCTGTCTAGGGCATCTTGCCATGATGCTCTTTACGGCGCACAGTTTATGTTTCTATTGGGGGAGCACAAACCAAATCTCAGAGGTAATTAAATTTCCGAAGCTTCAAAACACTATTTAGAAATGAGCCATTCTCACTATGAAGCAATTGCTGGTGTAGATGTTGAATGGAACAAGGAAGGCGTTTTGCAAGATCTTTGAACTCTTCTTATACACACATCATCTCTACATTGTCTTCCTTGTCTTCATCGTGTTTCACGTGGGTTTCTCCTACGCTTGCATAATGCTGCCGGGCTTTTACCTCTTCCTGATTGATAGGTTCTTGCGTTTCTTGCAATGTCAGCATAGAATTCGCGTGGTTTCAGCCCGTGTGAGGCTGTTGAGTTGAACTTCTCCAAGAGTCCAGGTGAGAAAACAAAGATGATCAATCCCAGGCGCCAAATGAGCTCTAAATAAATACTACATCGAGCTTTCCCACAGAACTCAATTATTCTCCAACAATCATGGTGTTTGTAAATGTGCCCGGCATTTCAAAGCTGCAATAGCATCCTTTTAGTGTTACTTCTAGTACCAAATTTGATCCCAACAAGCTGAGTGTTGTGATCAAAAGAGAAGGAAATTGGTCTGAGAAATTGTATCAGGAATTGTCATCCTCTCTGCCCGCCACCCGCCTAGAGGTCTCAGTCGAAGGACCGTTGGGACCCGCCTCAAGCAACATGCTAAAGTGCTCACATTGTAAACCATTTCCCCAATATTTAGTATGCCAAATGTGTGTGCTAACTTTACTAACATGGTGAAAATGACATGCCAGTGCAGGCACGACATGATAGTTGCATAAACCCAATTGACCACGACTCCAAACATGATATTTTCCGACTCAGCTAGATCTGCCTTGAACATGCTATTTTTATGCCTTTTCTATGGCATCTGCAACAGTAGTTTTCTTATGGAACAAGAAACATAGCCTCAAGGAGATGGGGCAGATTCAACTCCTGGACACACCAACTCCGACGACTGCTTCTCCAAGTGGGCGGTTTTCCGTTGCTGAGCAAGAACTCGAAAGCCTTCCTCACCGTAGAAAGATTAGGGATTTAACATTTGATTATTTTTGTAGGGATACGATTTGAGCGTGAAGGTTCAAGTATTGGGGTTCTTGTTAGTGGCCCAAGAAATATGAGGCAAGAAGTGGCTGCAATCTGTTCATCTGGCCTGGCCTACAACCAACATTACCATTCCATGAGCTTTCACGAGGTAAACCTCAAATCCAAGAAAAGGAAAATGTTGTGATGGGTGATTGAGGACTTGACCTACCCGCGTATGTCATTGCATCCAAACATTAATTTGAGATACCCCTACAGCAATATAAGTGACACTAATTTGAAATACCGTCACAGTAATATTAATGCATGTATATGAAAATTAATTGGTTCGAAAAAGGCAAAGGAAAATTATTATTGAAGAGAAAGTAAAGAGAGAAAAGCAAACAGCAATAGGAAACGAGAGAAGCCTTGAAACAAAAAAGCTTGAGATTCTTCACTAGTCATTTAAAAATGCCTAAAAGAAAAATAAAGGAAAATAAATTCAAGGTGAAGGAAAGTAACATTAGGCCCTAACCTAAAAAGAATTTTGTCTAGGCGCAATCAGAACGGTAAGAGTAGCTTCCACAAGCAGCGCCAGCTGCCGCCGGGAAGAGCACGAATATTTCGACTTAACTATCACCGGACAAAAAAAAAATCGGAAGAACTCTATCCGCCAGAGAGTAACACGTCGATTTGATGAAATACCGGCAAGGGTGATGGAAGATTTCTCCTCGCGAATGACGCATGTTTCGGGTTAAATGAGTTGAGCTGCACCAGAAGCCGGAGTTCTAATACTGAGTCAGCATTGGAACCTTAATTTACTCTCCTCTTCGCTGCTACTCCTACGTAAGCTTCTCGAGGCCGCCTCTCGGCTGCCCTATTGTCAGATTCATCGTAGTTCTGCGTGTTGTGAGATGCAAAACGATCTTCTTCATCATAACGGTACTGACGCACACCACCATCTGAATCAAAACGCCTCACACGATGAACGATCTCATATCTTCCATCAGGTTTCCTTCTATCATCATCACTACCTTCGTATCTACACTCCCTACCACCACTGGACAACTCAGAGTATCTTGCAGGACGCATCACGGGCTCAGAGTAACCATCTGGATTCAATC
Organism: Pyrus x bretschneideri; assembly: GCF_019419815.1. Lineage (NCBI taxonomy): Eukaryota > Viridiplantae > Streptophyta > Magnoliopsida > Rosales > Rosaceae > Pyrus > Pyrus x bretschneideri. Next base: position 826,365 of record NW_025999795.1, on the reverse strand, counting down.
TCCGAGATGTACGCTCTGAGTCAAACCTCTGTCCTGGCTGGAACCGTCTTCCAGCAAATCTCCCGCCCCTGATATTATGATCTACACTTCTATGTGAATCATCAAACCATCTGGAATTCTGTTGTGGGGAAAACCGACGCTTTGGTGGGGACACGAACCCTACATCATACTTGCCTCCGAAATTTTGCCTTTGGAAAGGCACCCTCAGCTCCATATTAGAATCAAACCTATAATCAGGAGACCTGCTACCACGATGTCTTGAAATATCATTCCGTTCTCTCGGTAAACCCCATCCAAGAGGAGAGCGACTTCTGCATCGAGACTGGGGCTTCTGATAGGGTCTACTATAATATATAGGTCCTCTGCCAGGGGGTGAAGTGCTTTGTTCTCTCCTGGGCATTCGTCGTGGCACATTATAAGAGCATTCGTTGGGATCATCGGGCATGGGCCTGTGGTACTCCTCCCTGATGCCTCTGTTAACCCCTTGTGGATATCGTCTAAACCTTCGTCTATCAGGACTTGTATCTCTCATAGGTATCATTCCCCTATGCATATTGTGTGCATTATTCCTTTCAGATGGTGATGATCTTCTAAACACGGGATGATACGAACGATTTGATGAAAAAGTTATAGCTTGCCTGCGAACACGGTTGTGAACTCCTGCTGCTTCTGAAAATGTGTCGTCTGATTCCATCTCATAACCATGGTTCTCAACAACAATTCTTGGTCTAGAGCGTCCAGAACCAAAGGAACCACGATAAGTGGGTGATTCGCGGCCCTTGGAATCCCAATAACTCCCTGAAGATTTAACCACATCTCCGAAACTTTTACCCTGCATACGTGAATCAGACTTTTCCCTTCCCATGGATTGATTGGAACCAGCTTCCTCGGAGCGAAAAGAATCAAAGTTGCCCAACCTGAAGCAAACGAATAATTAGTAACCAAGATAGAAAAACCAAAGTTGCATTCAAGAGAATAAAAAATCAATAGTGTTTACCTCCTCCTTCTTGCACATTCAGTACCCATCTTATTTGAGGAGTCAGATGCCATTGATCCAACCACGTTGGCAGGAGAATGTTTAGCATCATGACAATCGAAGCTATTAACAGCATGTCTCCTTACTGTGCACCCCTCAATTGCTTCCGCAGTTCTGTTTGAAGAAGCTTCAGAATCACCAGGCAATTGATCAGATCCAGAAGTTTTCGTCTTCGAGCCAATGGAACATTGTCTCAAAGCATGTTCGTTTTTCTCACACGTATTATCAGATCCTGGACTCAATCCTCTCACAAGCTTCATGTTACTGTTAATTTTCCTCGACTCCCCAAATAATTCAGTTTCTCTGCATTCAAGTCCCATTCCAACTTTCCCTGATACAGAGTCATCATCAGCTTCACTGTCACATGTATCAGAACCGTAGTCAACACATTCAACTTCTACGTCATCAATTTCATTCTCCTCCCAATATGGTACATATGACTCCCTCAGCTCCCCATCTTCATACTGAGAGTCGTAACCAGCTGCAGGTTCCACAGTGTTTCCCTCACCAACCATGTGATCATTATCATCTTGACGAGTATTCAAGTCATAATCATCACTGGAAGGATCGTTAGTGGCTCTACCCAAGCTACGTGAGGTACCTTCACCATAGTGGCATTGCTCAAGAAAGGACCCAGCAGCAGCTGCTGGATTCATCATGGGATCCCCCGAAGGTTTATGCACTACTTCCGCAGAACCATCATTTGGCAGAGAATCAACAGTATGAGTGTCAGAGGCTGCTTCTACTGGCTCCTTTGCAATTACAGTCACCAGAGATTGGCCTTCTCCAACAGATGCACCTGATGCAGCTTCTACTGGCTCCTTTGCAATTACAGCCACCAGAGATCGGCCTTCTCCAACAGATGCAGATTTATCATTAGAATCATGTTTGGAATGGTGAGTAGCCACATCCTCTGTTTTAGCTACAGGCTTGACATCAAGTTTGGAATGGTGAACAGCCACATCCTCTGTTTTAGCCACAGGCTTGACATCAAGTTTGGAATGGTGAATAGCCACATCTTCTGCTTTAGCCACAGGCTTGACATCAAGGAGAACGGGTGAGAGTGAGTGACAGCTTTCTCCACCCTTCGTCTCTTCCGGAGATTCTGGATCATCATGGGCGCTAGATGTTGCACCAGAGCACTTGCCATCTTCATCCAGAACAGTGCTTTCAATCTCACAAGGTGCCCCCTCTGGCACACAAGCTAAAGCAGGGTTTTCAACCTTAACACTCTCCGAACAGACAGTTTCACCCAGTAGTTCACCAGAAGCAGTATCTCCTGTCATATGCTTAACAGGAAAGCTGGAAATCAGTGTTTTGTCGGTCTCCTCAGACACAGGGCATGTGGCTGCTATGTCACAAGGAGAACAATCAATGCATGCATCCACACTGACATCCTCAGAGGAAGCTTTTGCACCGCTACCAGAATCTTTTGAAGATCCCAAAGCATTATCAGTAGAAACACATTTACCATAACTCAACTCAAACTCAGGGCAAGGAGAAGGATCAATGCATGCATCCACACTGGCATCCTGAGGGGAAGCTTTTGCACCGCTACCAGAATCTTTTGAAGATCCCAAAGCATTATCAGTAGAAACACATTTACCATAACTCAACTCAAATTCAGGGCACGCTTTCAATCCCTGTTCCTCATTGTCAGACATGGGCTTCTTCACTGTGCTTGCAATGTCATTCTTTGCATCTTCCTCCTTTGGTATCTCATTACCTTCTGAAGCCTGGAAATTTGCACCCTGCTTATTATCCATGGAGATATCATCTGCAGCAGTTGTTTGAGGATCAGCAATCACCATATCAGAAGGTTCCTCCCAAGCATCCATACCAACATTTAGGTCCCAGTGGAACCTAACATCTTTTGAGGAACTGGATCTTGCTCCTGCTTCGTCGTGTGCTTTGGTGGTATTAATCCCCTCAGCCTCGAAAGAGGAGCTCCCTACTTTATCTTCTCGTCGTACATCTTTAGGGAGTGAATGTACCGTTTCCAATGACGCACTACTTTCTTCCAAGATTGCAGAGACTGATGCATCTCTTGCTTCTGAAAATTCTGAAGCAGTTCTCATGACTGTTGAAGAAGTTGACGCAATGGTGGTTTGCTCCAAGGGCCTTGCAGAAGTTGATGCATCTTTTGCATCCCGAGATGAATCTTCACCCACTTGATTCTTTACAACATGATTGATATCATCATTTATGCTGTTGTTGCAGGCAGCAGCTGCCAATATCTCAATACCAGAGAAGTCATCCACGTCACCAGGCTTTTGATTTGTCATCGCATTCAAATTCTCAATAACACCGCTACCGGCTATATTATGGCTGACCCTAGTCAGGGTAGACGTATCACTCCTTGTGGGATGCTTTTTGCCAACTGATTTTGCACAAGACTTATGACCTGAAGAATGACGGCCATCCAATAGTGGTTTGTTGTCTTCAAGGTGTGGAGGGGGTGATGGAGACCGGACCATAAGTCTCCGTTTCTTAATTGGTACATGCTCAATTTTGTCACCCAATCGTCTTCCACATACAGCCACACCCTGCAAAACAGACAATTATATCAGCAACATGAAGACTTCTCAGATAAGCACTCTTAATAGAAAGATTGGTACAAACAAAAGTAAAAATCATGAAGTATTAATCAGATATGCACTCTTATTAGAAAGAATGGGACATACAAATAACAAAGGAAAAATCACAAAGTATTAACCTTCTCTGATTCAGAAACTGTTGCTTCTGATGCACTTCTAGCACTTTTCTCTGCTAGCTCTGCACCCAATTTTTGGTTTTTGTCAACAGGTTTCCTTGACCGCCTTGATGAACTCCGATAACCCTTTGAAACCTTCCAGTTCAAGTCAGGACTAATAGATTTTGTAAGTTCCACACGTACTGTATTCATCATGCTTTGACAGAGAGATGTACTCCCATCAACTGTTTGTCTGCCACCACAAGTTCTGCAAGATGCAGTCCTTACTTTCTTTCCACTTTGCACCAAAGAGGTGGGTATACCCCCAGTGCAAGCACAGAAATTAGTCTGCAAACCAGAAAAGGACATAAATATAAGTGCCAAAAAGCTTCGCCATACATGGTAAGAAGTTGCAGGATGTAATAACTGAGATGTTTCAATAAATTACCGTGCCAATCAAAATCAAATATTAGCTTAGATTATGAGAATATAAATACAAACTAAACTGTAGAAACTATAAAGTAAAAACCATCAGAAATCTTAGATTCTTACAATGATTTGGTTTCTGATGAGGACTCTGTAAGATTTTTTCTTAGAACCCTCCAAAGGAAATACGTTTTTGAAGAGTTTTCTGCCTAACAAGCCTGAAATCAGCAAAGACGAAGATCAGCATGGAAAATAGACCATAAACAAAAAACAACGATAATCATTGAAACAAAAGCAGATAAACAAATCAAGTCTCAAAATCTATAACAATGTTATTGAGCCAAAAGCTGATAACTAGACTGCCAACACAACCTCCAGAGGCCATTACCTTGAGGCAGATCGTGTTAACTAGTTTTGGAGGACTGCAAAAACTCCGTTGGTTCAGAATGTCGAATTGAACATTAGCAAGTCGCTAATACTCGAAATCAGGCTTCTTTTTGTAACCATAAAGTACTAGGACAACAAAAATATGTCTTCTAACATCAATCATTCAAACTAGTAGACTGAGTTTAATGTGCCCAAAAAAGAGATTCAGCACAAAAGTTTTTTTTCCTAACAAGAAATTCAAATTGTCTTGCTCATTATCACCAGCAACAAGAGCAGGCAGTCTCTGGGCCTCGAAAGAACTAAGATTTACGACAGACCCACAAAACTTTTGCACAGTAGAAACAAAGTTCTTCCATATCCTGTGAAGGTTTCTTCGATCGATACCGATGGGCACAGAAAAGATGAATCAGTAATGGAATGGTGAAGTTCTAAGGACGGGGATTCTGCTACAGAGCAGATCACCCATAACCCATCACAGATCCAGCCATATAAAACTAAAAGCTATACTTTTGTTCAGATTCCCTATCAACAATTTTATCAACCACAGCAAAAGCATGGCTCCCGGGGAAAAGCCCAACTAGTTTATTCCTCTACTGCTGACGGCGAAAACTTTCAATCCAAATACCAAGATTTGGCAGCCACAGTCGATCGAAATCGACATCAGAAGACTCAGAGATCTCGGCCCTATGCCTCTACCTATGGTTATACAATCCTAAGAGCCCATCAGGACCAAGCTCCATGACATCCAGTCCAGTCCAGCAGGACAACTTAGAGAAAAATCTGCAGTCCTTCAAGATCTGTAAGCGGACTAGTTCCTTATCAAAGACAGTGACTACAGAGCCCAATAAATCGGCGATTTTCACAAATCCAGAGCCGATCAGAAGCCTCCTCATCGTTTCGCTTCGCAGTCCTTGAAGATGATGATTGATGATTGATGATTGATTGATGATAAAGATAAAATTTAACCATAAAAAATGGCGAAACGCAAATTATCAAAAGCTTTTAGGGTTTTCAATACCTGATTCCTTCAAACTCTCAACAAATCCGCCGCCGCCTCCGCCGCCGCGGTGGTCTCAAAACGAATCCAATCGACCAACAACGAAGAGATTCCGTCACTTCACAACATCCAAATCCTTCATAACCTCGCCGAAGGAAAGCGATTCAAAAAACGGTTTTCGAATCCGATTTCTTCTTCTTCTAGATTTCAATCAGAGAAGACCAGTTTCAGTCCCGATCTTGATCGTTAAATACGGGCCGCCGATTATCGGTCCCTCGGAGAACAGTCGCTGCACCTCGCCGCCGCCGATTAATTCCCCTTTTTTTTTTTTTTATCAATCTTCGCCCTACTTCTTCTTTCTTGTTTGGATGGGAGAACACAGATGGGAGAGCACTCTCACACCACGTATTTATGGTGGTTCTTATGCCGAGCCTGCCCTCCGTCTTACCTTTTGTTTCCCAAAATACCCTTGAATTTCTTGAAATTTCAAAAGAAAATGGGAATAAAGAAAAATCAAAATCGAAACACAAATCCCGAAGTCAATAGTCAAATAATGGGGCCAATTTCTCTAGGAATCGAAGGCAATTTTGACTTTTGGATATTTGTGAATTTTGATTTATGAGCAGGGATCCGAATTCTCTCATCTCTCATTTTTTTCTGCTCTTTAGTTTTTTTTTTGTTTAAACACTTGTACGTCAACATTTTTATAAAAAAAAAAAAAAAATTCATCGGATTCTTTTTGTCATATTCGTTCATTGTATATTATGCGGTCATAAATTATTATAAATTTTTTAATTTAAAATTAAATATAAATGGTACCTGATAAAAACTTGTCGTACAATGTACGATGAACAGATGTGACACAAAGAGGATCCTCTCTCCAATTTCATTAGGAATGAAAGGCAATTTTGACTTTTGGATATTTGTGAATTTTGATTTTTGAGTAGGGATCCGAATTATCTTGTCTCTCATTTTTTTTTCTTCTATTTTTTAGTATTTTTTATTTGAACACCCGCAATTAAAGTATGTTAACTTTTTTATAGAAAGAAAAAAATAAAAAGTAAAGTGAAAGAAAAACGATACTTTAATGAGCACAGGACCACCCATAATTTATATTAATTTTTCATCTTGGAAAAAATAAAGTTTGTTTTTACTTTTGACCAAAGAATATTTGGCTTTTTATACGTAAAAACGAGCAATTCTTTCTTAATGCTGTATCACATATTTAAAATGTGTACAAATCTTTTTGTGTAAGGAGCCGATGAATGTCATTTTCTACAATGATTTTCGTACTTCTTCTCTTATTTGATGACTCTCACCAACAAGTTAGGAATCTTAATCCCGTTTTAAGAATTAATCGATGGCATATTTGTTAAAAAATTAGGAAAATCATATAGCACAAATATTGCAATTTTTTAACTTAATTGACGTGACAATCGAGATGTTTGAATTAAAATTAAACTAATAAGACCTATTCCCTATATGTAATCCCAACATCATTTAAGATATAAGAAAGTTTGTCACATCATTTTAGTTATTGTATCATGAAATTGTCTTACAAAAAAGGTTAGGTATAAGTGACCTTTTATATTATTATTTCTTTTATAAATTGGAGTAAAAATTGAAGCATCGGTTGAAGGGTTTGAAATTTATAAGTATTCCAAGTAATACTAAACAAATACGATACTCAACTATCACGGAATGACTCAATAGTTGGGAACAAATTTTAGGCTTAAATTTTATACGGCACATTCTGATTCGATTACTATGAATAACATAATAGTGGTAATAAAATGTTGAAATGCTTCTATAAATCTTCTCGATCCCAAAAGGACAAACTACAATGGTAAAACCACAAGTTGATCTTTGAAAAAACGAAAAAACACCATACGCAATACATAATGAATATCGTACGTGGTTTTAGAAAACAAACCTAGTGAGAATCTCATTTAATTAAAATCTGAGGAAATGTGCAAATTCCACAATCCCTTTACAAATGGAAGGATTTCATTGGCTAGTGAAATCCATCTAAATCTCTCCATGTTTTCCACTCCAAATCCCACAATAAAATGTATAATTTGGTAAAAAGAATTAGAATAGAGAAAATAAAAATTAGAAAGAGGAAGGAAATTTCCTAAACATCTCCTACGCATTTTCTAACTTTTATTCCACGGAAAGAACCCCAACAACCGCAAGCACAAGCCCAGTGGGCCCCACTCGCCCCGAAAAGTCTACAAATTATTCTCCTTCCACTATCGTCCAAAGGAAACAGCCAACTGGCATCTTCCAACCGCGGCCCCCACTCAATAAGAGAAATTGTGTCACACTGTTATATGATATTACGATCAAGGACGGGACCAATGAAGGCTCACTGGGGCCATATGCCTCCACTCAAATGATTCATTTGTTAAGTTATAGACTACAATTATATAATACACACGCATTATTTTTTAAGAAAATATATGTACCTAGTATCTAACATACTTTTATACTGCGTATACTCCAAATCAAATATTATATGAGCAAAAGTACTCTTGTTCTATCATTCAAACTAAAAAATCTCACTCTTGCATAATTATGTATTAATATTTTTCTTATCATTTTGCTACTTTCCACTACTACACTAAAATTTTTGTAACATTGGAATTGTGAATTTGTGATACATTATCATTTGAAATTATACCTATTTTCATATTGGTTCTAAGCCATACTATAATAAGATTTTCTTAATTGATTTTCACGTTGCCCACATTAAAAGAAATTTCTAGCTCTGTTTCTGATTACGATACTTGAATCTATCAACTTCATCATTCGAAGAGTTCCTTTTTTTCTTCTATTCTTTGAACAAACGATAGTATGGGGAGGGATGTGCTTAGTCTCACAATATACTAGCAATAATGTGATTCAAATTCGTCGTTAGTAAGAATCGAACATACGATCTCTCACTTGCAAGTGAAAAGAAATATCACTAGACCGTAGTACTAAATGACCCATCCGAAGAGTCCTTTGTTTTAAACACTCATCACGTGATTGTTTGGCCAAGGCTCATCGGATGGCACCAAAAGACAATGGTATGATCGGAATGCATGATGGCCCTAAGTAAGATGTTCTTATGACTGTTCACAAGAGTAAGTTACACTCTACAACTTTACCATATCGTCCGATCATATAACAATATCACATGACGATTTCGCTATCTCGCTACGAATTCTTCCACCAAGACGGACTCCACAATCAACAAACCAAACTCCACAATATGCAACCCCATTGGTGAAGCGTCACATCGTTTCCACCAAGACGGACTCCACGGTCAACAAACCAAACTCCACAATATGCAACCCCATTGGTGAAGCATCAAATCGCTTTCGGCGTAAGCAACTAGTCCTCCTAAAGATTTGACTTTTGCTGCTGAGCCCCTGAAATTTGGTGCTTTAAAAGTTTGTGCCCATATTTGTATTTGTATTCCACTTTGTGACAAAAAATAAAACGGAATCGGGCAACCTGCTTTGAAAGAACATCTGCAAGTACTTTAAGAAAGGGTGCTGCTATCCCTTTTCACTTTTTACTTATTCTCTGATTGTTTTCAGTCCGATTTACTCGACGGTCGGAAATTAAGAGGGTTGTATGAAATGTAAAAACGAGTGTGTAGATTTTGGTCAATTTACTCAACTGTAACCCTTCCTCGGCAGGGTTACCAGTCATCAAGCATCTTTTAATCCCTTGCGTGCGGCAGCTCAAAAGGAAAGCATCTGATGGTTGCCCCGGTTTTTTCTTTTGCTTTTAACTCTTCTTCGTTGTTGTGCGAATCATTTGCAGCTTTCAAAGTACACATACCTAGCCGACCAAGGATCTCTCGCCCATTTGCCCTGGGAGATTGCAACTTTGAGTTCATATGAATTCACATTCACAATATTGCTGCAAATAAACATTCTTACTGTCAATGCCTCTACTAATTTTCCGATAAACAAACAGATATCTAACCGAGAGCATAGGCAAGGCCCTGTTTAACCCGGCTTTCTTACTAGTTCTTGTAATGAAGGTAACTACAGAGATGTTTAATAAAACTCCGAGGAGGAGACGAGGAATAAACGCCAAAGCAAGAAAACATCGACGTCTACATATTTTTGTACAATGCATAAAGATTTCCAACTTCAGAGCTTCACCTGTATCGGTGCAATTTACTGACAGCCCATGAAGCTTGCCACACGTGTTGCCTCTGTCTACTTTCATTAGTAAACTGCTTGCATAGATTTTGGTCAATTTATGTTCCACTGCCTCAGAAAGAACAGTATAAATGAGGCTTTGATTTGTTGAAGCATCTGGAAGTACCTGTGTTTCGAAGGCACAAGAAAATTTCTGCCCAAGATTATGGCTGGTTCCGGCCTGTAGGCTGTAATGCCTTCCGGTCATTCATCATATCCTTTTCGTATAGGTCCTAACAGCACCAGCAAATGTTTCGATTATGTGATGTCCCTCCTGCCATAGAAACCCAAGAGTCCTCACGAAAGGTTTCGTTCGCAACTCCCATCCCGTGACATTTGCGCTGAAGAAGATTAGACTACACTTCATCGAGACCAAAGCTTATACAAAAAATTCCTCCAAAGAAAATTGAAGTACTTCAAATAACGTGACAAAGCAAGTGCGGTACCTGGTTTACCATAAGGGGAAGATCATGGTAACTATGAATCCACAGGGTGAACATGTGACCATGGTTTCACTCGTGGCTCAAACCTGCCGGAGCCTCAAGAAGTGCAACAATCAAAGCTTACACCTTAGATCATATGTACTCAATAACATATACAATCAAATACAAATAATGCGAGAATACAACAACAGTTACTGATGGAAATACATACGACACGTTTCTCTTTGAGCTCCTTCCTTCTCCTATGGTCACAAGTGCTAATTCCAACATGGCTAGCTTCTTTCTCTGTAAACGAGTAAAGGTATAAACTGCAGCATTCCAAATTTATCAAAAAAACTCAGAATTTAAACTTTTAAGGTCCAAGTCCAAGGTGGGATGCGAGAGGATACACTATTGAATTTGTAGTTAGGGTCCAAGTCCAAGGTGTTTGTGTTTAAGGCCGATTGCGCCTTGTTTCTAACTCATCCAACCGAAGCCCCTTAGAAAACTTGGCAGCTTCTGTTTGACAAAATGTTGAAGTCCAATATAAATATGGATCTAGTTCCCATCCAAACAATAAAATAGTTTTAGTCCTATGGCACTGTTCTCAATTTTATGCATAGTTTTCCATTAGATCTAAGTATTCAAAGTTTTTTCTTAGAGTTTATTTTCACGTCTACCTCCATCCCTTTTAGAGCAGCTCCAACGTATGAAGGGTCCATCAGGGCAACTTCCTATTGAATTCCCTCTAATAAACAACAACTTTGCCTTTAATAAACAGTAATTGCTTTTTGCATATCTACCCCTAACTGAATAGCCATGGTAATAGATAATAAAATATTAGTATTTTTTATTTTAGAAAATAATACAAAATAATTTTATTTATAATTTCGGATAAAATTTTTAATTCTTCTCGTTGCGCCATATATCATTATCCGAAAAAATAATTTTTGGTGATAGATTTCGATAAGATTTTTATCAAATGTCGTCGTGCCAAGTGTCCTTACTTTTTCAGAATCGTTGATGATAGATTTCCGATAAGATTTTAAACCAATCAAATTGCACCACGTGTCGCAATCTGTTTACAATCTTTAAGAATAGATTTCAATCAATTTTTTAACGAATGACGGCATGCCACGTGACGTTATCTACAACCTAATCATTTCTTTTTCCTCCATATAACCACTATCCATCCAAAGAAATTACACACCAAAATCAAAATCTCTATCATTATTCATAGTTTTTACTTCATTCTTACAATGTCTTCTTCAAGGATGTTGTGGAAAATCGATGAGTAAGAGAAAGAATTGTTTAAGTAAGGGGAAGAAATGTTCAATTTCTAGTTGGGCAAAAATGAGATGGAAGAGGAAGAGGATGATGAGTGTAGAAGGAGAGATGATGAAGCAAGAAGCCAAAAAGCCTCACATTTCCGTCGAGTCATCCAAGTTGTGGCTCAAATCTTCAAACTCAACTGTTCTGCAAACATTGATAGAAGCAAGCAACAACAAGGTATGGATGGGCTGGAGCAAGGAGCTAGGGGCCCCTCTCACTTAGACCCCCCTCAGTCCAATCACCCGCATGAGCCGGAACAAGGAGGTAGAGCAATTAGATAAAAAAAATCAGCCCGTCCACCGGGCTATCACATACAGTGGACTTGCTCTTAGCCCTTGAGCCTTTTATCTCGTTATCCCACCTTCCTCTACCCCTTGTGTGAGAAAAAAGGTTGATGTCCAATAATTGCCTGAAAAGTATGTTTTGTGGAAAAGAATTTATATTTATAATATGTTTGCCAAACAAAAAAGATATTTTGACTTCAAAGGGAGCTGCTGCTGCTGCTGGGCGCCTTTTTGCAGTGAGATAGCAGTGAATAGGGTCTTAATTCAACCTCACTTTTGGGTGACACAACAAGTGAGCGATAATTCAACCCATCAAATCCAACACTCCTCATATCATTATTACCCTTTTTTTGTGGGCAGGCACATAACCTAATTTCTCTTTTTTATTTTCTTCACTTCCTCATTTTAAAAAAAAAATTTAACGAAAAATTTCTAATATTATTTATTTTAACAAAAAATTATATTTTTATACTAAAATGTTAACTATGATATTATTCAATTTATCCTTTATTTTATCATTATCGTTAAAATTCAAAGTTTTCAAACGCTTTTCATTAATTTTCTTCATTTAAAATGTTAAGTCAATGCTTTCCTCCCCACACCTATATTTATTTCTTTATGAATGCTATTAATTTTCTTCTTCTTTTTTTTCTACTTTTACCCATACAATACAATACCAGAGGCATTTTCATTTTACTTTCTCATGTTCCATTCTTATCTTGCAGTGTTGTATATTATTTGAATTGTTTTATTTCTCGGCTAAATTTGAAATCTTTAGGCAATCCAACTGTCATCAAACAAATTAACAAGCTATGTTGATTACTTGAATGTTGAAATTTTAACAATGTTAATCAAACGGTTAAACGATTTGTGAGAATATGAAGATAGAAGAATCTCACATCGGTGAAAGGAGAAATCTTACAATGGCTTATAAGAGGTTGAGTTATTTTCCAAATTGTCAATTGGTTTTATGATAGAACTTCAACTTTTTTATAATATCAGAGGAGGTTGTCCCCTATGAGAAGCCCAACGGGCACATGTACTTCACTTCACTTGGTTTGTGTTGTCCCCGTGTTAGGCCATCTCCAACCAAAGGGTTCAGAGGGCCAGAGGGTCGAAAATCTTCTCCAACTGAGGGCTAGGCCAGAGGGCTGTGGAATCTGAGAGGGTCCCACGGAATCGAAGAGGGCTAGAGGGCCAAAAAATTCAGTTTTCCTGTCGGTTATAACCGACAGGAATCCTTAAGAAAAAAATTCAAATGCAACAACTAGCTGACGTCAGCTAGCCGTTGCATTTGATTTTTTTTTTTATAGTTTTATTATTATTTTTATTTACAAATTTTTTTTATAGTTTTATTATTATTTTTTAATTCTATTTTTTTTCCTATAACTTTTATTTTACAAAATTTGTTTCTTTTTTTTTTTAAATTCCATTTTTTCCTATAACTTCTATTTCACAAAATTGCTTTATTTTATTTTAAATTCTATTTTTATCCTATAACTTCTATTTCACAAAATTTGTTTCATATTTTTTTTAAATTATATTTTTTTTTCCTATAATGGCTACCAACTTCTATGTTAGCTACTAATGGCTAGCTGACATTACTTAGCCGTTGGATTTGAATTTAAGTTGTAGTTTTTAAATAATAAATTATGTTTGGCCCTATGGTCCTTTCGCCCTCGGTTGGATACGATTTTTTGTGGTAGGGCTAAAACGAGCCCTCTGTCCCTCAGTTGGAGACGGAGGCAAATATGACCATGTACTGTTCATTTAAATATTAATATCTTGGAGAATCTTAGAGGGCCAGAGGGCTAAAACGAGCCATCTGGGCCAGCCCTCAATTAGAGATGGCCTTAGGTCCCGTGTTAGGCTTGAAATGGCGTCACATGTGAGATGGTGGTGTGTGAGGATGTGAATATAAAAGAGTCTCACATCGGTGAAATGAGAAAAATATTCGAGTGAGGAAGTTGCCGACATTCCGAAATTAATTAGGTTAAAATGAGTAATTATCTGTAGCAGCATCAGCATCATCTAGCAAGCAGCCAGCAAATCATGCACTCTCCGTATTTTGCTTGAATGCTTTTATGATTGCTTGCCAAATACATATATGACATCGCCAAGCTTATCAATTCGTCGTCCTTACTATAAATGTGTATTTAATTATCAACATCCCATAATTATAATATTAGCTTACGATAAATGATTGCCAACAACTAAAAAACAAGTGTGTATAGTGAGCACCTAGTGTGAAAAAGACACTTGTTTTGGAGAATTTTTCTCATGCGATGCTAACATGGTTCGACATAATAAGTGTCATAATATAGTTAGTTGAATTTTTTTTTCAAATTTTCAGTCAATTATACTATTACATTTTGTATATCAGACCATATTCTCGATACTGAAAAATATCTCATTGTTTTGGGGCAGAAGAAACATATTGGCAAGTTGCAACAAAATTCTTCAAATATGAAGTAAAAATAAATTAAAGAAAAAGTTTGAGAAAGATAGTCTTGAGGGAATGATGAAATATGACATGACCATAAAAAAGGTGAAGTGGTACTACCCAATCGGCACGAGAGACATATTATTTACTGAATCCATAAACATTTAAAAACGCAATAGATTTGTTATCGGCAGCCAAATCACACATATTAATATATATCGACTTTGAAGAATTTTCAAAAGAACTTTAAATGTATATTTCTCAAATTCCAAGTATCCTGAAACTATCTTTGTTCTAACGTACTTCCGCCACTAGACTCGATTGCATTGTGCTCCACCCATGCATACACACACAAACGAAATACATTTAATCGCACAAATCACAACTTAATTAATCTTAATTTGACATAACCGTTGGAAACCATTCTTTATTTAATGAATTTATTAAAGAGAATTTTAAAGAAAAACTCCTCGTACTATTTAATTTAACGAAAAACCACATTTGTACATTAAAAAGTCAATTTTGGTACTATTCACTTTACCATTTATTTTGTTATTTTCGTTAAAACTCAAAGTTTTCAAACTCTTTTAATTAATTTTCCTTTTATTAAAACAATATACCCTAAAAGTGATTTTTTTTATTTTCTTTAATAACAATAGAAATCATGTGATATTAAAAATCAATTAAACCATTTCGTATTAGACTATAAATAATTATAAATCATGCATGATCTCCTTTTCATGCCATCTTCTAATTTAATACCAAAAGATCCTCAAATCCTCCCCAACCAATTCACGAGCGACATATTTTTGACCAATATATATAGGCTCGTTTGGAAGTGTTGTAAAAATGACTAAAAGCGTATTAAGATGAATGTTTTTTGGTTTCAAAGACACTTAGAAGTGATTTCTGAAAAAAAAAAAAAAAATAGTTAAGAGCTTTTTTGCGATTTACTTACACTTTAATTAAAAATTGGTTCAAAAAATATTTTCATCAAAAAACTTTCAGCCACTTTAAAAGCACATCCAAACGAATTCTTAAACAAATCAAGAATGAAATGTTTGGTAAATAACCATTCACATAGTTCCAATAGATTTTTATAGTATGAACAAAACACACGTAACATTGTTTACAACGTAAGCAATTGCATAGCAAAATCTTAGATTACAAGGTGAATAACGCACATCAAGCACTTCTTTGCCATACCACATTTGTGCTCTCCTAGTATCCAATAGGAAACCGACACGTCCGTGAACAAATAACTAGGTTTTCCTAAAACACATAATATCCAATAAAATAAAAACAAAAGGAAAAATACACCGGTGGAGCCACCATGGTTGGTAGTTGGTAGCAAGGCCAGACTCATTCCTCAATAACTCAGACGCCTCATGTTTTGAGTTTCTTTTTTGAGATTGCATAATTAGTCTGGAATATCATTATCTTGACGTGCTCTCGTTTCGTATAAGTTATTAACTACAATATACCACGCCAGAATTCGAAACTCGCACGTGCCCAAAACCAAAAACCCAAAACCAAACGAGAATCATAAATGTACCACCATATGATGGCTCGGTGATTGGAAACAAATTTCAAATCCGTATTATACACAGCACATCCTAAGTTCGATTTCTAATACAGATGAACCACGTAACAATGATAAAAAAAGGCTGAAATATTTTTGTAAAAATAGGCTGCCTTGACGAGACCATTAGTTTTTTCATTTTTACGAAAAAAATTAAAAAAACGAGAATCATAAATGCAGTGGGCACAAGAATTTTCATGGAATCCAAACACTCCTCAAATTTTTATTTGATTTTCGTTTTGGTGGGGCCTTTTTCTCCTTTTGGCAGCATTTTTCCCCTTTCCATTTTCTCAGGAAAGCCTACATAATAATCAGAAAATAAAGTATTTTTTATAACAATTAGCCAGAAATTAAAATTAAATAAAAACAAAAATAAAAAAATAAAAGAAAAATGAGTGAAGTTAACGCCAAGCGGATGCGACGGTGAGAGTGCGGCTTATCCAACCAAAGCAAACACCTCCATTCTCTTCTTTAACCGTGAACGCCGAGTTGACTCGGTTTCCCGAACCCAGTCGATTCTTCAACGACTCGATCATGTTTGGTCCCATGGGCCTCAACTCGAACCCCGCCATCCCCATGCGGGCCCGCCACTTCCCAAACACTTCACACCTTTCCACGCGATCCCTACCTTCGCAAGCAACCGAGTTCGCTACCTTCCGACTCAGCGCCTCCTCCACCTTGACTCGCTCCGGGTTCTCCCTCGGCACCGTCGCCTCGATCGACTCCAGCAGGGCTCCGTAGTACGCGCAGCACTCGTTTACGCGCGCCATGAAGGGCGCGGTGTTGGTGTTGAGCTCCTGCTCGACCAGCGTCACCACACGCGGCGCCAGTCCCTTCACGCGCCGCAGGAGCTCGTCGCGGGGGTTGTCCATTGACACGCTCTCGTCGGGCATGCTGTACAGTTTGAAAGCGAAATTCACGGCGATCGGCTCGTCCGGTTCGCAACCCAGCGATTCCCGGTTCAGGTCGCCGATTTTCTGGCTCACTACGTTGAATTCCAGACGGACCCCGAGTCGCTGGGCGTCTTGACTCAGTTTCTGATGGACCATTCTCAGCCTCTCCTCCCCGCCATTATCAGCGACGGTGGTGATCTTCACGACAGCGGGCCTGACATTCTGACGCGCGACGAGCGCGTGGAAAAGAAGCACGTACTGACCACCCTGCCCTATGTCGAAGTCAATCACATGAACCTTACTGGTCGCTGATTGGTCCGTCATGGTCGCTTCTAGGATTGCGAGGTTAGCGGCCATAAATCCGAGTCTGAAACACGGAGATAACTCGTAAAGCGACTGAGTCGACCCGGTATGCTCCTGCCTAAAAAGCTCCGCTATCGGAGCCGGGTTATCAATCGGGTTGACCCGAGACTTCAAAGCTAAACCCATGAACTCCAGAAGCCTTTGTTCTGAACTGGGTCTAGGATTCGCGACCTGGGTCGAATTCATCCGGGTGAGGATCTCCATAGCGGCCTCAGATTTCCCATCAGAAATAGCCGTCGCGGCTTCCATGAGTGACTGCTTGGAACACGTGGAGGTAGCAGGAGACGCCACGGAGGACGAGGAAGACGACGACGAAGTAGGCGACGGCGAAACGGGCTTCTGGTTCTGACTCGGAGCTGCCGTACCCATCAGATTCTGTATCGTCTCGGACCACTCGCTGTTGGTTTTGGTAATGACAGAAACAGCGTCGCCTTCGTCGTCCTCGTCGTTATCGTCGAGAAGCTGTTTCTCCAACTCTTGCAGCCTGTTGCTAAACATCTTCTCGGAGTCCACACCTCGGGTCTGAACCGGATTGTTGGGAACCAGATTGTTAACATACGACATCGCCTGTGGTGCTGGCTGGTTAATGGGCTGAGGGCGGAGCTGCTGAAGCATAGGCAACCCGAATCGCTGATGAGGCAAAATCGAGGTGGACGAAAACGAAGACTCGGAGCCTGAAAGTGATGACCCAGATGAGAAGTCTATCGGAGATAACGGCGAAATCGGAGAGGAGTGCTGGAAACTTCTGGCCTTGAGGGAGCGGAGATAGAGATTTTGGCTCGGATTCTGGTGGGGGTTGTAGTGGTTCTGCTGCTGGGCTTGGAACTCCGCGAGCGTCCGCTTTCCAATGAGACCGGCTGCTGGGTTTTGGGTTTGGGGTTGGAATTGTGTTTGGCGAGCGATATGGGATGCGGTGGGGTCGAGGAACAGGCCGGGGAGCTGGGATCGGTGGAAGGGATTGTTCTGAGATGGGTTGTGGCCGTTCATGGCTGCGGCGATGGAGATGGATCGCCCGTTTGGGTAGAAGTCAGGAACGCCGCTGCCTCTTCCGCCGTTGTAACCGCCCGATTGCATTTTTGTTTCCTGTCTGGGTTTCTGAGAGCGAGGAAGGGAAAAAGGCTAAAAGTGGTGGGTTTTGAAGAAACGCATGGAAGGAGAAGAAGAGACAGTTTCGGTTTCTCTCTCTCTCTCTCTCTCTATCGCCTTGAATTCATTTGTAATTGCGATGAAATTGTGATTACAACTCGGGCAGATTCCAACTCTAGAGAGAGAAAGTGAGAGGAGAGAGAAAGTGAGTTGCTTTTCGTCCTGGTTTTTGGTTTTTTAGTTGTCTTCCCTTTTCGTTTTTAAATCTGAAATTCCGAAATGCATCCACGCGAGTATGTACGCCATCCAATTCCGGCCGTTGGATTTTCTTTTGGGGCTCGATCTGTGACGATGGACGGTGTTCATTACGCGTAGATATACTCTTCCACGCGCACCTCATACTTTCCGTTTTGAATTTACAATCAGAGGACCCGCACGAGATTGAAGGGAGCGTGGATGCACGTACCAACATAACATATGAGTATGTAAAATGCCAGATAGCTGTTCGATAATTATTTTATTTTTAATTTTCAGCTTTCATTTTCACTTTCATTTTTTTAAACTGAACGAAAGTTGAAGTTTTGTTTAAAATTGAACAAAAATTGAAATTTTATTTGATAATTATTATTTTTTTTTTTAAATGTGAAGATTGAAAACCAAAAACTCTAAATTACTTTCTTAAGTTTACTTTTTAGCTTTTAGTATATCTATTTCTTTAAATTGAAAACTAAAATGGCTACCAAATAAGATTTCAGTTTTCAAAAATATGAAAACTAAAAATTAAATGGTTATTAAACGATCCATAAACTTACATTTATTTCTGCTCCAACACACTATATTTATGTTCTTATTGTCATTTATTTTATTTTATATTTACTTCCTCTATTTCCTCCACGAATTTGTCATCCACAGTCGATTTCTACCTAATTTCCGTCTTGGCTATTGTAAATGACTAATTTCTCGGATGTCGACATGTTTACTCATATTCTAACCAAATTTTCATTCCATAAAGTCATATTATTGTCATTAAAATTATTTGTTTGTCACCCTTCCTTAATGTTATTTTATACTTTTATACTTGGTCTTTATTGAAATTTAACAATTTTTTAAGAAAAATGCATAAAATTATGAGTAGATATTACAATATTTGAGGGGAAAAAAAAGTTTATTAATGATTACTTAGAATAATTTGATCAAAATAGGAGTTAAATGGCAATCAAAACAGCTCCTGGCAATGATAAATCACACGATAATGGTTAGAGGATGAAATTTCTCTACATTTTTTTCAATCCTTGAAAAAGTAAATTATCGTTACAAAGTCACAAACTGGTCGTTCGATTCATGAAAAATAGACAAAACATTCCAAAATGTAAAGGAGGAATTTGAGGAGCGTGCACTCACACGCTGCCTGGCGAGGTGGGGGTTGTGTATTTCGTTTGAGTGAATAAGATGATCTTTATTCGGCAGTGACCATTTGACACGACAGTTACGAAGTATTCCAAAAGGCCTTCGACCGGAGACCCGAATGCAATCCAGAACACCACGGAAGCGACCCCCCGACCACGTGTGGCGAATGGTGTTGAGCTGTGAGGCTGCGTTATGTGACCGCCCCCGTCACTGGAGAAGTCACGCTGTGCTAGCTCGCGGATTCGAAATTCTGGTTGCTGGTTTGTCGTGACGGACGATTCCCGGTTGACTCTTGGTGGGATTACGGACACGCGTCGGTTTCTGTAGAACAGGGGTTTACGTATGAATGTGGTGATTTAACCTGAATTTTGTCTACGTCGCCAACCCCCAACCATTAGAATTTTTTAGCTCTGACATAATTAGACTTTTTTAATTAATAAAAACAGAACCATATATTGCTAACATAGAGTAAAGATTCTCGTCAGATTCTTTTTATGAGTATTTTAATTAGATTCGTTCATCGTACATACTACAGTAAGAAATCATTGTAAATTTTTAATTTAAAATTGAATATAAACAGTACCTGACAAAAACGGATCTCATGATGCACGATGAACAAATGTAATTAGAGGATCCCGAGATCCTCACAGATAGAATCCGACGAAGATCCTTTCTCGTTAAAATATACAGCTGCTCCAACTTTTTTAAGCTTCAACATAAAATCACAAAGGGTTGTGTAACTAACAAAGTAGATGATTAAGGGCTGGGTTTGATCTTTGCAGTTGAAGTTTTGAGTTTGATTCTTCTTCTCTTATCGCTTATATCTAAATGCTTCAGCATGTCAATTATATGGCTACAATACTTGAATGAGATGAATAATAATTTTAAATAGTAAGAGTCAGTTAAGGTATGCAGAATGTAGTTGGCATTAAGGGTGCAATTTGAGTTCGTTCAACCTGAATTTGTGCATGTTCAATCTGATTTCAAACCTGATTGGGTGAGTTAAAATCAAGTAAAAAAGGGCCCAAATCCAACCCAATTAATTATTGGGTTGATGTTTTACCAGCCAATGTCAATCCAAACTTAACCTGATTTCTAACTCGAATTGTTCATGCACATATTATGTGTCCCACTTCATAATACATAAGCTATATACAAGTTTAAGAGGGCTATACTTGAAATTCATTGTTTGATTTTCATTTGCATATGAATGATTGTTACGTGTAAAATTGAATTTTAAATAATTTTGACGTTATTTGGTTCAAAATTTGAGATTTATCTTACAAAATAATGTCTTACAAGATTGAACTTAATAAAGTTGCGCAAATCCGAATCCAACACGAGTAAGTCCAAGCTCAATTTAAATATGTACTTGAACCCAACTCAAACCGAATTAGTAATGTTGAGTTATGGTTGGGTTGACCATCTAACCCGCCCAAGGTGTACCCCTAGTAAGTATTCAAGACTTATTTTAACATCTTAATGCATAATTGATAGTAGATTTTATGGATTTTCCTGCTCCAAATCACTAAAAAAATTAAAAGTTTAGTAATTTGGTTGTTACATTATAATTGTCACACAACTTGTTACCTGATGAAATGATGGTTTATGTTTATATAAATTTTCCGAATAGATTATAGTGTGCTAAAGAAATGAGGTTTCATGACCCACCATCATGGATGGGTTTGGCCAAGTTCTTGTAGTTCCAACTTTATGATGGTGAACCGAACCTAGAATAATTTAG
This sequence comes from Pyrus x bretschneideri, assembly GCF_019419815.1. NCBI lineage: Eukaryota > Viridiplantae > Streptophyta > Magnoliopsida > Rosales > Rosaceae > Pyrus > Pyrus x bretschneideri. Next base: position 805,069 of record NW_025999795.1, on the reverse strand, counting down.
TTTATATATTAGGTACATGAATATCCATTGCATGTGTGTGGCCACAAATTATGTTCAAATTAAGCGCATAGTAATGTTGTACGTGTAATTAATATTTTTGGGGAGTTACAAACAAATAAATAACCTGTTTGATAAGTCCTAAACTTATGTATTGCTTGTTGAACTTAAAATTAAACTATTTTAGAAAATTGTTTAAAAGTATTTTTAAAATGGCTGAAAGTTTTTTCGATGAAAATATTTTTAAAACAAATATTTAGTAAAAATTCAAGTGAATCATGAAAAAGCATTTTAAGTTCTTTTAGAACCTAACAATATTTTTACTAAAAGCGCTTTCGGTCATTTTAAAATCACTTTCAAATAAGCTCTAATTCTCTAGCCTATTCTCGAACCATAAAGATTCAACCGTTTTCTATGTAAACATAGATGTTAACCACTTCTTTTCAACCCAAGGTATTTGGGTTTTTACTCTCAAATGCAAGTGAATAAGTAGAATATAAAGCTCATGTCAAAATATTTTCTTATTCGTTTTCTGGAACAAGTCATTTTAGGCATTTTTCTCATTTTTTTTTTCTGAGATAATATATGTCGCTTGTTGAATGAGATATCATTTTACCTAATTGATGTAAGAATCAACTCATACTTCATCATTACATCATTCAAAATTTTCTTACATAATCCAACTTTTATTTTGGGTAACACAAGCATATATTACTCAATTATTTATCTGGGACCCCAAAAATGGATATTTGCGTGGGAACAAAATTATAAAGTGAGACATGGTAGATTGGTGATTATTAATGTTATCCCTTCCAATTCTACTATATACACTCTTTGAAGAGGAGCTTTAACTTGAAATCTGCCATATTTAAGAATACATACATACATACATACATACATACATATATATATATATATATATATGTAGGGAATATGATCCTCTCTGGATCCAATCCATTTGGATCGTCAGGATCTCACCCGCCCAGCTGAATTCTTCCCCCAATTCTAGGTAATTCCTTCGCTATTTTCTCTCACCATGGGTTTCGATTCAATGTTTGCTGCGGATTTCAGTTAATCTGTGAGTTTTTTTGCAGTAACAAATGGCACAATTTCAAAACAACGAGTTGAAGTACGGCGTCAACGACTACTACGACGTTGCCGACTTCGAAGACATTGACGCTTTTGCCAATAACCAGCTCCGGCAAAGCCACGACACCGACTTGGATTTTAATGAAGAAGGATTCGAAAGATGTGAATGGATGTGATCTGGAGAGGATCCTATCCCATTATATATATATATATATATATGCGCTACTATACTGCAAATCTAATTTCTTTAACATGAAGATTGCTATCTTCATTTCATGCTTTCCAAAACCCACCCACTCTTTCGCAACATATAAAATATTAAAAAAATAAAAAAACAAATGAAGCATTATATTCTCAAAGGATATGTCTTTGGACAAGGACATCATGCAGTGTTTTATAATATAAGATTATCGCGACACTGATTCAATTTAAGGTTGTGGTCATGATTTAGACTTATGAATTAGGCTTAGAGTTTAGTTGTTTTGAGATGCATGGATTTGGATACATATTATGCAAATTTTGCCAATGTCCATTTTTAATTGTTTGAGTATTTTTTTTTCCTATTAGTTTTGCCTTTTTTGTGTTGTTTATCAATCATGTCGAGATTCGTGTCTTATCAACATTGTTCGTTAGTGTATTATCGAAGTTTTTGAATAAATATCGTTCATTTGAGATGAGTTTGTAACTCAGTTAATTAAAGCATTTACTTTAATAGCCGAAGTCTAATGCGATTATTATTCTAAATTCAATTCATTCTCTTTAATATTATTTAAAGATCATATATGCTAAAAAGTTATTCAATTTGGAGATTTTTTAGTCATTCATATGCATAAAATAAATGGACGGTTCATCATGAGGATGCTATTTGTTATCAAAACTGTTCGTGAGTTTAACACGTATGGATAACTAAACGATCTCTAAAATGAATATTTGTTTGTAAATATAATATTTAGGAAATATTATCTGGAAAAAATGAAGAATAAAAATTTGTAATAGGTTCCATCATATTGTCCATAGACATATTGATTGCATAACTGACAACGTGGATTTTAGTGAATAAAGAGGAGGGAGACGTTCACCATAAATTTGTTGGTACCCAATTTTAATATACGTCCATCAAAGCATCAGTGGTTGCAACATACTCAAGGTCTCACCACATATAGTAAGATCCTACCACAATAACTATTTATGACTATATAAATAACAATTAAAAATGGAAAGTGTTATTAACATTCTAAAAATCTCATTCTACACTCCTCACAATTGTATTTTTCTTTCCTAATATAGAAAGTTTGAAGTGTAGAATGAGATTTTTAGAGTTCTAATAACAATTCCCTTAAAAATATTCTAATTTAATAATTGATTGTTGTCGAAATTACCGAGAGAAAAGATATAAACTTGAATGCAGAACAAAAAACATATTTGCTCCAACAAATGTAAAATTTTTCTTCAATATTCCAAATTACTTAGTAGTCAGCAATACGAAAAAATGAACGATCAATGATTAAATTGAAAAAGAAAAAAAAATATTATGTTTGCTTACTTGTTAATCTAATAGATATTAGCATATGCCTATACACTTTGTGTGTATGAACACATTTTTTTAGAAAATGAGAATGAGAGAGAGAGAGAGAGAGAGAGAGAACGTGGGGGGAGTGTGAGGTTTTTGTTTTTGGTTTTTTTTTTAAATATTAGAGATATTTTAACATCACCTGTAGATAAAGCTTCAATAAAAAATAGTAAAATTTGGACCTATAAAATTAAATTATTGCTCATCATTTTTTTGCGTAATAGAAGACTAAGTTATTTTTTCATTATTTATTAGTTGAAAAATAGAATTTCATTAATTAGTAGAGATAAAACCAAATTACCCAGTAATCTGGAGTTCTGAAGACTCCCCACGTAAAACTTGCTGAACTCGTTTATTTTAAAGATAAATCAATTGACACGTACAACTTTAATTTCTACCAATATGGTATAAAATACTTCTCCTATTGCCTCACATAGGATGCTGATAAATTATCAATAAGGTCCACATTTTTTTTTCCTTTTCTTACATTTGTTTTACAATAATGCTAAAGTCTTCAATTATTCCCCCCACCCAAAAAGGAGAATGAAAAACAAAAAACCAACAAAAATAACGCCTTATCTCATTAAGTGGGAGTCCATTATATGAATCATATATTGCCGTTGTGCTCGGTTTTGTGTCAAACCTTTCGTTACCTCTAGGTACTCTATACATTTTCTTAGAGTATCTTTCCATGTTTTCTTAGGGTTTCCTTTATCCATTTCGCTATGAGTCTCAATCTCATAATCGGAAGACAAAAAAGCAAAGAGAGAAAAAAAAGTTAGAAAAGAATCCCTATCTAAACTTGTTCATTTGGCTTAAATACAAAGCTAATTAAATTTAAATTTTGAGCATCTTTTCATTAAAAATATAATCATACAATTTGATCCGAATTTTAATTAAATATTTTGCTTGATTCTTGTTTTCGTCTGGTCATGTTTAATTCAATTTCTTAATTAGAACGAAAAGTTTTTGACCACTAATCCCAGTCACTACGCCACCACCCTTTCAAGTTTCAACCTCTAATCACCAACTCTCTTGAACACATTGAAAATTACAAAACTGATCCCTCATGCTTGGAAGAGGTAAGATGTTGGTCAACTATGCTTTTTTATGGTGGACTTTTAGTGACCGAGTAATTCTTGTAATCCCGCACTCGAGATTTTTTGAGACCATGAATCTCACATCAAGAAAAAAAAGTATTTTACATTTGTTTATAAGTAATTGAGTTACTTTTCATATTATCAATTGATTATTCTAATGAAATCTAAACTTTTTTTTCAATGAATTTCATTGATATTTTTGCAAATATAATAATAACTACACATGTCATTAATCGAAACATGGAAGTTATTAGAAATTAACTACCTTGTTAGCCGTTTTAGTTCGACTATATCACACAAACTCATGAAGTAGCAACCATCTCTTGGTTTTTTTTTTTTTTGGTTGTGTTAGAAGAGTCTTAAGTTTGGATTTCTTTTCCCATGAATTTTTTGTGTCACGCCCCAATCCCGACATACGTCTAGGATCGACACGTGACGACTTTTATGGTATCAGAGCCTTGGTACCCAGACCTTTGAATTTTCAGCGGACGCTGATGCTTGCCCTGTAGTATCAGTGGTGTCAAATTTAGAGTTTCCTTAGATTTGTGAACCTTGGAGGGTGAGACTAGTACGTCTAGCCTATGGGATATGAATTGAGTAGTTATGTTGACCGTTCGTTCGAATCATTTACATTGGTTGTGGTGATTCAATTCGTATCAGTTTCGTTGTCTTCTTATTCCAAGTGTTTTGTTCAAGAATGTTGTGTTCTTTTGAATCTGGTGGCTAAAGTTTCCTTAGTGAGTTAGTCGTTGAGGTAGAAATTTAGTTTCGTGGTGAAGTGGTTGTCTTGAAATCCTCGTGTTGGATTTGATTGACAAAAGCGTGAGTGGGGGGATACTTCTTGGATTCGTATTTTTGGATTCTTGAAGTATTGAAAGTGAAGTTGGTTAAGTTCTTGGTGTCGAAGAGAAGGGTGAGGTCCTTATTCGATGTTGATGACGTGGTTGTCAATACGAGTTCGAATAGTGGTGTGGTAGTTCCTTGTAGTTGGGCTTATGGAAATTTCGGGGGCGAAATTTCTGTAAGGTGGGGAGGATGTGATATCCCGTCCCCAAAATGATTATTTTATTTTATTCTTGACGTATTTTGAATATTTGATTGGAACTAGTTCTTTACTTCTCCAAATTTGAGAAAAACAAAGTGAGGGGTACTTTAGTTATTTCCAATTTTCTCGACCTTTTCGGTCAACTCTTGAATTGGTTAGGTAGAGTTCGATTTCATGAGCGCGTAGGCGTAAACTGATCTTATTTCCGAATCAGAACGGAGAAGTTAGAGTCGTTTGAAGTTGGTGGCATTTTGGTAATTTTACCAAAATGCTATAATTGGAGTGAAACCTCCAGAAAAAAGGGGGAGGTTTCTGAAAAATGGGAGAAAAGTTGTTGCTAACCCGTTTTAGGGGAGACTTGGACCCGAAAACCCACAAAACTTGACCCGCTTGTATCTTCTTCATCCGAGCACCGTTTTGGGTGATCCACCGGGAAGTTATCGTGTGAGTTCCCAGAAACAAAACCATGAGGGCGTGGTCGGAGCCCAAAACGAACAATATTGTGCTACGGTGGAGTCAAGCCCCGATATGGTGGGGGTCCAGACGGGGATGTGACATTTTGCACCAAAATCATGTAAATATGGAAGATTTTTTCATTAAAGAAATAACATTGTCATCTAGTTTTACTAACCCACATGTAATATGGGGAAAAGAGAAAGTAGAGATGCTATGATATATTCGCATGTTATAATAAGAGTAAATTATTAGGACTAGAGGAGGCTTCCGGTGGTAGTTCAAATCGGTAATTAGAGGTTTTTCTCTTATAGAGGAACTCGTGACTATAATGCTGAAAACACTTGGTAAAATATTTGCCATACTAGTGTGAAATGTCCTCTTTGTGTTATTAATTCATTTGGATAGTGTGCAATTGATGCAAAGTGAAAATTTGCACTAGTTGTACCACCAACTACTTGATGTTTCAAAGGAGGGCTTCGTGTGGAGCAAAATACATGAGAATTTGGTGAGCAACTAAAGAATCTATGCTACGAAAACCAAATGCCTCTAGAACTCGACACGTGTCAAGCACACAACATATGTGCCACTTGTCCCTTGCCTCACTCAACCTCCTTGTACCATGTGTATTATCGAATCTAATTTTGTGACCAAGAAGCACTTTCTAAATAAAGTCAGTTTTTGCTTCCTCCCTAACTCAAACTAATCGTTATCCTTCCTCTAAAATCATGATACGTGCCATTTTAATTAACCATAGTTATCATACAAATATAAGAACTGGATCTTGGCATCATTTTTTTTTATACAATTTTTTACAGATTTTTTGTAGAGCTTATTTTGTAATGTATTTCACCGATTCAAACTGTTTATCTTTTGAGTCTTCTTTCAAAGAACATGTATACAAAAAATCATCTAAATCTAAAATCATACGATCGTTGAATTAAGAGTTTATGATTTCTTTGTGGAACCGTATTCATGCTTTCACCATAACAGAAAATAGTAATAATGTAAATGCCCTGATTAACCATGGTTAATTAAAAAGACACGTGGCATGATTTTAAACGGAGAATAGCGGTGAACTGCTTAGGAGGTTGAGAAAAAGGGACTCTTCAAAGTATCCAAATTTACCAAATTCCTTTGCAACTTCGTTTCTTCTTGGAGGCCAATTCTCTGCCTTCTTGTTTGGGTGCTCTTTTCATCCCTTCCTATTTTGTACGATCACGGTTAAGCCACGTCAACATTTTATATTGATTTTTTTATAGAGATAATAAGACAATAAACAATAAGAATATAAAATATTGACGTGATTTAACCGTAACTGAACAAATAAGAGGAGATAGAAAGAACACCTAAACAGAAGGGCAAACAATCTGCACCCTCGTTTCTTTCCCGTGCACCCACCACCTCCACCTACAACAATAATTAATTATATTTCGAGGTCAAAACCGTAATGGCACCCTCGACTACTTTATTGGGAAAGCTGTCTGTTTAGGAGTTGGTAGAGCTAAGAGAAGGAATCACTCATAATTCCTGGCAATATAATTTTAGAAGTGTGCTATTCACACATCTTATTTTACTTTTTACATATTTCTTAATACTTTTTATTTTTATTTTCTTCAATTCATCCGATCCGAGAGCCGAAAATTAAAAAGATATGTGAAAAGTAAAATAAGGTGCGTAAATATCACACCCCTAATTTTAAGTTGAATAGGTTTTCTCTCATCTTCGTATTAGTGACTCCGAACGTCACATAGCGGCAAATGAAGTTTATTGTGACATTTCGTACTAGTAGTAGAAGTGTTAAATTAAAAAATTCTTATATTGTAATTGTATGAGTAGTATTGGGCACTACAACAGTACATTCGTGTTATATAAATTAGCATTCACGATAATACAAGGTATTTTAGAGCTCGTTTGAATATATTTTAAATGACTTAAAGCACTTTAAAAAAAATATGAATTCTAAAAGTACTTAAAATGCTTCCTGCAAGAAGAACCAGTTATGTGTTTATGTCGTAAACACTTCAAATTTTTTTTTTCCAAAATTCACTTGCATTTTTACTAAAAAATTATTTAAAAAAATATTGTCACAAAAAACATTTTCAACTATTTTAAGAGCAGCTTCAAAGAAGTCATTAATTATTTTAAATGCGGACTCGTATTTGGCTTGAGAGTTTGAATTTTTTTTATTTTTTATAATATTAGACGGTTTTATTAAAACATCATAAAATAATAGTATAACAGATCACTAAACAAAGTCAATTTAAAATCCAAAGTAAATATCCATATTGGCATTTTGTTAAAAAAAAAAAATATATCCATATCGGCATGAGAGTTAGATTTAAGAGCATTTCCAAAAGAGATGTCAAAATTGCCACGTAGGCATACAACAGTAAAAAATGACAGCAAACTCTCTCCAACCGAACCTTCAATTTCTTACGTGACACTGAATCATTTGAAGACAAAGTCTTTTGAAGTCAAATTTGACAACAAATGTCAAATTTATTAAATAATTTTTTAATAGATTAATATAATATATAATAAATGTTATTATGTTTTTGAAATATTTGATTGGTTGTCTTATTCATTGAACTCCACAAAAAGATAAAAAATTATTAAATGATATTATTATTTAACATATCAGGTGGAGCAAGATACTGTACAAAATATCAAATTGTCACAAAAGATATCAACTATCATTTTAATATTTAAAATTTGACATCTCCTTTGAAGATCTTCTAACCGGAATAAACGGTTCCTAGTTGGTTTGAGTGCCGACTGCATGAAGGACGAGGTCAACGCGCAGTTTGAAGAGTGATGTGCACACGACATCCACCGCCACACGACATCCACGCTCAAAAAAGTGAAACATGAGACTTTCATTGGTCCAAGAGTACACAACTCAAGGAAGAACCCACCCGTCAACAATTTGAAAGATTTTTAAAGTGTCGAAAATACGGTTAAAAATAGCAAATGTAATAATATAATAGTTGAAAATTTAAAAAAAATATATTCAATAAATTTTATTATGACATTTATATACCGAACTGCGTTAACAGCCTTAACCACCTAGTGGTTTTGCAACGACAATCCTTCTTTTTGAGGTCGAAAATATTCATAGAGACATTTTGGTCTTTTTACCCATCATCGTGTAATTCATCAACGTCAGAAATCGAATCCAAAATATACGCAAGTGAATTACATATCTGAAATTCATCCTCAACAATTAGATCACTCCGAAGCAGTTGGGCTTAGACTCTTACTAACCAACACAATTTTAATATAATAAAAGCATTGAGTGAGGGACGATGGCAAGTGTTGTTAATATTAAATTGAGTATGTACACGCCACACGCAGTGTAAAGGTTTCATATTATTCGTTTTCCTCGTTTAATATATAGTTAAATTGATCCCTTTATATATATTATCGAGTTTGGTACCCTTATTCATTTTGTTCGTTAAATATTTCGATTCAAAGCAACCAAACTCAATTTAAAAAAAAAAAAAAACACCTTTTTAATTTAACAAACATAATTAAGATTTCATATTTTTTAAGAAGCTGTTTTTTTTTTATTTTTAAAAAAGCAATCCCAAACTAGCTCGGAGTTTCATTAGAAAAATAAGGAAATATAAGTACTTTCCATTTCTGTGTTAGAAATATTGGTCCACCATAAAGAGGGTGTGTCTTGAGAATGACCATATCAAGAGCGTGGCATTCAATGTCAATATTATATTACAAGAATTCGTAATGAAAAAAAACTTACACATATCTATATATTATTAGCATGAGACACTACGATAACATTTTATTCGTACTATATATGTAAGTTGCTCTCGTAAATCTTATGCTCAAGTTCTTTTAATGTAGTCTCGAGCCTTCTGGGTGGGTAATAGGTTGAACATTTATTCCTTCTTCGACATTCTCTTTTCTTTGGTTTTTCTTAAAAGTTAAACAAAAAGAAGAATAAATAACCATCCGCAACCGGCCCAATCACATCAAATGTGAGACAAAGTTGTGATCAAAATAAATTTGTAGGCTTATTCTGATGCAACTTTCACACTAAATATCATGTATAAAACCAATTCAAAATGGTCCAACATAAACTTAGAGAAATTTTTGTAGGCTTATTCTGATGCAACTTTCACACAAAATATCATGTATAAAACCAATTCAAAATGGTCCAACATAAAATTAGAGAAATTATATATATATATATATTCGTTTCAATATTATATTATCAAGATTCAGGACCACATCATATAAAATAGGTATAGCTCATCACATTTTCAATGCCAAAAAATCCTAAAATAAGCATGCACGAACCAGTCAGTCCATTTCAACGTAACACGCGTTATCGCATGTTCACGAGGTTTTTCCTTGAAAATTACAATTGCATATTTTTTTTTTGAAAAAATTTATTTGTACCCAAAATATTTCTTTCTAAATTCAACTTATTATTCATTTGTTTTACCTTATTGTTTTATCTCACATACAAAATGAGTTTAGAAAGAAAAAGAAAAAAAGGAAAAAGAAACTCAGCCAATGTCACCTCCAACATCCACCACTACCTCTCCAAACCCAAAGACACCCAAATGTTCTTCACCCCCTCACCAACCACCCAGCGATGCCACTTGCACCTCCCCTACCGCCCGCAATCAAAGACCCAAATCTCATTCCACCATGATATAGAATCAATACTTCAACACCATAATGATAAATCTATTGAGATATATCATCTTATTCAACCAATTTATTTAATCTCAACCACTAAAACTAGTTCAATGTGTATGCGTGCAGGACCCTAGTTCTTCATTCTTTCTTTTCACAAAAACTTTAACTATTTTGTGGGTAACGAATTTGAGGTTGAAACTCATTCAGTTTAAATCGTTCAATAGGAATGAGAAAGGATTTCGGTGGTCGAGGGTTGGAAAGAGGGGGATTTGGATTCTCACCGGATCCCCTTCCTAAGGATCCTAGGGATCAACGACTATGGACCGTTGATAAAAAAATCGTGCAGTCCCAATTAAATATTTTTTTATATTATTGAAAGTAAAGCATCATCGTTTTGCTTGAAAAATATAAAAAAGAAAAAAAAGTGTGGCTACACGATTTTTTATCAACGGTCCATGTTCGTTGATCCCTAGGATCCCCTGAGAGGGATCTCGCATGGATCTAAATCCGAAAGAGGGAGTGTTTTCGATGAGGGGTGGGGATGGGGAAATCAAAGGTATTTTCACTAATGAGTTATTTTTGGATTTTTCTTTCTGAACTCATTTAGTACATGGGGTAAAACCATGAATTTCAAAATAAAACCTTACAAGTTCAGTTTAAAAAGAGAAATGTTGGGTCTCAATAAAATTTCCTTTTTTTTTGGGTAGAAAATTACAATTAGATTAACTACGTCTAATTGTGCACTTAATAATATTCATAAAGAAACTAGTTGATAATTATGGCCAAATACCAAAAAACTATCTGCTTCCTTTTATTAATTTGTTTTTTTTTTCTTTCTATCATATATTGCCGTCATTGGGTCACCAATATCAGTTTTTGCCGTTACAAGTTTTATTAACAGTCTTTAAACCTTGTGGTGCTCGGAAAGAGATGGTTGATTACAAAGTGACTTGACATCTCCCTCTCTTTATGGTCTGTCCGCCTTATTTTCTATTGTCCGTCCACAGGAAAAACTCACATACAATCAAAACGTCAAGGTGTTGAAATTCTAATCAAGTTTATCAAGCATCGTCCTGCTTTAGCACCTTTTTAATTGACCTGGTGGGATTTGTTTGATATATGATCACTTTAACGTTCAATTTACAAGTAAGTTCTTATCGTCAAAGTAAAGCGTATACAGGCAATAGTCCTGTGTCTTATAAACTGCGTCATTACATCTCTGTGTGTTGCGTTATTAATATTTGTTTATTGTAATTAGGTAGTGATTTAGAAAGCAAAAGGAGCCCTTTTTCTTCTCGTTTCGTGAATATGAATTGACTAATTCCGTTGGACAACTAGCAATCTTTTTCTTAATTTGTAATGGGTCTTGTACAGAGGACAGCTACGTACTTGTAAATTAAAAAAATAAAAAATAAATAGAGGATGCCACAATATTTAGCCTTTGAACTGAGATTAGGATCTTAGTGTTCAAAGCTTAAGGACTACGAAATTTGGATCCTTAATTTGTGTGAAAAAGAGATTAGAGCTTTTGATTTATGTGAAGTGGACTATCAGAATGAGTTAATGAAGACTCTTGTATTTAATTTGAGCGGTCTAGATTGTCTGATCCTTGAACTTTGAACAGTGAGATCCGAAGAGAATTCCTGCCCCTTGGCCATTAGAAACAATTTCTAAATCAGATGTAGACTTATTACATAATTTGTATTTCATGTTTTTCTTTTCCTTCTCGTAATATAGTTGTCAATTGAACACAATTAAGTTTCAAATTAATATTATTTTTCATATGCAATTTATGCCAATTGAGCAAGATAGCGTGCATGCGCCTTTTAACTAGGGTTCTCATTATTTCTTTGTAAAGTAACAGTATTAATTTGTCAAAAGAATAATGTTTTTGTAATATCTCTTAAACTGATGTCATACTTTTTTCTTGAGTACCTACTGCCATTCTTGTCGACATATATAATGGTTTTCGCTCAATCAATTTAAGTCGATGAATTTAAAGATTTAAAAATGTTTTTGCAAATAATAATTGTTGATATTCAATAAAATCGTCCAAATAACTAGTTTAATATTCTAGTGAATAAAATGTTTGTGTTTTTTATCTATGCGTTTCGGATTTAAAAATTTTCTTCTCTTTAATTATTGTAATAGTTCGAATTCTCCATTTTTTAAATAGCAATAAAATAAAAAAAATAAAAAAAGGGCTACCGGAGGTGAAGAACTGAGCGGAACAGAAAGAGTGGAATACAACATGCAAACCGCAGCAACAGACACGTCCGCCGTAATGACTCGTGGGGGAACTAAAATTAACCTTGTCTTTCCCAAGTGAGATCCAATCAGAACCGTTGGATTCATGCTTTAGATTCGCTCATAACCACGTGTCCTCCATTTATTTGCGCTCTAATCTACGTTGTCAGCGCACGTCCCACGTGAGCTACACCTCCTCAGTGGAGATGATGGGTCTTTTTTCCTAATTTTCTTTTTAAAATTTGACTTATTTTTTAATTACCGAGAAATTTTAAGGAGACTATCTCAAAAGTAGAACTCTACATTAATTATCTGTCCCTCACAGTTTAATATTAATTTTCATGATAAGTCCAACATTATAAAACATTGTATAAAAAGCACAAGATAACAGAGTGTTCATGAAGAGTTTAACTTTTGAAAGAGTCCCTTTACTTGTTAACTTACCGCAAACAAACTTCAATGAGCCAGAATTTCGCGTCGATTTCATTACAAATATATAATATATATCGTTTTTGAATCTATATAAAGAGATCTCGTCCAATAAAGCGGAGACCGAATGCTGCTACAAAACAATTGATCATGTGCAATTTTTGAATTTGGATTGGTTTTGTTTAACTTGCAATGGGCCAATAGTCAACGCATCAAATTTTATGGTCCACGGACCCTGGCTGGCTTAAAGCGCCCAGAAAACAATCATTAATATTTTGGGCCAATAAGTCATGACCCAACATTTTATGGGCCGTAGAAAGGAGCAAGAAAACGATCATCTTTTCATTTGTTTGGGCCAATTGATTACCACAATAATCTAGCTCATGTTCTCTAGTCCATAAGTAAGCTTTGGTTATGAGATTTGATTTGATTTGATTTTTTTTTTTTTGAGTCGAGCGATAGTGTTTGTAAGTTAATTGTTAGATTAGCTATCGACGGGATTCGAACCCACATCGTCATGCAAGGGTACAACATCTTTCCACCACTGTGATAAATGACCACTTTGGTTATGAGATTAAGATATGTAATTAGGACTTGATTACGTAAGGGGTAATGGTTGTGTCACTAGGCCTGTATTGTGTAATTTGGCTGAGATTATGTAATTTGGTGTTTCTTTACTTAAATAAAAACAATTAATGTTCTTGCACATTCAGCATTCTACGTGTCATCGTAAGACAAATAATTAGCAGAACTACATGATAAATACAGTAAGATTAGTTTTAAAGTTTGTAGCTTAAGCCTTAAGTAGTTAAGAGTAAGTTATCATGCACTCTAAACATATCTTTTTTTTGGTAAAAACTCTAAACATATCTTTGATTCCTCTCAACCGCAACTTTGCATGGACGTGGGTAACATATATTGGCTAGTAATTTGGATTCTGTCTCTAGCTACTAATATTCTTTAACTAAAATTTTATTAATTTTCGATTTCTTTTTATCAAAGTCCTTTGATTTGTATTGTGACATCCTACATCGTCCAGGGGAGTGATCCTTAAATGTATATTCCTATCCCTACCTAGCACGAGGCCTTTTGGGAGCTCACTGGCTTCGGATTCCATGGGAACTCCGAAGTTAAGCGAGTAGCGCACGAGAGCACTCCCAGGATGGGTGACCCATCGGGAAGTTCTCGTGTGAGTTCCCAGAAACAAAACCGTGAGGGCGTGGTCGGGGCCCAAAGCGGACAATAGCGTGCTACGGTGGTGGAGCGGGCACGGGAAGTGATCCGCTCCGGGCCGGGATGTGACATTTGGTATCAGAGCCTAACCCTGGTCGCGAGTGTGCCGACAAGGATGTCGGACCCCTAAGGGGGGTGGATTGTGACATCCCACATCGCCCATGGGAGTGATCCTTAAATGTATATTCCCATCTCTACCTAGCACGAGGCATTTTGGGAGCTCACTGGCTTCAGATTCCATGGGAACTCCGAAGTTAAGCGAGTAGCGCACGAGAGCACTCCCAGGATGGGTGACCCATCGGGAAGTTCTCGTGTGAGTTCCCAGAAACAAAACCGTGAGGGCGTGGTCGGGGCCCAAAACGGACAATATCGTGCTATGGTGGTGGAGTCGGCCCGGGAAGTGATCCGCCCCGGGCCGGGATGTGACATGTATACCTCACAATATTAGTACTAGTATTAATATATTTCCATGTCAGCAATTAAGCTTGAAACGTTATAATATTTAAAACCCCACGTTTAATGGCTATAATAAAAAAAGGGTCAGCCAAAAAATTGAAATTTATTTTGCAAAATTTTGATTGATTAAATGAATAAAAAAGCAATGCAGGTATAACAAAATAACATTTTACGTACATATTAATAAAATGCAAACAATGTACCCAAACTAATTTATTGGCATATGAGTACATTTTATAACAGAAAAAAAAATATCGGTAAGTAATATGGGTAGATAATATAAACATAAAAAACTAGACCCACTTATAAAAATGCATGGTACATAATATGAATAGAACAACATTGTGCCCACTTATAGGTACATAATATAAAATATATTTATCCCACTTATTTTAATTTCTTTTTCAATGGATACAAAAAATAAACAAATGATTAAGAATTTAATTGTATTAAAAAGTAATTAATTTAGAATGATAACACCCAATTTTTTTAGTACAATTATATATTTTACAGTAGGGGGGAGTTCGGTGAAGTCACACAATGGACAACCTAATCTGATATTGAATTCGCCATCTACGAGATTCAAACCGAAGACCTCTCACTTACAAGTGAAGAAGAATACCACCAGACCGTAATACTAAGGGGTTAAAATGATAACACAATTAATTTCTTATTGTAAGAAAATAATATTAAATACTGATGTGGAAATAAGTCAAGGGACTTCAATAAAAAATTTAAAGACACAAGATTTCAATTAAGAAAATGTCATCACATGGATTGTAAGTTGTAACCTAATTTTTGCATATGTGTATTAGAGTTAGGGTTCGATGATACACATTTTTGACACATATTTTGACACCCGTTTTTGTGTGGTCTACTTTGTAATGTATTTCAACAGTCTAACCGTTTATTTTTTATGTCCTGTCAAATATCATCTCTACCAGAAATCAGCCAAATCCGAAGTCATATGACCATTAGTTTAAATTTAGTGTTTGTTTGTAGAACTTTATTCGTCTATTTTCTTCACTACAAATAAATGTCTTAATGGTTTTGGATTTGTCTAATTTTTTTTGTAAAGAATCTAATGTACTAAAATATAGATGTTCGGATCGTTAAAATACATTATTGAATGGACCCTACAAAATGAACGTCAAAGTGTGTGTTAAATACGTGTGCCCCAAGATCCTAACCCATATATATATTAGACAATTGGAGCAAACCAGCTTCGACACCCAATTATCTATTCTAAAATTGAGGAGCAATTGACTGTTCATTCCGCTACAGTCAATTGTTTGCCCCTCGATTTCACGCTATTTACAACAAAAACCATCAGATCTGGGTTGGGTTGGGAAGGTAATTCTTAAAAGTTAGGGGGTAATTGTGTCCGTGTGTTTGAGCCAAATTTCACTTTATTTACAAAATTGCCACCGCCTTTTCTCTCCCTCTTTCTCTCTCCCGACTCTGTCGATAACCATCCATCAAATCGCCCATCCTTTCCTTTTCTCACTCTGAGCTCATTTCCTACAACCCTAGCACTGTTTCTCTCTTATTTCTCTCAAATTCGAGAGACTTCTCTCTCCCATTTCTCTCAACCTAGCCCCAGCGCTGCTTACCCCGTTCCTCTTCATCATCTCAGTTAAATCCGTTCAACAATCACCGATGCACCTCCATCGGCAGGAAGTGTTACGAGGAGTGGACGTAGGAGCAGGAAGTGTTACGAGGAGGGGAGGTAGTAGCCTCATCTGCTGTGTTGCAGTAGTGAAGTGATTAGACGTCGGTATGACATCTGCTAGCCTAGGGAATGGTGGAGTTGGCAGTTCAAGGTATGTTAGACAATAGATATGGCATAAGTGATAAGCCATTTTCCCTCTCTGCAAGTGTTAACCTCACCCTGTATGGGATTATGAAAAGGAGGGGCTTTCTTTTGCTTTGCGTTGCAAGGGATAGAACGAGACTTAATTTACTATATTAGCCTTATGAGTTTACGGACCTTCTAATATTTCATAGTGGGCCTGGAAGTGATTTTCCGGGAACGGGAAAGGTAATCGAGATTAGTCTCTGATTGTTTGATCATCCTATATATATTTGATGAAGCTTCAACTAGCTTCTACCAGACAACCCCTCATTTCTTTATGGTAATTAAGCTTCATCTCTAATTGTTTATTGTCTGATTAGATTATTATAATATTTGGGTTGTTGGATATGTTGGATTTGAATTGATTTTTTGTTTTCATATTTCATAATGATGGATTTTCGAATGAAATGCACTCAACCCTAAATTCCAGTGGGGGTGGCTGAAGCAGTTGCCGGATATGACTTATGGCAGCCAAGGTTCCTTTATTGTCATGCTTTTAGTTTTATAAAATATGACAAGTTGATATAAATATATATGTATAAAGAGAACTTACATCTCTTGATAGATTGTGTTCTAGATAGTTTTTCACTTTCCTACTCAAAATAAGTTTATCATGTTATGCTGTCCAACTATTGATTTGGAACAACGTTATGTAAATACTTTATTCTGTCCAACTATTGATTTGGAACAACGTTCTGTAAATACTTTTCACACCATACTTATAACACATTAGTCCTGTATTTGAAGACTTATATACAATACTTATAATTCGGATGAAGAGATCTCGATCTTTGTTTTTGGGAGTTTTTTTATGCTTTGCTTTTTGAGCGAATCTTTGTTTATCATAACACGGTCATATGGTGTTACTATCCGTTCTTTTAGTTGTTAAAATCTGCTTTTTTGAGTTGTACATGGAACTCTTAACGTAGAATTAGTAAAATGCAGGTGCAGAATGATCAACTAATCAATGTGAGAGAAGCTTTTAATTTTTTTTGGTTCAATTTTAAATGGGTTGTTATCAACCATTGAATTGCTTTTGGAGTTTTCATTTGATAAGAGAGATGGGGGATTCTTTTGGGTGAAACTTTTAATCCGTGAGATTTTTAGTTAGGTTGTGTTGTGGGTTTTTGCAAATTTCTACCGTGTTTATGCATGCATTTTTTGTTATAGATATGGAAGAAAATAGCATTACAGGGTGTTGAGGGTTTGTTGGTGGGGGAAGGCAGCAGCGTTAAGATTTTGCAGGTGAGATATTTGGGTGAGAGAAAAAGGGGACAAAGAAAATCGAAAACACATTTGGGAATAGGGGTAGCAAAACAGGGGAAAAGAATATGACAGAGGAATGGACTCTTAATTTTTTCTTAACTGGTTTGAGATTTTGCTTGCCTTTGGGGTCGTCGTTGGCGTCAAGCGGTGTCTGTTTTTTCATAACTTTTATTATTAATTTTTATGTCATTTGCGATTTTGTATCCTAGGATTTTTGAATTTTAACGTTCATTATCGGTTTTTAAATTTTTTTTTTCTTCGTTTGTTTGTTTTATATGTTGTGTTTGTGCTGGGACACTGTTTTGCAAGTTCTCTTTCCATTGGGACCGCTGCATTTTTAAAGTGTTGAGGGTGAGATTTATATACTCAAAACACTCCATTTTTTTTTTCCAAATATGCGCGTTTGGTTCTCTTCGGTTTTAAATGTTTAAAATTAAATGGTTATTTGGATAAAATGGTTTATTAGTTTATCTTATGTGTTGTGATCAGGAATTTAATTGGATTGGGTAAAATGCTTTATCAATTTACGTTATAGGGAATTATGTGTATTATGGTCTGTGAGTTTTATTGCTCATCGTTTGTTCTTTTTTCTTTGTTTGCCGGTTTCTTTTGCTGGGGATCACTACAGTTTGGGAGTCAAAATGACCACACTACCCCGTCAAGGGTTCAGATCTTGCCGTCAGGTGATATGAGAGAGGGGGTTTGATTGCCCAATTGGTTGTTTCATCAATTAATTGTGTGCAAACATTTATGTGTAATTTTTTACTTCTTCCACTTAAATGGTAAGATCAAATTAAGCTAAGAACTTTGGGTTTTGTAAATGTTGTGTAATTTAATTATTCATAGTATCAATTAATTTTGAGCAAACATTTCTGGGTAGTTGTTAATTTCCCTCAATATTTGATAATAATTAAATTAAAGCTGAGAACTTTGTATTTTGTTCATTACCTGCCGTAGATTTTACTTGACAGAGAAAATGTATTTTCCTTGATATTATTCATGTTTTGTTTTCTTTAAGATCGCATTGTAATGGGTCTCTTTGGAAAAACAATTCTTAAGACCAATTGTGAGGTTTGTTCTTATATCGTACATGAGTGTTTTTATAACTCTTTTGCACAATTGTTAGTATTTGTAGTTGTGATTGGTGTTGTCTTGCATGTTTGGCTTGAAGAAATAAGACATTACTTTTGATAAACCATATTGGGAGTGAAGGAATCTCTTTTTGACCTGGTCATCTTGGAGTACATTTCTACTAACTTGGTACACTATGGAAATTCATGAACTCTTTTACTTGCCCCTTTTTATATGTATTTGTTAATTACGACCCGTCGCATCGCGCGGGCATGAATCCTAGTAACTCCAAAAGGCCAACTCTTCCGAGCACTCAGTGGAGTTTTGTAGGTAGGACGATCGGTTGTAGACTCAAACATTAGCCGGTTGACTTTCAAAAACCCAACCCTCTGGTGTTCATTAATTCGGAATTACTCTCCTGTGAAGATGGCTCAACCACAATATATTTCACATATGAGAATATTTCTACTCATCATTCTCAAGTAATGGTGATGTCTATTACTCTATTTAGTGCCATTAGATGAGTTATGTAGTGGATATATACAAATTTCAAAATTTAAATTCATATAACGATGGTAAATAGAATGTTAAATATTACCACTATTTAAGAACGATGATAAAAATACACCCATAATATAATGGATCATGATATCCATAAACAGAATTAAAATCAAACAATGAATTCCAAATTTAGTCGTCGATCTCATGCATGGGTTAGGACTGTTAGGTTAGACCTTGAAGAATTCATCTTCCGTTCTCCCGCGCGCCTTATGAGACTTTGCTTTTGTCTCATCTCTGTTTTCGAATCTCATCGACTTTTGCTCTCATTTTCTTGTCTTTTCAGATTTTCCCGTCTGCTAACATCACATTCCATGAAAGTACCGCACGCTGCAGGCGATGGTTGAATTTAAGATAACTCTGATTTGGACACAAGCTGTTAGCTTGAGAATATTCAGATTATGGAATTAAATTGTGCAGTGCTCAAATGAAAGAGTGGTTAAGGTCGTACAATGAATGACATTTAATTGAAGGCCTTGAACATCAACCGTTTAGATCCCGAGATTTTGTGGTAGAGTCTCAAATGAGTGGTTGATGCCGTATAAACTGACTAATTAATTGTGTGACTAAAAATTAAAGTATTGGAGTTATTTATGAATAATTAATTATTTATAATCCTGCTATGTACTTTCTAAACATTATATAAGGGATCATGATTGATAGGGCATGTTTGTGTGACCTTAAACACCCTGGAGAGAGGATTAACATGGAAAAGCTACTATAAACCACATATACAAACAGGAACCACTCTCAAAACTTAAATCGTACGCCTAACTAAATGGAGGAGCCGCTGCTCGACACAGCCGCCGGCGGCACCACCGAGTATAGCAATAATCAGCTTATGTACGAAGGTGAGAGCGAAGACTATGCGCCTGTGAGGAGCTTTGGTGCGTTGCGGCATATGTTTTGGATAGAGACGGTGAAGCTGTGGCAAATAGGCGGTTCGGCAGTTATCACTATCATGTGTATGTATGGGACTAACTCAGTCATCGTGCTCTTTGCCGGTCATCTCGGAACTATTGAGCTTTCCGCCATCTCCATTTCTCTTTCTGTCATTTCCACCTTCACTTATGGATTCATGGTACTTAATTAATATTCTTCTCTTAATTCCTCATGTCGTAAACAAGTAGACCGTTCATCATAACTATTGTTTTGATTAGAGTGAAGTTTTATTGAAACATATGATACTCGTCAAAATAGTAGTATACCACATATACCATATATAAGTGGACAAGCATATATGTTATTTTGTGCTATTGTTATTGAATACGAAATCTTATTTGTTGGTGTGAAATGACTTGCTAGCTTGGGATGGGGAGTGCTCTGGAAACCCTGTGTGGACAAGCATTTGGTGCTGGACAAGTTCACATGCTTGGTATCTACATGCAACGATCATGTATAATTCTATTCGTAACCTCCTTCTTACTGTTGCCGATTTACATCTTTGCCACACCGATTCTAAAGTGTCTAGGCCAAGAAGACGACATAGCAAATGAAGCCGGAAAATACACACTCCAAATAATCCCCCAGTTGTTCTCACTTGCCATAAATTTCCCAGCTCAAAAGTTCCTCCAGGCTCAGAGGAAGGTGAAGGTACTGGCATGGGTTGCAGTGCTGGCCCTGGTCATACACATTGGAATGCTAGCGCTCTTCATATATGTGTTTGATTGGGGCATATCGGGGGCAGCTGTGTCATTTAACATCACAAGATGGGGGATTTCAATTGCTCAAGTTGTCTATATTATGGGTTGGTGTAAGGAGGGTTGGACTGGATTTTCATGGCTGGCATTCAATGAGATTTGGGCATTTGTGAGACTTTCTCTTGCCTCTGCAGTCATGCTCTGCCTGGAAATTTGGTACATGATGAGTATACTCCTTCTCACAGGTGGTCTTTCTGATGCAGTTATCGCCGTTGGTTCCCTTTCCATTTGGTAATTAACATCTTAATTCTTCCCTTTTCAATTAGTGAACTTTACCCTTTTTGTTACCTAAGGCTGGTATGCCATTCGGACAATCTTCTAAGCCAATAATGCAATGTCATTTAAAAAATCTAAAAATATGTCTTTAGCCCTTGAAACTTAATTTTCTCCACAAAAAACCCGACATAAGATTTTTATTTAAACAAAACCCATTGACTAGATTCCACATAAGCGAATTCATTAATTATGTTTGACTTTATACATTTAAAAGTTTTTGGATGCCTAAACTACCCCTATTTTAATGTTTGATGCGGATTGTAAGGGAGAATTAATGATTTTGCAAAAATAAAAAAAATAATGTTATAAATTCATTGCCTAATATATAATAACAATAAAACATGTGTAATATATGCAATAATACATGCTTAATAAGGTCAATAAAAATATTATACTAAGTAATTTACCTATATGTAAATTTATGATTAGCAAATAACTTATATTTTGTAGGTAAACTCCTTCATTTGTAGGCAATTTATTTCCATGTACTATTACATATATATATATATATTTGGCAAAATTTATTATTTTAAGATATATGTATAAATACTAGTTAAATTAATTTTAATCAAATAACATTACTTTGTTTTGTAAGTAAATGAATTTTGAATCAAATAACATTCCTTTATTATGTAGGTATTTTATTTTGCATGTATCAATATCATATATATTGGGCATATTTTATTATTATATGTACAAATAATAGGTAAATTAGTATTGTATAAAATAACATTGTTTTATTATGTAGGTAAATTATTTTGCATGTATTTTGCAGATATTGGGTCTGCTTTATCATGTACTAAATTATTTCACATGTATTTTACATATATTGGGTAAATTATGTTGCTTTTTTTAAGCAATCTAACATTTTAAAATTTTAATAGTAGGTGCACTAAATGAATCAAATAACATTAATTTTTTGTAGGTAAATTATTTTGCATGATTTTTTTACATATATCTGTGACATCCCACATCGCCCAAGGAAGTGATCCTTATATGTATATTCTTATCCCTACTTAGCACGAGGCCTTTTAGGAGCTCACTGGCTTCGGGTTCCTACGTAACTCCGAAGTTAAGCGAGAAGGGGGCTAGAGCAATCCCATGATGGGTGACCCACTGGGAAGTTGCTCGTGACTTCCCAAAAACAAAACCGTGAGGGAATGGTAAGTCCAAAGCGGACACTATCGTGCTACGGTAGTGGAGCGGGCCCGGGGAGTGGTCCCCCCCGGGTCGGGATGTGACATATCAGGCATTTTTTTATGACATGTGTGTGTCAAATTATATAAATAAAGAAATATATATATATATATATTTATATGTTGAACTTATAGTAGTACTATATACTTTTGAACGTGTGTGTGTGTGTATATATATATAATATAATAGTATGTGCAATAAGTATTTGTTCATTATAATTAAGGTGAGTAATAACATTTATTGATTTGATTTGAATATTGTAGCACAAGTTGTAAATATTTTGTAATAATAGGTCAATTATTTTCCTACTTGGCAATCTTTTTAAAATTTGGGTTTTATTTGGATGTTTAATATTAGGTGGGTTTTTGTCAAGGAAGTAAGAGTTGTAAGAGTCTGTATCTAAAAAACCCTTTAAAAAAATGTAGACACATGACAATGTATTATTGGCTTGGAATATTGCTACAACGATGTATCCGATGTATTTCCCTTTTCATGGTACATGAGCTTTTGATTACTAATAGCATTTTTTTGTTTCCTTAGCATGAACATCAACGGGTGGGAAGGAATGTTGTTTGTTGGACTAAACGCCGCAATAAGGTGAAACATTGGACAAGTAGTTCGCTGGTATTTACCTTGCAATAATCCTTGACTATTTTGGATTATTTATGACACTGTTCTTTTTATATAGCGTTCGCGTCTCCAATGAGCTTGGGTTAAGACGTCCTAGAGCAGCTAAATACGCCGTTTATGTGACAGTAGCTCAGTCTCTCTTAATTGGGCTTCTTTTCATGGTTATTATTTTAATAACCAAAGACTATTTTGCCGTAATTTTCACAAGTGACAAAGAGTTGCAACAAGCAGTCGCTAAACTTGCATACCTTCTTGGTATAACTATGGTGCTCAACAGTGTTCAACCAGTAATATCAGGTATCTATTTGACAAGTCACTATATATGTGTTATGCATGTTATCGTATTTTATATAACAAAGAACAAACGTTATATTCTCAAAATCGATATTGTGTGTGAATGTGCAAGCATGATATGATGCCACGTTTTCTTGTTCTTGTAGGTGTTGCAATTGGTGGTGGATGGCAGGCAATGGTAGCTTATATAAACTTGGGTTGTTACTACATCTTTGGACTTCCTCTTGGATACGTTCTTTGCCATGTTGCAAATTTAGGAGTCGCGGTAATTATATTATTTCTTTTCTTTCAATGATGCCAAGTTAATTTGGCAACCCCCACACCAAGTACTTGATGAGTTGTTTGATTAATATTGTAGGGACTTTGGGGGGGCATGATATGTGGAACTGCTCTCCAAACCATCCTTCTGCTAATTATACTTTACAAAACAAACTGGAACAAAGAGGTAACAGTTTCAAGTCTCTTCAACTTTGGTTACTTCGTTCATTTCATTGCTTATTCATATGAGATTTGAAAAAACTTAATAAAATGTAAAAAGAAACATATTTTAATTATAATTTTGTTTCCTCTGTTCTAAATTTCCTTAATGATTCATATTGAAATCAAATTGCAGGTGGAGCAAGCAACAAATCGTGTCCGGAAGTGGGGAGGGCAAGACATCAAAACTGCCAACGGAGCTAAAAGTACTTGAAATTCCCTTTTCTTTTTATGGGGAGAAAACAAGTGAACGAGGAAGGCAGCTCAGTCGGTGGCAAGATTGAGAGGTGATTGCGCCGGCGGCGGGTGTGGGGTGAAAGGAGGAGGGTGTTTGTCGGGGTTGCATGGGCGGGGAAGCTTGAATGGCTGTTGTGTGTGCGTATGTGTTTTGTTTATTCAGAACTACGTTGAGATTTCAGCATGCCCTTAATTTGTAAACTCAGACATTAGCCGGTCGAATTTCCAAATCCCAACCCATGGGTGTACATTAATTATTCAAAACTACTCACGTGCGAAGATGGCTAATGCACATTATATTTCACGTAAAAAAAATATTTTTGTTCACCATCCTCAAGTGATAGTGATGCACATCACACTACGTATCACCGTTAGAAGAGTTTAAATTTTTAACTTTGTGTAGTTGATAGACGTACAAATCTCAAAATTTAAATCATTTAACAATAATAAATATGGAAAATTAGAATCCTCTACAGTTTTTCTATATAATTTAGATTAAAAATCTGTGCCTTTTTAAAATTTGATTAAAGTGCTTTGACCAATAGTCACCTCTATTTTTTAAAAGTAAAATAAATTTTCAATTTATCATTTTATCTGTAGGGTACACTTTTCCTTATTTAGTGGAGATATTAGTAATTAAACTATATTTTCTCTTCTTTTAAATATGTTTTTTCGATCACAATATATATATATATATATATATATATATAGTTTTTTTTTTTTATGCAAGCATTTAATATTATTTCTTTTTCCAAATGGTTTTTTCTTTTTCAAATAGTTGGTGATCAACATAAAAGCTCCATGTAATTTTTTCAATTTTTTTTTTTGTGAAATTATATTTTTTTAAATATAGTTGTTGACGAATTATTATTAGGCACAATATATTACATATATATTATCTACGGGTATGTTTGAATTTACAAAAGTAATTAATTGGTACATTTGATTTGATACATATTGTTAATATTGGTACATTATTTTTATTTTGGTTCGTTTTATTTTGTACACATTGTGTATTGGTATGTTTATATTATTCTCAATCCTATTTCTCTTAACGTACTAAAAGAAAACCTCATTTCGGTACATTTGATTTTGGGGGTTTAAAAATATTTTAAACTATTTTGGAAATAAAATATCTTCAATCATAGATAATTATTGCTAAATTATAGTATTATTGTGAAAATAAATGAATCTAACCAACTTTTTTATTTTTTTATTTTTGTATTTTTTATTTTTTATACAATTATCTTTAACAGAGGAGAGTAATCGAAATGCTAGATTATAGGAAATTTGTTACAATATAATGTGCATATAGCACCAAAATTATGATAAAAAAAAAAGTTTAATCAAATCACTAAAAGGCATGGATGTTTGATCTAGAAAATTCAAAACTGAGACGCCTATATCAAAAGATCCCTAAATAAATAAGGTAGTAAACATTATCATCACTTGAGAATGATGATAAAAAATGTTGCCATAATATAATGGATCATGAGATCATAAAACATAATTAAAATCAAGGGAGACTTTGAATGTGGTCCCTAACTATTAATATTCTTTGACTAAAACCTTGTTGGTTTTCAATTTTTGATCGAAGTCCTTGAAATTAATGTGATAATTTATTTCTTTGTATGTTACTATATTTTTTAAATAAAAATTTGAAATTTATAGTTGTTTATATTAATGAGATTTTAAATAAAAACCCATAATTTGTGGGATTAAAAATATTAAAATATAAAAAATTATTGTACCAAAACATGGGTACAGTCTTCAAAACAACAAAAAAAGAAGAAGATATTAACCTTAATAACATAAGTAAATTTCTTCGATTAAACTTGACATGGATACTTTCTCAAATCAAAGAAAAAGAATGTACTCATACAAGTTTAAAAATGGATTAGGAAAAAATTAAATAGATTTTATATTAAAAAAAAAAGTGTACATTTTACATATAACAAATTGATATATTTAAGAATGGGTAAATTTTTAAGATAAAAAAATTTGAAAAATTACATGAATGGGTACATATAAGAAATTGAAAACATTTCTATAAAAAACTAATGGTACAAACTTATTCTAATTTTTTCTTTATTATGGAAATGTTTTGAATTGAAAATTAGTTAGGAGTTTAATAAAGGTGTGAGTATTAAAATCCTAAATCAATTATTAATTTTTATTTTAAAAAATTATGTAACTAACATGGAAATTCATTATTACATTAATACTAGGGACTTGGATCAAAATCTGAAAACTAATAAGGTTTCAATCAATAAACATTAGTAACTAGGGACCGGATACTAATTTTTCCTAAAATCAAACAATAAATGGTTTTTTAATTACAAATGGTCCCTGAAATTGACCCTCACCATCAATATGATCATTGGAATTGAAAATCAATCAATGTAGTTCTTGAAAATAGGTGTCACAAATCAATGTGGTCCTTTCGTCACAATTTTGTTAAGTGCTAATGTAGCACATAAATTGGCCCCGTAAGTCTTTTTTTTTCTCACAAATGGTCCCCGAAATTGACCCACGACATCAAAATGGTCCCTGAAATTGAAAATTGATCAATATAGTCCTGCAAGTAAGTGTCTCAAATCAATATAGTCCTTCCATCATAATTCTGTTATGTGCTGATATGACACATAAATGGACCACACAAGTCTAATTAAATTTAACAAATTACAAATAGGCTGAATAATTTAATAGTTAATAAAAAAAATTGTCAATAAAAAAATCCAGCCCTACAATCATCTCTGATCCTAGTCCACATTTCTCTATCTCATTCTCTCTATTCTCTGGAAAAGAAAAAAAAAAAAATCTCAATACACCCATCTTTACACACTTCGACACCCTTCACTAAATTGAACTAGGGTAGAGATCACCTTTGGTGATGGTTTGGCCAATTGGCAACGACTTCTGGGACATCATCGTTAATATTTAGGCGATCAACATCGTCGCAACCTTAATCTTGGAGAGCTTGTTCAACAGTTCCTTGGTGGTCTGGTGATGCAAAGAATGACAAGGTCTACCTTGAGATAATGTGGTTATAACAAAGGTGTGTCTATTGTTGATTGAAAACTATTTCCACACCCCCTCTTAGGCTTTGGTTAAGCCTTATGTCTTTGAGAATTTATGGAAGGGATCTCTCTTTGGAGTAGGCCCTACAATAAGGAAAAAAAAATTATTGTGCAAAAAGGTATTTAGACAACTTTTTAAATTAATTATTAAACCCACATCAACACATAACAAATTATTTTACAAAATTATGGCAGAACGATCATATTGATTTGCGACACCTATTTCAAGGATCACATTGATCGATTTTCAATTTCAAGGACCATTTGGATGGCTTGGGTCAATTTCAAGGATCATTTGTAATAAAAACCCGTAAATCTTGTGGGGCCCATTTATGTGCCACATCAGCACTTAACGGAATTTTTAACATAACTATTTTCAAAAATTACATTGATTGATTTTTAATTTTAAAGACTATTTTGATGGTAATGGTCAATTTCAAAGATCATTGATGATAAAAATCTAACAATAAATTCCAACCTAGTCGTCGTTCTCATGCATGGGTTAGGACTGTTAGGTTAGACCTGGAAGGATTCATCCCCCCACCCCCCCTCCCCACCCCAAACCACCCAACCCCCACCCCCACCCCCACCCCCACCCCCACGTGCCCCCCGCCACATGATCCTTCCTTTTGACTTATCTCTTTGTTCCACACTACCATCCACCCTTATTTTCATTTTCTTGTTTCATCCTCAAGTGTTTCCTGTCCGTTAATATCAGGCTGTGGTTTAGTTTAACAAAAGATAATTCTAATTTGGCCACAAGCCGTTAGTTAGAGAACATATCTGATTTGACCGCAAGCTTTTTAGTTTGAGAAAATATCTGGTATGGTAAGGCGATTGTTGGACACTGCTTAGAAGTAGAATAAAAATGATTTAGATTATGAGCTTAAATTCAGAGTGTAAATGAATGAGTGGTAAATGTCGTATTATGAAAGATATTTAATTAAGACCTAGAACATTAACCATTCAGATTTTGAG
This sequence comes from Pyrus x bretschneideri, assembly GCF_019419815.1. Classification (NCBI taxonomy): domain Eukaryota; kingdom Viridiplantae; phylum Streptophyta; class Magnoliopsida; order Rosales; family Rosaceae; genus Pyrus; species Pyrus x bretschneideri. The sequence goes on along the minus strand of NW_025999795.1, from coordinate 777,160 downwards.
ATTTTGTGGTGGAGTGTCAAATGAGTATTTGAGTGAAAAATTGAAGTGCTTAAGTCAATCATTAAGTAATTATTTAAAACTTTGCAACGTACTTTCTAAACAGTATATAAGTGACTCTATATAAGTGAATCATGATCGATAGTGCATCTTTGTGTGACTGTAAAACACCCTGTAGAGAGGAACAATAAAGAAAAGTTACTATAAACCACATACAAATAGTTACCAAACTCTCAAACTTGAATATCTTACGCCTAACTAAATGGAGGAGCCGCTGCTCGACCCAGCCACCCGCGGCACCACCGAGTTGTGCAATAAACAGCTTATGTACGAAGGTGAGAACGAAGACTATGCGCCGGTGAGGAGCTTTGGTTCGTTGCGGCGTATGTTTTGGATAGAGACGGTGAAGCTGTGGCAAATAGGCGGTTCTGCAGTTATCACTATCATGTGTATGTATGGGACTAACTCAGTCATCGTGCTCTTTGCCGGTCATCTCGGAACTATTGAGCTCTCCGCTATCTCCATTTCCCTCTCTGTCATATCCACATTCACTTACGGATTCATGGTACTTAATTAATCTTCTTCCCTTTAATTCTTCCTGGCTTAAAATAAGCACAGTATGCTAGTAGATCGTTCATCATAACTATTGTTCTAAAGGTAAATTTTGTTGAAACATATGATACATGTCAAAATAATAGTATACCACATATGTATGATACATGTGGTAAACATATATGTTATGTTGTCAGATTATTAGTGTATACGAAATCTTATTTGTTTGTTGTGAAATGATTTACTAGCTTGGGATGGGGAGTGCACTGGAGACCCTGTGTGGACAAGCATTTGGTGCTGGACAAATTCACATGCTTGGGATCTACATGCAACGATCATGTATAATTCTATTCGTAACCGCCTTCTTACTCTTGCCGATTTACATCTTCGCCACACCGATTCTAAAGTGGCTAGGCCAAGAAGATGACATAGCGAATAAAGCCGGAAAATTCACACTTCAAATAATCCCCCAATTGTTCTCACTTGCCATAAATTTCCCAGCCCAAAAGTTCCTCCAGGCTCAGAGGAAGGTGAAGGTGCTGGCATGGATTGCAGTGTTGGCCCTGGTCATACACATTGGAATGCTAGCGCTCTTCATGTATGTGTTTGATTGGGGCACATTGGGGGCAGCTGTGTCATTTAACCTCACAAGATGGGGGATTTCAATTGCACAAGCTGTGTATATTATGGGTTGGTGCAAGGAGGGTTGGACTGGATTTTCATGGCTGGCATTCAATGAGATTTGGGCATTTGTGAGACTTTCTCTTGCCTCAGCAGTCATGCTCTGCCTAGAAATTTGGTACATGATGAGTATGCTCATTCTCACGGGCGGTCTTTCTGATGCAGTTATAGCCGTTGGTTCTCTTTCAATTTGGTAATTAACACTTCACTTTTTTCCTTTTTTAAATAATTAACTTTACCCTTTTTGTTTTGTTCAACAAAAATTTAAAAAAAAAATAAAAATCTTTACCCTTTTTGTGACTTATTGCTGGTATGTCATTTTGACAATATTTTAAGTCAATAAGGTAATATCATTTAAAATCATTTAGATACGTAACAATGCGTTATTGATTTATGATATCACTACAGTAATCTATCTGGTGTTTTCCCCTTTACATGTTACATGAGCTTTTGATTTCTAATAGCATTTTTTTTCTTTCCACTTTTGGGTTTTCTTAGCATGAACGTCAACGGGTGGGAAACAATGTTGTTCGTTGGAATAAATGCTGCAATAAGGTAAAACATTGGACTAGTAGTACTCTGGTATTTACCCTGCAATTCTCTCTAATTATTTTGGATTATTTATAACAACTTTCTTTACTTATATAGTGTTTGTGTCTCCAATGAGCTTGGATTAAGACGTCCTAGAGCAGTCAAATACGCCGTTTATGTGACAGTATCTCAATCTCTCTTGCTTGGTCTTCTTTTCATGATTATTATTTTAATAACCAAAGACGATTTTGCCGTAATTTTCACAAGTGACAAGGAGTTGCAACAAGCGGTCGCTAAGCTTGCATACCTTCTTGGTATAACTATGGTGCTCAACAGTGTCCAACCAGTAATATCAGGTATCTATTTGACAAGCTACTATGTATTATTCATCTTATATGTAATATATATAACAAAGAACAAACGTTATGTGTGCAAAATTTGTAGTGTGTGATTGCGCAAGCATGATATGATGCCATGTTTTGATCTTGCTCTTGAAGGTGTTGCAATTGGAGGTGGATGGCAGACAATGGTTGCTTATATAAACTTGGGTTGTTACTACATTTTTGGACTTCCTCTTGGATACGTTCTTTGCCATGTTGCAAATTTAGGAGTCACGGTAAATTTAATATTATTTATTTTCTTTCAATGTTGCCAAGTTAATTTTGCAACTCCGACACCAAGTACTTGATGAGATATGTGATTGATGTTGTAGGGACTTTGGGCGGGCATGATATGTGGAACTGCTCTCCAAACCATACTTCTGCTAATTATACTTTACAAAACAAACTGGAACAAAGAGGTAATTAATCAATACTTATATTTCAAATCTCTTCAACTTTGGCAACTTCATATCATGGGCTGTATTTCAAATTGCAGGTGGAGCAAGCAACAATTCGTGTTCGGAAGTGGGGAGGGCAAGACATTAAAACTGCCAACGGAGCTGAAAGTACTTGAAGTTCCCTTTTCTTTTTATGGGGTATATTAAATTATTTGCTCCATTTAATGATGACACTGTTTTGGTGAGGACTGAGGAGAAAACAAGTGGAGGAAGGCTGAGCCGGTGGTAAGAATGGGAGGTGATTTCTGTCAGCGGCGGGGTGTTGGTTGCGGGAGGTGGGTGTTTGTCGGGGTTGCATGGGCGGGGGAGCTTGGATGGCTGTTGTGTGTGTCTGTGTGTGTTTGTTTTGTTTATGTTATCCTACCTACTTTGAGATCTTAGCATGCCCTTAATTTGTAAAAATGTGACATAGAAGTCACATTAATAAATCTAACGTTTAAGTTAATAACAACACTTCATTGCCAGTGACAATCAAGCACCGACAAACTTTTTTATAACTAATAATTAGCACGAACCATAAATGATAAAAACGGTATTGTCACCTCAATACAGTTATCATGCACTTCCCTTTTGCAATTCTTAACGACTTTTTTGAAATGTTAATGATAGTTCACAAATTATTCACTAAATTTTAAGGCTCATCACCTATAAACCCTACAGCTTTTCATTTATAATACATCGTCCTTTAACCGCTTAATTACTTTTTATCCTAATTAGGACCGTTAAGTTAGACTTGTTCAATTGATCAACCACCAGCACCAGGATCTTAAAAGATTCCTCTACCGTTATTTAGGCCAACCACCTCAAGATATTTCCTTTCCTAACTCACCACTTCGTTACTATAGCCTCTATTTTTTTTTAGTTAAATTGAAAGGTTTTCAAAATCTAAACCTCGCCTACTCCTTCCCTCTGAATCTAAATAGTCAACTTCAATTGCTTTCATTTTATTCTCAGATTTTTCTTTTCCTCTAATATTATATTACATAAGCCACTTAGTACTATGTGTAATACAGTTAATAGCGGAAATAAGCAAATCAAAAATACAATTAACCACTAACCTTGTTAAACCATTGCAGCACAAAAACTAAAGTTCTTCTACACTCAACACTACCGTATACAATTAACAAACAATGGGGCTTGTTCTCTCTGTTTTGCGTAATTAGTGAGAATGCAGGGACCTCTATTATATATCCTTAGTGGTGGTATTGATTAGGTTACTTCCCATCATGTAATCCTAATCAAATTGTATAAACGAATATCCTTATGACCACAAAACAAAGTTATCATATCATAATAGTTAAACCTATTCATACTAGGATTACTTCTAGCTTTAGATTCGATCAAATACATTCCTGATAGCTTTACAAGTCTAGTCTATCCCAATCTATTATGACTTCAATCCTTTAAGCACGTGATAAACTAAGTGTGCAACTCTAATTAGTTTATACTATGGTCTAATAATATTCTTCTTCACTTGAAAGTGATAGGTATTAGGTTCGATTCTCGCCAAAGGTGAATTTAAAACACATTATTGCAAGCTCATTGTGAGGCCTAACCCAATCCCCCACTACTTAGAATGGATACTATCGTTTGTTCCAAAAAATAAATTATATTACGTAAAAGTATTGTACGTTGCATCGTGTTAATGCTAAAAATTGATAGGGTTAACTTAGAGGATGCATAGAAGATACAATGAGGTGAACGATAAGGAGTGCAGAGGATTATAATATAAGCTTGAAGATATATAGTGGCTCACCCATAATTGGGCTATGTTCACGATAATTTTAGAGGTATGTAATCACCAGAATTTGCTTGTTCGGATTCCACATATATGTTCGCATAGATATATGTACAAACTTTGGTTATAAGTTATAATGATCAGGTTTCTATCAAATGTTGCTAGGAATAATGACTCTTTATTGACATTATTATATTGTATCAAATGTTGCTGCTTGCAATCGGATTTGGTCATATTTGGGAATTTTGCTCTAGTTGTTTCTTCTTCTTTTTTGTTCAGTTTCTGCTTAATGAAGATATGTCTGTTTATGCTGATTATATGTATAGTCTATTTTGAGGGATTTTCATCATTGAGTGACTTTGATCTCTACTATTACAGTGGGTGAGAAATGAAAATGAAGCTGCTGCAGTGGTTAAAAATCAGAGATGAAAAATTGAGAATATGGTTGTATTTGTTTAGTTCAATTCTCTTTGTAAAAAATTGAGATATCATATAGTTGTAAATGATTGAATATTGATATTACTTTGGTAATTTGGAAGAAAAAAAAAATTCTTTGATTTAGTAAATGTTTCTGAAATGATATGTGATTGTACAACGATTCCATAACTCCCCATAGATGTTTCCAAAATACTGCCAAATGCTATGGATGGTACAAGAATGCAATAAAAGCTATGACAACATTTGAAAAATGCTATGAAAAGTTTACAAAAGCATTTTGGAATTGCTATAGTAAATTTTGTCGTAGCATTTTATTAAATGCTATAAAGGGGGATTATAACATTTTAAAACTGCTACAGATGTTTTTTTTTTATAGCATTTAATAAATACTTTAAAAAAACATTTCATAGCATTTTTCTATAACAATTGAAAAATGCTACAGAGAGTTTTAGAGAAAATGCTTTGCAACACTTTCTATACATAGAGTTTCATTATTTTCTTTCAATGATGCCAAGTTAATTTGGCGACTCCCACACCAAGTACTTGATGAGTTATTTGATTAATATTGTAGGGACTTTTTTTTTTTTGGAGAGAGAGAGAGGGGGGGGGGGGGGGAGGGGGCGGGGCGGGGCGGGCGGCATGATATGTGGAACTGCTCTCCAAACCGTCCTTCTGCTAATTATACTTTACAAAACAAACTGGAACAAAGAGGTTAACAGTTTCAAATCTCTTCAACTTTGGTTACTTCATTTCATTGCTTATTCATATGAGATTTGAAAAAACTTAATAAAATGTAAAAAGAAACATATTTTAATTATAATTTTGTGTCCTTTGTTCTAAATTTCCTTAATGATTCGTATTGAAATCAAATTGCAGGTGGAGCAAGCAACAAATCGTGTCCGGAAGTGGGTAGGGCAAGACATCAAAACTGCCAACGGAGCCAAAAGTACTTGAAATTCCCTTTTCTTTTTATGGGGAGAAAACAAGTGAACGAGGAAGGCTCAGTCGGTGGCAAGAATGAGAGGTGATTGCGCCGGCGGCGGGTGTGGGGTGAAAGGAGGTGGGTGTTTGTCGGGGTTGCATGGGCGGGGAAGCTTGGATGGCTGTTGTGTGTGCGTATGTGTTTTGTTTATTCAGAACTACGTTGAGATTTCAGCATGCCCTTAATTTGTAAACTCAGACATTAGCCGATCGAATTTCCAAATCCCAACCCTCTGATGTACAGTACATTAATTATTCAGACTCACGTGCGAAAATGGCTAAAGCACATTATATTTCACGTAAGAAAATATTTTGGGTTAATGACAAAAAACTACCTCAAGTTTGGGTCAAATGACACTTTCATACCTCATCTTTTAAAATTGACAATGTCATACCTCATCTTATGAATTTGTGTCAATGTTATACCTTCCGTTAGCTTGGCCGTTTATTTCTCAGTTAAATGCTGACGTGGCTTGATCTGGGACCCATTTTTATTAAAAAATTAATAAAAAAATTATTAAAAACAAAAAAAATCATTTACTATTATTTAAATATTAAAATAATAATAAAAAATTATTTTAAAAAACCATTTTTTTTTTTTTCTTCTTCTTCTCTCTTCTTCTTCTTCCCTCTTCTTCCCTCTTCTTCTTCTTCTTCTTCTTCTTCTGCACGGGGACAAACTGGGTTTTTTTTTTTTTTTTCTTCTTCTTCTTCTCTCTTCTTTCTTCTTCCCTCTTCTTCCCTCTTCTTCTTCTGCACGGAGACAAACTGGGTTTTTTTTTTTTTTTTTTTTTTCTTCTTCTTCCCTCTTCTTCCCTCCTCTTCTTCTTCTTCTTCTTCTGCACGGGGACAAACTGGATTTTTTATTTTTTTTTCTTCTTCTTCTCTTCTTCTTCTTCCCTCTTCTTCTTCTTCTTCTTCTGCACGGGGACAAACTGGGTTTTTTTTTTTTTTTTTTTTCTTCTTCTTCTTCTTCTTCTTCTTCCCTCTTCTTCTTCTTCTTCTTCTTCTTCACGGGGACAAACTGGATTTTTTTTTTTTTTTTTTTTTCCTTCTCTCTTCTTCTGCTTCCCTCTTCTTCTTCTTCTTCTTCTTCTTCTTCTTCTTCTGCGGGTTAGGTTGGGGGGGGGGGATTGGGTGGGAGGGGACGGTTTGCTGGTGTTTTTTTTTTTTTTTTTTTTTTTTTTTCCCTTCTCTCTTCTTCTTCTTCTTCTTCTTCTGCAAGGCACAAACTGGGTTTCCCATTGGTTTTTTTTTTTTTTTTTTTTTTGGTGTTTCCTTCTTCTTCCTCCTCATTTCTAGGTTGCAGGGGTTGAGTTTGTGGTGGGAGGAGGGGGGATGAACTGGGTTTGGTTTGGTTTGGGTTTTTTTTTTTTTTTTTTTTCTCTTCTTCTTCTTCTTCTTCTTCTTCTTTCTCCTTCTTCTTTTCTGGGTTGCAGGAAGATGATGGGGAAGAGAGAGGGGGGGAGATGCACGAAAGGAGAGGGGAGAGGGAAGATAGATGATGACTAATGTTTTTTATTTTTTTTATGTACTTTTTTTATTATTATTTTAATATTTAAATAATATTAAATGATTTTTTTTGTTTTTAATAAATTTTTTATTAATTTTTTAATAAAAATGGGTCCCGGATCAAGCCACGTCAGCATTTAACTGAGAAATAAACGGCCAAATTAACGGAAGGTATAACATTGACACAAATTCGTAAGATGAGGTATGACATTGTCAATTTTAAAAGATAAGGTATGAAAGTGTCATTTGACCCATACTTGAGGTAGTTTTTTGTAATTAACCCAAATATTTTTGTTCACCATCCTCAAGTAATAATGATACTCATCACCCTATGTATTACCGTTAGATGAGTTTCTATTTTAAATTTGTGTAGTTGATAAACACAAATCTCAAAATTTAAATAATTTAACGATAATAAATAAGGTAGTAAACATTATCATCACTTGAGAATGATGACAAAAATTGTTGCCATAATATAATGGATCATGAGATCATAAAACATAATTAAAATCAAGGGAGACTTTGGATGCGGTCCCTAACTATCAATATTCTTTGATTGAAACCTTGTTGGTTTTCAATTTTTTATCGAAGTCCCTGAAATTAATGTGATAATTTATTTCTTTGTATGTTACTATATTTTTTAAATTAAAAATTGAAATTTCTAGTTGTTTATATTGATGAGTTTTTAAATAAAAACCCATAATTTGTGGGATTAAAAATATTAATATATAAAAAATTATTGTATCAAAACATGGGTACATTCTTCAAAACCACAAAAAAAAAAAAAAAAAATGGAAGAGGAAGAAGAAGAAGAAGATATTAGCCTTAATAACATTAGTAAATTTCTTCGATTAAACTTGACATGGATACTTTCTCAAATCAAAGAAAAAGAATGTACTCATACAAGTTTAAAAATGGATTAGAAAAAAATTGAATAGATTTTATATAAAAAAGGGGAACATTTTACATATAACAAATTGATATATTTAAGAATGAGTACATTTTTAAGATAAAAAAATTTGGAAAATTACATGAATGGGTACATATAAGAAATTGAAAACATTTCTATAAAAAAAATTAATGGTACAAACTTATTCTAATTTTTTATTTATTATGGAAATGTTTTGAATTGAAAATTAGTTAGGAGTTTAATAAAGGTGTGAGTATTAAAATCATAAATCCTAAATCAATTATTAATTTTTATTTTAAAAAATTATGTAACTGACATGTAAATTTATTATTACATTACTGCTAGGGACTTGGATCAAAATCTGAAAACTAACAAGGTTTTAATCAATAAACATTAGTAACTAGGGACATGATACTAATTTTTCCTACAATCAAACAATAAAGGGGTTTTTTTTTTTTAATCACAAATGGACCCTGAAATTGAAAATCAATTAATGTAGTCCTTGAAAATAGGTGTCAAAAATCAATGTGGTCCTTTCGTCACAATTCTGTTAAAATTTCTGTTAAGTACTGATGTAAAACATACATTGGCCCCGTAAGTCCTTTTTTCTCACAAATGGTCCCTAAAATTGACCCCCGACATCAAAATGGCCCCTAAAATTGAAAATTAATCAATGTAGTCCTGCAAGTAAGTGTCTCAAATCAATATAGTCCTTCTATCACAATTCTGTTATGTACTGATATGACACATAAATATATCACACAAGTCTAATTAAATTAAAAAAAAATAACAAATAGGCTGAATAATTTAATAGTTAATTAAAAAAATGTCAATAAAAAAATCTAGTCTTGCAATCATCTTTGATCCCAGTCCACATTTCTCTACCTCATTTTCTCTATTCTTTGGAAAAAAAAAAAGCTCAGTACATCCATCTTTACACAGTTCGACACCCTTCAGTGAATTGAACTTGGGTCGAGATCACCTTTTGTGATGGCCTGGCCGATTGGCAACGACTTTTGGGACATCATCGTTAACATTTAGGCGATCAACATCGTCACAACCTTAATCTTGGAGAGCTTGTTCAACACTTCCTTGGTGGTCTGGCGATGCAAAGAATGGCAAGGTTTGCCTTGAGATAATGAGGTTATAACCAAGGTGTGTCTATTGTTGATTGAAAACTATTTCCACACCCCCTCTTAGGCCTTGGTTAAGCCTTGTACCTTTGAGAATTTATGGAAGGGATCTCTCTTCGGAGTAGGCCCTACAATAAGGAAAAAAAAAATCTATTGTGCAACAAGGTATTTAGACATCTTTTTCAATTAATTATTAAACCCACATCAGCACATAACAAATTTTTTTACAAAATTGTGGCAGAATGATCATGTTGATTTGCGACACCTATTTTCAAGGACTACATTGATCGATTTTCAATTTCAGGGACCATTTCTGATAAAAACCCGTAAATCTTGTGGGGCCCATTTATGTGCCGCATCAGCACTTAATGGAATTTTTAACAGAAATGTGACAGAAGGACCATATTGATTTGCGATACCTATTTTCAAATATTACATTGCTTGATTTTTAATTTTAGGAACTATTTTGATGGTAATAGTCAATTTCAAAGGCCATTTATGATAAAAATCCAACAATAAATTCCAACCTAGTCGTCGTTCTCATGCATGGGTTAGGACTGTTAGGTTAGACCTTGAAGGATTCATTTCCCCCTCCCCACCACCGACCTTGAAGGATTTATTTCCCCCTGCCCACCACCCAACCCCCATCCCCATGTGCCCCACGCCACATGATCCTTGCTTTTGACTTGTCTCTTTGTTCCACACTACCATCCACTTTTATTTTCATTTTCTTGTTCCATCCTCAAGTGTTTCCTGTCCGTTAATATCAGGCTATGGTTTAGTTTAACAAAAGATAATTCTAATTTGGCCACAAGCTGTTAGTTTGAGAACATATCTGATTTGACCGCAAGCTTTTAGTTTGAGAATATATCTGGTATGGTAAGGCGATTGTTGGACACTTAGAAGTAGAATTAAAACGATTTAGATTATGAGATTAAATTGTGGAGTGTAAATGAATAAGTGGTCAATGTCGTATTATGAAAGATACTTAATTAAGACCTAGAACATTAACCATTCAAATTTCGAGATTTTGTGGTGGGGTGTCAAATGAGTAGTTGAGTGAGAAATTGAAGTGCTTAAGTCAAGTATTAAGTAATTATTTAAAACTTTTCGACGTACTTTCTAAACAGTAAATAAGTGACCCTATATAAGTGAATCATGATCGATAGTGCATGTTTGTGTGACTGTAAAACACCCTGTAGAGAGGAGCAATAAAGAAAAGTTCCTATAAACCACATACAAATAGTTACCAAATTGTCAAACTTCAAAATCTTACGCCTAACTAAATGGAGGAGCCGCTGCTCGACCCAGCCACCCGCGGCACCACCGATTTGAGCAATAAACAGCTTATGTACGAAGGTGAGAACGAAGACTATGCGCCGGTGAGGAGCTTTGGTTCGTTGCGGCGTATGTTTTGGATAGAGACGGTCAAGCTGTGGCAAATAGGCGGTTCTGCAGTTATCAATCTCATGTGTATGTATGGGGCTAACTCAGTTATCGTGCTCTTTGCCGGTCATGTCGGAACTATTGAGCTCTCCGCCATCTCCATTTCTCTCTCTGTCATAGCCACGTTCACTTATGGATTCATGGTACTTAATTAATCTTCTTTCCCTTAATTCCTCCTAACTTAAAATAAGCACAGTATGCTGGTAGATCGTTCATCATAACTATTGTTCTAAAGGTAAATTTTGTTGAAACATATGATACATGTCAAAATAATAGTATACCACATATGTTTGATATATGTGGACAAACATATATGTTATGTTGTCAGATCATTAGTGAATACGAAATCTTATTTGTTCATTGTGAAATGATTTGCTAGCTTGGGATGGGGAGTGCTCTGGAGACCCTGTGTGGACAAGCATTTGGTGCTGGACAAATTCACATGCTTGGGATCTACATGCAACGATCATGTATAATTCTATTCGTAACCGCCTTCTTACTCTTGCCGATTTACATCTTCGCCACACCGATTCTAAAGTGGCTAGGCCAAGAAGACGACATAGCGAATGAAGCCGGAAAATTCACACTCCAAATAATCCCCCAATTGTTCTCACTTGCCATAAATTTCCCAGCTGAAAAGTTCCTCCAGGCTCAGAGGAAGGTGAAGGTGCTGGCATGGATTGCAGTGTTGGCCCTGGTCATACACATTGGAATGCTAGCGCTCTTCATGTATGTGTTTGATTGGGGCACATTGGGGGCAGCTGTGTCATTTAACCTCACAAGATGGGGGATTTCAATTGCACAAGCTGTGTATATTATGGGTTGGACTGGATTTTCATGGCTGGCATTCAATGATATTTGGGCATTTGTGAGACTTTCTCTTGCCTCTGCAGTCATGCTCTGCCTAGAAATTTGGTACATGATGAGTATTCTCATTCTCACGGGCGGTCTTTCTGATGCAGTCATAGCCGTTGGTTCTCTTTCAATTTGGTAATTAACACTTCACTTTTTTCCGTTTTCAAATAATTAATTTTACCCCCTTTGTTTGTTCTATTTTGTTCAAAAAAAAAAAAAAAAAAATCTTTACCCTTTTTGTGACTTATGGTGGGAATGTCACTTTGACAATATTTTAAGTCAATAATGTAATATTATTTAAAATCATTTAGATACGTGACAATGCGTTATTGGTTTAGGATATCACTACAGTAATGTATCTGGTGTTTTCCTCTTTACATGTTACATGAGCGTTTGATTTCTAATAGCATTTTTTTTCCACTTTTGGGTTTTTTTAGCATGAACATCAACGGGTGGGAAACAATGTTGTTCGTTGGAATAAATGCTGCAATAAGGTAAAACATTGGACTAGTAGTTCTCTGGTATTTACCCTGCAATTCTCTCTAATTATTTTGGATTATTTATAACAACTTTCTTTACTTATATAGTGTTCGTGTCTCCAATGAACTTGGATCAAGACGTCCTAGAGCAGTCAAATACGCCGTTTATGTGACAATATCTCAATCTCTCTTGCTTGGGCTTCTTTTCATGGTTATTATTTTAATAACCAAAGACGATTTTGCCGTACTTTTCACAAGTGACAAGGAGCTGCAACAAGCGGTCGCTAAGCTTGCATACCTTCTTGGTATAACTATGGTGCTCAACAGTGTCCAACCAGTAATATCAGGTATCTATTTGACAAGTCACTATGCATGTTATACGTAATATATATAACAAAGAACAAACGTTATGTATGCAAAATTTGTAGTGTGTGATTGCACAAGCATGATATGATGCCATGTTTTGATCTTGCTCTTGAAGGTGTTGCAATTGGAGGTGGATGGCAGGCAACGGTTGCTTATATAAACTTGGGTTGTTACTACATTTTTGGACTTCCTCTTGGATACGTTCTTTGCCATGTTGCAAATTTAGGAGTCACGGTAAATTTAATATTATTTATTTTCTTTCAATGTTGCCAAGTTAATTTGGCAACTCCAACACCAACTACTTGATGAGTTATGTGATTGATGTTTTAGGGACTTTGGGGGGGCATGATATGTGGAGCTGCTCTCCAAACCATACTTCTGCTAATTATACTTTACAAAACAAACTGGAACAAAGAGGTAATTAATCAACTTATATTTCAAATCTCTTCAACTTTGGCAACTTCATATCATGGGCTGTATTTCAAATTGCAGGTTGAGCAAGCAACAAATCGTGTCCGGAACTGGGGAGGGCAAGACATCAAAACTGGCAACGGAGCTGAAAGTACTTGAAGTTCCCTTTTCTTTTTATGGGGTAGATTAAATTATTTGCTTCATTTAATGATGACACTGTTTTGGTGAGGACTGAGGAGAAAACAAGTGGAGGAAGGCTGAGCCGGTGGTAAGAATGGGAGGTGATTTCTGCCAGCGGCGGGGTGTTGGGTAGAGGAGGTGGGTGTTTGTCGGGGTTCCATTGGCGGGGGAGCTTGGATGGCTGTTGTGTGTGTCTGTGTGTGTTTGTTTTGTTTATGTTATCCTACCTACTTTGAGATCTAAGCATGCCCTTAATTTGTAAAAATGTGGCATAGAAGTCACATTAATAAATCTAACGTTTAAGTTAATAATAACACTTCATTGCCAGTGACAATCAAACACCGACAAACTTCTTTATAACTAATAATTAGCACGAACCATAAATGATAAAAACGGTATTGTCACCTCAATACAGTTATCATGCACTTCCCTTTTGCAATTCTTAACGACTTTTTTAAAATGTTAATGACAGTTCACGAATTATTCACTAAATTTTAAGGCTCATCACCTATAAACCCAACAGCTTTTCATTTATAATACATCGTCCTTTAACCGCTTAATTACTTTTCATCCTAACTAGGACCATTAAGTTAGACTTGTTCAATTGATCAACCACCAGCACCAGGATCTTAAACGATTCCTCTACCGTTATTTAGGTCAACCACCTCAAGATATTTCCTTTCCTAACTCACCACTTTGTTACCATACCCTCCATTTTTTTAGTTAAATTGAAAGGTTTTCAAAATCTAAACCTCACCTGCTCATTCCCTCTGAATCTAAGTAGTCAACTTCAATTGCTTTCATTTTATTCTCAGATTTTTCTTTTCATCTAATATTATATTACATAAGCCACTTAGCACTACGTGTAATACACTTAATAGCGGAAATAAACAAATCACAAAGACAATTAACCACTAACCTTGTGAAACCATTGCAGCAGAAAAACTAGAGTTCTTCTACACTCAACACTATTGTATGCAATTAACAAACAATGAGGCTTGTTCTCTCTGTTTTGCATAATTAGTGTGAATGCATGGACCTCTATTATATATCCTTAGTGGTGGTATTGATTAGGTTACTTCCCATCATGTAATCTTAATCAAATTGTATAAACAAATATCCTTATCACCACAAACCAAAGTTATCATATCAGAATAGTTAAACCTATTCATACTAGGATTACTTCCAACTTTATTTTCGATCAAATACATTCCCTAATAGCTTTACAAGTCTAGTCTATCCCAATTTATTATGACTTCAATCCTTTAAGCACGTGATAAACTACGTGTGCAGCTCTAATTAGTTTACACTACAGTCTAGTAGTATTCCTCTTCACTTGAAAGCGATAGGTATTAGGTTCGATTCTCGCCAAAGGTGAATTTGAATCACATGATTGCAAGTCCATTGTGAGGCTTAACCCAATCCCCCACCACTTAGAGTAGATACTATCGTTTGTTCCAAAATATAAATTATATTACGTAAAAGTATTGTACGTTGCACCTTATTAACGCTAAAAATTGATTAGGGTTAACTTAGAGGATGCATAGAATATACAATGGGGTGAACGATAAGGAGTGCAGAGGATTATAATATAAGCTTGAAGATATATATATAGTGGCTCACCCATAATTGGGCTATGTTCACGATAGTTTTAGGCTTTTAGAGGTATGTAATCACTAGAACTTGCTTGTTCTAATTCCACACATATGTTCGCATATCTATATACAAACTTTGGTAATAAGTTATAATGATCAGGTTTCTATCAAATGTTGCTAGGAATAATGACTCTTTATTGACATTATTAGATTGTATCAAATGTTGCTGCTTGCAATCGGATTTGGTCATATTTGGGAATTTTGCTCTAGTTGTTTCTTCTTTTTTGTTCAGTTTCTGCTTAGTGAAGATATGTCTGTTTATGCTGATTATTTGTGTAGTCCATTTTGAGGGATTTTCATCATTGAGTGACTTTGATCTCTACTATTACAGTGAGTGAGAAATGAAAGTGAAGCTGCTGCAGTGGTTAAAAAGCAGAGATGAAAAATTGAGAATATGGTTGTATTTGTTTAGTTCAATTCTCTTTGTAAAAAATTGAGATATCATATAGTTGTAAATAATTGAATAGTGATATTACTTTGGTAATTTGGAATAAAAAAAGTTTCTTGATTTAGTAAGTGTTTCTGAATGATATGTGATTGTACAATGATTCCGTAACTTCCTATAGATGTTTCCTAAATACTGCCAAATGCCATGGATAGTACAAGAATGCAATAAAAGCTACGACAACATTTGAAAAATGCTATGAAAAGTTTACAATAGCATTTTGCAATTCCTATAGTAAATTTTGTCATAGCATTTTTTAAATGCTATAAAGTGGGATTATAACATTTTAAAAATGCTACAGATGTCATTTTATAGCATTTAATAAATATTATAAAAAAAAACATTTCATAGCATTTTTCTATAACAATTGAAAAATGCTAGAGAGAGTTTTATTCTTTCTATAGCATGGCCTAATATAGCATTAGAGAAAATGCTTTGCAACACTTTCTATAACATTTCTGGGCTGCTATAGAAAGTGAGTAATCCCTGTGTGTGTGACTTTTTATTAACACCCTGAAGAGCGGAACGATAAAGAGAAGCATTGGTAACTAGAAATTGTTAGAATGTCAATGTAATTAGATAGGAAGGTGTTATATGATTGATTTGTATTTGTTACTTTGTTGTATTTCTAGATTGTAGGTCTTCTTGTTGTACAAGGAAAGCTATTTATATTTTACATTCTGTCGATGAAAGATTTATTCTGACCAAATATGTTATTTACAGAACACATTTACAAACTAAGGTACCAAATCTCTCAAACTCAAATCTGAAACCTAATTAACAAATGGAGGAGCCGCTGCTTCACACAGCTGCTGCCGGCGCCGATGAGTTGAGCAGTAAACCTCCTCTTTATGAAGGCGGGAACGAAGACTATGCACCGGTGAGGAGCTTTGATGCGTTCCAGCGTATGTTTTGGATAGAGACGGTAAAGCTGTGGCAAATAGGCGTTTCGTCAGTGATCACTATCATCTGTATGTATGGGACTAACGCAGTCATCCTGCTCTTTGCCGGTCATCTCGGAACTATCCAGCTTTCCGCCATCTCGATTTCTCTGGCTATCATTTCCACATTCACTGATGGATTGATGGTACTTAATCTCCTTCCCTTGTAATTCCCCTTCTCTCAAACACGCGATATTTGACATATTATGTTGTTAGACTGTTCGTTAGAACTTGTCATAATAATTAGGTAGCTTTTGTTGAAACACATGGTACAAAAAACGTTGACGTATTTGAAACTTCCCAATGACTAAAATCTAACAATGAAAATAGTACTATGTCGTATACATGTGATTTTATTGAAAATAGTACTATACCATGTATGTTATATTGTTAAATTATCAATATATCGAATACAAAAAACTTATTTGTCTGAAATGAAATTTTAGCTTGGGATGGGGAGTGCCCTGGAGACCTTGTGCGGACAGGCGTTTGGCGCTGGACAAGTTCATATGCTTGGGATCTACCTGCAACGATCATGGATAATTCTATTTGTAACCACCCTCTTCCTTTTGCCGATTTACATCTTCGCCGTGCCGATTTTAATGTGGCTAGGCCAAGAAGACGACATAGCGAACCTAGCCGGAAAATTCACACTCCAAATAATCCCCCAAATATTCTCACTTGCCATATATTTCCCAGATCAGAAGTTCCTCCAAGCTCAGAGAAAAGTAAAGGTGCTGGCATGGATTGCATTTTTAGGTCTGGTCATACACATTGGAATGCTAGGGCTCTTCATGTATGCGTTTGATTGGGACACATTGGGCGCAGCTGTGTCATTTAACATCACAAGATGGGGGATTGCAATTGCTCAATTTGTGTATATTATGGGTTGGTGCAAAGAGGGTTGGACTGGATTTCATGGCTCGCTTTCAAGGACATTTGGGAATTTGTAAGACTTTCTCTTGCCTCTGCAGTCATGCTCTGCCTTGAGATTTGGTACATGATGAGTATACTCATTCTCACCGGCAGTCTTTCTAACGCAGTTATAGCCGTTGGTTCTCTTTCTATTTGGTAATTAATATTTTAAATTTTTTAGTTAACTACCTATACTCTTTTCATAAATAGATGTTACTTAACTGCACGGGGTAATAATGCATATTGTTGTGTATGAAAGTTAAAACACATGACAATACACGTATCTAGTGCAGGTAAGTTCTCTTTTAATGGTACATGATAGCTTTTGATTTCTAATAGCATTCTTTCTTTTTTGGGTCTCCACAGCATGAACATAAATGGGTGGGAAGCAATGTTGTTCGTTGGAATAAATATTTCAATAAGGCACGTAATACATTAGACTATTAGTTTTCTGATATTTATCTTGCACTTGTCATTGATTATTTAGAGTGTCTATAATAACTTTATTTTCTTATGCAGTATTCGTGTCTCTAATGAACTCGGGTTAGGACGTCCTAGAGCAACAAAATACTCTATCTATGTGACAATATTTCAATCTTTCCTGATCGAAATTCTTTTCATGATTATTATCTTAATGACTAGAGATGATTTCGCTGTGCTTTTCACAAGTGACCAAGAGTTGCAACAAGCGGTTGCTAAGTTGGTATACCGTCTCGGTATAACTATGGTGCTCAACAGTATCCAACTAGTAATGTCAGGTATCTCATTATGCATGTTATATATACTATATAATAACCAAAATGGATCATCATGCACATAAAATCTATGATATATGTGTTGCATGTGCGCATGCCAGCATATTTTGATGCATTTGTTGACTTGCTTGTTCTTGAAGGTGTTGCAATTGGAGGTGGGTGGCAGACAATGGTTGCCTATCTAAACTTGGGTTGTTACTACATTTTTGGAATTCCTCTTGGATACCTTCTTTGCCATGTTACTACATTTTTGGAATTCCTCTTGGATACCTTCTTTGCCATGCTGCAAAATGGGGAGTCATGGTAAATAAATATTATTTTTCTTCTTTCAATGATGCCTAAGATAATTTGACAACTCCCACACCAAGTACTTGATGAGTTATTTGATTAATATTGTAGGGACTTTGGGGAGGTATGATATGTGGAACTGCTCTCCAAACCATACTTCTGCTAATTATATTTTACAAAACTAACTGGAACAAAGAGGTAATTAATCAATACTTTATTTCAAATCTCTTCAACTTTGGTTTCTGCATTGCATTGTATATCCTGAAGTTCCTTATTGATTGGAATCGTAATTAAATTGCAGGTGGAGCAAGCAAAAAATCGCGTCCATAAGTGGGGTGGGCAAGACATCAAAACCGAGAGTGGAGCTGAACGTACATGATTTTCATCTTTTTTAGTTGGGGTATATACTCCATTTATTTTTCAAGTTAATGAAGGATTAGACAAGATTAATTCATCCGTGCTCGTTGTAGGGAGCTGGAACACCCACAACACTAAATTCCGATGGTGAAGGGGGACTTTCACACTCGGGAAAACCCCCTAAGTCCATCCCCTCGTTTCCGTTCAATGTTTGAAACTTGTTGCTAGATCAATGAAGTTTTGAACACAAAAATACTAGTTTGAGATTTCATGAATCCAGGATTCATCAGCATGCCTTCAAATTGAAAAGGTGTTGACACTCTAAAATAAAAAATAAAAAATCCCTACCTCAAAATGAAAAATGAATTGTTAATTTATCAATGCTCTAAAATAGTCACTTATACTCGTAAGTAATGTAAAATAGTAAACCGTGTAATCGTGTATGATTACTATTTCGGAGTGCCAGACAAAACTATGATTACTATTTTGGTGTGCTAAACAAAACCATAAAAGAAAGGGAAGAATCTTCATTACAAAGACAAATACCCCGATGGATTGTTTTTTTGTTTTTTTGTTTTTTGTTTTTTTTTGTGGTCAATAAATACCCCCCATGGATTATATCAATAAGAAAAAATTGTAGTAATGATCATTCAAACACTCGGAGCCAAAAATAGACAGGTGCTTTGTGCAGTAGGATAGTGATGCTCGCGGCGGTAAATTTATTTTATGTAAATTGCTTTTGTGACTTGATTGGCCATCTCCCCATCTTATTTTGTTTTATCTTTGTTGCTTAGGCTTTGTGGAAGTGGACGTAGTCATATTGGCTTGGATGGCTGTGTTCTCTTATACTCAGTACAAACCATTTTATACAACTTAAATTAGTTTAATGTAGAATATTATTTATAAAAAATATTAGTTAAATAAAATCATAGATATTAAAACAAAAATCACGTGAGAGAATAACGCCACAAATACAAATATAACTTGTTGGAGCTAGGCATCAGTAGTAGTAACCCTTTTGAATCTCTCAATGGAAACACCATTGCTGAAAATCAATGCAGAGGCGGCAGCAGCTGCTGATTATGCTCCAGTGAGGAGCTTTGGGGAGGCCATGGAGGTCTTTAGGAAAGAGGCTGTGGAGAATTGCAGCTCCGGTGGCCTGCACTTCTCTTTTTCAATACCTGATTCAGTCCATAACCACCGTCTTCGTCGGTCATCTCGGAGATGTCGAGCTCACTGCTGTCTCTCTCTCCCTCAGTGTCATTTTCATCATCCCTTTTGGTTTCCTGGTAAGCACAGTACACGCAATTAACCTTTTACTGTCAGTTTGGTGTTGGTCTGGTTATATTTTCAATTATAATTTTGTAACCGGTTTTATTGCTGCTTATTTACGTTGTTGCTGTATTAGCTTTCTCTCTGGAATTTAGTAATGGTGTAAGATTTCTACTTCTACTCATACGCCATTTTACTCTTAAGTACTTTTAGTAGTAACACCACAAAATGTTTATTAAAAATTCTAAGGGTTTTCAAGTGCTTCCTAAAAACACACCTCCAGGGAACGCTTCTATGATTCATTAACACTTACGTCACCAGAAGCGTTTGATAGTCAGAAAGCAACCCCATATTCTAATAATTATTGTACATATTATGTATGTAACAAGGTATGTCAACTGCATTGGGAACCCTTGGAGCAGGCCAAGTAGGGAAGCTAGGAATCTATATGCAGTTCTCATGGATTATGTTATTCATCATCTGCATCATCCTTCCGCAGTTTTTTTTTTTTTTTTTTTTTTTTGGCCGCTCCGATCCTAAATTTTTAGGCCAAGAACATGGCATAGCGAATCTTGCTGAAGTATACAGCCTAAAGACAATCCCTCAAATGTTTTCCTATGCTATCAATTTGCCCACTAAGAGGTTCCTCCAGGCTCAGAGCAAGGTTCTCGTGATCACGCTGATCGCATTCGTGGCTCTGGTCATACAAACCTGGCTACTTTATCTCTTCATCAATGTCTTTGGCTGGGGAGCAACTGGTGCAGCTGTAGCTTGTGACATCACAAACTGGGGAGTTGCAATTGATTAAGTTGGTTATGTTATGGTCTGCTGCAAAGAGGAGTGGACTGGATTTTCATTGTTGGCGTTTCGTAAGATTTGGGATTTTGCTAAGCCGTCGCTTATCGTATGATGGTTTGCCTAGGTTTGTGGTATTCGATGAGTATAAGCCTTCTCGCCGGTCTGCTTCCAAATGCAGTCATTGATGTTGGTTCCTTTTCCATATGGTAAGATTATTACAATTTCCAAGATTTCAAAAGACGCTAGACGCTAGTTGGGCGGCGGGTTAGGGCCTAGTGCCTAGGCGCTGAGGCGGACTAGGCAGATTTAAGTAAATCTATTCTATTTCATATAAATAAGTGTCTGTTTATACTTAAAATGTATATAATTTCATGATCATCTACAAAATAAAATGACATATATATTATGAAGTATTGGAACATAATGGAAAAACATGGGGAACAAGCATATAATATGTGTTCGTTTAAGTATACAATAAGTCTCTTACAATTTATTGAAAAAAATAAAATGTAAAATGAAAATTATCTATTTTCGGTCTAAGTGAGTCGCAACCTAGGTTGGTGCCTAGCGGTTTGGGTGGGCTAGGCGGGTGCCCAGGCAGTCTAGGTGGGCGCCTCAGCAAGTCTAGGCCTCCTTTCTTAATTTCCAAATGCTTAGGCATTAATCGGAACGGTGACCAGCAGCCTAGCGCTTAAGCGGGGATTTTTAGAGCAGTGACAATGTCTACTAACGTGTGGATAGAATCCCTTGTAAACGACTTAAACAAGTGACAAGAGGTGCTCATTGCTTCATTTTTCTTTTCTTTCAGCATGAATTTTTGGAATTGGGAAATTATGTTGTTGCTTGGAATAAATGCTGCTATAAGGTAAATACATGCTGCTATGTTATTTGTCAAGTAATGTGTTTTCCATTTTTTCAGTTGTTTCTAATTAGTATCACATTGTTAATGATCTACCATCTGCACATAGCACACGAGTCTCGAATGAAATTGGGATGGGGCGCCCGAGAGCAGCCAAATACTCCGTCTGTGTTGCAGTCTTGCAAGCTCTCATCGTCGGGGTTTTAGGCATGGTTGCTGTCTTCATAAGCAGAGACTACAGTGCCATGATTTTCACCAGCAGTGGAGAGATGCAGCTCGCCGTTGCTCGTTTAGTATACCTTCTTGGTGTAACCATGCTTCTTACCAGTGCTACACAAGTCTAAACAGGTATAATCACTTCAACCAGTTTTAACCTTCCAACGAGTCTCCCTAATTAGCTAATTAGTCTCCTTAATTAACTTAATTTGCAGCCCTAATTGGTAATCATTTTTTTTGTAGGAGTTGCAATTAGAGGTGGATGGCGAGTGATGGTGGCTTATATAAATTTTGGTAGTTTTTATTTGGTTGGGCTCCCGTTAGCCATCTTTCTTGGCTTCAAAGCAAATCTTGGAGCTGTGGTAATAAGCAATCCTACCCTTATTTAATAATTTTCATTTCAGTCTAATCAATTACTCTTTGGTTTTTAATCTAATTTTATGTGCTGCATAGGGACTTTGGGGTGGGATGATGAGTGGAAATGCTCTTCAGATCTTCTTCCTGCTGATTCTGACTTGTAGAATTAACTGGGACAGAGAGGTACTCATCAGTATATAGCGATATTCTATCATACTCTAATTTATCTAGAAGGGATACGAACTCGGATGGAATGAGACTAACACACTACCCTAACCGACTAAACTATTTCAAATTCGTAACTGAATTTCTTATTTATAATGCAGGTGGAGCAAACAACAAAGCGCATAAAGAAGTGGGGAAACCAAGAAATAAAAACTGACAAGATATATAAAAATATATCATGAAATTAGCATAGATCTTTGATGCATATTGCTGCATAAAATAAAAGAAAACTCGTGCTTTTGTATCTGTATATTTAGGGTATGTGCCAATGTTTAATGTACTTCTTCAACATTCAATTCTTATTATGGTCGAAGTTGAGGCGTTCTGCCTTCGGTCCATCATCTAGTCCGACCAAAAAGATCAAAAAGGTCACGATGAGACGGCCAACAGGTTACGAGCTGAGACCTCCATCTTCATTTCTGAGAGGCCAATCCTTTTTCTAAGTTACAAATCCGTTTTTTATGCAACTTCTCCTGCTTACATTATTTCATTGACCATAACCCGTTCACCTTGAAGACCTTATGCAGTTACCAATACAACGAGAAACTATGAACTTTACTACCCCCAAGGACATTGCGTAGGTTTTGATGTGTTTTTTAAGCTTTTTGATAAGATTCTAGAGGTGATTCAACGAGCCACTACTACTCAAATTTATAACTTAATTGCATGCACGTAACAACAAGTGTGAGATCTTAAACAAATGATTTTGATGCATTTAGCAGTGGAATCGTTCATTATATTCTTCAACACCTTTTTGACCCCTAATTACAACAATACTACTGCCCGTGTAGGATTTATGACTCAAGGGTGAGAAAATAATAGACGTAGGGTCACAATTTCAGATCATATCTTTGTTAAAAACACAAACATTTGAACCTTTCACAAGATATTTAAGCACCCAAAATAACTTTCCAGGGAAAACAAAATAATAATGTCATTATTAAAATTGAGATACTGAATGAACAATAAAAATTCGATCAAAACAAATCTTATTTTGTGTAATGGATGATTTTTAAGGATTCATTTTATTGATACTTTTTATTCTTTGCAGGAAGAAGTTTATATTTTACATAGTTAAATTTATTTATTCAAGAATTTGAAGTCATATGTTTGATTCCCTCGTGAACAATGGCTATTGTGTTTCGCAAAAGACGAACTTTGTTTCTTATGACTATTGGCTTTGGCAGAAGTGGTTACAACGAATTATAACATTCATTAATAAGATGGGCCAAAAGAGTACAAGGTAGGACGTTGTATAACAAACGAGAAATGCTATGAATGTTTTCAAAGTGAGACTCTTTATGAATTAGTCATTTTACAATGTAAAGTTAATTTATAAAATATTATGTCAAAATATGAGATGTAGAGTGTATATAAATAGTTCCACTTTTGAGATAGTCTTTTTAGCATTCTCATAACAATATTACTTAGCACAAAATTTTAAAACAATGTTTCTAATGATGGTCCATGAAAGAAAGTGGTAGATTTCTAGCTGGATAAAAAATTCTCTTCAATTTATTGCATTTCAGGTTCAAACAATTCTCCTTTAAAAAATAAATAAATAAATAAACCCTTGGCAGTACGACATAACAGAATAGAGATTTGCCTATCGGAATCTGGAAGGCAATGGCTTTGCCAGTCTACTCTGTGATTTTATACTCTCCATGTGTTTAAAATAAAATTCATCTAATTATCTTGAGTAGTAATATTGCATCATGCTTTTATCCTTGTATGTATAATTTCAAAAGTATTGTGAGGAAAACAAAATAAAATTTATGGCGCTTACGGTATATGATTCAAATTAATAAGGAATGATTAAGCATTAAGACCCATATATCCATCAGCAAATATCTTATATTTTGACACGAAGACGATATTATAAAACTGAAACTCATACAAATATAGTCGTGAAAGATGACGTCCTGAATAAGATCAAACGGAAGTTCATACCACACCATCGCACCACCAACTTCGCTAAACAACAGTTAGTGTAATTGATTCAAATTAATAACCAGAGGAGACGTGGATAACTAAGCACCAATGATACTACCAACCTTGTTTTTCCTTTTTCTCGGTGAAAATCTACTAAGTCGATCGAAAACTCGAAGGTAATGCTTGCAGATTCTTGTGCAAATTATAGAACCTACGTACAAGGACCATTCCCAACTTGTACACAGAGTGACTGCGTTGCATTGTACTCATGCTTTTGTATCTGTATATTTTGGGCAGTGTGAGGCTTTATGTGCCAGTGTATTATTTACTTCTTCAACATTCACTTCTCATTTTGGTCAAAGTTGAGGCGTTCTGACTCCACTTCCTCATCTAGTCCGACCAAAAAGTGTCACGATGAGACGGCAAACAGATTCCGAGCTAAGACCTCCGTCTCCATTTCTTGAGAGCCAATCCTTTTCTTTAGGTCAACTAGATCTATTTTTCATCCGACTTAGCTTACCTTGTTTCATTGACCCCAATTCGTTCACCTTGAAGACATTATGCGGTTACCAATACTTCGAGAAACTATGAACTTTCCCACAATAACAAAATCTTGTTGTTTGTTTCTTGACTCCCCAGCGTCTAAAATCTACTAGCACTATGCGTATTGGGCTGAATCTTGAACAAATATGGTCCAAATAAACTATGCAGCGAACTAAAAACAGTTCAACGATCCACTACTAATTAAATTTATAACTTAATTGCATGCACATGATAACAGGTGTAAAATCTACTTCTTTTTTTTCTTTTTTCTTTTTTTTATAACAACGCGTGTGAGATCTTCACCAAAAGGTTTCTATTCTATTGGCAGCGGAAGTGTTCTTTATATTCTTCCTTTTGCCTCCTAATTATAACAATATTACAGCCCGTGTCGGATCTGATTCTAAGGGTGAGAAAATAACAGAGGTAGGGTCACAATACCAGATCATGTCGTTGTCAAAAACAAAAGCACATGTAGATTTCACAAAGTGGGACAAATTGAGATCTTTAAGCACCCAAAATAACTTTTCAGGGTAAACAAAATAACGATGTCATTATTAAAATTGAGATATTGAAGCAACAATAAAAATTTGAAACAAAACCAATCTTATTTTGAGTAAAGGGTGATTTTGAGGGTTTTATTTTATCGATACTTTTTATTCTTCGCAGTGAGGAGTTTATAGGTTAAGCAAGGTTGTAAAAGACGTTAAGCGCTAATCGGATGACGGACTGGGACCTAGTGCTTAGGCGGTTATGCGGGGTCCTAGGCAGACCAGACAAATTTGAGTAAATTTATTATATATATTGTAAAAACAAGTGCCTATTTATACTTTAAAAAACTCATAATTGTATATGTAAATTGTAGAATAAAATGACATATAGGTTATAAAGTATTAGAACATATTGAAAACATGAGAGCAAGTATATAATGAGTATTCACCCAAGTATTCAACAAGTCTCTTACATTTATTGAAAAAATAAAATGCAACATGAAAGTTATCAATTTTCTATTTAAGTGAGAGTTGAGACCTAGACGATGCCTAGATAGGTTGAGACGGGCTAGGCATCGGGCGAGGCAGACGTCTATGCGGGTCTAGGCAAACTTTGTTAATTTTCAAATACTTAGGGGCTAATCGGGACGGTGGTCAGCCGCCTAGCACCTAAGCTTAGACGGGGTCTAAATGGCACTAGGGATGAATTTTTAGAACAATGAGTTTAGTATTCAAAGTATTTATTCATAAATTTGAAGTCAAGTGTTCGATTACCTTCTGAACTATGACTATTGTGTTTCGCCGAAAACGAATTTTATTTCTTATGACTATTGGCACTGGCAGTAATGGCTACAACAATATCTAACATTCATTTATAAGTTGGTTTAAAAGAGTACGTTGATTGTATAACAATATTCCTTAATTTTCTGGAATAAAATCGTCCATTAATGGCTGGGAATTCTCAAGTTGCTCAGCTCAAAATTTTAACACAATGTTTCCAACGATGGGAGACGAAGGCAAATGGTAGATGGCTCTGTTGGATAAAAAATTCTTTTCGATTCACTTCGTCTCAGATTCAAACAATTCTCCTTCTTTAATGTAGCTTAGAGTATGTTATAATATCGCTTGTAATAAAAATAAATAGAAATACATATTATAGCGCCAGGTGTAGCTGATTCAAATTAATATGGAATGATTAAGCATTAAAACCCATATGTTCGTCAGCAAATATCTTATACTTTGATACGAAGACGATACATTAAACTGAAACTCATACAAATATAATCGTGAAAAATGACGTCCTGAATAAAAGATCAAACGGAAGTTCATTCAACACAACTTAGCCAAACAATGGTTGGCGTAACTGGTTCAAATTAATAAGTTAATAACCAGTATCTGCCGGCAAATAAGCAGTGTTTTAGCAGAGGAGACGTGGACAAGTAAGCACCGATGATATTACCAACCTTGTCCCCCCTTTTTTAACTTTGAAACTCCACCAAGTCGAAGACCGAAGTTAATGCTGGCATATTCTTGTGCAAATTATAAAACCAACCTGGTATACGTGAACCATTCACAACTGGTACAAAGAATAACTACGTTGCGTTGCATCGCACCATGGATTGTGATGGTATTGGTAGTCCAATTTATTTGCTACCTAACAGTCCATTCTTTGAGATGAAAACTTCAAGTCTTACGAACGATTGGTAGCTAAGGGGAGTACGTAGGGGGTGGGCTCATGCTTTTCTTCTTTTTTTCCCTAATTTCGATATTGTTATAATATAAGTGAGTGATAATACATATATGGCAATAAATTTATGGTTTGCTTACTACATTAGGTGATTGTGGTTGAGACTGGTTTGGGTTTTTATGTTTTATTATTGAAAATGTGAAGATTCAAACTTGAAATCTCTTCTAATATTGGGATCTTGAGTACCGTGAGATGAAAAATTAGTTGCTCTGAAGGTTAATTCATGATTAGTCAAAATCTAATGACGATTACCAAGAAGGAATATTGTTATGTGACATATTTAGGTCTTGAGACGTGCCTGATTAGTTTCAAGTTTTAGCTCTTTAGGCCACAATCATATTATATTGTTAGTGATGTAATTTTACTTGGGATTATTTTTTCGACCCAAATTAAAATTGACTTAGTGGAGCTAATGTCTCACAAATTATGGAAACTAATTTGTGAGTACTTGTCACATGCACCAATAAGAAGTTAACCACCTATCAACGTTCCCAATGCATGACCAATTAAGATGGAGAAAAATGAACATAGTAACCATAAGAGGTTTTTAATGTGGTAGGAACATAAACTGTTACATCAAATGTCATAATATAAGGGTTGAATACTTATATTATAACATTTGACGTATTGAACAATGTTCCTATCACTTTGAAACTTTTCTCCATCAACCAAACCATAAATTAAATAGTATATCACATGGTCTGCGGAGACCTAACCCATTGAAGCATTAGGTAGCTGATTAATTTGATTAAATTTCCATTTGTTTTACAATCGGTAACATTAATGGGTTAAATTGTGGAATTTTATAAGGAAGGGGGTTATTAGGCATGCCAACACAAAAAATCTGCACATAAAACTTGATTAGATAGCTTCGATAGATTATACTAATATATGCGCACACACAAAGTGTGTGTGAAATTTTTTGTTTTTATTTTTATTTTTAAAATTGAATGAGAGAGAAGGTGGGAGTTGAGAGAAAGGGAGTGAGGTGATGCTTAAATTAAAAACAGAAATTTTTTTAAACTTTTTTGTTGCAATAGAAAATTAAATAGTGTTTCACCATCTTTTAGTTGACAACTAGAGTTTTATTAATATGTAGTTTATATATATATATATGTATATATATATATATATATATAGACACACATATACACAGACGTGTGTGTATGTATGTTTTACATTCACCAAGAGATATTTTTATCTTTAATTATTTTAAACGAAATCTCACTAGTTGGGCTCTGTATATAGATAAAGCAAAACGTATCTCGAAGTATTGGATTTAAGCCATACCTTATCTGATGGTATAATAATATAATAATAGTAGCAATAAAAATTTAGGATAAATGTTAAGGACATTTTCTCATAGTGAGGCTCTCTACCATGTTTTTGTCACTTCATAATTTAATATTAATTATTATGTCAATATTTTACACAACATTATATTAAAAACATAAAATGGCAAACAATATGTTTCTAATAATCAATAAAAATTCGTTAAACAACATAAAATGGCTAACATTATAAAATATTACCTCTATGTAGATAATATCGTTTGTTAAAAAAATTATTAATAAATAAAAATTTGTCAATTACAATTGAATGAATGTAAACATAATAATTATCTAGGAGTGCAATACGAGAGCACATGTTTTTGTTATGATAAATATAATTAACATACGTCATATGATATTATATAAGTGAAAAAATACTTGTAAAAACAACTTATCTCTATTTATATGGTAACATATGGTGTTTCAGGATCATTGAAAAATATCTCCATCCAGAAGAACAAAAAAATTGCTTCTCTTTTTTTCCAAAGAAAAAAGTTGTTGTGGTGTCAAAGTACAGAGTAAAAGTCAAAACCAGAGCAACAAGTAAAGCGTGCAGCTTTCAAGTTTATAAAAGTAACAGAGGAACCTCAAAACTTTGTACTTCCATTTTCCACTACCAAACCAAAAGCCAAAAAACACAAAACAACCATCTTCTCCGGTAGGCAGCCACCTCCAAATTCTTCAGGGCCGCACACGCGTCCCTGCAACAACCACATACGCAAATGGAGACGCCACTGCTTCACGCAGTGAGCGCCGGTGAGTTCCATGACTACGAGCCGGTGAGGAGCTTAAAGGATGCTCGGTCGGTGGCGTGGAATGAAACCAAGAAGCTGTGGAAGATTGCAGGGCCCATCGCCTTCACTATCATCTGCAACTATGGCACCAACACTGCTTCCGCCATGTTTGTCGGCCATCTCGGAAACCTAGAGCTCTCCGCCGTCTCCATCTCTCTCTCCGTCATCAGCACCTTCTCATTCGGTTTCATGGTAATTTCCTTTTCATAATTTTCAGCTTTCATTTATATATTAATTAATTTTAAATTCGGTAATCGATTTTGGTATTCGATTTTAAATTAACTAAATTTACGGGGAGAAACATTAATTAACTTGGATATAGAAGACCGTAAACTCAGGTCTGCGCTTATTTTTTCGCATTTCGGAAAACATCCAATGCGGGTGTCTTTTTATGTTTTTAAACTTTTATTTCAGAATAAAAGAAAGGATAGATCTTCTTTAGATTTATGATCTATTTTTATGGAATAGGATTCTATCTCCTCTTTTTTTTCCTCCCTTCTATTTGAACGTGATGGCTACAGTTAAATCACGTCAATATCTTATATTATTTTTTTTTATAGAAAGAGAAAGGTAAAATAGAGAATGTAACGAAGGAGATGGAAAGAGGAGAGAAAAAAATTATAATCCTATTTTTACTTGTGTTTCTAGTTGAAATTTCTAACTGCCCGTGTTTTTTTTTTCTGTTTAATTTTAACTTGACCTTTGCTTTTGCATTTTTCTGCATTACTTTTCTTCTTTTCTTAAATACTGTTAGGTACGTTGTTTCTTTTTCAATGTCAAAATTATTTAATCATTATCTATTAATAATTTTATCATATATTAAATATAAAACATAGTTTCCCTAGTATTTTTCATATATATTTTGTTGGTATTTCTTACTTAAATTTAAGTATCTCGTATTCTTTTCACAGTTGAGAAAATCTAGTAAAAGATGCAAGGCTGTGTGCGTGAGAGTGAGAGGAAAATATAAGATACAAAACTGGGTAAATCAATTTCTTAAAAAATATATATATATAATTCAACGGTTTTATATTTAAATATCATAAAATCAAGTTAAATTATTTTTTAATATGTAAATTTAATTAAAAGGATAATCTTGTTCATTTCCATGATACAAGAAAATGACATGATAGTTGATGATTGGTTTGATAAACTAATTAATTTCTTATTGTTGACACATTATTTCATTTGTATATTTTATCTACAAATTTAGTCTCACTAGCATTATGCTAAAAAAAAAAAAAAAAAAAAAAAGAGATCATAACGACAAAAAATGTAAATTCATCCAATTATGAAACCTTAGGTTACAATTACTTTTGTTTTTTACTATTATTGGTACTGCCCTTTTAGTTTTGGAGTTCCCAGTGCTTTTGGTTCGGCCATTTTTTTTCTCAGCTTTTTGCACGGCCCCCTCCATAAATTGAGGCACCTTCTTTATCATTACCAAAAAAAGAAAGAAAATGTAGTCTTTCCTCCCTTCTCATATCTTATCATTTCATTGCACTGTTGTTTCTAACTACGTAAACAAATGTGATTGTCGCACTTCTCCTCGTTTTCTCAATAGATATAAACAAAGAGGAGTGCAAAAAAAAAAAAAAAAAAAGCGAAAGTGTGAAAATTACCACTAAAAAAAAGCTTCATTATGCATCCAAGCGTAATTGCAAAATGTATGCTTGTTCACACCGGCTAATGCATATTATGTACAAATATTTGTAGCTTGGCATGGGGAGTGCATTAGAGACGCTTTGTGGCCAAGCTTACGGGGCCGGACGTGTGCACATGCTCGGCGTTTACATGCAAAGATCATGGATCATTCTGTTCACGAGCTGTGTTGTCCTCACGCCAATCTATGTCTTCTCCGGCCCGATTTTAAAGCTTCTTGGGCAGGAAGATGACGTGGCTAATCTTGCCGGAACATTCACTAGATATTGCATACCGCAGTTGTTCTCGCTTGCCTTCAACTTCCCTGCCCAGAAGTTCCTTCAGTCTCAAAGCAAAGTTCTTGTGCTTGCGTGGATTGCATTCATCGCGCTTGTTGTACACATTGGATGGCTTTTTCTATTCATTTACGTGTTCGATTGGGGTATATATGGTGTAGGCATTGCGTTTAGCATGACAGGTTGGGAAACTGTGATTGCGCAAAATATTTACATAATGAACTGGTGCAAGGAAGGGTGGACAGGGTTTTCTTGGTTAGCGTTCAAAGACATATGGGCGTTTGTCCGGCTATCACTTGAGTCGGCCGTGATGCTTTGCCTGGAGATTTGGTATATGATGAGTATAACTCTTGTTACTGGCCACCTTAGCAACGCCGTGCTTTCTATTGATTCGCTCAGTATTTGGTAAGGCCACAATTCGCCCTCGTCAGTTTTTACCTAGGGCTTTCGTTCATTTCTCCACTCGAATTCTGATACTTTACTCAGTTTTTTTACTTGATCAATTGATGTTTCAGCTTAAATTTCAACGGTTTGGAAGCAATGTTGTTCATTGGCATCAATGCTGCTATAAGGTAAGTGCCCAAGATTCATATATGCAATCTTGTAACACAAGAAACACTTTTGAGGCATTAATTAAGGATGTTCTGGACCTGATTTTAATTTGTGTCTCGTGCATTTTCAGCGTTCGAGTCTCCAACGAACTTGGATTGGGACGTCCAAGAGCAGCTAAATACTCAGTCTACGTGACGGTTGGTCAGTCTCTACTCTTCGGAATCATTTGCATGATTCTGATCTTGATAACCAAAGACTACTTTGCTGTCCTGTTCACAAGCAGCAAGGAATTGCAACGTTCTGTTTCCAATCTAGCAGTTCTTCTCGGAGTGACTATGATTCTCAATAGCGTCCAACCAGTTATTTCGGGTAACAATTGAGTTACTTAGAACCTGTTTGATAACCATTTTAGACTTCAGTTTTTAGTTTTACCCCACAAAAAAAAAAAAAAAAAAAAAAACTGAAAACGAAATGGTTATCAAACGATCTTTTAGCCTTTTTCCGCAGTCCACCACGTATTTTCAACTCCATCTCTGACTCCTTCCCCTTGTAATCTTTTGTTCCGGATTCATGCTTTCAGGTGTTGCCATCGGAGGCGGATGGCAGGGACTGGTGGCTTATATAAACTTGGGTTCTTACTACATCTTCGGGCTTCCACTCGGTATCGTTCTTGGCTATGTAGCAAATTGGGGAGTGAAGGTAAAACATTTTGGTTTCAATTCCACTGCTAAATGTTGTAATCTGATCGGTTCTCTAGCTATTCAAACCTTAGCTAGCTCGGTTTTTTTCCCTCGAATGTCTTCGACAATCATAGTCCTAAAATCTGTTCACCATTGTAGGGAATTTGGGGAGGCATGATATGCGGGACTGCTCTTCAAACATTGGTGCTTGTGATTGTACTTTACAGAACCAACTGGACTAAGGAGGTAAGTTAAATTATCTCATAGACATCTATACTAAAGGCTCGTTTGATATTGTTGTGTTTTGAAAAAAAAAACTGCCTCTGCTGTGCTACGAGAATAAGCAATTGTAAAATAAAGTAGGAGAGTGTTTGGTAAACTTTTTTGTAAAAGTGCTTTTGAAAAAAAAAAAAAAAGTAGTATTATAGTGTTTGGTAAACTTTTATGTAAAACAGATGTGAAAAAAAATCGGTTTTTCAAAGCTGGGTTTTGCAGCTTCTTGTTTTTGGTTTTTTTTTCACCCTAAACTATGAAAAAAAAAGTTGAAGCTGAATGTTTATCAAACACAAAAACAGCTCCCAGCTATTTTCGATATCATCTTTTTTTAGAATCACCTCAGTACCAAACCAAGCCTAAGTCCTTGTTCTGAGATTGCTTCCCGGAAGGGTTTAAAAGCCCTTTCTAACACCGCTTCTAGATTGTAGAAGTGTTTTTCTAGAAAAGCACCTGAATTCTTAATAAAAAGTTCAATGTGTTTCTAACAAAAAAACATTTTTTTTTTGTAAAAACGCTTATACTAAATGGTAACTTTTCATGGCAGGTTAAACAAACAACGGACCGGATGAAGAAGTGGGCCGGGCAGGACTACGGCAACGAGAAGATAGATGTTGTTAGTGTATAAAGAAATTCAGATCATGGTTTCTCCTGAGCGCCTAAAATCTTTTAATTAAGCCCCTTTGCTTACTTGTAACTTTTTGTGTTGGAATTTTCAAACCAAACTTGGTAACTTTCCAGGCAGGAAATTACCTGCCAGAGGTAAAGGTGTTCTTTACTTTTCAATTGTGAGTTCAAGAAGTTAATTTGAATTCCCATAAAATTTTTAAAGGTTTTGTTTTTCTGTCTTTCCATCATCAATATTATCTATATACTAAAACCCAGTTCAAAAACAATGTTCACCAACAGTGAAATGACAAGGGCCCTTAGCAAGCTCCTCATACCCATTCTTTCCCCTTCTTGGCACAATAAAATGACGCCTTTGTCCATGTTGCCCACGCATTGATCATCTTCGAAGGCTCTGCTTCGACTCCATCTTCTCGACTTTTCCTTCTGTGATTTTGCGGGACTTGCTGGAGGGGATTGGACCATCGATGAGAACCAAGGGCGGAGTTTGGGATGAGAAAAAGTTGTATCTAAATTTGGGGTAAAGAAAAGTTGTTCTAAAAGTTAACATCATTTGAAGGTATTTTGAGTACCTAAGTGAATAGCAGATTAAAAAGAATGTATATTTTGAAAAAAACAATATACTAAACTACTCTATACAACAAAAAAGGTTCAAATTTCAAAGGTGGATACAAAGCGACGAACACATTACCCTGTCATATGATAGAGTAGTAGTAATTATAGCATCAATGCACCAAAACTCTTATGTAAATAATTGAAAGAGTAATGAGAGGAAATTGACTACGAAAATCTAGCTTTCAGCTGTCTATTTGTAACTGAATAATTGCAGCAACCATACAGAAAAATCCAAAAGACAATTAATTAGACAAATTTTTTGTTGGTTCTGAATCAATAAATCCAAGCTTCAAAAAGCAATCTGACCAAAAATGAAAAAGACTTTTTTCTTTTTTTCGGAAACAAAAATGAAAAAAATACATCTTTCTTTTTTTTTTTTTTTTGAAACAAAAAAGAAAAAGACAAATATGCTCGTATGGTAAATAAAATGAGTAAATTAATATTAAAAAAAAAAACTTCAAGAGCTTAATTGGAAAAAAAATATATTTCTTCAGTTATTCACTTGTTATGTTTTGATTGATTTTAGTTGCACTATTCTTTTTATACTCTTCTCCCTTTAGAAAATACGGAGGTTTTTTTTCCATATGTGAAAAGTCTTAAACTTATTTCATTGCATCTCTGCATGCATGTTTGTCTCTTTTTTTTTTTTTTTTTTTCCTAATCTTGTGTTGTTGCTCGATCTGTTTTGTAGGTTTATACTATTAGATTCGACTTTAGAGGGGATAAGTTTCATGTCCCCTCTTTTCCTTGCCTTTTTATTATTTTTGTTTCTAGAGAGTTAACGTTTATGGTTAATCTCAGTTTACTACTCTGAAGTTTCGTGGTTTTCAACATTTGGTACATGAAGTTTTTTTCATCCTAAAGTTATACCTCAAGTCTTAATTTTGGAACAGTTTTATACATCCGTTAAGCAGAACTTCTGTTAACTGATGGCGTGGCATCCACGTGCACAATAACTAAGCGCCACGTGCCAATATGGCATACTTCAATATTTAAGGGGGAAAAAAAAAAAAAAAAACCCGTCTTCTCCCCCTAACTCCCTCCCTTCCTTCTTCCCTCTGCAACCCGCACTCTCTCCCCCAACCTTCCTTCACCACCAGTCTCCCCCAACCTTCCTTCTTCCCTCTGTAATTTCTTCCCCATCCCCCTCTCTCTCTCTAAAATCCCTACAAGCCTAACCCATGTGGATATTTCTCCTCGTACCACAATTTCTTCCCCATTCCCCTCTCTCTTTCTCTCTCTAAAATTGTAAGTACAGCAAAAGCTTGTACAAAGGCTCTGTATTCGTCTCTGATGGACTATGCCTGCAGCAGTTTCAGAAGCTCGTCTCTGCTCCTTCCATGGCGATCCCCGTCTCCTCACCCGCAAACTTCCTTCGCTTCCAAGCTCAAGTTTATGGTAAGCCCTTGTCGTTCAACGAAAATGGCGAAGCATCCAAGGGTGGTCAGGAGTTCTTATGGGTTCAACGAAAATGGCTCCGTCAACGGGTTTCCGGTCATACCCAACAAGCTTTTCATGCAGGAGGAAATGATTTCTCAAGCCCCTTTTCATATTTTCTTTATTTGTTGGGTTTTTTTTGTGTTTTATATGGGGTTATAAAGCAGGAAATTTTTCGGTTTTGAATTGCAGGGGAGAGAGAGAAATGGGTAGAAATTAGGGTTTTACAAATTATAATTTGAGTGTGTTAGAGGAGATGCAGATTGCAGGTTGCAGAGAGGGATTTTAGAGAGAGGGGAATGGGGAAGAAATTGTGGTAGGAGGAGAAATATCCACATGGGTTAGGCTTGTAGGGATTTGAGAGAGAGAGAGAGGGGAATGGGGAAGAAATTACAGAGGGAAGAAGGAAGGTTGGGGGAGACTGGTGGTGAAGGAAGGCTGGTGGAGAGGGTGCGGGTTGCAGAGGGAAGAAGGGAGGTGGTTGGGGAGAAGACGGGTGGGTGTATTTTCAATTTTTTTTTTTTTTTTTTTTTTGAATATTGAAGTAGGCCCATATTGACATGCTGTACATGGACGCCACGTCATAGTTAACAGAAGTTCTAACGGAAAACTTAACAGATGTATGAAACTATCTCAAAATTAAGACTTGAGGTATAAGTCTGGGATGAAAAAAACTTTATATACCAAATGTTGAAAACTACGAAACTTCAGAGTAATAAACTGAGATTAACCTTAAGGTTTATATCCCCTTCTCTTTTTCATTTATTTCTTTTTTTTTTATTTTATATATATTATAAGGGATTAGGTTTATTTCCTCCTAGTTAGGTGTAACTTTTTTTCATTAAATAAAATTCACTACATACCATCTAGGTTTTCTAAAAGCACACTAGGTTATATTATTGTTAAGATCAGCTAACAGCAAGGTCAGGATGGCTGATTCGACTCAAATATTTGTGGTCAAGACTGGTTTGGGATTTTATGTTTTATTATCGAAAGTGTGAAGATTCAAACTTGAAATCTCTTCTAATATTGAGATCATGAGTACCGTGAGATGAAAAATTAGTTGGTCTGAAGGTCAATTCATGATCAGTCAAAATCTAATGACGATTACCAAGAAGGAATATTGTTATGTGACATATTTAGGTCATGAGACGTGCCTGATTAGTTTCAAGTTTTAGCTCTTTAGGCCACAAACATATTATATGGTAAATGCTGCAATTTTACTTGGGACTATTTTTTCGACCCAAAAATTGACTTAGTGGAGCCAATGTCTCACAAATTATGGAAACTAATTTGTGAGTACTTGTCACATTCACCAATAAGAAGTTAACCGCCTGTCAACGTTCCCCATGCAT
The DNA here is from genome assembly GCF_019419815.1 of Pyrus x bretschneideri. Taxonomy (NCBI): domain Eukaryota; kingdom Viridiplantae; phylum Streptophyta; class Magnoliopsida; order Rosales; family Rosaceae; genus Pyrus; species Pyrus x bretschneideri. The sequence continues at coordinate 740,718 of NW_025999795.1, read as the reverse complement.
GACCAATTAAGATGGAGAAAAATGAACACCGGTAACCATAAGAGGTTTTTAGTAGGGGTGGGCAAACGGGTCCTGGACCCGCGGGTCGGGGTGGGTACATGCGGTTCGGAGTGGGTCTAAAAATTCGAAACACAAAACGGGGCGGGGCGGGATGGGTCTACAAAACTAGCGGGGCGGGACGGGTCCAAAAATAAGAAGGAACGGACCCCCGGCCCGGCCTGTTTGTAGCATGCAATAATGGATTGGAATTGGATTAGAGCGATGCTATGGCCCACAGCCCTTGACTTACAAGGTCACCCACCATATTGGACCAGATTTGGGAGGCCCTCAAGAAGGTCTCTGTAACCAATACATGTCAGGGCATGCGTCGAGTTCTCGACAACAGTCACCCAGACCTCAAAGACTTTCAACTCTCCATCTTTTTTATCCTCTCATCTGATCTCAAAGACTTAATTATATGCTTTAATTAAATCCAACTCTCCAGCTTTTTTATCCCCTCATCTGATCTCAAAGACTTTCATCAATCTCCCATTTTCCATTCATTCACACTTGAGCATTCGTCGAGTTCTCGACAACAGTCACCCAGACCATCATCGCCTCACGACCACCACGATTGTGTCGCCCTCAAGCTCTTGTTGAAGTCGATGGACCGTCAGATCTCGGCCGTTGACCACCCAATATGGTCCGACTCTGCCAATCTCGCAGCATTCTTGACTCAATCTACTGCATCATTGCCACGATCCAAGACTAGGATAGACTCCCATGGTCGCCGACTAGTCCGTCGGCTTTGTGCATGTGGGATAGCCTCCCTAACTTGTCTTCTCCTCTCTCATTGACTCGTTTTTTCTGGGTTTTTTATGGTTATGATTTTTTGTTGGTTGGGTTTTTTTTTATGGTTCTGATTTGTCGCCTTCTCCTCTCTCCCAGATGACTAAGGAAGACAACTTGAACGGTCTGAGTTGCATCTGGGTTGTCGCGGAGGAAAAGGGTTTGACGACTGAGGAAGACGACTTGAACGACTTCATCCCCTTCTGTGTTGATGAAAAAAAAAATGTAATAAGAACCGTGGACCCACCCCGAATCGGCTCGTTTCACGGGTAGGTCCGGTTCCTTCAAATTTGGGCTCGGCCCGACCCGTGCCCAGCCCTAGTTTTTAGTGTGTCAAAAACATAGACTGTTACATCAAATGTCATAATATAAGGGTTGAATACCTGTATTATAACATTTGGCGTACCGAACAGTGTTCCTATCACATTGAAACTTTTCTCCATAAACCAAACCATAGATTAAATAGTATATGACATGGTCTGCGGAGACCTACCCTATTGAAGCATTAGTTAGCTAATTAATTTGATTAAATTTCCATTTGTTTTACGAACGATAACATTAGTGGATTAAATTGTGGAATTTTATAAGGAAGAGGGTTAATTAGGCATGCCAACATAAAAAATCTGCGCACAAAACTCGATTGGATAGCTTCAATAGAGTATGCTAATATATGCCCACACACAAAGTGTGTGCGAAATTTTTTATTTTTATTTTTAAAATTGAATGAGAGAGAAAGAGAGTGAGAGAGAATGTGGAAGTTAGGAGAGAGGAAGTGAGTTGATGCTTAAATTAAAAACAGAAAAGAAAAAAAAAATTTAACTTTTTTGTTGTGATGGAAAACTAAATAGTCTTTCACCCTCTTTTAGTTGACAACTAGAGTTTTATTAATATGTAGTTTAACTCTTTTAGTTGACAACTAGAATTCTATTAATATGTAGTTTAGATATGCATATACACACACATGTGTGTGTGTGTATATATGTATATGTATGTATGTTTTACGTTCCCCAAGAGATAGTTTTATCTTTAATATTTATTTGGGTAAAGTACAAAAAACTACCTCAACTATTGCGGTCATGATAGTTTCATACCTCATCTTTTAAAATTGACAATGTCATACCGCATCTTACAAATTTGTGACAATGTCATACCTCCGTCAATTTTTCTGTTAGTTTTTCTGTTAAATGATGACGTGGCAATAGACTGGGACCACTTTCTATTAAAAAATTAATAAAATATTATTAAAATCTAAAAAAAATATTTAATATTTTATAAATATTAAAATAATAAATAAAAGTAAAATTAAAAAAAAAAGGGTAAAGTACAAAAAACTACCTCAACTAGTGGGGTCACGACAGTTTCATACCTCATCTTTTAAAATTGACAATGTCATACCGCATCTTACGAATTTGTGACAATGTCATACCTCCGTCAAATTTTCTGTTAGTTTTTCTGTTAAGTGCTGACGCGGCTTGATTCGTAACCTACTTTCTATTAAAAATTATTAAAAACTAAAAAATAATTATTTAATATTTTTTAAATATTAAAATAATAATAAAAGGCAAAAAATAAAAATAAAAAAAAAACCCCTCATTTCGTCCCTCCCCTCCCCCCTCCTCCCTCCTCTCTCCTCTCCCCATCTTCATCTTCTTCCCCCACCTGCAAATCCCAACAAAAAAAAAATCCAATTTGTCTTCCCCCCACACTCGCACTCAATTTCCTCACACTCACACCCATACCCACACCCACACTCTTCTCCCTCCTGCAACCCAGAGAAAAAAACCTAGATCTCATCGGTGGGAAGATGGGTGCACAAAGAAGGTGGAGGATGAGTGCGGAAGAGGATGTGGAGAATGAATGAAAGTGGTGGATTTGGGGTTTGATGGGTTTTCAAAAAAATAATTTTTTTTCCTTCTTCTTCTGTAGGGGAGTTGATGGTTTTTTTTTTTAAAAAAAAAAAATTTCCTTCCTCCTTTTTTTCCTCCTCTTCTTCTTCTTCCTCCTTCTCCTTCTCCTTCTCCTGCTTCTTCTTCCACATGGGGGTGTTGATGGGTTTTCAAATTTGTTTTTTATTTATATTTTTTCTTCCTCTTCTTCATCTTCCTCCTCCTCCTTCTCCCTTCTTCTTCTTCCGCGCCGATAGGGGGGAATTTTTTTTTTTTTTTCTTCCTCCTTTTTTTTCCTCTTCTTCTTCTTCTTCTTCCTCCTCCTCCTCCTCCTCCTTCTCCTTCTTGTTCTTCTGCAGGGGAGTTGTTGGGTTTTCAAAATTTTTTATTTTTTTTTATTTTTGTGGGTTTGCAGGTGAGGGGAAGAAAATGAAGATGGGGAGAAAAGAGAGGAGGGGCAGGGGGAGGGGAGGGACAAACTGATGGTTTTTTTTTTCTCTGCTTTTATTAATATTTTAATATTTAAAAAATATTAAATAATTGTTTTTTAGTTTTTAATAATTTTTTAATAGAAAGTATGTCCCGAATCAAGTTACGTCAGAACTTAACAAAAAAACTAACAGAAAAATTGACGGAGGTATGACATTGTCACAAATTTGTAAGATGCGGTATGACATTGTCAATTTTAAAAGATGAGGAATGAAACTGTCGTAACCCCAATAGTTGAGGTAGTTTTTTTGTACTTTACCCCTTTTTTTTTAATTTTACTTTTAATTATTATTTTAATATTTAAAAAATATTAAATATTTTTTATTTTTTAATAATATTTTAATAATTTTTTAATAGAAAGTGGTCCCTGTCTATTGCCACGTCAGCATTTAACAGAAAAACTAACGGAAAAATTGACGGAGGTATGACATTGTCACAAATTCGTAAGATGCGGTATAACATTGTCAATTTTAAAAGATGAGGTATGAAACTGTCATGACCGCAATAGTTGAGGTAGTTTTTTGTACTTTACCCTATTTATTTTAAACGAAATGTCAGTAGTTTAGATTTTGGGAGGCTCTGTATATAGATAAAGCAAAACCTATCTCGAAGTATTGGATTTAAGCAATATCTTATCTGATGGTATAATAATATAACAATAGTAGCAAACAAAATTTAGGATAAATGTTAAGGACATTTTCTATAATGAGATTCTCTATAGTTTCTCTGTCACTTCATAATTTAACATTAATTATCATGTTAATATTTTATAAAACATTGTACTAAAAACATAAAATGACAAACAATATGATTCTAATAATCAATAAAAATTCGTTAAACAGCATAAAATGGCTAACATTATAAAATATTACCCCCATGTAGATAATATCGTTTGTTAAAAAAATATTAATAAATAAAAATTTGTCAATTGCAATTGAATGAATGTAAACATAATAATGATCTAGGAGTGCAATACAAGAGCACATGTTTTTGTTATGGTAAATGTAATTAACATACGTTATATGACATTATATCAGTAGAGAAAGACTTGTAAAAACAACTTTTCCCTATTCATATAATAACATACGGTGTTTTAGGAACATTAACTCTATCTAGAAGAACAAAAAAATTGGTTCTCTTTTTTTTCCAAAGAAAAAAGTTGTTGAAGTGTCAAAGTACAGCGTAAAAGTCAAAACCAGAGCAACATGTAAAGCGTGCAGCTTTCATGTTTATAAAAGTAACAGAGAAACCTCGAAACTTCGTGCTTCCATTTTCCACTACCAAACCAAAAGCCAAAAAACACAAAACAACCATCTTCTCCGGTGGGCGGCCACCTCCAAATTCTTCAGGGCCGCACACGCGTCCCTGCAACAACCACATACGCAAATGGAGACACCACTGCTTCACGCAGTGAGCGCCGGCGGGTTCCATGACTACGAGCCGGTGAGGAGCTTCAAGGATGCTCGGTCGGTGGCGTGGAATGAAACCAAGAAGCTGTGGAAGATTGCAGGGCCCATCGCCTTCACGATCATCTGCAACTTTGGCACCAACACTGCTTCCGCCATGTTTGTCGGCCATCTCGGAAACCTAGAGCTCTCCGCCGTCTCCATCTCTCTCTCCGTCATCAGCACCTTCTCATTCGGTTTCATGGTAATTTCCTTTTCATAATATTCAGCTTTCATTTATATATTAATTAATTTTAAATTCGGTATTCAATTTTAAATTAATTTAATTTACGGGGAATCCGTAATTTACGGGTGCCGTTTTATGTTTTTAAACTTTTATTTCAGAAGAAAAAAAAAAAAAAAAAGGATAGATATTTTTTAGATTTATGATATATTTGTATATGTGTTTCTGGTTGAAATTTCTAACTGCCCGTGTTTTTTTTCTGTTTAATTTTAGGGATGTCCTATCACACATTTCATTTTACTTCTTATACACTCCTTGATAATTTGTGTTCATTAATCTTATTCAATTCATCCGATCCACCGGTCAAAAATTAAAAGGATGTGTGAGAAATAAAATGGGAAGTGTGGATATCACATCCCTAATTTTAACCCTTTGCTTTTGCATTTTTCTGCATTACTTTTCTTCCTTTCTTAAATACTGTTAGGTACGTTGTTTCTTTTTCAATGTCAAAATTATTTAATCATTATCTAGTAATAATTTTATCATATATTAAATATAAAACATAGTTTCCCTAGTATTTTTCATATATATTTTGTTGGTATTTCTTACTTAAATTTAAGTATCTCGTATTCTTTTCACAGTTGAGAAAATTTAGTAACAGATGAAAGGTTGTGTGCGTGAAGGTGAGAGGAAAATATATGATACAAAACTGGGTAAATCAATTTCTTTGAAAAAATATAATTCAACGGTTTTATATTTAAATATCATAAAATCTATTTAAATTATTTTTTAATATGTAAATTTAATTAAAAGGGTAATCTTGTTCATTTCCGTGAAACAAGAAAATGAAAATGATAATATTAAGGTGGCTAAAATTATAGACATTTAATGACTTGATAGCTGATGATTGGTTTGATAAATGTGTCCATTTTTTATTGTCAACACATCATTTAGTTTATATATTTTATCTACAAATTTAGTCTCACTAGTATTACGCAAATTGAGGCACCTTCTTTATCATTACCTAAAAAAGAAAGAAAATGTGGTCTTTCCTCCCTTCTCATATCTTATCATTTCATTGCACTGTTGTTTCTAACTGCGTAAACAAAAGTGATTGTCGCACTCCTCATTTTCTCGAGAGATACAAACAAAGAGAGGAGTGTAAAACAAAAAAAACGGAAGTGTGAAAATCACTACTCAGAAAAACTTCATTATGCATCTAGCGTAATTGCAAAATGTATACATGTTCACACCGGCTAATGCATATTATGTACAAATATTTGTAGCTTGGCATGGGGAGTGCATTAGAGACGCTTTGTGGCCAAGCTTTCGGGGCCGGACGTGTGCACATGCTCGGCGTTTACATGCAAAGATCATGGATCATTCTGTTCACGAGCTGTGTTATCCTCACGCCAATCTATGTCTTCTCCGGCCCCATTTTAAAGCTTCTTGGGCAGGAAGATGACGTGGCTAATCTTGCCGGAACATTCACTAGATATTGCATACCGCAGTTGTTCTCGCTTGCCTTCAACTTCCCTGCCCAGAAGTTCCTTCAGTCTCAAAGCAAAGTTCTCGTGCTTATGTGGATTGGATTCATCGCGCTTGTTGTACACATTGGATGGCTTTTTCTATTCATTTACGTGTTCGATTGGGGTATATATGGTGTAGGCATTGCGTTTAGCATGACAGGTTGGGAAACTGTGATTGCTCAAAATATTTACATAATGAACTGGTGCAAGGAAGGGTGGACAGGGTTTTCTTGGTTGGCGTTCAAAGACATATGGGCGTTTGTCCGGCTATCACTTGAGTCGGCCGTGATGCTTTGCCTGGAGGTTTGGTATATGATGAGTATAACTCTTGTTACAGGCCACCTTAGTAATGCCGTGCTTTCTATTGATTCGCTCACTATTTGGTAAGGCCACAACTCGCCCTCGTCAGTTTTTACCTACGATTTCCATTCATTTCTCCACTCGAATTCTGATACTTTACTCAGTTTTTTTACTTAATCAATTGATGTTTCAGCTTAAATTTCAACGGTTTGGAAGCAATGTTGTTCATTGGCATCAATGCTGCTATTAGGTAAGTGCCCAAGATTCATATGTGCAATCTTGTAACACAAGATACACTTTTGAGGCATTAATTAAGGATGTTCTGGACCTGATTTTAATTTGTGTCTCGCGTGTCTTCAGTGTTCGAGTCTCCAATGAACTTGGAATGGGGCGTCCAAGAGCAGCTAAATACTCAGTCTACGTGACGGTTGGTCAGTCTCTGCTCTTCGGAATCATTTGCATGATTGTGATCTTGATATCCAAAGACTACTTTGCTGTCCTGTTCACAAGCAGCAAGGAATTGCAACGTTCTGTTTCCAATCTAGCAGTTCTTCTCGGAGTGACTATGATTCTCAATAGCGTCCAACCAGTTATTTCAGGTAACAATTGAGTTACTTAGAACTTGTTTGATAACCATTTTAGACTTCAGTTTTTAGTTTTACAAAAATAAATTAATTAATTAATTAATTAAGAACTGAAAACGAAATGATTATCAAACGATCTCGTAATCTTTTTCCGCAGTCCACCACGTATTTTCAACTCCATCTCTGACTCCTTCCCCTTGTAATCCTTTGTTCCGGATTCATGCTTTCAGGTGTTGCCATCGGAGGCGGATGGCAGGGACTGGTGGCTTTTATAAACTTGGGTTCTTACTACATCTTCGGGCTTCCACTCGGTATCGTTCTTGGCTATGTAGCAAATTGGGGAGTGAAGGTAAAACATTTTGGTTTCAATTCCACTGCTAAATGTTGTAATCTGATCGGTTCTCTGGCTATTCGAACCCTAGCTAGCTCGGGTTTTTTTTCCCTCGAATGTCTTCGACAATCATAGTCCCAAAATCTGTTCACCATTGTAGGGAATTTGGGGAGGCATGATATGCGGGACTGCTCTTCAAACATTGGTGCTTGTGATTGTACTTTACAGAACCAACTGGACTAAGGAGGTAAGTTCAATTCTCTCACAGGCATCTATACTAAGTCCGTGTTCTGAGATTGCTAAGCGGAAGGGTTTAAAAGCACTTTCTAACATCGCTTCTAGATTGTAGAAGCGTTTTTCTAGAAAAGCACCTGAATTCTTAATAAAAAGTTCGATGTGGTTCTAACAAATTTTTTTCTTTTTTTATAGAAATGCTTATACTAAATCGTAATTTTTCGTGGCAGGTTGAACAAACAACGGACCGGATGAAGAAGTGGGCCGGGCAGGACTACGGCAACGAGAAGACAGATGCTGTTAGTGTATAAAGAAATTCATATCATGGTTTTTCCTGAGCGTCTAAAATCTTCTAATTAAGCTTCTTTGCTTACTTGTAACTTTTTGTGTTGAAATTTTCAAACCAAACATGGTAACTTGCTAGGCAGGAAATTATTTGCCAACGGTAAAGATTTTTTTTACCTGTCAATTGTGAGTTCAAGAAGTTAATCTGAATTCCCATAAAATTTTAAGGGTTCTATTTTTCTGTCTTTCCATCATCAATATTATCTGTATATTTAAACCCAGTTCAAAAACAATGTTCACTTCACCAACAGTGAAATGACGAGGGCCCACAGCAAGCTCCTTATACCCATTCTTTCTCCTTCTTAGCACAATAAAATGACGCCTTTGTCCATGCTGCCCACGCATGGATCATCTTCGAAGGCTCTGCTTCGACTCCATCTTCTCGACTTTTCCTTCCGTGATTTTGCGGGACTTGTTGGAGGGGATTAGACCATCGATGAGATCCAAGGGTGGAGATTGGGATGAGAAAAGGTCGTATCTAAATTTGGGGTAAAGAAAAGTTGTTTTAAAAGTTAATATCATTTGAAGGTATTTCGAGTACCTAAGTGAATAGTGGATTAAAAAGAATGTTTGTTTTGAAAAAGCGATATACTAAATTACTCTATACGACAAGAGAGTTTAAATTTCAAAGGTGGGTACAAAGCGACGAACACATTACCCTGTCATATGATAAAATAGTAGTAATTATAGCATCAATGCACCAAAACTCTTCTGTAAATAAATGAAAGGGTAATGAGAGGAAATTGACTACAAAAATCTAGCTTTCAGCCGTCTATTTGTAACTAAATAATTGCAGGCTTGCAGCTACCATACAGAAAAATCCCAAAGACAATTAGACAAATTTTTTGTCGGTTCTGAATCTATAAATCCAAGCTTCAAAAAGCAATCTGACCAAAAATGAAAAAGACTTTTTTCTTTTTTTGGAAACAAAAATGAAAAAAGACTAATATGCTCGTATGGTAAATAAAATGAGTAAATTAGTATTAAAAAAACATACTTCAAGAGCTTAATTGGAAAAATTCGACCAAAAAAAGAGCTTAATTGGAAAAAAAAATATTTCTTCGGTTATTCACTTGTTATGTTATGATTAATTTTAGTTGCACTATTATTTTGATACCCTTCTCTCATTAGGAAATACGGAGGTTTTTTCCCATATATGAAAAGTTCTTAAATTTCTTTCATTGCATCTTTGCATACATGTTTGTCTTACTTTCTTGTTTTTTTTTTCTTAACCTTGTGTTGTAGCTCAATCTGTTTTGTAGGTTTATACTATTAGGTTCGACTTTAGAGGGAATAGGTTTCATGTCCCCCCCCCCCTCTTTTCCTTGCATTTTTGTTGTTTTTGTTTCTAAAATGGTAAGGTTTAAATCCCCTTCTCTTTTTCATGTATTTCTTATCTTTTTTTTTTATATATATTATAAGGGATTAGGTTTGTTTCCTCCTAGTTAGGTGTAACTTTTTTTCATTAAATAAAATTCACATGCACCATCTAGGTTTTCTAAAAACACATTACGTTATATTATTGTTAAGGTCAGCTAACACCAAGGTCAGGATGGCCGAGTGGTCTAAGGCGCCAGACTCAAGTTCTGGTCCTCTAACGAGGGCGTGGGTTCAAATCCCACTTCTGACATTTCTTTTTCTTATCATTTTATTCTTCCCTTTTTTGGGCTTTGTGAGTGAAGGTTTCAAATTCTACCACTCTTCACTTTTATCGAACAAAAATAAAAGCGCTGTCGACATTACGAATATCAAAATGTAATTGTTTTAAGCATTAAAGTAACCAAAAAAGTAGAGCGACAGCGGGAACAAGTCAAAGTGAACGAATTCGTAAGATAACTTTGGACCACCCTGTTTTGTTCTTGCATTCACGGCGGCGAAGTAAGTGCAGGATGCCGTTGGCTTCTAGTACATGGAGACATCTGATATGATATCTGCAGGTCCCTTGGTGCAAAATTTGAACGCTTCAAACCCAATCAATTAGTTGTGGACGTTAAAAACACGTCGACTTTGATTGGTTTTACGTAACGAACAATCGATTTAAGACTGCAGATCTTTGTAGTATCTGAGTGAAAAGTACGTTGATTTCCGTATCGAACAAGCTTGAAATGTTTGAAGACTGATTTGTCTTTCTCCTAGCAATTTTCACCGAGTCTGTGTCTTGACTCAACTAACAATCACTGTGTTGACCCAGCTAACATTCTAAGTAAACACCCACCAGTCCCCAACCCACAGGCCTCCTGTGATGCCGTGGAGTGCAAGAAACCTAGGTCAGAACAACAGCTGCGGTAGGAGATCTCGCACATTAGAAAGGGTTAGCGATTTTCACACTCTCGTTTTGTCATTATTTGCTTTGTCCTTGTTTCTGTCAGTTGATTACCCTTTCACCCGGCCCGGCTCTCTCCGCACAGTGTTGACAAGGATCCTAGCTAGGCAAGATTTTGAACTTGGTTTTGCAGCTGCTGGAAATCTGTATCCCGGAACATTCTCTTCATGATGTCGAAAAACAACACTTCGACTTTCTGCACTTCATCCCTTGTCTGCGGTTGAAAACAATCGCATATGCTTCTCAGTTCCAAGTTTCGGTTTCTAACCATGCGTTTTTATTCTTATCATTTGGATTAATTTAAGAGCAGAGATTCAAAGGGAAAACTGAGAAAAGAGAAGTAAATGTTACCGGGGAATAGAGCGGATACTGATCTGCTACGCATTTAAACGTTAACTGGACATCCGCCACAAAATCAAGAACTCCGTAGTAGTCTCTTTGATCCAGCCGTTGATAAATTTTTTGAAAATTCAGGATATTAGTTCCGGATACATTCATCCTGTAAGCGGAGCTCACGATCTGCCTCCATGCGCTCAACGAAAAAGGCATGATTTCGTGGCCTTTTTCGTCTATCAGTCTCTTGATCATGTTAAGTGCCTCCGGGCACTGTAAAGCATATATTCAAAATATAATAGTTTCACTAATTACATTTCATTTTTCACTTCTTCCAAACAATCTTACTTCCGGAAGTATGATGTAGATGCAAATAAGGCTTAAACTGAAAATGAACAATAATCGATTTCTAACAAGAACGAAAACACGAGAGACTATTTATGGAGGCTGTTACAATCAGATAAGCACCTGGAAATGTTCCGAGATGGACACCAAGAAATCCAGATAGTAAATCACAAAGAAATAGAGTTGTAGAGCATCAAAATAATCCATTTAAAGTGAGATTCAAGAAGAATTAGTCCTCCAGCCAAATCAACGTACCTTCATTTGTATAATGTGAGACATCTTTGCCCCGGAGGAAGCAGGCCTGTTTGTGTTTAGAACGCTGCGTTCTGCAGAATATTCAACGGCAACAGTTGCAGCACCCGTCACATTTCCTAATGCTCTATTCAAACTCAGAGGCTTTGGTATAACACCGTCATTTTGGCCACCTTCACGGTAAAGTAACCGCTTTCCAGATTGTTGATAGTCCCTGCGAGAGTCATGTTGGACAGGCATTTGGCTTTCCCCTATGTCGCAAGACTGACAGAAACAGAAGAAGCTATATTAGAAAACTTATAACATTCAATTCAATGACAGGGTTTAATGTCCGAATGTGGATCATCACCAACATTCACATTCAAATCTGGTTGCCAGCCTGTAATCTTTACAGCATTTGCTCTCCTCCTGCTAAACACTTCCCTTCTCTGTCCAACCAACATATCCTCCATATTCCCATTCAAACCAGGTAGCTTGCCCGTAAAGTTTCCAACATTCTTTAGCCTTTTCCTGCCACACATGTGCGCTTCCCTCCCTTCTGCAGACAGCAGATCATCCATAGTGTCGTGCAAAGATAAGTTACTTGATAAGGAGGAGGAGCCAGAATCTCCAATATAAAAGGGGGTATCGAAGATTGGCCCGTTTGTTTCTCTAGGTACATTGAGGTCAATTTGTTCTGCTCCTGCAGGGGCTTCAAGTAGGCTCTGCAATGTAGCAAAGGTATCCCGAAGGGATTGCAAATCTCTATCCATCTCAGTCAGTAAGAACTAGTTGGTAATGTGCCCCCGAGACTGAAACAGCAAGAAAGTAAAACTATACACAACTTCATGCAAGAGATTCAAAAAGTGGGTTCAGTTATCGACTTAGACAAACCACGCGTAAGCGTGAGGTAAAATCAAGCAATAAAAGCTCCTAGATTCACAGGGATATAGAATAGCACGTAAGTTACAATACATAACTCGTAAGAGAGAAAAGTAGTACCCAAAAACAAATTTCGGGATTCCCTTTCAAGATTTTCGAGGAAGTAGGGGCGGAACTCTAGCTACAAACTCGTTTTCATAATCAATTTTCTAAATATGATTTACCAAGAAAGAACTCACCCATCAAATTACTCTTTAAATGCCGGAATCTGGCTGTCAAACCTGTCGGCCTCCTGCCCTAGCAGGTGAGTCGAAACTCAAAAAGGCATTGCATATCATATAAGTTAATCTAATCATTCAGACACCATAATCGAATGACAAGCTTAATGAAAAATCTAATGTGTTCATTTTGTAATTAATATCATACCGATCAGGTAGATAAAAACTCGTAAATTTCTTTACTCACCTCAAATGACTTGAGAATTCGACCTCCTCATCAATTGAAATTCAATAGGAGTTGCAGATCCATTCTCAATTTGTGTCCAGGACTTAAAAATCTATTGTGATGACTGCTCAAAGCTCTCAATATGCTTCAGTTCAACCTAAACACACTATATTCCCCCCTCTACAAGATGCCCTATGTACTCTGCCTAATCCAGATTGAAGCTTAGCTTGCATTCACCTTTTCAACGAGGACTCGACATCTACTAACGCACACGACATCTTGCAGATTCTTTCCATGCTTTATTTGGTTACGACGTTATTATTTGTCCAGGTAAACAAATTAAATGTCGTTTAGCCAACGTGACAGACTATCCCAATCGTATGCGCAGCTTAAACGGGGTACAAAATGTTTTCCCGTCAAGAGAAACAATGTAATAAAGACGGTGACTATATCCAACACGAACGGATAATTGTTCAGAAAAAAGAAGAGGGGCATCGGGTGGAGACACATTTCAGTAGTTTGTTTCGCAGCATAGACTATAAAACTGATCATGTCATGCTATGAACGGAGGTAAAGCACTCGAAAGAAGGCTCAAGAAAGAGGCTGAGAAAGCAGACCTGGCATCCCTACGAGTATGCAGCCGGAGCAACAGCCGCAGAAAGAGCTGAGAAAGCGGGCCTGGCATCCCTACAAGTATGCAACCGGAGCAACAGCCGTAGTGATGCGATCACGCGAAACCCTGCAGTTGCAGTTGCAATCTGCAAGGGTTTAACCTTCACGTCCTATAAACTCATTTGAATCGAATGCCGACCAAAGCTTTGCTTCGAGGTCGACTCGATCTCACAATTAGGTGTACTTGTTGTTCTGCTCTGTTCCAAGTTTTTTTTTTTTCTCTTCAACAATTGTGAACTTTAAAAGGGAATGAAATGCACTAAATAATCAAAACGAAATTAAACTCTTATATAAAAACAAAAATGTCTACAACGTTTCACCGGTTCAGAACTAGTACATAGAAGGACAACTCTAACCAGCAACCGGGTAAAATAAAAGGGAAGAACACCGTCACGTTTACATTTCTAAAACTTATAATTAGATCATTCTTCCTCCTCAAGAAAGGCAGATCATGGATAGGATGCTGGACAATTTCTAGGCATCACCAGCTTTCGACTTCTTTGGCATACGATAGCCTCCAACCACGCAAGCATGGTCGCGCTCAAAAGGTTCAAGTGTGACTTGTTCTGCAGGCTTAAACTGCTCTGCCTGAAGCTTCTTGACCTCTGATTGGAACACTGCTTCCGCAGGTGACGTTGAATCAATGCAATTGGCCTGAAAAACAGATTTTAGTTACCAAACCATGAGCGGGCCAAAACGAAAATTTCCAACCATCTAATTTACGCCGCAAGCAAAAGGGACCTCGTGTCTGATAAGGTCTACCCTAAATACAAACCTTGATTGAGATAACAAAGTGGCCTCCAGCTTTCAGAAAATATGATGCATTCAATGCAACAATCCTAGCCTGCAGAGATAATTTGACAGAGTGAACATGATTCAGAAGCAATTAACATTTGAAAGGCTAATTATGGCCATGCCTTCAAGGACTTCGGCCAAATACACCAACACCAACACAGTCGGAAACACTGGTGGTAAGGCTACCAGCAACACCAGAGAATGAAAGAGTAGAGGAGAAAAGGGGAGAGGTGAGGTGAAATCATTAGGAAAAAAACTGAACTACAAAAATCAAATATGTAGGAGCATCAGAAACTCGGTCTTTGCATCACCCATAATTGTCTTGAAGGGGAATCCGAGTTGTTCGTCACATGCTCAATATATTGCAGGAAGGAAAAAAAACTTTTAGAAATACAATTATGAAAAATGACACTACAAATAAAATTAGAAGAAGAAAAAAAAACCAAATTATGACATCTGAAAGTTTTATTGCACAAAAAATATCCAGTATAGAGAACCAGAATCAGAACGAGTACAACAAAAGACATTAGAACTTGAAAGAACGAATAAACATAAACAAATACTAACAGAATTTACGGAACAAGAGAAAATAACTAGTTTGATTTCAATACAGAACGATGTAAGCATCAGAAACTCGAGTTCACATCATTCATGCTGTCGTGAAGGGGAATCCGAGTATATCTCATCATATGCGAAAGAATATAAAAAAATGACACAAAGTGGTTATGATTTTCAAATAACACAAATTCAAACTCAGGTAATCACTTTGAAAATCCTTGATATTTCATAACCCATAAGAAAAAGACTATTGGCAAAAAGAGATTCTTTTACTAGCAAAGACATGAAGGGCAAGAAACAAACCTGATCAGGTTGTGCAACATCAGAGAATATCACATCAACCATGCCAACAAGCATACGGTATTTAGCTGGATGTCTGGCATCTTCAATAATGGGTATGACATTTGTGCGCTTCTTCGCCATATTTACCAAGTCTCTGCCACTTCTATGAGAGAACTCAACTGCATAGACAACTCCAGTCTACAAAAACAATACGCAGTTTAGTTCTAAGAACCTAGGCTCGGAGGGAAAAAAAAGAGCTTGAAGAACCAATCTCAGAAAGAAAACTTACAGGGCCAACAATGTCAGACACATGAGAGACTGTTGTACCAGAAGCAGCCCCGAGGTAGAGAACTTTAGCACCAGGTTTCTACATTAAACACACAGAAACAAAGAGAGATAAATAATCAAAGATGGACAATAAAGATCAAACAAAAAGCAAGAAAACATGAAATCAAGACTTACAATCCATATATTATCAACGCCACCGAGAATGGCTGCAGCCAACTTGGAACGGAAAGGGTTCCAAATTCTATATTCAACCTTTGTTCCATCCTCATTCTGAAAGAAGAAAAACACATTCAGAAGGTGACTATTGACTATATTCACAAACCACAATAACAAGAAATACAATAAAAATCACAAGCAATTAGTCTAGATACTTAATTAAACGGATACTTTTGCAGGTACAAACGCTTAAATCCTTGATTATACGGATACAGAGCAGATATTATAATAAGTTCAGCAAATGGACGAAACACACCTGAACAGAAATCCTCTTCTCATTGTAGACAGCTTCACCGGGAACAAGATTCTTAGTAACAAGAGCATCTTCCTTACCCTTACCAATGAAAACACCTTCATGTCTGTGAGGCTCAACCACAACTTTGTTACCACCCTTCATTCCACCTCTCCCGCCACGTCCTCTTCCACGACCGCCTCCGCGATCACTACGCCCACCACGGGGCTTAAAGCCACTACCACCTCTGTCAAAGCCTCTACCCCCACCACCACCGGACCTACCTCCACTTCTTCCACCTCTGTCACCTCTGCCACCCCTGAATCCACCACTACCGCCACGACCTGCACAAAACACAACAACTTCTAAGGACTCCTTCCAAATCTAACAAAAATCTTAAACACAAAAAGTAAAACAACATAGAAAGTACCCATCAAATCGACGCAGAACAGTAAAGCACTGAAATTTCAAATTCTTTTTTCGAAATCAAATTAACCAAAACACAAATTACATTAACTTCTGCTAAAATATCTAAACAACCTTAAACACAAAGTAAAAACAACACAGAAACTGCGCATAAAAACGAAGGTAAATGGTAAAGAACTAAACTTTCATGCGATTTTGTCCCCAAAAAATAAACCCAAGAACAAAAATCGACAATGTTTTCAGCAGAAAATGAAGAACAAAAATCAGAACATCCAGATATCCGAAAACCCAAATAAAAATGCATACTTTCATACAAGTTATAAAGAAACAAACGATAAATATTAAGAGGGGTAAAGCTCTTTTTCTCCATTACCTCGAGGAGGAGCCATCGCTGCGAGTGTACAGAGAGCTGAGGGAAGGAACCTGGTTGCTAGGGTTTATCAAAAAAAGAGAGAAGAGGCGCGGTGAGTTTCCGTGAGAGCCTGAAGGCTCTTATATAATGTCTGCGTTTTAGGGTTTAGGGTTTTGGCGTTGGAAATTACCGTCCCTACTGTGCGGTAACTGCGGTAATTATTAAATGGCCCAAGCAATTTTTCGATATTAACTTTTGTTCGGCCCACGAATGGACTTGACTGTAAGCTTTTTCGTTCTGATGGGCCGAATACTGGTTTGGGCTGGGCAAAGATGGGGCCCAATTAAATGTAACATCCGGAAGGCTATCTGAGTCAATGTGAAGTCTTGAAGCATCTGGAAAATTCTCGACAAAACACATCGTATCCACCAAGTGCCATCTCTCAACTTTGAAAAGGGATTCTTTCCAGATCTTTTCAACTAAAATTTATGAATCAAATAATTTGAGCTTTTAAAATTTGATTCAACAGTTAAAACAAGGAGTTCTTTTAAAAGTTATAATACCTTTACTTGTTGGATCAAATTTCAAATGTCTGGATCACTTAATCTGCAAACTTTGATGAAAGAGATCCGAAGATGATATATTTCCCTCAACTTTGCCTCTGCTTAGTAAAAGTTTTATGATGCTACAGAGCATCTTATATTTCAAGTTTTTTTGTTAATTATTAAATCTTCTATTTTGTATATTTTAATTAAAAAATTAATAATTAAAGAGTATTATATATTCGGAGTACCATATGAAATCCCAACTACTAAATGGATGTTTCAAGCCAATAACGTACGAACGTATATTTAATTTTGTTACATGACTATTTGGTATCGGTTTCTATTACGGAATTGGATCCTCTCCGAGATAATGCCTCAAGATCCTACTGACAGGACAACATGGACCGTTGGATTTTGATCCAACGGCTATAAACAGGTGGTCCCTCTAAAGTTATAATAATTGTAGATGTTGAATCAAAATCTAACGATACATGATGTCTGGTCAGTAGGATCCCGAGGCGTGGCCTCGGAAAGGATCCAATTCTTTCTATTACGATCACGGTCAAATCTAGTGGTATTAAATTCTTCCCCGGATAAATACTTAAACCTGCCCTCATTTTTTCGTTTACTAATATACCCTCCCACTATAAACGGTAATAACAATTCACAAGGGCAGAATGGTACTTTCGCATCTGAAATATTCTCCCCTTGACGGCCTATAAATACAACCGTCCATTCCGATACGCAACCCGCAAAACATTCCGAAAAAACTCTTATATCCGATCAATGGCGTCCGGTCACGAAGTCCAACTGAAGCTCACCTCCGCCAGCGACCTCAAGAACGTCAACTGGCGAAACGGCGCCTTGAAGCCCTACGCCGTCGTTTGGGTGGACCCCAATAACAAAAGCTCCACTCGCGTCGATGAGGAGGGCGACACGTCACCCTACTGGGACGAGACCCTCACCATCCACTTACCGGGCCCCGTTGATGGCGACACCACTCTCCACATCGACATCGTGCATGCCGGATCCGACCCGGATACCAAGCCCTTGATTGGGTCGGCCCGGCTCAAGCTCCGGGATGTCATCGATGACGGGGGCTTCGACGAGCCCGCCAGCCGCACACTCCAGCTCAAGCGACCATCCGGTAGGCCCCAGGGGAAGGTTGACGTTAAGGTTACGATCAGGGAGCCGCGCTATCGTGCGCCGGAACCGTACAACGCTCCTCCTTATGGTGTCCCGCCGCCAGCTGGCTCTCGGGACTATACCGCTCCGCCAACGGCTTATGGGGCACCGTACGGCGTACCTGCACCTCCGCCGCCGCAAAATCCTTACTACGCGGCTCCTCCGCCTTCTGGGTACCCGTATAACCAATACAGTGCTGCTCCCGCGCCGCCGTACGGTCAGCCAGCTCCCTACGGTCAGATGGGACAAGGGAGTTACGGACGGCCGGGGCAGGGCTACGGACAGGGGGCGTACGGACAGGGGGCGTACGGACAGGAGGAGAAGAAGAGCAAGTTTGGGGGGATGGGGACGGGACTGGCGGTAGGCGCGGTGGCTGGGGCGGTGGGTGGGGTGGCATTGGCGGAGGGGTTTGATTACGTGGAGGACAAAATTGCGGATGACGTGGCTGAGAAAGTGGAGGATGATGTGTACGACGGCGACGACGGTGATGACTTCTAGGTTGTTTTGTTGTTTTCCGATGTTTCGAGCGTCTTTTAGACTTGATAGTTGAGGCGTGGCTTGCATGCAGGGCCATGCTTTTTAATTAATTGCATGTTTTTTTTTTTTTTTTTGGTTGCATCGAGAAAAATGGAATGGAAATAATACGTGGTTTAAATTGAAATTATCTAAATCGAATGAGGCATAAAGGCTGTCCAAGTCGAAAATGCATACGTTATCGACAAAATGTGCGTGACCAGGTAAGCCGAGTGCGTCAGGATAATTGTGCCTTTTTTTAACATGCGTGTGAGAAACGTGTGATTGGATCACAGAATAAGTCGGAGCATCAGGATCGTATGGGTGCGTTGTGCATATATGCAGCACAACCAAAAAGAGACGAATCAAATCAATAGGTTAGTCCATCATTAACTATTTTGGCAAAAGAGGGATTTTTAGTGCACCGAGAATATTAATCGATATATCAAATGTAATAATGCAATTATTTGGGAAAAAAAATTTCAATCAATTTGTATCATGATATTTGGTGTAACGAATTGCGTTCCCAACTTTTTAAAAAAAAAGGCCGATGTAACGTCTGATTGGGTTCTAATGGAGCTGGACTCGTTTCGAATGTCGATGAATTCAAGTTTTTTTACTTTGTTGTTACGAATGTAAAAGTTATTAATCACATCGCTGATACACTTTTTAGTATATGTTACAGTTTATTTAGAGTTGGCTTGTACCAGAGAACAAGATATTTTTTCTTGTCACAATAGAGAAATACCCGACGCGGACTCAACACGCTAAAATAGGGCATCATATTGGCATCTAGGCATACATAGGGCGATGGATGCAGGTATGGAATATTCCTTTTTTTTTTTTCCTCTTTTTATACAATATGGAATTTTACTTCTTTTTCTTTTTTTTTAACAACGAAATTTTCCTTTTTAAAACAAAAATAATATATCCGAATAATTTATTTAGTTTGGTTTTTCGCCAAAACCAAAAATCAAATTGAAAATATTATTATTCGGTTTGGTTCAGTTCGCAATTTGTACTTCAATAGGTTTGATTTTTTTGGTTCGGTTCATTTATTTTTTCAAAAATTTCTTTTTCTTTTTAGCTTAGAAATTGAAGAGAAAATGAAGAAAAAAAATATAGGGAATAAGGCTTTCAACATATTTGGGCTTTAAGTTAGGTTTCCTTAACCTTGAATTGAAATGAGGCTCATAGTTGAATTGGAATCTAGGTTGGAAATGAACCCTCTACATAAATAAATACATAAAATATTAATTTATATTCATTCAGTTCAGATTGATTCATTTATGTTCCATTTTGAACCACCAAAATTGAAATCGGACCAATAGTTTTCGTTTAGGTTCCTTTATTTCCCGTTCGATTTTTTTGGTTTCAATTCGATATCCAATCCCTTTTTTTCGGTTTTCAGTTTTCCGAGTCCACCAGTAGTCTCAAGTATGTATTTTTGTCTCAATTGATAGAAGAAAAACAAAAAAAATTACGTACATGCCAAATAATTTGAGTGAAGATTGGAAGGAGGACACTAATTGTTGTAAGAGCAAGAATTAGAATAAAATTGTACACAATTTATTATTGTTGCTAAGCTTCCAAACAATTCTTATGAGCCTTCGCCCGGATTGAAAGTCTACACACCCTTATCACCTCGCCTATGTTTATTACAAGCAATAACCAAAACGAAAATTGTGTTGGGCTATACAAAATCCCTCTCCTTTCTCACTTCCCTTTCCTTCGTGTAATTTGCTAGCGTTGTTTGCAGCATTTCGTACAAGCAAATATCGGGGAGGTATATTCGAAAATATGACTCTGAGTGCACAAATAAACATTCTTAATCACTTAAGTCACAAGCTTATTACATCATTCAGATCCACATTTTAAAGAAGTAAAACGGGGAAAATAATAAGTACATGCATCCATGTACTGGTAATCTTTCGGGAATTGTTATTAGCACATCAAACACAAATAATTAATCATTTCGAAGTTCCTATAACAATTTTGGTTCACTATTTTGATTGAGAATCTAGGCCTATGGCATCAACTACTTCAATGGGAATGGATGTAACAGAAGAATACGTTAATGTCTTCCGCACCGAATCCTACCTCCACTTTTGGACACGTGTCGTCGCGTTTTCCAATGATGAATCCACCAAGTCAACGTGCAAGCCGATGGAGTCGACTACGGCAGCTCGGCTCTCACCCTATCGGCTCTTCGCGGAGCATCTATTGGATCCGGATCAACCCATGATTACTCGGATCTTACATTGCTCCTCGATCACCCAATCAACCTCTTACTTTTAGTGATGTGATATCCACAAATCCTATTTTACTTCTCACACATCTTTTTAATTCTTAACCGTCGAATCGGATGAATTGAAAAAATCAATAGATAAAAATTATCAAAGCGAATAAGAAGTAAAATATGATGTATAGATAGCACACTCCTACTTTTATGGTGACAAGACTCAAGCCAAGCTCCAACTCGAAAAAACTTCGAGTCGGCTCAACCATTTTCGTTGAGTTAAGCATAATAGTCGTCATGCTATTGTGAAATTTTATGTACCCGAGCATATTTTCCACACAATGAAAAGTATATTCTTACTTGGGTGTCATGTAGTCACTTTCAAGTTTGAAGACTATTGGAAGCCAATAAATACAGGCATCAAAATATAGTCCGTGTGGAGTAGAGAGATTCCGTCATATATTTGGGAGTGTAACCCATACTTTCGTTGGCTTCCATCACATAACGTGTAATTACGCAATGAAAGATATATCCTCCGATTAAACTTAAAATTTTACCATGTGAGTGTGTCAGTGGCTTCGCAGTGGATCTCGAGTCATAAAAAATATTGGTTCTAACATGACCTTTTTTTCATTAAGTATGGTACGTTTACGGTCTGAGCAATGTTAAGAGGATTCTCTCAAAAGTGGCTCTCCGTAGACTCTCTGTCACCTCATGTTTTAGTACAATATTTTATTATATTGGTACGAGAATTGACGTTAAAGAGTAAGATATTAGAGAGTCATAAAGTCTTACTTTCAGATCCCTGTCGCATTTCCCGTATGGTCCTCTTGAAACATGATTACCAGGGCTGAACTGGCGGTCATTGAATGCCCCAACCAACCCCAGTATTTCCAGCACATGTCTTCGTCGACCTGAATTCCGAGTGGGAAGTGAACCACTTGCATAAGTGGAGATCATTATCTTATTGCAGTAATTTTCCAGAAAAAGAAAAATATAAATCATCTTACTAAATTTCATTGGGATTTGGGATTACTTCTGAAAAATGTATTAATCTAATTAATTATAATCCACAGTGTGGTAATATTATTGGGTCATTCATATGATTTCTTTGAATTCTCTAAAAATTACGTAATGAAAGAGATAAATTTAACAAAAGTGTAATCCGATCTCAGGTAAGTTTCCATTTGCTTACCATAGAAACTTGCATGACGTTGCCGCACTAGGTATATGTTCACTGCATGCCTATCTCACTCCTTACTTTCATTATACAAGAAGTAAAACTCCGTGCGAGGTATGTTCTAAAAAAATTCACTATCCACCCCAACGTAGTTAATAACTTGGTTAATTTGTACAATTCATTAATACTTAATCACACAACTACAAAAAATAGGGTTCACTAATTAGGGCTCTAATGAAGGTGTTCAAATTAATAGTCACACTTGTTCTTGTTGGATCTCAACAATCCCCAACAATACTTGTTTTTGCGTATAGGTTGGTCTAAGGTAGTAATAAAGAGCCGAAAAGGGTACACGAGGAGCCATTTTTCATAAATATTTTTAGAGAAATGGTAACGAGACTTTTTTAAAAATGAGACTCCTTAGAGCAACTCCATCGGAGGCTATAGCCTGGTGGACAGGCAACCCAAAAAACCTAATAGCCTCCCTCCCTTGCTCCAGTCCATGTGGGTGATTGGATTCGGGCGAGGCCCAGTGGACAGTCCATGCGGGAATCCACAGGCCGAGAGCCTAAGGGCCAGATAATGCAAGGATAACATCATGATGATGTCAACCACGTTATAAAATTAATAAAAAATGTAAAAAATTGGCGAAATCAGCTTTAACAATCATAAAAGACAGCAACAAAATTTTCCAAGGAACCAAATCTGACGTGGCATGATATGAAATAGTATCCCAACCAGTCGTCTCTAACCATTTGCAGAGTCCCCACAGTCCTCGACTCGGGATACTCCGATGTGGACATTATTAGAGCCCTCCACATGGCCAACAACGACGTCACCGCCCCAATCAACATAATCTTCGACACGCCCAGTTTCAAATTGAAGGACCGGCTTTTTGGAAGAATCCCCAAATTTTAAGCTCCGAGGTTGTAAATTTGAAGCAAATTGGGGGTCAGAAGAGTAATTGCACTTTGGGTACCGAAGGAAATGGGAGTAGTTGTCCCAGTAATTCAGGGGACGACGTGGTTGAAGAAGTCGCGGTTGCACGGTGCGAGAGCTCGGCTGCGAGCCAGTGGTGGTTTGTGGGCAGCGGTGAAGTTTCAGGTTTATCAACGTGTAAAGTTCGGAGGCTTAGGCCTGGAGACGAAGTGGATTTTACTTTTCCAACAAAGAGCAGTTCGACATCTCCGTCACTCGGCAAGGCTTTTGGGAAGGGACGGCGGGCAGCTGCTTGTTCGGAGATTGTGAGGTTTTCAAACGAAGGCGGGCAACTGCTTGTTCGGAGATTGTGAGGTTTTCAAACGAACACATTCATTATTTATTTATATTTTTTGCTGAAATTGTAGAAGTTATTTATATTTGTAAAATATAAAATAAAATTATAAAAAGAAAATAATATAATAAAATAATAAAATAATCGTTCAATTTGATATATTACGGTGGAGATTAAAATTTTAAAAAATATAAAATTACCACATAAACCTTTGAATTTAAATTTTATATTTAAAATTTGACATTTACTTTTAAGATAGTCTTAATCACAAATCTCTAACTACCGTGAGTTCCATAATTGCACCCCAACTACACCAAGCAACTAGTTTATAAGTATCGATCTCCTAAATCCCATTTATCCACCCACACACACTTCTATCTTCAAACCCTCCGCGTCCTCCTCCTCCCTTGTTAGATTCTGCTCCTCCCCATCACCACCATCAATGGCGGAGATTTCTAAGGTGAAAGTCACCGGAAAAACCCATGTGAAGCCCAACAAGAAGATAGGCAACCAACAATGTCAGCTGGTCACATTTGACCTACCCTACCTGGCATTTTACTACAACCAAAAGCTCCTTTTTTACAAGGGGGGTGAGTTCGAGGAAATGGTGAAGAAACTGAAGGAGGGTTTGGAGGTGGTTCTGGTGGAGTTTTACCAGCTAGCCGGGAAGCTCGGGAAGGACGAGGAGGGAGTGTTTAGGGTTGAGTATGGTGATGAGATGGAGGGTGTGGAGGTGGCCGAGGCGGCGGCGGAGGAGATCAGCATAGCTGATCTGGCAGTTGAGGAAGGCACCAGCGCTTTGAAGGACTTCATCCCCTACAACGGGGTCTTGAACTTGGAGGGCGTTCACAGGCCTTTGCTAGCAGTCCAGGTAATTAATCAATGCTAAGTAAGCTACGTAATCTTGCTTAAATGTGGTCAGCGGTCCAAATATCTTGTTAAATAATGCATTACTGTTGTTGTTAATCTCAGTATCTAATTAATCTTTAGGGAAAAAAAATCCAACAACTTGGCTTGATGAAGTTATTAAAGAGGGGACCCAATAAATACTTTGTGATGTCAATTTAGAGAGATTTTTCGCCTAGAATATATGGTAGGGCATCACAAGTTATTAAACAATTGAATAAATATTTGAAAAAAAAAAAATTCTCCAACTATATAATAACATGTAATGTTTTGTACTATATACCGGACAAACTGAAAAATCAATCAATTTGAAAGTGGGGTGGGTGGAGTTGAAGGGTTTTTTCTTGAAAAAATACCATAGTAATTTGAAACTTTTAATTACATGCTATTTTATGTGACATGAAATGTATTTATTATGGTTGTTGGCCTCTATTTAATTTCTGATTTCTTTGGGGACCTAAATAAATGCTTTCTCATCCAAATGGCTAGTGTTTCACGCCACCGTTAGGTTTAGAATGCGATGTTTTAAGGTTGGTTTAGAAGTTATTTTTGCAAGAAGTATTTAAAAGTGCTTTTTTTTTAAAAAAAAGAAAAACGCTTCATTTACTATTTACCATGATTAATCTTTTCTATCATTGATTTGGCAGTTAACCAAGCTGAAAGATGGACTGGCAATGGGGTGCGCCTTCAACCATGCAATACTAGACGGGACGTCCACGTGGCACTTCATGAGCTCATGGGCCGAGATCTGCAATGGATCCAAATCCATTTCGACCCAACCATTCCTGGACCGGACCCAGGCCCGAAACACGCGCGTGAAGCTCGATCTCTCCCCGCCGGCATCAAACGGCAAGGTCCCCGCCAACGGTAAAACGGAGCCCAACCTGAGAGAGAGAGTCTTCAAATTCTCTGAAGCAGCGATCGACAAGATCAAGTCAACGGTCAACGCAAACCCGCCATCCGACGGCTCAAAACCGTTCTCCACATTCCAGTCCCTCTCCGTCCACATCTGGCGCCACGTCACCCAAGCCCGCCAACTAAAACCCGAAGACTACACGGTGTTCACCGTCTTCGCCGACTGCCGCAAACGGGTCGACCCGCCCGTGCCCGACGCCTACTTCGGGAACCTAATCCAGGCCGTGTTCACCGTCACGGCCGCCGGACTGCTGTCGGCGAACCCGCCGGAGTTCGGCGCATCGATCATCCAGAAGGCGATCGAGGGGCACAACGCGAAAGCGATCGATCAGAGGAACACCGACTGGGAGAGCTCGCCGAAGATTTTCGAGTTCAAGGACGCGGGAGTGAACTGCGTGGCGGTGGGGAGCTCGCCGAGGTTCCAGGTCTATGAGGTGGATTTCGGGTGGGGAAAACCCGAGGGGGTGAGAAGCGGGTCGAACAACCGGTTCGACGGGATGGTGTATTTGTACCAGGGGAAGAGCGGCGGGAGGAGCATCGATGTGGAGATTAGCTTGGAGGCTCCGACGATGGAGAAGCTCGAACAGGACAAGGGCTTTCTGGTCATTGACAACTAGTTAATTAAGCTTGGGATTTGGGTTAAGATAATTTGAAGGCAGTTTAATTAGTAGTGGTAACTATAGGATTAAGATTAATTAATTGGTTCGTGTGTGGGTTTAGTTGAGGCAGGCTTTTAATAATTACTGGACTCACATTCGGTCCGATTTTTATTTAGATTTGTATGGGAGAGTGAGTTATTTGCTGGTCTGTTCACTTAATGCTCTTTTTTATTTTATTTTTCGCTTGGATATTAAATTTTAATTATAAAAAGTTTACTATTCCAATTCTAATTTAAATCTAATGTCACATTCTCTTTAAGAGGAGGATCCCATTTTACCCAAAAAATAAGTGAAAATAAGAATTATGTGGAGAGCCGTCCGATCTCTTGTGATAATATCGTGGGTTTTGTGACTGAACATGTCATATTACTTTATTTTATTTTTTCATATCTTTTATTTTATTTTTAACGGGATAAAGAACTCGTTGTCTCACGAGGAGACGCATATCAATTGAACGCCGATATTTCAAATTCAGATATGGTCTCCTCTGTCTTATCGTTCTACATGTTACACTTTTTGTTGCTTTCGTGAAAGGGGTTGATTGAAACTCTTAGTGGGTTTTCGCCGACGAGATTTTTCTGTTCACCAAAGAAGAGGATCTTTCAAATGTGTTTTGGGCATTCAAATCGGGGTAATGAGTTTGTTAAGTCCCCTGGCCGCAAGATCTCACTAAAAGCGATCGGACGGCTTCCGCATCGTCCCATCTTTTATCAATTTGTATACTATTTTCTTCTCTCTCTCTCTCACAAAAAGTGCCATAATTCAACTAAATCATTAGTAAAGAATTTTGGAACCAATCATTAACAAAGATGTAATTAAATTCTGAAAAAAAATACTTAAAATGTTTTATCGAAGAAGCACATAACCGGTGCTTCTTGTAGAAAACAATTTAAGTGCTTTTGAAACCCAAAAATATTTTCTCTAAAAACACTTTCAGTTATTTTAAAAGTACATTCAAACGAGCTCATAATCGGTAGGCAAAATGAAAGATAAAATGGTTGAAATAACTAATCACTTTACTAAGAAAAAACAAATTATAGTTTAGTTCTGTAAGTAGTTTAAAATTACACTTGTTTAGTTTCAGACTCAAACCAAATCGGTTCAATTTGTTTATGTCAAAATTAATTGTTCCCATACAAACTACTGTTTTTTGGTGGCTTAAATTAAATAGGAAAAGGTAAAAAAAAATAATTATAACTTCTACAATACATTATATTTAATTTCTTCCTTTCTGCATAGCAGTAAATCTAGTGAATTATTACTGATCAAATATAGTGAATTGTTAGGATGCACCTAAGTTTTATATTTATCTGCCAATTAACAAACGAATTTTCAAGGCTAGTTTGGTATTACTGAAATTATTTTAAAAGTTGAGATTAAAATTGTGTTTGACAAATGAAACAAAAGTGTTTTTTTGTCAAAATTAGAAATCAAAAGCAGCTCTACCTTGCTTATGAAAACAACATATTTTTTTTTTACAGCACAACAACTCCAAACTAGTCATCAGTTTATCCTTTCAGTTTTTTTATCCAAAATACAGTTGAGCATATCAAAATATAAATAATTAAAATTTTATTTAAATATCCAACCGCTTATATCTTTGACAGCCAACAGGATCCTCTTCGGATCCATTTGGTGAGAATTATGAGAATCTGTAAATCGTATTTATTTA
This sequence comes from Pyrus x bretschneideri, assembly GCF_019419815.1. NCBI lineage: Eukaryota > Viridiplantae > Streptophyta > Magnoliopsida > Rosales > Rosaceae > Pyrus > Pyrus x bretschneideri. The sequence goes on along the minus strand of NW_025999795.1, from coordinate 713,097 downwards.
TTGTACATCATATAGTCAATTTTTATCGGGTACTGATTGTGTTTAATTTTAAATAAAAATATTTAAAATAATTTCTGATCATATGATACACGAACTATCTCTGAATTCTCAGGATTCGGATTCCTTTGACAGTAGGCGACTGGTTGGGTTAGAGCAGCGCTCGAACCGGAGTTTAGGGCGCTTTACGGAAAAATACTCTCTCCCTCCCTCTGCTTTCTCTCTCTCTTCCCATCGCCCACTCTCACTTCACCCACCCGCCAACATATTATTGTCTTCCTCCCTCCAAAGTTTGAGGGCGTCGCAGTAATATATTCATACGTCCAAGGGGACTAACGAATTTGCGGCCGGCGTCGAGGTTTAACGGACGGCGGATTCTTTCTCGGGTAAGTCCGATTCAGATTCTACGAAATTTGAGATTCGGAAACCCTAGTTTCTACTGTATTTGATGTTTGGTGATTTGTGTGATTGGATTACAATGTGAGCGTCAAACCCCTGAGAATTTAGGGTTTTAGGTGGACGAACTTCCAGTTTTATTTTGATTGTGTTGTTGGGATTGTGCTAAACACTTGGAATTATAAGCTATTGACTTGTGTTTTTGGTTCTTAGAGTGTGTTTTGATGGATTCTCCTCAACGTAGTCGGAGTCATGTGAAACGAGAGGTGGAGGATAGCTCAGATTTGAGGCGTGATAGGGCTGGAGACGATGAAGAGTGGGAGGGCAGTGATAAGAGGAAGCACAGGTCAAGCCGATCAAGAAAGTCCGGTAATGGAGAAGACACGGGAGGAATGGAGAGCAGTGGAAGAAGGAGAAGTTATGGGGACAGAAGTGAGAGCCGAAAGAGATCAGGTGGCTCTAGCATTGCAGATAGTGATGAAGACGATTATGACTCAAGAAAAGAGTTGCGTTCTAAGCAGATGAAGAAAAAACAAGAAGAGAGCAGTTTGGAAAAGTTGAGCAGTTGGTATCAGGACGGGGAATTAGAGAACAGGCAAGATGGCGGAGATAAGTTGGGAGGTAGAGAGTCAGTTCGAGCTGAAGAAAGTGAGAGAAGGAAAATGAGCTCAAAGCTTACACAGCATGAGGATTCTCAGAGTAAAAGTAAGAGTAAAGAGGAAAGACCCCATGACGGAGAGCTTGAAAAGACACTTGGTAGAGATTCCAGGCATTCGGAGAGTAAGGAGAGCAGCCGCGAGAGGACACATGGTTCTTCTGAACAGGTGAAGACCTCGAGAAGAAGATGGGATGATTCAGAAGGTGGGAGAAAGGCAGAAGAAAGTCATTATGAAAAATCCGATTCAAGAAGCAGTAAGCCTTCTGATCCTAAGTATGAGAGTTCTAAAGAGAAGAGTGTCTCTGCGAGAAATGAACCCAGCGAGAGTAGAATCCGGGGTGTGGATTCAAACAGTGATAGGGCTACCAAATCTAACAGGGAAGAGAGAAAACCTGATGTGGAAAAGAGTAAGAGCAAAACCAGGCCAGAAACACTGGAAGAAGACAACAGGGATAGTCCTGTCACTCGTGAAGATAGATCAGGCAGGGAGAAAACTGAAAAGCATAGACAGCAGAGAACTCCAACTGGTCGGGATGTTGCTGAAAGCAAGGAGCGGTCTTTGAATGCAGATGAAGCAAATGCGGGGACGAAAGACAAGGGTCCTAGAGAAGGAGGAAGTACCACCAGGACGAGGACACCTGAGCGGAGTGGGAGGCGTTATCAGGATTCAGAATACTGTGAGATGGATTATGACAGGAGTTTTAATCTCAAGCGGAAGGAACTGGATAAAGATGGTTATAGAGATGATCGATCAAAAGGGAGAGATGAAAGCTGGACTGACAAGAGTAGGGACCGAGAAGGTTCCAAAGAGAACTGGAAAAGAAGGCAACCCAGTAGTAGTGAAAAAGACTCCAAAAATGGGGACATGAATTATGATCATGGTAGAGAGTGGGAGCTGCCACGGCATGGTCGTGAGAGGACTGACAATGAAAGGCCTCACAGTCGGTCTGGTAATAGGAAAGATGGAAGCCGTGGTGAAGCTGTGAAGACCTCATCAAATTTTGGAATTTCAAATGAAAATTACGATGTGATTGAGATCCAAACTAAGCCTATAGATTACGGAAGAGGAGACTCAGCATCCAACTTTGCTAGGAGGACCGAAGCTGGTCAGCAATCTGATGGGAGATCAGCGCCAAGTGATGAAGAGTGGGCATATCTGCAGGATGACAGGACAAGGAGGAGTGATATGTATGGATCTGGACCACCTAGAGAAGATTCAAAGGAAAGATATTCAGATGATATTAACTCCCTGCGAGATCAGAATTCATGGAGGGAGGACTCTGATGCCTATGGAGGCAAAGGTCGAGGACAGAAAGGTTCTATGCCTGGGCGTGGTGCTGGTGGCCAAAGTTCTGGTGGTGGCTTACAGCCTCCATATGGAAATGCAGAGCCAAGTTCCTTCAATAGAAATGCTTCACAAGGGATGAAAGGGGGTAGAGTAGGTAGAGGAGGAAGGGGTAGGCTTACTGGAAGAGATAGCCAACCGGTAGGAATCCCACTTCCAATAATGGGATCGCCGTTTGGCCCTCTTGGAATGCCACCACCTGGACCCTTGCAGCCACTTACACCTAGCATGTCACCTGCTCCAGGTCCACCAATGTCCCCTGGCGTCTTCATTCCACCATTTTCTCCTCCTGTGTGGCCTGGGGCTCGGGGAGTTGACATGAATATGTTAGGTGTCCCACCTGGTCTCTCCTCGGTCCCTCCTGGATTATCAGGCCCAAGATTTCCTCCTAATATGAGTACTCCGACAAACCCTGCCATGTTTTTTAACCAATCTGGCCATGGAAGAGGAGTTCCTCCAAACATATCTGGCCCTGGTTTTAATTCTGCAGGACCAATGGGACGAGGAACTCCGGCTGATAAAAATCAAGGTGGTTGGGTTCCTCATAAAAGTAGTGGACCTCCTGGTAAAGCTCCTTCCAGAGGAGAGCAGAATGATTACTCGCAAAATTTTGTCGATACTGGTATGCGACCCCAGAATTTCATCAGGGAGCTAGAGCTTACAAATGTTGTGGAGGATTACCCCAAGCTGAGGGAGCTTATACAGAAAAAGGATGAGATTGTGGCTAATTCTGCTTCACATCCCATGTATTACAAGTGCGACCTGAAAGAGTTTGAGCTATCCCCAGAGTTCTTTGGAACCAAGTTTGATGTCATTCTCGTGGATCCACCTTGGGAGGAATACGTTCATCGTGCTCCTGGTGTTGCTGACCACACAGAGTATTGGACGTTTGAAGAAATAATGAATCTTAAGATTGAGGTAGTATATCTGCAAATCACATTTTGTTTCCCTGACAAAAGACTAGAAATAGGCATCCCTACGAGCTTATGGCAAACTTGCTGCTTAATTTTAACTTCATAGTGGTAAATCATAAATCAGTTATCAACAGGTGCTTCATATGATTAAATATTAGCATTTTAATATTCTTTAAGCTGCACATACATTTATATGTATTTTACTATATTAGACACTTAGACTAATTCATATGCCATACAGGTTTAATTGTTGCCTTTATGTGCTTCCTCTTACATTTGACTCAATAGTTGAACTTTTGTCTTTTGTTCTCTCAGGCAATAGCAGACACACCTTCTTTCATTTTTCTTTGGGTGGGTGATGGCATGGGTCTTGAGCAGGGTCGTCAATGTCTAAAAAAGGTATTTAATCCAGAATTTTTTATTCGATTCTAAACACAACGTGTGGTTGCCTTTATTGCTGTAATATGATGTTGGATAATATGTTTGTGTAAACAAATTGTGATTATCTACATCTAATCAATGTGGTCCTGCAGTGGGGATTTCGTAGGTGTGAAGATATATGTTGGGTGAAGACAAACAAAACTAATGCAACTCCTGGTTTGCGCCATGATGCTCATACTTTGTTTCAGCACTCAAAGGTTGGTGTAATTTTTCTTGTGTACACCTTCATCTTATTAACTGCCCTCCCCCCTTGTTGAAAATGCTTTGTGGTACGTTAATTGCTTTTTAAATAGTTTGTTCTGTTGCCAATACAATGAAGGAACATTGCTTAATGGGAATAAAAGGCACCGTTCGTCGCAGCACTGATGGCCACATAATTCACGCCAACATTGATACAGATGTGATAATAGCCGAGGAACCCCCGTACGGTTAGTAACCACATCAAGAAAGCTGAGTTTTATTACTATCTGTGAATCATGGTTTAAAGCTGAAGAATAGTGTGGGTGTTTATCTCAATGTTTCTGTGATCAAGTCGTATGATGTGTAATGAGCTGGTGGCAATAACTTAGTCTGCTGTTGAGTTTGCTCCTTGTGTCTAAAATGAGTTAGATGTTTTATGCTGTTGGTTTATATACATGTAACGAAATATAAGCAAAATAACTTGGTATTCTTTGCAACTGTTGATCCTTTGCCTGTGAGGAATAAACTTTTCTTGCTATTTCTGTTATGTTTTAGATATTAAGCGAGTTTTTTTAAAATAGTAGTGGCATGCATAAATGGTGACACAATTATCTCTGTAGCGAAATTTTACTTTAGGTGTAAACACATAAAAAATAGTCGTACCCTCGTACAATTAAACAAAATGAGGAATGGGGGAGATATTACATTATTCTTGGTTCTTGTGATACCATCCCATTTTGCATCTAAAGCAATGAAAATGAGAACCTAGGATGCTAAACTATGCCTTCGGAATTGCAGGTTCAACCCAAAAGCCTGAGGATATGTACAGGATTATTGAGCATTTTGCCCTTGGCCGTAGAAGGCTTGAGCTCTTTGGTGAAGACCACAACATTCGGTCCGGCTGGCTGACTGTTGGTAAAGGACTGTCCTCATCGAATTTTAATGCCGAGGTAAAATAGCTTAAGCTCAAATTCTTGGTGTTTTTTTTTTTTTTGTTTGGTTTTATGTTGCAAAGTAGAAATTATTTCTTTATCAAATCATGAGTTATTCATTGGAATATGAATAACCATACATGCCCAGAAGTGGGTTTAAAGTCGGTTAATTATAACACTGCATCGATCTTGTTCCCTTGTCGACACGAAAATCTGTTTCATGATTTGTCCAGGGATATACCAAGAACTTTGCTGACAAGGACGGGAAGGTTTGGCAAGGAGGGGGTGGACGAAACCCACCTCCAGAGGCACCTCATCTTGTGGTGACAACTCCAGACATAGAGACCCTTCGGCCCAAGTCACCGATGAAAAACCAGCAGCAATTGCAGCAGCAGAATTCATCATCCATTTCTCTTACGCCCGCAAATTCCTCCAACAGAAGACCTGCCGGAAACTCACCGCAAAATCCAATTGCTCTTGGTGTAAACCAAGAAGCTTCAAGTTCTAATCCCTCAACTCCAGCTCCTTGGGGGCCTCCACCAATGGAGGGTTTTAAAGGGCGAGACGGCAACAGTATGCCGTCAGATGATAAGGTTTATGATATGTATGGATACTCAGGACAGCCAAATGGAGAGTTTCTAGATTTTGAGTCTCACAGGCACATGAATTTGTTGTAACGAAACGAGGAGTGATATTTCTTTTTATTTGTATTGTAATTCTTTTTCCCTCTTGTATAAATGGAAAGAAAATGCGTCCATCTTCGTTATTGTTCATCTGTTTCCCTTTCATCTTGAATAAAATTGCTCTGAATTTATAATCTTCGAAGTCGAAGAAACCGCGGTACAAACCCGAAACAAACCGAAATGTCACTTTCTAAAAAGATGGCGTTTCTGCATCAGTACTAGGTCAAAATCATGCTCTTAGATGAGATTACAGGCACCTTTTTGTACCCAATTATACAGAAATTCTATGGACTTAAACTATTTCCATCAACAAAAATTGAGAAGGAACAACAAAAGTGGGATTTCTCAGCTCCATTCATCCTCCGTCAAGCTTCATGTCTCGAACTTGACAAATTTGAGAGTTACGAAAAATTGGCAAGCATCCGTCAATCAACTGTGAGTTGTTCTTATGTCTCACTTTGAGGTTGTTGGGGTGAAGGCGTTCCAGCGGCAGTTTCTTCAACAGTTTGAGGTGGTTGGGGTGAAGGCGTTTTTGCAGCAGTTTCTTCAGCTGTATCTGTTACCAATGTAAGCATACAACAATGTTAACAACAGCGAGATAGAGATGTATACATTCAACAAAGTTATCAAGAGAGAGATTTAACGACGACTAACCTTGAGATGGAGTCTGAGGTTCAACCTGACTTTCTGCTGGAGCAGATACCTGTGCCTTCTTTTGGGCAGCTGCTAGCTGCTCCTCTGTGATCTTTAAGTACTCTTCTGCGGTGTATGCTCTGGGTGGTGACGGAACCCCATCTGCATTGGATAATTGACAGGTCAGGATTTAATAAAGAGACAAGAAACTATATGCACTGAATCATACAGCGAAAACATGAATCCGATAAAAAAATGGCTAAACAGTGAATATTTTCCTCTAAACGTATTTTCCTCTAGTTACTTGGATTTGTCATTTTTCCTATTATTGGTTCATATCCTAAACCTCATAAATTTTCACAAAACTTCCATAATGTGTCAGATGATCTAATGGCAATTTGACATATTAATCGCTTACTGGGGTCAGCCGTGGCAGTTGATGAAGAAGTTGAATTCTTGCTCATTATTCTGGCATTGTATGCATCTATTGACGATAAACTTGAAATGTCTGGAGTTTTGGAATCTTCATCCGTGGTTTTGGAATCTTCAATCGTAGTTTTGGAATCTTCAGTCATGGTAGTTGATGAAGGGGTTGAAGTAGTATCCATTTTCTTGCCATTGAATGCATCTATTGTTGAACTAGAAATGTCATCAAGACCGATCTCCTTTTCAAGGGTGCTCTTGAAATCCCTTGAAACTTCCTGCAGATGCACGTACATGCAACATTGACATCCTTCTCATAAGAGGCATAAACATACATTTCAAATGAAGTTAATATTACCTACCTGAAGTTCTTTAATGGTGGGCTGAAAAGCACGCAAAGTCTTTCCTAATGTCCTAGCAACCTGCACGAAGATAATCGTTACTCAGGAATGCCAAAAGATCTGCTAAATTGTCAACACTAAGGTTATCAATTTTTTTTCTAAAGCTTGTCATCCTCGACCCCATCATTACTTCAATCAATGAGTTTTGATCAACAACAATTCTGTGAGGGGTTCATATACCAATCAGGCCCTAACCCTCCACAGCCCTCTATCCCTGCTACTTAAACCGAGAATACATGCATCCACATGAGAAATTAAGGGCTCGTTTGGGATTACTTCTGGGAAGGTCAAAAGCGCTTTTGACGACAGAAACGTTTAGAAGTGTTTCTAGTTTATGGAAGCATTTGTAGTGTTTCCTGAGAGAAGCACCTATCAAGTGCTTACTTGGGAAGTGCTTCCAAAAGCATTTTCAGGAAAATCTTGGATTTTAAACATGATTGTGCTTCCAGCATAAGCACTTCGGATGAAAGCACTAATGAGTAGAAGTGTCTTCTACAAAACAATTTCAGACCTAAACTTCCAGCTACAATATAACATACCACTCACCTCAGCAAGTCCCTTGGGACCAAAAACCAGCAAAGCCACTACTCCAATAACCAGAGCCTCAGGAGCTCCAACACCAAACAGCGATGCATAAACCACCATACCCTTACACCTTCTCTTCCTCTCTGCACCGCCAAATCACAAACGAGCTGGACTGATTAACCAAAACAGCAAACAAATTGCAAAATCCAAGAAAAACCCATGAACCCAAATGCTGAAAAGCTACCTAATTTCAAAGACTTCGGTGCGAACGAGACGCCCAGATGCTTCAACCCAGTCCATGGCGAGAAAGGGCTGAGACCCAGTGGCGGAACCACAGAACAGAGCTGAAATTTCGGGTCTTTGCGGCGGAAGGCGGCTGCTTTTGTGCCTCTGGCGGCGGATGACGACGAGCACACAAATGTGGTAGGAGCAGCAGCAACGATGGACGCCATGGCCATCAGTTCGAGATTTTTGATAGTTTTGGAGTCATGAGCTCTGGTGACGGTCCAAAATTATACCAACCAGAAACATTAAATGTGTTTTCAGTTTTCGGCATTTCTGGGTGGGCCTTGAAATGTGGGCTTGATCTATACTTTTTGTTGGGCCAGTAACACTGCCCAAATGTTGTTGGTTTGCTCTTCTTTGGCCCAAATGATTGATGTTATCTGTTTTTTCAGTTACAGGGGAGGGACAGCGAGTGAAGGAAGATTCGAACACAAGACCTTGATTGCAGAAGTAAACGTTGGTATATGGGTTGAATGATTTTTCAAACAATCGGATACTCTAAGCTACTTTAATTTATCCAGAATTGATCGAATTCCGAGTGTGAGGCGCAGCGAGATCAAAACATCTTTTTATAGGTTAAGTCACTTCTTAAAGATGGCTCACCTTATTCTACTACAATCCAAGCAACATAATTTCTTAATCAACTGAACTAAAACATATTTGTAAGCAGTGTTTAAAATATCGGTATCGGTGATATACAAATTTGTTGAAATATCGATGGATATGTTGATATATGTGTAGACATCAAAATTTCGGTGAAATAAATGTTGACCAATAATTAAAATTTCAACGTTCACGTGTCACATAAATTTTACATGTAGCGTGTGATTCAACGAAAAATCGAAATAAATTGGAAAAGTCATCAAGTGTGACACGTGTCAACACCTGGCAGAAATGATTTATTTCATCTGATTATTTAAATCCAAAAATCAAGTTTTGGAATTCTATAAATAGGAGGCCAAGGCATTCATTTTGGAGGGGGGAAGAAGAGAAAGAAGGAAGGAGAAGGAGAAAGGAAAAGAAGAAAAGAAGGAAGGAAGAAAGAAAGAAGCCTTGAAACTCTAAAGCTCTCAAGCAAATCCCGAAGGATCAAGAAAGCAATCTTCGTTCTTCGTCAAATCCACCTTCAAGATCAAGCCCCGACGGCCCTTGAAGAACTTCCACCAACTCAAGATCAAGCCCCGACGGCCCTTGAAGAAAGTGTTCATCGTTCATCATCCGTTCATCCTAAGATCAAGCCCCAACGGCCACTTTGGATCAACAACCTCAACAAATCCTCACATCCAACCAACCTTCAAGATCAAGCCCAAAAGCCCTTGAAGATCCGCTCATCCACCAACCTTCAAGATCAAGCCCAACGGCCTTTGAAGAACTTCCACCAATTCAAGATCAAGCCCCAACGGCCCTTGAAGAACTCCCACCAACTCAAGATCAAGCCCCGACGGCCCCTTGAAGAAAGTGTTCATCATTCATCAACTGTTCATCCTAAGATCAAGCCCCGACGGCCCTTTGGATCAACAATTCATCCACAAACGTACACCCTTCGAAGATAGAATCAGAGGACCAAATTACAAAGAGATTGTAACCCCAAAATCATTAATACAAAATATATATTTTGTACACGTATTCTTGTCGCTTGTTTCAGGAATTTCTCGTGTTTACAAATTTGGCACGCCCAGTGGGACAATCTCTACCTCTCATCTCTATCCTCAAATCATCAAAAAACGCAAATGGCATCAAGAAAGGATCAAGCTGTTCCTGCAATCAAAGCAAAGAACAAGAACATCATCGCCGCAAGTGGTGATATTTCGGGCATCATAACCCGAAGTAAGGCAAGAGATCTTTTTGCCGCAGCTTCCGCCCCTGCATTAACTCTGTCAAAGGAACAAGAGCACCTGAGGTACGAGCCTGTGATCACCCTAGCCTCGCTAAGGGCATCAAAAGGGGAGAGCCCAAAGAAATACTCAGAGTCCCTACTCTCCGAAGCTGATTCGAGCGGCAGTACAACCATGCAAGTCATGACCACTGGAGCAACTTCAATCGAGGAGCAGCTAGCTCAGATGAATGAAGCAATAGCAAAGCTCACACGAACTGTGGAAGAGAAGGACTTGCAAATTGCCGCACTTGTCAACCAACTAGATGCGCTGCCCGACGTGAAAGTTGACCCAATTGTTGGCCTATTAAAGAAAGAAGGCGACGAAGAAGAGGAGCCACCAGTGGAGAAAGTCGAAGAAAAGCTGAAGCTAGACCAAGCCACGACATCCATGAGATCTCTCTCTATCCAGCAACTACAGGAGATGATTGCAAGCACTATCAAGACACAGTACGAAGGAAGCTCGCATGACTCCGTATTGTACTCAAAGCCTTACTCCAAGAAGATTGATGCTTTGAAGATGCCAAGGGGTTATCAGCCCCCAAAATTCATGCAGTTCGATGGAAAAGGCAACCCGAAGCAACATGTCGCCCATTTCATTGAAACTTGCAACAATGCTGGGACAGAGGGAGACTACCTCGTCAAACAGTTCGTGCGTTCGCTGAAAAGTAACGCTTTTGACTGGTACACTGACCTCGAACCTGAGTCTATCAACAGTTGGGACCAGCTAGAAAGGGAATTCCTCAACCGTTTCTACAGCACTCGTCGTACTGTAAGCATGTTAGAGCTGACCAGTACGAAACAGTGGAAAGATGAACCTGTCGTCAACTACATAAATAGATGGCGCTCCTTAAGTCTGGATTGCAAAGATCGGCTTTCTGAAACCTCTGCCATTGAGATGTGCGTTCAAGGCATGCAGTGGGGACTACACTACATCCTTCAAGGCATCAAACCACGAACATTTGAGGAGTTAGCCACCCGCGCCCATGATATGGAGTTAAGCATCAACCGTCATGGGAAGAAAGAACAAATCGCCGACTACAAGAATGACAAAGTTTTGGGGCCAAAGGTGGATAAGGCTACGTGGAAACCCACCAAGGAAGCAATGACGGTCAACACAACTCCAGTCAAAATCCCTACACGAAGCAAGGCAATTCAAACCGAAGCTTTTCGTGATCAAGAGATACGTAGACGCACTTTGAAGGAGCTTGAAGAGAAGACTTATCCATTCCCCGACTCTGACGTGGTTGCCATGTTGAAAGACTTGCTTGACAAAAAGGTGATCGACCTACCTGAGTGCAAACGGCCAGAAGATATGAACCGTACTGACAGTCCAAGGTACTGTAAATTCCACCGCTTCATTAGTCATCCGACGGAAAAGTGCTTTGTGCTAAAAGATCTCATCATGAAGTTGGCTCAGAAAGGGATCATCGAGCTAGATCTTAATGATGTGGTGAAGTCAAACTATACCACCGTCACTTCTGGCTCTTTGAACTCAAAATCTTCACCTCAACCGCTGGGGGCATGCTCCAAAACCATGTCAGTCAAGTCAAGTGAAGTTGAAGGGTGGACTTATGTCACTCCAAAGAAAATGCACAAGAAACATAGGTCTCTTCCACAAGTTCACCAATCGGAAAGGGGGCAAAGCAGCTACCGTCAACCTTCAAAGCTACATGAAAGTGTTGAGGATGATGAAGTTATGACACAAAGATCGTCCGTTGCCATCACGATGCGCGATTTCTTCCCCAAAGACTTCTTCAATCACTCAGTCAAGACTCCTTGCTATGAAGATCGCAAGGAATGCCCCTCTAAGATTGTTTGACAAATTTAAAAAGCTCCTCGTTCGCACGAGCCTAAAAGGCGACAACCAAAGCTCCTTGTCCGCACGAGCATAAAAGGCGACAACAAAACGCTCCTTGCCTGCATGAGCTGAAAATGCAAACGGCACCAAGACGCTCCTGGCCCGCAAGAGCATAAACTGTGTACGGCAAAATCATCATCAAAATCATCATCAAAATCATCATTAAAACCATCACTCATTTGAACTACGTTATGGCTTGATCTCTTCTTTGGAAGAGTACGTAGGCAACTTGAAATTTCAAAACTTCAAGTACAGTCACATCAAAATAAATAAATAAATGTTTCATTAAAGAAAGTCAATATTATTACGTTCTTTGTACAAAAAATTACATGTTGTTGGTTTCCAAAGAAAAAAAAAAAAAAAAAAAAAAAAAAAGCAAAATGTCGACAAGCCCAAAATGGTGGGCTGGATTGTTGTGTTGAGGACAAAGTCCCATATACCCAAAAGAACCGGGCCCTACTCACTCCCAAAACCTGCTCAAGAGCTCTTTCAGTGGGCTCAAGGCAACCACATCTTTCAATTGCGAAACCGAGACCTCGTTCTCAGGCAAAGAAACTGCCAAGGCTCTTCGAGTTTCTTTCGCTTGAAAAGCCCACAAGGATGCCCAGGTGGTTCGGTCTCAGTTCCAGCCCCAGGCCTCTTATAAAGTAGCTGTTCTTGGAGCTGCTGGTGGGATTGGTCAGCCACTGGCTCTTCTGATCAAGATGACGCCTTTGGTCTCCTCCCTGCATCTTTACGATATTGCTAATGTCAAGGGTGTCGCTGCTGACTTGAATCACTGCAACACTCCCTCCGAAGTTCTCGATTTCACTGGAGCAGCTGAGTTGCCCAGTTCCTTGAAAGGTGTGGATGTGGTGGTCATTCCCGCTGGAGTTCCAAGAAAGCCTGGTATGACCCCCAAAATAAAATATTCAGAGAAAAAGCTCGAATCTTTAACTGCAGTATTGCAATTCTAGTTGCAATTCGACAGATCTGAAAAAAAAAGCTCCAGCTTCTGCTCCTCCCTCGCCTTCCTCCTCGTCCGCGTCTTCCGCCTCGTCGACGCTGTCTCCATCTCCCGCGACCTCTACCTCAAGTCGGTCATCCCCATCGGCGCTCTCTGAGCCTTCTCCCTCCGCCGCCAGCCGACACGTCAGCAGACGACGCCATCGTTGATCAGGAAGTGACCGATACTGAGTGGTTCTTTCTGGTGTACATGACTCAGACGTTCGTCAACGGCAGCGGGCTCCCGGGTCAGGCCTTCTTTCACTCCACCGGAAACTTCACCCTCAATTCCCAGCAAAAGGACTCCTATCTGCTAAAAGTTTGAAGCTTTCGGCTTCAATTTGAGGAACCCAGCAAGAAAACGAGGACAATTTTGGAGTCGCAAATTATGCCGGGGACGGCGCTCTCTCTTTGTCGATCTTCCTCTCTCTCTCGCTGCTGTTAATTTATACCAGCTCAATTAGCATTCTAATCACCAAAAGATACAGCAATCAAGAAGAAGAAGAAAACGATGGAGGGACAGCAATCATGGCGGCCCAGGCTCTCGTTCAGGAGCGCCACCATAATGATGTGCTTGCTCAACCTGATCACGGCGCTTCCACTGCGTCAGGGCTTTCTCTCCTCCGCTACTTCTCGCTCCAAACTCTCCGCCTCTCGCCTCAATTCAGCTGCACTTAGGTATGTAAGAGAATCTGAAGAAATTCGTTTTGCTATGCAACCCATGGAACTGATAAAAAGAGTGAAAGACGCGTCAGAATCGGAAATTGCGGCAGCCCAGATTGCAAAATTGCTGATTTCCCAGAGGGAAAAGGCTTCAAATCTTGCAAAGATGTGAACTTGGCAAGGAATCTTGAACCTGTTGGATTTAGAGCGTATATTTCGCACAACGCCTTCGACGGAAATCAAATTCGAATCAATCAAGGAGGTAAGGACGGCAGCGACATAGCGTTCAATGTGACCCACCTGACACGTTTCGGTATTGAGGACTTTGATGCTGTCGGAATCGTGGGGATTGAGGAGTTCGTGGACACGACCTCTATTTCTTTGACGGCTTTTGGGAGTAGGACAAGAGCACCGCAATATCTGGGCTTGGATGGAGAAAAGAGCTTAGTTGGGTTTGATGACATGAAGGCAGTCGCTCATGTCTGAGCTTGCCACGGAATGGTGCCAGACTTTCCATTATGATGTTGTGGTGGGTTTAGTGTGCCATCGTCGATTGGGGCATAACGAACCATCTTGATCTTCAGGCAAGGGGCGATAGATGGGAACTCACTGCTGTGGATGTGCTTGGTGGTTGTGCTCGGTACTCGTGCTCAGTGGCTGTACTCCTTGCCTGTGCTCAATGGTGATGGTGGAGCTTTTCCCTCTGTCTCCTCACGCTGCCAACAAACCTCGAGCTCGTCACCCTGGCCACCATGATCAAAATCAACAACAGCTCATCACCTAGCGCCGCTGTAATTCCTCCACTTCAAGCTCGACGCCTTACACTCTGCTTCAAGCTCTGGCTGCTTCTGCACCTCCGCCATAGCTGCTGCCTTTGAATGTTAGTGACAAAATCAAAGTTTGTCAACTCACACCCAAAGATCTCCTCCGTCTTCTCTCGGACTCGCCTGGGTTTTCACCCACGAACTCAGCCTTGCAGATGGCCTTATAAAGAAAAAAAAAAAAAAAAAAAAAAAAAAAAAAAAAAAAAAAAAAGTAGCAATGATTATGCCGGGAAGCATATTTCAAAAGAAAAAATAAAAAAATAATAAAAAAAAAAGTAGTAATTATGATGCTGGGAAGCATCTTTTAAAAGAATAATAATAAAAAAAAATTAAAAAAGAAACAATGGTGGTGCTTCTGGCACCATCTGAAATATATATATATAAATGAACGGTGGATCAGCGCCACCGAAAGCAAAGGAAAGAATAAAAAAATGATGATGGACGGTGATGTACATGTTTTCTCTGTATTTAGCACAATACACTAAATAAAACAAAGCATGTTCATTGATTTTCCAGAAATTACAAGTTTGTACAAAAAAAAAAAAAAAAAAAAAAAAAAAAAAAAAAAAAAAAAAAAAGATGGAGCTTTCACAAAGGTCGTTCACGTGAAGCTCCACTACTCGGCCAAACTCCAGGAGCCGGAGGCACCGAAGATAGATCATTCGAGGCCCCAATACTTGGTGGAACGCTTGATGACGCCGGAAAAATGTGCCTCTGGAAGAAAGACGCAAGTCTTTGACGGTCACTTTGAATGCGACCTTGAGATTCTTGCATTTCATCAAGCTTCCTCTTCATGCCCGACGAATAGTTATTTGCAAGCACATGCAAACTTCTATTCTCGTACTTAAGCTGTTTAATCTCCTGCTTAAGATCTTCCACCTCTGCCATCAATGATTCCACCTGACGGGACCGAGCAAGCAGGCGTTGGCCCATGTTGGACACAGAGCCCGCACACTGAACACTAAGAGCGAGGGACTCTTGAACGGCCAACTCATCGGACCGTCCCGACAGCAGCCTACTATCTTTTGGAGTAAGGAGGTTCCTAGCTACTATTGTAGCTGTTGTGGCGTCCTGCATCACGGAGTCTTCACCTGTAAGAGGACCGTTAGAAGATAAGAAAGAAGGGCACCATACATTACCTTGAAGCGGCGCAACCGGATCACTGCTGAGACTCAATTCTAAGCTAAGGTTCGATGGGTTAGCCATTTTTCAAAGGTGTTAAAAGAGATGGGTGGATGGAGTTAAAACTCAAAAGGCCGAAGATGATTTTCAGGAATGAGCAGCCTTCAAAGTATGCATGTTACAGGTGATCAATACCTCTATAAAAAGGAAGAGGCGTTGGTTCAGAAATCGAAGGGCCGCTTATTCAAAAGTGAAGAAACATCGCTCTGCAAATCTCAAAAGCTGGATTTTCCGGCGTAAGTTAGGCGACGCTTTCTCGACTTTCCAGAAAACGCGTTCAACTTTGTCAAAAGATCTCCGACAAAGTTGAAAACACGTGGAGGCTGGCGACGCTTTCGCGGCTTTTCAGAGCACGGGTGCCACTTTGTCAAAAGATCACGTGGAGGTCATCATCGCAGCTACACATCTTTAGCTGACGAGCGCAAAGTTCGGCGATGCTTTCTCTGCTTTTCAGAAAACGCGTGCCACTTTGTCAAAAGAGACGCTTGTTCAGAAATCGAAGAGGCGTCGTTCAGAAATCAAAGAGGCGTATTCAAAGATCGAAGAGTCGTCACTATTTCAAAAAGCCGAATTTGCGGGATCAAAACGTTTGTCGACAAGGGTAAAAGAACAGTACCACCACTTGCTATTGGGAAATCCCTATATATGTCGACCTTCATCTTTTATGGCAAGGCAGACCTGCGAAAAAAAAATGCCCAACTCTTCCTCACCTCCGAGAGTACACTCCCAGCAAAGCATCTCAAAATGCTCAGTTTTCTTCCTCTCCGAGAATACCCTTGCAAACAAATGACACCAAGGCAAAAGTATCTCATATCATCAAGGGCGAAAGCAAAGGTATCTCATATCATGCTTTTCCCCTATCTTTTCCTTTGCCCTTGTTCTCACCTGCCAGGACAAGGACAGAGAAAGCAATATGTCGGAACCTCCACTCAAACTTGCGCTGCCACCAAGAAGTGATGGTCCATTCAAATGCAAGGTTTGCATTCAACTCCTGCATCAGGAACAAATAGTACAAGAGAAGATGCTAAACCTGCATAAGGAAATACCACTTCTGCAAAGGGGAGCAAGTAAGGCAAGTGAAAATGATGCATTGAAGCATGTGGAGACAAGCTACAACTGCATATGCTGAGCTATCCTCTGACCCTCTTCAATACGAATTGGAGAGATTGAACAAAGAAACAGAAAAAAAGGAGTAAGCTCAGACCTTCGGGGAAGACCAAAAGAATCCTGCTGCCCAGTTCAAGAGTAGCACAAAGGAAAATCAACGATAGGGGGAGACCAAAAGAATCCTCCAGCCCAGTTCAAGATCAAGCCTCGATGGCCCTTGAAGAAATCACAAGTCCGATTCAAAATCAAGTGTTCACCACCCTTGAATCAAATTCAACTCCAGATAAAAGGAGTAAGTTCAGACCTTCGGAGGAGACCAAAAGAATCCTCCATCCCAGTTCAAGATTAAGCCTGCGGAAAATCAACGATTGGAGGAAACCAGAAAATCTTCCAGTCAAGCTCAAGATCAAGCCTCGATGGCCCTTGAAGAAATTTCCAGCCCAATTCAAGATCAAGCCTCGACGGCCCTTGGGTTGACATCTACATTAAAGAACTTCAAAACGCATCTTCTACACGTGACAAACACATGCCTACGACGCGCCTTGAAGTGGGGGCATTTGTAGACATCAAAATTTCGGTGAAATAAATGTTGACCAATAATTAAAATTTCAACGTTCACGTGTCACATAAATTTTACATGTAGCGTGTGATTCAACGAAAAATCGAAATAAATTGGAAAAGTCATCAAGTGTGACACGTGTCAACACCTGGCAGAAATGATTTATTTCATCTGATTATTTAAATCCAAAAATCAAGTTTTGGAATTCTATAAATAGGAGGCCAAGGCATTCATTTTGGAGGGGGGAAGAAGAGAAAGAAGGAAGGAGAAGGAGAAAGGAAAAGAAGAAAAGAAGGAAGGAAGAAAGAAAGAAGCCTTGAAACTCTAAAGCTCTCAAGCAAATCCCGAAGGATCAAGAAAGCAATCTTCGTTCTTCGTCAAATCCACCTTCAAGATCAAGCCCCGACGGCCCTTGAAGAACTTCCACCAACTCAAGATCAAGCCCCGACGGCCCTTGAGGAAAGTGTTCATCATCCACACATCCGTTCATCCTTCAAGATTAAGCCCAGAAGCCCTTGAAGATCCGTTCATCCTAAGATCAAGCCCCAACGGCCCCTTTGGATCAACAAATCCACACATCCGTTCATCGTTCATCATCCATCAACCTTCAAGATCAAGCCCCGACGCCCTTGAAGAACTTCCACCAACTCAAGATCAAGCCCCGACGGCCCTTGAAGAACTTCCACCAACTCAAGATCAAGCCCCGACGGCCCTTGAGGAAAGTGTTCATCATCCACACATCCGTTCATCCTTCAAGATTAAGCCCAAAAGCCCTTGAAGATCCGTTCATCCTAAGATCAAGCCCCAACGGCCCCTTTGGATCAACAAATCCACACATCCGTTCATCGTTCATCATCCGTTCAACCTTCAAGATCAAGCCCCAACGGCCCTTGAAGATTCATTCAGCATCCGTTCATCCTTCAAGATCAAGCCCCAACGCCCTTGAAGAACTTCCACCAACTCAAGATCAAGCCCCGACGGCCCTTGAAGAAAGTGTTCATCGTTCATCATCCGTTCATCCTAAGATCAAGCCCCAACGGCCACTTTGGATCAACAACCTCAACAAATCCTCACATCCAACCAACCTTCAAGATCAAGCCCAAAAGCCCTTGAAGATCCGCTCATCCACCAACCTTCAAGATCAAGCCCAACGGCCTTTGAAGAACTTCCACCAATTCAAGATCAAGCCCCAACGGCCCTTGAAGAACTCCCACCAACTCAAGATCAAGCCCCGACGGCCCCTTGAAGAAAGTGTTCATCATTCATCAACTGTTCATCCTAAGATCAAGCCCCGACGGCCCTTTGGATCAACAATTCATCCACAAACGTACACCCTTCGAAGATAGAATCAGAGGACCAAATTACAAAGAGATTGTAACCCCAAAATCATTAATACAAAATATATATTTTGTACACGTATTCTTGTCGCTTGTTTCAGGAATTTCTCGTGTTTACAATATGTACCCATATTGGTTAACTCCGATGATGGAAATTTTCAAAAAAACATGGTCATTTAAAATGAAACTTTAAGAAATGTCATATGACAATTTGCTAGGCGCTAGGTAGTGAAAACCCACCGCGATTTAAAGCAAATTGTTTTGAAAAATCGGTCTGGAGCTAGGCGGTCCTAGGCGGGCTAGGCGGTACCTAGCCGGTCCAAGGTGGTCCTAGGCAGATTTGATTTTTTTTTTTTTTTTAATTGATTGTGTGCTTTTTTATTTTTTAGTTTCATGATGGTATACTTATGGAAATGGTGTACCTAATTTGCAAAGGATGGATTGACTACAAGTTCATTCGATTGTGAAATGAATTGGAGAACTCATATACATACAAAAAAAAAAAACTACATACAACAATGTTAAATAATTTACTCTATGTCCAATTCAATGCAAGGATCATGAACAAGAATAATTTAGTCTATCATCCAAGAATACTTCTCATAATGATTATATGCTTACTGTTTTTTAAATATTGAACTTGTTGGATGGATGTACTTTGTGTATTCTTCTACTTCTATTTTTGCATTTTATCATTATTCCATACAAGTATAGTTTTTATTTTATTTTTATTTTAAGTGTAAATAGACACTTATTTACAAGATACATAATAAATTTACATAAATCTGTATAGGCCCCGCCTAGCCGCCTAAGTGCTAGGCCCTTGCCCGCCGCCAGACTAGGGCCTAACGTTTTTTAGAACCTTGCCTATATGTAGGAAATATTGATAAAATTTGTCGGATTTAACCAAATTTAAGAGTTTCTGTAATATTTTATAGAGTTTAGATTTTCGCATTTCCATATTTTCTCTTATTTTGTTAATATTTTGACCGTATCGAATAAATTTCAAACACTATCAGCAAGAGATTCATGCATTAAATCCCACAACAATGATTGACCTTCATCCATACGCCCAAAGCATTATGATCTTGAATTATTCCGACGAGAGAATTTTGCAAAGGGGCATAATTTATGAAGGAGGATCTTGATATAAATCTTTTATATACATAGAATATGTTATGCATGTGTTTGTATATTAAAAGTATGCGATCGAACCCCCACCTACTCGATAAGTCGAACATGTGGTGTGCTGGTTTAGCTTTTGGCTTGTAGGGCCGTACCCACACCAAGCCACCCCATGAGAGGTTTATTTTTGTGAAATATCTAGTAGCTGCCCCTCACTTGTGGACCCCTGCCCTTTTCCAATATTTGGTTACATGGGTGGTGGATCTAGAAACATAGAATTATCACATTATTCACTTTAAATGTAACCAAACCTGTATGGTATAATTTAGTCTCGTTTGGTGGGGCCAGCATGGAAAGCATTGAATTAGGCTCCCGAGTTGTGTCGTGTTGAGACTCGTGTAAGCATGTCGACATATGTTGAGCTATGCTATAAAGGTTAGTCCATCAATATTTGATGTGCTCTGCCAAGATATGCCGAGTGTGTATTTTAGCAAACATTTGGTAAGTTGGTTCCAGTCTTATATCAGGCTGCCATTTCCAAGTTTTTTTTTTAACGTTTTTCGTAGGATCTCGAGACCTAGGGAGACCTAGTTGTTCCTTAAATGGATCAACTCTTAGAGACAACTAGGCGTGGTTAAAGGGATTCTCTCCGGATCACTTCCACTAAATTCATCCAATCAATCAATTCGGGCTCTTGAAATTTGATTCAATAACTACAAACAGGAGGCCCTTTTAAAATTTATAATAACTTGTTGGATCAAATTTCAAATACCTAGATTAGGTGATTGGGTGGATTTGGTAGAAGGGATCCGAAGAGAATCCCTTTCCCCAGTTCAATATCTAGGCTTAATTCAAAATTCTTATGAGCATATAAGTACTGTCTGAAATACTAATTTGTAGTCTTAAAAATAAATTTATCTTATATCTGAATAACTAATGTATCGTTCTTATTCAATAACCACACCATCAATTTAATTTGGAATTGGTGGGCTTTTGATATACAACTTTTAACTTTTGTTTGTAGAAGTAACCAAAGTGATGTCTAGAAAAGTGAATTTCATCATAAATTTCAAGAGCAGAATCTGAATGTGAGCGTGCGGGAGACTAGGTAACATGAAATTGAATAATTAAAAAGTAAAAAGGTAAAAAGGTAAATAATAATAAAAAGGGGGGGTTCAGAAAGCAAGAGGATTGAATGGGATGGATCATGGATGGATGATGATAATAAAAAGAGAGAACCACCCACCCGTGCAAGTTTAATTTAGTGTATGTGCATGTCGCTATCTTACGCACGTGGGTGCGCACAAATACCCATTCGGAAAACACAAGGCCATCGCTCGTACGTGAACATCTTTGACCAAAGGTTTTATCCTAGTGGAAAATATAATTAAAAAAATTAGAGATAACTTGATATAGATCTAATTTTGTGAGTCATTAGTAGAATTAGTCCACTTCATTGAAATATGTCCAATAATTGAAATTTCACGTATGCTTATTTATGATTTGTACCATATTTACTCCATAGGCTTACGAATTGTTGTAAATACACAAAATTTATTAATTATGGGATTATTTGTCATTTAGCTAATTCCTTAATTGTAGGATTAGTTATAGCTATATAATCACCTCAACCCCCAGTATGTTTCATCCCTCCTTTTTTCCTTCTTCCAAACAATTCCCTCTATCAATCCTCCTCTTTTTTGTCTCTTCTTTTCATGGGTGATATTTTTGTGTTCTTCCCTCCAAATTCATTCCTTTAATGGAGGTATATTATATCATATTTATATTTCTATGTTCCGCCATGTAGGTTAGCATTTTTCTTCTGATACAATAGGTAGTTTATTTTTGTTTTGCAGGTAGATTATGTCTACTTTGTAGGTATAAAGCATTTTTCTTCCTATACAATAGGTAGGTAGTTACTAGATTATATCAGTTTTGTTTTCTTCATAAATAGTAGGTAGTTACTAGATAATATTTTAGTTTGAGTATTTAAATATTCAAAATTTAAAAACTGAATAACTGATAAAAAAAATTAAAGAATTTAAATATTTTTATCTTAAGGGGCAAAATTGATATCAAAATATGTAATTGGATAACTAGACTTAATCCCATAAACTACCTATGTTTTTGGACCTAGATCCAAAAACCCCTAAAAATTAATACCTTGCCCAGTTATATTTTCCTTTCCGGTTGGAATTTTTTTTTGTTCAAATTTCACTTTGGATCTCTGTATTTGGAGTTTGGGTATATAATTTCAGTTTTATAGTTCTTATTAGTTCATTTTACTAGCCTATTTTATGAACGAAAAACTTAAACACTCCTAATCTCTTTATTTTTATTTGAACGGGACTCTCTCGGTCCATAAACTCCAAACTAAAGCTCCAGACTGGATCCCATTCTTCCTAATCAGGCCCACTAAAATGTTGTATTATATTTTAGACTTATTTTTAGTTACACTTATGAACTCGATTTTAGTCTCAATTTGCTCCTTGTGACTCAAAAGTTACCACTTTACTTCCTCAAACTCAAAGTTTGCTTCACTTTGCCCTAGAGCTGATCCCAGTTTACCCCCTAAAGCTTGAAAGTTGTCTCCATAAAACTCAAAGTTTGCTCAACATTGCCTTAAATCTATTAATTTTTTATTTGAGTGTGATTTGGGTGCGCCAGGTAACATGGTCTTATTAGGTGTTGGATCCCACATATGTTTTAAAATGCCACCTATAAGTTGTAGGGAGAAGAAAGAATCCATAAGTCAAAAGTGTAACGAATTTTGAGTTTTAGGAAGTAAAGTCGTAATTTTTGAGTGATAAGGACAAAGTGAGATCAAAATGAAATTTCAGATATCGTAGTTAAAAGTAATTCTATATTTTAACTTGAAGAGTTAGCAAATTGACG
The DNA here is from genome assembly GCF_019419815.1 of Pyrus x bretschneideri. NCBI lineage: Eukaryota > Viridiplantae > Streptophyta > Magnoliopsida > Rosales > Rosaceae > Pyrus > Pyrus x bretschneideri. The sequence continues at coordinate 690,874 of NW_025999795.1, read as the reverse complement.
GTTTTTTCTATTGGGGTGTGGGGATGGCAACTGAATGCAGTCACGAGAGGCGTCCCGCAACCTAAAAAGCAGAAATCGAGAATATTACAAGTCACGAGAATCTCGTGCGGTCACACCACTGCTGCTAGTAACTTTCCTGCTTCCCCATTAAAATCACCGCTAAATCATTAACTTGGTGGTGGGACATACTTGTTAAATTAGAACCACATAATAAAACGAAATTTTAACGAAAAGCTTCCGATATTATTTAATTTAACGAAAAATTACATTTTTACATTAAAAAATCAATTATGTTACTATTCACTTTACCCTTTATTTTGTCATAATCGTTAAAACTCAAAGTTTTCAAACCCTTTTCATTAATTTCTTATAATAGAATCTTTGTTATTAACTAATTAAATGTGTTTGACTAAACAAATTATAAAGATAATTAAAAAATGAGTGTGAGAGAGAGAGATGGCAGCTGGCTTGTCCAATCCCTTATCCAATTAATTAACCCCCAACTTGTAAGATTTTAATCATTAATTTGTGAAAGCCATGGCCACAGTAAGAAAGTTTTTTTAATGTGTCAAAAACACAGCTTAGTCTATCAAATGTTATATATTTAAAGTATCAAATCGTATTACTGACAAATTTTCCATGTAAGTTAGTATTAGTTTTTCTTATGTGAACGTACTTGTCAACATTAAATAAATGTGACTTGTGGAACAAGTTCGTCTTCATTTCAATGAAGGGAATCTATCAACATGATGAGATCATTGTTGTGTTTGAAAAACATGTATCACATAGAACCAGTGGAATCGATTGTATCGATAATTATCAAATTAGGAGAGATTCATAGGTACGTCCATGTGATTAGAGATACAGAACGAACAAAAATATCTTATCATAGATAATAGAGACCTTCCAGAAGGGATTAACTTATTGTATTTATGAAAGATAACTGTTATTGGCACTTCAAAAATCTCATTCTACACTCTTTACAAGTGTATTTTTCTTTCTAAATATAGAAAGTTTGGAGTGCAAAATAAGAATTTTAGAGTGCCAATAATAATTTCCTTATGAAAATAAAAACATATAACATCATTGTGATGAGATATTTTCAATGTATCGGGACATTAGTACATACGTCATATATCATTATCCAAATGGAAGGAAGATTTTTTTTTCAAATATTTTTCTGCTTGTATAATTATATATGACATATGTGTCTATGTTTCTGCTGAGTGAATCTAACAATAATAGTTGAGAAAAAGAGGAATTATAATAGTGTATGGAAGAGTGGGGTGGTTGCATGCTATGCTTGCGTCATTAATATACTATTTGTCTTTAACAGAAATATTGCAGACATTTTGCTGGATCTATGAATAATACAGATTTGTGCATATTAGATTATACACAGCCTGTTAATTTAATAAATAAAACACACATGAAAGTATTTTATTTTATTTTTGATAATTTCACAACAAAAATTAGAATAATGCATCAAGCGGCAAGCCCACGTGCAGCTAATTTCTTTTTTCCTTGGTTAATCGCCATCATCATCGCGTATCCAATATTCTAATTATTTGATAACCAAATAAATAAAATAATGCAGCAATACAATAATTCGAGATTGATTTTTTTTTTTTTTTTTTTTTATTTTACAAACGATAAATTTTCAAACTCACGTCGTGGTAAGGGCAACACTAATCCTTATCATTCTCGTAGTCACGTGAATTTTGTTAGAAAATAAAAATAAAAAATAAATGTGTGGGTCCCATTTCAAGAAAGAGAGTTTGCATATACAATGCAAGTCCACATTTTCATTCATTCATTCATTCAGCTTCAAGAAACGTTCATTACCAGATCGAATCCGCCATGTCCGTTGAATCTCGCCGGAAAAACTGTCGTTCTCCGGCCTCGTAGCTCGGAATTCGAAACCCAATTGGTCAATCCTTCGCCGGAGTTGTTTATTTGAGATAAAAAAGCTGAGGAATTTAGCTCCAGAAGCAAAGCAACGAGCTTTGTGGGATCACAGAAGCAGTCATGAATAGCAGCGTTGACACTATCAACGCCGCCGCCACCGCCATCGTCTCCGCCGAAGCTCGAGCCCAACCTACGACCGTCTCTGTAACTCTCTCTCTCTCTACTGCATACAAATCTTTATGCATGTGTGTTTTTCTCTTCTCTCAATTTGTTCTGATTTTTGGATCCTTGTTATACTGATACTACTCTGTTTGGTTGCTGAGTAACTGTGGGAATCAAAATCACACAGATATGGGCGGTTAGATCTTGCGTTCTTAAATTTACTTTCCATCCAAAAAAGTGGAAAGTATGAATCTTTGAGTGTTTTTCTAGTGCAAATAATCCTTGAAATTCTTAAATTTGATTGAACTCATATAATTTAATGATGGATTAGTATAAAGGTGTAAAATTTTATTTTAATTTTAGTTTAGTGGAGTCTTTATTGTGTTTGTATTGCTATATGGTGACTTCGTTTTATTTCAATTGCTAGTATTTTGGTAGGTATGTTTTGATGTAGTTCCAGATTTTGCTAGATAGCATCTAGCAGAAGCTCACAACCGAGCATAGTGGCGTTTTAGGATTCATAGAATTTCACACCCACCTCACTTAGTAGGATAAGGCTTTGTTGTTGTTGTTGTATCTGGTGAACATTTCATAGTTTAGAAAGTTTGGAGTTTCGGCGAAGAAATCCAGCCGGGAAGGAGACCTATTTGCCATCCTAACAACTTTTCCTTCTTGTCGCCATTGCTACAAAGGATGTCGCCTGGTGGCTTTTATAGAAGCGGCTTTTAGAGTGCCAGTACACCAGAATAAATTTAAACCCTTAATTGTAAATTTCAATTTCAGTTGCCAACTTTGATTCAGTTGCTACTGTGATGTAGAATGGTGTATAAGTAATTGCATAAGACACTTTTATTCATTTCGAAGATTGTACGTGAAGTTCTTTTACTAGTCAGTATCTTAGAGATGTTCGTTTGTGGGTTGAGAGTGAATTCAAATCTTTGTGGTGTTAAATTGAGTAGGTTCTTCTGGTGTCTTTCGTGCATTTTTTTGGTGTTAATTTTGAAACTGAGTCATTGACAATCTTTTACCATTTGACTGCAGAAAAGAAGATGGGGAAGCTGCTGGAGCCTATATTGGTGCTTCGGGTCACATAAAAATAACAAGCGAATTGGTCATGCTGTCCTCGTTCCCGAGCCTGTAGTGCCAGGAGCTGCAGTTTCTACCATTGGTAACCAAACAACCTCCACCACAATTGTATTACCATTCATTGCCCCTCCATCTTCGCCTGCATCTTTCCTCCCATCCGATCCACCATCCGCTACCCAATCACCTGCTGGATATCTGTCCCTCACTTCCCTTTCTGCCAATGCCTACTCTTCGAGTGAACCTGCATCCATGTTTTCCATAGGCCCTTATGCATATGAGACACAGTTAGTGTCACCACCTGTATTCTCTACATTCAACACTGAACCATCTACTGCTCCATTCACTCCCCCTCCTGAATCCGTTCAGCTGACTACACCTTCATCCCCTGAAGTTCCATTTGCTCAACTTCTGTCATCTTCACTGGACCGACAACGTAGAAATAGTAGTAACAACCAGAAGTTTCCACTGTCCCAATACGAATACCAGCCTTACCAACAATATCCAGGAAGTCCAGGTGGTCATCTCATATCACCTGGATCAGCAATATCAAATTCTGGAACATCTTCTCCTTTTCCGGACAGACACCCTATGCTTGAGTTTCGCATGGGGGAAGCTCCAAAGCTCTATGGTTTTGAGCATTTTACCACTCGTAAGTGGGATTCAAGGCTAGGTTCTGGATCATTGACACCAGATGGTGCGGGGTTAGGTTCCAGGCTAGGTTCTGGAACATTAACACCAGATGGCTATGAGCTAGGTTCAAGGCTAGGTTCTGGATGTTTGACCCCCAATGGTGTGGGAGTTGGTTCCAGGTTGGGTTCTGGATGTTTGACGCCTGATGGTACGGGGCCAGCCTCTAGAGACGGTTTCCTTATGGAGAACCAGATTTCTGAGGTGGCATCCCTGGCCAACTCAGAGAGTGGATGTCACAATGGTGGAACTGTATTTGATCACAGGGTGTCATTTGAATTGACTGGTGAAGATGTTGCATGCTGTCTTGCAAATAAGCATTAAGAACTGCAACGGAATCTTCAAATGATAGAGGAGCAGAATACGCAGTTGAAAAAGAGGCGTTGTCAACAGACTCCAACAATCACCATGAGTTTAATGTTGAGGAAAGTTTGAGTAGAATTCCTGAAAATACTTCAGGAGAAGGGGAAGATCAAGGTTACCGGAAGCAAAGATCCATCACACTTGGTTCGACAAAGGAGTTTAATTTTGATAACACAAAAGCTGAAGTTCCGAGTAAGTCCAACATTGGCTCGGAATGGTGGGCTAACAAAAATGTTGCTGCTAAGGAATCTAAGCCTTGTAATGACTGGACTTTCTTTCCGATTCTACAACCAGGAGTTGGATGACATAGCAATGGTTCAACATGGCTTGTTCGGATGTGTATAGCTTTGGTAAACCAGGGATCACATTGTTGACGACGAATGGATTGCAGAGGTGAGAGTTTCTTACGACCGAAAACAGATAACTGACAGGGGAATAGATTGTAGAATTGTTAGTGTGAGTGCTCAAAGAGCATTCTTTAGAACATTTTTTGTACTTTGATGTTAATACAGAGGATATAATTCACTTATGTAGAAGTTGTGTTGTGGACTATTTTTTGTTCATGTGTAATAAAAAGGTCGAATTACGCCATTTTGAGTATTGGTGCTTGAAGATGCGTAACAGTCCATCCGGAAAGGGGTCCGAAAGTTCATACTTTACGAGCCTTACCGGAAATCTAATGCATTTGATCTTCGAAAGTCAATTTCTTTGCCCTAACCAGTTGTGAATCCGACAACAGAAATCGGTTTCATAGCCGGAACCAGGTTCAAACTCGGAATGAAAGGAAAGGGATGGAGAGCATGAAGTGCCTTGAATATGTAGGGCATGAGCTTCACTGGTCTAACATTGTAGGGGTAGTGGATTGGGTGCAACCATTCAAGTTGGTGGCAACAAACCTTTGTTATGGTGGATTAAAAGGATAAGCATTTAATTAAAAATGTCTTATAGGTAATGGCCAAAGCTCAAGTCTTTGTCCTACCCACTTGCCCAAACAGGGCAGAAATGCAAACTAGGAACAGGCTGTGACCAACAAACCAGGAGACATGATTAAAACAACAAAGCAAGGATTAGGGCAACATGTCATGTTGGAAAAGTTTATGGCTCCAACTCCAAACCTCATCGCCATCAGGTGGATAGACGTGCATATTGTAGTGTGGCTAATTGCACACCAATAGGTTTTTGTAGTGCTTAATTGACATAAAGGGTTCATTTGAGACTGTTTCTGTAGGAAACGCTTTTTTAGTTTTTAGTTACGTGTTTTTTCAAAACTTGTTTAACCCATATACGCTTTTAAGTTTGTTTGTCAAATGTAGTGAAAATCGCTTATGATTGTTAGATAGCATTTTTAGCCATTTCCAAAGAAATATCAGACATGCCTTAGAACTGATTATGGATTCTAAATACGTTTTTTGGTGCTTTATAGAGTTCGTTATCGATCATTTTAACTAAAATTTTCGTCATGCTTTTACAAAAGTGCTTTTGTTTAAAATGTTTATGGGCAGAAATTACTCTATAGTCTATACTAAAATAAGCAGGACGGGTGGCAAGTTGATATCTCATTCTTCTTATCTCGAATTCTCTCTCTCAGACATTTAAACCGCTGCCACCATTCTTCTTGCTCAAAAACCACGAACCACAACACCGTTATCCTTTACGCCAACATTTGAGCTTTTCATGCAGGAGTCCCGTTCGAATTTGAAGAAAACTTTCTACCCTAAAAGTTGAGTTTCCTCTTGACTTACTCCGACTTTTTTGACAAATTTCTGATTAAATTTAGGCACGACGTGGTTCGAGATCACCATCAATCAATTGATATTGAACTCAAGTATATCCTATGTTTACTAAAAACAATTTTCAGCAAATCTTCCCTTGACAATTTGTTTATTTGGTAATCTCCATAATCCATCTCTACAAAAAAATTATTATTATTTTTTTTTAAGTACCGGCTATAAGTTAGCAAAACCAACACATGAAGAAAAAGTAAATAAAAAAATAAAAATAAAACTACTCATGAGGACAACTCATTCCAGGAAGGTCATTTTTGACTTTCTACGCCACGTAGTGGGCTCAAAAATAGACTATAAATTGTTCAATGCATTGCATGTGAAGATGATGTTAATAATTTATTTATTTATTTTGGTAATATGACGTTAGTAGTTTAATAAAATGTGTCACATGATTTGATTATTTTGTAATTGTATCTTAATATATCATTCGATTTGATTTTCTTCTTTGTTTGTTTCTCTCTCTTGGCTTACAATATTATAATTGAGTTTGATGTTTTCATAGTAGACAAAACCAAAACATGTTACATGTATTGCGCTTAGTTAACAGTTTTGTTGTTGATTCATCTGAGTATCGTACATGTTCAAACGTATTTATCATGAATCTAATTTTGTCGCTAATGTGTTTGCTAAGGAAAGAGTCTCGTTCTACAACTTTATTAATTCGAGCCTTACTTGGTCATTGTTGCCTCCAAATATGTATAAAAATGATGTAAAAAAAAATGATGCAACAGATCTCTCTCTCTCTCTTTTTTTAAATGAATTTAATAATCTAATAAAATGTGTCACATGATTTGGGCAATTTTTAATGGCATCTTAATCTTTCATTCGATTTGGTTTTTCTTCTTTGTTTGTTTCTCTCTCTTGGCTTACAAGTTACAACAGTGATAGTTTGATGCTTTCGTAGTAGACAAAACCAAAACATGTTACATGCATTGATCTTAGCTAATAATTTTTTCATTGATTCATCTAAATGTTGTACATGTTCTAACATGTTCATTATGAATCTATTTTTGTCACCGATGCTTAGCTAAAGAAAGAGTCTCATTTTACAAGTTTGTTAATCGAGCTTCACCTGGTTCGTGCCGTCTATAAAAATAATGAATTGTAGTTTACATAATTGACAATTGATACTTTCAAGTAAGTCTTTGTAAATTATTGAGCTTTAATGCAGCGGTTTTTTTTTTTTTTTTTTCCTCTTGATGAATCTTTGTAAATGGATTGACTTGGATAGGATACTTCGGAAAGAAATGGATAGCAACTTCAAAGGTAGAATATTAATTACTCATGAAGGAAAGTTATCCAGTCTAATCCCACAACAATAGTAGTAGGATTAGAAGGGATAACTTGGATCATCACTACTCAGAGCTCATTTGGATATGCTTTCAAAATGATTAAAAATGTTTTTGGTGAAAATGTTCTTAGAACCAATTATTAGTAAAAATGTAAGCAAATCCTGAAAAGCACTAAAAGTGCTTTATAGAAAAGCACATAATTAGTAATTCTTGCAGAAAGTACTTTAAGTGTTTTTGACTCAAAAATATTTTCTCTAAAAACACTTTCAATCATTTTAAAAGCACATTCAAATGAACCCTTAATCTTTTACCTTCAATTTGGACAAAATTTGGAAGTTTTCCTCCATTTCTAATGAACGCAGCCTTAGAGTCCACATGAAGATCTTTAGCTTCTCGTGATACAAGCGAAATTCTACTTTACACTAATCTAAACTGCGAAGATTTGAATTTGGGTGCATGGGAGGGAGCACATTCGCTCTTAAGTTGGAAAAATGGTCATAGCTTATTCTCAAAGTGGTTCTTGGCTCAATTGCGTTTGCAGTCTTTTGGATATTGGCATTCTTTCCGGCTGTCCCTTTCTTGCCAATCGGGAGGACCGTAGAGTCCCTCCTCGGGGCAATGTTTATGGCTGTTTTCCGAGTCTCAACTCCCGATCAAGCATAGTTGCTATTGATCTCCCAATCATTGGTCTTCTGTTCGGGACAATGGTTGTATCTATCTCGAAAGAGCGGATATGTTCAAGTATTTGGGCAGGTTGCTCATGTGGAAAACTCAAGGAGCAAGGGACTTGCTCTGTCGAATCTGTTTGATTTCTGCCGTTTCGAGCGCTACAATACACCTTGTGCGGTTTTAACCGAGTTTTATTTTGAAAGTTGCAAGACAACACAACCTCCCGCCTCATCCTATCCTACTCGCCCTTGCCTCGAGTGCAAACATTGGGTTTGCAGCAACCCCGATTGGCAATCCTCAAAACCTTGTTACAGCTATACGGAGTAAGATTTCTTTCGGGACATTTGTGATTGGAATTCTCCCTGCAATGCTTGTGGTAGTGTGTGTGAATGCTTTGATTCTTCTATGTATGTTCTGGAGGTTGTGGTCTATCCATGCTCCGGAACCTGTTCCAGAGGGGATGTAAGCTCTCATCGGTTTTCACCAGACACATTGTGCACAGAAATACGGATTTTGCACTAGGATCACAGATATAACAAATAGAATTACAATAAACCAATCAAACAATTAAAGGGAAATAAACTTATCTTCCAACGTGGAGGAAGAAGAAGCCATGACTGCTAGGGTTTCAAGGAGGAACTTCTACAATCTAGCAGCCAAGAGTCCTTGTGCACAGAAATAGGGTTTTGCACTAGAATAGGATGATTGATGTGAGTGCAGGGACCTCCTAATATATAGATGCTCATTCCTTTAATCCGGCCTATTAATTGATTAGAAGGGATATTCCAAATCAATTAGGATTTCATTATAGTCCGAAATGGTAATGAATTCTTTGTCAACTAATTAAGGTTTTCATGATTAATTTCACTAAATAAGGACTCCTAAACGTAACCAAATAAGGCTCCATAATTTTCTTAGCTATTAACTCGGATTGACCAAGTTACTTGTATATCAAGAAACAGTGAGCACATGTTCTTTGACACTCACAACTTACAAGACAAACAGATGCATTTCCTACGTAGTCGTTGGAAGGGAAGGAACATCTGACCACAAGACTACAAATGTTCATAAATTTCTCTCTTGTTTTTGGTCAGGTGTCATATTCACTCTTGATTTTCTTCTGCGTAATGTTACTAACCGTCGAAGGATTTAACAAGACCGGCATTCCAAGCGATCTTTGGGACTTCATGGCACTGCATGCGCAAATTGATCGTGCTACCGGGATAGTTCTTGCGGTCAGCATACTTGTGCTATCAAATTTGGCTTCAAATGCACCAACTGGTATGTATGTTGATATTATTTCTCTTTGCAATCTACAAGAACCTAAATATTCTCAAACTTTCAGCAGTCACTTAACATGCATCTTTTTTTTTCTTTTGTGTTGAGGATAGTTTTGTCGCTTGGAGGGTGGGTGGCAGCGTCGGCGGCCGTAATCTCTGCCGCTGAGGAGAAGAAGGCGTGGCTCCTATTAGCAATTGGGTGAGCACCGTTGCCCGGAACCCTCTTGCTTTTGGGATAAGCAGCCAACTTGATAGTGTATGATGCTTTTTGTAGTGCTGAACTAAAGAAAATACTAAACCAACAATTTTTTGTATATAATGATTTTAGCTTAAGAAGAATGAGAAGGCTATTTTGTCATGTCTTGGCGGCTATAATAACTTGGAACTTAGAAGCCATTTCAAGTATGAGTCAAGTAACATTGATGAATGAGTTGTGAAAGTTTTTAAATTATATCCACCTCTCACCCCGAAAACAGTTTTTAGTGCGACCGTCATACTGCTATGTAATTTTATTAATTTATTAGTATCATCTACTTATCAATCCACTTTTCTTTACAATTCCTATAAAATCATGTCGTCTGCTTATATTATAACACATAAATTAATATCATCACATGATAATATAACCATCAGTCCGACTTCGCCCCATCATAAAGCAAAGCCAAATCATGACATAAGAAAGGGATTGTGACAACATAATACGTGCGATCCATGGCCCCACAAATTTTAGCCTGAGTGGCTTGGTACATCTCCCCTTGTGTGCAGGTTGGCCATCTTTCATCTCCACATCAAACTCTTGCCTCATGTTTGGCAAATAAATTGGTACAAAATACAAGATGGTGTGAAATGAGCGTGAATGCCGACGTAAAGTAAGTCCATGAAAAATTGAAGAATGGAAGTCGAAATCGTAGAATTAAATAGTGGAAGTTTAGTTTTTATTATTTTGGTGTGTAAGTTTTCTTCATACATTTAAAGAGGTTTTGGATCAAAATCCCTATATATAGAGGTATTCTTGTATCATACCACTACAACACACATGATCAAAAGCAGAAAGTGATAACACAAATCTCCTCCCCTCTCTTCTACATTCATTGTCTGATACAGTTAAGAAAATAAAAGATGTGATACACTGTTCCCATTACACTTCGATTTCAAGCAAAAGTTCTCTTTTTTTTATTATTATTATTATTATTATTATTATTTTGCCTATTTATAATATGAGATAGATATCCACAATTTTCCTCCAATAATAATCAATTCTGAGAAACTAATTTAGTATTATTTTCCACAATAATATTATATTAATTCCTTAATTCACGTACCATGTTTCTGGTGAACAGACTCTGACAAATGCGACCGGATCTCTCCTCCTCAAAATGTGACTAAAATGCTGTGTGAAAACAAAAACAAAACATCCTATTCATCCAATGATTATCACGAATTACGAAAACAAAGAGACCCCTCCCCTCATGTATCTCGTGAACCAATTCACCTAGGATCAAACTTTCACAATCATAATTTCAAGCTTGAGAGATTTGAAGTATTTGTATATCGTACGGAGACTTAACTCAAAAATAGTGAATGTCATCTTGACATGAAGTGCCCGATAAGATGAGAAATGTTTTCTTGTAACCGGTGTATAGTCTGAGTTACTGTTATTTTTCTAATAAATGCTAGCCACGTATTTTAAAAGTGAACCCTATGTTAAATAAAAACTCATCTAGGACGTCTTATTTGCACGGAGAAATATTAAGTACATGGCCTCACAAACTTAGCTAGCTATCGTCGGCTCCATACACCAACGCACAATGCTCTCCGTCTTCGGCGAGGCAGCTGAAGCTTTTGCGGGAATATTTGGCACACAATCTCTTCAACGAAGCAGTCGCTGCAAAATTAAACTCTCTCTCTCCTCCTTCTTCCTCAGCCTCTTCTGTGTTTCTTGTAAACAGTGCTGCTGTTGTCGTCGTTTCGTGAATTGATGGTACTGATTCCATCATCCATATGCAGGGGATTAAAATGCCACGGAGAATTTGTTGTTGGTGGCGGTGGTTTTGTTGTGGGGTCTGTGGCATGTTCTGTAAACTGGTCCATGGTTTTAGGATTTACTGGGAGGCTGGAGTGGGGAGAGAGAGCTTCATGGTGTGGGAAGTGATAGAGAGAAAGAGAGCCACACGCAAGCATGCCATACGTATAAGTACCCTAAGCAATCCCATGAAACTCGAGGAGACCACCACGAACATCCAGTCGTTGACGGCGTGGACGGTGGAGGACGGATTCAGATCCTTTTCGGACCAGTGTCTCTGAAGCCTCAGGATCAATTGATCCTAGCCGTTCAACCTACCAATCAATAGCATTGTTCAATTCATTTTATTCTGATTGCACATATTAAGAACTGCTAATATTTGGTTCCAACAAAATGATGGTATGATATAATTACAAACCCAAGCTCATTTCATTCTGCTGCCATTATGCCATACCCAAACAATGACTTCAATGAGTACATACCAACAAAATAAAAAAGTGAAGCAAAACAAAATTACCACTCAATAAAATCCGATAACATTGTTTATTTTAAGCTCACGTACAGTCGATATGGTGACAATTAGATTGGCCAAATTGTCCTTACTTTTTGCTTTCGAGTTTTTTAATTTGAAGACCTTTCAGATTTAAATCCAAAATGCTCTCTTTGAATTTTTCATATTTTTAACGTTCTAATAAAGCTACTATCGTCTCCTCCAAAAATCAAACATATGTATTTCACTAAGTATAATTGGTTTTTTATTTTTTGACAAAAGATAGGATAATTTACATCAAACTACGGGGCATGGGATTGAAACACAGAACCTCAAGTGTAAGGGGGCAAACACTCTCTAAGCTCTTAACCAACTGAGTTACATGACACTTGTAGTCTAATTGATCTTATTACTTGTAAGTTGTAATCTGCTAACTACAGAGAGAGAAATTCGAATATGGAATCTCGAGTATAACGATGTATACTCTTAATCAAATGAATTACAAAGCGTGGATATTATTTCTTGTAAGTTGTAATCTGATAATTTGAATAGAGATGGCATAAGTAGCTTTATGATGAATAAAAAAGGGAAAGATACGGCACTACTTTATAATTAAAAGTTGGGTATCAATCAAGTTGTCTGTTCTTTGTTTTTTAGGCACATACAATCAAGTTGTCCCTAGACTGAATTTACCTTTTCCATAACATATTTAAAACATAAAATATTTTAGGATTTTATAGTGACAATCACATACCGTCACGTAGTAATATTAATTTATCTGTTATACTATTTATAGATTTATTATATAATATTTATTAAATAAATGCATATATTATAGTATAAGTGAAATAAATTAATAGTATAACGTGATGGTATTCATCACACTAAAAAAATTTTGATTGCCACACAATTTTTTATTAATACAGTTATTACAAATACGAAATGATTTCTTTGAGCAATTAAAATGCCTTTTAGTGGACACTCATCATATATATTTTTGGTATGATAGCAAGAATAAAAAGAAATCTACCGATATTATGTTGCATTTGTTTGAAAAAAAAAAAACAGAAAATATTTTGGTGCTAATCATTATTGTAGGTGTAAAATAAATCATGCTAACATGAGCTTATAATTAGGCAATCGAACCTAATTTTCATTTTTAATGTAGAATAACACTAATAATAAAAACTCACATTTCTGCAAGCGCCTTGTAATTTTTTAATCTAAAGTAAAAAATAATGAATTATTAATTAAGGCGCATGTAGAAGATCTTTCTCTCATTCTTTTTGTCGTTGTTGTTAAAATTACACATTATGTATTCAAAAATTGCAAGACGTGTGCAAAAATGCTAGTAATGAATGAAAGGCATCAAATAATCTTTTTTTTTAATATTTTTTTTAGTAAATATTTTTCATTATTTTCTTTTACTCTTGATATTTTTACTCTAATTTACATTAAAAAGAAAGAGATTTCGAAATGAAATACACCAGGATAAAAAAATGCCTTATTCGTCAACACAATCCACTACTTGATATATTTTTCATCTTGTTGGACTAGAAGGAATAAAATGGTGGGAGCAATTAAATAAAACGAATGTGGTAAAGTATATAATACAGAAATTAACTTAGCTACTCAACATATGAGGACGAGTTATTTTTTAAAATACTTCGTGACTGATTACAAAATTTAAAATTATGATTAAAATCGTTTATATTATAAATCACTCAATAAAAATTATACCGGCCAAAAAAACTAATAAAATATCATTTAGTTATTGAATTACTAGCATATGGGCACACACAAAGTATGTGAGAAATTTTTTTATATTTTTGTTTTTAAAATAGAAGGAGAGAGGAAAAGACTAATAAAGAATGTGAGAGTGAGAGTTTTTTTTATTTTTATTTTTTTAAATTAGAAATATGTTAGGATTATATGTAGGTGAGACTTTGAACAAAAAATAGCAAAATTTGGTTATGTGAAATTACATTACATTTCTGCCCCATATTTCTTATTTATATTCTGTTTTAATTAGATGATTAAATTGGTAATTTCGTAGAATTTTAGTTGATAATAAGTGTTTTATTAATTTATAAAGATTAGAAAAAAAAAAATCCTCAGTGGGTTTTGAAAGCAAAATAAATATAAAAAATGAAAAATCAGCTGCTCTAGACAACTTATTAATGTCTTTTAAGCTCAGGAAAAAAAAAATACTATCTCTCTCTCTAAAAGCGTCGATTCACTTCTTCCTTTCAATTGCAACAAAGCACACAAAATCCTCATAATCCAATCCTCTTTACGTCGTTGATTTCTAGGGATTTTGTTTTTCCGAGCTATTTCACTGTGCAATCAGAAGTACTCCATCAAATTATCGTCGAGATTCGTGCCAGATTCCGAGTGGGTTCAGCTCGGATTTTGCAGCTCCTGAAAAATTTCAGTGAGTATCGTTTTGTCTGTTATGTAAGCTTAGTAAATTACTGATTTTTTTGAGTTATTTAGTTGTTTGTTGATTCTGTGTGAGTGTATAAGTTGCAAGTAGATCTGTGTTGCGAGCTTGTGGTAGTGAGCAATTTGGGATCGAAACTTTTTGTTTGGTTCCCGAGAAAATTGGAGAAAGAAAGCGAAAGGGAAAATTTGAATGATGTTGCCGTTATTTTGGGTTCTGGGTTTTGAAATTTGAGGCAGTAGGTCCGTTGTGCATGTTGAAGTCAGAGTCTTTGTGTTGCTTTTACATGACCCAATTTATCAAGGTTTGGATTCGAAATTATGGGTTTCATTTTGCTCTTTGCTGCGTTTTCCCGGGAACCAAACAAAGGTTAAAATTTGGGGATTGGAAAGAGGTGGGTGATTGCTAATTTAACTTAGTTCATTGATATTATGTTGCACTGTAAAATCTAATGATTCACATGTGTTGAGTTCACTAAGTGTTGTTTGAAGTGGGTTTGTGAGTATGGCGCGAGTATGTGATATAGGCATATTCCTATGATCTACCAAATTTTAGACCTTTACGATTTAGGTGCTAGTGTCCTTTACTTAATTCTGGTTGTTTTGCAGCATATTTTTTGTGCCATTAACTTAACTTAGAGATCCTTTAAATAGAGTTACTGACATGCAGCCTTTATCCCTGCAGGTTTTAATTATGTGCTGAATTGAACTCGTGTAACTGATTGGTAACCCCATGTAATGGTGTTATGCAATTAAGTTATACTACTGGAATGAACTAGCTTTGAGGTACTTTCCCTTGGATTCTGTAAACCTATTATGAGAAATATGCCTTCATGGTGGGGGAAGTCGTCGTCCAAAGAAGCAAAGAAGAAGGCAGGAAAGGAAAGTTTTATTGACTCTTTACACCGGAAATTTAATTTTTCTTCTGAGAGTAGATTGAATAGTAGATCAGGAGGGTCTCGAAGAAATTGCAATGATACAATTTCGGAAAAAGGATGTCAATCCCCTATAGAATCAATATCTCCTTCGCCCTCAAAAAATGTTTCCAGATGTCAAAGTTTTGCTGAAAGGACTAATGCTCAACCACTTCCGCTTCCTGGTCTACATGTTGCTCATGTTGCTCGTACAGATTCTGGAATTAGTATATCAACAAAACCAAGATTGGAAAAAGGCTCTAAGCCATTATCGTTTCTACCTCTGCCGAGACCTGCATGCATTGGTAGCAGGTCAAATCGTACAGACGTAGATGGAGACATGGTCACTGATTCAGTCTTTAGTGAGAGCTCTGGTGATAGTGACGATCCAGCTGACTCATCATGCCATCATAGCCCTCAGGCAACTGATGACAATGGTACTAGAACAGCTGCTGGCAGCCCTTGCAGGTGAGCTTTCATTTATTGCACATGCCGTTATGGTACTAGTATGCATGTTTTTTTATATGCATGAATGTGCATGATTTACTTGTAATTCTTTTAGCTTGCTCATCCCTGACAATTTTCTGCACTTTTATGAAGTGTGATGCTCAATGTTGCTCCAGTACACTCAAGAGAGCCAAAAAAACCAGCTAACATTTTTTTCAATAATCATGTTTCCCCCACATCGCCTAAGCGGAGGCAACTAGGCAGCCATGTGCCAAACCTACAAGTTCCTTATAATGGAGCTGTCTGCAGTGCTCCGGACAGCTCAATGTCAAGTCCTTCTAGAAGCCCAATGAGAGCATTTGGCACTGAGCAAGTCGTGAACTCTGCTTTCTGGGCTGCAAAGACTTATCCAGATGTCACCCTACTTGGCTCTGGCCACTGCTCCAGTCCAGGTTCGGGTCACAATTCTGGACATAATTCAATGGGAGGAGATATGTCTGGACAGTTGTTTTGGCAGCAAAGCAGGGGTAGCCCTGAGTATTCTCCCGTACCTAGTCCCAGAATGACAAGCCCAGGCCCAGGCTCAAGAATTCATAGTGGTGCTGTTACGCCTACCCATCCTAGAGCAGGAGGGACTCCCAATGAGACACAGACAAGCTGGGCTGATGATGGGAAACAACAAAGTCACCGTTTGCCTCTTCCCCCTGTGAATGCTTCCCCTTTGTCTCATTCAAATTCCGCAGCAACATCTCCTTCTGTGCCACGAAGTCCAGGAAGGGCAGAGAACCCACCAAGCCCTGGTTCACGCTGGAAAAAGGGAAAGCTGCTGGGTAGAGGGACTTTTGGACATGTTTATGTTGGTTTTAATAGGTAGATACCCAAATATCTCTCTCTCTCTCTCTCTCTCTCTCTCTCTCTCTCTCTCTCTCTCTCTTTCTCTTTCTCTCGCTCTCTCAACCAAGCAAACATATATCTAAGTATGTAGCAGTTAATACTCTAAAGTATAAAACTTCAAAGTCCTGCCTTCAAACTTGCTTGATGGTTTGGCCAAGTGTAGGAAAAAAATATCCATTTATCTCACATGTAGCTTGTAAATTAGTTTCTCTCATAGGTTGCTTGCATGTGAAGTTTATGCCTATCTGATTTTACATTACCGACTTGTTCAGTGAAAGTGGTGAAATGTGTGCGATGAAGGAGGTCACATTATTTTCTGATGATGCAAAGTCAAAGGAAAGCGCTAAGCAATTAAATCAGGTATCATCCTGTTGTTTTAGTTTTCAAGTTCCTTCCTTGGACAAGTTATATGCTTTCCTTCATTTATTTGACTTTTATGTTGCGACGTTTTGACAGGAAATTGCTTTATTGAGCCGTTTACGGCACCCCAACATTGTGCAATATTATGGGTCTGAATCAGTAAGTCTTTTGTCCATGTTGTATTATTCATAGTATGCATTTAAATACCGATTTTCATTTGTCATGTTTGTTGATAACACATTTCTTAGTTATGAGTCTGAAGCTTAATCTCTGCATATTGAGTAGTTGTGCAATATTATGGGTCAAAAGTAACTTTTACTTGAAGATTCAAGCAGCCACTATAATCTGTGCTGATATTCATTCCTTTAACAGGTTGATGACAAGCTATATATATATTTGGAGTATGTATCTGGTGGATCCATATATAAACTTCTCCAAGACTATGGGCAATTTGGCGAACTAGCAATTCGTAGTTATACTAAGCAAATCTTGTCGGGGCTGGCGTATTTACATGCTAAAAACACTGTCCACAGGTGAAATTCGTTACCTATTCTTTGTCAAGTACTTTGAAGCATAAATTCAACTGTCATAATATACTATCGCGATGTATTTACTGAACATTAAGCATCTTTCATGTTCAGGGATATTAAAGGGGCAAATATACTCGTAGACCCAAGTGGACGTGTCAAGTTGGCAGACTTTGGGATGGCTAAGCATGTAAACGCATGCATACTTAATCTTGATATGATTTAAAGAATATGACATGATAATGCAAACCATAACCGACTATTGCAAAAACAATTCTGTTTCCCTTCTCTCCTAATCTGAATGCATGTAAAGCAAAGTCATACTTATCTTGTGTGCTTTGCAGATCACTGGGCAGTCATGTCCATTATCATTTAAGGGAAGCCCTTACTGGATGGCACCTGAGGTTAGGTTGTTTCTAGTTTTTGTATATTTTCTCCTCCATGGCATGCTTCTTGATGGTTTTACTTAAGTCTTCATTTCGGTTGCTTGCCCAGGTTATAAAGAACTCAAGTGGTGCCAACCTTGCTGTAGATATATGGAGTCTTGGGTGCACTGTTTTGGAAATGGCTACAACAAAACCACCTTGGAGCCAGTATGAAGGGGTAATAATTTAGATCTGCAAACGAATGCTTGTGTACATTTATTTATTTATTGGATGTTGGGCAGGGGGTTATAAGAATTTGAGATTGAGATCATATAGGCTAATTCAAGTATTCTTTGCATTGTGTAATATTGTCCTTTTTGTGGTTAAAAGGTTGCTGCCATGTTTAAGATTGGGAATAGCAAGGAACTTCCAGCAATTCCAGATAGCCTCTTGGATGATGGAAAGGATTTCATAAGGCAATGCTTACAGAGAAATCCACACCATCGTCCTACAGCTGCCCAGCTTTTGGAGCATCCTTTTGTGAAATATGCTGCGCCTTTGGAAAGATCTATGTTGGGCCTTGAGCCTTCTGATCCACCCTCTGGGATTACAAATGGAGTGAAAGCACTGGTATGAATTTCGTTTTTACCACAGATGTAAAATTGGTGTCTTATGGTGTTGGTAGTTTGTAATCATTTTTTATTTATGTTTGAGCATAGTGCATGCTATCAGGTTCTATACCTATTATTTCCTCAATTTGTGCAAAGAACTCTTGATAATCAGTTACAACGAAATAGTAAGGTTGTCAGTACCATTAGTTCACATTACAACCCGACCCATTCCCTATATCTAGAGACAAGACAATACAGATGTTGAAATCTCTCTGTTTTAGTGTCTCTATATATGGATTGAAAATCTTTCCTAGTGTTGTGTGTCATCAAGTATAAACACATTTATGATATCCTTTATTGGACTTTGATGAAGCAGCTGTTATATGCACGGGTCCTCTTCTCGCCTCTTATTTTATCTGTTGTGTTTTATTGATCATTGTCAGGGTATTGGGCAAGGGAGGAATTTCTCCAACTTGGATTCAGATAGGCTTGCAATTCATTCATCTAGACATTCAAAAACTAATAACCATACCAGGTCAATCTCTCTCTCTCTCTCTCTCTCTCTCTCTCTCTCTCTCACACACACACACACACACACACACACATTTATATATCCATCCATCTTTATGTTTCTCTCTGTTGATGCGTACGACAACATTTTGATATTAAGATTTTGATTTGATCTTTATTTGCCTTAACTGCAGTGAGATCCATATTCCAAGGAATATATCATGCCCTGTCTCACCCATTGGAAGCCCTCTATTGCACTCAAGGTCACCACCACGCCTAAATGGAAGAATGTCACCTTCCCCTATATCTAGCCCACGGACTACTTCGGGCTCATCCACACCTCTCACAGGTGGCAGTGGTGCCATTACATTTATTCACATGAACCAGCCCATCAACTTGCAAGAGGGTTTTGGAGGCATTTCAAAACCCTTGAATGGTCTCTATGTCAATGGGCCCTCCTCCTATCATGATTCATGTCCTGACATGTTTCGAGGGAAGCAGCCAGGGTCTCATATCTTCTCAGAACTGATGCCTTGTGAAAATGATGTTCTGGGAAAGCAGTTTGTAAGGCCTGCCAAAGCGGAGCAGTACGATGGACAATCAGTTTTAGCTGATCGCGTGTCTCGCCAACTCCTTAAGGATCATGTTAAAATGAACCTGAAACTGGATTTAAGCCCCAACTCTCCTTTGCCGAACCGCACAAATGGTGTCTTAACTTATTTTGATGGACCCACCAATCAGTTCAAGCTCTCAAGTTAATCAGACCATTTTGGATATACTGGATCAACCTATCCCTCATGTTGGACTGCGAAGGAGAGTATGTTTTGTACAATAAGAACTGTGGAATAATGTTGAAGCTCCGGAAAGTTAGTGGCTGGAAGCAGACAACTCTTTTTGCATGGCTTAGTGTTCAGCTCATAACATCCGGTAAGCTAAGCCATGAGAGGGAATGATTCTGGAATTATGCATATCGAGCTCACATCCTGACGACATAACACTCTTGTAGTACATAGAACGTGATGTGGTTTAGACTTGTAGGAAGTTTGAGTGCTTGACTGATTGGAGCTATGAAATATGCTTGATTTTGGTCCACGAAGATGGCTTCTGATGATCCGATCCATTGCAGTTCCCCTGGTAAGGAAGAAACTCAAGGCAGCAAGAATTTGTATATTTTCTGAGATGTTCATATAGAGAAAAGAAAGGCTAAGAGGCAAATACTATTTAGCTTCGGAACAATTTTTTGGGTCTGAAACTGCTGTACAGAAGATTGGCGACTAGCCGGGGACCGGACTTGTTAACGGAATGGTCAGCCGGAGATTTTTGAAGCCTGCTCGTTCTGTTTTCTGCACTGATTTATTGTGGGCTCATGTAACATTGTATAATTCTGTCTTGTACTACCTGTTTTGTTGTATCGTCATCATGTATGTACTGTACATCATCACTCAACTGAAATGAAGAAATCTAACTGCACGGTTCTCTCTTATCCCTCTTCAATTTTTCCGGTCTTTTCGTAACGACTGTCGTGAATTTGTCATCCGTCCTTCCAGGAGCGGGAGACTTAATTAATCGAGATTCAGAAGATGAAATTTCACCCCGATCATCAATAGGTTTAGCCAATACATTTATAACACGACCTAAAAGAGCCTCACTTACTGGTATCTGAGCAATTCTTCCTAAACGACAGGATTTTGTTTCGAAGATGAAATTTCTGAACTTGATACAAAGATATCAAACAAAAAGCAATCTCGAATCAAAACCACGGGGTTTCAAGCAGAAAGGGAGTTTATTCACCTTCAAGCAATACTCTCAACTTCTGATTCACAACATTATTGGATACTATCATTCACCTTGTAAACTTTTCAGCCTCAAAGTGGCTCTCTCTCTCTCTCTCTCTCTCTCTCTCATTTAGTCAAATCCATGGTGAAATCCCATAGCTTCTTTCCCATCTCCACATCTTGCCCTTGTGGAGTTGTCTTGGATAGGTTACTATCGGCAAAATATTTGCCGGTCACCCCCTTGACTTGCGGATGCAGTGCCAGGTAGCACGTCGTTGCTGCTCCCTGCAATCGACAAAGTTTATAAACAACGGGATTCTACATTTGAAAGAGAGTTTTTGAAATTCATCACACTTCGATTTAGTTTCACTGTCATTTATTTGGTCTGCAAGTTCAACCAGGGGTAACTTACCTGCTGAACATTTTTAAGCAAAGCTCTACCAAGCACGTTAACAAGCCCTGCACCAAACCAGAAGACCAAACATCTGAAACCAAGCACATACTTGCCTTCTACAGCGTAAAATGTATCCGAACATCAGCTATAAACTCACATTTAGTGAAGTGATTACCGTTAATAGCGCTGTTATAACGGAAAAGATTGGTAGCAATTACTCCAGGGTGAAGTGAGTTTGCTGTTATATCTGCCCCTTCTTCCTGTGTTGAAGAAACAATCACAAATAACAGCGTTCATGGATTAGAGAAAGAACTATGATATTAATATATGAAAAAGTGCTTGAAAGTTTGCAATGCGATTTCAAGAGGCCATTCATCAACTCCGAAATCATTGAAATATTGTCGAATTCATTTTACTCGGGTCCTGGGAGAAGACGATACACCTTTAAACGTCTTGCAAGCTCGTTAGCATGCAAAATGTTAGCAAGCTTTGATTGGCCATATGCAAGATAACTTCTGTACCTGCAGATAGGCAGTCACAAACTCAGATTAAACTTATATTGAACTCTCCTTTCAGCGTATGCTACAAAGAAAAAGGGAAACGCAGTGCACAAATATACAATCTCGAAGATAAGGATTGTCTCAATGTTACCCTGCTTGGTCGTTAATCTTATCAAAACGAATTCCTTCAGGATATGGAAAGCGGTGAGCTTCTGAGGACACATTTACAATTCTCCCTTGTTTGCTGCTTTTGCGTGCTGTTTTCTTCATAGTATCCAACAAAAGGTTTGTCAAAAGAAAATGACCTGCAAAATCACAAAACGTTCAGCGAATTAGGGCAGCCTAAAACTCACAACACTTTTGTAGTCAGATTTACGGTCTAACAAATGCAACATACCTGCGTGGTTTGTCGCGAACTGAAGTTCGATTTTGTCCTTAGAAAGCAAGAAAGGGGTTGCCATAACTCCTGCATTGTTACTTAATGATAAAACAAGTACAATTACCAACTAAGCCTGCTCAAGAGACACACAGGAGTTCTATTGGACATGATGAGACAATGTGAAAGAACAACTTCTGCAATTTTCTACCCATTTTCTTACATTAGGATGTTGAGAGGAAGTCCGGAGGACTTGAAATCCGATGCGAATTTTCTCACGGATGATAAGGAAGTGAGATCCATTTCCATGGTATCAACTTTGGCAGTGGGAATTTGCTTCACTATTGCTTCTCTTACATCTTTACCGGCAGCCACATTCCGCACTGCCATAACCACATGGGCACCGCGCAGTGCAAGAACGCGTGCAGTTTCAGTGCCAATACCACTCGATGCTCCTGCAACAAAAGTATGCAGAGCCAAAGAAAATTTTACCATAAGAACATGGAATAACTTTAACAGCTGCGCATCCTTAGCATATATACACACGTATATATCCTAAAGGCAAAACAAACCCAGTAAAGGGGAACCCAAACCAACAAGACTCTTCGTTGTACGGGATCGGGAACTTGGCAGAATGTCCATATACCCAGTCTTATCATTGCTTTGCGAAGATGCTATTTTCACGACTCCAACCCATCACCTTTCAGTTACAAAAGAGTAACATTTTCGTTTTGCCAAGACTCAGGTGTCAAAACAAACCCAGTAATCATAGTATAATTTTGGATTTGTTTAATGAAAACAGCAGGTTAATCCCAGTGACCAAAGATTTTGATTGAAAGGTTCAAATTTTGGTGCAAAAGATCAGATTGTTGATAACAGTCGAATAACATGGAGCAAGAAATGGACCCCACAGTACAAAACTACATATTAAATTAACCACCATGCAGAATTCTATTAAGTTATCCAATCAAATTCAACCTTCGACGCAAGGGCAAAATAACAGTAAAGAAAAATCTACGTATTACCAAAACGAAGAAGAAAATGGAAATTCCCTCACCTGTAACAATGGCGGTGAGACCAGTGGCATCAATCCCTTGAGTAACTTCTTCTGCTGTGGACGACGACGAGAACCCGGATGGCCCTTTTCCTCTAAAGAACCACATCCTCTCTGTCTCTGCACTCAAAGAGATGAGAAAGTGTGACTTTTTAGTGGCAGTTTTGGTGAAGTTCTTATATTTGCTTTGGTGGTGGTTGCTTGCGGGGAGCCTCTTTAGCCTGTTATGTCGTCCTCCTCACTTTTGAATGATCACAAAGTTTGGAAAGGTCAATTTAATTATCAAAGATATTTTTTATTCTTTGTAAGTAAGATGTCTTAGGTTCGATTCTTATTAAATGTAAATTTGAACCACATTACCGCTAGCTTATTGTGGAGTAGGCCCGCTCTCCTACCTCTTTAATGGATAATATTATTTATTAAAAAAAAAAACCAAAAATATCATCACCGCCTTATTCACCAATTTGGTAAATAATAGTGTTATTGGGTATGTACCATTTCTTCAACATGCATTTAAGCACATTGAATACACCAAAGTGATAAGATCGAAATGAATTTTGTTGTTTATGATTTGTTTATTTGGGTTTATCTTGTGATTTGAGTTTAATCTTTTTTTAGCAAACTTCAATGCGTTGTATATGGTTGTTATTTATTGATATAGTTTGTTGAAATTGTTTGATACCGTAACATTTTTAGTAGGTTGGACATGGTCCAGTTCGTACCAGATCATCTTTAAAAGTGAAAACCAAACTAATAAGATTTATTCAGTTTGGTTCGTTCCCATTCTTGTAAAAAATTTAGACAAACAAACCAAGCTGAAGATTGGAAGTGTCTATTTTCGATTCTAGACTCTAGGGTTTTCTGCTCCGAATAAATCTAGATCAGTTATCGGCCAACATTGGTACTATGTCAAATTTTAAAGAGACGTAATTTTCCACAAGTTACATTTTAAGATCTACATAACAAGACATGTATAATGTTTTTTCACAAAATATTTCAATAAAATTAATAGTAAAATTATTTAACTGCTTGTCACAAGGGGAAACATCATTGTGGGCCGATGAGTGGCCCATATTAGCTGCTTGTCGTGGCCCATTTAACCAAAACCTCGCCCAACCCACGTCGTACTGGACATCTCACAACCCGACCCGATCAAACGCCAACCGGGCCAAATCCCCTCCTCCACCCAAAGTCCGAAACCCTAGCTATCAGCACGTGCGAGGGCGCCTCCTTCTTCGATAGAGTCACGTGCCGAACACAACCGCACACAGACAGACTCCAAATCGTGATAGCTAGTAGAGAAATGATACAGGAACACACAGAAAGAGCAGAACAGAAAGCCTTCCAGAAACCCTAGCTCCCCACCCCCAAATCTCCCACATCTCCCAATTTTCCATGCATTTCAGCTCGTATTTGAGGTACGCTTACCGCCCTTTCTCCAATTGAAAATTTTCATATGGTATTGATTTATGCATGCAACTTTTGCTAATTGTATTTTCCCCAATTCAGGATTGTGAAATCGATAGATTTTTTTTTGATGGGATTGTGGTTTGATTTTTTTTTTTTCATATAAATAAACCCTAAATTTAATTTGTATAGAAATATTACTGTTGATGAGGATTTTGTTAGTTGTGAGGTGGAATTATCAACAATGGAAGTTAAAGATTTTTACTTGATGGGAAATGGAAACTGGGTTGGATTCTGAAAACCATTTGGCATGGTTTATAATCTGAAATGTCGTTTGAATTTCCCGGAATTCGGATTTTCGGTTTCCTAGCAAATGGCAACCATTTGACATGGTTTGTAATCTCACATCTTCTTGGCCAGCTAACCCAACTGTTTCTTAACTTTTTCAATTTTTTTTTGCTGAATTACTCAACCAATTGGTTGCATTACACTTTTCTCTTTTCGTGCTTATTTCATATGGGGTCATGGAGATTGAAGAACTCAATAGATAGGCTTCCAAGTTGTGTCCCTTGCACATATTGCCCCTTTGTTTCTTTCAGCAGACTCGAATACTACATTGAGTTCTGAATGTTGGTTTATGCATATTAAGTGCTATTTTGTATTGTATTTATCATTGAATCTTTAATATGTTCGTCTCGTGTTGAGTATTGAGCTTTGTGCTGCTAGTGTGAAACTCAGTTTTTCTCAACTTTCCCAACCTCCTAGATGGTTCTAGACAGGCTATTCATAAATTGTATGTTGAATGAGAATTTAAGGGTATAAAGTGAATAAGAACAAGTGAAAACCAATACAATTGGAACATACTGTCATGGCCAAGCCGATCTGCTCCCTTAGGTAACAACCAGTCTATCTGCTCGTCAATATCGCTCATGCATTGTAATATTTTCTCATCTTTCCTTCCCCTTTATGCACACAGATATATTGAGAAGCTCCAGTGAAATCCTCCATAAATATACTTCCTCCTTTTCTTGTTATATTACAGTTACCGCTGTTAACTGTTATAGTTGAATTAGAATAAATAATTAATGAGAATGTTTGTCTTGGAATTTGAGGCCTATCATCTCTTGTTTGTTCCCCATATCTTATTGTGTTTTACCTTGAATACAGGAAAAATATTTGATAAAGCTCTCCAGATAAGAATGCTAATACACATTTTGTTGGGATTCAAGATTGTATCATTTTGGGAAGCACTGATAACTATTTTTTGCATAGTTAATCAAGTCAAGCTTTTGAATAAGGAAAAGGTCCATTTTCCCTGTAACTACTTGTTTTAGTGGAGGTAAAAGGTGGTTTCTGCTTCACCTCGTCTGACAGTTAGTTGTGGTGTCGCTGTCAAATGTCAGAAGGTGTCATGGCGGTTGTCAAACCTGAGGTATGCTACTTCATTGTCTGATGAATTACAAATGGTAATTTAGATAAGTTAGATTATTTACATTTTGTTTTCACAGTTTATGATTTCAGCAGCACATGTATATTTAAGGGTCCTTTGTCACTTGAGTATGATGGGAAATGTATAGGTATAGATTCATGGTAAAAAAATTAGTTGGTTTCTGGATGAACTCTTGGTGGAATCTATGGAAAATTGTAGTTTCTTTGGTAGCCAGGGCTTGTGCATAATGGTCGGAATAAGTTTCTTCTTCAAGTGGTATTTCATGTTAGGAGATTTGAATATTAATTATTAAGGGTTTCAGCAGTGTAGAAATGAAATATAAGCTAGTGACTAGGACTGCTACACCTATGGTTATTGGTTCTGTGGGTTGCATATGTGGTAGTTCAAGCTAAGATTGATATAGGAGTACTAGTTGTGTTTCTCTTTTGAATCCCTTCTAAATTTTCCTTATGTTTGTGCAAATAGATGAAATCTTACATCTGGCTTCAAACTGCTGACGGCTCAATCCAACAAGTAGAAGAAGAGGTTGCCATGTTCTGTCCCATGATATGCCGAGAAATATTGCAAACAGGAATGGGATCTTCCAAAAACTATGCTATATCACTTCCTCAACGAGTTAATCCTGCCATTTTGGGCTTAATACTCGACTACTGTCGGTTTCATCAAGTACCTGGTCGCTCTAATAAGGTCTGATATATGATTCTACCACTTGTAGTTTCTTTTTCTGTTCTTACATGATGTTAATTTCCAATTGGCAATCAACAGTGAGAAGCTTATGTAAAAGTAAAAAACTTGGAGAAAGTATTGTTACCCCTTATGTGGCCCAAAAAGGGGTGGTTTTGATAGTCTTTTATCCATCTTCATCATGTATATGGTGAAGTCAGAAGTAATCTATGTGTTTGATAGTATTGTTATCATGTGTAGGAGCGCAAAATTTTTGATGAGAAATTTATTCGAATGGATACAAAAAAGTTATGCGAGTTGACATCCGCTGCTGACAGCCTCCAATTGAAGCCTTTGGTTGATCTCACCAGCCGAGCACTTGCTCGAATTATTGAAGGAAAAACACCCGAGGAGATACGCGAGACATTTCATTTACCTGATGACCTCACAGAGGTTTGTTACTATCGAAGGTTATTGGCTTTTTTTCTTCCATCCACGGTTTTCATGTATATATGGTTATTCAGGAGGAGAAGTTGGAACCTCTGAGGAACATAACTGATGATCCACGTATCCGGCTTCTTAATCGGTTATATGCTAAAAAGAGGAAAGAATTAAAAGAGAGAGAGAAACTGAAGGTGCTTACTTTTACTTGAAGAGTTTGAAGCCTTTACCATGTGTTTAATGCAATATATGTGGTAAATTTATATACCACAATGTTTATTACTTGAGTTGTGTGCAAAGTACACACAAATGTAATGATGCAGTTGGAGGGTTGAAGCATTAAAACCTGTGCATATATGATCGCGTTAATAGAAATTTATTTATTTGTTTCAGAATGTTGAGGCTGAGGAGGAGCGTGTTGATGAGCGTTCAGTTGATGATCTCTTGACATTTATAAATGGTGGAAATAGAGGTATGATTCAGAAATTATTTCTCTTTATCCTGGTTTTCTGCCTTTGTTCTCACACATTGATTTTTTTTTTTTTTCCAACTTTTGCTGTTTGAAGTTGTAGTATGTTTGGCTCTCAAATTCTTAATAGATAATTTTTTTTAAGGGATTTTGCTTCAAAGGACCACTCTGTTGAACGTTATTGGCATCCCTACTTTTGCTCCATGGACAAGGAGCAGATTTTTTTTTTTTTTTTTTTTTAAGGTTTACATAGTTTTTTATAGGTACTTCAGTTAGTAGATTCAGTATCATGGATACTTAATGAAGTATCATCTACTCTCAACTTACTAGAATCTGATACACTCTGCAGAAGCAAAGGGGATTAAGACCAATAAGAATAAAAAGAAAAATCGAAGAAGAAAAGATCATCCAAAAGATTCTTCAACCAATGTAAATGGACATAATAAGGTTGGTACTTCTTTCTCTCGCTCACCACAGCACACACTTATGTATGTTCGTGTATATAGTATGCTAGTGAATTTTTCCTGCATGTGTCAGAACTTGTTTGTGAATTCTCTGTCTTTATCTACATTTCTAGGACTTGGATGCACTTTCTTCTGCTTCCCACGATGGTGACATAATCAATGTTGAGTTGTCGTCTCCCAGTTCTTCAAAGTTGCAAGATTCTACGTCTGTTACCTTTTCACCAAAGCTTGACTTTGATGATGGTGATTTGGATGATGATTTAGATCCTGCCATGAAGAAGAGCTTGACAGGTAATATTTGTAGAGCATATTAAAAAGAATGATTTCAATGCTAATATTTAACTGTTTATATGAATTATGCTGACCATTGTCTCAACAACACGGAAATTACTCTCTGCCGCTGTTAAATATCCCCTTCCACGGTTACTCAGTCGAATCTACAAATTTTTATGATTATTGCAAGACTGTTTGTCTTATATTCCTTTATATTATATGCTTTATGTAGGGAAGTGGAGGATTTTGCACGAAGATTAAATTCAGATTGGCCAGAAAGGATGCAGGAAATTTTATCTTTAGGTCAAGAGAGGAGACTTGCACCAATAAATATCAACGGCAATGGCTCTGCACATGGATATAAAAGTATGTCCCAATACATCCTCTGATATCGAGAGTGATTGAGTGAGTGGGAGACTAGGTTGGGTGCAAATTGGTTAGACTGACAGAGTTACCGGGTGATTTGCAGGTTTGGACAGGAGATAATGATCTACCAGAGAGCGCTATTTAATCAGAATGTCCAGCAGCTTGAGCGATTGGAACAGATGCTACCGATGGGGTTAGCTGCTACACAAGCTTAGAAGAGAGAGCAGTGTTTTTGGTGTTGCCGGCATGTGAGTATATTTGTTTGATTTTTCCATCACCAAATGCAATTTTCGTTCTATGGGCATCTTCCATTTTGAAGAAAGGAAACGAACAGATGTCAAAAAAAAAAAAAAAAGAGAGGAACTCAGAGGCTACATTAGGGAGCATAGTTTTCCTCATTGCTTATGTTCTCTTTTGTGGTTATTCATGAAGAGCATACGTTGCTCTGTTTTTCCTTGAGCCGCCGTTGATGGCGGCTGCCTCCTGTACTTACTTGAAACGATGCCGAATTTTGCAGATGTACCTTTTCTTTTTCATTTCATATATAAGGCCCCATTTGGCTTTTGTAGAGTCTTGCAAGAAGTTGCAAGTGCTTTCAGTTGATGTAATGAAATTGAAATGAAAAATAAAGGTTATTTCAAAAACCTTGTACAATATGGTCGTTTTGAATATGTCGGAAAGCCATATATCATCTTTGGTTCACAGAGCGGATTCAATGACAGCGAAGAACTTGCATGCATCTGTTTCATGAAACCATTTTGTGAAATCAGTTTCTCATATATAAGGTTGTGAACACGAGACCTTAGAAATTGATGCATGCAAGTTTTTCCTCGTTTGCTGACGTTATAAAAAACATTCAAGCACCAATGCCTTTTCAAGTGGTTAGGAAAAATTTCAGGCCTGTATTTCAAGTTTTGAATTCAATTTTTGACGCTGATGAATTACACGATAGTGGTTAGATGAAGGCTGAAATACCGTCTTCTGAAACTAAATGCGTGGATTGCCGTGTCGAAGTCAACTGCTGATCCCCATTTTTAAAAAGAAAGAGACAAAGTAGTATTCATTAAATTCACATTCTTCTCTAATCAAATTCACATTATATGCAGATCTTTTATTCATTTATTTTTCTTTTGACATTAAGAAACGAAAAGGAAAACAAAGAAGAAATTAGTACATTGAAGATCAATAATCTTTCAGTTTATGGGCGGAGTAGTACTTCTTGAAAGCCCTAGGAAGATAGACAGGCAGCAAGAACCCAAATAAATTGAAGCACCAAAACGCCATATTAGCAATGGCAAGCCCTCTCCCCACATACAATCTTTTTGCAGATCCACCGTACTCCTCATGCTCCTTGGAAAACTCACTCCTCAGCCAATCCACGATGGTGAAAATCCGCCTGGAATTGTAGAAAACCGGCACGAAGACACGTATGGGCGTCGAAAACCGGTCGGCAAAAGCCATTCCTTCCATGAACACCTGACTGGCAAGGAGAAAAACGTGCGGGGAAGCGGCGCTGATGCCTGTTTATCGCCTTCGAAAATGCCCTCCAAAATGTAGGCAATGGGGAGCAGAAGGCCGATGACGGCGCCGGTCAGGACGTAGAGGCGGAGGACTTTGTTTTTGGGGTTGAAAACGGTGGGGTCTCTGGAGGAACCGAGGATGGGGAAAGCAACTTTGGAGATGATGTGCATGTAGATCACGGAGAAGAAGACGAAGGCGAAGTCTTGGGGGCTTACCATGCCGCTGGCGGAGAGGACGACGACGACGGCGAGGGCGTTGAGCTGCCGGAAGGAGAACAGACCGCCACCGGCTTTGCGCGGAGAGGCGGTGGCGGTGGAGTGTGAAGTTGGGGACTTTTGGTGGGAGCTGAGTTTTGAGGAGGTTTCGTCGTTGTGTTCTTTGAATTCATGTTCTTGTTCTTTGGGGAGGCTGATGTCACCGCAGGTTGGACCAACCCCACCTGACATTTTTTTCTGCGTTTCTGTTGATTAAACAGAGTAGGGTTAGGGTTAGGGTTTGGTTGCAGAGAGAGTTGTGAGAGAGTGGAGAAGGTTAGAGAGTTAAAGAGGAAAAGATGGGGAGAAAGGAAGAAGATAGGGTAAAAAGCATAAGGTGGGGAGGGTGGACAGGTGGCAGTGTAATAGGGATTTCAGGAAACAGGTTTTGGTGACAGGAGAGGGAGCGGACATGATTTTATATCTTAAATGCTTTTGTCCAAGTCAAAGTGGCTGAGCCGTAGACAATCAAGTGAAATCCAATCCACGAAATAATTTGATTATAGGATGGCATTGTTGTGGTAAAGATCTGAGCATGCCAGCACTGTTAATTATAAAAACAAAATTTGTTGTAATATACATTAGTACCAGAAGGATATGGATGGACCGGATACACAGCTACTGTAACGTCTCGATTTAATAACACAAAATTACGTATAGTTAGATTAACACGTGACATTATGATTACTTGGTGGTGACTAATATGATTTCTCGTTAAGCTGAAAAGCAAAAAGCAAGGTTAATAGGCTGTGCAAGAAGAGGCGCCGGGGAGGTGCAATCTTCTGGGCCAACTGGCTTGGCCCATGGAAATTGGTCACCTGTAGCCCATGTGGTAGCCCGAAAACAGAGGAAATTCAGTCGATTGCGAAGTTTACACAATCGAATTTGATCAAAAATATAGAGAGAATATCTCACCCTTTACAACTTCAAATGCTGTAACCTGAAATGACATCACAAATGCAACCTTCACAAACCAACTCGTTTGGTCTGTCGGTCTCGTTGACGACATCATCAAGACGGTACAAACAATGCATAGCAACGGACAATGACGGCTCAAACCAAAAAATCAAATTCATTACAGAAACTTCTGCCAAAGAGAAGAAGAATCTTACTCTAATCAATCTGCTATGACAAAGAGAAAAGGAGGGAACTATAACAAAAAAAAAAAAAAAAAGAAAACTTATCTTCCAAAACTTTTTCTTCGATTTTCTGACAGAAGACCGCTGGTAAAACTGGACCCTTCTGCTGCTAAGAATACAATCATTGGCTAAACTGTGCATGCTGTATAACCCCCAAAAAAAGAAGAAAAACGATCTCTTTACCCTCTATTACTAGGCAACTGTGCTATGTTTCGGAATGTACTTAATCTTCACACCCTTGTCCTGCTTCGTCCTGCGCCTGACTTTAGCAGCTCCAGCAGTTGGCAAATCAAATGCCTCCCCATCTACAAGCCTGTTTTCTGCATTGCCAAGAATGCTGCGTTTAGACTTCAACGAATGATTCGCTCCTACTTCACCGTCATTTTGATTGTCTGGGCATCTGGGAGGTTCAGAGTCTTGGAATAGAACCAATTCCACATGATCTGCAGCAATAGCCTCCTTCCACCCTGCACAAACAAGACATGTACTTATTGTATTGTATTTCAGGGTTAATTTACTTTAACTGGGAGCTGCTTGTACAAAAGAGAAAATAGAACAAGATGCAAAATGGAGCTGAACTCACTTTGAGCAAGAAAATCTTCTGCCGCACGGCTAGAGAAGCCCAGGCTTTGTGTTTCATCGGGGTGAGTAGAGCCGTTCCCGTTTCCATCATTATGGCCATCCACAACACACGATCTTTTACAATTTTCACTGTAAGGGCTTTGGCTGTTGCCCTTTTCAGCTACCACATTTATGTCAGATTCTTTGCTGCCATTATGAATTGGCGTAGGACCTCTTGTTCCATTCCAGCTCACTGGCCTCCAAAGCTTCACTGTTGACCGGTTTGTACCACTCTGTACCAGATCAGGTTTATTGGTTTTATCCTGAGAATTGTCCTTTAGCATTTGACCTTTCTCCGAAGGACGGTCATCATGAACACCAGCCAGATTATTACTTTCCTGGCAAAAATTTCCAAGATTGACTGGTATAGAACCAATCAAAACCTCATGGTTCTTGATTTGATCTGGTTCAGATGCTTCTTTCTGTACTCCAGCTTTCAAACTCCCCCCATCATATTCTGGTTTAGGCTTTCGACTCCATACTCTATTGCCACTGGAAGCAGCCCTTACATCCCTGTGGTTACCGTGGTGTTGGATGGATGAATGCTTCACTGTTTGAGAACTATGGCCATCATGAAATCGATTGGGCACACCCCGCCGTGATTTTGGAGACATGTGCCATCGAGCAACTGCACGCCGACTACCATTTCCTTGCACCAGCTGCCTTTCAACATTTGGTCCACTCGCCGAATCAACATGTCCAAAGCTAACTCCAGTCTGAGATTCGAGATCTGCATTTTCACCCGTATTTGAGAAGTGGAATGGTTCAAGTGATAAGCGGGCATGATCCAGCGCATCCGAACTGGCCGTGTCAGAATCAAATGTTGCTGAAGGACTAGATGTTTCTACGAGTGGCACAGCCTCCAGAGTTTCATCAATGTTCTCCTTAACATCAACCTTCTCCCCATGTCTTTGATCCTTTTCCTTCTGTTCTTTCTGCCTAAGCTTCTTCAGCCTTTTCCTTTCCAAGAGCTCTTCTTGCCTACAGTTATTCAGAAAACAAGACCGAATAGATTATGCAACTGATAAAAAACAACAGGCAACAGATTACCCAGTCATGCTGGTCTATACTCTACAGAGTGCCGAATATAAAGAGGCATTGAAAATCCTCCCACCAACACAATAAAAAAACCGAAATGTGCTGAAAATCAAATAGAAAGGCTTGTTGTGTACCTTCTTTGAGCAGCTTCTTCTTCCTCCACTAGCAACTTCTGTAACCTCAAAGCTTCCGCATCCTTGTCAGCATGCCAGGCTTTCAACTGAGCAAAAATCACCACGAGTTTAAACGCGATTAAGAGAGTAAAATCAACTGTATTAAAAAGATGGAAAGGAAACAAGAAAATTACCAATATCTGTTCCACCAGGAAGCTTGTACAAGCAACTAAGTTTTTTGATTCAAGGCCAATTTTCCCAGCCTCCCCATCAAAAACATATCTCTGCATTGATATGGCTGTCCCACACAGAAACGTCTTTTCACTTGCATCATCGAGGATAGAAAATAACTCCTGGGATGATATGGGAAACCTGGAAGGTCTAGCTTGAACAATATCCTGGATAAAAAGAAAAGAATTAAACATATCATATCCACTGAACAGGCAATGTGGCAGTTCATTACAATAAAAACTCATACGCAAGAAAAAGAATAATGTCTTACCAGAAGGGCAGAACCAGCCTTCAAACAAATGTGGGGCAAAGAAGAAAATCCCGGTTTCCGTATAAGAATTGTCAATGCCTTTATAATTGAAGACCCTGGAACTTCCTATAAAATATATTAAATTAGGAGATCTCCTTTAAAAACAGTTCCTTTCAAATGATTGCACTTAAGTAACAATTTCTTTGGAAAAAATGAAGCCCTGCTAGAAATTAATTGGAGGAAGGGGCGAAGAACAGATCATGGTCAATTCAAAACTATGATCAGTTAGGATAAAAACACATTACTGTCCTACTTTGGTTCATGTGTGATGAATCTAAGCATTAGAGGGGAACATTTGTCAGTTAATACACAACATGCATACCGCGGTACATGATTAGAACTTATGATGCATGCCATAAAAACACAGGCAATAACAGAAAATACCTCTAAAGTCACATCATTGAATGATACAACTTCTTTTGCCTCTTCTGGCGAGAGCTAGACAAAGACCAAACCAAGGAAGGATTGAGCTGCACATACACTAAGAAGAAGGTAGCCCTAACATAAAGTATTCAAAGAATAAATTTTACCTTGTCCCAAAATTCACGTA
Source organism: Pyrus x bretschneideri (assembly GCF_019419815.1). Taxonomy (NCBI): domain Eukaryota; kingdom Viridiplantae; phylum Streptophyta; class Magnoliopsida; order Rosales; family Rosaceae; genus Pyrus; species Pyrus x bretschneideri. Next base: position 656,648 of record NW_025999795.1, on the reverse strand, counting down.
GAAGCTCCCTATTTTTAGAAGAATCCTACAAGATTTAAACAAAATAAGTATTCTGAACACGATGGACGGCAAAAGATGCTCACAGTCGCAACACACAGAAAAGCAATAGACAAATTTATAACAGTTTAAAATACAAGGGACACCTTATCAAGCTTTTTCAACCGATGGTGTACACGTATGTGTCTTCTGTAGTTGATGGATGAGAAAAACTCTCGTGGGCATTTGTCACACTTTTGCATTTGCACTTTAATAGGAGAGTGCAGAGGCCAACCTGGAAGTTCTGCCAGAAGTAACATGTGCCATCAAACACTTATAACCAAACTGCCTTCTTATGACATATAATACAAATATTAAAACTGCCATTGGCCGTAGCAGTGGACCGAGAAAGGCAAAACAAACTCAGGATACTCCCCATTAGGTATGGCACAAAAATCAATCTAATGGTTCACTACTTCTATAATCAAATAAAGTTGTATTATACACTATAGTTTCCAGTACCTTGTTGATCTAAGGCATGAAGTAGCTGAATCCACGGGACTGGGCTATCCCCGGCCCTTGAGAAAGAAATAGATGGCTCTTTCGCAACTTGTCTGATGATAGTGTCAATGGAATCATTTTCCTCCCCTGATTTCATAGCATACAGAGAGTCTGAGGTCGTAGGTTTTGCAATTGACATCAGAAATACAAATCCACTAGAGCGCCAGATGTCTCTGCAAAAAATGTAGGACAAATAAAAACAAGGTAAACATCTAATGACCAAATGACATTCAATTGAACTGGATTGAGGCACAAATACGCCACATCTAAAGTGGATGTAGCAATAGAAAGCAAGCTCAGGGAACAAAATCATCCTGTTTCATCTGCATTACAGCTAAATAGATTTATTTCCAAAACAAGTTACGTGTCTAATAAGTCCGACAATGTGCGATATTATTAAAGAAGCCACAATCATATGAAACGTGTTGTACCGAACTTAGTAATGCAAGGAGGAATTAGAACTTCCAGCCGACAAACAAAGTTCGTGTAACTTAATTATTTTCACCACAGAAACAACCATGAAAAGACCCATAGTTTAAACAATGAAGAATAACATGAAATCTGATGAAAAAGCTACCATTACAAAATAGGAAGGAACAAAAAATGTGAAAACCTACAAAATTCTATATCGTAAACATATATGGATTACAGATCCACCAGAAAGAATGCATAGCGAAAAGTGCCTCCGCCTCCGCATCCAACGAACATATATCCATATACTTCGTTATAGAAACATAATCATACAACGAAATTGAAATGAAATCAAGAGTAGGCGAACTGAACATATGAGGGGAAATTGAAACCAATGTTAAAAGGAAGGGAAACTTCAATAAATCTCACAGAATAGGCATTCCGGAACTTGAAATCATAAACATGCAAAACCAAGCTTGATCAGAGACGCTGTAAACCTCACTTAGCTAAGTTGAAATTACACCATTAACGATTTCACATACACCACAAATACATACATAAATATATATACACATAATTCGAAATCTCTAGGTTTTCTCTTTTTCATTGAACAGATACAGAGTTTTTCCAGCTATCAAACAGAGAAACAATTCAATTGAAAAAAAAAAAATCAAGACTCAAAAAGCAAGAATTCGGAGAAGCTCGGAAAGGTATGGAAACACGTGATCTGTGATCGATATATGATATTATACGTACAAATGTGTGTGTGTGTGTGTGTGTGTGTGTGTGTATGGGGGAGAAGGAAGTGAGGGAGTAATCGGTTTACGTACCAGTGGAGGCGCGAGCAGAGATCGGTTCAAGAACAGGGAGGACGTCGGGATATCTGCGGGAATCGGAGCAGGCGGGAGGGAGATTCGGAGTGTTTGGCGGGAAGGAAAATGGCCAAGAAAATGCAAGAAATTGACGAGCCGATGGTGAACGGAGAGAGTGAGAGAGTTCGCAAGGAGAAAATATAAGGGCGAGAAATGGAAGAGAAGGAAGGGAACCCCTCTGCAGTATAAGGAAAAAATAAAATAAAATAAATATATTAAATGAATAAAATTGAGTTACGACATAGGAGAGGAGGACGGTAGGGTTTGTTTCACGCGCTGAGGGAGAGAGTGAAGGGGTGGCATTGGGAATTGAGAGATTGACAGCCTTAACCCTTAAGTTGGGGAAAGGGATTCTCTCTGCTTCCTTTTCTTTTAATCCACCAAATCAATAGATTCATATTATTAAAATTTGATCTAACAGCTATTAATAATGGTTCTTTTTAAAGTTATAATAATTTCAACCGTTAAATCAAATTTCAATAACATGAATCTACTGATTTGGTGGATTAAGAAGAAAGGATTAAGAGAGGATCCTTTTCTTTAAGTTGGAGAAATTATTTAGTGTGACCAGTATACAAGGTGGTATCATCATACAAATTGTGGAATATATGTGCTAAAAAGTTAATAACTTAAAAAATAAAAAATTTCACCACTTTTATAAAAACACATGATGTGTCATCCATATTTCATCACAATAAAAAATTTCTTTTTTAAGTTGGTTCACTGGGGTATCGTTTGGTATGCAGACGGGACAGGACGGAACGGAATGGGACGGGACGGGACGGGATAGGACGGAACGGAACGGAGCGGGAGCAAAGATGCCCTCGGATGGAAACAAGGAGGAAGAAGAAGGAGACGGAGAGGTTATAATTTTGTGTTCCACGGATGTGGAATGAGTCGTTCCAGGAGGTGAGGTGGAACAAAAATTCACCCAAAACTTGTCCCGTGGAACAGCTCGTTCCACCCATTTTAAGTGCACCAAACGTGGGACGAAACGCCTTATTCCACTCTCTTCCGTCTCGTCCCACGTACCAAACAGTACCCGGAAGAATTCAGTTCATTATAAAATTGGGCTTCCAGCCCATCAACAAAGATTGGGATTCAGATTTTTTATTTGTTTTTTCGACATGAGATTATCGAGGATAGTAATTTTCACAGTCTCGTTCAGAAGATAAGACTTGAGATCATTGAGAATAGTGATATTCACATTCTCATTTAAAAGCGAAACTTTAGTACGGCTGTTGTAGTGCGGCAGCTTTCTCACAAATGCAGTGTGATGCGTGGAGTCGGGTTTGACCACCAAAGCACATCCGGGTATTTTTGTGAGTGCAATCAGACAACAAACCTAATTTGCCACCGTAAAAAAAAAAAAATTAACTAACAAAACAAGACTGCAAAAATCACTTTCCTGCTAATCGCCATATGATTATTCCATTTTTCCAACCAAAAATTGAAAAATGTTGTTCTAATTTTTTTCTTAAAATGATAGTATGAATTGTTTTTACACCAATGATAAATTACGACATTAGAGCCACTGGAAATAGGTTAAACTATGATGACAACGAATGAGTTATAATTAAATTAGATCGTGTTCAATCTCTCCAATGTAACCAAAATAAGGATTCTTCTTTCTTATAGTTTTCATGTTGTGTTAGTTTTTAATCAAAAGGCATAAACGAGATTCAAACCTGTAACATTTTCCTCCGTTGAGGAAAAAAAACGTATCATTAGACCACGAGCTTCCGATTTTCATGGTTCTGAAGAATAATCAGTGATTAATTTTGGCCTAAAATCATTTTCTAAAGATAATGATGCAACAGGCAGGTATAGTCATTGTGTATACAAATAGTAAAAGAAGTAAAGATGCGAGTAATTTTTACAACTGTAGTTGCCACTGTTGAATTGCATACTGGAGGGCATAATTGGGGACCAATTTGCAGTGTTCGAGCTCAAGATTTGTCATCGGCGACGTGTTGTGGCCGCTTTTCAGCCATCCTCGTATCGCTTCTTCTTCGTATGTGAAACCATCTGCTGCAATGTGTGGATCTTGCATGACTTCCTGCAAATGCAAATTATCGCATCTCGTGTTCAGTTAGTGATTCTACGGAAATTGGAATTCGAGTCCAATGGATGCAAGTTACCTGCAGGATGGGGCAGAGGAAATGGGATGGTGTCCGAATAAGCTTCTTGGAAACCAAGCACGATGCTGAGGCAGCGCATGAAGCTCTCATTGCCTCGTGGGCAACCAATAGGTCTAGCCGATCCAAGCGCTTGTTCTCGCAGCACCTCAGTGCTATGTAAGCCATCTCTTTTGCTTGCTCTAGTGGCCAATCTCCGGCTGAAACGTCCAGCAATGCTTTGAAGTTGTCATTTTCTAATGCGTATTTCACATCCTTCACTAATCCTGAAAGCGGTCTTGCAGTTAAAAGTTGCAACAGTATAATCCCGAATGAGTAAACATCAGATTCTGGTGTGAGTTTTCCAGTTTCAAGATACTCTGGATCCATATACACATGAGCTCCATTTGGGTCACTGCATATTTTGGTGAAGTTGGTCGGGTTTTCGTTCTGTGGGATCAAAGAATTGATGCCCAAATTTATAAGTTTGCTCACAAAGTTCGCATCAAAAAGAATGTTACTGGGTTTCAAGTTCCCATGGACAAGACAAGGAATGTTTGAGTGAAGGAATATGAGGGCAGAGCATATCTCTGTAGCAATGGACGTTCGAATTTGCCATGGAAGAGGTGGGGTGCTGTCTTTGCAGGCAAGGAGGTCTTCAAGGCAGCCATTCTTTAGGTACTCATATACAAGTGACCTGGATTCCGGACAGGTTCCAATTAGTGTTACCAAGTTTGGATGCCGCACTCTGCTCAAGACCTCTACCTGATGGAATTGAACCAAAATAATGAATTCACTGCTGTTTCACTGGTTTTCTAATAACACATATATACTGTAGAAAACATAACATAAGATTTACCTCGTGTTCGAAGTCCAATTGAGTTTTAGAACCATAAGAAGGCAACATCTTAATAGCAACATGCATGTGGCGAAGAATCCCTTTATAAACACTTCCGCGTCTTCCTTCCTTAATCTTCCAGGATGGATCAAAGTTGTGAGTTGCCTCGTTGATCTCCATAAAAGAGAAGATAGGGAATTCTGCCTGATCAAAGCTTGCAGCTTCCCCATTTATCATTGTCTCTAGCCGTCTGACCTTTCTCATTGCATTTCTATGCTCTATCTTCATTGTATCCCGTTTTTCCCTGAAACTCATCAAGAGCCCTGCAGCTGAGATGATTTTCTCCTCTAACTCCTTTACCTCACATTGTGATGCTTCTAGTTGTTTCTCCAGCACTAACTTCTTGTCCTCAACCATCGAGAGTTGTCTTATAAATTCCTCACTCTCATCCTTCACCCCGTCTATTTCTTGCTTTAATCTAGCAAGCTTTTCTTCCATCTCTTTTCTTTGGCTCATCTCCTTAGTGCATAAACTTTCAAATGCTTTGGCCTGTAAGAAGGCATGGACAACACAAACTTTCTGGTGAAGAATGAAAGACAGTATCTGCTATTAGTAGGTATGCATAAATCAACAAAATATGCATGCTTGCACAAATGCACACTGCATGCAGACAAATACCAGCATCTAAAGAAACCCAAAAGGTCAAAGTTTGACACATACAATCTAGAAAACGATTGCATGCAGACAAATACCAGCATGTAAAGAAACCCAAAAGGTCAAAGTTTGACACATACAATCTAGAAAACGATCAGGCTAATAAATGAGATCAGTTTAACTCATGAGCAATTTGTGCCATTCCAAATTTTACCTTGCATTTAGCCTCCATCTCATCATCTTCCTCTTTCCACCGCCTAGTTGTCTCTTCAAGTTCCTTCTGTTTTAAGTTCTTAGTATCCACAATGGCCTGTTCTACGCTATGATGACTTTCACCATTTGCTTCTCCCTCCTGTAAAGATAAGCAATTAAAGACTAATCAAATGGTTTGAAAAGTACAGCACACACTGACTTAAAAAGAAGTTTTTTCCACAACTAAAGCCTAACAGAGCTCAAAGGAAGCTCATTCTCTGCCCCAATATGTTCCCCTTAACTCAAAACTCAGGACATAAAACAGAAACTATAAACATGCACACCTAAGCGGTTTTCTAGGAAGAATTTTGTACAATTTCAGCAAAGTAGTAAATGATGCATAATGAAAATCATCCATGTACTAGCATACAAAGGGTGCCAATGAATGAATTTTCTCACCGCATCTATCATCAACGGGGTCGACCTCCCTGATATTTGTTCCAACTCGCTGGTATCTTCCTCAGCATCTGCAGAGCTCTGTAACAAAGTTACTTGTCTAGTACTACCTCAAATTAGAACGAAAAGTCAAACGGATTTTTCTCACTGGAGAAAAAACAGTCTGGGTAGTGAGGCTACCAGATTTCTCAGCGAATCAGTTGATTCTGATCTTAAGTGTTCTGGTTGCTCGGTTCCAAAAGCTGAATTCATCAGCAGCAGAGGAGGGGCAATTTCTATTTCAGATTCATCTTCTCTATCTCCCCTGTTTTCACGTGCTTCATATAAGTGGCAATTAAATATAGCACATATAAAGATAACGCAACAAAGTTACGAAAATGACAGTTTGAACTTAACAGGGAAAGCTACTTGGGTGAAAACAACAATTACGAGCTAGTCTGTCAATACATTAAGAAAAACTTAAACCCGCCGATGCATGAGTTGTTGTGAAAGGTGTAAACAGTACCTTGTATATATGAGGTGCCCCTTACAAACAAACCAAATATGACAGGATCTAGCTGCCTCTTGGCATACGAAAAATGCTTTCCTGGACTTTATCTCAGCCAATCTCCTACAATCGCAGCAAGGATGAGTCAGTCAACTTAAATTGGTGGCAGTTATCCATGTTCACAAGTCTTTCAAGTCATTACAGATCACACGTTTTTCATCATTAAATAAGATTTACCAGTAAAAGAAGACGTTTCTTTTATTTTACCCACATAGTACTAGGACTGACACGGTAGCATGACAAGAACAACAACAAAGCATTGTCCCACTAAGTGGGGTCGGCTGTATGAATCCTACAACGATAGAGTAGCATGACTAAAAAACAAATTATCCTTAAAAGTATAATCGCTGATGCATACTCAGAATAATGTTCATCTGCAGCTGCCCCCATGACGAGCCATCTAATATGGTGCCGAGCAATTATTTCGACAATTCCCTCTTCGATATTTCCCATCTCAATCCATAATTCATTTGCCTCCACCTGCATTCATAAGAAAGCACCCTAAGACGAAAACAACACTCCCTAAACTAATTCAGATTTCGAATACTAATGTGCAAGTTCTATATAATAGATTATCAAAACAACTTCGAAAACAACGAAAAGCAAGCCGTTACCCCCGCTCCGGTGAGAATCATTCGGTATTGATCTAGAAGCTTTCGTAATTTCGTCCTCTCAGCTCCCTGTAACGCCTTAACTGCTCCTTGTTTCAATTTACTAGCAGAACCGATCCCTTCTGCTGCAAATAGTACCAAAAATCACAATTATAACTCTAAATTGACAACAATTGCCTCGAAGTTTAAATTTTCTTTTCGATTTTCTCAGCAACCAAACACAATTTAAGGTTAATTTCTCAAAAACACTAAAGACATTGATCGAATTCAAACTTTCAGAGTAAAGAACTCACACAGCGAAAGTAGGAGAGAAGGTTTGTGAACATGTAGCAGGCAAATCCTCTTCCCGGCGAAGTTCTTCACCGCCCAAGCCAGCGTCGTTTCGCTCTGCTTCAAGTCCTTCCCCACCGCAACAAATATAGTCTCCTCCACATCCGACAACACCCGCCCTTCTCCGACCTCTCCAACGCTCCCCATCGGAACAGTACCGCCACCGAGTCTCGTGGAATTCCGAATGCCGGGTTTGGGAGATTTTGAACTCAGTGAGTCAAAACTCAGTCATGACCGAGTGACTGTAGTCCGTAAAGACGCGGTAATTTGTACGGTGGGAGGATTAGTCTTGCCTGCTTCGTGACAAAAACGGCTTTACTTTATGGGTTGGTCTGAGATTCTAACACCTTTATTTATTTTTATTTTTTTTGGAGGAAAAATTGAAAAATGTGTGCCTTTATAGAAAGTTAAAGTAGAAAAGTTATTGGAATAAAGGAAAGTTTTAGTCAATGGACTCAATGCTTAAGATTGAAGTAAGTACACATGTGTGTTAGGTAAATTGGTTTGAACAAAGTGTTTGCTATTTACACTACTTTGTAAAAATACAAGATAATTAAGAATACTACTTTGTCGCAAACCCTAGCATCCGCTCCCTCTTTTCCTCTATCCTGCACAAACTCAGAGTTCCATCCTCCTGCCGTCGACTCTTTTATTTGGCTGGCGTTGGCAGCAAACCCCTTGTTATTGCTTTCCTCTTTTTTTTGTCATTTTTTTCTAGTAGTTATGACCCTACGCCTGTTCTTCCAGTCAACTATGATGATCGGTTTGGGAGGCCACGACTTGTTTTCCCGTCGTTTTCACCGTTTTTTCTTCTTAAGTCCTACTCCCCCGTCTTACTAGCCCATCTCTTTCAACTCCAAACACTCATATTTTTTTTCATTATAGAAAAATAATTGGCAATATAGAAAAATAATTCAGCAATATCCTAAAAATAGCAAAAAAAATAAAAATTCTGTGTGCATCTTTTTTCATTTGCACATTTTTTTTTCGCGTCATTTGATTAAACTATACCAAAAGAAAATCAAAGTCCATAATTAAAATAAAAATCTATTTACTATAAAGTAGTTTGAATTCCTGCAAACTTGGGCATTTTTTGCACGTAAGAGCATAAAAAGGGCACATTAAGTAGGAATATGTCAATCTTTCTCTAGATGAATAGACAAATACTAGAAAAAAGTCATACCAACGAGATAATTTAATAAAATGAAATTAGAGTGCACTTGCATGGCAATTACAATCTTTTTATTCATTGGGTTGTGATATTCACACACATTTTTTTACTTCTTATATATCTTTTGTTAATTTATATCTTTTGATTATTTTCAATTTATCCGATCTGAAGGTTGTAAATTAAAAAAACATATAAAAGATGAAAATGGATGTGTGAATATCACACTTCTATTGCTTTTGAACGTTCATGTTGTCCATGTGAATACGATTACGAGGGAAGAAAAAAGACTTGCCTTAATTACGTCATACACGCGTTTGATTAGCACGTTAATGCGGATTAGACAAAAGCCAATAACATCAAGCACTCAACATCTCCTGATTATAATACAATAAACAGGTATGAAAAATCACACATTTGATGAGGACTCCAAGTCCAACCTGCAACAACGCATCAGATATTTTAGGCAGCAAATTCACTTTTAAATCTTAGGGTTCTTTTGCAAGCGATCTTAAAATGGTCGAAATTACTTTTGGTAAAAATGTATTTAGAGCTAATTTTTAGTAAAAATGTAAGTAAATCATAGGAAAAACACTTACAGCGCTTATCTTGGAAGAAACACATAACTAGTGCTTCTTGTAGAAGGTACTTGCCAAAAATATTTTCTATAAAAACGCTTTCAATCATTTTAAATGTACTTCAAAAAAACTCTTATAATATTCAGGTTTAATGTCCTTTTATTAAGTTAAGGCTTGCTAGGGGTCATTTGGGAGATGGAACCCATCCGTATCCAAGTTGTGGGGATCCTATGGATTCTTATATCCTAGCCGCTTATCGTACATCGTACGGTCAAAAAATATTTTAAATTTATTTATTTAAAATTAAACACAAATAGTACTTAACGAAAACTGACTGCATGATGTACGATAAACGATCATGATGTGAGAATCTCTAGGATCCCCACAAAAAGAATGTGAAGAGAATCCTCATCCGTCATTTGGGGATATTCAACCCCCTATTTTACGTGTTTTATTATTTTAAAAAAAAAATGACTAACTTTTAAACTGGATCTTAGAAAATGTCGTCTCCCTTGGTGCATATAAACTTAATACAATTCGTCGTAGTTCGATTCAACGGAAGCAGCGCTAAATCCGGACCAACACATGAGTTAAAAAGTCAACTCAACAGAAAGCCCAATTTCAACAGCCCAGTTTCAGAGAAAAGCCCAAAATTTTCTGGCCCATCAGAAAGTGTCCCGCGCCAAAACGCAAACTCGCACAAACTTGCTTCTCTCCTTCTCCATCTACACTTCTTTGACTGGTAGTTCTGAAAGTTAAACCCTATCAGTCACGCACTTCATGACGATCTATAGCCATCGTCTGCTCTATGGACCATGGAAAACCCTACAGAAGCACTCCCAGAAACCCAGGTGAACGGCCCAGATCCGCGGAACAACCCAGAAACCTCCGAATCCGGTGATGGTCTTCTCGCCGAGCTCGAGTCCCTCCGCCAGTCGCACCAGGCCCTGCTGTCGAAGTCGGCGGCAATGGAGGAAGACTCTGATCTCATCCGGCAGCAGAGAGACGATGCCCTGGCTCACAACGTCGAGCTAACCAAAGTCGTCGGAGAAATTTCCGGCGAGAGAGAGTCGCTTCGCGACGAAATTCAGAAGCTCGAAGGTTGTCTGAGAGAAAAGGAAGATGGGTTTGACTCGAAATTGGAGGAGGAGCTGAAATTGAAGGAGGTGATTGAAAACGAGGTGCGAGTTTGTCGGGAGACGATTGGAAGATTGGAGCTTGAGAGAAAGGAGAGAGATGGGTTTTTGCTGAAGTGCTTGGATTCGCTCCGATCGATCAAGGAGGGCATAATCGGAATAATCGACTGCGTCGGCGACGAAAAAGTAGGGAATGGAACTGAAGAAGCTGAGGGGACCGGTGCGGAATCGGAATCCGACCCAGAATGGAGGGCGGTTTATGAGGAGATTACGGCGGTTGCCCGGCTGACGGCTTCGGCGGAAGCGCAGGTGAGTGAGTATAAAGAGCTGAGGAAGAAGGAGAAGAAGGAGTTGGAGAATAGCGTGGTGAGTCTGACGGAGGAGAACAGAGATATCAGCAGCCTGCTTAGGGTTGCTCTAGCGGAGAAGGAGGCGGTGGTGAAGAGGTTGAAAGGAAGCGAGCAGAAGCGGGTGCCTATTTTGCAGAGAGTTGGGTTTGGGTTTATAATGGGAAGTGGGGGCAATGAGCAGTCGCCGGAGAATTCGGGGATAAGCTGGACGGTGCAGGGTCTACTGCAGGAAGTAAATCGGATGGCAGTGACTGTGAAGAGGGGGTTATCAGTCTGGTGAGTTCAATTTTTCGTTGTTTCGGTCATTGATTGTTTGAGCTAATTCATGATTTCTCGTTGGTATTTTCGTGTTTGATTATTCGTATCAGGCCTCGACTGTAGAGAAGATCATGAAGAACCTGCGGCTTGAGATCACTCAGTTGAGAAGATCTCTGGATGAATCTAGGTAGTTCGTCATTGAATTATGTTCGTATTTGAATTTGCATTTGTATTTTGATTGTGAGGTAGGTCAGCTATCGAAGATATAAGCTTTGTTTCGGTGTTAGTTACCTGAATTTGCATTTGGATTTCGATTTCAAAATGATGGCAGTTCTTAGTTCTTACGAACGGTTCAGAAAAAAAAAAGGAGAACGTTGGTTAGTTGAGGGAAATGGTAACTGTTTGAGTATGATTCCTAATATTTTGTGATGAAAAGTTGTCAACAGTTGAAGCCTTTTATGAATATGAGTTTCTGAAAGCACTTCTCTAACCACTGAAAGCACTTCTCTAACCATACTTGTACTATAACCGTACTGTACTATATATGTTGAGCATCGTTCATTTAGTTGTCGATTACTTATTATCAATTCTATGCCAGGTCAGACACTGAGCGCTTGCAGAGTCTCGCGGAAAAACAAGCTCAACAAATTTCGGAAAACACGCAGTACATCAAGGAGTTAGAAAATAGAGAGAGGGTGTTAACTCAAAATGTAATGGACAATAACAAAAATCCGTTGTTTGTTTGCTTTGCGGTCCTAAAGCGTACTCATCTTCTTGCTGACTTGTTTCTGTCATTTTATGGTTGTAAGGTTGAAGAACTCATGATCGAAATAAAGGAAAGTGAAGCAGAGGTTGCTAGATGGAGAGAAGCTTGCGAGCTAGAAGTTGAAGCTGGGAAAACTGAGATAGGAGAACGTGAGAAAGTGGTAAGTTTCTACTCCCCGTTAGTAATTGCTACTGCTTAATTGTTTACTAGGATTTAGTTCTACGCTTTATTTCCTTTTCTGGTGTTCTTGAATTTAGTCTCTCACACTTTGGTATGCTATTCCATTAGATCGCCATTCTGAAGCAAGAATTAGAGAAGACAAAAGCGGCTCTGGACATATCAAATGGCAAACTGAAGATGAAGGAAGAACTTGCAGTGACCGCGATGGCTGCGCAGGCAGCAGCAGAGAGGTCCCTGCAGCTGGCCGATAGCAGGGCATCAGGACTACGGGCACGTATAGAAGAACTAACGAAACAAGTAGAAGAAGCAGAGAGCAGAGAGCGCAACAACCGAAGGGTGAGACACATGTGTTGGCCATGGCGACTCCTGAAAGCTTCTAACAATGCACAAAACAGTATTAAGCCTGTAAAACGATTACTACCAGAAATGCAAGCCTTGCTTCACTATAGCGGGTGATAAATCAGTTACTTTTCGGATCAATTCAGTTGTATTTGTTTGAATTTGTTTCTTCGTTTATTTTTTAGATGTAAAGAAACAATTGCTTGAGTACGATTGCAATGTGCAGTGTTTCCTCCTTTTCCGTCCTCTCAAATTTCAGTTGCGGAATCAAGAAAACAGAGTACAAAGTATTACACGATAAACGAATTACATGAAGGTTTAAGACAATATGATACTTTGCCAGTGCCAGCCAACAAGACTTATCTGTTCTTGTGAGAAATCTCCGATGTCTCCAAATTTTAGATTCGCTAATTACAACGAGAGAAATTCTCCGATGTTTCCAAACAGAAATAAATTACAACGAGATAAATTCTCCGATGTCTGCAAATTTTAGATTTGCTAATTGAATAGCCCTCCAAATTCCTTCTTCATCAGTCCCTTAATCTGTGCAACAAAACAGAAATTCCAGCGTCAAATTGAACACATCGATACTTCCATATGTTAAGCAAATTATCCATACAAGTCTCAAAATCGACTGAGATATACCTGCTTAGCCGAAAGTCCAATCTCTTCTAAATCATCAAGCTGAAAACAAAGAAAACAACATCGGATTAGAAACCAACTTAAAAGCATTATATAACTACATCCATCCCCTACTAGTTTTGTTGTCCTTTAAAATCTCTGATGTGGGATTTGAGAATACTTACATTCTTGAAGGGCTTCGGAGATTCATCGCGCAGTTCCATGATGTAGGTTGCTCGTTTCTCACCAATCCCCTAAACGTAAACTTTCAAGTAAGTTGAAAACAAAAAATGCTAGAGAACAGCGATGATAATAAAAAAAAGTAACCGATCCTCACCTTTAATCTTTTCAATTCTTCCCTATAAGTAGAAAAAATGAAGAAAGGGTTAGGCTTGTACAGGATATGAAGCACACTACTGATTGAAAGCATATGTACTTACTTGCTAGCTGTATTTAAGAAGCCAAGATATTCTTGAACAAGAGAATGCTGCAATGACGGTTTAACATTAGAACTTGGAACGAAATTGAAGACATGAACAGAACGAAGATAAGGTATAGATCATACCTTCACTTCAGAATTACGCACACTAAGCGCTTCCCAAGGGCTGTTGACATTTGTAACCTCACATCTATTGTCTTTCATACCCTGATTAGCTGGAGTTTTCGGTTCTACATTGTTGGATGAAGCATCATTCTCCTCTCGCATCTTGATGCATAAGGGAGTTGCAGAACAGTCGGTTTTTGATGCATCTGATATCTTTTTGCACACAGGAGTTGCAGAAAGAAGGTTTTTCAGATTGTTTGATAATTCTTGTAATCTTGAACTTATTGGCGGCGATTTTTCATCATTGACATCTGAGTTCTTGCCTTCCTTTTCAACATGATGACCTGTCAATTGAAGCACCAAATTAGGATTTGTTAGGTCAATTTGCATCCAATATCTTGCAGATGAGGTTTGCCAATTCAAACCATAAGAAACCAACCTTCTTCAAGTAAAGAGAAGTCATTTCGGCTATTGACACCTGGAGTATGTTGCTCAGTATGAGCATCAGAATTAAAAGAAACATCCTGGAAACAATATGAAATATGCATTAAGAAGGTACTCCACAATTCCAACTCATGATGCTTCTGTGTTGAAACCTTCCATTACCTTTTTTGCCATTAAAATGCTTTCTGCATGCTTTGGAGCATCTGATGATAAATTATCCTGCAAAATGTCAGTTGACACCCATCACACCTTTAACATTTACATCTTATAAAAACAAAATCCTCCTAATATATTTTTCTAGACTTCTACCTTACCTTTTCACCCATAGAAGTAAGTTCCAGAGGCTTCAGTGCATCTGACAACGTATTCTCCTGCATAGACCATCAGTGACGTCAATCGAAGATTCCAAATGATTGTCTATAGCAATACAAATTATACAATACAGGAGTACTGTGAAGGATGAGTTACATACCACTGAAGGTTCTGCTACTTCCGTAACACTTGAAACGGACATTTCCTGCAAAAATACGATGCAATGCCTAAATAAGAATACAAGATTACTCCCCCAAAAGTGTTCTCACTTCTTGAAATTCTAAATATAGACAAAATCAAAAGTACAATATAAAAGACCCCTACCTCTTTATCTACAGAAGTTTCTGAGGTCGCGATAACTGAGATTGAACTTCCCTACATTAAAACTAATAAGGTAAACTCAGGTTGAAAAACCATATTCGGAATCTGATTACATCAATTTGCAAAATGCTTCCCATATAAGTGTGTAATCTAGTATATAAGGTGGTGTTTTTTCTATCTTTTCACTAAATCAAAAATATCCAGGATATATGACTACAATACTCAACATAAAGTAAGAGATAATGTACCTTCTTCGATTTGGTCAATTGATTTTTTACATCAAATAGCTTCCTTTAAAAAGAAAAAAAGTAGCACATATTTCAAAAACTACAGTCATTACTGGAAGGGAACAAATGATTCAGCTATAACTTAGTGTACAAAGGGAGACCTTCATAACATACCTTCCTTTCAATACGGGAGTCATACTGCAATTGATCTTCTTTTCAGAGAGAGGCGCTCTGGAAATGGTTTGTTTCTTTGTTGTAGCCACAATGGTCTGCGGTATATGGCCCTTATGTGATGGAACCACCGCTGATCTTGTCAAACATTTAGTTTTCTTTGAAGACTCCATGACAGCCCCATTATTATTTTGACAAGAGCGAGACACCAGGCTTACCATGTACATGGAATCTTGACAAAATGTTGGTTTCTACATTGAAAAAGAAAGAATTAAGGTCAAAGACAACCAAAGCTCCCAGACAACAATAAACCAGAAAAAGAAAACCTTGCAACCAAACGAACAACTCTTACCAAGCAAGTGACCATCAGAACTCTATTCGCTCCTACTCAGGGAGTCTTGCAATAAGTGTGTAAGTTTGCTTTCCCGGTAAGGTACATGATTTCCAGAAGCGCTCAGAGCGTGAACAACATTCAACATGGCATATATTGACTTGTGAATTTTACTAGTCTCCACAAGATTTAGGCCATTGACACTTTTCCTATGGCTACGGGTTCCCTCATAACCTATTAAAGGGAGATTGAATAAAGTTATTTCCTATATAACATTGTCAAACAAACAACAAACGAGAAGAAAAAAAGAGGCTGAAACATGTTTGGCCTGTGGTTAAAAAAACATACAACCTGCCAAGTCAACAAAATTCAACTTTCCCACATGAAGGGCATCTGAGCTTTCACTATGAGATGATACATGCACTATCAAGCCCTTGTGGCCGCGACGAGGAAGTTCAGTAGCTACTTTTTGTGCTCGTTTACAGGAAGCTTTTTGTGCTCGTTTACAGGAAGCACACCCACTTACATATAAATTGTAGAATTCTGAAACTGATTTCACGGGAACCTGGAAAGGTATGAACAGATATGTCATGACTCATGAAGAATGCAAAATAGAAAGCCGATCTTGCTATCTAGATTTAAAACAAACAACAAATAACTTACCCGAGAAAGTCCTTTAAGCCGAATTTTCCCTTGAACATCACCCTGTACCAAAACTAGTCGTCGTTCTGGATCCAAGATATCATACACATGGTCCTGATAGACCTCGTAAGATGATATAGTAACGGAATTTCCATCTTTCTCCGAAGCCAAAAAAATTTCAGCCATTGCTAGAGCTGCCAAACCTGGTTTCTCAGCAGAACCCTTCAAAATCAAGTGGTTCAACTCATCACTATACATGCTATTTCGAAAGAAAAAATAGTTAAAAGACTAAAACTTGGGGGAAAAAATTAGGGAGAAATACACCCCACCTGAATTAAGCATGTCTTTCCACTGCATCTTGCTCCCAATGCAACAACAGTGGCATTACAACCACCAAGAACTCCAGGTATTAGAGGCTTCACCTCTCGCGAAAAGATTACGCCATTGTCTTCGTATTGGTCGTAGCAGTAATCCAATTCATACGATTCTTTACGGCTACAACACAAAATTGAGGAAAATCCATGTAACCTTACACTTAATCACAAAAATTAACAATTTTCATTTCGTAACAAAACCCAAAGAGTAAGAATCAGTAGGAATTCGATACAGAAATCGACGTTACCTTGTAGGCTGCTGCTCTTTGAAAGAGAGAGTGACACTCTCTGAATCCTCTCCATTCGGTTTCTTCACGGAGATCCAAGAGTCCCCCTTGGAAAACTCGGCCTCTGAGTCCGTAAATCCCCTGACTTTCGCTACAAATCGGACCTTCCGACATGTTTTGGAGCGTGTTGGGGTCTTGGTGCGGTCAGGGTTGTCGTCCAAAGACGACGCCATCGTAGAACTGAAGATGGAGAGAGAGAGAGAGAGAGAGAGAGAGAGAGAGAACAGTGCGAATTATCCCTTGATATGGTTCTGGTTTTTTTTATATTTTATTTATGATTTTCGTAAGTGCCAGCAAAATAGCCGTTAAGGATTTTGGGAGGGAGTTCAAATTTTGCTGACGTGGCGCGCTTACACGCTCCCTCCCGAAAAGGATACGAATCGAATAATTAATTGGGCCAACACAGAACAATCCAGTACCCACCTAAACATGTTAATTGACCTTCAAAGGGCAATCTCGAAAAATTGAATTCAATTAACTTTTGTCTTTCGGGTCGATTCGGCTACACAGGGTGAGAAAAAATTCTCGAAAATCTCAAATCAAACCGAAAAAATTTCAATCCTAAATTAAAAAAGTTCCTAATCATTTGGTACGGGATTTAGTATTTACATATTTAATGATTCGGAAATCTAAAATTGGACCGAATTTTGTTTTTTTATGCTATAATTTTCCTTTTGTAAAGTAGAAAACATCATCGATGTTTATAGGTTGACCCATTTCAACTTTTGTCTCTATTTGGCCTTTTAGTTTTGTTATCAAGATCGTACAAATCTGATACACAATTTCTCTTGGCTCGTCTCAAACTGTCTCGGCGACGGCATGCTCCCATTCGTCCCGTCTTAATTTTTGACAACGATTCAACCAATAGCGTGCATGTTGCAATCCGAAAAATGGTGAGCTGTGCCCAAAACCAAAGGAAGCATCATGGCCCATTTTGAATGACCCGGACAACTGGAGGTGTAATACAAGGAAAACTAATGAAAATAATTTGAAAATTTTGAGTTTTAACGATAAAAATAAAATAAAAGGTAAATGAATAGTATCATTATTTACTTTTTAATATAACAATGTGATTTTAGTGAGTTCGCATTTCATTTTTGTTCGCGTTTCACAAATTCTTCAATTTCAACCCATCGGAGCGAAGTCGTCGGAAACGATGGAATCGAGGGCGGCGGAAACACAATACGGCGAGAGGAAGAAGATAACGTCGGCGTGCGACGTCGAGGCCCTGAAGAAATGCTTGGAGGAGAACAAAGGCGACTACGTCAAGTGCCAGTCGCAGATCGAGGCCTTCAGATCTTCATGTTCTTTGAAGAAACCAAATCAATCTCCTGAGTCGGTACAGTAGATCATCAATCTACTGCTTTTTCATGTTCTTCACCAATTTTGGGTTCGAATTTTTTTTTGTAATTTATGTTGGAATTTTGAGTGTTTCTGGTAATCTGAACATTTACCCATCTGGGTTTTTTGTAATAATTCATTATCTTTAGATTGTTTGAAGCTTTGGTCTAGGAAGCACTTCCGCTGAAAGCACTTATATTAGAAGCACGTCAAGTGCTTCCCAAATTACTTTCTAGACTAGAAGTAGCACCTACTTCCTAAATGATAAGCAGTTTTAACTTTATCCACCAAACGTTTGTTCAAAGCGTTTTTGATTATCTAAAATCGCTAGCTTTTCCTACAAGCACTTTCGAACATGCTTAAAAAGCTTAAGCTTCTAAAGGATCTCCTCCCGGGCAATGGCTTTTGCGTGAAGGGATTTTGTGGCACACCGCATTTCCCCTTCAAGTACAGGACATCTGGTATGTGGACTGCCCTTGTCCGGCGATGCATTCGGATGAGGAGAGAAAAGCAAAATCGCGTTCCCCCTAACGGGTCTCGGCATGCTGCTCCTCCTTCCACAATCAAGCCGGACCTTGCTCCTCAGCTGAGAGAGTTTCAACCACGGTCGACAACTATTCTCTGAAGGAGCCAGTTCAGGAACCGAAGGCCATAGCAACAACAGCCAGTTCATCGATAAGAAATTCGTCAATGTACCTGATCTTGGTTGCCAGGATAGTTGGACAACGCATGACAGGTCAATTCGGTTGGAACGAAAGGAGTGGCCAAAATGTACTACAGTTTCTTGGTTGGTTTCCTTCCTCCTCAGTTCCTTCCTGCTACTGAAACAAAATGGAGCTTGTGAAAAGAAAGTTGAGATGAAGTTCTTACATTTCGGCAGAAGAGCTGGCGAAGGAAGACGTTGCGGCCAGAAGAAGGACGATCGAGGCAAGGGAAGCCATTGAAGCTGAACCTCCTCTCCTGAGGGTCTGAGAGGTACTACTTGCTTCAGCTGCACTAAAGCCTTTCTTTTTTTCTTTTCTGTTAAATGTATAACACTTTGAAGCAGTCAATTTCGACTTAAAAACAATATTTTACTAAACAAGACTCCGCCTTTCCTATAAAGACAATGTCATATCTTGAATTAATTACACAGCGTAATTGGTTTGAGATACTGTCACAATGACTGACACCTTTTGTGATTAGTTTCTCGCTTGCTATTCGTTGTAAATATAGTGCTTTCATATGCGTGAGTGCATTTTTGTTTAAACACTTTCAACGACTACGTTAATTGTTATTAGATGAATATGATTTAATTTTTATACTACCTAAATCTCGGAATTTAAACTTTTCATGTAATTTGGCATTGCAGAAAACCACAACTTTTGGCTCGAGAAAAAAGCACAGAATGAATCAATGAATTTATAGTTTGTTGCAAATTTATTCTTTTCTCTATATTTGTAACTGCAACAATTGCTGTAATGATCGATCACTACTTATCAAACAACAGTAATAACAACAACAATCACTCCCTTCTTTCATTCTTTTCTCTCGAAAAACCGCGCTGTGAATGACTTGCTTTTCTTCGTCGAACCAACCGAAGACTCCCCGCTCGATCCATACGAGTGATCTTCCTCGTCCTTCTCGTCAAAAGTTCCATACGGAGACGGTGAATATGCATGAGGCACGGCCAATGTGACGGCCCTCTGTAATGCAGCCTTGTACTCTTCCGAGTGCTCTTTGGCTATCGTCTCCTGCCGCTCCATTTTTTGCTTCGATGGAATCTCCATGATTTGATCTTTCTCCAATAATAACTGACGGGAGGGGAAAAAAGGGCAGAGGTTCAGACACCGGGCAGCGATTTTAAGCTTTATGATCTACTTGAGACTTGAGCTAAAAACTTACATCTAGAGCCCTTTGGGCTTCTCTCTCTATCCAAATGATAGCGTGGTCAGAAGTGGCATTACAAGAAAGAACGATGTGCTCAAATCTCCCATCCACCGGAACCGCTGTCTTGACAACGGGAGGAAATCTTCCACACCTGCAAACAAAATTATATAGATGGGAGATCTTTTAACAGCATAGCATCAAAAGTGACTTCCTGCTCAGCAAAACATCAAAGCTATATCTTTGGTTCAACGTGGATGTGGCAAATCCCACGGATACCAGGTACCACTGTATAGTTAACAAGGCTGGATATAGGTCTAGAATATTTCATGTCGGGTTACAGTAGAATTTACATATTGCACAATGATCGCACATTGACAAAAGCAAAAACAGAAGTGAAAACTTGTTCTCGGTAATTTATGGTAGCGGTTGGCTAAGCAGATAATCACAGTTAAGTATGCTCATTAATGCTAGACAATACCTAAAAGGCTTTCTCTCAACAATGTGATAGAGGCGGCCAGGTGCATAGAGCCTCCTTGGATCTTTGAGCATTTTCTCCTCAGGTATACATGTGTCCCTCATACATCGTAGGCACAATATGCACGGCAAACTGTTTCAAAAATCAAATCCAACTTTAATCCAGATAAATTAAAGTGCAAAACTTGATTTCATCACCTAATTAATTCTCAAAATATGAGTTTGCCTTCAGCTGTGAACAAACAATGGTTGAAAAGAGTGATCAGAGCCATCTATACCAGAAAAGTGACTTGAAAATGTCTTCCAAGGGTGTAGCAGTCCGCGGTAAAAAGTCATCCTGGTCCAGCATAATGACCACAATCAAATCTACGAAAAGGATTGACGGAACTACTACTTAAAGATTATAGTGGTGGATGCAACTTTTTGCTAATTAGTTTCTAAATGAACAAGCTTCCACGCATCGCCAACACAGAGAAATATTTTGGGATGAAAATTTTACACAACAATGAGAAAGAAGATGCCAATAAGTATAAAATCTAAGGCTGCAGAAGCATAATAAAATGTATACTCATTTAAACTTATTTAAAAATTAAGAACAAAGAGAGGGACTAAAAACTTGCCTGAAGCACAACAGAATTGATGACATCTGCATATCTGACTGCTAAGTTCAATGACATACACCTCGCCGGTGCAATAGCATAGCCCCTAACCCTCTTCCGATCAATGTCCCCCAACCTATCCCTGTTCTGCACTACCAACATTGTTAACAATGCTGCTACACCTGACCCTAGGGAGTGTCCTGTGAAAGTCAAAGTATATTTTGGATACTTCTCCACCAGATCTTTCAACATTTCACATTCTGCATCCATGACCCATTGAGCAGCCTTCAATAGCCCGTTGTGAACATACCCGCCATCAAATTTCCTCTTACCCAGCTTATTATCCATCAGAACTGCATAGTCACTCTCTCTTGCCAAGTTAAGGCCTCTGAAGGCAAGAACTATATCGGCATGATCATGATCAAGATACAATATATACGGAGGAGCTAGACCTCCGGTATGTTCATAAGTCTTTTTCAAGATTAGCCAATCTGGGTTGATTCCATACCCACCGGGTGGTTCCCAAAGAGGGCATCGAAGGTCATCTTCGTAAACAGCTAGAATGTAGCGGCAAAGGCGAGGAACAGGCTCAAATTCTTCAGCAGTGGAAATACCCCAAGTCTCACTGTCATGACCCGCTGTGTGGAGGCATCGCTTCCACGCCCAGCGGGTACATGCCAGACAATAAACACACTCAAGGATAGGACACCCACATAGGATTGACATTGAGTCCTACAATCTAAACATACTATGACACATCAAAACTCAGAATTCACAATACACCAATGCCTAAGGACATTTCAGCAGCATCAATCGGATTTTCGCAAACGCAATACAGGTATTCATTTACTAATGTTCACAAGAACTATCAGTAGAAGCACATCAAATAAAACACAATGTTATATAACTTGACCCCAAATTACACAAAAATTGAATACTTGAAAAATGGAACCAAAGCTGCTATCTTTTCATACCCAGAAGCTGAAACTTGACAAAGAGCTCGATTGGGTCAACTGGGTCTCAACCATTACTGTGTTTTGATGCACTGATAAAAAATCTTCAGGAGCAGAGAGAAAGTACCAGATACCCAGATTTCGGTTTCGATCAAATACTGGAATCTCACGGCAAAGACACGAGAAATTAAAGCGTGGTTTTTGCGTACATTATACAAATTTGGTACTAATTTAATTGAATTTTGAAGGAAATAGTGAAGGGGAAGTGT
Source organism: Pyrus x bretschneideri (assembly GCF_019419815.1). Lineage (NCBI taxonomy): Eukaryota > Viridiplantae > Streptophyta > Magnoliopsida > Rosales > Rosaceae > Pyrus > Pyrus x bretschneideri. The sequence goes on along the minus strand of NW_025999795.1, from coordinate 634,529 downwards.
GAAGGGAGGTCGTACCTGCAAGTCAATGCCCATTGGGGTTTCTTGATTACTTGGAGAAGAGATGGAAGTGGGTGGAAACATGATGAAGGTGCGCGGTAAAGGCCAATCATCACTGTTGGCTTCGATTGGCACTTACCATTTGTTTCGTTTTATTCATGTCTCACGTGCTCGCTGGTCCATCTACTTTTTTTACCGCGGTAAAAGACATTGCGATGAGAATATTATTCTGGCAGCTAAACTGTTACTGAGATTGTCCACGGTTAATTAGTATTTATATAAATATTAAATCGAAAAAAATTACCATTTTTAAGGAAAGGAGTTGATTTGACAAAAATATTTTTTATTAAAGGAAATTTTTCACGAAATGACCAAAATGTTTGGCAATAACTAATGTCGGAGACCACTTTTATCGATTTTAAAGTGAAAAGTTATGTCATTTTGGCTAAAAAAAGCCAACTATGTTCACGTATACAACGGTCTCACGTGCAAACTATTATGTTATTTGGTTTTCACCGGCCAAACGTATGATAATTTATATTGTTGTTGGATTTAACCATTACATTCAAAGTGTAACGGGGCAATTTTATTACAGTTCAGATGTGTAATTGTACTTATTACAAAACGCTTCCTAGCTAATCATCAATGGTATAAACAGATTCTCTTAGGAGATGGATTGTGCCCTTCATCAACAAATTCTCAAAACTGTTTTACATTTCTGACTACACAACAGCCCGACGTCCAAAATTTATCGTTAAGAGATCGCGGTCACGTCTTAAACTTCTGAGTGAGTTTCCCCACTCCTTCCCTACAATCTTCAGCGACGCGCTTGGCACCTTCTTTGACGGCCAAGCTAAACTCCGATGTGCTTTGCTGCAACTCTTGGGCTGATCTACTGGCCTTTGAAATGGCGGCGTCTTTTAGTTCTGCAGCCCCTTTTCCTGCCTTGGGGATCCACTCCCTCAAATTGGATATGAGCAAGGCTATCTTTTGGATGATCTGATCGATTATATCTCGGGATTTCCCTTTTATATTTGTTGCTAGTGCCTTAAGCTTATCCATCAAATTCTTCGCCCTGTTGACAGCTCCTTCAACCGAGAACTGCTTGCCAGCCTCGAGCCATGTAGCCTCACCCAAGGTATCTTCTTGGAGGTCATTGTCAACAACTACCTTGATGCCCTGCCTCTCCCAGCGATCTCTAGCCTCCTCGAGTACTTTAGCATGTTCTCTTGCTCTTTTTGCCTCATCTTCAGCCCAAGCCCTGGATTACAAAGATTAAAGTCTTAGAATGTTGCGTGAAAATAACGAAACAGATACATAAGACTTGGAAGCTAAATACCTGGCCATGGACAATGCTTTCCGTTCAACCTCTAGATCATGCTGTAGGCGTGCAATCTCCTGGCTTTCGGTTTCTGCTTCAGTCCTAAGTTTGCTAATTCTTTCTTTTTCATAGGATATCTCTGCTTTGTTACTCATTAGGCTCTGCAATTGTTCCTCCACCTCATGCCTTAACTTGGACAGAACTTCCATTTCTGATTCAACAGCTGCACGTTCTTTCATCAAGGCAATATTATCTGCCTCTCTCTCGGATCTTAACCTTTCCAATTCACGTCTTGCTTCTTCAGCCATTTTCTCCACAGCATCAATTTTTTCCCTCTCCATGGAAAGATCCTTCTCAAAATTTGCGTTCACATCCTTTTCAACTTCAGCCACTAAAGCATTATGTGCCTCCACAGCATTTTCTGCTATAGCTTCTGCTTCAATACGTGCAAGCTCCTCACTCACCGAGTCTGAATACTCTCCAGTTGCAAGGGCAATAGCAGCCTGGGCTTTTGTTACTGGCTTATCAGGCTGGAAGAGTCTGGTGTAACCTTTAAAACAAAAGAGAAGGAAATGTGGACTATCAAACCCATAAACTTCTGTTAAAATTAGAAATATAGGTACGAGTCATGACTCACCAAATGCAAGAGCAATAATACCCTGTTCTCCAGATAGGTCAGCAACAAGTGCAGGACATGCATCTGGATGTATCTTATCAGTGTCTATAAAACCAGAAATTTGGTAGAGGACCTGTCCAAATGAAAAATAGTAAGTATAGAACTAACGATTCAGGCCTACAAGCACAAGAGTAGCTCAAAAACAACAAAACCGAAAACAAACTGATATTGTTAACAACCTCCTTGTCGGCTTTTGGGAGATGTTTTTTCTCTAGGGCCATCTTCCAACTTACAAGATCCTGGCGTGATAGAGGGCTGCAGCAAGAAATGGCATTAAAAAAGAAGGCAAATAAGAAAAACCACACAAACAACAACAACAACAACAAAGCCTTAACCCACTAAATAAGAAAAGCCATAAACTATGTAATTTAGCCTCAATTCAGTAACAAAAAGCAAATCGACTATACATTTAAATGCGAGCAGAGAAACATATTAAATAAATACAGATAAGCCCTCACAACTAGAGCAACTAATTTCCAAAAGTAAAGATACCATGCCATGATGTACTTGTCAAATTTTCAATTGTGAACGGCCAGGATAATTGGTTTGGAGGAGGTAAACCCCGAGTATTTGGAACTAGACACAAATCTAATAACACAAAGTGATTTTAAGGAAACAACATACTAAAGAGGACACTATGTTACAAGGAATCAAATATACTACCTTTCAGGAGAGAAGTAAAATGAACTTTCATTTTCATCCAAGGAAGAAAGCATATCATTTCTTGACAGCCTGCTTGAGATAAGTCCTGCTTCAGCCAAACCTGAATGGATGCAAGGAAATAATAAGCAAACAAAGCCTATTCACACTGTCTCTTACGCTATAGCAAAAAAATCTAACATGCTCAAACCTTGAATGGATGGGAAATCAGGGTCTTCAGGTGTAATATCATCAAATGCAAGCTCACTAACATTCTCAATATACATAGCAGGATATATTTTAGAGATTGAGTTCCTACAGTTAACCCCAAGAAAATATGTCAAAAAGTGTAGACCTATACTATGCATCACAAATTGCAAAACAGAAAACACGTTGCCAAGATTTATATCACAGAGACGAAGGAGGTATACCTTGAAAGAGCACTACTTGCAAAAACCAACCAACGGGCATATTCACGCCGTGTACACAAATCACCAGGTTGAACTTCAGCCTCTATGACCTGAAAACCATTGTCACATTCAAATTACAGATTACAAACTGGCTTAACATCTTACAAACAAAATTATAAACTAATGAGAACAACATTGATATTTGAGTCAAAGATTTCCATTTCAAAATTTATCGAATCTACGGAATCAAATACAGTAACAGTTTGAATTAATAAATAAAAAATCCTCCAATAACTTTGAGATAAGGAAATTAAAAGCAAAACATGACAACGTCAGTACCTTTAACACTTGCAGCGCTGCTAATGCCTGCCCCTGGACCTGATCAACAACTGCCGGAACCAAAACCTTTCCAGGAACCACCTGTAGAGCTGCAGAAACCACAGTTGGAGCAGGTATTCCAGCAGAAGTGAAGGAATTCCCAGCAGTTGGTAATTGTGATTTGCTTCTAGACGGCTCACTTTCAGTTATGGTATTCTCTTCCAGGGATGAACTAATTCCCTCAGCTAAAACCTGCAGTGTTTTGCTGAGGTCAAGGTTTTCTTCGGTTGAAGATGGGGTTACAGGCCCTATGTTATCTTCAGATGAAACCTGAGGTTCTAAAATTGTGTTTGATTGTGTTGTAACTGATGTATCCAGAGCTATGGGTTGACTAAGTTCCTGTGCGTCGGCAATAAAAGTAGAAGACTCAAAAGTGGCAGTTTGGTTTTCACTTGTCCCCAGTACTCCATCCTGGGGTTCAATGCTAAGGTTTGACTGATTAGTTTCAGAGGCTTGCAAGTTGGTTGGTTTGACACTCTCTAGGTTCTCTTTAAGTTCAGAAGCCAAATCTCCTATACCTACAGCGAGGCTTCTGTCAAAATCCTCAAGCCCAGAGGCACGAATTGAATCATTGCCGCCAGGCTCAACTGACTTGTCATCAGAAGTTGATTCATGTGGCGTATCTCCTTTATCTGAAGCACTATTAACCACCTCAGTACCTCTGGATGTTTTTTCAAAATCTTGTCCTGACAAGCCCCCTATATCATAATCATTACCAACTCTAATTTCACTGGGAGACTCATCAATTTCTGGAGATGAAGAAGAATCCTCATTAGTACCTGTCCTTTCTTCCGGACTACTATTAGCATCATGCTTCACATTGCTTTGATCATCCACATCTTCTGTACTCCTCTCATTGTCATCATCATAAGTCAAAGACCGCTCCTGCTGCGTCGTTAATGGCTCCATCTGTTGTTTTGGGCCTGAACATATCCACATATGTTTTAACATTTAGCCAAAAACTAAAAATATACCACTCAAGGCAAACTTGTTCCATAAAACACATGATCTTCCACAAAACCAAAACAAAGCAAGAAAATACAAAACACTTCCATTTCCATTAACACCACCGAATTTCCAGTCCAATTCTAAGCTTGCCGATTATCGAAAGAAATAAGGCAGCAACTTACTCAATTTGTTTCGTTTTCCCAAAGACAATGCTGCAAAAGTAAGCCCCGCAACAAGAACGACTCCGGCAACTCCAGCTCCCACAGTCCCTGAGAGCAAACTACTCCACAAATGTTAGCAGCCAGACAAAGCATAACTGATAAGAAAACGTCAATCCAATAGAGTCGAACAATTATGACCTCCAAACCATTTCTTCCTCTGCGAGTCCAATGACTCTTCCCCATTATCCGAATCGGACCACCCTTTAAACCCGTCAGCGCTCGAGTTCGACCTGACCCACGAAACCCCCTTGCGACGGGGCTCCAATCCACTCCCGTACCTCTCACTGCCTTGAGCAACGCAGAGCACTCGAGCCCGATTATCGAGCTTCCCCAGTCGCCACCGTACGAGAACGGAGGAGGGTTTACTGCAATTGCCTAAATTGAGAGCTAAGCGAAGCTGGAGGGAGCTCGGGGAGCACGTTGCAGTCACAGTCGCCATGGAAATTCACTGCTGCTGGTTTCGGATTGGGGGAAATTACACCCAATTGAAACACATATAAAAAGAGAGAGAGAGAGAGAGAGAGAGAGAGAGAGAGAGAGAGATAGAGAGAGGAAAGCTTCGGTAGGGGAAGTTGAAATTAGGGTTTTTACGAGCTTGAATTGCAGAGAAATGGGTGTGATTTCGAAGGTTTTGGATTTGAGGAGGAAGGAAGAGACACACTCTTTGATTTTGAATTTCATAATATTTTAATTTTATTGTCTTTTTTTTTTTTTGGGTCGTATTTTAATTTTATGATCTATTGACGGAGTCAACGAGGGAAGCGTAATTGCAAAGTGAATTCAAAGTTTATCGCAGATAATTTAACATCTTATCTAATAAAAACTAACGTTGAGGAAAAAAACGATCGAAGTGTTCTCTCTTTGCCATAACTTTTTGTTTTTTTTATTTTAAACAAACGACATTATCTACACTAGAGAGAGGGTGAGTTTAGCATCACAATAAGTTAGCAATAATGTGGTTCAAATTCGAATTTGGCGAGAATCAGACCTAAAACCTCTCACTTACACCTGAAGAAAAATATCACTACAGTGTAGTACTAAAGGACAACTATTTCTTCTTTTTGATTTGTTGAGAAGAATTTTATGGTATGCCTATGCAACTTTTGTATCATTATGTTAGTGGTGTTAAGTCTATGTAAATTGTAGAGGGCAACACGCAGTAATTTAATAATGTATTACACGTTTTTTTCTATAAAGAAAAACACGTTTTTTTCCATAAAAATAAACACGTTTTTTTTTCTTTTTAGAACGTGTTGTCCTTTACAATTTACATAGACTTACCTATAAAAAAAACACGTTTTTTCTTCTTAAAATGTGTTTTTAAATAAGAAGAAAATTTTTAAAAAGGACAATATATTATTGAACACGACACGCCCCGTGTTTGTAAACACGTTTTTTTCCATATAAAAAAAAAAGAAAAAAAAAAAAGCCATGATTCTTATTTACCCCACGCACCTACTTTTTTTTTTTTTGGGAAACTCACACACCCTACTTTTGCAAAAGCAAATTACCTCACAAAAAAGCAACATCAATTTCCCTGCTACTTTGTCTTCTTGACCTAAACTCGATGATTTTCTCTCTTTTATCTAACAGGTAATGCTAAGGAGATTAAATTTATAGATAAAATTTTAAAAATTAAGAGACATGAAAATTAATGATTTGTTTATTATTTAAACATTAATAAATATGTTTATTCTTATTAATGACACATTATTTAATTTATAAACTTAGTCTCTAAATTTAATTTCTCTAGCATTAAATAGAGTTGAGCGACTGATGGTAGAAACCCTACCCTATTGTAAATTGAAGTACTGGAATTTTTGCACGTGCAATCATCAATCCAGAGACCAAAACATGATGGCGAGTTCAATGTTAAATTGTTATTGTTATTTTATCACGTGGCTTAAGCAAAATCTCTCGCCCTTGTAAGTAATACTGTGATTCACCTAACGCTTGGTGATTCTATACTTCTATGCGCATGTTGAAGAATACCAAAAGACGGTGTGATCCTCCGTTTGCTAATAAAACTGTTTTCTTCACCGAATCTACTTAAATCATTGGAAGTTGTATTTTTTTCGGTAACATGGAAGAAAAAGAGAAGAAACACTAAGCAACAACCAGTCTAATTTTAGCAATTTCAATCGTCGGAAAGAAAGAGTTTAAACTAAATAAGAAGATGGAGAAAGCTCTTGAATGTTGTATTAGTCATCCGATAAAAGAGTAAAAAAGAGGAGGAGAATTGCAGAGTGACTAGCAAAGTAGCAAATACACCTCACTCAAATCACTCACAAACTAAATACAAAAGTTAAAAAATCTGTCTTTAATTACAAAAGTGAATAAAAAACCCAAGATTTCAAGATTACATAATCAATGTAAGGAATAAATTGGTGAATTTAGAGTAGGGAAGTGTTATTGGCACTCCAAAAATCTCGTTTTACACTCCTCATAAGTGTATTTTTCTTTCCAAATATAGAAAGTTTGGAGTGTAAAATGAGATTTTTGGAGTGTCAATAACAATTCCCTTTAGGGTAATGTTATTCATACCATGTTTTTGTACCACATTTTCATACCACCTTATGTGGCATTTGATGTGGACAACTACATCATTTGAATTAATCAGATTTTTAAATTTAGTTCATTATTTAATAAACTAATAATTAAGAAAAACTAATTAATAAAATAATGATTGTGGTATACGACGAGTTTTTCTCCTTTCTTTTCTTGGGTTTTGCAAATTTTTCAAATGATGTGGTTGTCCACATCAGATACTATTTAAAATGATATAGAAATATGGTATGAATAACATTACTCGTGAATTTAACGACTGGACTGTCGAAAACTAATGACTAGAATTGAAAGCTCGAGAATATGAAAATTGATTGATGTTTATTCGTTGACCGAAACTTCAACATAAATACACGTAGAAATAATAAAAATAGCTAAACCATGCAACAATTAATCCCATGATTAATAGTCGAGATACCTCCTAATTATCTGTAGTCCTGTAGACAATCTAAACTGACTACTTATTTGCAGATAATTAAACTAATTCCTGACATGAACATGCGTCGAAGAATTATGCCAGAATTCTCACACATATTAAATTCTTGGGATTATGTGGGCTTGCAATGGATTCTTCATCACCACAGTAAACTCCATCTTCTCTGATAGGTCAACGTCATCTCCCTCCACAGGCCTCCACTGAAACTTCCAAACCAAATTCGCCACAAAGTACTCCAGGTGAAGCACTGCCAACCCCGACCCAGGACAGGACCTCCTCCCCACCCCAAACGGCATCATCTTAATCTCCCTGCTTCCCGTCAAATCGAACCCTTCTTCTCCGCCGTTGCTGCCCAAGAACCTCTCCGGCTTGAACGCCATGGGGTCCTCCCACACTTGCGCGTCCCACCCTATATCCGCCACCATGACATTGACGGTCCCGTTTTTGGGCACCAGGTGTCCGCCCAAAACCACGTCATGCGTCACCGAGTGCGGAAACAAAACGTGCCCCGGCGGGTGGCGCCTCAGCGCCTCCAAGATCACGGCTTTCAGATACGGCAGCTTATGTAGGACCTCCTCTTGCACATCCTCCTTCGTTTCTCCCATAACCCCTTTAATCTCTGAAAACAGCTTCTCCTGAACTTGTGGGTACTTTACTACGTTAGCCATGATCCACTGCAGCGCGGTGGAAGTAGTGTCGGTGCCGGCGTTGAGAAACTCCGAGCAGAGGTTGACCATTTCGTCCTCCGAAAGCTTCCGCTTCTGTTTGCTGTCGGGAAGCTCGAGGTCCAGCAGCGTATCAGTATACGACAACACCAATTCATCGTCTTGGTCGTCGTTTTTGCTGCCCTGCTTTGCCTTGTTTTGTCGTGCTCGAATCAGAGGGACGAGCACTTCTCGTTGTTCCTCGAGGATTTTGAAGAATTCCCGCCACCGATTTTTCAGGAAAATCTTCGTCAATTTCGGCTTGAAATTGAGGATGTTGAACCGCCCGAAACTCAAATGTTGTTGGCGCTGCACCCGCTCGATTTCTTTGATTTGCTCTTCGTTCAATTTGTCGCCGAAGCACATTAGAACGAGGAGGCAGAACAGGGCGTATTGGAAGTGGTCGACCACCCTAACACTACCGATGACGCCACCTTCGGAGTGGGATTGAGACTTGGTTTTGAGGCGGTTGACGAGGATGTCGAGAACCCATTTGCGGGCGTTGCCGTAGGATTTGATGCGGGAAGGGTGGAGGATTTCGGAGGTGAGGTTGCGGCGGAGGAGGCGCCACGTAGTGCCGTATCCGGCGGAGGCGATTGTGTGCTGGTTACTGGTAGTGTACTTGTTGGTGACCAAGGCCCCAGGTCGGTCGGCGAATAAGGCGCCGTTCTGGATGAAGGCCTGGTGGGCGAGGGAGCGGTCGGCAATGAAGACGGCGGAGCGGGAGCCGATGGGGAAGGAGATGATGGGCCCGTATTGTGCCTGCAGTTTGCGGATGATGAGCTCGATCTCCAAGAAGGGTTTCAGGATCCACAAGAAGCCGCCGATGATGGGGATTGAGCGGGGACCGGGAGGGAGCTTGGGTTTGGAGACGGAAGTGGGTAGGAATAGAGAAAGAAGGGGCTTGAGGAGGAAGGAGACGCAGAGGGCAATGAGGATAAGGAACCAGGTTTCCATGGTGAACTGTAAGCAATGAGACAATAAATTATTAATTTTCCACAACTATATAAAGAGATGAAGAAATCGTGGAAAGCAAGAAAAGAGATGAAAAATACTGACGAATTATTGATTTGCTGACGAACGCTGGTACTGACTCGGAGATCATCAACTCATCACGGGTCAGGCGAAGCTGTTGGAAAATTATCCATTGCAAAATGATCATCTCTATATCTCTTTCTCCTAATCCATAAAATACGGAAATTCGGATTGTTGAAATTTGATCCAACGGCTACAAACAGATGTTCACTTTAAAAATTATAATAATTTTAGCCGTTTAATCAAATTTCAACAATTCAAATCTCTAAATTTGATAAATTAGGAGAAAAGAATCCCTTTCCTTATCCATTAGTTTTATTTTCTGCTAATAATCTAGGAGAATCCGAACTCAACTACATATATGTTACCACGTGAAAAAGGTCATTGGCATCCAATGTTTTGTTTACGTGCGTATGTACTGTCTTTGGTACTATTTCACGATGACACGCGCAGGTCTCTCACTCATCAAACACGTTCTGTTTCTTTCTTTCATGAAATACGTGAACAGAATGACAACTTCAGCAGAAAATAAGTCCTACATTCAAATAAAACATTATTGTGCTTCATGAATTCACTGAAAATTAACATCGCGATTAGGTGACAATTCATCTCAAGGTGTTATATATTATGGGGGTGAACTGTCAATTTATTCTTAAATTATTGTCTAAGCAAAAATTAGGTTCCTAAACTATTTTTTTAGAAAAATCAGTCCTTGAATTATAAAAATATGTCAATTACATCTCTAATATTAGATTCGAAGCTACTATATTCAATTTTCCATCAATTTTAAGTTACGTTACTTGCATGTGATACACATTGGAGGATAGATTGGTAATTTTCACAAAGAAATAGTGTGAAGTTAATTTTGGAGGGTAAATTAGACATTAGATTTGCAACCTATATGAAATGGTAAGGGCTTATAGGTGAGAAAATGACGGTATTACACTCTAAAGTGTGTCAAGTGACTTAAGTTGACAAAATATTGGATAAAATAGCTTTGAATATAATAATATGGATAAAATTAGCAATTTTTAATGAATTTAGGGACTTCTTTTACCCAAACAATAATTCAAGGATCTAATTTTTACTGAGATGATAATTCAGGCTAGAGGTGGGAAACGAGCAGAGAACCCGCGAGTCAGGGTGAGTAATCAAGATTTGGGGCAGGTCCATTTTTTTGAGAGTAAACGAGGCGGGACAGGGAGGTGACATATCCGGGGTGGGGCGATTCCAAATCTTCAAACCCATGGGGCTCGGGACCGGCCCGTTTCTATTATATAATGGTTGGGCATTGTTGGGGGATTAGAAACCTACCAATTTGGATGAATGATGGGCCAATTCCTATAATACAATGAAAACTTCAAGAGCCTTCTCCGTTCTTCGATTCCAAATTGAAACCCATCAAGTTCCTCCATCTCTCATTTCTCTTTCTATCTCTCTCTCTATATAAATCCACAAACCATTCAATATACCCAAACTTCTTCAAATCCTTCCATTTCTGCTCGCATGCTCTCAGTCTCTCCCTTGATTTTATTGAAATTTCATTCGGACGAAGATAGCGCAAGGCTCCAGATCAGAGAAGATGGTAAACTCTAGATTGACGAAGATGATGCGGTGGACATGCTTTCCTTCATTGGTCTCGGAAAAGATGGTGTTGAAGGAGTCATTGCCGCGGCCAACGGTCTTGTCCTGGGCATCTGACCATCTGGTCATTACTGCACCTGGGTTTCGCGACGTCGGAATAAGATAAGACTTAGAACAACGTCGTTTCCTTCTGTTGGATGTTGGACCCGTGGATTCGGCCCGAACCTGCCCGGTCCTTAATTCAGAAACTTTAATACCCGCCCCGCCCCGTCCTATTGCATTTTAAAACGGATACGGTCCAGACCCTCCAAATTTGGGCCGAGCCCGGCTCGTGCCCATCCCTAATTCAAGGATTAAATTGACACGTCACCTTATATTATGTATCTCTACTATTTTTTCCAAATTATGTATCTCTACTTAAAACAAATAAAGTTGTGAGCGTTGAGATATATACTCCCGAGTCTTGTAATAATCCTCACATAAGGGGCCTTCGATCACAATTTGTGGAGTGCCCGAACAATGCACACTTCATTCGAACCTGAATTAGAGATGGAACATAGTCTCAGTTGACGTCAAGATTGATAAAACTATAAACTAATTTAGCAGACTTCTACTTGCGATCAATTCCGTCTATACAACTTTTGAAGGCCTCATGTCGAGTATCAAACTAGCAGCGCCTTCGTCAAGTTTTCCATCCTTATATCACCACCAACCTGAGGCAGCTGATGAAATGTTAATATGATGAAGCATGATGGTATATACAAATCTCTGTTCAAAGAGCTGACAACAGTTCGACATTTGACGTGGCCAATGAGTTGTTCCGTGGGTTATCAATGCCTATGAGTTCAAGATGGGATGATGAAAGCATTACAATTGTCTGTTTCAGGGGACGAAAAATCTATGTCTTTGTTTATGATGAACAACAGGCGTAAAGATTGTTTTCTTGAGATATGGATGATGAAAGAGTACTGTAACATTCGGCGCACAATTGTTGAGTCCTATGAGGAGAGCATATTGTCTCACTTGACAAGACCGTGGCCGCTTCACACGAAGAGAATGAGCGTGCAACTTGACTTTAGTGTGCTGAGAGCATAGCGTTGCATGTCAACAACACCCATTGTTCTTTTCTTCACAGATTTTTAAGCTTATATAGAGCATGCCGATAAAGTTGCATGTCGAACTACTGTGGCTTCTTTTCTTGTTTATTTCTTTGTTCATTCGTTTTCCGTTTTAACTGATTGTCTTTCTTGCTTCTGTTGAGATAGAAATTTGGGACACAACTTTGTCTAAGGGATTCCTTGGCTAGGGCCGAAGAAAGCAATGTCACTCGATCATTCAATATATCAAACAGCATAGAAACACACATGGTTAGAGTAGTCTGTTTATGACTTTTTACGTGCATGCTCGTAATTTCGCGGCTTGGGATGAACCGAGAAACTGTTAAAGCATCAATGGTTTCCTTTATGCAGCAGCACATCGCTAAGTTTTCATAAATCATCAAGCGGAAGCCTGGATTCCCACTCCTGAGGAAGTAATAGGAAAACTTTCAGTGGTAATATATACTCGATATATACTCGACGATGACTAACGTAGTACTTCACGAGAAGTTTCTTGCATAGTCATTCGACTATTGTAAGGTAAACTTGAGTTTTTTAACAATTCGAATGGAACTACGGAAGTATATAGTTAGGGAATTTCAAAGTGTTCTTCAAGGATATTGTAAACACGAATTTCCCGCGGCAAATGAGATAAGAACACGTGTACAAAGTAAATGTTTGTATTAATGAATTTGTAGGGTTACAATCTCTTTACAACTTGATCCTCTGATTCGATCTCTGAAATGTGTAGATGTGTAGTGTTGTGGTTGTTGATCCAAGGATTGTAATGACTTGATCTTAGATGAACGAATGCCGCAAGATTTTGGCTCTTGGCAATGGAGGAACCGGGGTGCTTGGTGGTTCTTCACAAGATATGATGAAGAACACGAAGGGTTTTTCGAGTCTTCTTGAGTGTTTGAGTGTTTGGGTGCTTGTGAGCTTCAGAATTTGAAAGCTTTAGCATCTGAACGTGAAATGATTTCTAGACCATTTTCTTTTTCTTGGAGCCTTCAATTAGACTTTCCAAGCCTTGACTAATGATGGATTTGGCCTTGATTAATTGACAAAAGAAACAAGACTCTTTTGTGGGCTGGTTCATGATTTGACTCCATTAATTAACATTTGATTTAATTAAATTAAAATTAAATAATTTATTTCCGCCAAATGTTGACATTTGTCCTTCTTGATGACTCGTCCGATTTTGTTGAGTCATACGCCATGTGTACAATTTGTGTGATACGTGGTGCATGCCACGTATGCCCTGACATGTTAAAACTTTAATGCATTGGTAAACATTTATTTCACCAAAATTTCGATGTCTACATATATGAATCTAAATTTAAATCTAAGGGTATTCAAATCTAAATAAAGTAATATAAGAAGAAGAAAAAAATTCAATAGAATAAAAATAAAAAAAAAAGGATACGATCGGTACTTTTATATCGATTCTCATTTGTAGATAAGTCGATAGATACTTGCGACTGAACTCGATTTCAGTCGCTGGTTTCGTACTGATCCAATTTTTATTTTTTTTTCCTTTTTTTGGTTATTTTATTTTATTTTTGTTAATTTTTCTTTTATTTCTCTTACCACAATAACAAACCATCATATTCATTGTTTTCATAACACATTTTTATGTGCAAAATCTATTATAGTTCACATTTAAATACCTGAAACCAACTATTTAAAACCTAAATTTAAAGATATTTTTCTATTTTTAAATTTTAAAAATCAATAAAAAATAGTTTCTGGATCTAATAAATGGTAGGATCACATCCAAACGTCTTGCAATATTTTCCTTAACTCCAACGCAAAATTTCAATTTTTTCACAAAAATTGTGAGTTATAACCCACAGTTTTCCAATCGATTTTGAGAACTTTTACAACATTCGTTATAAGCCAAAGTCAAAGTCATTCTATTCGCACCACATGTTTTCTAAAATCAATTTAGGACATTCCCAAGATGTCGGACACCTACAAATCTCTATGAGGGCGTCGCTATTAGTCTTCATTTTTCTTTCTATTTTTCAACTTTAAAAATGAATGAATAATAGTTTCTGAACCTAATAAAGGATAAAATCACATTCAAAGGTATTGCAACATTTTCATTAAATCCCAAGCAAAATATTTCCTAAAGCTAAAATTTGAGTCATTTTAGTTGCACCACACGTTTTCTAAAATTAATTTGGACATTTCAAAGATTTTCGACACCTAAAAATCTCTTCGGGGGCCTCGCTATTAGTTTATATTATTTTTCTATTTTTTTCAATTTTAAAAATCAATAAAAAATAGTTTCGAGACCTAATAAACTAGTAAAATCACATCCAAAGGTCTTTGCAACATTTTCGTTAACTAATACGCAAAATAATTCGACCGTGTTGCAAATTATATCTCATCTTTCTACTACTTTTTTTGACAAACTAATGTGTTCTAGAGTATGCTCTATGCTTTTTAATTTTTTAATTATATCTCATCATTAAAAATCCCTTCAACCTCATTATGAATATCTGATTAATTAACGGGTTCTTCTCCACTCATTGCTTTGCCTAACCTTCTATTTTCGAATTGTAATCCATTGATTGAATTCAATCGAGTGAAGCCAAAAGTAAATAGAAGGAATTTCCGTATACAGACTTAAAGCAATAGTCGGTTGTGTCATGCATGTGAAAACAGTCCAAAGTCCAAACTCAAAAAACGCATCTGACAAAAAAAACTCAAAAAACGCAAATAATGATATGCATCTGCATGGCTGAGATGTCAATTCCTCCATTTGTTATCAAAATCGTTTTCTTCACCAAATGGATCAAAAGAAAAAAATTTAGCTCAAAGAGTTATTACAGGTAGTTGGAGTTTTAAAGACTCACATTATATTATCAATTAATTGAGTTCCAATCTAATCAAGATAATTCTCAAAATAATGGTACTCAAGATCCATATCATAGCTCCAGTTAACAATTTTATTTGTCACCATGTTCTTCTACCGGTAGACATGCACTAACTCACATTCAGTTATACGTGTCATAAGTTGTCTGCACTGATATTTCCAAGAGCATAAAATTGGTATCGGTTGTAATTAACCACTAAAACCAAATCCATCTCCACGTAATCTTTATATAATCTTGTCAACTGGAAGTTTTAGTCCAAAATCTAGCCCCCAAATATCAGAATCGACCACCTGCCCTTTGCCCAAGTTGACAAAAAACCTTCCAAAAGCCAATCACCAATGTTATCTTAAAACACTCCTCATCTACCTATACTTTTAGTAGCATTGATCCGAGAACCGTCGACATTAAGCTTCACCCTCCTTGCAGTGGAGTGGGTGGATCCCAAGCCAAAGACACTTGCATCCTAGGAACATTAGAGCACACACAACGAGAGGCGTCGTACCATTCCTCTGCAGTGGTAATATATACTCGAAGATGACTAACGTAGTACTTCACGAGAAGTTTCTTGCATAGTCATTCGACTATTGTAAGGTAAACTTGAGTTTTTTAACGATTCGAATGGAACTACGGTAGTATGTAGTTAGGGAATTTCAAAGTGTTCTTCAAGGATATTGTAACCACGAATTTTCTGCGGCAAATGAGATAAGAACACATGCACAAAGTAAATGTTTGTATTCCTCTGCAGCCTTGACAACAATAGTTTTGGGAGATTGCGCTTGTGAAGTTGGCTTCAAAGAGTTGTTTATCCCCCATTTCCACGTATATGAACAGTTTGAAAACAAAAACGCTACTCCACCCAATTTATTCAGGCCCCAATAACTTGGATTTCAAATTAACCATCGGCTAAGCTGTAACACCAAATTAAATGAGACTTGTACCTATGTGGGCTTCTCATCAATTCTCAAATACTCTTTGCTGTTGGGCAGTCCCTAAATAATGAGTAAAAAAAAGAGGAGGAGATTTGAGTAGTGACTAGCAAAGTAGCAATGACAGCTCACCCAAGTCACTCACTAAATACAGGAGAGGATACTCGACGGATCCTTTTGTGAGGATTTCCAACAGATTCTCTTTACGAAGATCCTGAAAATTATTTAATTATATTCATTTATCGTACATTGTGTGCAATTTTTATCAGATACTGTTTATATTCAATTTTAAATAAAAAAATTTACAATAATTTTTAATCGTACGATATATGATGAATAGATATAATTGGAAAATCTCAGATTCTTATAAAAAGGATCTGACGATGATCCTTCTTGGTAAACACAGAAGTTATAAAATCTCTGTTGGATCACATGAACGAGCTAAAAACCGAAATTTTCGAGATTACATAATCAATGAAGAACATACATTGATGAGTTTAACGGCTAAACATGCGTCGAAGAATTAGTACAAAATTCTCGCACATATTAACTTCTTGGGATTAAGTTGGCTTGCAATGGATTCTTCATCACCATAGTAAACTCCTGCTTCTCAGACAGGTCCACGTCATCTCCGTCCACAGCTCTCCACTCGAATTTCCACACCAAATTCGCCACAAAGTACTCCAGGTGAAGCACCGCCAATCCCGACCCAGGACACGACCTCCTCCCTGCCCCAAACGGCATCATCTTAATCTCCTTGCTCCCTGTCAAATCGAACCCTTCTTCTTCTCCGCCGCTGCCCAAGAACCTCTCCGGCTTGAACGCCATGGGGTCCTCCCACACTTGAGGGTCCCAGCCAATATCCGCCACCATGAAATTAACACTCCCCTTCTCGGGCACCACGTGTCCCCCCAAAACCACGTCATGGGTCACCGCGTGCGGCAGCACAAAGTGCCCCGGCGGGTGGCGCCTCAGCCCCTCCAAGATCACAGCTTTCAGATACGGCAGCTTATGCAGGACCTCCTCCCGCACTTCTTCTTCCGTTTCTCCCATAACCCCTTTAATCTCCGCAAACAGCTTATCCTGAACTTGTGGGTACTTGACTACGTTGGCCATGATCCACTGCAGTGCGGTGGAAGTCGTGTCGGTTCCGGCGTTCAGAAACTCTGAGCAGAGGCTGACCATTTCTCCCTCCGAAAGCTTCCGCTTTTCGTTGCCGTCGGGAAGCTCTAGGTCCAGCAGCGTATCTGTATACGACAACACAAATTCATCGTCTTTGTTGTCGTTTTTGCTGCCCTGTTTTGCCCTGTTTTGTCGTGCTCGAATCAGAGGGACGAGCACTTCTCGTTGTTCCTCGAGGATTTTGAAGAATTGCCGCCACCGATTTTTTAAGAGAATCTTGGTCAATTTCGGCTTGAAATTGAGGATATTGAACCGCCCGAAACTCAAAAGTTGTTGGCGCTGAACGCGCTCGATTTCTTTGATTTGCTCTTCGTTCAATTTGTCGCCGAAGCACATCAGAACCAGGAGGCAGAACATGGCGTATTGGAAGTGGTCGACCACCCTGACACCGCCGCCGCCGCCGTATTCGGACTTGGATTGAGACTCGGTTTTGAGGCGGTTGACGAGGATGTCGAGAACCCATTTGCGGGCGTTGCCATAGGATTTGACGCGGGAAGGGTGGAGGATTTCCGAGGTGAGGTTGCGGCGGAGGAGGCGCCAAGTGGGGCCGTATCTGGCGGAGCTGATGTTGTGCTGTTTGCTGCTTACGTACTCGTTGGTGGCCAAGGCCTGGGGGCGGTCGGCGAACACGGCGCCGTTCTGGATTAAGGCTTGGTGGGCGAGGGAGCGGTCGCCGATGAAGACGGCGGAGCGGGAGCCGAAGCGGAGGGAGATGATGGGCCCGTGTTTGGCCTGTAGTTTGCGGATGATAGGTTCGAGCTCCGAGAAGGATTTCAGGAGGAATAACAAAGTTCCGATGATGGGGATGTAGCGGGGCCCGGGAGGGGGCTTGGGTTTGGAGATGGAAGTGGGTAGGAATAGAGAAAGAAAGGCTTTGAGGAGGAAGGAGACGCAGACGGCGACGAGGATAAGGAACCAGGTTTCCATGGTGATGAATCGGCGGCAATCAGACGAAGGGCAAATGCGTTGGCTTAATAAATTTTTATTTTTCGTATTTTATAGATGTATAATGCGTGGTGGTCCTCGTGGGAAAGGGATTCTCTCTCTATCCATTCCGTCAACTGAGCAAAATATTTGAACTCTTAAAATTTAATCCAAGGATTGAAAATAGAAACCTCGTTAAAAATTGTAGTAATTTTAATTGTTAGACTAAATTTTAAATGTTTAGGTTTTGGAAATTGTTATTAACATTTTAAAATTTTAATTCTATACTCTAAACTTTCTATATTAAAAAAGAAAAATATATTTATGAGAAGTATAGAATGAAATTTTGAAATACCAGTAATACTTTTCTAAATTTTAAACCCAATTAGCTCAGGTAAAAGGAATCAGGAGATAATCCCTTTCCGTGCACCTTGTGGAGCAAGAAAAATATCTTACTTTGATTTTTCACCTCGTGGAGCAAGAAAAATATCTACTTTGATTTTTCAGAAATTTTGGAGTGATGTATTTGCTGACGAACGTTGACATTGACGTCGAAATGTACTTATGGACCGGGCCATCACATATTGTTTTGTCAAAGAGTAATGTCATAGAGATTAAATTTGTCAAATAAATTTTTGAAAACAAAAACATAGAAGTTGTTAATTAGTTTATTACTTAAATATTGATAAACATACTTATTTATATTGATGACACATTATTTAGTTTACAAATTTTGTTTTCCAATTTAATCTCTCTAACATTATCCTCTGTTAAGAAGCTAAAATGCATGGCATTGTGTAATTTACTATACATCGAACTTTAACGATACGTGCCGTTTATTTTGTATGTCTTGATTCATACATCATTCTTGCAAAATTCAATTTAATCTGAAACCACTTGCCTATTTAATTATCACATTGAAATTTCATTGTTTCTTATTGACAAAAGTATTCGTCAGTTTATTTGAACTCAATTAGATGTCAAAATATTTTCGATTTGGCTAATATTTTGCAAGGATGATCTAAGAGGTGCAACTTGAAAAATAAACCAGTTCAGATTGTTAAACTTTGATATAATGTAGGTTCCACAACTAATCCCATTTAAAAAAAAAATAGAAATCCTTTCTCTTAAAAACCTCATCCGCATTAATGTCCTGATGCTATTTGAATTTAACAGGCGTGGGACTTGGTATTAGAGGACAACATGACAATTGGGCGTCTAACCCATCAAACATGCTTTGTTTCCTTATTCCTGAAAAAGATTTCCATCACGCAAGAACAGAATGACATTTCAACAGAAACTAAGTTTTACATTTAAATTAAACTTTACCATGTTCCCTAAAATCATTGGAAATTAACACCGCATCAAATGATAGTTCATCTAAAGGCGTTAGATATTATGTCTCTCTACTTAAAGCAAATAAAATTGTGAGTAGAGATACTCCCAAATCTTGTAATAATCCTCACTAAAGGGCCTTTGATCACAATTTGTTGGGTGCCGGAACCACCACCTACAAAAGATCAAATTATAAATACGCTGGTTAGACTTTCCATTTGCAAAAATGGAACTGTTGCACCAAAAATTTGGGTGCTAATACTATTAGCATATCTGTATCTGACCAGCCTTATGGCTTGAATCCCCAATTTTGCGTAATGTCACATATTCACCACATCTCAGCGCCCCACCAACAAATTCAACTTGTCAAAGATATCAGATCGAGATCGTTGTAGCTTAACCTTATCTCTGGGGCTCAAAACATGAAGTTGAAAACTTGAGATTACTTCAGATGATGAATTTTGGGGATGAAACATAGTCTGACAAATTTTTATTTATTTATTTATATTTATTTATCGTACATTGTGTGATCAATTTTTATCAGATACTGTTTATATTCAATTTTAAATAAAAAAATTTACAATAATTTTTATCCGCACAGTCTACGATGAATAGATATAATTGGAAAATCTCAGGATTCCCATAAAGAAGGTTCGACGAAGATCCTTCTTGGTAAATACAGAAGTTATAAAATCTCTGTTGGATCACATGAACGAGCTAAAAGCCCAAATTTTCGAGATTACATAATCAATGAAGAACATACATTGATGAGTTTAACGGCTAAACATGCGTCGAAGAGTTAGTACAAAATTCTCGCACATATTAACTTCTTGGGATTAAGTTGGCTTGCAATGGATTCTTCATCACCATAGTAAACTCCTGCTTCTCAGACAGGTCCACGTCATCTCCGTCCACAGCTCTCCACTCGAATTTCCACACCAAATTCGCCACAAAGTACTCCAGGTGAAGCACCGCCAATCCCGACCCAGGACACGACCTCCTCCCTGCCCCAAACGGCATCATCTTAATCTCCTTGCTCCCTGTCAAATCGAACCCTTCTTCTTCTCCGCCGCTGCCCAAGAACCTCTCCGGCTTGAACGCCATGGGGTCCTCCCACACTTGCGGGTCCCAGCCAATATCTGCCACCATGAAATTAACACTCCCGTTCCTGGGCACCACGTGTCCCCCCAAAACCACGTCATGGGTCACCGCGTGCGGCAGCACAAAGTGCCCCGGCGGGTGGCGCCTCAGCCCCTCCAAGATCACAGCTTTCAGATACGGCAGCTTATGCAGGACCTCCTCCCGCACTTCTTCTTCCGTTTCTCCCATAACCCCTTTAATCTCCTCAAACAGCTTATCCTGAACTTGTGGGTACTTGACTACGTTGGCCATGATCCACTGCAGTGCGGTGGAAGTCGTGTCGGTTCCGGCGTTCAGAAACTCTGAGCAGAGGCTGACCATTTCTCCCTCCGAAAGCTTCCGCTTTTCGTTGCCGTCGGGAAGCTCTAGGTCCAGCAGCGTATCTGTATACGACAACACAAATTCATCGTCTTTGTTGTCGTTTTTGCTGCCCTGTTTTGCCCTGTTTTGTCGTGCTCGAATCAGAGGGACGAGCACTTCTCGTTGTTCCTCGAGGATTTCGAAGAATTGCCGCCACCGATTTTTTAAGAGAATCTTGGTCAATTTCGGCTTGAAATTGAGGATATTGAACCGCCCGAAACTCAAAAGTTGTTGGCGCTGAACGCGCTCGATTTCTTTGATTTGCTCTTCGTTCAATTTGTCGCCGAAGCACATCAGAACCAGCAGGCAGAACATGGCGTATTGGAAGTGGTCGACCACCCTGACACCGCCGCCGCCGCCGCATTCGGACTGGGATTGAGACTCGGTTTTGAGGCGGTTGACGAGGATGTCGAGAACCCATTTGCGGGCGTTGCCATAGGATTTGACGCGGGAAGGGTGGAGGATTTCCGAGGTGAGGTTGCGGCGGAGGAGGCGCCAAGTGGGACCGTATCCGGCGGAGCTGATGTTGTGCTGTTTGCTGCTGACGTACTCGTTGGTGGCCAAGGCCTGGGGGCGGTCGGCGAACACGGCGCCGTTCTGGATTAAGGCTTGGTGGGCGAGGGAGCGGTCGCCGATGAAGACGGCGGAGTGGGAGCCGAAGCGGAGGGAGATGATGGGCCCGTGTTTGGCCTGTAGTTTGCGGATGATAGGCTCGAGCTCTGAGACGGATTTCAGGAGGAATAACACATTTCCGATGATGGGGATGTAGCGGGGCCCGGGAGGGGGCTTGGGTTTGGAGATGGAAGTGGGTAGGAATAGAGAAAGAAGGGCTTTGAGGAGGAAGGAGACGCAGAGGGCGACGAGGATAAGGAACCAGGTTTCCATGGTGATGAATCGGAGGCAATCAGACGAAGGGCAAATGCGTTTGCTTGATAAATTATTATTTTTCGTATTTTATAGACGAAGGTATCTAGAGATAATCGCTTTCCGTGCACCTTGTGGAGCAAGAAAAGTATCTTTCTTTGATTTTTCAGAAATTTTGGAGAGATGTGTTTGCTGACGAACGTTGACATTGACGTCGAAATGTAGTCATGGGTCGGGCCATCACATATTGTTTTGTTAAAGAGTAATGTCATGGAGATTAAATTTGTTAAATAAATTTTTGAAAACAAAAATATATAAGTTGTTAATTAGTTTATTACTTAAACGTTGATAAAAGTATTTATTTATATTGATGACACATTATTTAGTTTACAAATTTTATTTTCTAATTTAATCTCCCTAACATTATCATCCGTTAAAAAGCTAAAATGCATGGCATTGTGTAATTTACTTGCCAGGTTTGCGGCATTATCCAAATTCAACTGCATATTGTCACGTAAAAAAGTTGAAATGTCTAACTGTGATTCGCTTGTGATGTTTTGTTTTCGTAGGTACATGTCCTTTAAGAGATGGATCATCATTTTTTTTTTTTTTTAAGAAATAAGGATTAGTTGTGGGATTCACTCTACATCGAACTTTAACGATACGTGCCGTTTATTTTGTATGTCTTGATTCATACATCATCCTTGTAAAATTCAATTTAATCTGAAACTACTTGCCTATTTAATTATCATATTGAAATTTCATTGTTTCTTATTGACAAAAGTGTTCGTCAGTTTATTTAAATTCAATTAGATGTCAAAATATTTTCGATTCGGCTAATATTTTACAATGATGATCTAAGATGTTCAACTTGAAAAATAAACAGTTCAGATTGTTAAAGTTTAATATAGTGCAGACTTTACATCTAATCCCCATTTAAAAAAAAAAAAAAATCCTTTCCCTTGAAAACCTCATCCGCATAAATGTCCTGGTGCTATTTGAATTTAACAGGCGTGGGACTTGGTATAAGAGGACAACATGACAATTGGGTGTCTAACCCATCGAACATGCTTTGTTTCCTTATTCCTTAAAAAAAAAGAACAGAATGACATTTTCAACAGAAACTAAGTTTTACATTTAAATTAAACTTTAGCATGTTCCCTAAAATCACTGGAAATTAACACAGCATCAAATGATAGTTCATCTAAAGGCATTAGATATTATGTCTCTCTACTTAAAGCAAATTAAATTGTGAGTAGAGATACTCCCGAAACTTGTAATAATCCTCACATAAGGGGCCTTTGATCGCAATTTGTTGGGTGCCGGAACCACCACCTTGCAAAAGATCAAATTATAAATACGCTGGTTAGACTTTCCATCTACAAAAATGGAACTGTTGCACCAAAAACTTGGGTGCTAATACTATTAGCATATTTGTATCTGACCAGCCTTATGGCTTGCATCCCCAATTTTGCGTAATGTCACATATTCACCGCATCTCAGCGCCCCACCAAC
Organism: Pyrus x bretschneideri; assembly: GCF_019419815.1. NCBI lineage: Eukaryota > Viridiplantae > Streptophyta > Magnoliopsida > Rosales > Rosaceae > Pyrus > Pyrus x bretschneideri. The sequence continues at coordinate 611,387 of NW_025999795.1, read as the reverse complement.
AAATTCAACTTGTCAAAGAAATTAGATCAAGATCGTTGTAGCTTAACCTTATCTCTGGGGCTCAAAACATGAAGTTGAATACTTGAGATTACTTCAGATGATGAATTTTGGGGATGAAACATAGTCTAACGAATTAAGCAATGAAAGGAAATGGTACATGGACACCTTTGTCGGAAAGAAGTTGTCTTCAAAGAGTTGTTTATTCTTCTACTTCGATACATTCGAAGGTAAAAACAAAAACACTACTGACACGCCCCGACCCCGATATTCCCCGAATACCAGGGTAGGCACGTGCTGGCCGACACCCGAGGGTGACGAAAGCCATTTATTGAGTGCAAATGCTGAAAATAAAGGATAAATAAGGTTTATAAATATAAAAGAATAATGAATACGCAAATAAGGACCGTGTTCAGAGCACACCACTAATCTAGAACACTAAAAGAAAAAAATATAAAATTGAATGAAACGAAGGAGTGGGTCCTACACCGAGAGGGCTCGAAGATGCCGATGCGAAAGTGCCTGGACGTCGGGATTGTATGCCTCGATTCTAAGTCCTGAAGGAGGCGCAAAACAAACATGAGTGGACCAAGTTGATATATATATATATATTAAAACAGTTATCAACATACTAACCCCCAGGTTTTATGAAAACACATATATATAATGATAAACATAGGTTTTCCGAAACCTAGCATGTCGTGCAATGTCTCAAATCATAATTCGCATAAATAATAAACACTAGTGAATGTCCGATATAACACTTCAGGCCCCATGCCGGCTCCCCGTCTCTGAGCACACAGTCAGAGGAAAATACACTTCAGGCCCCTTGCCGGCTCCCCGTCTCTGAGCAGACAGTCAGAGGAAAACACACTCCAGGCCCTATGCCAACACCAAACCGTCGCCCGGGACGGACCGGATCTATCCCTACGTCCCGTAGCGGAAAGGACCACTAGGTAAGTACAAAACCAGTGAACATACATATATTGAAAATCAACTTCATAGCATAAAGTCATCCATCATCTATACTATAAAGAGGTGTTCTAAACATGTTCTAAATATCATATCGTCATCCATCAGATATTCTACAAGAACATGGGTTATAGGAAAAATAGTAATAATTCAAACTAGCCTCAGTAAGCATGTTATCTCGTAAAACGTTTCATAAAACATAATCATCAAAACATGCTTTTCTGTGTATGCAATTCTACCATTAAAACATGCATTTTTAGAAGGGGTCCACTCACAGTACTTCGCCGTCGAAAAGCCACGTCATCTAGCGAAGAAGGAAACGCCATCGATAATTGCCCCTAAACACATAAACGGTACATTTAGTCAAACTCTACTCAAACGATTGAATTTGGGAAAACGGACATCGGAAACGGGTTCAGGACGTCGAAATTAGCCTAGGAGGGGTCCCGCACGAAAACCCAAAAAGTCAACCCCCGAGGTCAAAGTCAACGGTCAAAGTCAAAGTTGACCGTTGACTGGTCAACGCTGACCGTTGACCCGGTCAACGGGTCAAGGTCAACGGGTCGTGGGTCAACCCGTCAGAGTCAACCCGGTTTAGGGTTTGGGTAATGGATCCGGGTTTGGGCCTAAGGGTTTGGGTTAGGGTAATTGGGTTAGGGTTTTGGGTTAGGTTTGTAAGTGGGTTGGGTTTGGGTAAAAAGGAAAATGGGTTTGGGTTTTGGGCTAACAGAAAATGGGTTTGGGCTGCAACAAAGGCCCTAAGGCCTTTGGGTTTGGTGGTCGCCGGATTCCAAGGAGGGGGAAGGCCGGATTTCGGCCGGAGAATTCCCAAGCTCCGTTGGAGCTCAAAACTCAACCAAAACATGTCATTCAATATACCAAATTGAAGCCCCGAAGGTAAGGAATCGAAATATACCCTTGGTTCCCGTCATTGTGGCCGGAGTTGGCCGGAAAACAGCTTGGAAGCCACGGGTGTCCGCCGGAAACTGGGTAAGATTCAAATGAGCATAACTTCTTCAATACTCAATGAAATTAGATGAAACAAAAAGGAAAGTTGTAGTACTCAGTGAGACGAAGAGATTGATACCTCGCACGCCGGCCAACTCGCCGTGGTTTGGCCGGAAATCGCCTCGAAAGGGGCGGTGCTCGCGGGAAAACTGAGAAATGTCTCCCGAGGTGGTTTCTTCGTGGTTTGACGTCCCAAAACACATCCACGGGGTTAGAAAAGAGTTATAGGCGTGGGCATGGGTGTGTGTGTGTGTGTGTGTGTGTGGGTGTGTTCTTGTCGGACCGAGAGGGGGGGGGGGAAGGAGAGAGCATGGAGGAAGAAAGAGAGAAGAGAGAAGAGACTTTTCAAAAAAAAGAAAAGGGAAAGGGAAAAACCGGGGAACAAAAACAGGGGGTGGGCCCCTTGGGCTCACCAATTAAGGTTCAAAAACAATTTTAAAAAGAAAGGTATCCCCCAAACTTAGTGAAAATACAAAAATACCCATTTTCTTACGTAAATTCCGGGACGGGTTGTTACAATATCGTGCTAGGTGGTGGAGAGGGCCCGGGAAGTGGTCCCACCCGGGCCGGGATGTGACATTTGGTATCAGAGCCTAACCCTGGTCGTGATGTGCCGACGAGGACGTCGGGCCCCTAAGGGGGGTGAATTGTGACATCCCACATCGCCCAGGGGTGATCCTTAAATGTATATTCCCATCCTACCTAGCACGAGGCCTTTTGGGAGCTCACTGGCTTCAGGTTCCATAGGAACTCCGAAGTTAAGCGAGTAGCGCACGAGAGCACTCCCAGGATGGGTGACCCATCGGGAAGTTCTCGTGTGAGTTCCCAGAAACAAAACCGTGAGGGCGTGGTCGGGGCCCAAAGCGGACAATATCGTGCTAGGTGGTGGAGAGGGCCCGGGAAGTGGTCCCACCCGGGCCGGGATGTGACAACTACTCCACCGAGTTTGTTCAGACCACAGTAACTTGGATTTCGAATTGGTCATCAGCCAAGTTGTGACGCCTAGATTAAAGGAGGGTTGTACCTATGTAGTCATTCCCATCGATTCTCAAATGCTCCTTGCTCCTAGGCAATCTCTAAATACAGAAGATGTCTTCCAAGATTTGAAAGTTATAAGCTAAAAAGTAGCAAATACAGATCACTCTCAAATCACTTACTAAATATTGAAGTTATAAAATCTGTCTTGAATCACACTAGTAAACTAAAAATCCAAATTTTCGAAATTACATAATCATATGTTAATAGATTTAACGGTTGAACATGCGTCAAAAAATTAGTACATAATTCTCACACGTATTAAATTCGAGGGATTATGTGGGCTTGCAATGGATTCTTCATCACCATGGTGAACTCCTGCTTCTCTGACAAGTCCACGTCATCTCCCTCCACAGCTCTCCACTCAAATTTCCACACCAAATTCGCCAAAAAGTACTCCAGATGAAGCACCGCCAATCCCGACCCAGGACAGATCCTCCTCCCTGCCCCAAACGGCATCATCTTAATCTCCCTGCTCCCCGTCAAATCGAACCCTTCCTCTCCTCCACCGCTGCCCAAGAACCTCTCCGGCTTGAACGCCATGGGATCCTCCCACACTTGCGGGTCCCACCCTATATCCGCCACCATGAAATTAACACTCCCGTTCTTGGGCACCACGTGTCCGCCCAAAACCACGTCATGCGTCACCGCGTGCGGCACCAAAAAGTGCACCGGCGGGTGGCGCCTCAGCCCCTCCAAGATCACGGCTTTGAGATACGGCAGCTTGTGCAGGACCTCCTCCCGCACCTCGTCCTCCGTTTCTCCCATCACCCCTTTAATCTCCGCAAACAGCTTCTCCTGAACTTGCGGGTACTTCACTACGTTGGCCATGATCCACTGCAGCGCGGTGGAAGTCGTGTCGGTGCCGGCGTTCAGAAACTCTGAGCAGAGGCTGACCATTTCTCCCTCCGAAAGCTTCCGCTTTTCGTTGCCGTCGGGAAGCTCGAGGTCCAGCAGCGTATCTGTATACGACAACACAAATTCATCGTCTTTGTCGTCGGTTTTGCTGCCCTGCTTTGCCCTGTTTTGTCGTGCTCGAATCAGAGGGACGAGCACTTCTCGTCGTTCCTCGAGGATTTTGAAGAATTGCCGCCACCGATTTTTAAAGATAATCTTCGTCAATTTCGGATTGAAGTTGAGGATATTGAACCGCACGAAACTTACAAGTAGTTGGCGGTTCACACGCTCAATTTCTTTGATTTGCTCTTCGTTCAATTTGTCGCCGAAGCACATCAGAACCAGGAGGCAGAACATGGCGTATCGGAAATGGTCAACCACCCTGACGCCAGCGGCGGCGGCTTCGGAGTGGGATTGAGACTCCGTTTTGAGGCGGTTGACGAGGATGTCGAGAACCCATTTGCGGGCGTTGCCGTAGGATTTAACGCGGGAAGGGTGCAGGATTTCGGAGGTGAGGTTGCGGCGGAGGAGACGCCACGTGGGGCCGTAGACGGCGGAGGCGATGGTGTGCTGGTTGCTGTTGAGGCACTTGTTGGTGGCCAAGGCCCGGGGTCGGTCGGCGAAAACGGCGCCGTTCTGGATTAAGGCCTGGTGGGCGAGGGAGCGGTCGGCGGTGAAGACGGCGGGGCGGGAGCCGATGCGGAGGGAGATGATGGGCCCGTATTCCGCCTGGAGTTTGCGGATGATAGGCTCGAGCTCCGAGAAGGATTTGAGGAGGAATAAGAAGCCGCCGATGACGGGGAAGCAGCGGGGCCCGGGAGGGTGATTAGGTCCGGAGATGGAAGCGGGTAGGAATAGAGAGAGAAGGGGTTTGAAGAGGTAGGAGACGCAGAGGGCGATGAGGACAAGGAACCAGGTTTCCATGGTGAATCGTAAGCAATCAGACAAAGGGCAAATGCGTTTGCTCAATAATTATTAGTTTCCATACTTCATATGGAGATTGATAAGGAACCAGGTTTCCATCGCATTGACTCAGCTGCACATATTGTCACTTTCCATGGCATTGACTCAGCTGCACATAAGGAACCAGGTTTCCATGACAACTTCGACGAAAAATAAGACCTACATTGAAATTAAACTTTAGCGTGTTTCTTGGGATCACTAGAAGTTAACCTTGCGATTAAGTGTCGGTTCATCCGAATGCGTTAATTATTATGTCTCTCCATTTAGATAATTACCAATTTACGAAATAAAGCTTAAAATATAAGTTTTAAAGCTCTTCCAAACCATCTTTAATTATCGGCTAAACCCTGGAGATAAAATATATCTCTAAGCTAGATTTCTCCTAGGATTTAAGCATGACTTAAATTATTTTGGACTTATCAAACTGTCATATTTCAAACTTTTTTTTTTGTTTTTTACTTATAATCTAACGGCTACGATCAAATGTAATACTAAAAAAAAGATTTGACGGCCCAAAATAAAATCAACGTCTAAAATAATTTAAGAAAATTATTTAAATCAAATTTAACTTAAAACTTTATAAATACATATGTATTTGTATGCTTTTTAATTACTTATTGGAATTTAAATATTTTTAGACTAAACATTCATAAAAATGAATTAAGATAATCTACATAAATTTTATTTTCAAAAAAAGGTTACAGAAAATTAAAATTTAGGCTAAAATCATTATTTAATCATCACAGGCTAAAATTTTAAGCAACAAGGGTTAGTTAAATTTTTAAGCTTTTATCCCCAAGGGTTGGAGATGATGTTAAAGCAAATAAAATTGTGAGTAGAGATACTCCCGAATATTGGAATAATCCTCACAACAGGGGCCTTCAATCACAATTTGTTGGGTGCCGGAACCACCACCCTACAAAAGATCAAATTATAAATACGCTAATCAGACTTTCCATCTGCAAAAATGGAACTGTTGCACCCAAATTTTGGGTGCTAATACTATTAGCATATCTGTATCTAACCAACCTTATGGCTTGCATCCCTAACTTTGCGTAATGTCACATATTCACCACATCTCAACGCCCCACCAGCAAATTCAACCTGTCAAAAAAATTAGATCGAGATCGTTGTAAATATAGTAGTTCCATGGAGCTTAACCTTATCTCTGGGCTCAAACATGAAGTTGAAAACTTGAGATTACTTCAGATGACGAATTTTGGGGTGAAGCGTAATCTAACAAATTAAGCAATGAACGGAAATGGTACATTAACACCTTTGTCGGAAAGAAGTTTTCTTCAAAGAGTTGTTTATTCTTCCATTGCCGGATATATGAATGTAAAAACAAAAACACTACATCGAATTTGTTCAGACCACATTAACTTGGATTTCGAATTAGTCATCAAACGACCTGTAACACCAAGATTAAGGGAGAGTTGTACCTATGTAGGCAATCGCATCAAATTCTCAAATGCTCCTTGCTCATGGGCAGTCTCTGAATACAGAAGTTGTCTTCTAAGATTTGAAAGTTGTATTAGTCATAAGCTAAAAAGTAGCAAACACAACTCACTCAAATCACTCGCTAAATATTGAAGTTAAAAAATCCGTCTTGAATCACACTAGTAAACTAAAATTCCAAATTTTCGAAATCACATAATCAATAAAGAGTATACATTGATGGATTTAACGATTCAACGTGCGTTGAAAAATTAGTACAGAATTTTCACACGTATTAAATTCTAGGGATTACGTGGGCTTGCAATGGATTCTTCATCACTATAGTAGATTCGTGCTTCTCTGACAGGTCCACGTCATCTCCCTCCACAGCTCTCCACTCAAATTTCCACAACAAATTCGCCACAAAGTACTCCAGGTGGAGCACCGCCAATCCGGACGCAGGACAGGACCTCCTCCCTGCCCCAAACGGCATCATCTTAATCTCCCTGCTCCCCGTCAAATCGAACCCTTCCTCTCCTCCACCGCTGCCCAAGAACCTCTCCGGCTTGAACGCCATGGGATCCTCCCACACTTGCGGGTCCCACCCTATATCCGCCACCATGAAATTAACACTCCCGTTCTTGGGTACCACGTGTCCGCCCAAAACCACGTCATGCGTCACCGCGTGCGGCGCCAAAAAGTGCGCCGGCGGGTGGCGCCTCAGCCCCTCCAATATCACCGCTTTCAGATACGGCAGCTTGTGCAGGACCTCCTCTCGCACCTCGTCCTCCGTTTCTCCCATCACCCCTTTAATCTCCGCAAACAGCTTCTCCTGAACTTGCGGGTACTTCACTACGTTGGCCATGATCCACTGCAGCGCGGTGGAAGTCGTGTCGGTGCCGGCGTTCAGAAACTCTGAGCAGAGGCTGACCATTTCTCCCTCCGAAAGCTTCCGCTTTTCGTTGCCGTCGGGAAGCTCGAGGTCCAGCAGCGTATCAGTATACGACAACACAAATTCATCGTCTTTGTCGTCGTTTTTGCTGCCCTGCTTTGCCTTGTTTTGTCGTGCTCGAATCAGAGGGACGAGCACTTCTCGTCGTTCCTCGAGGATTTTGAAGAATTGCCGCCACCGATTTTTGAAGATAATCTTGGTCAATTTAGGCATGAAATTGAGGATATTGAACCGCCCGGAACTCAAAAGTATTTGGCGCTGCACCCGCTCGATTTCTTTGATTTGCTCTTCGTTCAATTTGTCACCGAAGCACATCAGAACCAGGAGGCAGAACATGGCGTATTGGAAGTGGTCGACCACCCTGACGCCGGCGCCGGTGCCGGTGGCTTCGGAGTGGGATTGAGACTCGGTTTTGAGGCGGTTGACGAGGATGTCGAGAACCCATTTGCGGGCATTGTCGTAGGATTTGACGCGGGAAGGGTGAAGGATTTCGGAGCTGAGGTTGCGGCGGAGGAGGCGCCAAGTGGGGCCGTAGGTGGCGGAGCTGATGTTGTGCTGGTTGCTGCTGGCGTACTTGTTGGTGGCCGAGGCCCGGGGGCGGTCGGCGAACACGGCGCCGTTCTGGATTAAGGCCTGGTGGACGAGGGAGCGGTCAGCGATGAAGACGGCGGGGCGGGAGCCGATGCGGAGGGAGATGATGGGCCCGTATTTGGCCTTGAGTTTGAGGATGATAGACTCGAGCTCCGAGAAGGATTTGAAGAGGAATAAGAAGCCGCCGATGACGGGGAAGAAGCGTGGCCCGGGAGGGAGCTTGGGTTTGGAGATGGAAGTGGGTAGGAATAGGGAAAGAAGGGGTTTGAGGAGGAAGGAGACGCAGAAGGCGATGAGGATCAGGATCCAGGTTTCCATGTATTAAGTTGAATGTTTTGTCGTATTAATCATGAACTGCTGTAATGGCAGTCGGTTGTTTTATATACATCTTACACACACGCATGCAATAAACAAATGTTGTAAAGATGAAATCCTAGCTGTTGTAAAGGTGGCGTCCTAGCTGCCCATGTTGCAACACATCTGAGCACATGAGCTGAAACCATGCGGTAATCTCCTGAAAAGGAATATTGTATCCACGTGCAGTATTCTTTCTGTCCAGGTTAGTGGGGGCAAGTTCTCTCAACACCATGGTCAACTGTCGGCAATCAGACAAAGGGCAAATGAGTTTGCTTAATAAATTGTTAGTTTCCATATTTTATAAAGAGACGAATAAAGCTCCTTTGCTGACCAACGTTGATGTTGACCTGGAGATCAACTATTGGGTCTGCAAAATATCGCAAACCAATCACACAGCATTGTATCGGTGAGAAGCTAAAATGCATGGTAACTTACTTGTCATGTTTGCCGCATTATCCCGACTCGTTGCATATTGTCACGTAAAAAAGTTAAAATGTCAACTGTGATTCGTTTGTGATGTTTTGTTTCCTTGAATATGATTTACTTGAACTGTCAATTTGTTTCGAAGATTTGAACAGAATTATCAACTTCAACGGAAAATATGTCCTATATTTAAATTAAACTTTAGTGTGTTTCATGAAATCACTAGAAATTAACATCACGACTAAATGACGGTTCATCTGAAGGCGTTTGATATTATGTATCTTTACTTAAAGCAAATAAAATTGTGAGTAGAGATACTCCCGGATCTTGTAATAATCCTCGCATAAGGGGCCTTCGATCACAATTTGTTGGGTGCCGGAACCACCACCCTACAAAAAAGATAAAAAAATATAAATACGCTAGTTAGATTTTCCATTTGCAAAAATACAACTGTTGTACCAAAAACTTGGGTGCTATTACTGTTAGCATATCTGTATCTGACGAACCTTATGGCTTGCATCCCCAACTTTGCGTAATGTCACATATTCACCGCATTTCAGCGCCCCAGCAAATTCAACCTGTCAAGGAAATCAGATCAAGATCGTTGTAAACACAGTAGTTCCATAGAGCTTCACCTTTTCTCTGGGCTTCAAAACATGAAGTAGAAAAAGTGAGATTATTTCACATAACGAATCTTGGTGACGAAACATATAGTCCAACAAATTAAGCAATGAACGGAAATGGGACCTGAACATCCTCGTCGGAAAGAAATTGCTTGAAATTAGCCATTTTTAAGTCACCAACAAGGACAGATTCATGCGGTGGAGGCGGGGTTGAGAGGGGTTGTAAAGATAGCATTAACAATTGGGTTCTGCTATCATTCCTGCAATCCCATTACCTGTAGCTACAGAGGACGGACTCTTGGAGGATTATCCATTGGCAATATTACGGAGGAGGTTAACAGGTCAGGGCAGTTCATCCACGACAGAGGTTTTGGTGCAATGGAAGCATCATCCTAAGGAGGAAGCGACATGGGAAAACTATGCAAAATTTGTCAACAGGTTTCCTGCATTCCAACCTTGAGGACAAGGTTCATTTTTAGGGTGGGGTAATGATAGGATGCTGTTATGATGATGTTATGCTGTTAGTATTGTTGGATGTTAGTGCTAAGTATACTATCTGTTAGTAATTGTTGATTGTTAGTGCTAATAATAATTGGGTGGTTAGAGATAAGATTTGAGAAATATCTTGTAACTGCCTTAGCTTGCAGTTCGGTATAAATACTGAACACTTGTGCAAATGCAGGGTATGATTTGTAAAAGATGTTGTTGAAGTAATACAAGAGAAATACTAGCATACAGGTGCAAGGTTAGAACAAGGGTTTTATTAGAGATCGTTGTAAATATAGTAGTTCCATAGAGCTTAACCTTATCTCTGGGCTCAAACATGAAGTTGAAAACTTGAGATTACTTCAGATGACGAATTTTGGGGTGAAGCGTAATCTAACAAATTAAGCAATGAACGGAAATGGTACATTAACACCTTTGTCGGAAAGAAGTTTTCTTCAAAGAGTTGTTTATTCTTCCATTGCCGGATATACGAATGTAAAAACAAAAACACTACATCGAATTTGTTCAGACCACATTAACTTGGATTTCGAATTAGTCATCAGACGACCTGTAACACCAAGATTAAAGGAGAGTTGTACCTATGTAGGCAATCGCATCAAATTCTCAAATGCTCCTTGCTCATGGGCACTCTCTAAATACAGAAGTTGTCTTCTAAGATTTGAAAGTTGTATTAGTCATAGGCTAAAAAGTAGCAAACACAACTCACTCAAATCACTCGCTAAATATTGAAGTTATAAAATCCGTCTTCAATCACACTAGTAAGCTAAAATTCCAAATTTTCGAAATCACATGATCAATAAAGAGCATACATTGATGTTGATGGATTTAACGATTCAACATGCGTCGAAAAATTAGTACAGAATTCTCACACGCAGTAAATTCTAGGGATTATGTGGGCTTGCAATGGATTCTTCATCACTATAGTAAACTCCTGGTACTCTGACAGGTCCACGTCATCTCCGTCCACAGCTCTCCACTCAAATTTCCACACCAAATTCGCCACAAAGTACTCCAGGTGAAGCACCGCCAATCCCGACCCAGGACAGATCCTCCTCCCTGCCCCAAACGGCATCATCTTAATCTCCCTGCTCCCCGTCAAATCGAACCCTTCTTCTTCTCCGCCGCTGCTCAAGAACCTCTCCGGCTTGAACGCCATGGGATCTTCCCACACTTGCGGGTCCCAGCCTATCTCCGCAACCATGAAATTAACACTCCCGTTCTTGGGCACCACGTGTCCGCCCAAAACCACGTCATGCGTCACCGCGTGCGGCAGCAGAAAGTGCCCCGGCGGGTGGCGCCTCAGCCCCTCCAAGATCACCGCTTTCAGATACGGCAGCTTGTGCAGGACCTCCTCCCGCACCTCATCCTCCGTTTCTCCCATCACCCCTTTAATCTGCATAAACAGCTTCTCCTGAACTTGCGGGTACTTCACTACATTGGCCATGATCCACTGCAGCGCGGTGGAAGTCGTCTCGGTGCCGGCGTTCAGAAACTCTGCGCAGAGGCTGACCATTTCTCCCTCCGAAAGCTTCCGCTTTTCGTTGCCGTCGGGAAGCTCGAGGTCCAGCAGCGTATCAGTATACGACAACACAAATTCATCGTCTTTGTCGTCGTTTTTGCTGCCCTGCTTTGCCTTGTTTTGTCGTGCTCGAATCAGAGGGACGAGCACTTCTCGTCGTTCCTCGAGGATTTTGAAGAATTCCCGCCACCGATTTTTGAAGATAATCTTGGTCAATTTAGGCATGAAATTGAGGATATTGAACCGCCCGGAACTCAAAAGTAGTTGGCGCTGCACCCGCTCGATTTCTTTGATTTGCTCTTCGTTCAATTTGTCACCGAAGCACATCAGAACCAGGAGGCAGAACATGGCGTATTGGAAGTGGTCGACCACCCTGACGCCGGCGCCGGTGCCGGTGGCTTCGGAGTGGGATTGAGACTCGGTTTTGAGGCGGTTGACGAGGATGTCGAGAACCCATTTGCGGGCATTGCCGTAGGATTTGACGCGGGAAGGGTGAAGGATTTCGGAGCTGAGGTTGCGGCGGAGGAGGCGCCAAGTGGGGCCGTAGGTGGCGGAGCTGATGTTGTGCTGGTTGCTGCTGGCGTACTTGTTGGTGGCCGAGGCCCGGGGGCGGTCGGCGAACACGGCGCCGTTCTGGATTAAGGCCTGGTGGACGAGGGAGCGGTCAGCGATGAAGACGGCGGGGCGGGAGCCGATGCGAAGGGAGATGATGGGCCCGTATTTGGCCTTGAGTTTGAGGATGATAGACTCGAGCTCCGAGAAGGATTTGAAGAGGAATAAGAAGCCGCCGATGACGGGGAAGAAGCGTGGCCCGGGAGGGAGCTTGGGTTTGGAGATGGAAGTGGGTAGGAATAGGGAAAGAAGGGGTTTGAGGAGGAAGGAGACGCAGAAGGCGATGAGGATCAGGAACCAGGTTTCCATGGTCAACCGTCGGCAATCAGACAAAGGGCAAATGAGTTTGCTTAATAAATTGTTAGTTTCCATATTTTATAAAGAGACGAATAAAGCTCCTTTGCTGACCAACGTTGATGTTGACCTGGAGATCAACTATTGGGTCTGCAAAATATCGCAAACCAATCACACAGCATTGCATCGGTGAGAAGCTAAAATGCATGGTAACTTACTTGTCATGTTTGCCGCATTATCCCGACTCGTTGCATATTGTCACGTAAAAAAGTTAAAATGTCAATTTGTTTCGAAGATTTGAACAGAATTGTCAACTTCAACGGAAAATATGTCCTATATTTAAATTAAACTTTAGTGTGTTTCATGAAATCACTAGAAATTAACATCACGACTAAATGACGGTTCATCTGAAGGCGTTTGATATTATGTATCTTTACTTAAAGCAAATAAAATTGTGAGTAGAGATACTCCCGGATCTTGTAATAATCCTCGCATAAGGGGCCTTCGATCACAATTTGTTGGGTGCCGGAACCACCACCCTACAAAAAAGATAAAAAAATATAAATACGCTAGTTAGATTTTCCATCTGCAAAAATACAACTGTTGTACCAAAAACTTGGGTGCTATTACTGTTAGCATATCTGTATCTGACGAACCTTATGGCTTGCATCCCCAACTTTGCGTAATGTCACATATTCACCGCATCTCAGCGCCCCAGCAAATTCAACCTGTCAAGGAAATCAGATCAAGATCGTTGTAAACACAGTAGTTCCATAGAGCTTCACCTTTTCTCTGGGCTTCAAAACATGAAGTTGAAAAAGTGAGATTATTTCACATAACGAATCTTGGTGACGAAACATATAGTCCAACAAATTAAGCAATGAACGGAAATGGTACCTGAACATCCTCGTCGGAAAGAAATTGCTTGAAATTAGCCATTTTTAAGTCACCAACAAGGACAGATTCATGCGGTGGAGGCGGGGTTGAGAGGGGTTGTAAAGATAGCATTTCATCTTCTGTCCTGCCTCAGAATCAACCCAAGCTATTTCGTAATCTCCGAGCTGTGCTTGTAATTACATCAAGATGGTGAGGAGGATATGATTACGATATGGACAACGTAAGGTGAATCTTGATGCTCTCATGCTTACCTTTTTAAAGAGAAGGTTACTCATTAACTTCTCAGACAGTTGGACCCGCATTTCAAATAATGCAAAATTAATTAAATTAGGATTTCTGAGTCGCGGATTAACAAAGAAATCAGATTTTTCTTTCTTTCTAAGATTTTACCTTATAAGCACATAAGTCAGAAGTGACATCGGTTGTTTCTTCAATTTGAGGAGCATAAACATGCGGGCAAACATGTTTCAAGCAGTGTTGCTTCAAATGTTCCGTGGCCTCAGCTGTTCCGTGAACCAACACCTCCAGGAAAAATAAAAACACATACCATACCATAATGTTAATTTTATGTTTAAGTGAAAAAACACTTCGGGACAATCAAATGATTATTCAAAAGACAGTTATAATATAGATTCAATTAGTAAACTTACAAGCTTTAGAGGAGCCATATGGGAAAGAATTGATTTGATCGATCTTGCATCAGAACGGCCCTCAAAGTCCATATAAATCAATGAACACTTCACTTGAACCTGGATTAGAGAAGAAACCGGAAGAGAACATGGTTTCAGTTGATGTCAAGATTGATAAAACTATAAACTAATTTAGCAGACTTCTACTTACCGTCAATTCGGTCGACACAACTTTTGAAGGCCTCGTGTCGAGTATCAAACTAGCAGAGCCATCGTCAAGTTTTCCATCCACATCACCACCAACCTGAGGCAGATGAAATGTTAATATAATGAAGGATAATGGTATGTACAAATCTCTGTAAAAAAAAAACTGACAACAATTTGACATAGTGGACCAGAGGAAGTTCTTCTCAGAAAAAGAAGAAAAAAATTGATGGCAAGCAATATAGCTAACATGCCCGGGAGAATCATGGAGGAGATCCCACTAATAGTCTAGTCTTATTATATACACATCAAGAATCTGGCAATGATGGGCAATGCTAAACAATATTCCTCATCCAACTTTTAACTTTTAATAAGGATGGTTTTCTGAGGACCTCATGTCAACTTTCCAACATCACCTAAGACATGAGACCATTATTATCCATGTTTTATCCCCACAAACCGAGTCAGAATGCAAATAACTCAGACTTAAAAGAACAATAATCCAACTTGGAAGAAACCAAAGAAAATGATGATTCACAATAAAAACTTACAGGCATAGCTCCATGGTCCATGTCTTCATCTTTTATGACATAATCATCCGGATTTATAACTTCACCAAAGTCATCCCACTCAGAATTATTCTCATAGAAGGGGAACATAGGGGCAACACTGGTTGAAGGAGGAGTAAATCCATCTATTAACATGTCCCGGTATCCACCACCATGTGGACCTACTGCTGCAACAAATAATCACAAAAGCTTCTCAGAAGAAATAACTTGCACGGAAAGCTTCAAATTACAAAGGTCAAAAGAAGGAGTAAATGCTTTGACGCTCATTCCAAATAGAACATGTCCATTTAAAGAAAGTTTCTCAGATGCTTACAAGCATCATTCAAAAGATTGGCAAGAAACATAAATTGTTTTCAAACCTACCATCCGGCAAAGGATGTGTATTGCTAGCATCAATGATCATTGGATCACTCGTGTTGACATCAGCCCCATGAAAAGCTTTTGATTCCTCCTCTTTCATCAAACTAGCCTTTAGAGCTTCTTCCTTTCTGATTCTGTTCTGCCCTTCTTCATAAGCAATTAGTTCATCCCAACCAAAGGGACCCTTTTGGATATGGTAACCTTAACAGCTTTTGGAGGTGGATCTGCCTGAAGCATGCGAGCTAAACTTCCAAACTACGTAAACAGCTTAAGGTGTCAACATATGGTGCCTATTAATGCAAAAAAAATAAAAATAAACAAAGAATCTAGAATGCTAATAACATTTAACGCCTGAAAATGATAGTTATGTCCAGATAGGATACCTGGGCTCGTTCTGTAAAAAGCACAAGATTCTTGGCATCATTTGCCCATTCGACAGATATATCGTGAGAGAAACCAGCTTCTAAACTGGCCATGGATGCTAAAACAACCTGTGTTGGAAGAATGTGTCATGGTCATTCAAATGGGTAGGCAAACTAGAAATAAAATACTAATGTATATATGCCTATATGGTAAACCTTGGGACCATCAGGAGCATTGTCAAGTTCACTCTTGTTAACTAAAAGTCTGATTCGCCTGCAAATGTTCGCAAACATACATAGTAAATCGTTCAGAAACAATAATATTCCACTTAGTGAATCAAATTTTCAAATAGTCAAGAGTGAACATACATAGAAAAACCACTTACTTCAAATTAAAAACATTCTCACGTGTCTTCTCAAAGGGCTTTGCTATAGTATCACTCATCCACTCAAGGAAACATTTTACGTAATCGATTGTGCTTGATGCAACGTATGTTAGGAAGAAGATGGGATAGTTCAAATTTTCCTCTGTCCAACACTGCAATTAATGGGAAGAACCAAAATTAATAAATGCAACGTACATGACAAGAGAAAACTGTTCTGTTGTTGTAAAAAGGATAGAAAACAGCACTCATCTCCCCTACCGATTCCAATATCTGGACAAGTTCCATAACCCGCCCGGCAGTATCAACAGGTAATAGCACATTCCCATCAGATCGCAGAGTCTTCTCTATAGTATCTGAATAATAACCAGAAACTAACAGTCAAAGAATAAAAGAACCTCATATAGATAGTTGTTTGTTCCATACATGTTCTGCAACAGGAAAAACAGAAATAATGAAGAGAAGAAAAAACTTCAATTCCTGGTTCCTAAGAGTAGTTAAGAGACCTGTAAATTCCTTGTCCTTTTGGCGTCTATAAGGCTGATTGTTCAAAGCATTGTAGGCATCTGTTATCAGAACAGCAGGGCGTACGAAGGCTGATTGATTAATTCCATTCAAATGCCTGATGAAAATCACAACAGTAAGCAGTTCAAAATCATCAATCTCTATTCCAAAACATCATCTACACATACAACTAACCAAATTTCCACTGGCAGTTGAAAAAAAAAGAGCGAAAATTACTTCTCTTTTCGATGGTTGAAGTCCACGGCATATATAACATCCTCTCCATCCTTTGTTATCTTCCAGACGGTACCACCCAAGAGATGTCCAGACACATGGGAAGAAATCACAATGCCCTCTCCTTTGCCTACAAACTATATACATTAATACAATCATATCCACTCCACCAATACTTATATATTAATTATGAACAATGTATACTAATAATTAGGGTTTATGGGCATACCAGAAAGATGGTGATTTTGTGCATAGGTTAATCTGGTGACATTTTGGAATGCAGAATCAATGTCGTCTAGTGTAAAAAGCTCAAAGTCCGATACTTGCTGCAAAATTAAACAAAAATTAAAACAAAATTAAAAATCCAAATACATCCAATCTTTGAAAGGGGCTTGTAGCTCAGTTTATCAAGAGCATTCACTCTTACACCCGACGCTTCCGAGTTCGAGTCCCCCCTTCCCCAATATCGCTTGTATAAATAAAAAAATACATACAAACTTTAAATTAGTATCAATTGTGATTTGTGAATTGAATGCGGAGCTACCTTGCGAGAGAGGAACTGATCATACATAGTGAGGAGACCTAATCTGTAAACCGGCTCGGTGGAGAAGACGGGAGCGGACAAGCCGAGCTGCTTCATGGCGTACGGAAGCGCGCCGAGGTGAAGTGTATCCGGATGCGACAGCAAGACTGCATCCACCGTCGAAGCTACCCTGCAAACACCGCATTTCCGCCATTGAAGCTCCGAACAGAAGCAGGAATGCGAGAAAGAGACTGAACTGAAGAGAGAGAGCGAGAGAGAGACCTGGAGAGGGGTTGAAGGAGTGAGGGGTCGAAGTGGTCGTTCCAGCCGCAGTCGATGAGGAAGTTGAAGCCGTCGATTGAGACCAAATACGACAGCGGATTCTCGTTATATACGCCGCACAGCGGCGTCACCTGAACTGAAGTTCCCATTCGAATTTTTCTTCCGAGAGTTTCCCTCTCTTCAAATCTCTGCAACTCCGGCGGGTGAAATGTTTGTTGCTGACGGCACCGTTTCTGGTTGCCTTCTCTCGAATGGAACACGACAAGTCGTTTCTTACTCTTGTTTTTTTTGTTTTTGGTCTATTGCTTTTTTTAGGGCATTTGAGTGTATGATATCCAGCTCATGAACAGTGTATCGATATGCAAATTTATAGTAATATTGATGGACATATCGATATTAGTTGTTTTCAACGGAATTGGATCCCTTCCGTATCCAAAGAAACTGAACCCACTATCAATGAATTCGGACCGTTAAAATTTGATCCAACGACTAAAATTATTATAACTTTTAGAGGAGCCTCGTGTCTGTAGTCATTTGATCAAATTTTAACAATTCAGATTCATTGATTAATGGACTCAGTTTACTGGGATCCGGTTCCGTTTTCAACAAAAATTATGGAAATTTGTAATGGAGTGAGTATTATCCATATTCAGATTTAATCGAAATTAGAGATAATTTTCTCAAAAAAAATTCAAAGGTTCAAAATCTATAATGGCTTATGACAAAATTTTTGTATTGTATCGGTAAATATCGTCGATATTCATTGATTTTCTTATATCTAGCCCATATACGATGAAGTTTGCTTCCACCCCCTTTACATATCTCCTTGATTTTTTAATATTTCGATAGAAATATCGATAATTTCGTGGATAGTTTTAAGTTAACAATACCCATGAATCACAATAGAAGCATTTTAAAAATCTGGATAAAAGGTACAGTGATACGCATGTCCTCTTAACGACATGTTTTTATTTCTTTGGCCGTTTCTGGTTCTGTTGAAGTGTGTTTTTCTCTCTGTTGTTCTGTTTGAGCTGTTTTCTCATGTTTCTCCCATTCAGAAACCTGCTCGATCAGTTTTACCAAGAAAACATATGATCTCTTTATTTCTAAGAAGATTTCTGTAGTAAGGTATGACAAAATTGACGCGTAAATTTCGTGCATTAGCCAGTTGAAGAAATTGGATCGGAAATGTTTCAAGCATCAGGTTTCGAAAAATAAACATCGATCGCTAATTCCCTATATCAGTTCTTTTTCAAGTTGGAATAGAGGACTGTCAATTCCAAGGAATGTACAACCTTCATTTTGCTCTGCAAGCAAGCACTGAGCTAGTATGCGGCCGCACAGATAAGCGGCTCATACTTCAATCTGGTGAGCTTTATCGTTCATGTTTGGCAAGGGTCCGTCCCATAGCTCTGCTAGTTCCTTCCTTATCCAAGAAATGAAAACAATTGGTCCCAGCGTCGAAGGCACCTGCATTCACCAATAAAGCAGGAATATTCAAAGAGATGGTCAAGACTCAAGCCGTGCAATCAAATCTTCTATGAACTCCGACGACCAAAACTACCCCAAAGAAGCTAATGGAAGCTCTCAGTCATATCCAAATGCAAATTTGATATGATTTTGTCAAAAAACACCTCTAATTTTGCCGAGCACCATAGCTTAACGCGGCAAGATCCATCGACTCTCATGGGAGAATAGCAATAATACAAATCAACTTGAAAACCAACAAAAGGACTTACCAGATAAAGAAGCGCAGGTTGAGGAGAGTTTGTCAAGATGCCAGCTGCTAAAGCCGTAACCAGCCCAACGGCATATCCAGGAAGGGCATACCAAATATATTTGTGCCCCTTTGAGGAATGCATATCTAACAGATTTACCGTATCCTTGCTCCTTCGATGATCAAAACATAGGACTAATGCCAGCAGCATGGCAGGAATTGCCTGCAATATAACATTAACAAAAGAAAATTCAAATTGCTTGAGGCAAGAGTAACTACTCGAATAGAATATATATGATGATCATGTCAAAATAATACACTAAAGAAAAACAGAATTTTACGGGCTTGCAATTATGAGAAACGTAGTCTGAACCAACTAATTTGTAGACATACAAAATGAACGGAAAACAACAATGAAGGCCCAGACAAATCAAGTAATTAACCACTAATTTAATGACCCAACAGAATATAATCAACAGAACTGGAACATTAAAAAGGTACTAACTCTAGATTTAGGGACTAACCCACAATGCTTTTAACATATGTAACCTTATTCTTAGTCTGGCACGGTAAACTCTAATTAAAACCATGAATGCAGCACAATATTGATTGTTGCAATAAAGAGAAACGCCATCATTAGTTATAATACGTTACAGTAGTTACATTGTTGAAAGAAGGATGTCATACCATGTCACCAAGACCAAGCATCATGAAGTCTCTGGCCCCTCCAGGAATCTCTCCACCCAATAAGTTCCTAGGAAAGACAATCTTCACAGGCAATTCCAACTTCTTCGTTACCATATGCAGCCCAGGAAGACTCAAACTATTTGCAACAGTATGAACTGGGTTTGAGGCTTGTTGTGTTGCCACTGATACCATGACATTTGCCCCAAAAAATCTCTCAGAGAAGAAAACCCAGAATATGTCATATACGAATAGGCAGACAAGGAGCATTGCACAAATTTTGATGTTTGGAAGACGGACATGACTCACAAAGGCAATACATATGGAAATGCCCAACAAATTGTTCAATACCCAATGCCCAGAAACAAGCCAAGCAGCAACTGTACCAATGCATAACAGCAATAACAGGGCTTGGACTCGTGTAAATGACTTGGAACAACACCTTGACACATATGGATCCGCAAGACCAAACTGTGACTTCAAATAGGCTACATAAGGAGATAGAAAGAAAAACAGGGAGGAAACAGAGGCAACAGCTGTGAATACAGTGAGGAGTTGTGAGACGGAAGTGAACAAGTAGAACATCAAAAGCAAGCTTACAGAGCTCATCACCGGGATCATGAGTGCTTGGGACCTATCTAATGTAATTGATGTTTCAGATAAATCATGGTTTTTCTCCATTTCTTTCCCATAATTTAGAGCACGAAATGCAGATCCAAAAGTCACGCCTACTGCCGTTACAACTAGAGTAAAAGGTGCAGGCTCCAGCAAATAAAAAAGCTTCCAGAGAGGCTCCATAACTAATCAACCACGCAATTTATTCCAATTCTTATCTCAAACTTGATTTCAATGCATATAAAGTAACACAAAAGGTCACAGCATATGGAACCAAAGTTGCAACGTTTCTCCGTCTAACACTTGAGCAGAGAAACCCCTGCAACCTGCCAAACATTAAGGAGAAAAATGTGAAGAATTTATCGCCAACTTTTAAAGTAATGGAATCCTAATTCAAAGTCATATCCAGCACACCATATTTATATCAATGGGAGATGGAAAAGTTTTTTGACAAGGCGATATTCTATACTACTCTAATCTACAACGAGGGAATTCGAACTTGGGTGCCAGAGGCGGGCGTAACCCACTTCTGCAAAAGATTTAAAAATCTCAGAAACTTGGTTTTGCATCTCTTTCTTACAAAATCCCAACTCAGCGATACTTTGCACCCACAATTGGGACCCTAATCCAATCTCACACAAAAAGTATCAATCTTTAACAATATCTTTTCCAATCTCACACCAAAGTATATCTTTAACATTTTCTTCTCCATTTCCCCCAATTTTCTCAGCCACCAAACAAGGGGTGAGACTCAAAATGTCAAATTTTCATTTCCTTTCCTACATTTTCCCATCAACCAAACAACCCCTTATCAAAACCCAAAGGAAAAAAACAAGCATGAGTAAATTTAGGAAACCAAGTACCAAATTTTGGTATTCGTAGCAATTTTACATACAATCATAGCTAAAGATCTGAGAAAAATAAGCCAATTGGAATGAGAAATTGGAGTTTATCAAAGTGAATGCTGAGAGGACTAACCTTGGACTTTTGCGTTCCTCTCTGGTTAAAGCAAAAGCGAGTCTCTCTTTTCTCGGAGCTCTACCCTTGGTAAGCAACTTTTTCTAGTTTTCATTTTCACCCCAAAATTTTTCCTATTTTCTGAACTGATCCCCAATTGGCAAAATCCTTATGGGTGGTATTCTTGATTTTATCTTATATAGGGGCCTTAATTAAATTATATCTTTTTAGTATTTTCCAATTTTCTTTGCATAATCTTTGGGTTGGGTTTGTTGGGGTACAACGGGGATTGCTGGATTGGCATATTGGGCCTAGTTTTGGTCTTTTGGATTCTTAGGTTACGACGTGTTCAATAAAAAGAGTAGTGTTGTTCACATAATCATTTTACTTCTGATATTGTTTTTTTCAATTTTTTGTTGTTGGATCAAATGAATTAAAAAATATTAATGAAAAAAAATTTAAAAATTTGTGTTAGAGGTAAGGTTTTAAAAGACGTTAGGCGCTAGTCGGACGGCAAACTTGGGCCTAGCGCCTAAGTGGCTAGGCAGGGTTTAGACGAGCGCCTAGACGTATTTAAGTAAATCTATTATATTTCACGTAAATAAGTGTCTATTTATACTTAAAATATATATAATTTCATCATAAACTACAAAATAGAATGACATATATATATATATTATGAAGTATTGGAACATAATGAAAACATGGGGAACAAGTATATAATGTGTTCGTTTAAGTATTCAACAAGTCTCTTACAATTTATTGAGAATAATAAAATACAAAATTAAAGTTATCTATTTTCTGTCTAAGTGAGTCGCAACATAGGCACCCAAGCAAGTCTTGGCGAGCTAGTTGGGTGCCTGAGCGGTCTAGGCGGGCGTCTCAGTACGTCTAGGCGCTATTTCTTAATTTTCAAACGCCTATGCATTAATCGAAGCTATGGCTAGTTGCCTAAGCGGGAAATTTTAGAACAATAGTTAGAGGTAAAAATGAATGTGTGAATAATACTATCTTTCAAAAATAGTTGCTTACTCCGACTAAAAAAAAAAAAGTTGTTTATTTTATTTTAAAAAATTGTTCATTAATATTTTTATCGGATTTAAAAGATGTTTACATTTAATCATCTTATTATTTTTTATTATTTGCGACGAGTTTTATAGGGGAGCGAGATGAATAAAAATCTTAGATGTGTAATGAGTAAATTTCCTTAATCATCTAGACCATAAACTCCTTATAACGAAGTTTAGAAAAAATGAAGAAATAAACTTCGTATAGTAACTTATGGATATAGCAGAAAAATATAAATTTCATACAATAGCTAGACTTTTTTTTTCCTTCTTGGTGTACAACATCAACTATATTTCAATCTTTTCAGATAAATTTTTTTCAAATAGAAGAGGGATCAGTTGGTGGCTTTGTCACGACAGTCAACTCTTTCGGATGCCGGGAAAACTCACAGAGACATTTCAGCCTCCCATTAGCCACCATCTTATGATTGACTACCATTAGAAATCTAATCAATGCATGTCGTACGGAGTATGAGTCTGTAATTTGTTCCCAACCATTAAACCACCCGGTTGTAGTTAATATTTTTTAGATAATTGAATTCAAGGATTAATGTTAAGGACCAAGATTGTCTCCCCTCCTACTTTCTATCCTCTTTCATCCCCTCCTACTTTTTCAGTCATTGATTTCGTATCAAGTTAATTTAATGCTCCAGATTTTGCCACCTCACCAACACACTAAAACATCTTTAAAGCCCTTTAAAGCCCAAATTTTCTAACTTTTTCTGCAACCTTTCGCCCCCTCTGCTGCATAAGCTTGAGTTGGAGTAGTAATACATGCTTCCAATACAAGCAGAACTTCTTGCATAGTCAAAATTAATAAGCATGGATTGCCACACCAGAATATGCAGATTCAAAATTACACATAAAATATTTGTTTCGCATAAACCAACGAGATCCAAACCTATCTAACTTAACAACTTTGCCTACAATCTCTTGTACTTACAATAAAAACAAAAATTTCAATTAAGCCTCCGGTAATGCAGACTAAAAAAGTCCAAAATAACAATAAATTGGCCTCTGCAATCTCCATGTATAGCATAGCTGCTTCTGCAATAACAATAAGTTGGCTTCCTCTCTTCATCTCCAATGGTCATCGCTTACATTCAAACTCAAAGCCTATAATCATCATTATCAATCATTTTCCATCCTATCTGCAATAGAGAAAAAGATATAGGAGAGAAAAAAAAATTATCATCTCAATTTTTGTTTCTTTACGGAGGAGGATGTGGGCTTCAATTAAAGTAGCACTAAAACTTTTGTAGACTTTAAAATTGTTCTCAATTACTCTATAAAAACAAATGATGGGACACGTTCAATAGGAAAAAGAGGACCCCACATGTTATAAAAAAGGAAAACACAAATTCTATAGCAAAAAGAAAACATAAAACACAAACCTGGGAAGACCCAATGAAGATGCAGTGGTGTAAAATGGCATAAGGATAGAGTTGCAAAAGTTTAGATGATCAACTTTGTTGTGATTGTGATCCAGAAATCAAATCAGCGGGGGGTGAAGTTTAGGAAGATTGGAAGAGCTGGGAAGGTAGATAGGAGGGAGAAATTTTTAGTTGTGACGGAAACACAAGTGGTACACATCACGTGTTTTAATAGGAATGGTGGAAATTTTATTTTTTAAGTTATTAACTTTTTAGCATACATATCTCACCATTTGTTTAGTAACACATGGTATATCACCCCGTGACCGGTCACATTGAAAAATCTCTCAATAGGAGGGGGAGGCAGCAGAAAAAGTCAGGAAAATTGGGTTAAAAGATGCTTTAGTGTTGTTGGTGAGGTGGCAAAATTTGGAACATTAAATTAACTTGGTATGAAATCAATGGCTGAAAAGTAGTAGGAGAGGATGGAAAGTGGGAGGGGATACAATCTTGGTCCAAATTAAATGCAAAGATGGAGCATGTTACTTGCGAACCACAAGTGAAGTCATCATTATCATTATTTCTAATAATTGAGGCTTGATAGATGATGGATCATCATCTTAGAATCTTAGCTCTAATTATTCATTAATTTGTTCCAAAATTTACCCATTTAACCTAATTTCTTATTTCACAAGAAAACACGTCATGATCAACATGATTTTGCTCATATCAATTTTATGTGATCACCAAAACTTGTTTATCTTTTCAATAACAATAAGGATAAAGATTTAGATTTTGAACCATCCCCTGTAGACAAAATGAAAAAAAAAAAAAAAAAATAGTCATTGTATAAATAAAGATATGGTGGGTAGTAATCATCACTACAGAATCACCAAATTTTCTCCTCTCTCTTTGTAACACCGGCCTCCCTCTATAATCCAAGCTCAAGACTTCTGCCAATAAAATGGGAACGTAGTCTTACTAAATCAAATATCATTGTATGCAAACTATGAAGAACGAGACTCGAACTACAATACAAAAGCAAAACACAATTTTCTAATCAGAGAACTGCTAAGAAAATTCTCTCAAAGTGAGACTCTCCGTCACCTTATGTTTTTTACAAAATATTTTATAATGTTGATACGAAAATTGTGCCAACAAAATGAAACTCTAAAAATGTCTCACTGTTTGAGAGAATCTCCTTAATGTTACTCTTCTAATCAACTTAAACACAGATTCTGGCATGCAAACTTGAAAACACTTGTCACGGACAAATTGGCCCCCAAAATTTAAAAGTGGTTAATCACCCTAACTTACTTCTAACCAATCCAAGATTAAGACTCCATTTACAAATTACAACCAACCCACGTTCTCACCGTTCTTAACCAATCCAAACCACTTACCACGGGTTCATCATCCACCGTCAAAATCATAATGCAAATAGTCAGTAGGGCCATTACACAAATAAGTCGGGCGGGTGGGCTCCACAAACACAATCCAACTTGGGAATTATGAACTTAACGTACCACCAAGCCTCCCCATCGGCTTATAAAACCCACCACCTTCAGGTCCTCCACGGCTTCACCATTAACACGAAAAGCACCTTCATCTCCGTCACCAGAGTAGTCAATATATACAGTAAGTTTCACGTATGGCTATGAAAAATCAATGGTAGTGAAGAGAGAGCGTATAACGGCAACGATGATGCATGTAAATGCAGTCCTGGTTGCCATCATGGTGGCTCTGCTAGCGTGCGCTCCTCAACGCATTTACTTTGAGGAGCGGCGCCTCACGGTGAACATGACTTTTGTCCGGAACGGTTCTGCTCTCGGAGCTTGTAAGTTTCTTCTCATTAACTCAAAAACTTGTAATTATGTAGTAAAAGAAAGTTTTAAACATGTTTATTTATTTAGTTTGCTTGGATGATAGTTTGCCTGCGTATCCCCTGCACAGAGGATTCGGGGCCAGAGCAAGAAACTGGCTTTTGCAGTTCGAGGTAACTCTCATTTTTTTTTAATTACGTGGGTTCAAAGAAAACTTATTAGTGATAATTAAAGTTAATAGCGTATAATTGAGAGTTAGCGATTTGAAATACTGCTATTGTAAGGTTGGAACAAAAGTTCAAAGTTAGTATTATATAATTAAAAGTGATTGACTTTAAATATTACCGGTGTATTCCAACGTAAGTTACTTAAGGCTGTCTTCAGACAAAAATTATAGGTTTTTTTAATCCGAACTTGTGTAAAACTCATCTCCAATCAAAGACCAAAATGATCTGCTAAATAGAATCAAGGTTAAATTTAGTCGAGAGCAGGTACATATAGTCGGTCCTTAAACCCTGTTCTACCACATCTCAATTCAAGTTATAGAGTTACTTAAATATGGTCAGCAATACGACATGTCGTTTTTATTCGTCTTGTGTACATATGGGAAACCAATACGACATCGTCGTTTGTATTTGTCTTACGTCTTGTGCACATTACCATATATAAAAATGCTATTCACATATTTATTTTTATCTTCCACATATATTTTTTAATTTTTGACTATTAATCTTCTTTAATTTATTCAATTTGACAGCCAAAAATTAAGAGAAGTTTGTGAGAAATAAAAATGCATGTGTGGATAACACCACCGTATAATATATACGTCAATTCCTCAATGCATGCTTTAACTAATAGTCATTGATTTAACTTGACTTGTGTATGAATGTCAAATCACGTAAGATGTCTTTCTTGAAAGCATTATAATTATGTATTTTAGTCTCATTCAACTTCACACTGATCTTACTCATATTTAAACTGCTATAATTAGACAATTCTATTCAAAATTTTCTCAATTGAACTTATATTTTATGATTTTACTTAATACGAGAACTGCCATAACCGGACCATCCTGCCAAAATTTCCTTTTATTTACTCATATCTTGGGGTCCATATATGGCACCACATTTACACATGCTATACTACTATTGCTGCTTTTTCATAATTTGGGCTATATATTTTGGCAAACAGCATAAGAGAGGGGCGAGCCTCTCTGCATTACTTATTTCATAACTTACCACTAATCCCAAATAGTGTTAACTTTTTGGCAGACAGATCCAGTAGAGGGGGGACGAGCTGGGGGTTTCTGGGTGCAACGTTCTTTTCTCCTTCAAGAGAGAGTTAATGCGTCGCACACGACTGTTGATGAAGAACTAATCTCGCTTAATCTGTCTCTTAAAAAAAAAACTCACTTTTTGCAGACAGTCCAATGCTCCTTTGCTTTTCTGTTGTCCCGATCACGTGGAATAAAAAATAGAGATGACAGCTATTTTCTCAGTGGTAGCTTCTGATCTAGCTGACCATCCTTCCAGCCTCTTCTAGTTTTGTGATTTCCTCTTGTTGTTGGAAAATTTAAGGCCGTGCCAAACATAGTCCATAGTGCACATTGGCCTATACATGTCCCATTACTGTACAAAACGACTTACATGGCAAAAGACACTGTCAGGATGGGGCTAATGAAATGAAGACATTTTGTCTAAACATCTTCACAAAAGGCCATATCACAGTGTTCCCATGTCATGAATACGAACAATCTCACTTTTCTTACTAGTTTGTACTTCTATGTGAGTGAGCTTGTAAGTTTGATACATATTGTTGGTCTATTATCTTAAGTTTTTGGACTAGTCGTCGAGAGCATGTTTTTGAAAAAATGGGCATTGAGTTTGATTCTTGTTCCTCACTTTTTTATTGGTTCCCTCTACTTGTTATGCACGTCAGGGAGCGTATAAGCTTGATGTACATCGTTACATTCGAATTTTGAACCAGATTTTTATAACTGGAACCGAGTGAAGCTTAGATGTTGTGATGGAGCTTCATTTGCTGGAGATGCAGTTGTTAATAACGGGGTACTTCTCTCTAAACATCTATTTCCTTCCCACGTTCTTAACTGATCATTTCTTTGCATGTAATGCGCGCTGTGAAATGATTATGACAGACATCGTTGCTCTATTTCAGAGGGCAAAAGATTTGGGAAGCAATCATCCTTGATCTTCTGCCGAAAGGTCTAGGACAAGCGCGTAAGGTAACACTGATCGATCAGAGAAATTCTTCTGACATTTTTGACGCGAACTTAGACACTCGAATTCAGTTACTTTGTCACATTCCATCTGTTTTCTAGGCTCTTTTATCAGGTTGTTCTGCTGGTGGTTTAGCATCATTTTTGCATTGTAACAACTTCACCAAATACTTACGAAGCAACGCCACTGTAAAATGCTTGATCGATGCCGGATTCTTTCTCGATGAGTAAGTTCGTTACGTCCATTTTCCAACGCCAAAGTACTTTGCAGTTAATGCATGTATCATTATATCTTCAACTTTCGGCGTCACATTTTTTTGCAGACGAGATATAAGCTTGAACCACACCATGTTATCTTTCGTGAAAGATCTTGTGACTCTACAGGTAACAAGTTCTAATGCCGAAATAAACCAAATTTTTTGTTGATTCTATATTTTCCGTGTTCTTATTAGTATATGGATGGCACGGAGTAGAGAAGAATCTGGAGGAGAACTGCACCAAGAATTCAGTTTATCCCGAGCTGGTAAGATTTTCGTAGCGTTGATCGTGGAGCTGTTAGCCGATTAATGCATGTTAATCACCTGGTTTTTAATATTTGCTATGTTTTGATGCAGTGTTTCTTCCCACAGTATGCACTGAAATGCATCACAACACCTTTCTTCATATTGAACTCAGCCTATGACGTTTACCAGGTATAAATTTTGAAATAATTGGTAGGCGTGAAATTTAGCTGCAATATGTTTCATACCTCTTTTCTCTCTGCATCTCTCGTCACGTGATGCACGTAAACAGTCCTTATCAATTAATGGACCTCGTATTTGTCCACAGTTCCATCACATACTGGTTCCGCCTTCAGCTGATCCGCGCGGACATTGGAACCGTTGCAAATTGAATCCTGCAGCATGCAATCCTGACCAGCTAAATACATTGCCTTCAAGTTGCATCATTTTCTTTAACCAAAGCGCGATCACGGACTGTGCGGTAGCTGAATCATCACTCTTTTTCTCTTAATCGTCAGAATTCAGGCGCGATATGATTGTTCTACAAGTATTCCAGAAGAGGAGGGATTTTCCTCAATTCATGCTTTGCTCATTGCCAAAGTGAGTCTCAAGACACATGGTTTGGTGATGATTCTCCAAGAGTACACACTAAGGTATTAATGTTAATATTTCCACCATTTAAGGAGATTCATGTCATTTCATATGCTACAATTTATACCAAGGGTTAGGCTGTATACGATATACATTCCTTCTGACTCTTGCAAAGCGAGAGACCTTGTCGGATTGGGTTGCCCATGTCATTTCATATTCCACGAATGTAAGAAGGTTTTGGTAGAGGTTGTGGATTGATGAGGTAATTTTTTTTTGCAGACGATTGCAGAAGCAGTAGGTGATTGGTACTTCAGCAGAAGAGTGACAAATGAGATTGATTGCCCATATCCTTTTGACACTACCAGCCATAACCTTATACCATCGACTCAAGTAATTAACGTTGTCATGATTTTCAGGCGTTATTGCAGAGAGATTCTAATATACAACTGGGATATATTTTCTCTTAGTTTTCTTCGTCACATGATCAGAAATATACAAACCGTACATTGCATATTTTCTCTTACCCATTTTTTATTATTAATTCCATTGATCTGACCTGCAAATATATATATATATATATATATTGATATATTGCAGGCCCTTTAAGAAGATTTACAAGCTATTAGCCAGGTCACAAAGGTCTTCAGGGGAAGGAAGGAGACAAAGTGCTATACATGGCACATCTTGTTAGAAAACAGGAAAAAGAAAAGCAAATATTCTTTTACGTCAATTGGATTCAATTCACCAATAAATTATTAGTTGGTTTATTTTTATCTTGTTTTTGTTTTTTTGTTAAACGATAAATTTTATTATATTAGATGTTAGATTAGTTACTGACGGAGTTTGAATTCATGTCGTCATATAAGAGCTCAACACCTTCCTATCACTATCGTAAATGGTCAATTTGATTGTGAAGTGCTCACCTTCTTTTTTATTTTCCTTTTTATTTTCCTGATGGAAAAATATTGCCTTCCAAAGAGCTTAAGGCCTTCAAATCTGAATCTTCAACATTATTTGACCCGAGATTCTTGTTGGGTTTGAACATTTATCTGGCCCAAAATTCCTACCATTCAGTAAACAAGCTGTTGAAAATGAAAAGAAAAAGGAATAATTGAAGTCTACTCCCACTCTACAAAATCTTACGTGAGATACATCATACGGCTCCTTGTTCAATTCTACTTAATTTCAAGGAAATTCCCCCTCTTACAACTCAAGTCTTTGTTGTTTTTGAACGTTAAATCATTGACTGTTTATCAGACTTTTTGTTCATCTACTATATTTTAAGCACAATTTGTTTATATGCTTGACATTTCAAACTCAACACATTTACTATAAGTTAAAAGTTTCGCAAACTCTCAGCCGTTCAAGACAAAAAGATTAGTAGAAAAGTGACCCACGAGGCACGGAATATTTTGCATTGAAAATAGATATTCAACGCATGCACAAAAATTATATCAGATTCCTCCCCTTACGTAAAATTTTGGTTTTTTTTTTTTAATTGAAAATTAATTTCACCAGATTTCTTGAAAATACTTTATTTCAAGGGCTTCCTTGGTATTTCAAACAAGAAAAAAGAAAGCTCCCATTTGCAATCCATGCAAGGACAAACAAGTAATTTTGCACGCACGAGAACCTTGTCACCCATTGGACGTCCAACAAAACGAAAAAAGATTTTTTTTCTTAGAGATCTTAAGAATTCCGTGATCTTATCCGTTCATCGTATATTGTGCAAACATCATTCATTAAGTACTATTCACATTTAATTTAAAATTTAAATTTAAAATTATAAAATGATTTCTGACTGTACGATGTACGATATACGATATAGGATGAACGAATAAAATTACGAGATTCTTCATTTTCCAAACAAACTTGGAAGCCATGAAGATTCCAATCCAAGCTGGGAAGCCATAAAGATTCCTGGCAATCCGCCGCATTCCACGCCACATCACCGCGGCCTTTTGCAAACCGAATTACTAAACCGCCCTTCTTAAATTTAAGATGCAAAATCCTGTTATTTTATTCAGATTGCCGCATTTGCCCTCGTCGCGACTCTTACATCATTCGTCATTTCTCACACTCATCATTACGCACACAAATCTCGGCAAAGCGAGAAGACCGAGAGCGAGAAGACTGAGAGCGAGAGAGTGGAGTGGCTACAGCAGCAGCAGAAGTTGCAGTTGTGGTAGGGTGAGGGAAATGCCTTGCTCTGCAATCGGCGGTGCTGGCGGAGGCGGTGGGGACAGTAATGGTGCTTTGAGCAATTTCAAGCTCAACGAGTCCACGTTCTTGGCCTCCCTCATGCCGAAGAAAGAGATTGGCGCCGATCGATTCATCGATGCGCATCCTAACTACGACGGCCGCGGCGCCCTCATCGCTATCTTCGGTAACTTATTCAGTTCAATCGCTTAGTTTCCGTTTGGAAGCAAAGAAAATTATAGAAAGGAGAATTGCTCTAATTCTAAACTTATATTTTCTGTTTGATTCATCTAAGAAGAAAGAAACGTGTGATTATAGCTGTGATTAGGTGTAATTACGAAAATTAGTTTAGAAATTAGTTGACAGAAGAAAGAAAGTATTGGATTGATTTTCTGAGCTGAGGAAATTAAGCTGTTGAAACTTGAACTGAAACTTTGAACCAGATTCTGGAGTGGATCCAGCTGCTTCTGGATTACAAGTTACGTCAGACGGAAAGCCGAAAGTCCTAGATGTTCTTGATTGGTAACTATGATTAAACTAATTTATCTGAGCAAAGAATTGGTATTTACTAAAACCCTTGATTTAATCTGATACCTTCTGTTTTTTCAGCACCGGGAGTGGTGATGTTGATACTTCGAAGGTAGTCAAGGCCGATGACGATGGTTGTATTCGTGGAGCTTCAGGTTATTTTCTCGATCTATTTGTGTGTAATGTATCTATGTTTCTTGAGCTTTGTAGCCTGTGTTTATATGTTTGGTTGACCGGGTTTTGGAGTTTATACGGACATCTTTAGCTTATAGAAAAGAACTATCTAATTTATACAGCCATCTTAAGCCCTGTTTTCAAAATTGCCATGCGTGGTTTTAATGCAAAGTTTCATACAGGAGCATCTCTGTTTGTCAACTCTTCATGGAAAAATCCTTCCGGTGAATGGCATGTGGGCTATAAATTGGTATATGAGCTATTTACAAATACATTGACTTCTCGCTTGAAGGTGAGCATTATGATCCATTGATTTGTTTTTTCGGATTTTCTTTGTAGTCTCTGTCATCACTTCAGATGATAATGACAAATTTTCCCTCTTTTGCTTTTATGTTTTCACTGACAGAAAGAAAAAAGGAAAAAATGGGATGAACAAAACCAAGAAGAAATTGCCAAGGCTGTTAAACATCTTCAAGAGTTTGATCAGGTTTTTGAACATGATGCTTCTTAATTTCTTTACTGGGAATAAATATGACTTACGTACTTCATCCTGTGCTGTTAATTTTGTGTAAGCATACCATAAACTCAACTGAAAGTGTTAACTGAACGAAAATGGTTATTATTCCAATTTCATGTAAAATTGTTTTCTTTTCACTGGGAAATGGCCTCTCAGTCTATTAGTTTTTATACCTTCTTGTTCAAGTTAGTTTGTTGTAATACTGTACCTGCGTAGAAAGGGGATGGATTTAACTGCTATCTATCATTTGAAATGTACATCTGTTAATGTTGGAAAGCATCTCTAACATAGTTCACCATAATCTGATCAATTCTATGTAAAGCTTTCCAGCTACTTCCCTCAAAATACATGGTTAGCACAGGTAGTCTCCTGCATGCTTGCATTATGTTGCTCCTAAATATGTAAGTTACTCTGTTACCATTTTCAGAAACACAGCAGATTGGATGATGTTAACTTGAAAAGAGCTCGCGAGGACCTGCAAAATAGAGTTGATTACCTACAAAAGCAAGCTGATGTGAGCGCAAAATTTATTTTAACAAAATAAAAATAAATTCCTATGCAACTCTTAATGGTAGTAATTTTTTGTCTTCTAGAGCTATGATGACAAAGGGCCTGTCATAGATGCTGTTGTATGGCATGATGGAGAAGTATGGAGGGTTGCCCTTGACACACAGACTCTTGAGGATGACCCAGATTGTGGAAAACTTGCAAACTTTGTGCCCCTAACTAATTATAGGTATGGTTGGGTTGGTTTATTGGAAGTTTTGTTAGAAAGTTGAGACAAAGAAACTTATTGTAATAAAGTATCCTAATTTTCTCAAGACCACATTTTTCATCTGATTTTGAGTTGCAAATTTATTTGTCTTTGGTGTTTTAGTTTCCAGTACAGTGGCCATGATAATGGATCTATTATATAGAATTTGTTAGTTAGTAGTTACTTATATAAACTTTTTTACAGGATAGAACGAAAATATGGTGTTTTTAGCAAATTAGATGCCTGTACATTTGTTGCTAATGTGTACGATGAAGGGAATATTCTAAGTATTGTAACAGATTGCCATCCACATGGCACTCATGTTGCTGGTATCGCTACTGCTTTCCATCCGAAGGTACTATTATGCAGGCTACATTTACTGCACTTTTTTTTCAATGCTAGGGTAATATACTTATGATACATGTCTTGTTCTTAGGAACCCCTGTTGAATGGAGTTGCTCCTGGAGCACAAATAATATCTTGTAAGATTGGAGACTCACGTTTAGGTTTAATGGAGACTGGAACTGGGTTGACTCGAGCCCTGATTGCTGCTGTGGAGGTGCTTTTAAATTCTATTATTTTCTAATAACTCTAAGATAATCAACAATTTTAGTATTGCTCAAGTCTGTGGAGGTGCTTTGAAATTCTATTATTTTCTAATAACTCTAAGATAATCAATAATTTTAGTATTGCCCAAGTGTTGTTTAGGATTCAGCATTGTGATACTAGTAGACTCCAATGCCTTTTATAGATGATTATCATGATGGCTTTTACAATGTTTTCTGCAGCATAAATGTGATTTGATCAACATGAGTTATGGAGAAGCTACACTGCTGCCAGACTATGGGCGTTTTGTTGACCTTGTTAATGAAGTATCATTTCTAAATTTGTGACTTTGTCCTTGATAACGGCTTTTTTTTTTTTTTTTTTTTTTTCTGTCCTTTTATCTTTCATGCTCTCACACATGTTATATTCTACCCATTGGTGCTAAACTAGGCTGTGAACAAGCACCATCTGATATTTGTGAGTAGTGCTGGCAATAATGGGCCAGCATTGAGCACTGTTGGAGCACCTGGTGGTACCACATCAAGCATTATAGGAGTTGGTGCATATGTCTCTCCTGCAATGGCTGCTGGTGCTCATTGTGTAGTTGAAGCTCCAGGTGAAGGGCTTGAGTACACTTGGTATACTAACTTCCTTCTTATGACTTTCAATGTTAAACAAGAGTTCCCTCTTTCGGCTTCATTTAAGTTGGTCTTCTGGTTCCATGAGATTGTATGGTTGATATGCAGGTCTAGCCGTGGGCCAACCAGTGATGGAGCTCTTGGTGTCTGTATAAGTGCTCCTGGTGCAGCTGTTGCTCCTGTTCCTACATGGACTCTTCAGCGACGCATGCTCATGAATGGAACATCAATGTCATCTCCATCTGCTTGTGGGGGAATTGCATTGCTTGTTAGTGCAATGAAGGTACTTGTGTTATGCATTAGTAATCTTGTCGTCTGCTCTTTTGACATTGTTGGTACAAATATGTATTTTTTGGTGTAACTTCTTAAATCTATTGTTTTCTGCAGGCTGAGGGTATTCCTGTGAGTCCATACAGTGTAAGGAAGGCTCTTGAGAATACATCTGTTCCTATAGGCAGTTTGCCTGAAGATAAACTATCAACTGGACAAGGGCTTATGCAAGTTGACAAGTTAGACTTTTGATCTAAGCCTGCACTGTCTCCTACTATAGATATATGCATATAATTTTGATAGATATCTTGCTTGTTTACTGATTATCAGAGCACATGAATACCTAAGGCAGAGCCGGGATGTACCAAGTGTTTGGTATCAGATAAAGATAAACCAATCTGGTAAAACAAGTAAGTTTCATGCCCCCACTGCCTGCACACTTCATTGCAAAGCCCAGATTTGTTCGCTTGATTTAGCATGAGAATTCTTATTATCTTTCATGATGGGATAATATTCTCCAAAATTCTCTTGTGATTTTAAAAATTGTTAAAACATGTCTCCTACAGAAAAGGCTAAATTTGTCAAACTTTTGTTAGATTTGCTGATGCCGTTACTGCATGTTGGTATTAAGTCCAATATCATGGATCTTCATTTTTATAGTCAGGTTTCATTTTTTAATGCACTAGTCATTAGGCCTTGGCAAGAGTTCCATGTTTGAGAACTGTTCTTTTGATTTTAGCGGTTATGTTGATGCTTCAAACTTACCTTGTTGTGTGATTTGATGACAGCTCCTACATCACGAGGAATTTACTTAAGGGAGGCTAGTGCTTTCCAACAATCTACCGAGGTGAGATTATTTTTACACCTGAGAGGCAACAAATTTCTCTGTGTAGAATGTTATCAATCTGAGGTTACGGGTTAGTTCTTTTCATTATGCAATTGTTGCATAATTAGTGTTACCAGCTATGGCTTGATATGTGGTGACGCTATCTTGAACTCAAGAGTCAAGTTTTGTGATATGTTTATAATATCTCTTTTGATTTCAACTTGCCTCCCTCCTATATAAGTTTACTTTCTTTTTATTTAAACTTGCTAAGATCAACTTTTGAAACATTTCTTTCGGTCCCTGTTTCCACTTTCATAGCATTTACCAATTCTATCATAGCTGATGTGGTGTTTCTAACAGTGGACAGTGCAAGTTGAACCAAAATTTCATGAAGGTGCTAGTAATTTGGAAGATTTGGTTCCTTTTGAAGAGTGTATTGAGCTACATTCCAGTGAGAAGGCAGTTTTGAGGGCTCCTGATTTTCTCCTTCTTACCCATAATGGGCGTAGCTTCAAGTTAGTTAGCACTACTTCAAATTGCCTTTTTCATATTAATTTGTCCACATGTATGCTATAATTTACTTGTTACTGTTTTTTGCTTTTTTTCTGTTAAGAATTCCCCTGGTTTTCTTCATCTGTGAAATTAACGAACTTGATGTTCTGCTATGCTAATTCACACATGTGGTTGCTATACCATTAAAGAATGCCTGAATCAGCTGTTGCATTGCATGCACATATTTGTGTGTTGTCAAACTTTTACATTCAGCGACATACTTTTATATTTGGCTTGGAATATAGAATAGAACATAGTTTCTTGTGAGTGTATATGCTTGTGGGAGCTGCCTGCTCTCAAATGATGGCATAGCCAATTACTTGTGAACTAGTCCCCAAAACAGAGTGAATGGGCAGGGTCTTGACCCTTATGTTGATATAAATTTCCATCATTGGAACATATATGCATCAAAATGTGCATGCACATGGAATAAAGCCGCATGTGCATAAGCTACTTGCACGATACTTTATAAATGTTTTTTGTGCTGTCGTTAGATTTTGGACAAGTTGAGTATCAGTTTATTCATCATCATTTACAAGTTCCTCTTTCGTTATTTTCAGCATAGTAGTGGATCCCACCAACGTTAGTGAAGGTCTGCACTATTTCGAACTGTATGGTGTTGATTGTAAAGCACCATGGCGAGGCCCTCTTTTCAGAATCCCTGTTACCATAACAAAGCCTATAGCTGTGATAAGTCGACCTCCACTGTTGTCATTCTCTGGGATGTCATTTTTGCCAGGTATGAGCATGCGACTTGTGTTTTTGATTGGATGGTGTGGATCATATGGACAATTCTTTCATGGTAGCAATTCCTCTTCTTGATGTTAGGCCACATAGAAAGGAGATTTATAGAAGTACCTCTTGGTGCTACATGGGTTGAAGCAACTATGCGAACATCAGGATTTGATACAGCAAGAAGATTTTTTATTGACTCTGTTCAGGTACAGCTTGCAGTTAAAACTTATATCAGATGGTCTAAATCTACATTAACATGCTTGCAATGACCAGCTATGTCCCCTGCAAAGGCCTCTTAAATGGGAGAGTGTTGTAACATTCTCGTCTCCTGCTGCCAAAAGCTTTTCATTTCCTGTTGTGGGTGGTCAAACAATGGAATTAGCTATTGCTCAATTTTGGTCTAGTGGCATAGGAAGCCATGAAACAACTATTGTGGATTTTGAGGTATGCTGTTAATATCTAGAGTTGGGATATTAAAATTGCAAATGCTTTATTGTTTACTAACCAAATTCTTTTAGCTTTCTACATTTACTGATGATGGCATGAATTTGCACTGTGGTTAACTTTCTAGATTTCTCTATTATTCTGAGGTTGCATTTTCACCCAACCGATAGACTTTGTTCTATTTCTTCAACTGAATTTTTATCATTCATTGAAAGTCTATTCTGTTATTTTAGATATAAATCTAAAACCTTTAATAACTACTTAATTTTAGTTTTTTCATCAGTAATGCGGTTTCTTCAGCGACAAAAAGGCAAGAAGCATCTTATAATGAACTTCATTAGAGAGCCTTACAAATGGGTTTTGTATAACTTTCAGATTGTGTTTCATGGAATTAGCATTAATAAAGATGAAGTAGTGCTTGATGGAAGTGAAGGGCCAACCAGAATTGAAGCTGAAGCTCTACTGGCTTCTGAGACACTTGCACCGGTTGCTATTCTAAACAAGGTGAAGTTGCTTCCCTATTATAGATGATGATAGTTATACGAGTTTCTTAACTGCTTGGTACCCTTGTGTGCTAATATATTATCTTTTCCCCTTGAGATCAATTTGCAGATAAGAATTCCATACCGGCCAGTTGAGTCTAAACTTTGTTCACTCTCAACAGATCGTGACAAACTACCCTCAGAAAAACGTATTATGGCACTTACTTTAACGTGAGTTATGATCTGATGTTCATTACTTAGAAGTCTGCGCATTGAGTTTTACAGTAATAAATCCTTTCTCTTCTGGTTCATGCAGCTACAAGATCAAATTGGAAGACGGAGCTGAAGTAAAGCCTCAAGTTCCATTACTTAACAATCGCGTATATGACACCAAATTTGAGTCTCAATTTTATATGATCTCTGATGCAAACAAGGTACTTTTGAGCGTTGTTTTTGTCATAGTTGAATATGAAATTTTGATATTTTGTTACAACAGGGAAGCTAAGGATGCATTTCCCTCATCCCAATTATCACGTGTAAATGTTTAATCATTGGAATCCTTTGAGTGTACTCTTTCATTAGAATTTCTTACTTTCTTCCATTTCTGATCATAGCGTATATATGCAATGGGTGACATATATCCAAGTAAATCAAGACTGCCCAAGGGAGATTACAATTTGCGGCTATATCTAAGGTATTGTCCTCTTTTTGAGACAACACATAACCAGCATGCCCATGCATGCTTTTATTTACCTGCAATTAGGGCTTATTTTACTACCAATAATCATCTTGCAGTTTCCTTTGTTAGTTTGTTGAAGTTATTCTTTAATGTGAAATTATCTTAATATGAATATACCTGGCATTGTTTGCCACCATGGACATTAACACTGGAAAGCTGCATTAGGCATAAGTCAATTTTCTACTAGATTAACAAAAATTGCTGCTATTCAAACATCATCTAATACGAGGTGTTTCAACCTTAGACATGACAATGTGCAATACTTGGAAAAACTGAAGCAGCTGGTGTTGTTCATCGAGAGAAATTTGGAAGAGAAGGTAAGAGTTATTCTATATAGTGATATGCTGTTCTTAATATAACTCTCTTATAATCAAAATTGTAGAAGATTATCTGTAATATTTACACCCCTGGGTCAATGCGTCTATGTTTCATTACTTATTAAATGTTCTTATTTCTTTTCAAACCAGGATGTAATCCGGTTGAGCTTCTTCTCCCAACCTGATGGCCCTTTGATGGGAAACGGTAGTTTTAAGTCTTCAGTATTAGTCCCAGGGTATGCGGCTGAATAATTTGTTCTTGTGGTTTAATGACATCATTTTGCAATGGTATTTAACTTCTTGATCTTTGGTAGGAAAAAAGAAGCATTCTATTTGGGTCCACCATCCAAAGACAAGCTTCTAAAGGTATTGTTCTATTTATATATTTATTTTTAATTTGATGTAAGCGCTGATTTTAATGCTAGTGATATGTTTTGCAGTTTTCTTCACAAGGATCTGTATTACTTGGAGCTATCTCGTACGGGAAGCTGTCATATGTTGATAAGGGAGAGGGAAAAAATCCGCTAAAGAACCCTGTGTCTTATCAGATTTCTTATATAGTGCCACCAAATAAGGTTTTATATATAATCCTCGGTGTCCTAAGACAACATCATATATGTTCTCATGTGACTGACCAGCTGACTTGAGCTTTGGTTAGATCTACTGTTTTCATTAGTTATTTAGCCAACAAAAACATGTGTATATAAATAGTTTTCATTACAATTGCAGATGGACGAGGACAAAGAAAAAGGTTCTTCTACTTCCACCAAGCCCGTTTCTGAGCGGTTAAAAGAAGAGGTATGTAAGGCACATTAGTTTCTTAATCTGTTATGGATGCATCAGATCTTTATGCAGGTTGCTTCATCTGTTCTCCATGCATCAGATCTTTATGTGGGTTACTTCATCTGTTGTCTATGCATCAGATCTTTATACGGGTTACTTTGGGTAAAATTTGTTGGTAACTTCTGATTTTGAAATTGGAAAAGTTGAAAGCATGCTACTCATTCCCACCTTTATCCGACACTTGTGTGGACATTTGTAGTAAAATTCACTGACTTAACTAAATAATAGATATTGCTTCCTAAGGTGCTATCTTTTTCTTTTTCAAGTGGTTCATACCAAGCTGAGAAACCTGATATTTCTGTGGCACTTCTAGAACTGAGCATGTGCATACAGTTACCATTATTTACGGCTTTTCAAAGTTGGTAACAGATTTGTCTAGCGAGTCCTTATTTTATTCTTTACTTTGGCATTTTTATTATAAAAGCTCCTTGCCTTCCTGTCAGATTCTGAGGTTCACAAATCTTTCCACCTGAGATGTTATGCTTATTGTTTGTACTTTGTTAATCAGGTTCGAGATGCAAAGATTAAAGTTCTTGCAAGCCCGAAGCAAGATACTGAGGAAGATTGTTTGGAGTGGAAAAAATTATCGTCTTCTCTTAAGGTTAGAGCTCATATCCTCGTATTGTTATGGTATAGATTAAATGATTTAGGTGTGTATGATCAGGCATTGGCTATTTTAGGTCATTTGATGACATGTAAAGGAAGATTATTTGAATTCAGTTTCCGGCATTGTCTATATGGTAGGGTTCTTATATTGAGTTTGCTTCATTCAACGTGGTTAGTGGGCCTCTCACTTCTAAGTGCCATGTCACCAACTTTGCATATGTTACACATGGACACGACACTCACATGAGCTTTTAGTCTAAATCTGTTCCAGAACTATACGTTTTGACCTGTTAATTTATACTTATAGTCAATGCATGTATAGATATGTATTTAATAATATATTTGGTTTCAAATTGAGCATCTGCTGATTAAGTCTGTTGAGACTAGCCATCGAAATTATCATAGTATGCTTGAGGTTTATGTAGCATCTAT
Source organism: Pyrus x bretschneideri (assembly GCF_019419815.1). Lineage (NCBI taxonomy): Eukaryota > Viridiplantae > Streptophyta > Magnoliopsida > Rosales > Rosaceae > Pyrus > Pyrus x bretschneideri. Next base: position 571,088 of record NW_025999795.1, on the reverse strand, counting down.
AACTTACTCGTTGTATGTAACTTGTGCTTCTCTTTTCAGTCTGAATATCCTAAATACACCCCACTGTTTGCAAAGATCTTGGAAGCTGTACTTTCTCGGAGCAATGACAAGGACAAAGTCTGCCATGAAAAAGAGGTAGTGTAGTACAACCATATGGCCAAGAATGATGTAGTTTTGTAAATTTTTAATCCCTTGCAAGTGAAGAAATATAATTTATGTTCCACTTTTGGAAGTTGGGGGGTTTGTTGCCAGGTGAATACCTCACCAAATGTTTTGGTTTAGGGTAATTGATTAGGGCAATCGGATCCCCATGCAAGAGTTACCCGTCTTCATTATTTTCAATACATGATGAACTGATTCATACTTTGTAAATACTGTAGGTGTATACAACCTTTCTAAGTTCAAGGTTGTGAACTTAAATGTATATGCTTGCGGGGTTTGTTTATGCGGTGATCTAATAGCAGCAGTTATCACATCCTCTGCTTTGCAGGTAATTGATGCAGCGAATGAGGTGGTTGACAGCGTTGATAGAGACGAGCTGGCCAAATTTTTTGCACTAAGAAGTGATCCAGATGATGAAGAGGCAGAGGTGTGCTATGTGTTAAATCATACTTGCTTTTCATTCCGTCTTTCTGAAAACCGTTGTGAAGATGCCAAAATTATTTCAGAGAATCAATAAATCTTACAAGCTTTTTTCATAAATTTGTTGTATAGGTTAATAATAACTAGTACTGATTCTTGTTATAGAAAATTAAAAAGAAGATGGAGACAACTCGTGATCAATTAGCAGAGGCATTGTACCAGAAAGGACTGGCACTGGCAGAGATTGAATCTTTGCAGGTTGGAATAGTTATTTCCTTCGAAGTACTTTCATAGTCATCTAAGGTTAATCTTCTGTTTTTAAAAGTTTGGTATAAAGTATGTGAAAGTTACACGGTCAGACTCAGATTTTATTTGAGTTGGGTCAGCATGAGGTGGTTGTATGTTTGGTTAACGTAAAGCTTACTTCTTTCTAGGATGTTGAGCTTTAAAATTGTGAGGAACTTTTGTTTTCTTCCATTTTTCACAGAAAAGCTTTTACAATTGCCATGCGGGTATGACTATACGTACTTTTTAATATGCGATCAGTTCGCCATACCTATGAATACTGACTGAGAACTCACTACTCTTTCTTCCATTCAAGTATTACAGTCCATCTGTTTCTTATACCCATTTATTCGGTAGTGGCAACGTTCATATGCATTTATTTTAAATGCATCTCCTAATTTTCATTTATGTATCTCTAACAATTAAATGGAGTACAAACTTACCGATTATTGTTGCTGGGTGACAAGCCTGCAAAGGCTGAAGGTGCAGAAGGGGGAGAGAAGATTAAAGATCCTTTGAAACCAGACTCAGATTTGTTTGAAAGCAACTTTAAAGAACTTCAAAAATGGGTTGAAGTGAAGTCCTCCAAATACGGAACTCTCTCAGTACTACGTGAGAAACGTTCTGGAAGGCTTGGAACAGCACTGAAGGTATTTTGCTCTTTCCCATCTTAAGCTTTGGAAAAGCACACTGCATCTCACCTAAAACCATGTATAATCTCATAGGATCAGTATCATTTGCACTTTCTGGTAGGCTTTTGATTGAACTGCTTGAGTAATTCTAATTGTACGTCAGCTCAATAAACACATTAATATAATAAGTTCCAAGCCAATAAACCCGAAAAGAATTCAAAGCGCTCTAGAAACATACAATCTGGTCCTCTAGTCATTTGTAGTTTCAAGGTTTGTATTTCCCTGGAAATATTGTCAAAGAGGAACAGTTTATCTACCTGATCATATTTACGAGTGCAGGTTCTGAATGACGTAATTCAAGACAATGGGGAGCCTCCCAAGAAGAAGTTCTACGACCTGAAGATTTCCTTGCTCGATGAGATTGGCTGGCAACATTTGGCGGCACACGAGAGGCAATGGATGCATGTCCGCTTTCCACCAAGTTTACCTCTTTTTTAGAGTTACTCCGTTTCAATTCTCAGAGATCAAATAAATGCGAATAGTAATATCACACTAAAATGTGCTAGACCATGTGACTGATTGAGCTAGTTTTTCGCCTACTTGAAGGATAGTTTGTATGACGTTTAAATGATCGTTTCTCACATTCTCTTCTATCTGTAGTGCTGCTTGTGATTATACTCGTCTTCTGTCTTCGAAGTGAAATAAAACTTGCACGGAAGGACGGGCTGCAAATATCCTTTGCAAGTTGAACTATAAGCGTATTTGTTTCCTTTGCTTTTTATTCAAGATATCAACGCTGCTAATCTCCAATAAGGATTAGGAGTGATAAGCTCGTAGAACCCAAGTGCCTAGAGGGGCTGGAGTGCTAGAGGCAGGCCATAGGAAGGTCTCAGAGTGAGCTCAACGGAAGGCAAGTGGCTATAAGTTGGAGAGATGGTAAAAGAAAACCTAGTTAGAATTAGGGTTAGAACTATCTTGTACTCCAAGAAAGTCAAGTTTCTACCAATGCACATTCTCCCTCCAAACCCAAAAGGCAAGTACGCCATCTTGTGCTTGCACCCGCCGTGGATGTCGTCCTTGAACCTCTCCGGCTTGAACTCATTGACGTCCTCGCCCCACAGGGCTGGGTCGTGGTGCATGCCGACGATGTCAATCCACATGTTTGTTCCACTCGGAATGGACAGGTCGTCGCTCACTTGAATGTCGGCTTTGGCTTGCCTTTGTGCATTTGGTGATGAAGGGTATAGTCGTAAGGCTTCATTCATCACCCATCCCATCTGCATCATTAAATTAAGCACAATCAATTACGGTGTTTGAATAAAAGCATCTTACCAGAGAAAATAAAAAGGCAAAAACAGCCCGTTTGGTGGGCTGGATGGAATTGGATCAAGGGATAGGATTAGATGAATAGAAACTTGTAAAACATAACTTGTAACCCATGTGTAAGGATAGTTAAATAATTCACTTTATTGTGAATTTACAACCCATCATGTCCAGTCTCGTCCATCTCACATTGTGACACAACAAACAACGGACTGGACTCAATTCCATTTTAATTGATCACAACTTATCCCATCAAGCCTACCAAACCGGGCAGAGGAAAGTTTTACCTTCTTTAGTCCGGAAAGCATGTCCACATCAATTTCTTTATTATCTCCGACCACTTCCCTACACTCCTCTCTCAATTGATGTCGCCAATCCTGGTGGGCGGCCAGAAGCAACATTGTCCATGTGATTGCCAATGCAGTTGTCTCATGACCTCCAAAGAAAAATGTCTTGCACTCATCCACAAGTTCTTGTGTTGTGAAGCCTCGTTCACTCTCCGCAAGCAACAAGCCAAGCAGGTCGCACTGCGGTGTCAACCCTTTGATGGATTTTCGCCTTTCGTCAATGATTGACAAGAACAATTGGTTGATTTCTTGCCCAAGTTTTCTGGCCTCTAGGGTTTCCTTAGGGTGCATAATTGGTCCGAAAGGAACTCCCACAAGACGGCTCGTTTGAAGAGTGTCATTTGCAAGGATCTTAGTTTTTCGAACACTAGGCGCCCACTTTGGTAGCTGATGCCAAAGCTGGTCTTGGCGATGATGTCTCCGGCGGTTGCTGTGATTTCTCTCTCGACGTCGATTTCTTGAGCACCGGAATCTTTCCAATTGTCTAGCATTTTGATGGTGGTCTCCACGATTAAGCTCGCCATTGCCTGAATTCATAAACAAAGCGAAAATGGGCAAAGCATAATATCAAGTACTGTGTCTGATATTAGTATGCGTTTGTTCTGCATATATATATATATAGAAAGAGCGAAAGTGTATACCTTTAAGTTTGTTGGGTTAAAAGCAGGAGTGATAACATGGCGGTGACGAACCCAGTCTTCCCCTTCGGACATGACTAGGCCATTACCGAACATCGGGGCTCTATCGCGTCGGAACACTGCTGGCTTCCCCCAGTTCTTTGCTGTCACCTCGGCAGACAGTTTTTTCAGTAGCTCTGGATCTGCTATGTACAAAAATGGCTCAGTCCCCAACCAATAAACGAACGTCTTTCCTGCAAATATACACAAACACAAATCAAGCATTTTATACAAATATTTATCATTTATTGACATGAATATTTGGGCATGCAAATGTGTTTTGCAGATGGTTATCATATGGGCACTTAAACGTGTGAGTTTACTTACCGAAAGAGTTTTGCCATCGAGTAAAAAAAGGAAAAAGAGTTGAGTGTATGTCATGGGAGATATTTGAACTTCGAAAATTGATGGTCTTCTTTTTCATCTCACTCAGATTTCCGAATGGAAACCTTGGAGGGGGACCATCCAACCCATTTTTCTTGAGCCTCCTGTACGCAAGAATTGGGAAACCCCAGAGAGAAAATATTAATCTGCAGAAAATATACAGAAGTGCCATGACGATGGCGTTGACGAAAACTAGAAGAATGGTTTCCATCTCTCTCTCTCTCTCTCTCTCTCTCTCTCTATGTCTCGTTAGTTTATCCATCTTATATATAGAGTTTATAATATATACAATACAGGCACACAAGCCTTATTGTACTAGGAAAGTAAATCCTAAAATTTACAATTAATTACAAGGAAGGTAATCTACAATACAAGGAAGGAAGGGAATCTACAATGTAAGGAAGGGATTGTACAATACAAGGAAGTTAATCAACGATACAAGGACGGTAATCTACAAAAGATAGAAAAACTAAATGCTAAAGATCACAATTAATTACAAATCCTAAATCTACCAAACATAGGACTCCTAGAATATTTACATGAAAATCAACACTCCTCTTAAAGTTGGTGCATAGATATGAGCATGCCCAACTTGATAAGTGAGTCATGAAACACTTTACTATATACTCCATGAGTAAGAATATCAGTATGTTGCTCTCCTGAAATTTTTTATATTTTGAGTACTCATCTTAGTGGTCTAGTAGCATATTAGATGTGTTTACTTGTTGAACTTTCAAAATATGTCAAACACATGCTTGTTTGATCTCATGAATGTTGAAAACAGTCCAAATATACTCCACAAAGAAAAATTGTGTACTTTTGACACCTAATAAGCTTTTCATCTTTTGTACTCATTCTCAAAAGTCTAGTAGCATATTATATGTGTTTATTTGCATAAGTTCTGAAATGTGTCACACGATGCTCGTTTGATCCCATGAATGCCGAAACAGTCCAAATACACTCCAAAAAGAAAAAGTTGAGTACTTTTGACACCCATTAAGTTTTGATCTTTTGAGTACTCATTTTTAGTGGTCTAGTAGCATATATATGTGTTTTTTTTGCTTAAACGCCATAGTGTCCCAAATGCCTACTTGTTTGATCCTATGAATGCCGAAAACTGTCCAAATACGCTCCAGTAAATTTCGATATGTAATGCTTGTGATTATACTTGTCTTCTGTCTTCGTAGTGAAATAAAACTCACAGGTCCTAAAAGACTCATCCCCTTGAGATTTCAAATTAAAAACCGATTCGGTCATATCTTTTGCTCATTTAATTGTCATGATATTTGTTTCTTTTGCTTTTTATTCAGTATAACAAGCCGCTAATTTCCAAATATTCAATATGGCTTACAATGAGATGCCACTTGAAAGGTTTTATTAATGAATAAAAAATTAATTGAATGACTCTAAGGCAAAAGGAGAAACTCTTAAGAAATGACTGAGGAACACGTGACTGGACGATTACACACACCGAACCCGGCCCCCTGTATAGGGTAAAGACTGGGTCCAAACTATGACCTAGAAAGTTGCATGCATGCGTACGGTCGTACATAAAAACTGCTCCAAAATTAGGGTGAAAATTAGAGACTTTTACAATAAGGACTAGGAGTGATAAGATCATAGGGCCCAAGTGCCTAGAGGGGCTAGAGTACTAGCGGCAGGCCATCTGAATGCAGTATGTGTGTGGTGCTGTAGCGCAGTAAGTTACAGTCGGCAACCTTTACAAAAAGTCTGAGTTTCATTTAACCTTTTATATATCTTATTGAATAATTATAATTTTTAATTAAAAATATATGATGCTTACTCAAATTATATTAATAGAATTAAAAGATGTATATATATATATATGTATATATATATATATATATATATTCTTGAAATATTCAACACTTATTGCGACTCCCCTTCTATTTTCAGAAAATAAATTTGACTAATTATATCTTTTAATTCTATTAATACAATTTGAATAAGTATCATATATTTTAAATAAAAATTGTAACTATTCAACAAGATATACAAAAGGCTTGAATGAAACTCAACCATTCAACACTTATTGCCTCTCCGTTCTATTGTGCTCTATATATATATATATATATATATATATATATATATATATATATATATGATTTGGTGCTGCATTGTGCAGCATGTGTGTGGTGCTGCAGCACGCAGCAAGTTACAGTCGGCAATCTTAACAAAAGGTTGGGTTTCATTCAATCTTTTGTATATCTTGTTGAATGGTTACAATTTTTAGTTAAAAAGATATGATGCTTACTCAAATTGTATGAGTAGAATTAAAAGATGTAATTAGTCAAATTGATTTTCTGAAAATTCTAAATAGAATACATATCTTTTGGGTCACCACTATTAAGAAGGATTGTATATCTTCAACTAAAATGAAAGGACTCGATGAATGAGTGGTTTAATGCCTATAAATACCTATTGTGGCATAATGTTTTACACACAATTTCAGAAATTTGTTTCTACATTGCTTACTCTCTTCTTTCTCCATCACATTCATACAATTTCTTTCTAGTTATTTCTTAGGGAATATAATTTAGTTTTGCTAATTGAATATTCCATACTTTGTTATATCTTGGAAGTGATTTGCCAAGAACCCTTTAGCAAACTCATTTGAGTGGGGGCAAATAACACTTTAAGGAAACGATTCAAGTTGTACCTTAAAGTCATCATTCAGATTATTTTCTATATTTCTACATTTACTCTAACAATCTTAAAGTGTTATTTTCGTCATGGAGAACAAATATGATAATATGGCTTTGAAGATTATCAATCAAGATGTCTACAAGCTAGACAAATTTGATGGATTAAATTCACCCGATGCAAGGACAAGATGCGTTTTTCATGCTTACTGTTCTAAATATCATATATGTGTTGGACCCGATTTATGAACCAAGTGACAAAGACTCAGACAAAATAGTTATCGATCAAAAGAAGCGTGAAGAAGATGAATTGGTATGTCAAGGACACATCTTGAGCACATTATATGATCGCTTATATGACATGTACGCACACATTCAATCTCTAAGGGAAATTTGGGAAGCACGTGAACATAAGTACACAACAGAAAAAAGAGGTACCGATAAATTTTTAATGTTCAAATATTATGAATTCACTATGTTTGATAACCAACCCATCCTACACCAAGTTCATGAATTGTTGGTCTTGGTCTCAAAGCTTTGTGAACTTAAAATAGTTATTCCGGATCCTATGATAGTTGGGACTATTATGGTAAAATTACCCCAAACATGGAATAACTATAGAAATAAACTTCTACACGTGGTGGAAGATATTAGTTTGGAGGATTTGCAAAAGGGTGTTCAAATTGAAGAGGAAACTCGAAATTGTGATAAGAATTTTGCAAATCAAGATTCTTCTAAAGTTCACATTGTCGAAGGAAGCAAATATAAAATGAAATTCATAGTCAAAATTGACAAAGGGAAGTTTAAGACGACCAATTTCAACAACAATCAAAAGAATGCAAATGGTGTCTGCTACCATTATGGAAAGAAAGGTCATTACATTCGTGATTGTAAACACAGAAAAGTAAATGAGGAATATGCCAATAAGACCAATAGCACAAATATGGTGGAAAACTCTGGAATTGATAACATTGTTGCAATAGTCTCAATGCTGCATATTGGCATGATTACTGAATTGAATATGGTAGAGGCAATAAAATCCTTCGATTGGTGACTCGACTCAGGGGCTACTATACATGTGTGCAATGACAAGGCACAGTTTAAGACATATGAAACATCAACGGACAATCAAGAGGTTTTAATGGGGAATCATAATTCCGCCAAAGCTCTAGGAAATGAACTGTCGAACTTCAGTTTACTTCTGGGAAGAAATTGACGTTGCTTAATGTACTGCATGTTCTAGAACTTAGAAAGAATCTTGTGCACCTGCAAATTTATTATGTAAGAACGGTATAAAGACTATTATAGAGTTCAACAAGTTAATAATGTCGAAAAATTGAATGTTTGTTAGGAAGGGGTATTCCTGTGATGGGATGTTCAAACTAAGTATTAATAATAAAGTGAATTTTTCTGCTTATATTGTTGAATCTTCCTCTCATTTATGACATTCATATTTAGCACATATAAATTTTAGATCTTTAAAATACATGTGCATACTTGGTTTAATTGCTTGCAATGATGATTATAATGATAAATGTGAAACATGTATTCAAGCGAAAATGACTAAGAAACATTTTCCAATTGCCAAAAGAAATACAAATTTATTCGACTTAATACATTCTAATATATGTGAATTCAATGGTATTTTAACAAGAGGAGGAAAAAGATATTTTATCACATTTATAGATGATTGTTCTAAGTTCACTTATAGTTTATTTATTGTCTAATAAAGATGAAGCTTTTGAGTGTTTTAAGCGTTATAAAGCTGAAATTGAAAACCAAAAGGAAGGAAAATTAAATGTCTTCGTAGTGATAGAGGTGGTGAATATTTTTCACATGAATTTAATATTTTTTGTGAAGAGCATGGTGTTATATATCAAAGAACTGCACCCTATACACCACAACAAAAATAGTTTGGCAAAAATAGTACACTCATTGAAATGATTAATTTTATGATGATTAATGCTAATACTCCAAAATATTTATGGGGTGAAGCATTGTTTACTGCATGCCATATACACAATAGAATTACATCTACAAAGACACATGTGTCACCATATGAAATTTGGAAAGGAAGAAAACCAAAATTTTATAATGACTACTCAATATCTAGAAAAGAGAATGATCAAACACCTTCCTCTAATCTGGCTACTAGTCATTCTCAAGGTGAGAAAAGAAAACATTCTGAAATTGTTAATGAACCAAGGAAAAGCCAAAGGGTAAGAAAAGAAAAGACTCTGATTTTATTTCGTCTTAATTTATTGTATTTTTAGTCGAATGAAATAGAAAGAAGGTTATTAAAAAAAAATACCCATATTGTTGAATGTTGAGGATGATCCTAAAAGTCTAAGCGAAGCATTGACTTCAAGAGATGCAGCCTTTTGAAAAGAGGCTATAGATGATGAAGTTGAATTATTAATATCTAATCAATATCTAATCAAACATGGGTTTTAGTATACTTTCCCCAAGGATCAAAAGCAATAGGTTGTAAGTGGGTGTTTAGAAGAAAATTCAATACCGACAGGTCTATTCAAACATTTAAAGTCAGGCTGGTTGCCAAGGGTTTTAAGAGAAAAATGAATAGACTATTTCAATACATATGCACCAGTAGCTAGGATCACATCAATTAGAATATTGTTTGCATTGGCATCTTTATATAATTTGCGTGTGCATCAAATGGATGTGAAAACAACTTTTTTAAATGGTGATTTAAATGAAGAAGTCTATATGGAACAACCAGAAAGGTTTGTTCTCCCTGGGAATGAAAAGAAAGTTTGTAAATTAGTCAAGTCATTATATGGATTGAAGCAAGCACCAAAATAATGGCATGAAAAATTAGATATTGTCATTTTATCATATGAATTTAGACATAACAATGCTTATAAATGCATATATTCTAAATTTACAAATGATTATGGTGTTGTTATATGCTTATATGTCGACGACCTTCTAATTTTTTTGGTACAAACATGAAAGGTGTATCTGAAACTAAAGAGTGTATCTAAATTCAAAATTCAAAATGAAGGACTTGAATGAAGTAGATACTATCTTGGGAATTAAAGTAAAGAAGCAAATAGGGGTTACACTTTGTGTTAGTCACATTATATAGAAAAATTGCTTCTTAAGTTTAAGCATCTACAAATAAAAGAAGCAAATACCCCTTATGATCCTAGTGAGACTTTGCTTAATAATTATGGTAGATCCATTGCACAGCTTGAGTATGCTAGTGTAATTGGAAGTTTAATGTATGACATGCATTGTACTAGACCAGATATCGTATTTGCAGTAAGCAAACTTTCTAGATACACTAGTTATCTAGGTACTGCCCATTGGAAATCAATAAATAGAATTTTTCGTTATCTTAAAAGAACTATTAACCTAAGTTTAACTTATTATGAATTTCCAGTAGTACTTGAAGGATATTCATATGTAAGTCGGATAACAAGTGCTAATGATAATAAGTCTACATCATGGTGGATTTTTACAATTGCCCGAGGAGCAATTTCTTAGGCTTCGAAGAAGCAAACATGTATATCACATTCAACTATGGAATCTTAATTTATAGCATTAGCGGCAGTAGGTAAAGAAGCGTAATGGATTAGAAATTTGTTATTGGAAATAGAGTTGTGGCCACAACCAATGCCATCCATTTCTTTATACTGTGATAGTAAGACTACTTTGTCTGGGACATACAATAGGTATACAATGGAAAGTCTAGACATATTAGCTTGAGACATAAATATGTCAAGCAATTAATAACTGATGGAGTTATTATTATTGTTTATGTTAAATCAAGTAATAACTTGGTGGATCCGTTAATGAAAGCACTTTCAAGAGCTTTGGTATTAGTACATTTAGTGGAATGGGGCTGAAACCATTTATTGAAAATTAGCCACCAATAATGGTAACCCGACTTTAACTAGAACATCACTAGTTTAAAAGTTTAATGGGTAATTACAAGTTATTGATAAGTGGTTGTGAAAGCATTGAAAATTAATATATAGCTCATTCCAGGATGATCAATGCAAGACTGTTACGTTTAGGAGGATGAGTTTGATCTCTTAATGAAGTTAATTGTAGTTATGTCTGTAGTAGCAGGGACATAAGAAGTGGTGCTGCTTCTATCAAGAATTGGGTTTTCTCTTGTAAATGTTCATGAAACCAGGATGAAGCACAAGGCCATAATAATGCTTAGTTTAGAAATTTCTTTAAGAAAATAAGACACACTCTTGTGTGTAGTGATTCCGGTTTTAACATAAGAATAGTTGGTTTAAACTTAGGTCACCATCGCATTCGTTATAACTTTGAATTACTTACACTAATTAAAATTTTAATTCAAAAGTTACCTTTATTGTACGCATGATTATATTGGTATGCTTGTGATTAATTAAAAAGAGAGAAATATTGTAATACCATTTATTATATATTCTTAAAATAGGGAAGGATTGTTGAATATTTCCAGAATACATATATATATATATATATATATATATATATATGATTTGGTACTACATTGTGTAGCATGTGTGTGGTGCTGCAGTACACAACAAGTTACAGTCGGCAACCTTTACAAAAGGTTGGGTTTCAACCTTTTGTATATCTTGTTGAATGGTTACAATTTTTAGTTAAAAAACATGATGCTTACTAGGGATGACAATTTAATTCGTCAAATCCGATACCCGCAGGTAACCGACCTGAACAGTTCGGTTTCAGGTAGCAAATTTCGGGTTTTTTACGGTTATGGGTAACTGTTTAGTAAATTATTCAGTTTCAGTTTTGGGTTCGATTATGGTTATAGGGGTATCCGATCCGAATCCATACCGGTCCGAACCCACCCTGTTTTCATTATTTAATAAAAAATATAAATATTTATTATATATATGTTTTTATAAAAGAATGAAATCCCTATGTTTTTTCTCCAACAACTTTAATACTCCATGGGAAACTACAAAAGTCTTGAGCGTGCAGTGCACACTTCAAAGCCTTTGAGTTTTTCCAGAAAACACACCTCACTCTCTCTCCACGTTCCTCCCATTTTTGTGCTTTGTGCTTCTCCCTTCCCCGAGCACCGCACACATATTCGTACACACATGCAAAACAAGGACCATACCACCATCTTCTCTCCCTCATCCCTCACCTTTCTCTTCTTCCTGGTGCTCTCTCCCTCACCTCACTTCTCTGCAACTCTCTCTCTTTGTCTTTCCTTCCTTCTCCTCATTACACTATCCTCAGTCCTCACCTCTCCCGAGCTACGCACACACGGTACCACCACCCACACCACCCCACCGTCTTTGGTGAGCCCTCAAACCACACCCTCTAGACCCACACCATCTCTGCAACCTCTCACTCTCTCTCCTCGTCCCTCTCGTACCATCACCTCAAACTCCCCCGAGAACTAACCACCGAGACACCACTGGCTTCCTCATCCCTCTCACTGTTTAATCAGTTAAATTTTATGGTTACGGGAAAACCGTTACCCGATAGGGAATCCGTTACGGGGAATACCCATTCGGGTTTTTTTTCGGTTTCAGGTACGGGGAAAACAAGTGGGTTCGGTTATGGGGATGGCATATCTGAACCAATCCGCCCCGTTGCCATCCCTAATACTTACTCAAATTGTATGAATAGAATTAAGAAGGGTTGTATATCTTCAACTAAAATGAAAGGACTCGATGAATGAGTGTTTTAATGCCTATAAATACCTATTGTGGCATAATGTTTCACACACAATTTCATAAATTAGCTTCTACATTCCTTACTCTCTTCTTTCTCCATCATATTCATACAATTTCTTTCTATTTATTTTTAAGGGAATATAATTCAGTTTTGTTAATCAAATATTCCATACTTTGTTGTATCATGGAAGTGATTTGCCAATAACCCTTTAGCAAACTCATTCGAGTGGGGGCAAATAACACTTTAAGGAAACGATTCAAATCGTACATCAAAGTCAGCATTCGGATTATTCTCTATATTTCTACATTTACTCTAGCAATAAGTAGGAGAGATGGTAAAAGAAAACCTACTTAGAATTAGGGTTAGAACTATCTTATACTCCAAGAACGTCAAACTTCTACCAATGCACATTCTCCCTCCAAACCCAAAAGGCAAGTACCACATCTTGTGCTTGCACCCACCGTGGATGTCATCCTAGAACCTCTCCGGCTTGAACTCGTTGACATCCTCGCCCCATAAGGCTAGGTCGTGGTGCATGCCGACGATGTCAATCCACATGTTGGTTCCCCTCGGAATGGACAAGTCATCGCTCACTTGAATGTTGGCTTTGGTTTGGCCTTTGTGCATTTGGTGCTCAAGGGTACAGTCGGAAGACTTCATTCATCACCCGTCCCATATGCATGATTAAATTAGAGAACTTTAATGAAAAGCTTCCGGTACTGTTCATTTTAACAAAAAACTACATTTTTACACTAAAAAGTTAATCCTGGTACTATTCACTTTACTCTTTATTTTGTCCTTATCGTTAAAACTCAAAGTTTTTAAGTCATTTTCATTAGTTTTCCTTTAAATTAATCACAACCCATGAGTTCTCTGATCAATGATGGTCTCCATGTAAGTCGTTAACTATCTAATCGAGTTAATTAATGGCTGCTTAATCAACTTGATTTGATAATTACTTGGTCGTCAAGCTGTGGGTACTTGTTAATTAAATAACTAAAGAAAATAGCGGCTTCCAAATTCGGTTTGTCCAATTATGCAGATTTGGATCCTCTCCTGAGCCCAATGAGAGGATCCTCCTGACCAAGACATATGGATCGTTGGATTTTCATCCAACGACTATAATTATTATAATTTTAAAGGACTCCTATGTTTGTAGCCATTGAATTTTTATCCAACTGATCCACGTGTTTTGATCAAAAGGATCCTCTCCTTAGGCTCAAGAGAGGATCCAAATCCGCATATTTGGACAAACCGAATCAGGAAGCCGCTTTTTTCTTTAGTTATTTAATTAACAAGTACCCACAGCTTGACGACCAAGTAATGATCTAATCAAGTTGATTAAGCAGCCATTAATTAACTCGATTAGATAGTTAACGACTTACATGGAGACCATCATTGATTCTATATTTATAGAATGATTAGGGTGACTTTATCTATATTCTGATGCACCACATATATATAAGTTCATAACAACGCATGCATGCATGATATAAAATGATGAGACAAATGTGTGACATGTAGAAAGAGTAAAAAAAGGGTAACTAGACTTTTTGTTAGGGTCATTTTAGTTATCTAATCAGCCTAATTGTTAGATTGAAACCTTATTTGTCTAAATATTTTGATTGGGATCCTTAGCATCATTTAAGAGATTTAACTCATGCATTTATGCATTTAATGTCCCACAAATTATGAAATTTAAATAAATTCAAATAATATTTTTAAAATATAATAAATACTTAAAAATCAATAATAGAGTAATATTGTTCTTCACAAAATTATAGCAAAAAAATAATGTACCCACATAATTATTAACATATTTTAAAAAAATAACTATTGATATATTTTAAAACATAAAATAAATACATATAATTAGCATGGGTACATTTAGAAAAATTAAAAATAGGTACAAATACATGTAAAAGTTTTAAAAATATGGGCACAAAAAGAAATTAATATATGGGTACAAATTAAAACTAAAAATAAAATAGGTACAAATTAAAAAAGGATTGCAAATTAGAAATGGGTACAAACTAAAAATGCAAATATATGAATAAAAATTTAGCCATAAATATAAATATATCCTATATAATTTTTCTAACAATAAATGAATATATTTAGAAATAAAAAAATTATTTTGTTATTGAAGTAGTTAATGACGTTTATTAAAACCTAAGGACTTTGAACAAAAATTGAAAAGTAAAAGGTTTTAATTAATGGAGTAGCAAAAAGAGGGATGGAAACCTAGTTTCTCCTTTTTTTTATTTACGCATCGTGACAGTGTTCAGTAGACATGTCTTTGATTGAAGAAGCGTTTTCTGTTTATGATGTTCACGTTTGAATTATGAATAAATCTTTATGTGGTACTGTACTATCTTTTGTGTTTGAATAACAGTGTGGTGATTCAAATTTAGTGATATATGTGAGAAGCTACAAACATCATTAATTCTGATAATGATTTACGTAATACATATTTTCCACATATAACCATTTTTTCCACATATTTTCCATAAGGACATACCTCTATATTTAGCTTCAGCATTGGAACGGGCAACTACATTTTGTTTCTTACTCTTTCATGTAACCAAGTTGCCCTTAATGAATGTAAAGTAACTTGATGTTGAGCATCTGTCATCCACTAAGTCTAGCCAATCTGCATTAGTATAACCTTCAACTCTGTCACGCCCCGACCTGCGAATAAAGAATATTCATGAGTTAGGGTGTGAGCCATATCTTAGCTATAGAAATAAATTCTACAACCAAGATATGGATGAAAAAATTATAATAATTTGGCACGATTACACACACAATACATCATATAACAAATCTTACATAATAAAAGCTTAAGTTTACCAAATATAATTTATTGAATACGCAACGGAAATAAAATATTAGTATACAAAAGTAATTCATAACAAAAGTACCAACTAAAATAATAATTGAAATGAGTAGCTCTTGCCAATACATAAAATGTATGCAATGAGATGCATGAATGTACTCACTCACTTCTAATCCTGCTAACACATACCTAAGACACTCAAGCCTGCACGTCCCATACCATGCTTATACCACTTGACTTTGAATACCTTAGAATATGAGGTAACTCCCGTTCATCCCTTAAACCCAATTTTTGTAATTAAATTCTCAGTTTCCACTTTATTATACAGGCAATACCCCTGATGCCCAATTGTATATTCAAGCCATTCCCTCGACGCTTGACATATACAAGATTCATTATTTTTATAATCAACCAATTTGTATACTCAAGGCCTACACCCTACGCTTGACATATACAAGGTTCATTATTTTATATTTAAGGCAAACTTCAGCCCTTGAAAATCTTCACAACTCAAACACAACTTAACTTTTTTTTCTTACTTTACAAGAATGCTTATGTATATGTCATTTAACAAGGATATCAATAATCACATGCTCTATAACATTTGCAACACTAATCAAACTGTTAGTAGCCAAAATTGTATTATATTTGCAACACTAATCAAATTGTTAGTAGCCAAAATTGTATTATATTATCAATAATATATAGTATGGATAACACACAACAATCTAATTGAGAAATATTACTTTACCATTTTACTCCATCTCTCTAGGTGATATTGATGGATAAATCCGTTTTGAGTTCCATAAAGCAATTCTATTGGGTAAGCTCTCATGCATTTTCTGGGATTCCCCCCCCCCCCTCCCCCTTTTCCCTTCCCTTATTTTACAACCTTCTCAAGGGAAGTAAATGGATATTTTTGATAGTTTGGCGGGAGTACTTCTTATGGCAATGATCTCCAAAATATAAATGCATAAACAACATAAGATTTAAGTGGTTCGCCAAATCGACTACATCCACTGGGGTTTGCTTTCATTGTATTTCACTATAAGAAGGTAATATGAAATGGAGAATTTCTTTCTCGTTGGAGTGGTTCTTTCTTCTTCTTTTTCTTCTTCTTCTTCCTCTCTCTTTTTCTCCATGTCTTCCATTGGTTCTTTGCTCCTTCCTTTATAAAGATTGCATGACATCTTCATCTCCAAAAAATCTCCCAAGTGTTCTAATAAAAAGAAACCAAGTATTGTGCTAATCATTACCATGAAATGCGTTCCAATAACAAGGCAACGATTGTTGTCCTATCATTAAGAATGAAATGTGGTCCAATAGAAAAACAAAAAATGCTAAGCTAATCACTAGCCCTATTATGTGTTCCAATAGAAACACACCAAATGTTAACCTAATCATGAACTAATGAATATCATGCAAGATGTTCATTGCATCAAAGGCCATGTGAAATGTTCGAACCACAATAAGTTGTCATCTTTCTCTAGTTAGAGTGGTGAATATCATCCTAATGATTAAGATTCCTATAGATTGATAAGTAAGCACTTCTAATACCTCAAAGTGTTGCCACCTACATGCAAATAGACTAACATACACATGCTATAGACTCCACCTCTTCAACCTAATTATTCGCTTATATTAAATACCAACTTCCACCTCAACCTATCTAGAGTAGTGACTAACCCCTCCCCTTTATTCTCTAATGGTTGCCAAAACGCTACTTAGCCTTTGTGAAAAAAAATCTAGCCAAACTCATCATAATCCCCTTCTCCAATTCAAACTAAAAATATCTCTAATTACATATGAACATGAAATACTACTAGCTAGTTTTTGAAATAATTTGTAGCAAAAAGGATTTTACATTGAAACTATTTTACATATCGCAAGTAGGTTCTTGCATAAAAGAAATCTAATAAAATCACTACGTAAAAATAATTACCCACACACACACACACACACATATATATATATATAACTTTTTTTTTAAATACGGGGTATTACAAACTCTAAGATGGTTATTTCTTTTAAACAAAATTCCTTTGTTTGGGCTTCCTTTCAAATATCGCAAAATCCTCATCACTGCATTCATATGTTCCTATCCAAGATCATGCATGTATTGACTCACTACACTCAAGGCATAGGCAAAGTCCAGTCTTGTGTATGCCAAGTACATTAATGACCTTCTAACTTTTGGTATCTCCCTTTGTCAACTGGTACTCAACAATTTAATAAGGGTTGGTCGAACAATTCTCTTCTGTGTGAACTGGAAGTAATAAAGATCCAAGTAATAATGACGTTTAAATGATGGTTTCTCACATTCTCTTCTTTAGTGTTAGTTTTTTTGTTAAATTTTGCGGTCCAGATTAACTAAACTGAGCAACAGGAGCATTTTTTTTTGACAAGTCTAGCTAGGAGGAACAATACCCTTTTATATCATGTGATTTGTAAAGCCAATTAAAGATGGCTTCAGCCTTATCTTTCCAAAGTACAAATAAAAGAGAAAAAGTTGTTTTGGCTTCGCTTCATATTGAGTTTGTTGTGTTCCTCGTGTACTAAATGGCTTACCATCTCAATCACATGACAACTCAATCACATGATACTGGCATCAAGGTCCAAGCTTGGGGGTTGGAACTTTGTAGTACTGCATGCATGCGCTGGGATAATTTACAACCACCACATGCATTGTCCGTGGTGACCACTTTATTGTCTGGGATCGGACCATAATGTTGCTGCGGTGTTGCAATCAGTACTTACTGATGTGAGAAGCAGAAGTGAAAGTTTGGGGACATTTTTCAGCAATCCCATCAAGTAAACAAAAATGGAAAGCTCCACATACCTAGCTAGGAAAGATTAAGAGACAGTATCTTCATCTGATCTTTTGTTCTATTTGCTTGTTTGTCGTGTGGTTAATATGATCGATGTTGATGATTATCTGTATCTTTCAAAATCCATTTTTGTTAGAACATAAAAAATATTCGTGCTTACTCTTCATAGGGTCCTTAAGCAATTCAACTAGTGAACATTGGTGGATTTGGAATCAATAGGATATCTGTTAAATAATTGATTCCCACACTATTGAAGGTATAGTAAGGACATTTCTAATTGAACTATACTCATCATTTCATGATACTTTGATTGATTTTCTTGTGCTGGTCATTGTTTCATTTTGATGAAGAACGAAAGAATTCATGTACCTCTGTCCTCAAAATAAGTTTAAGTTGGTCGTTATCATATACATTTTATACTAAAGTCCAGGAGCGCATATCTTTTTTAGTTGCTAAAAAATTGTAGTTAGGAGTTTAATAGCTTGGTAAAATTTCAAACGTAGTCCTTTTTGTATGGTTAAAGTAAAGTCTTCGTTGAACTTTACTCATGTTTGTGCAGACTTTGTAAACTTGCCATATACGGGGCGTGCCATCAGTGCTAATTCTGAGTCAAAAATGATAGACAAATTGTTTTTACTTGATCCTGTGTTACACAAGGTTAGTCTCTCATCACCGACCTGTTAACAAAAATTACCTCTTTTTTTTTTTTTTTTTCTTTTTTTTTTTTTTTTGAAATTGTGGTGCATCTTACTTGGCTACTTCTTGGTTTGTTTCTCTATTCGTTTGTACTCCATGTTTGCGAAGTGACAGTTATATATGTTTGATCATTTGAAAACCTGTGATTACGATAACAGAATACAAGTTTCGCATGCTAAGCGACTGTTGTTGGATTCGATTTAGCTAGGGGTTGGTGGTACAAGTCCTGTCCATCCAGCCAAAGTTGAAATAAGACGTCTGGATCGTTTGAGTGCAACGAACATGGTTTGATGAACAAATTACCCGAACCATGGTAATGTTCTTTTGCATCTATTTTTCATCTGCCTGGTTATATTAAGTTGCTAACTCATTTTTTAATTTCTGATGGTTATGAAATTCATACATAATAATGTTTTTATGCCTATGATATTTTATGCAACAACAAGGTTGAACGTGTAACAAAAGTTACCGTTACGTATGTCTTTGAATTTTATAGAACGACTTTGCACATGAAACTACCATTTTTATGTTTATGAATTGTTAATTTTGCTATGCCGAACAATGTCTTTCGGTATATCTTTATACTTGATGGCTCAATCTGCGACATCTTGAATTCACTTTGATGTATACACACAGGCACATGCGCTTATCCAGCCAGTATATACTTTTGCAATCACTCTTGTGCCTGAATTAATCTTTGTTCGTAATCTCAATGCATGCATACAGATAACTTTGGGGTGGTCTCCATCCCCATTATATTTTGGCTGCTGTTTGACCCTTGCGAGTGTAGAGTTTACCTTGCAGAGTTAGGAAAGTATTATTTCCATTTCTGCTTTTGTTTTATAAAACTGGGGAACAAAGACTGTATACTTTGTTGTTGTAGATTTATTTTGCAGTCTATTAATGTTGGGTGATATGGATCTAAATTATTTGTGTGTCTTTTTGTCGATGTTATTCGTGCATACGCTTCATTACGATGGTTCTAATGCATTTTCTAGATTGCTCACAAGATTGGTATTAGCAGTGATGGTTGTCTAACACAAGAATATCCTCCTCTTGCACAGGTTCAAAATCAATCTTATTGTGGAAGTCAACACGAATCAGCACAACTTCCTCATGATAGGAAGGCACGTCGAAAAGATACTTCGTGTTTCTTGCCACACTTTGGTGATACAAGACGGATATGAGGATCCTTTTGTGGTGCCGCCAATTCTTAAAAATTTGGTCGGTGAGTCAAAAACATTTCAACTCTCTTTTGGAAATCAAAACAGCAACTTTGGGAAGATAGATTTCATCGTTCATGGACTGCTTCAAGACCAAGCACTCTCCAACCCAGTGATCGGCTCAATCAAATCACAAATGCCCACTCCCTTCCCAACCACTGGATCAACAACCCCGACCAATTGCAGCCGCCAAGACTTCGAATAGAGCATTGTTCCTTGATCAAGCAGACAAATCTAACAGGTAAACTTTCCCTTCCGATAAATGCTCTCATATGTCAATCTTATTAACCATACTTGTTTCTCTTGGGTAAATGTTTGCGCAGTCATCAAAAACTGTCGGCCAATCTTTTTTTACCACTCTTTCGTACTATTTTCTGTAACTATCACGTTTATCTCTATCCTTATCAATTTTACCTTCATTCACAGCAAAAAACCTTGCAGCGAGTAAATAGGCACAACCAATTCTGCCAGAATTGCTGGAGAATTCCACAATCTGGTTTTCCCCAAAATCAAACCTGCCGACAGAGTTCTGATTGCCGCCCTCAAGACAAAAACTCAGGCAAAAAAAAAAAAAAAAACAAAGATAGGTAAATTACAATTTATTTTTAGCACGCATGCCTGCAGAACATCCATGATGGCAACCTTTATTACATTATTATTTATGTTTTTTGCTATAGTGTGGAGGATGTCCGATCTCAGAAAAAGTGAACAACCACACTCTCTGTGATGGAGTGCTACAGGGCATGTTGCATGTTTTTTTGTTTGAACATTTGTGTTTGACAACTTACTTGCTCGAACAACGCTTTTTCCGTGTTTTGTTAGCTGCTAAAATAGGTGCGTAGCTTGCAAGACATATATTTTGCCGTCTTAACTGCATGGGCAAAATATGTGTGAACTACAGGTTGCTTCTGTTTCTTCTATTTCATATGGAAACAGATCTTCTCTTCTTTAGTGTATGAAGTTTAATGATCGTTTCTCACATTCTCTTTTTTAGTGTTACTAGATGTCACTACCTGTATAATCATGTCCAAATACAGTTTCATGTATTAGGATTGGTGTGCTTTTAAATGACCGAAAGGGTATAGTCGTAAGGCTTGCCTTTGTCATTGGTTTCAGCTTCTTCAGTAGACCTTTCGGGTTTTACTTGCATGTGAATTGTTGAACTTTAAAATTGTGAGGAACTTTTTTTTCCTCCCATTTTTCGTAGATAAGCTTTTACGAATGCCATGCGGGTATGAATATACGTAATTTTTAATCTGAGATCATTTCTCCATACCTATGAATGCTGAGCAAAAACTCACTATACTGTCTTTTTTTCCTTTTATGTTTAATTTATCGCCTAAATTTTCATTTATGTATCTCTAACAATTAAGGGGAGTACAAGCTTACCGATTATTGTTGCAGAGTGATAAGCCGGCAGAGGCTGAAGGTGCAGAACGGGGAGAGAAGATTGAAGATCTTTCCAAACCAGGCTCAGATTTGTTTGAAAGCAACTTTAAAGAACTTCAAAAATGGGTTGAAGTGAAGTCCTCCAAAAACGGAACTCTCTCAGTACTACGTGAGAAACGTTCTGGAAGGCTTGGAACAGAACTGAAGGTATTTTTCTCTTTCCTATCTTAACCTTTGGAATAGCACACTGCGTCTCACCTAAAACCATGTATAATCTCATAGGATCAGTATCATTTGCACTTTCTGGTAGGTTTTTTGATTGAACTGCTTGAGTAATTCTACTTGTATGTTAGCTCAATAAACACATTAATATAATAAGTTCCAAGCCAATCGAAAAGAATTCAAAGCGCTCTAGAAACATACAATCTGGTCCTGTAGTCATTTGTAGTTTCAAGGTTTGTATTTCCCTGGAAATATTGTCAAAGAGGAACAGTTTATCTAACTGATCATATTTACGAGTGCAGTTTCTGAATGACGTAATTCAAAATGATGGGGAGCCTCCCAAGAAGAAGTTCTACGACCTGAAGATTTCCTTGCTCGATGAGATTGGCTGGCAACATTTGGCGGCACACGAGAGGCAATGGATGCATGTCCGCTTTCCACCAAGTTTACCTCTTTTTTAGAGTTACTCCATTTCAATTCTCAGAGATCAAATAAATGCGAATAGTAATATCACACTAAAATGTGCTAGACCCTGTGACTGATTGAGCTAGTTTTTCGACTACTTAAAGAATAGTCTGTATGACGTTTAAATGATTGTTCCTCACATTCTCTTCTATCTGTAGTGCTTGTGATTATACTCGTCTTCTGTCTTTGAAGTGAAATAAAACTTAACACGGAAGGACGGACTACAAAAATCCTTTGCAAGTTGAACTATATGTGTATTTGTTTCTTTTGCTTTTTATTCAAGAGATCAATGCTGTTAATTTCCAATAAGGATTAGAAGTGATAAGATCGTAGAACCCAAGTGCCTAGAGGGGCTGGAGTGCTAGAGGCAGGCCATAGAAAGGTCTCAGAGTGAGCTCAATGGAAGGCAAGTGGCTATAAGTTGGAGAGATGGTAAAAGAAAACCTAGTTAGAATTAGGGTTAGAACTATCTTGTACTCCAAGAAAGTTAAGTTTCGACCAATGCACATCCTCCCTCCAAACCCAAAGGGCAAGTACCCCATCTTGTGCGGGTTAGAACTATCTTGTACTCCATGAAAGTTAAGTTTCGACCAATGCACATCCTCCCTCCAAACCCAAAGGGCAAGTACCCCATCTTGTGCTTGCACCCGCCGTGGATGTTGTCCTTGAACCTCTCCGGCTTGAACTCGTTGACGTCCTCGCCCCAAAGGGCCGGGTCGTGGTGCATGCCGACGATGTCAATCCACATGTTGGTACCACTCGGAATGGCAGGTCGTCGCTCACATGAATGTCGGCTTTGGCTTGCCTTCGTGCATTTTGTGACGAACGGTATAGTCAGTAAGGCTTCATTCATCACCCATCCCATCTGCATCATTAAATTAAGCACAATCAATTATGGTGTTTGAATAAACGCATCTTACCGGAGAAAATAAAAAGACAAAAAGCGGCCCGTTTGGTGGGCTGGATGGGATTGAGCCTAGGGATAGGATTAGATGGGTAGAAACTTGTAAGACATGACTTGTAACCTATGTATAAGGATAAGTCAGATAATCCACTCTATTGTAAATTCACAACCCATCATGTCTAGTCACATCTATCTCACATTGTGACACAACAACAACGAACTAGACTCAATTCCATTTTAATTGATCACAACTGATCCCATTGAGCCCACCAAATGGGGCAGAGGAAAGTTTTACCTTCTTAAGTCCAGAAAGCATGTCCACATCAATTTCTTTAGCTCCGACCACTTCCCTAATCTTTTCTCTCAACTGATGTTGCCAATCCTGGTGGGTGGCCAGAAGCAACATTGTCCATGTGATTGCCAATGCCCTTGTCTCAAGACCTCCAAGGAAAAATGTCTTGCACTCATCCACAAGTTCTTGTGTTGTGAGGCCTCGTTCACTCTCCTTAAGCAACAAGCCAAGCAGGTCACGCTGCGGCGTCGACCCTTTGATGGATTTTCGCCTTTCGTCAATGATTGACAAGAACAATTAGTTGATTTCTTGCCCAAGTTTTCTGGCCTCTAGGGTTTCCTTAGGGTGCATCATTTTTCGGAAAGGAACTCCCACAAGAGGGCTCGTTTTGAAGAGTGTCATTTGCAAGGTTCTTAGTTTTTCGAACACTAGGCGGCCACTTTGGTAGCTGATGCCAAAGCTGGTCTTGGCGATGAGGTCTCCCTGCGGTAGCCGTGATTTCTCTCTCGACATCGATTTCTTGAGCACCGGAATCTTTCCAATTGTCTAGCATTTTGTTGGTGGTCTCCACGATTAAGCTCGCAATTGCCTGTATAACATTGATTGAACATGGAATATAATTTGGTGGGTTTCAGTAAAAAGTATGTTAACAGTCAAAAGCAGTAGAAGAATAAATGCTGCTTCACGAACTAAGGTTTTATATTATGTTTGTGGAGTATAATGCTTGCCCATTTCCGGTTTGTTTATGTCAATAAACTGGAAAAAGGGCAAAGCATAATATCAAGTATTGTATATGATATACTATGTGTTTGATATGCATATATATAGAAAGAGCGAGAGTGTATATATACCTTCAAGTTTGTTGGGTTAAAAGCAGGAGTGATAACATGGCAGTGACGAACCCAGTCTTCCCCTTCGGACATGACTAGGCCATTACCGAACATCGGGGCTCTATCGCATCGGAACACCGCTGGCTTCCCCAAGTTCTTTGCTGTCACCTCCGCAGACAGTTTTTCAGTAGCTCTGGATCTGCTATGTACAAAAATGGCTCAGTCCCCAACCAACAAACGAACGTCTTTCCTGTAAATATACACAAACACAAATCAATCATTTTATATAAACATTTATCATTATTGACATGAATATATGGGCATGCAAATGTGTTTTGAGATGGTTATCAAACGGGCACTTAAACGTGTGAGTTTACTTACCGAAAGAGTTTTGCCATCGAGTAAAAAAAGGAAAAGGTATGTCATGGGAGATATTTGAACTTTGAACATTGATGATGATCTTCTTTTTCATCTCACTTAGATTTCCGAATGGAAACCTTGGAGAGGGACCATCCAACCCATTTTTCTTGAGCTTCCTGTACGCAAGAATTGGAAAAACCCAGAAAGAAAATATTAATCTGCAGAAAATATACAGAAGCGCCATGACGATGGCGATGACGAAAATTAGAAGAATGATCTCCGTATCTCTCTCTCTCTGTATGTCTCGTTAGTTTATCCAACTTATCTCTACTAATCTCTACTAAATAATAAAACACTCATTGTCAACCAAAATTTTATAAAATTATCAAGTTTAACTCTCTAATTAAAACAGAACATGAATAAGAAATATGAGGCAGAAATGTAATTTCACACAACCAAATTTTGCTTTTTTTTTTCAAAGCCTCATGTACATTTACAATTCTAACATATCTCTAATTAAAAAAGTAAAAATAAAAAAAAATAAAAAAAAACTTCTCACTCCCACATTCTCTATCACTCTCTTCCTCTCTCCTTCTATTTCAAAAACAAAAAAACAAAAAAATTCTCACACACTTTGTTTGTGCCCATATGCTAGTAAGTTTATAATATATACTATATACTATACAGGCACACACGCCTTATTTTACTAGGAAAGTAAATCCTAAAAATTACAAATAATTACAAGGAAGGTAATCTACAGTGTAAGGAAAGGAATGTACAATACAAGGAAGTTAATATACAATACAAGGACGGTAATCTACAAAAGATAGGAAAACTAAATCCTAAAGATCACAATTAATTACAAATCCTAAACCTACAAAATATAGGAATCCTAGAATATTTACAATAAAGTCAACATTCCCCCTCAAGTTGGTGCATAGATAAAACTTGCTCAACCTGATAAGTTAGTCCTGAAACACTTTACTAGATACTCCATGAGTAAGAATATCAGTCTGTTGCTCTCCTGAAGTTTTCGATCTTCTGAGTACTCATTCTTAGTGGTCTAGTAGCATATTAGATGTGTTTGTTTCTTTAACTTCCAAAGTATGTCAAAAGCACGCTTGTTTGATCTCATGAATGCTGAAAACAGTCCCAATATACTACACAAGGAAAAATTATGTACTTTTGACACCCAATAAGCTTTTCATCTTTTGAGTGATCATTCTCAAAAGTCTAATAGCATATTATATGTATTTATTTGCTTAAGTTCCAAAATATATCACACGACGCTCGTTTGATCCCATAGATGCCGAAAACAATCCAAATACACTCCAAAAGAAAAAGCTATGTACTTTTAATATCCAGTAAGCTTTGATCTTTTGAGTATTCATTCTTAGTGGTCTAGTAGCATATAGATGTGTTTTTTGCTTAAATTCCAAAATGTCCCAAATGCCTACTTATTTGATCCCATGAATGTCGAATATTGTCTAAATACGCTCCAATAAGTTTCAATACGTAATGCTTATTATTATACCTTGTCTTTTGTCTTCGTAGTGAAATAAAACTCACGGGTCCTAAAACACTCATCCCCTTGGGACTTCAAATTAAAGACCGGTTTGGTAGTATCCTTAGCTCATTTAGTTGTCATGATATTTGTTTCTTTTGCTTTTTATTCAGTATAACAAAGCCGCTAACTTCCAAATATTCAATATGGCTTACAATGAGATGCCACTTGAAAGGATTTATTAATGAATAAAAAATTAATTGAATGACTCTAAGGCAAAAGGAGAAACTCTTAAGAAATGACTGATGAACACGTGATAAGATCGTAGGGCCCAAGTGCTTAGAGGGGCTGAAGTACTAGCGGCAGGCCATCGGAAGGCCTCAGAGAGAGCACAATAGAAGGGGAGTGGCGATAAGTGGGAGAGATGTTAAAAGAAAACCTAGTTAGAATTAGGGTTAGAACTATCTTATACTCCAAGAACGTCAAGTTTCTACCAATGCACATTCTCCCTCCAAACCCAAAAGGCAAGTACCCCATCTTGTGCTTGCACCCACCGTGGATGTCGTCCTTGAACCTCTCCGGCTTGAACTCGTTGACGTCCTCGCCCCAAAGGGCCGGGTCGTGGTGCATGCCGACGATGTCAATCCACATATTGGTTCCCCTAGGAATGGACAAGTCATTGCTCACTTGAATGTCGGCTTTGGCTTGCCTTTGTGCATTTGGTGCCGAAGGGTAAAGTCGGAAAACTTCATTCATCACCCATCCCATCTGCATGATTAAATTAATCACAACCAATTAGTTCTCTGATCAATATTAATATACTCAAACATCTACATGTGCAAAAAAAAAAAATAGTTTTAACGAAACACTTCCGGTACTGTTCACTTTTAACGAAAATGACATTTTTACCCTAAAAAATCATTCTTGATACTATTCACTTACAACACATGTTTGTTATTTTAATTAAAACTCAAAATCTTCAAGCTATTTTCATTAGTTATTATACGTGACAGTGACATGTTAATCTCTCCCAAACAGAAGGCAAATGGGAATGTCATGAGCACCCTTCCCACGTGCCAAAAGCGTGGACTGTGGTCAAATGTATCGCTCTGTTGTTTGACCGCTGACAATTTGACCAAATAGGTCTGACCTTTTATTCTTTTCTTTCTTTGTTTTAGGGTTTCAGAGTTGCATATTTGGAAAAACCGAATCTGGAAGCCGCTTTTTTCTTTAGTTATTCAATTAACAAGTACCCACAGCTTGACGACCAAGTAATTATCTAATCAAGTTGATTAACAAGCCAATAAGTAACTCGATTAGATAGTTAACGACTTACATGGAGACCATCATTGATTCTATATTTATAGAATTATTAGGGTTAGACTTTATCTTTATAGAAATTATATAAGTTTATAACAACGCATGCATGCATGATATAAAATGATGAGACAAATGTGTGACAAATAGAAAGAGAAAAAAAGAGAGTAACTTAGACTTTTTTTTAAGGAAAACTAACGAAAAATTTTAAATAAAACTTTAGTTTTAATGAAAAATGACAAATAAAGGTGTAGTGAATAGTACCATAGAAAGGTAAAAATGTGGTTTTTCGTTAAAATTGAATAGTACCTAGGAGTGTTTTGTTAAAACTCCTATTTTTTTATTTTACGCGTCGTGACAGTGTTCAGGGTTATGTTTTTTATTGGAGAAGCTTTTTCTGTTTATGATGTCCATGTTTGAATTATGAATAAATCTTTATGTGTTACTGTACTATCTTATGGTGTTTGAATAAGCGCATCTTATCGGACAAAACAAAAGGACAGAAAGAAAAAGGTTTTACCTTCTTTAGTCCAGAAAGCATGTTCACATCAATTCCTTTATCTCCGAACACTTCCCTAATCTCCTCTCTCAACTGATGTTGCCAATCCTGGTGGGTGGCCAGAAGCAACATTGTCCATGTGATTGCCAATGCAGTTGTCTCATGACCTCCAAAGAAAAATGTCTTGCACTCATCCACTAGTTCTTGTGTGGTTAAGGACTTTGTGAAGCCTCCTTGTTCACTCTGTTTAAGCAACAAGCCAAGCAGGTCGTGCTGCGGCGTCGACCCTCTGATGGATTTTCGCCTTTCGTCAATGAGTGACAAGAACAATTGGTTAATTTCTTGCCCAAGTTTTCTGGCCTCTAGGGTTTTCTTAGGGTGCAACATTTTTCCGAAAGGAACTCCCACAAAACGAACCGTTTTGAAGAGTGTCATTTGCAAGGCTCTTAGTTTTTCAAACACTGGGCGGCCACTTTGGTCGCTGATGCCAAAGCTGGTCTTGGCGATGATTTCTCCGGCGGTTGTTATGATTTCTCTCTCGACGTCGATTTCTTGAGTTCCGGAATCTATGAGAGTCACCCAGTTGTCTAGCATTTTGTTGGTGGTCTCCACCATTACGCTCGCCATTGCCTGTACATTGATTGGATATGGCATATAATTTAGTAGGTTTGATAAAAAAAATGTTAAAAGCCAAAGCACTAGAAGAACAAATGCTTCACTACTTCAGGTTTTATATTCATTTTGCGGAATACAATGCTTTACCCATTTCTGGTTTGTTATAAATTACACATAAACAAACCGAAAGTAGAAATGGGCAAAGCATTAAGTACAGTACTCTATCTAATACATTATGTCTTTGATATATATATATATATATATAGAGAGAGAGAGAGAGAGAGAGAGAGAGAGAGAGAGGTATATATACCTTCAAGTTTGTTGGGTTAAAAGCAGGAGTGATAACATGGCGGTGACGGACCCAGTCATCGCCTTCGGACATGAGTAGGCCATTACCAAACATCGGGGATCTATCGCGTCGGAACACCGCAGGCTTCCCCCAGTTCTTTGCTGTCACCTCCGTAGACAGTTTTTTCAGTAGCTCTGGATCTGCTATGTACAAA
Source organism: Pyrus x bretschneideri (assembly GCF_019419815.1). Taxonomy (NCBI): domain Eukaryota; kingdom Viridiplantae; phylum Streptophyta; class Magnoliopsida; order Rosales; family Rosaceae; genus Pyrus; species Pyrus x bretschneideri. The sequence goes on along the minus strand of NW_025999795.1, from coordinate 542,033 downwards.
AATGGCTCCGTCCCCAACCAATAAACGAACATCTTTCCTGCAAATGTACACAAACACAAATCAATCATTTTATACAAACATTTATCACTTATTGACATGAATATTTGAACGTGCAAAAGTTTTCTGAGATGGTTTTCAAACGGGCACTTAAACGTGTGAGTTTACTTACCGAAAGAGTTTTGCCAGCGAGTAAAAAAAGGAAAAAGAGTTGAGTGTATGTCATGGGAGATATTTGAACTTTGAACATTGATGATCTTCTTTTTCATCTCACTCAGATTTCCGAAGGGAAAACTTGGAGATGGACCGTTCAACCCATTTCTCTTGAGCTTCCTGGACGCAAGAACTGGAAAAACCCAGAAGGAAAATATTAATCTGCAGAAAACATACAGAAGTGCCATGACGATGGCGATGACAAAACCTAGAACAATGGTCTCCATATCTCTCTCCCTCTCTCTCTCTCTCTCTCTCTATCTCTCTCTCTGTGTATGTCTATGAAAACGTTGTTGTAGTAATTAGCTAGGCTTGTATGTTTGTGAGTATCAGAAGAGAATGGAGGGAGTATTTATAGGAGGAGAGGGGATATGCTGATTGAGTTTAATTTGGACCAGGAAGTTTTGACCATGACCTACAAAACTTTCATGACGTGGCTTTTTTAAGGGCCGGGCCTTACCTTCCTTTGAATAGATGTGAAGGTTTTCCTAGCTAGTTCCTTCATTCCCATTCCACCCCCATGCGAGCAACCAAATGGTTATAACTTTTCAGCTGTGAGTTAGAACAGTTGATGAGAATATTATCTCGGTATATACACTTTAGTTAAATCTTTACTTTTGAAGAAACGGATTTAGCCAAGTTTATTAAAAGAGTTTGTTCTCGTACACGCAACAAAATTTGAATTCACTTTCGTTTAAAGTTAAAGCGTTTGTTGTCGAGCATTTATTACATTTTTGCCCTTGTTGAAAAGCCCCTTTTGTTTTGTCATGGATTTGATCATCAATTCAGACAAGCACTGGGCCTGCGGTTGAAAAGTGTTCTGTCATGGTGTGGACGTCGGAACACCGTCCCTTCTTCTTATTCACTTTTTTTTTTTTTAAGTGTTATTTACACATTTATTTTTATCTTTCACACACTTTTATTAATTTTTGTCATTATTTTTTTTAATTTATTCGATTCAACGATCAAAAACTTAAAAAGATGTGGAAGAAGTAAAAGTAGATTTGTGGACAGCATCACATTTTTTTAAAGACTTATTCCTTCTTTTTTGTTTTATAACATCATATATTGTTATCCTGTACCAGGTTACGGCTGTGGTTCCAGTCAACAACTGCTTTGTAGACCAGAAAGACATTTTGATTAGTTTTTTTTTTCCAAATTTTTTTTTATCAGTTGCCGCATTCTAAAGCTTAATATTTATTTAAAACTTGAGAGCAACTCCAATTTTATGTCATTTAATTAAAATGACATAAAATCAAATTAATTTGACAGTAATCTATAGAGTGACGTAAAAATACACTCCGATTATATGTATAAGATGGGAAAAAAGGAATCGATGTTAAAAAATGTGTCAATTTTGTGTGTTTAATAATGTTACTCTCACAAAATATATATTAAGAATTAACGTTTTACTTTATAATATAAGAATTGTAAATTATAGTAATAGTACACTCGAGATTTACATGCCATGGTTTCATACTTTAAAAACGAGACTCACATTTAATGGATTAGAAGATGATTCTTTTAATAATACAGAAGATTATACCTCAAATAGATATTACCCATCAAGTACATGTGATATATATATATATATATATATATATATATTACTCTGAAAAACACTCAAATTTAAATATTTTAGTGGTTATCACTATCAACTACATGATCGAATAATGTCGCAAAACCAGATGTTTATTAACAATGTGCATATGTAAAATGATTACATATCCGATTCAAAATCAATTGATGGAAATCGTTAAGCACTTAATACAAAACTTTCATCTTTATTGAGAGTTCGGTTGCATCAACTTTCGTGTTTGATCGTACGAAAATAATGCATTTGTCCAGTAGCATACAATTGATGGAAATCGTTTGAGCACTTAAACGCAAGACTTTTATTCTTACTGAGAGATTGTTGCATGAATTTCCGTGTTTGATAGCATGAAAATAATGCATTTGTCTAATAACATACAACTGATGGAAATCTTTTAAGCACTTAATGCAAGACGTTCATCTTTACTAGGAGTTAAATTGCATAAACTTTCGCGTTTGATCATATGTAAAGAGTAATCCTCGAGAGATTAAATTTTTTAAACCAAATGATGTGTCACTAATAAGAAATAAGCATGTTAATCGGCACTTAATTAATAATCCAATCATTTACAACAACATCATTTAGTTTACAAATTTGGTTTAAAAAATTTGATCTTCCTAGCATTACTCGCATGTAAATAATGCATTTCTCCAATAGCATACAATTGATGGAAATATTTTAAGCACTTAACGCAAGACTTTTACCTTTACTGAGAATTTGGTTGCATTAACTTTCCACATTTAATCGCATGATAATAATGCATTGTCCTGTAACATACAATTGATAAAAATCATATAAGCACTTAATGCAAGACTTTTATCTATATTGAATTCGGTTGCATGAACTTCTGTGTTTGATCGCATGAAAATAATGCATTTGTCCAGTACCGTACAATTGATGGAAATCATTTAAGCACTTAATGCAAGACTTTCATCTTTACTGAGAATTCATTGCATGAATTTCCGTATTTGATCACATAAAAATAATGCATTTGTTTGTCCAATAGCATACAAACGTTAGGATTAATTTTTGTCCTTTTACGTGCAGTTTTTGTTTGACCATATTTGACCAGAAGCCCCATATGGAGGCTGTCAAACAAACGCGCATCAGTTTGGAGGGAATTATCTAAAAATTATGTGTTTCATGCATACTTTTACTGACGACTTAGACAACAAGTACATATTTGAATTCAACAGCGGACCATCTCGCATAAATTCAAAACATAACGGACTGGCATGGTTTTCACGTTTGAACCAATTTTGTAACGACTGCATGCCGCCACAAATCAGTTACCTTCCTTTTGTTTTGTTGAACACCAAATTGGTTTCCTATCCATCGTGCCCATAATGCATGTTATCTATTTTCCAATTTTTGCATCATGAAACTGATAACAAGTTAAGGATCTAGGACAGTACTTCTACGTTACGGTTAAAATATTGAGGTTCTAATAATGATCATATCGACCATGTATCAAGAGTCGTAAGTTTCAATATCAACGACATCGACCGTATATCAATTACATGTATGCTTTTATAGAATGTTGCAAGAAGCGTGCACGGCCAGATGGAAGTACGGACCAAGGTGCAGGGACGGAATTCTCTATAAAATGTATATGTGTGTGTGTGTGTGTGTGTATATATATGTAGATATGTGTGCAGGGGTGGATCAAAGTAGCCAAGGACTAAGGTGGTCTCAGGACCACCCCAGTCCGAAAAATATACATGTGAAGGCCTTCTGGGAACCTTTCGAAGTTTGGTACATGTCCCTTTTGTGTCTACTAAATGTTTGATATAATGCATTTTACTATGCATAACTATTTACATGGGCATAACAACCCCACTGTCACATCCCAGCCTGGGGTCCACCACATCTTGGGCCCGCTTCACCACCGTAGCACGATATTGTGCGCTTTGGGCCCCGACCACGCCCTCACGGTTTTGTTTTTGGGAACTCACACGAGAACTTCCCAGTGGATTACCCATCATGGAAGTGCTCTCGCGCGCTACTCGCTCAACTTTGGAGTTCCCATGGAACCCGAAGACAGTGAGCTCCCAAAAGGCCTCGTGTTAGGTAGGGATGGAAATATACATATAAGGATCACTCCCCTGGGCGATGTGGGATCTTACAATCCACCTCCCTTAGGGCCCAACGTCCTCATCGGCACACCACGACCAGGGTTAGGCTCTGATACCAAATTGTCACATCCTAGCCAGGGGTCCACCATATCTCGAGCCTACTCCACCACCGTAGCACGATATTGTCCGCTTTGGGCCCCGACCACACCCTCACGGTTTTGTTTCTGGGAACTCACACAAGAATTTCCCAATGGATCACCCATCATGGGAGTGCTCTCACGCGCTACTCGCTTAACTTTGGAGTTCCCATGGAACCCGCAGCCAGTGAGCTCCCAAAAGGCTTCGTGCTACATAGGGATGGGAATATACATATAAGGATCACTCCCCTGGGCAATGTGGGATCTTACAATAATCAGAGTGGCGCAGCGGTCAATACCATGCTACGGTGGTGGAGCGGGCCCGGGATGTGGTGGACCCCGGGCCGGGATGTGACACCCACCAAGTGAATAAACTGAACTTTGTTTTTGCACATTTCGCATCCTGTTTCTATTTTAAAAAATAAAAAATAAAATAACTTGTATTTAACACTAGACCCCCAAAGTTTAAATCATAGGGTGCTTTAGACTTTGGCCCTTACAATTCATTATTTCTAGATAAAAACTCATCTATCTTTAAAAATCCAGTTTAAGCCCAAATTTAAAATTTGCAAACATATAGGAACACTATTGACCTATTAATACAACTTATTTACACTTATGCCACTCATACTTTATGGTCCCTTTTCCAAATTCCTAAATTTATGACAAATTAAAAGTAGTAGAAAAAGTGAAATAAAATGAAAAAAGTGTTTGCATTAACCGTATCCATTGCAAACTAGAAAAGTAGTTTTTTTTTTTTTTTGTGATATATTTTGTAGCAATTTTATCCATATTAATTGATAGGTAAATTAGTTTGTTCCAATTATTTAAAAAAAAAAAAATACTACACCTATATTATATATTTTGAATCAAATAACATTCCTCTAACATTTAGGTAAATTATTTTCTATGTATTTTTATATGTGTTAGACACGTTTTGTTGTTGTATAAACATGAGTGGAACATAATATTGTTGATTTTATACATGAAACTGCATTTCTTTTGTTACAGGTAAATTATTTTCCATGTACAAGTACTTATGTTAGGCAAGTTTTGTTGTTGGTACATACAATATTTTGTATCATTGTAAAGAAAGATATTACATTACACCCATGGTATAATTGTTGTAGGTAAATTATTGGAAATTAATTTGTAGTTAGGTAATGAACATTTTGCATCATTGGAAATGAACATTTCAAAGAGTAGGTAGGTATATTAATTTGTTCTAATTATATAAAAAAAAAAAATTTACTACACCTAGTTATATTTAATTTTTCCAATTATTAAAAAAATTTATACTACACCCAACCAAATAACATTTCTCTAACTTGTAGGTAAATTATTTTTCATGTATTGTTAGAAATGTTAGGCACGGTTTATTGTTGTATAAACAAGTGTAACATAGTATTTTTAATACTATGCATCGAACTACATTTCTTCTTAATATAGGTAAATTATTTTCCATGTATTAGTAATATGTTAGGCACGTTTTGTTGTTGGTATAAACATTATTTTGCATCATTGTAAAAAAGAGATATTATATTACACCCATGGTATAATTGTTCGTAGGTAAATAAATGTGCATGTAGATAATGAAATACAATGTTCTAATATATTAATAAAAGAAGGATAAATTCAAAAGTATTCAAGAGTAGGGTGAAAAAACTAAATCGAATAGTTTTATGAAAATTCAAAACCTTTCTAAAAAAGTAATATGCAATAAATTTTTAACATTAATGTCTCTATTTTTTTCTTGTTGCAAAATCATTTACTACTTCCTTACAATTAATTGTCTACATCAAGTATGTAATAGGGGTATTTTAGGCATGTGAAAAATGTAAAATGTGTGAATTAACATGAAGTTAATGAATTTGCTTATGTGGATCCTAGTCATTGGGTTTTCTTTGAGTAAAAAGATTATCTAGGGTTTAATATGAAGAAAATTAAGTTTGAAGGGCTAAAGTCATATTTTCACATATATATATATATGTGTGTGTGTGTGTGTGTGTGTGTATAATATAGGATAACATAAAAAACTTGTGCTCTACGTGAACTTCTATCTAGCTTTGCCTGAATCTTAGAACGGTTCAAAGGACAAGGCGGGGACGAACGTTCTGATCCATCTTGGCAAGAGTCCCAGTCTTGATTATTTTTCCCGTCAAAATTGTAGTAAGTCACATATAATCACCAGTTTTCATTTCCTTTATTCTTTTTCTATATAATGAAACGTTTTAAAAGTAACAAAATTGATTAGTCAGCAGAGATTAATTTCAACGTTAAAAATCATGCATGCGAAGTACGAAGAATAAAATGGAGTTTTCTGCCACATGCTCTCGGATACTAATTCCAAGGTGATTATTTTAGTACAAGTATCTTCCTAATCATTTCCATATTCCATTACTAATTTCATATTTAAAGTTGAATTTCCAAAAAAAAAAAAAGGAAATTAAAGTTGAATTTGACACGTTTGGAAAAGAAAAAAAATTCTAAGAAGACATTTTCAAAAGTCGAATTTTTTATGGACTCTCAATTTGCATGACACCCAAGAACTCAAAGTACATTCTCTCATAAAAAAAAATTAAAAAAAACTCAAAGTACATACATACATATATATATATATGTATGTAATACTTTAATTTTATATTGAAGATAAATGTTAACGAGACTTTCAAAGTGTGACTTTTTATGGATATCACCTTATAGTTTAATGTTATGTACTAAACATGAGATGACATAGTGTCCATGGGAAAATCTCACTCTTGGAAGAGTCTCCTTAGCATTTCTCTTATAGTGAAAATGCTCTCAAAGGTTAAAAAAAATTCATGGATTATTTTAAAAGAGAATTTTTATTGGTACTCCAAAAATTTTATTGTGCGCTCCAAACTTTTGATATTTAGAAAGTAAAATACACTTATAAAGAATGCACAATGAAATCTTTTAGAAATATCAATAACACTTTCCGTTTTAAAATCTAAAAAATAAAAATAAAAAGAGATAAACGTTCAAAATGGCTATTTCCGAGGACTAATTAATTAACGATAAGTGGAATACTGATCAAGGGTGACACAACTAAAACTTATTGGATTTGGCAAAGAATGCGGAATTAATCCACTATGAATTGACAGTGTCTCAACTTACCACTTAAAACAAAATTTTACTATAATATCTCACCCCCAACATTAACATAAGTTATTTTCTTTCATTTTTCGTTTTAATATGTGCCTTATATTATTCTTCACGCGAAATGGTTGCTTATCAAGTCATAGCTAGACAATGTCAACTACCAGTTCTGAGTTCTCATACGTCCAAGACGAATGGAGCTAAGCATAATATAGGTTGAACTGATCCTTTATTAGTGAGAATAATTAATCTTGTCCAGTTTTCAAGTAAAAGATTCAAAATATCATGTTGTTAGATTCTTAATACTCGTTTATAATTTTGACTTATGTCTAGGGACAATAGTCAAAGTTTAGAATTATTTTGTTGCTTTCATATTAGCTGTATACCTTATTAGACACTAGTATTCTTTTTATTGGGAGTCGTTGACTGTGTTTTAACTACTAGTTTGTTTGTGAAGTTTCTAATACTTTTCTTTGTTCTAATGGCAAGTAATTAGAATGACATGGGGAGTGTTTTCTAAATAAATAAAAAAATATTTAGATGCGAAAAACTGATACATTATTGACACGGTCTCTACTATATTTGTTGACATACTCTTCAATAGAAATGTTAAGGAGATTCTCTTAGAAGTGAGACTCTTTATGTACTCTCCTGCCATCTCATGTTTTTGGCACAATGTTTTATAATGTTAGCACGAGAATTGACGTTAAATTGTCAGGTGGCAGAGAACTCGAGGAGAGTCCCCACTTGTCTCCTTAGCACTCTCCAATATACTAATTAATTAACACACACAAAACTTACACATTTACTGATACATTTTCGAATATAAGTGAGATCCACATAAATGATAAAATCCACACGTTAAAAAATGTGTCAACACGTGCATCAGTTTTGTATGAAAAATAGCACTATCCATGTTAATTAGTATACTAAGCAAATAAAACGTAAGTGATAACGTCAACGTTCTAACATTCAAAATATGTACGTAGGTGCTTATTGAGACTTGTGCTGTGCATAAAGCGGGTCTGGAAATAACTTTGCGGTTTCTGTGGCTTCTTTTTCCAAAAGCCAATTGAACACAAACACTTTATAGCAACAAGCTCTTGAATTAATACCAAATGTGTTGGCCTCGATCGTCAATTTAGAAATTTAGTAGTTGACTTGAATCTGAATTCACTAAACACATTACAAACTAAAGGTTTCCTTCATTTTTTTACCTAACACTGAGAAGCCGTGTTAGAACTTACCTCCAGTACGTCACATGATAGTCTAAGATTTTGATATAAATGCACGTAGTACTTCTATAAACTAACTACTGTTACGGATCACTACAGTAACTTTACATAAACTTATGCGCAAATGTTTTTCCTTAGCGCGAAAACTTTACTCGATGACCAAAGCTTTATCTATCAAATTTTTTTCGTTGGGCAAAAGCCTCTGAAGAAATCTAAACGTTGTCTGTTTTTGCCCAACAAACAGTGGCCTTATGTTTGGTAAAGACAATTTGCTAGACAAAACTTCATCGGACAAACAATAATTTTTAATAGTGAAGCCAGATATACAACAGAATACAATGCCAACATACAAGTTGTAACATTAAAATGGGACGTATCTAGTATTCCGAAAAATAAAATGTTAAAATGTAGCAAAGTGATTAAGATGTTTGACGTATCCTTATATGTCCTAGCTAGGAGTCACTTAATATTACACTAGCCTCCATGCACGCGTTCACGCATGTGCAGAAGACATTTTTTGAATCACGACGTGTTACGTGTGATTTACATGTTTTAAATGTATTTATTAATGTAGATGGAAATGAATAAAAAAATACATTTAATAAAAGCAGTCTTTTAACTAATTAAAGCAACTAAATCCATATTAATAAAAGCGGTATTTCAATTTCCATTTATATTTTATTGAATTTACATGAATATTAGAAAAAATAATATTTAATAAACAACTGATTATTAGCTCATTGTGAGGCTAAGCCCACTCTCTCCCCTTAATGTAGATAACATCGTTTGTTAAAAAATGTTTATTTGACAACTAATTGAATTACATTATTATGCGCGTGCGAGAGACTTTTTTTTATAACTAGCACTATGCACCTCTTAAGTATTTAAAATTTGAGACATAATATTTAATAAATAACCTCATGCAAAAGGTATTTTTTGAATCACAGTGCGCTACATGCGACTTAGACATTTTAAATATATTTATATGCATGAATTGCTTCAATATCTTTTTATTTCTTTATTTTCTTTTTTTATCACCGGCGTTACACGCCTCTTAAGATGTTTTAAACACAACATTCATGATTTTTCTTATTTTTTATTATATTTTTCTTCCCCATCACTTGGGCACCATCAACTTTGTCATTTGTTTATTCTTTTCTCTCTCCATTTATATTTATGTTATATTTTATGATGACCAAATTACCAACTTACCCTTGCATGATTTGATATATTATTTTGAACAGGTTTTGAATTTTTTTGACTAAGGGGCAGTTTGGCCTAATTTTTTTGTCAAAGGGGTGACACCAAAGTTTTTGTCACATGCTCGTCACCCCAAATTTTCATTGTTCATCACACTGCTCGCTTTATATATAATAAATGCTAGTGTTATTTATGTTCATTTATAAGTAAAAATTCTTACGTTGAGCTACTATAAATAATGAATTTAATGTCAATTAATTATAATTCGTTCATTGTGTGATTAACTGAAGTCCGTCACCCTTAATATGCATTTCGCCATTGAAAATTGTCTCCTTACTGCCAATGACAACTTGTACTAGCATGGCCAGAACAGAATCGAACTAGAAATCGCAATAAAAACCAACTTTATATATAAACATGAACTTCCGCCACGACAAATCCTTAAGAAAATAAATTAAAGAAATTCATTTCAAAATTATTGGACTAAATATTTTAGACATGTGCAACAAATGACGCCCACAACAATTTATTAAAAAAGAAAAGAAAACTTATTTTAATTAGTAAGCATATATCAATTACAACTCAAAGAGCTGCCATTATAGAATCTACGTACTCATCAGCTGGGGCTCCTTCAATAATATATATCAAATTTCTTTAGTGCTCCATTTCAGTGTAACCACAAACGATTATTTAATCTGTTAACTATTTATCTATAAGCTGATATAATAATTAAGTCCAGCAGAGGCTGCATAGCTGACATCCCATAGGGCCTTGACTTCGTACACTAAGGTCATCTCCAATCGAAGGGTCTAGATGATCAGAGGATTAAAAATAGTCCGAAAATTATCTTCAACCGAAGGTTTGGCCAGAGGGCTCATAAACCCCACAGAATCTGAAAGGGCCAAAGGGCCAGCCACATGCAACCAGCCAGTCAGCCCAGGGTTGGCCAGAAATTCAAAAAATCCTATCGGATATAACATACATGAATGCTTAAACAAAAATTTGAATCCAACTGCTAGCTGACTAGCCGTTGTATTCAATTTTTCTTTTGTTTTTTGGGCCTTTTTTTTTATTTTTTAAAAATTCTAATTTTTTTTTTCCTATAAATACCTAAATCATTCATTACATTTAAGTTCTAATTTTTTTGGTTTTTTGGGCCAATTTAAATTTAAGTTGTTGTTGGATTTGAATTTAAGTTGTTGTAGTTTTTAAATTTAAATAATAAATTATGTTTGGCCCTCGATTGGAGACGATTTTTTGTGACAGAGCTGGTCAGCGGGTTCGTTTTAGTTCTCTAGTTCTCAAAGAAATTACTATTTTAACGAACAGTCCAGGGTCATATTTCTTACCATCTCCAACCGAGGGTCAAAGGGTCAAACATAATTTATTATTTAAATCTGAAAACTACAACAACTTAAATTAAATGAAATATTTAAAATTAATTGTGAAACACTTACTTCGTCGTAGTAATTGGCGACGCTTTCATGTCTACTTGCAGCGGTTAACAGTTGTATGTTAAATTAATTTTTTAATTTAAGTGTCCAATTATTAGTACAACTTAGTTTGAGATAGTTACATGTATAAATGCACATTTACCATCTCTAATAGGAAGCTTATATTTGGGGCAACCCATTATATTTGTCCCACTATCGGGAGAGAATTGAGTAAGAAAAAGCTTGCATGTGTGGCACCCATTATATTTGTCCCACATCGGCTGTGGGAGAGGTTTGAGCAATCAAACATACTTATAAAAACAACATTCCCACCCAGAACCAATCACCTTTTTAGGCCTTAATTAAATATTCTTTTTAAATTTTTGGCCCAAAAAAAAAACTATAAAATAATAATAATAATAATAATAAATAACGGCTAGCTGACATCAGCTAGCCGTTGAGATTCAAAATTTTTAGCCTCGGCTGGCTGGCTCATTTGGGCCTCCTGGTTGGCCCCTTGCCCTTTTTTTGTCTAGTGGGGCCCACAAGCCCTTTGGCCTGATTCTAGGTTGGAGACTGTTTTAGGGCTATTTTCGACCCTATGAACCCTTCGGTTGGAGATGACCTAATAATTGGTAAGGAAAAAGCCATAGCTAGTTTCATAGTAACACTAAAAAGCGACCTCAAATTAATAAGGTTCTTTGCTTTGTGAGGATCAGGAGAAGGCACTCGCTGAGATACATAAATAGGAGCGAAGCAACTTGGATTGACTCGATATTCTATAACTACAAATTTTGTAGTGACACAAGCTTGGAAATGCTTACTGAGAAAAATACTTATGATTCAAAAAGTATTTTAGGAGATGAATTATATCAATAAACAAACATGTTTTATCATGAATTGATTAATAATATTAAATGATATTGTGACACTTATATCGAAAAATGTCTCATACTATAGGTGTAACATCAATAAACAAAAAGAAGTGTTGTATCATGAATTGAATGATAATATTAAATGATATCATGATAGTTACACCGAAAAACTTCTCATACTATCAAGTACTTAGTTAGAATTATGATACATCCATAATTTAATTCCATCTCAATCCAATTACGTAACAAAAGAACAAAAGGAGAGGACCATAATATGGAGGAATTTTTCAAGGTGGGGCACACAACTTGGTATACCAAAAATGTTATAGTACAAATGGTTGAAATTTTTTATCTTTTCAATCACTTATATTATAACACGTAGTGTACAAAAACGTGTTCTGAAAACACTGAAAAGTCTTCTACATAATATGGGCCAATGCTTTCTCCGATTTTTGGGGACATAAGAAAGCCCATGGTATAGCACTCAAATATTTTCAGGCTTTCAGCCGTATGGCCCAACCAAATCTGTCATAAAACAATCATATTACAACGGATGAGGATTCTCTTTGTAGCGATTTTAAAGATTCTTACATTCTAATCGTTTATTGTATATAATACGATCAATTTTCGTTAGTTACTATTTATGTTTAATTTTAAATAATAAAATTTAAACAATTTTTGACCGGACTGAATGGTTAAGATCTGAGAATCATAGGATTCTACTTTTCTTTTCGTAACGACACCTTGCGGAAAGGGTCACCGCTTTCGTGAATCTCGAGTGGAAAGAAAAGAAATCCATGGAAGTTGCAAAACCAAAAGGTGTTGAGATCGCAAAGGGACACGTAACAGCAAGGCCACATGGCGCCCCACGACCACCGAGCTCCGCCCAACAAAGACCCAAACCCAAATCCACCACCACTTCCTCTCTTCCTCCTTGCCGCAAGAAACGAAAGCCCACCACCAATTTCAACATGGACCTCCACCACCACCACCACCACCACTCCCCACATTTCAAAATTCGCGCTCTCGTTCATCGGCTTCGTCCCCGATTTATTGAGGTAACAAAGAGAGAGAGAGAGAGAGAGATAGAGAGAGAGAGAGGAGAATAGTAGAAATGTTTGAGGGTTTTGTATAATATTGATTGATCTCCACGCCAGATTTTCTTTGTTTATTTTTGGATCACTAATGTTGTGGACGATCAATTTTTTATCTGTATGCAGGTTCTTCGAACACCGGATTTTCGGAATTGTAAAGCGGCTGATGAAATTCGAAAGGGTGAGTTTTTATAGATATATAATTGCATTCCATATATGTTCATGGAGTACTTGGCCTACATTCTACTCTCTTTCCGTCGAGGTTTCTCGTATAAGCGGTGTTCCTTCATCTGAAACTCCACTTGTAATTACCGGGATAGTTTGAACTTGAAGCATTTAGCATTGTGGCTATGCTCGCGCGAAAGCACGATAGGTTGATCGATTTCATTCAGTGTTTCATGGGTTGTAGTTGATGTGCAGCAAGTCGATTTGAATTAAAATTAGTTTCGGATGCATGTTTGACAAAATCATGTAAACATACAACTTGCAGAACTGAATCTTTTGATGGAGCTACACAAACAGCTGGCCAAGGATACCGGCACACAGAGGAAGTTTGTGCCAGAACATCAGCATCCGGCACGTGACAGCGAGCCTGCGAAAGAAAACCAAGATGGGAAAGGGCCGCAGCAGCTTCAACCAAGGTGCTCAGTTCAAAATTCTGTACAAGGTAACAGTACTCGACCGGCTCCTCTCAGCGCAAATAAGAAACCAGTTGATTGCAAACTACAGGGAAGCTACATTGTGGGCGGTTCAGCATTTGGTTGGAACTTCATCACATTTTCCGCAGGACGGCACTAAACCAGTCTACTGTGGGGTGACGAAGGAGGCACATCGAAGCAGCAACGATCGATTAGGAGACGCTAATCTGGCCATAACGACCGAGTTTTCTGATTATTGTGCACCGTCTATAGCAGAGTGAGTTAGAAGCCGGCAGGTAAAACCGGTTGCTTTTGCATCTTATTAGGGAAAAGGCTACACATTAGAATGCTGATGGCAAAAGAGGTTTTGTATAGGACAATTTTGTGACAGACTTACTCATGATGGCAAAAATGGTAATCTGCTGCTACATTTTGGGACTCGGTTATGAAACACAAACTTTGCTTTTTTATATGATCCAATTTGAAATGGTTTGTCATTTTTACTACACTTGAAATGGTTGGCACAATTCCATAGGGATAAGTGTTTTTTGACAACTAAAAACGTTTCTGATTATGTTTTTTAATCATGAAAATGTTTTATGGTCAGTGAAAATATCGATATGGAAATTTTTTTCATATAAAAATATGAATGAATATACCAATATCGCTTGCTTTCAATATAAATTAGGAAAATTGCAACAGGTTGGGTGCAACAACTCATCCAGATTTAGTCGAAAGTATAAAAAAAAAAATATATATATATATATATATAATAATTCAAAATTTTAAAATTTGCGATGGGTTTTTGTAGTGAAATAATAAATATCATTAGTATTCATTGATTTTTATCTTGCTGATAAATGATAAAGTTTGCATTTCACGCCCATTTTCATATTGATTCTTGATTTTTCAGATATTTCGTGAATATTTTTAAAACTGTTTATAGAAACACTGCCAACAGATTTTTCAAGAAACACTCTTTTAAGTTTTCATAAAAAATTGAACATGTTTTATTATTAATAAATAATAATAAAAAGTGTTACAAATAGTGTAGGATCAGAAGTCATGGAAGAGCATGATAGCATCATCAATCTTCAAAAGGGTTGCGTGCATAACATAAACCACATTTCTAAATCGTTGCCATTGTTTCCCTAATGGCCCCGTTCGCTTGTGCGCCGGGAGAAGTTGTACCTGCAATATGACACAACTTCGTTGTTCAGATTACGAACCGGAACCCTTTCAAAACTGAACAAACTAGAACCTAAACATTCCAAATTTTCACGAACCTCTTTAATTTGTTCATCCTCATATGCCAGTCGAAGAGTCAGATTCAGCGCAGCGTGGAACATCTCGTCTAAAACATGTTTCCATACAATGGGCTTGTTTACCTTCCACACCAAGAATTGTGCCTGTCTGGCTCCCGTCACAGCTAATCTCTGCAACGAGATGAAACATTGTGAATGCGTGTGCATGTGCGCGTGGGACGTAAAAAGGGAAGTGCTTTACCTCCATAAGCAAGTACTCATCCTTCCACAGCTTATACAGAATTGTGGGAGTTTCCTTCTTTTCAACAAGTGTCATATCTGAAATCTATAAGGTACTGGAGTAAGTAAACAAAATATCAAATGTGCTATTCTAACAACAAAAACGTTGACTCGCTTCAAACACTTTAAATTCCATGATCATTTTGCCAACGCTCGTAGTAAACTGACTAATTCATCATACAGAGTTCAGAGAAGAGCAAAATATAAAAAATTGTAATGATATGGAGGAAACATTCGGAGTTCCCAGCGAGGGAACTCATAACAACGTTATTACCTTATCCGTCTCAAGTGCACGACTTGAAGTCGACAGTAGCCGAAATATTTTATAAGCATCTCTCCCATATCTTTTCAAAACAATGGACTCCACCTGCAGAAAAGAAAAGGTACTTGGACATTGGTCCTGGTGAATAAAAATGAATTTTCATATTATCTTAAAAGAACAAAAAAAATCAGAGAAAAACCTCATCATTCCAAGCCAGCTCAAGAATTTTCTTCAAGTCTGTACAAGAACCAAATGTGTCAATGAAAACCCAGTACAAACTATTACTATATTATCCATAAGAAAGAAGTTAATAAGAAAGAAGTTAAAAAAAAAAAAAACAGAAATCGATTGTATGAGAAGAAGCAGATTGTACCAACACTATATGACTCATCCTCATCTACATCTCTTTCATCGCACAACAGGCTGAGGGAAGCTTTGACACGATCACATGTCAAATTACGACCAGCTTCACTGTTTATCACCTCCTCATAAATAGTACTAAATGATACAGGAACTGCAAAATCAATCAGCAAAACAATGAATGTAACTATTCCTTGGTTTCATTTATTAAGCTTTCACGCTTGGTCATACTCCTCCCCAATTATTATCATTGAATTGTTTGTATTTTAAGTAATTCTGAATCAACGCTTTCTTGGCCTATAGAAATCATTAAGGTTTCATGTTATTTCTAAACTCATTACCACTGCCAATGCCACATTAATTCTGAATCAACATTTTGTTGGCCGATAGAAATTGAACTGCAATAATCCAAACTTCCAGTTTACCTGAATTTTCTGTCTTTACTTTCTTTTCTGCAGTTCTAGTTGACTTAAGCATTGCCCTTAAGACAAGTGCAGCTCCATCATCCAGACGTGCTCTCACAATCTCAATGCAAACCTAGACGATGATATGAAAATTTATTTTCACTTCAGGTAGACTATGCAATAAAATAAAAATAAAAAGGAATGCATCTCAGAAAAAAATAAAGGTCGAGTATGGGAACACAATTAACAGTGCAAAGAAAGAACTCAGGTAGTATTTGGACATTCCACAGAGGATTGCCCTTTACATAATTAATTCCTTTTTGTCAACCAAGCAATGCCCATTTGGATGTTCAGTCTAATCCAAGGTTCATTTCCATGAACCAAACGCTACTTTATAATTACAAAAGAGAGAAAAGTTTGAATTTTGAACTCAAATGCAAACCTGACATGTAGTTTTCGAAAAGCATGGCAACATTTAACTCACTCTTGACATGTAGTGTCAATACAGAGCATCCACATAAACGAAATTCAGATTATGCCAAAACATTCTCAACATATATTGTTTAACTAGAAAATCCATCAGCTCTCATTAGTATAAATGGATAATTATAATTCAAATAGAAAGCAGAAAGAAAACCAACCTTGTGCCTTAGACAGCGAATGAATTCCTCAAAATTAACACGCCAAAGAACCATTTCATTATTAGCAAATTCTTCATCCAACTCCAAAGCATCATGCTTGCGCTATAAGTTCAGAAAATAGCACATTAGGATGCAGTAGCCTTTTAACAACTCGCATATTAGAACAAACTATCCCTGGTGTCTACAAATGACCAGTACTTACACCAACCTTGTCCCTGGTACTCATACTACCCCCATGAGCATCGGTTTCAGAATCTGTCAGGATTGAAAATCTCATAGCTCCTGAAGGTGCTGCTGCTGCTACAACACGTTGTTCTATTGTCTCTGGTACTTCAACAATCTGTTCAAAATCCAAAAATAATTTAATAAATATACACAATTTTTTTTAAAACAAACTAAAAAATGTGCAACTAAAGGAGGTGCTTAACCAAATATCTCTTTTCTTAATTCTGTAGCATATGAGTGGAGTATCTTTACCTTAGAAAACTTAGGACCTCGCTTCTTTGGAGCGTCTTTACTTGCTTCTTCAAGAACTGCTTCAGGAGCCGGGCAGCGTTCCACAAAACGAGCGTCCACAAGTTTAAGAAAGCTTTTCTCAACAGTATCCTTAACTGCATATTCTCCTGTTTTGAAAAATAAAACAAAAACCTTTCATTTACAAAACAAAAAACATAGCAACTTATGGGAACGGATACTAGTTGTACACTCAATCACAATGCACCCACTTAGTTGTAAATTCAAGCAAAAACAGTCAATAAAAAATGCAATCAAACACCGAGAAATGGGGTTACCTTCAGTTATTTGTTTAGTGTAAGTCTACCATTCTCAAGCAAATCTTTAATAATCAGTTCACACTGCAAAACAAATGAACAAAAGGCAGTAATCTGAAAATTGCTCCCTTAAAAACAACAAACCAAAGTCAAAACCAAAAGAGGTGAAAAAAAATTAACCTCTTTATCGAACTCCTGTGAAACAACCGTCATGAATTTGGAAAACCTCCCTCGATGAGTATGTTATCGAACAGCGCTACATACTGAGTGAATTTCGGACCCTCTGAATCACATTCACAACAAACATTCACAAACCAAGTCACACACTTTAGCATGCACATTGATCAAATCAATCAAATCCCAAAAGGGGACACAAAAATATCAAAGAACAGTAAGATTTATAGGGTTAGGGTTTGAGAGAAGCACCTGCTTGGTCTACGGAGAAGGGCTGAACGCAGTTGTGCTGGATTAGGATGAGGAGGGAGTTCTTGACTTGCTGAGGGGTGAGCTCCGTGAACCCAATTAGGATTTTTAGGGTTAGGGCTCCTCTTTTGAGAAGACTTTCACACACTTTCTGCATCCGGAAACAAATTAATCACTAATAATTACAGAAAAATTAGGGAAAAAAATTGAGGGGAAAAAGGTGACAGCTTTGGAGAGAGAGAGAAAGAGAGAGAATACAGCGACGAGATTGCCGAAGTGGGAGGTGATGATGTGTACGGCGTACTTGACGCCGAAGTGGGTGGCCGGCATCCTCTTCTTCTTCAGTTGACGAGCGGCAAAGATGGGCGGGAAATAATCGGAACTCAGAAAGCTGCACAGGCGAGAGTTGCAAACTTGCAGGGTCTCTTTTTTTTTTTTTTTGTTTTTTTTTTGGGTTTCTTTAATTCAAACAAAGAAGGCCCATCGAACCCTAGTAAGCTAACAGCCTAACACGGGTCGATAAAGAAGGCCCAAATGTTAACCGTTAGTTGGTGGTCCGTAATTTGGGCCTAATGACAGCCTCTATACTATATTTGTTCAGAGAAACATCAACTTTTTTTTTTTGGACAGAAAAGACATCATCTTGATTCGTTAAATTTAAAGGAAAATAATTATCGTTGGATCTTTTTCTAAGGATCTCATGATCTCATTCGTTCATCTTATATCGTGTGGTCAGAAATTATTTAAAAATTTAAAATTAAATATGAATAGTACCTAACAAAAACTAATCGCACGATATACGATAAAAAACTAAGATCATAGGATCTCTAGGAAAAGGATCCGGTCCAAATTTAAAAGCATTGTTACTTTTGTAAAGAGTTTATAGCTCACTTTATTAGAGCATCCGTTACCTAAACCCGAGATCCTTACTTGGATTCCCTCTGTCTTCATTATTGTTTGTATGGAATAAAAATATCACCGATCACCTTCTGAATTGATGGAAAGTTTAACAAATTTACTTCAAGGCGATGTACTGAGATGACGTCTCTCAGATTTTTTATTTTAAGTGGACGTTCAAAGACATTTCAAATTTTCCCTATTTATGAATGATTGAAAACGAATATATGTCAGATTCAATGTTGAGACTTGCAAGCGTAGTCATGGTTAATGCGCAAATTAAACTATGCATTTGCTAGTAGTAGTTGTGCAACCTTGATCTTAAATTTTGTCTTTAACACATTTTCTTGTCGATCGCAATCCAATACATTAATTTTGTAAATAATAAGACGTGATTGTTAATAATTGAATTATTATTAAGTGTTGATTAATATGTTTATTTCATATTGATAACGAATCACATAGTTTGTAAATATTGTATAAAAAAATAATTTATCTAACATTACTCTAAAAACGGTATTTTTTAAATATAAATATGCCCAAAATAATTAAAAATAATAAATAAATGAGGAATTCCAGTGTCATCATCTATAGAGGGAATAATGCGGAGTTTTTTTTGGTAGCAAGAATGGCTGTGTGATTACAACTTTTGCTTGCTTTATATCCCAACAGGATCCTTTCCGGATTCTTTTCATGAGGATCTTAGAAATTCGTGAATTGTGTCCACTAATCGTATATTAGACGGTCAGTTTTTGTTAAATAATGTTTACTTTTATTTTTAAATAAAAATATTTAAATTAATTTCTGACCGTACGATGTACAATAAATGAACATAATTCACAAATCTCTAAGATCCTCACAAAAAAGATCATGGTGAGAATCCGGATTCGCTTTATATAACCATGCAAATGCAATTCCATATTATCTTGTCGGTTCCCCTTAAATCTAATTAACACACCCAGTGTAGAAATTGATTACTTTTGAACCGATTCAATGCCGTAGGCCACATATGTACATATATTTGTTAACCTAAAAAGAAACATTTAAAAAGAAAATATTAAGGAGATCTCATTTTTGTACTACATGGTGAAACATCATATTAGTTTTAGTTGTGTGCATCATTGATCACGTATGTGTATAACGTTTAATTACAAAATGTGTGATCGCCAGCATTACTTGTTAGCTAACATTTAGTAGCTAGATAGATAGGAAAAGAAGCATCTCATGACTCATGCGAAAGCAAACCTTCCCATCACATGAACCGCATGAATAGAAGAAAAAGGGAGCTTGTGCTTATAAGAGACAGCCAACCTTTTCCTTTTGTATATAACTCAACTGATCAAGAACCCAACCCAAATAACCAGTTCCTGAGACTTGGATCACCATATATGCCATATGCATGTTTCTTCTGAGAGTTAGGGTTTTGAGGAATACAGTAGTGCAGGTGGAGGCTTCCAAAGGGATCGCATTGATCTAATTGATCAGATATGTCAAACATCATCCGCACAGGACGTATGGTCGGTTATGTTTTCGTCTGTGTAGTTGATCATGCGATCCCTTCGGACGTTTCCATCATCAGCTCTAAATCTCTAAGTCATGTGATATAAATCGGTTTATCCTGGTATGAAATCGAAAGCAGACCTTCATTACTTTGTGAATTAATTTGATGAATTTCTTGAGAGCTTGTTAACATATTGGTTATTATTTAGTTAATTTTAATATTCTCTTGTTAAATTTGCAGCTGGTTATCGGGTAAAGCATAAATGTTTGCAGAAACTACCTCTCACTAGCTAGGTTTTGTTTAACTGGAAAATAACTGCAAATAATATATCCATCCAACTGCAAATAATAGCTAGGTTTCTTAGTTTGTTCCATTATCTTCATAGTTTCCGTACAATTCAGTTCACCATGTGCCTGCTCTGATCACCCAGGGCTAAAAGATCGATCATCTCACTATCCATTTTTGTTTTTTTTAATTCATAGTCTTGCATATTATCATGTCAAGAAACTGTGATGTTCTACATTCACCGAATTAAAATTAGGAACAGTCTTCTTACACAACAGGATTAATCCTGCACGAGATATTTTCTCAGACAATTGTTGAAGGCAAGAACCAACATGATTGTGTCTCATCGACAAATTTAGTACTTAAATAGTAATTGTTGTCGGATAATTTCATGCCCCATGAGCAATGGGGCCTCAAGGCCAATGATAGTTGAACCACTATGATTAATTATTGCCCTGATTTCTTTTGTCGTTCTGGAATCAGGGCCAATTATATATACATATATATATATGTATGTATGTAGGTATGTATATACATATATATATGAACATGTACTCATAGACATGGCAGGTGTGAAGAAACCCCACATGATTCATGAACGAATATTTATCACAGTAGTCGGCTAGTTAGCTAGCGACTCGTTTCTATCATTCTGGGCACTGCATCATATTCCCATGTTAATTCGAATGAGAATTGGCATGTTGGCGATCACGGTCGTCTCTGATATTAGTTTGTCTAGAAATGCCAAATTGGATGGTTAATTTAATTCATTCATAGAACATGAGATAAATACTTTCACATATTCACCACCACTGGCGGAGCCAGGTTAAGGGCTGTCATGGACTATAGCCCAGGTGGCTTCTGGAGAAAAATAAAATTTTACTTGTAATTTTGATTGATTTTCGAATGTAGCCCATCATATATTTAGTCACTAATTCAAATTCTCTAGGTTTAATTATATAAAATTATATAATACAGTTTACAAACTTTTTTTTTTCTTAAATTATTTTTTTTTTATTGCTTCTTGTACATGTACAAGTTTGAATTTGTTTAATTACAAAAATTTTTTACTCACCTTGTGAAATTTTTTTAAGCTAGCTGATATTATATAAAAAAAAAGGGTATCAAATTTCTTTATCTATAAAGATTTAAATTTTAAGCTAACCCATCTGGTAAAAATTTTCTAGCTCTGCTATTGTTCATCACAAGCTTTGGACTTCAAGAATTAGAATTCCTCGGAGAGTAAGAAATGCATATTGATTAAAAAAGAAAAAGGTTTGAAAAAATGTAATTGGATCTCATTGGAAAGAGATGGTTAAGAAGCCTACATCATCTCTCTTTGGAAAGAAAAAAGAAATTGTAGCAATGATTTCTTAACTTTAACTTAATTGGAGTAATGGTCCCTCAACTAAAAATTAAGGGAGTTTTAACAGAAAGCTCGCGGTACTGTTCACTTTAACGAAAAACCACATTTTTACACTAAAAAATCAAACCTAGTACTATTCACTTTACTATTTATTTTGTCCTTATCATTAAAACTCAAAGTTTTCAAGTCTTTTTTATTAGTTTTCCTAAAAATTAATGACCATAGGTCCCTTAACTCCTTAAAACATGCAACTATGGTCCCTTTCATCAACTCAGTAGAAATTCTGTCAAAATGAGTCACATGTCATGCACATGAGGCTGAATCGAGGAGCAAATATGTAAAACCAAATGAGAAAAATTGTAGTAATGGTCCCTCAACTTTAACCAAATTATAGCAATAGTCCTTCCAATATAACTCTTTGATCGAATTCTGACGGAGTTAACGAAAAGAACCATAGCTGTATATTTTGATGAGTTAATAAACCAATGATTATGAATTTTTAGTTGAGAGATCATTTGCTACAATTTTCTCTAAAAGAAATGGTTAAGAAGCCCACACCATCTCAACGAGACCTCAATAGTAGAAGCCCAGACAACGTCTAAAAGTCACTGGCTCACAGATTGCATGCATGGAATTGCAATTCAATACCTCGATTCCATGCAAACAATCCTAAACCATAAACCCTTTGTGCAACCCTACCTCTGTAATCATGTTGGTTCATCAATAAAATCTCGTTATCGTTTTTTGTAAAAGAAAAAAGGTCTTTCATATCCATTATCAACCACCACGGCAGGTAGTTCAGTGGTTAGGGACGAATTACAAGTCCATATTTCACATAACACGCCTTGTGTTCGATTTTTGAAGCTGATGAATTACACAATGGTGGCCAAAGGGAGGTTGAAATGCCTCTATGAGTCTTATCGGCTCTTGGAATGGTGGATTGCCATAACGAAGTCACCAACTGGCCCCTTATAATGCCTCTATGAGTCTTCTCGACTCTCGGAATGGTGGATTACTATGACGAAGCCACTAACTGACCCCTTATTTTGGACCAAAAAAAATACCAATTATCAAATATTGTTAAATAAAATTGTGACTGAGGTCCAAAGCAATCAATGTGTATCATGTTAAATATTGTGTGTCACAAATAGTGCATCATCATGTCGACAGATTTGCATCCGCATTACGCAGACACCAGGAGCTAATGCCTTATGTTGCAGGATAGATTCTCTCGTTCCTACTTACGACTTTATGCTTAACACAATCAATTGAACTATCATTTCAGTTAGTTAAAGTGCTTAACTAAAAGTTCAAAAGTAAATTAGGTCTCATCACACCACTGTTCCCACTCCCGGAGGTAATTCCGGGGGTAACAAAAATTCAAATAACTGCGAAAAGCATGGCTCCCTCGCCGTCTCACACTCACTCATTAGTTGGTCGTTAAATATATATGGACGGGCATGGAATTTGTAGGTAAAAAGGAGAATTCAGACTTGAAAGTCTAATGTGATATCTTAGTCCGTTGATACCTAACAACGACAATCTCTAATTAATCATTCCCTAATATTAAAGATTTGACTCCGCAAACCGCGGAGGAGAACGTTCCATATTATGTGGAAGTAATTTTTCTTTATATATGTGAACTAATTTTTATGTATCTGAACACAGTCCCGTTGTATTATTATATTACTTCAATTATTGGGTAACTTCCCCTTTTACCATGAAGTTTTGTGAAAATCGTATTTTGTTCACTTTTTTTTTTTTTTTTTTGGTCTCACTTTCATACTTTTAAGTTTATTTAATTTCAAATTCCACGGGGCACATATTTGGTGGATCAAAATTATGCCATGTCATCGGTTAACAAAGGATATTAACGGAAAGATCAACTATCGGAAGTATTAAGTGGAGAAAAAACAAACTTTAAGTATGAAAGTGAGATGAAAAAAGTGAATAGTAAAGTACGATTTTGATGAAAGTTGAGGCAATAAAATGAAGTTATCTCAAATTATGATACGGATAATTATGAATATACCCTAAAGGCGTAACATTTCAAGCTATCAACAATGTTGTTTACACTTTACACAAAATAATAACACCACCTTATTGTTTTAAAAGAAATCAAAGATTAATACTCAGTATTTTATCTTTTCTAGTATAGCACTTTGAACAAGAAATAAGTTGCATATGATGTGTTAAGGTCTTCCAGACTTCCAGTAGGTCTACGTTTTACTTTTCAATATTTTCTTTCAAATACCAGTAATTGACAAGAAATTAGGAAAACATGTGTTACATTACATGAGAAATGTTAAGAAGACTCTCTTTAAGTATGACTATTCGCCACCTCATGTTTTTAGCACAATGTTTTATAATGTTGATACAGAAATTGTGCAAAAAAATGAGATGTCAGAGAATCCATAGAGAATTTCACATTTGATAAAGTCTCTTTAGCATCTCTCATATCGGTATATGTTGTGTTAATTTTCTCCATCAAGCTAACCAAGAATTGACAAAAAAGGGGCTTTAAGATCAGTCCAAAAAACACAGACCTGCAGCCTACGAAATTTGAACCATCTGAAATTATCAGGACAAAAACAAAAACCGTTACAGAAATTAACAACATCAAATCAAATTTGATGTTTGTGACATTACATATATGCGTACAACGTGGTAAATCATGCAGTTTCGTACACAACTTTGCATGCATATGCCTAATTAATTTGAAATTTTCGTTAATTAATCCATATATAATATGGTCGTATTTGTAAGGTGGTGGTGATGAGTGGGTTGCCGCCATAGCCATGGACCTGCTTTTAGGTTGCAAGCTGTCTCATATAATTTGACGGTGGGTTTTTGAAAAGGGAAAGATAATAATATGAAAGCAAAATGCCACACAAAAGGATTGGAGGGTGAAATGTATACCATATATATTTATACGATACAACTGAAAGTTAGGCAGATAGATCGAACTTAATCATTACAAGGTTTACAATTTAATAACAGGTAAAAGTCAAAATTAATGGGCAAAAAGTATTTTTTTTACGAAAAATTTATTCACTATTTCGTCACACAAAATATTTCTGTTTTAATTAGTACTTTTTTGTCCCTGCATTCGTTGGAACGATTTGCTAAAGCCTAAAACGAAATGAAAGTATCAAATTGGTTTTACATGGGGATCCTTTTACCTTTTAGGCGTCGTTATCGATCGAGTGATGCTATTTGAGCAAATAATTAATATTGTTGTCTTCCATTACATGACCAGAATGATTAGCAAATTAGGTTAAGTAAAATAGCATAAATTTGTTTATTTCACTGGAAAAAGCATAACATAAATTATATCTCCAACATCAATTCATTAACTTTCAAACAACGGAGCCTTCAACAAATTAGCATTTCCAATCATGAATCATACTACATATATATATATAAGTAGATCGATAGCGATAGTAGGTTAAACAAATCATTATTAGGGAGGACAGAGATCAGTTGAAATCAAACTCGTAGCAACTTGCATAGACAAGATTCTTTTTCACTACTACAGACAGCACTATATACACACACACACACATGGATATAAAATATGGCATATATCTACATGGTATTTTGGTATATAAATATAAAACCACGCATCTACGCCGTTGATAGCGGAGGAACAAGTTGCCACGTAAACTTTGACTAGTATGTTAAAATTGGCATTAAGGTCATGATAACAACCTCTCTCGTGGGGTCCTCTCTCTCTACGAAATTCTAAACTAGGGTTCGTGTCCATTTTTTCACTTATTCAAAGTCGACGACCATCTGTTAATTAATAATTTAAAATATATAGTTTTCTTTCTAAATGCTACAGTTAACCCTACAACTATATAATGACTCCCCCCACCATATGCATTTACACAAAATATAAATTAAAATAAAAGTTTCTCCTCCTCTTCATCTCTCTGTAGCTCAGGCACAAAGTTTATATTTCTGAAACCCTAGCTTCTTTGATGGCTTCTAACTTGTGCTTGAAGACCCTTGCAGTGTTGGCTCTTGCCCTTGCGGTTTGTGTCCAAGCCACTCTAGGTTGGTTTGTGATCATTACCATATCGTCTGATATTCATTCGTTTTCAGTTTTCATTTTTTCATTTGTTAAAAATTGAAAACTTGTTTAGTAATTGTTGTCGGTTTTCAGTTTTCGTTGAAAACCAACAATATTTATCAAACAACTTGTTATCAATCAATATTTATCGAGATAACCAGCTAATTATTTGCAAAAAATATATAATACGATGCATGCATGCAGGAGGAATAACATGTGAGAATCTAGAGCACGATGCATGCGCATTCGCGGTGTCATCGTCCGGCAAACGCTGTGTGCTTGAGAAGCATGTGAGAAGAAGCGGAGAGGAAGCGTATACGTGCCGAACATCGGAAATTGAGGCTGATAACTTGAAGGACTGGATCGAGAGCGAGAAGTGCATCAAGTCTTGTGGGCTTGACCGCAAATCCTACGGCATCTCATCGGACTCTCTCCTGGAGTCTCGATTCACACAAAAACTTTGCTCCCCTCAGTGTTACGGCAACTGCCCCAACATTGTTGACCTTTACTTCAATCTTGCTGCTGGTGAAGGTGTATTTTTACCAAAACTTTGTGAAGCACAAGGAGCAAATGCTCGTCGAGAGATGTCGGAGATTCGTAGCTCTGGATATGTTGCACCGGGACCAATCAACGCGAAATTAACAGCACCAGGGCCAATCAACTCAGTGAACTTGGCAACTTCTTATACACCAGCGGAGGGTGCCCCAGCCCAGTCTCCTTACTAAGAGAGATTTTTCAGTGTGACGGGAACACAGGATGGTACACCAGTGTCACTATACAAATGGTAAGATATGTGTGTTAAAAGGTTAATAACTAAAAAAATAAAAGTTTCCATCATTTATATAAAAACAAGTGGTGTACCACTCGTGTTCCGGTCAAAAAAAAAAAAAAATTCTCCTAGTAAGTACACCATCATGAATGCACCAAGGGCTGAGTTTCCGGCCGGGCTCGATATTCTGCACCAAAATATCTTTATGTGTTGTTTAAATTATTACAATATATGGAACTTAGAATTCAGAAGTACTGCGTATGTAGATTAATTAAGTGAGCTATTTGTGTTGTTAAAGCTTGCGTTCTAGCTTTTGTATGCTTTAATTTTCAGATGGATTTAATAATAAAAATGCTTTCTACAGCCTTTATATGTATGTTTGCTTCTTGAGTTGGCGTCAAGGGCGGAATTAGAAATTTGAAGATAATTTTTATAGGATGACTCTCGTTGAATGCTAACATGAATATTGACGGAAAATTTGGAAAATTACGTAAAAAATAAAAAATGCATAAAAAAATTCGAATATGAAAATCACTTCTTGTAAAAAGAAAATTAGCCTGGCCAACAAGTAGTGGACGTACCATAATATGTATAGCATGGTGCCAAAAACTAAATGGTCAACTAAAATTAAAGGGACATTTACCTTGTTTGATAGGTTAATTGGTGTGCCTTTTCCCATTAATTTAAGAAAAGATGAAACATACCTCACACCAAGTGAAACCGGATGATATATAGCAGATGAGAAATTTTTGTTCGGTTGGTTGAATCAGGTAATTGTGAATCTGCTCCATGTCGGTATAAACCCTAATGCAGAGGCAGCACTCCTTTGTGATCCGATTGTCGAACACAAAAATTTCTCTCGAATAAATTCAAAGTGTAGAAGATGAGAAACCGGCGAAGTTTTCGAATGATTGGGCTAAATGAGTTATGCTGGACTTAATTACAGTGTGCCGCATCATATGCTTTTGGACACACTACACAATACACACCATCATCATCCTCAATGGTTGCCAATTACGCTTCATGATTTATCAGTTTGTTTGTCAAATTGCATTCATATTTGTGAGGATTGCGGAATTCTCCAATCATGTTCGTTCATCATACATCGTACGATCAGAAATTATTGTAAATTTTTTTATTTAAAATTGAATATAAACAGTACCTGATAAAAACTAACCGCACGATGTATATGAACAAACGTAATTAAAAGATTTCCGAAATCCTTACAAAGAGAATCTAGAAAGGATCCTCATTCTATATAAACATTGGTTGGTTGGTGGGTTTAGGTTTAGGTCTTGGCCAGGGGCCCGAACGACAGAGACATCTAACAGAAAGCACACATTAGTATGGTGGCTTTTAACTTACTCCACCATCACCAGATTCACAACCACCCAAACTTCATTCAAAGGACGACCACATACATTCTACATTTCATCAGAATTAAGAAATGCCATGGCTTAGTTTCATCAGCAGACCGATTTATTGAGCGATTGTCCGCAATCAATAAAATTAACATTGACGTGGATGGAGAAAGATTTTGGTATGACTGAATCCTTAATGATTGAGACAACTTTCACACCAGGTGAAACTACATAGTGCTGGGCCGAAAAAACATTTTTGTGTCAAACAGTGGAACAAAGTAGATTTAACTCCATGTGGTTAATGCAAAGGCTGGCTCCTGAGTGGTTTGGATAGTCTACTTAATCTGATTATCGAAAACGGGAACTTTTATAGACACCAAAATATAGGAGTGGGTTCGAAAAACCAAAAATTGAAAAAAATCACACTGAATACCGAACCAATTGAAAATCAAACCGAAACTAAAAACACGAACCAAAACTTTCTATCAATTCATGAATAAAATGCATATGAAGGTAGTAATTAAAGGCAAATCCAAGATTAACAATTTGACAGAAGAAACAAAAATGCATTTTTAATCATCTTAATCTTTACTTACCACCCTCATATCATAGACTCGATTAACATATTCAATAAACATATTTTCAGACAACTCAACTGCTACCATCTAAAAACTAAGGAAAATGAAAAAAACCAAACACACGAATCATGGCCGAAGAACGAACCAGAATCCAGCAATCCAAACCCCAAACAGAAGCGTATTTAAATCCGCAACACAACTTAAACAAAAAAGAGAACATTTGCGATCAAGATCAAGCCTCCTCCTGAACTTCCTCTTCCTCTTCATAGTCGTAACCCTCCTCATCGGCTGTAGCATCCTGGTACTGCTGGTACTCTGAAACAAGGTCGTTCATGTTGCTCTCTGCCTCGGTGAACTCCATCTCGTCCATTCCCTCTCCGGTGTACCAATGCAAGAAAGCCTTTCTGCGGAACATAGCAGTGAACTGCTCACTCACCCTCCTGAACATTTCCTGAATGGATGTGGAGTTGCCAATGAAGGTCGAAGCCATCTTCAGACCCGTTGGTGGAATATCACAAACAGTGGACTTGACATTGTTCGGGATCCACTCAACAAAGTAGGATGAGTTCTTGTTCTGAACATTGATCATCTGTTCGTCAACTTCCTTGGTGCTCATCTTGCCACGGAACATGGCTGAAGCAGTCAAATACCGCCCATGACGTGGATCAGCGGCGCACATCATGTTCTTTGCATCCCACATCTGTTGAGTGAGCTCTGGAACAGTAAGCGCCCTGTACTGCTGGGATCCACGGGATGTGAGCGGAGCAAACCCAACCATGAAGAAATGCAATCGGGGGAATGGGATGAGATTAACAGCAAGCTTGCGGAGATCTGAGTTGAGTTGACCAGGGAAACGAAGGCAGCAGGTTACGCCACTCATGGTAGCAGAAATAAGATGATTGAGGTCGCCAACTGAACCAATGAGAAATCGTTGGTTAACTCACGTCGCGTTTCTCGTAGCAACAGGAACTAAATATCAAAAACATCTACTGCCCTCAATTGTCTTGCAAACTAGACCAACAAGTAAGAATCTAAACATATAAACATTTATAAGATACAAAACGTAACCACAGAGCCATTTTAAAGACAATTTCTAAAGGCATTCGAAAAATGTAGCATCAAAAGAAGCTACAGGGTACAAGTGAACGTAAATTGCACAAGGCTACAGGCTTCTGTGTTTATAAGCAGAACCAATTAGTCAAATTGC
Organism: Pyrus x bretschneideri; assembly: GCF_019419815.1. Taxonomy (NCBI): domain Eukaryota; kingdom Viridiplantae; phylum Streptophyta; class Magnoliopsida; order Rosales; family Rosaceae; genus Pyrus; species Pyrus x bretschneideri. Next base: position 511,979 of record NW_025999795.1, on the reverse strand, counting down.
ATAACTTACAAAACAGTGACCCGAGACCAAAGGAGCGGCAAAAGAACAACCATACCAATGCAAACAGGACTCAACCATATCTTGTCAATACAGAAAAACACACAAATAATCAAAAGCCCAAAGTGCATAACTAATACTTCATACAAAGTGAATCATCTGCACTTTCAATACAAATACAAACAGAGAAAAAACGAACAATTCACTCTCGAAAAACCAATGTATTAACCACTATTCCTCCAATTCACAATTCCAATTAAATTTTACACGACATAAGCATACAATACAAAATATCTAATCCCGCAGATAAATGCTAAACCCGAGAGAGTACCGTAAACACATTCAAATTCAACTTCAAAAACTATGATTATGACTCAACAGGGTACATTATACAAAGAAAAGAAAAGAAAAGAAAACTCACAGCTGGGAGTAGTGAGCTTCAGTGTTCGGAAGCAAATGTCGTAGAGCGCTTCGTTGTCCAAAACCATACACTCATCTGCATTTTCAACAAGCTGGTGAACTGAGAGAGTTGCATTGTATGGCTCAACGACGGTGTCGGACACCTTCGGCGACGGAAACACGGAGAATGTGAGCATCATTCGGTCCGGGTACTCCTCACGGATCTTGGAAATGAGCAGAGTTCCCATTCCGGACCCAGTCCCGCCACCCAAAGAGTGACAAACCTGAAATCCTGTAGCCAAACAAGTCATAAACCTCACAATTCGCACACACTAAACAAAGAAATTGTTTCCAAACAGAGTCTAATCAAAATCTTGTATCCAAACACTCGAAATTTCAAAAAATGCACACGGATCTAATGATCTAGAAACTAAAATCGAACTCGAAATAATACCTTGTAAGCAATCGCAGTTCTCGGCTTCCTTCCTGACGACGTCGAGGACCGAGTCGATCAACTCGGCGCCTTCGGTGTAATGACCCTTAGCCCAGTTGTTTCCGGCGCCGGACTGGCCGAAGACGAAGTTATCAGGGCGGAAGATCTGGCCGTAGGGCCCTGATCTGACGCTGTCCATGGTTCCCGGCTCGAGATCCATGAGGACGGCCCGTGGGACGAACCTCCCGCAGCTGGCTTCGTTGTAGTAGACATTGACGCGCTCGAGCTGGAGTTCGTTGTCGCCCTGGTATCGGCCGGTGGAGTCGATGCCGTGCTCGGCAGCAGACAACCTCCCAGAACTTGGCGCCGATCTGGTTGCCGCACTGGCCTCCCTGAATGTGGAGAATCTCACGCATTTTGGTGGAGGAGAGAGAGTGAAGAAGGAGAAGAAGATTCTGGAAGAGAGAAATGGTCAAGGAAGAAGACGAAGGGTTTTGGAGAGTGAGGGACTGACGTCTGGTATTTTATAGCGGGTGAGATGACGGACGTGTTTGACGGCGCCGTTTGGTTTGAGTGGGAATTTAAATTTTGAAAAGCGAACGTGTAATTTTGGAAGCCAGAAGGGTCCGATCCTGTGCAATTACGGTAGGAGACTTGAGAGAATCTCAACAGTTAATTTGGTTCGGTATGTTTGAGTCTTGTTTGGTGGACGGTTCGATGTTAAGGAGTACGGAGGACTGGTGCTGGTTGCAGGGATGGGGTGTTTAACGCTTGAGAAACGACTGCAGAGATTGTGTTCTACGCGCTGTGAGGTGAATGACGGTTACGCGCCAGCGGAATTGTGGGTTAACTGGGTAATGCTGGATTTGGTTTGGATGGGGGCAGAGAAAAGAGAAACTCTTGCAGAGTCGCACATGAGTTCCGCGCCGGGACACGTGACTGGAATGGACTATAGAGGGTCGGTCACGTGAGTAGCACTTTTATTTTTTTTTTTTAGTATATCGATATTTTTATATGATGAGAAGTTCGATAAAATCATACAATGGGCAGCCTAATTTGGTATGGAATTCGCCATCCACGAAATTCGAACCTAAAACCTCTCACTTCCAAATGAAGAGGAATATCATCCGACCGTAATACTGAGTGACCATGAGTAGCACTTTGAGCCTTTTTGTTACTTCTATTTTAAATAATCACTAAAAAGGAAATTTAGTGTGTGTTTATGTTTTAATTTTGGTGAGAGTGCTTTTTAAGCAAGTGTTTTTATCTTTTTTTTTTTCTCAAAATTTGGGATACATCACCAAGCATGTGTTTATTCCTTCACACTATGTCTTAATTCTTAGATCAGACGATCAAATTATGTGATTATTTGGTCATAACCGTAAAACATGTCATCTTTTTGTATTATGATCCCACCCTTCTTTTACGATCTCACTTTTAGTGTATAGTGCACAATGTGGCCATTCGAACACAAGAATATCTCTTTTATAAGGTTTTAGCATTTGTAATATTAGAAAAAAAAAAAAAACATATCCTTGATGGATAATCACTTATAAACTAGTCCTAAGGCATAGTCTAATCGTATTACTCATTTTCTTTTTGTAATAGTCGAACAGGGTCTTAAATTTGAATCTCTATTTTCATTAATAAAAAACAGCTAAAAACAATTTGAGAAAATTTAGAACAAGTCGTCGATATATAAATGGTGGTTTGGACTCTCACATCTATTGAATATGAACCCAATTGCATGAAGTGTAGGTATATATTTATCGACACTTAAATTAAGAGACTTTATTTAGATGGTTTAAATGTCACATTTCAAGCATTTTCTTATTATATTTTTGGCCCACGAGTGAAGTGAGATCCTATTAGTTGGGGACTAAAATAAACATGGTCTATACCAACCCTACCTTTTACTCAATCTTTGATGAGTGAAAGTGGCCCACAAGAAAATTGGGTAGTGCTACCCACACAATCTTTTTTACATCGCATACATTTTTTTGTTAATTTATGTCATTTAATATTCTTCAATTCATTTGAGTTGATGGCGATATCTTTTTTTTGTTTGGGGTTCAGGAGAAAAGAAAGGAACCACCACCCAATAATGCTTTTATGAAAGCACAATCACCGATGGTCCTCCACGGATTCAATAGTCAAAAATTGAGAAAAATATGTGAAAGGTAAAAAGAGATGTGTGGATCACCATCTAAGAGAAATAAGCAATGTTGTCCTCGTCATCATCATAATCATCATGGAATGAGATGGAAGTAGCTAGATCAAGTGTACCCATCATTCCACCCTTCGTGCCAAAGCTAAGAAACTCCATGATTTTAAAGCTACTAAGATATGGCAACAACCCACTACCAAAGAAGACCAAATTTTGTTAACATTATCACAATTTCACTTGATTGCTATTGATTCACGATGTGCACTCATTTGTGCAGAGACTTACTTGTAGCCTGTTTCAACTTTATTTATTTTACGTGATGAGAATGCAGAGAGATGAAGCTATAAAACCTGTTACTTACAACTTATCTTTTATATAGAAAGCCAAAGCCCCATTTTGGGGTCATGGCTTCAATAAAAATCCATAGGACAAAATTGCCCCTCAACCAAAAAAATTCAAAAGGAGTCTAATATAATATATCAAATAATGCATGGGTAATTTGGTAATCTGGTCATTATAAAATATAATATAAATATAAGTGGGAAGAGAGGAAAAAAAAATAGAATGATGAGTGAAAGTTGATGGTGCCCATGAAGGGAAAAAAATATAATAAAAAATAAGAAAAATCATGAATGTTGTGTTTAAAACATCTTAAGAGGCGTGTAATGTCGGTTATAAAAAAGGTATTTCGAACACAGATAATAATGTGATTAAATAAGTTGTCAAATATTTTTTTTTTAACAAACAATATTATCTACGCTAAGAGAAATGGGGTGGGTTTAGCCTCACAATCAGTTAGCAATAATGTGATTTAAATAGTTATTTATTAAATATTATTTTCTTTATAAAAAAAAGTATTTCGCTCGCGGATATTAATGTAATTAAATTAATTGTCAAATTATTTTTTATTTTTTAAAACAAATAATATTACCTACACTAAGGGGGAGGGGGTTGGTTTATCCTCACAATGGGCTAGCAATAATGTGATTCAATCAATTATTTATTAAATATTATTTTCTCTATTCTTAATCTAAATTCTATAGAAACCGATTTTATTATGTGAATTCGGCTGCTTTAATTGGTTTATGAATGGTTTCTTCTAGCATAATATAAAATTATTCATTTACTTCAAATATTTGACTTTTCTGTTGTCAATTTATGCATACAAATACATTTAAAACATGTAAGTTGTAAGTAGCATACCGTGATTCAAAAGATGTCTTCTGCACACGCATGAGCGCGTGCATGAAGGCTAGTTTTTTGTAATACGAGGATATGAACTTATAATGAAAAGGCTATATATTACAGTACATATTGAACTACAACAAGAATGCCACAATTGTTGTATCCAAAGCGAATTATGCATTACCACGCGTTTTCATGCTTCAAATACAAAACCAATATATGATTAATTTGTAATTATTATAGGACCGCAACAATAACAATTCCGTTATACAAAAGTTATTCGCCGACTTTAAAGGGCGGTTATTGGCTTAGGAGGAGGCCAGTGGCAAAGAGCTGAAAAGTTATAGCTCTCACATGGTTCAGTGCCACACCTTTAGCTTGCTTACATTCCAAGCAAACCCAACATTCATGTTCTTGAGTTCGGCAGTTTCTCTTTTGATCCTTTTTTGGTGGGTAGGAGGTGTCAGATAAGTTAATTGAAATGAATGAGCATCTTCTTCGGATCCTGGTTGTGAGGATCCTGGAGATTCTCAAATCGTGTTCGTTCATCGTAATTGTTTGGTCAGAAATCATTTTAAGTACTTTTATTTAAAATTAAATATGAGTAGTATCTGACGAAAATTGACTACACGATATACGATGAACAGACATAATTTGAAAATCTTTAAATCCTCACAAAGAAGATCCGGAAGTACTCTCATTCAATCGAAATGTGCAAGAAAAATCGGATGGTCATTTTATAGAGATTGACCGAGGCTGAAATTGTATTGGACCCAAGGCCCAACAGAATCGTGCTGAAGTTCGAAGGCCTGGCCCATTTAGTCATCACTCCTACCGGACCAACACAAACAACGCCAGGCCCATGGGGCCCGTGGCTCAAGTCAGTAGCTTGATACGAAGAGTTACCGTTCCAGTTCCCTTGAACGGTGGAACCCTTTACTGCTTCTCCCAAAACCCTCCAGAACCCCCAGAGCTCTTGTTTCGGCGTCTGAGACAAAAATGGTGAGCAAGAGACAGAGAGAAGCTCGCAAGAAATTCCGAGCAGAACACCCAGAACTGGCTAAACAGCCGACTCCGCCCAAAGACCCAACTAGGAAGAAGGACAAGAAGAAGAGCTCGTTCAAGCGCAAAAAAGCACCCAGCGACCCAGCCAAACCCAGCAAAAATCCCCATAGAAAACACCCCCTCAGAGTCCCCGGCATGAAGCCCGGCGACAGCTGCTTCATTTGTAAATCCACTGAACATATCGCCAAGCTCTGCCCCGAGAAAGTTCAGTGGGATAAGCACAAGGTGTGGTCTTTTTTCAATTGTCCGATGTAGTTTGAGTTTTCTTTATCTGGGTATTTCTCCTATTGATGAAACTTGGTATATGTCGTCGAAATGAAATTCATGTGTGTAACTGGAAAAATGGATTATAATGCATATGGGTTTGTGGGTATGTTTTGTTTAGCTCTTAGTAATTGGAAACGGCGGTGGATGCTTGAATCGAATTTGGCGTTTTGAATGGTTATTTGCAGAAGTTAATGGAATTGGATTTTTATTTGAGACATGGTTATTTATGGTGTGGACTGTGGACTGTGGAGTGGATGAAATTCCAGTTTTGATATCGTTGTGATTATCTGATTCTTGCAGATATGTTTATATTGTCGACAACGTGGGCATAGCATCAAGAATTGCCTTAACAAGAAAGATGATTCTGTGGCTGAGAAGTTATGTTATAATTGTGGGGAAAATGGACATTCGCTTTCGAACTGCCCCTACCCTCTTGAAGACGGTAATCTTTCTAATCGATTAGGTTATGTTAACTTGGCTTAATAATTGGATGGTGCATATGGGAAGCTGTTAATTGGCTGTTCTTTAGTGGGTCTGTGTAGTGGTGGTCAACCGGTCTTTTAAACATGACAGCATGCATTTGAAGTTTACATGAGTGATGCAATGGTTTATAGCATCACGATTCACAAGTAGCATATATTATTGGCAAGCACTAGGTTTGAACAATTTCCAGCTGAAACCATTTACCTTTACTGAAATTAGTAATCCTTGCGCTAAAATCTTTGGTTTCACTGTTGACGTATTATCCAAAAAAATTTATAGAGGGACATTGAATGTAGCTTGAATAAACATGAACTTGAATATTTAGGAGGGTTGAAAACTTGACATATATTATGTTGTTCAGAACTGCATGCCACTGAAAGAAAAAGTCTAGAAGAGGATATTTGTCTAAAGCTCATATGAGTTGTCGAATTCCTCCCACCACCGGTCTTTCATCATGTGTTCTTTTTCTCCAAAGTTCTACTGGGCTGTACACATTACTCAGATAATTGCAATGGATATTTGTTTGTCATTATCGAGTTTTTAATTATACATCGCAAGTAGCATATATCATGTTGAGTGGGTTTAATGTCACTTTGAGTACCCAATTACATATGGGGGACATGTGCACTCTGATAATAACATTTTTACTCTATGGGTATGTTACTGCTTTGTTAATCATTTTGTTTATCTGGTAGTGCAGGAGGAACTAAATTTGCCAAGTGCTTCATCTGTAATGGGACGGGTCACTTGAGCAAGAACTGCCCTGAAAATACTCATGGGATTTATCCAAAGGTAAATGAATTAATATTTGTTAATTGACTTGTCATAGCAAAGGGGTTGAACTTTCAGGACATAGATGTTATTGATTGAAGTTTGAGCCATCCGAGCCAATTTACTTCATGAATGAAATCTGACACTTCCCTATATGAATGAATTTCATCTCTCAGGGTGGTAGTTGTAAAATTTGTGGGGGTGTAACACACTTGGCGAAGGATTGTCCTAACAAAAGCATCAGTTCGATGTCTGCTGGTAGATCTGCTCACTCGTGTAAGTCTTCCATTAGAATTCCTTACTTTGTCTTTCCTTGGAGTTCTTGAGTTCTCAATTTACTTTTTCATCATCTGATGTTCTAACCAACAAATTAGTAGTAGATTAAGGTGGCATAAATGCGCAGGTCTAAGTTTTAAGCAATTTGATGTTAGACCAAGGCGTTGGAAAGAAATATCTACCTTTTCCTTACTCTTCTGATTTCATTATCTTATGGGGAATACTGACTCCCTCAGGATTAGGCAAAACTACAATCACCTTGATCATGTTTCTGCAAATGATTCTGAATTTTTTGTCCAATTATACGATATCAATCATATTCTTAAATAACGGGTTTTAATTCTTGGGCAGGTTTGGATAACCTACTTTAGAAAAAAACTGATGTCGGCTCCTCCCTTCACCCTCTCACAATTTTAGTACTATATAATGACAAAAGTTGTGGTATTTTCAGGTCTTTTACAAAGTACTCTCGTCGATTTTGAATATTTTGTGCCTTCTACTTTTCAGGGAAAGAAAGTGATCTGCCAAGAGGAAAGGTTACAAAATTTCTCAGTGGAGATGACCTTGAGGACGATTTCAGTTTCATAGATGAGAAGAAAAGTGGCGGTACACAAGACAAGTCTGCAGATGTAGTTGGTTCTGCATCTCTTTCACAAGAAAGTACTGTAAAATCGAAGAAGAAGAAACAAGGACCCAAAGTAGTGAATTTCGTTGGATAATGAGGTTTCACGAGCGAAGAGTCAATTTTCCAGTCGTTCTTTTGTATGGCACGGCTCACTTCTGTCACGTAGCATTGGCACCATCACGATTTTGCCGTAGTCTAAAATAGTCCGACGGTGTTCAGAAATGATTTTTGTAGTTCTTAATGTATAAACCTTGAGTTGTTATTTATCATAATTTGTTTCGAGTTCTCTTGCCTAAAATAAATGACTCTTTATTTCTTACGAAAACTAATGAAAAATGTTTGAAAACTTTGAGTTTTTACGATAAGGACAAAATAAAGGGTAAAGTGAATAATATCAGGATTGATTTTTTAGTGTAAAAATGTGGTTTTTCGTTAAAATGAACAGTACGGGAGCTTTTTGTTAAACTTCCCTTTCTTCTTTTCTTTATATGTTAAAGTATCCAAATCAAACATTATAACATAGTTAAGGAGTTGATTAGTTGTGGACATCATCAGCCATAGAAGCTTCAGACAATTCTCGACCTCTGTTTCGTCCCTTAAAACTCTCTACTTCCCCGCAAATTTCTGGTATCTTATGCCCTTCTCCCCCAAAAAATAAGGCTCTCTTTCCCTCTGCTGCTATACTTTCCATCTCTCTTTCTTTTCCGGCGTTCTTCTTCATTTCTCACTGCACTCCCGTCTCTTTTCCGACGACAAAATGGTATGTCTCATCTCTCCCTCAAAATAAAATAATTAATGACAAAGGTTAAGACGCATGTTACAAATTTAATCTAACTTCGCTTTAACAAAAGCGTTTTGAAATCTTTTTTGTGAGCAATACATAATTGGCATAAATGATCGTAGCCAAGTTGACCGGAGCACGGGCTTCCCTTCCCTATAGTTTGGATTAGATTAGAATATCGCTCTTGCAACGTCCTCCCCCCTCAGATATGTAATATGTATAAGGTTTTTAATACGGTTTTTTGGTTTGGTTTGGTATGGGGTAGGCGGTGTCTGGCATGGCTGTGAATGATGAATGCAAACTCAAGTTCGGGGAGCTAAAAGCGAAGAGAAATTACCGATTCATTGTATTCAAGATTGACAAACAAGAAGTGGTGGTAGAGAAACTTGGCAGCCCAGATGAAACATATGAGGATTTCGCGGAGTCGCTGCCTGCTGATGAGTGCCGCTATGCTGTCTTCGATTTTGATTTCACCACTTCTGAGAACTGCCAGAAAAGCAAGATCTTCTTCATTGCATGGTAATCAATTGACTGAGCTAATTTGTGTTAATTGTTTCCTTTATTAAGCGTCATTTTATAAGGTGCTAATGTTATGCATGAAACTTGATTTTCTTAGGTCTCCTGAGATATCAAAGGTGAGAATGAAGATGGTGTATGCAAGCTCTAGAGATCGATTCAAGAGGGAACTTGACGGCATTCAAGTCGAGTTGCAGGCAACTGATCCGAGCGAAATGAGCCTCGACATTATTAAAGGCCGAGCTCTTTAAGCAGCGGATCTTCAACCCTTACTGGACAATTACATTCGTCCATTTTTCTGAGAAGATCTTTTGTTTTTGTAATTTTCTTCTTCTTTGTATGGGTTCAATACCAACCGTGTACTTTATTGTAATATTATGAATTCTTTTATGATTTGCAACTTCTTGCATCAATGTGTTTAATTTAGTCAATACAAGGTTTCATCTCTGCTTCAGAATCTCAAAGTACAAATTCAAGTGGTCGAAAATTCACGATTGGAATTAAGATGACAAGTTCAGAAGAAGAAGAAAAAAGTAAATTGAGATATGTTTGTTCAGAGAAAGACCTATGAAGACTGGGACAAAGACTTTAAGAAAAGATATAAAGTACTAGGAGCTAACAAAAAGCCTGACGTAAAACCGAGCACATTGACGTTCTAGGATTCATATAGCCAACTCCACTTATGGAATCAGGCTTTGTTGTTGTTCTTGTAGTGGAAAATCTTTCTGCTAGTAATATTTAGAAAGGAGTAATCATAAGACAGGCTAGGTTGTAAGTACTCAAAACTAGTTGTATACACCAGTACATATATATATCTATGTGTATGTGTTTCTATGTAACCCTCTCTACGACTGCTCATGATCCTTCCAATAATTCTTCTCCCATGTTTCTACTTGTTTGATTGAACTTTCTTTTGTACGAAGCACTTCAAAAAGAGACGCCGGATCATAAGGCGGAGGCAAGCTGCAAGGTTCACCGACTGCAGGACCCTTCACCAAAGATTCCATCATAAATTTCTTTTCTAACCCTTCTGCTTGGCAAGCCATTGCCTCCGAGCAGAGTTCAATCGCTTTTTGAGGTATCCTAGGCTTGAATTGTAAGAGGTTTGCATACTCGTTTAAAAGATGAAACATGTAGTCATACACATAGTCCATCTTCAAGTCCTCTTGAATTAACTTACTTGATGCCTTTCCGATTGCTTGCGCCTAAAGAAACCAATGAAAAGTAATGATATTAACAAAAATGAATGTTGAAATCTGCAGAAAAGGCGTAACGATTGAATTACAGTACCTTTTTCTGGTGACTGTTGCCCCAATCAACAGCAAACTTGATAGATCTGCACTTGTCATCATACTTTATGGGCCAGTAGTGGTGCAGCGGCATCAAAGTTCTCGTGAAGAAATCGTAGTAACGGGGCTTTACTATCAACGTGACAGAATCACATGCAAGAATGTACTTTTCACTCACAGACCAAGCAGAGCCTTCTATGTAGATCTTGTACCTGCAATATCGTGCATGGAATGAGCAAAGTAGTGCAATTAGGAATGTCGAAAGTTCAAAAAATACGCAGTCGTAAACTGTACCTATGAACGCATTGGCTTGCTAAATCGGATCTCTTGAACCCTTCCTGCGCTTCGCGAGACCAATCCTGCATTGATTTTTCAGGAACAATGTCAGATTCTGTACTTTTGGTCTCAATGGTAAAACCGGAACAGTAACAAAATGAGATGGAGATTACTAGGTAAAAGTACCTGAGCATAAAGGCGAGCATACCAATCATACTGGTCAGAAACATTGCATGTCATGAGTTCTTGCCTGTGTTCAGCAATAGTTGGATTTCCCTTCCAATAAGCATAAGGTTCTCTATCTAGCCATTTGCTCCTCTTGTTGCCTTCCTCTAGGTTCTTTAGCAAAATCTCCCATGGCCTTATATTGATTTCAGCCCTACACAAGGAAGAAGGTAAACAAATTTCACAAACACGTTCAAACAATGTATTCCTTCATCTTTGGACCGTCGATCAGGCCGAAACCCTAATGCCTGATTCTCAACAATCTCAAGTATACGCTCCCCTCTTTGTAATCACAGAACCAAGTAACATGAGAAGAGAATACATTCAGAAGGGGATATGAAGGGGATATTTCACCAATTGTCAACTAAAAAAACAGATTTTCTTGCGAAACAAGAAAAGAAAAAGTCGTGAAGTCTTACCATCCCCAAAAGGACCAATCTGGGAAGACAACGTCAAGTGTGTTGTCATCCCCACAGTAGCGAAACAACGGTGGTGGAGTAGTAGAGTTGGGTCCGTCATAATCCCCTGACAAAATGACGGGCCAGTCAACGCAGTCAAACATCATCTCCAGATCCGGCACTTTCCCTGGGTACCTCCGTAACAACTGTAGGATCCCCCATATTGTAAAAGTATCTCTGGTCTGAAACGCCTTCTCATATTGCTCGACGTAAGCCTTGCCATTCACAATCACCAGCTTGAAATTGGCCGTCCGATTAGCCCTCTCCACCATGTCCCGTGTGATCCCGGTGTGGGCCCATGGCCGTAGGTCTTCATGTATCCAACGAAAGTATTCCGGACACGTGGGCGATGCTGGACGATCAGGATCTTGCTCCGGGTGGAATGTGGTAGGGTAGTTCGAAGGGCAGGTAGTTGTGAGGTTGTAGGCACTGCAGTTGAGTGGGATTTCCAATTGGCTCGAGGGGTTTTGGGGAATTTGACCGGTTTTGTTAGGGTATGTTTGGGATGTTTTGGTGGTTAATGTAGGTACTTGAGATGTAGTAGTACTAATTAGAGTCTCTGTCTGTTACAAATGGAGAAACAGGAAAACAAAGCTCATCAGTAAAATGCTATATAGACCAATAAACCTAAAGAGAGCGTAATGACTGATCTTATACGACAACACACTCATAGGGGGTGCGAATAGTTGGAGCGCAATTTAGAAGGGTTTTAGTAATCAACTCTACTCGATATGTGGCCCAATAATACCTACGAAGTTCACATTAACGAATACACTTGCAACATATGCTAGAAAAAACTTCTATGTAACAGGTTGATTGCCTTCAGCCTTAGAAGAGAGAGGAAAGGATACAGCCTTGTGGGATGGGTATCTCCACTTGCAAGAACATTGCTTAGTTAAAACGTAAGAGGATACATCAGTCTAGTTTTGTAACACGTGTTATATTTTGACTAAATAATATTCTAATCAAAATTTTTCTTAAAAATAGAAATGAGCGGCATAAACCCATTAGAAGTAAGTGATTGCCCGAGGAACATATACTCTCGCGACATACGACATTGATTAATGTCGTTTTGACAAACATCGTTTGCCTTGTACGTTCTTCATGATTAGAAAATATAAAATAAAAACAAAAGTAAAAGATGAATATTGGAAATAATGGTGGCAGATAGTGATATATATGATTACTTACGGAGGAGTTGAGCAAGCGTGTGCAAACAAGCGCGCCGACGAGGACGAAGAGGAAGAGGAAGATGGCAGATAATCTTGCAGGCGACTCCATGAAATGGCCGCAAGATAAAGATAGTGCCCTTGTCTGAAAACTCAAATGGCTATAAATATATGACCCGGTTGACAGAAAAATCGTATCTGATCCGTACGATGACAAGTAGTACCCTTGGCTCCCTCGTATCCCCGAGGTTATTTATCCGATCCGTACGACAACGAGTAGAACTTTTGGCTCCCTCATACTGCCGAAGTTTTCTTTAAAAAAAAAAAAAAATTACTTTTGGCTCTGAATGTCTGTATATTCTTTTACAATCTTTGTTAACTAGTTTTTGGGAGTCCTCGTAGTTTTGTGGAAAACCATGTTTCTAAATCCGTAGTTGGAAACCAAATTCCACGGATCTAAGTGGTGGTACTTATTTCTCGAAATAGTAAGATCGTTTTTGTTTTGACTGGTTGAGCCTCATAAAACTCAAAGCACTGAATTTTTTTAGGGCACACACCTCTTTTTATTTTTCACATACTATCCGACAGCCAAAAATTTAGATAATTCAGTATGTACATTAAACTGAATTAATTCAAGAAAAAGAAGATGCCGGAGAAGGTGACTGTGACATGAATCAGCCCCACAGAATGTGAGGCCTTTGGCGATCGCCTCTTCCGAACCTCCTCAGGGCCGGCCTTGGCCCGAGTGAGCAGTAATATGTATTTTTAATTTTCTTTCAATTCCACTAAAAATATCATAATTTAATAATATCCCATTTGTCATAGTTTGTATAGAATTCTATTTGCATGGATGGAACAAATATATGGAAAATCATCTGTATACATCAGTCTACGAAACCCTATCTCTATGATTGCTTACTCTGATTCTCCCAGTAACTCCTCTCCCATGTTTCCACTTGTTTAATTGAGTTTGTTTGTCTCCTAAGTAATGCAAAAAGAGACGCCGGATCATAAGGCGGAGGCATCGCGCATGGATTCCTCTCGGCAGGACCCTTCACCATAGAGTCCATCATAAATTTCTTCTCTAACCCTTGCGCTTGGCAAACCATTGCCTCCGAGCAGAGCTCAACCGCTTTTCGAGGTATGGTGGGCTTGAACTGTAAGAGCTTTGAGTATTCGCTTAACAGATGAAACATGTAGTCGTACACGTAGTCCATCTTCAAATCCTCTTGAATCATTTTGCTTGCTTCCTTTCCAATGGATTGTGCCTGAAGAAACCAATGCAATAAGTAAACAAATATGGAAATCTGTGGAAAAAGCCTAACAATCGAAATTATTACCTTTTTCTTATGATTGTTGCCCCAGTCAACAGCAAACTTAATAGATCTGCACTTGTCATCATCTTTTATGGGCCAGTAGTGGTGCACCGGAATCAAACCTCTTGTGAAGAAATCATAGTAGCGGGGCTTAACGATTAAGGTAACAGAATCACATGCAAGAATGTATTTTTCACTCACAGACCAAGCAGATCCTTCTATGTAGATCTTATACCTGCAATGATTGTGACATAGAGGAAACGGAAGTCAGGCAATTAGTTACAGCATGGGCAAACTGGATCATAGATATGTTGACAATAATTAAAGCAGTTTCAGCCAAATTAAACTCCAACTGATAGTTGGATGTTTCTACCTATGAACGCATTGGCTTGCCAAATCTGATTGCTTGTATCCTTCCCTTGACTCTTTAATCCAATCCTGCGATTTATTTTTCAAAAGCATTGTCAGATTCTGTACCATTGATACACATGGTCTGAATTTTTTTACTAAGCAGCAACTGTCAGAACTGTTAACCGAAGGAGAAATTGGTTAACGGTACTATTGCTAATAGGCAGATTAGAGGTACAAAAGGAACAATTAACCAAAGGAGAAATTGGTTGACGGTACTTGAGCATAAATGCGAGCATTCCAGTCCGTTTGCTCAGAAACATTACATTTGAGCAGGTCTTTCCTGGTTTCAGCAACAAATGGATTTCCCTTCCAATAAGCGTGCGGTTCTCTGTCTATCCAATTGCTCCTACTGTTGCCTTCCTCTAGATCCTTTAACAAAAGCTCCCATGGCTTTATATTGATCTCCGACCTACAAAACGAAATGGGAACCTACATATCATTTTTGAACGGATATAAGAATAAAATTACACCAATCTACATTTGGCAATACACTCAATCTTTGGATCGTCAACTGTGATACATTTAGTGTAGGACTGATACTCTAAGGGTGCACTGTGCACCCAATTGAATAAATTCATTAGCATTACTAGCAGATTATCAGTATGTTCACTTAACTTGTAGCACAAGCCATGAAGGGCTAAGGTTATGAATTATATGTATCAATGAAAAACATGATTTCAAAAGAAAAAGAAAAGGCCAAGAAATCATACCATCCCCAAAACGACCAATCAGGGAAGACGATATCGAGTGATCTGTCATCACCGCAGTAGCGAAACAATGGTGGTGGAGCCGTGGAATTGGGCTGGCTATAGAACCTTGATAAAATGACGGGCCAGTCAACGCAGTCAAACATGAGCTCCAAATCAGGCACTTTCCCTGGATACCTCCGTAACAATTGTAGGATCCCCCACAATGTAAAAACGTCTCTCGTCTGAAACGACTTCTGATATGTCTCCAAGTACGCCTTGCCATTCAGGATCACCAACTTGAAATTGGCCGTACGCTTGGCACTCTGTACCATGTCTTTTGTGATCCCGGTCTGGGCCCATGGCCTTAGGTCCTCGTATATCCAACGGAAGTACTCCGGACACGTAGGTGGTGGTGATGGACTGTCGGGATCTTGCTCTGGGCTAAAGGTGGTAGGGTAGTTTGATGGGCAAGTTCGTGTGAGGTTGTAGGCAGTGCAGTTGAGTGGGATTTCCAATTTGGGTGGAGGACTTTTGGGAATATTAGGAGTTTCGGGAGGGTGCTTTTGGGATGCTCCGGTCGTTACTACTGATCCTTGCGAAGTATCAACTAGAGTCTGTGTTTGTCCCTCGACGCAAAAGCAAAGATGCATGTCAAACAGTATAACCAATAACCTAACAGAGGTAAACATTTTTTACGTCAACACAAACACCAACAAGCATGCATTCCTTTGTCATCTAACGACGAGAACAACATTTTTCATGTCACAATTAGTCATAGGGATTCAACATGAAAAATATAGTGCCGGCTGTTAACTATATGACGCACTCTTCCTTCTTTTTTATTCGGATTTGAGATCGACAATATAAGATAAACTTACACAAACAAAGTTTTTTCACGTCACCATTAGTGTTTGACTAAATATCGACAACTGAAACTATAAAGACCAAAGTGAAACTTTGCCAAACTTGTTGGGCCAAAATAATTATTTGTCCATTTTTCGAAGAAAAATGCTGTTGACACCATGATTAGGATTGGGATTAACATAATGTTTTGGGGGTGAATTAGTCAATTTGGATTAACGACGCACACTTGTCGTCAATTAAAAATAAAAAGTATAGGTGCCCCAGTTTATAGACGTCACGGGTGAGGTGAGACACCACCCTACGTGCTGGTCCCATCATGGCATGCTAGGACAGCACTTTAATCGACAGTCACGGCAAATGTTAAGCAGCCCTACATTATTCTCACGACGTACGACATCGATTCATGCCGTTTGACAGACGTCGTTTGACTTTCGTACCTTCTAGGCTCTAGCTTTTTCATAGTTCTTGACATTACCATTTGCAGATGATATTACGTTTCTACCATTCAACTATGTGAGTCGAAAATAATTTTTTTATTTATAAAATAGGGTTTTTCTACATAATTATTATTGATACTTTAAAAATCTTATTTTGTAATATAAATTTTTTATAATTACAAAGAATAATACATTTATGAGGAGTGTAGAATGAAATTGTTGAATATTAATAACAGTTCCCTTTTAATAAATACAAAAATGGTCCTTAATAGTCTAAACTACTAAAAAATAATCCAACATTAGATCAATTAGATTAACAGATAAGGAATCGTTATTAGCATTCTAAAAATCTCATTCTACACATCTAACAGACAGATGTATTTTTCTTTCTAATTATAGAAAGTTTAGAATGACAAATGAGATTTTTAAAATATCAATAACAATTCCTTATAAAAACCCTATTTTATAAATGATAAAAAAATTATTTTCGACTCACATAGTTGAATAGTAGAAACGTAATATCATATGGAAATGGTAATGTCAAGAACTAGGAAAAAGGTTAGAAGGTACGAATAACAATTTCTTATAGATAATATAAAAATATAACTAATAAAATTATCAATGTTTGGAAAAAATTAAAAGAAAAACTATTAATAAAAAACGAGGAAATAAAAAATGAATATTGCAAGCAGGTGTGTCAAAAACAGTGTGGAGCAAAAAGACTCACAGGGAAGTTGAGAAGGCGCGTACAGACAAACGCGCCGAAGAGGAGGAAGACGAAGACAACGGAAAATCTCGCAGGCGACTTCATAAATGGCCGCAAATATAAGATAGCTTCTGTGAAGTGAGTGTACAAGGAGTGCCTCTGCGTACTTTCGTTCTCTCTCATCCCTTTTCTCCGCAAACACTCTCTCAATTATCCTTTCGCCCTCCTTCTTGTTCTCTGAGAACCGAGATTTGACTTCACAGGTGGAAAAAATCCAGGGATTTGGTCAACTGGGTAGGAGGAGGAACTTGTTTCCTGAAACGGGTCGGGAATAGTTTTGGCTGGTTGAAGCTGTATGGAGCAGATGAAGTTGGTGCGTTTGGTTGGGAGCCAATGAGAAAAGGTTGAGTTTTTGTTGGTTAATTGAGCGTGGAAGTTGAATTAATGCTGGAAGTGGATGTGGGAGGCGGAGGCAGAGAATAAATATGATATGAGATCTAGATCGTGAACTTGCTTAGGAAAATGGAGAAATGACCGAATTGAAAAGGATTGTTTTGGTAATTAGCAAAATTTGGTACGACTAGCAGTAGATCGGAGACTGAGAAAAAGGGCAGTTGGTTAAAAAATGTTGGATCGAAAAAGGAAAAATAATAGAAGGAATAAAGAAAGAAGAGATAGATGAGAGGTGGGGGAAGGAACACGAACACAGGAGGTGAATAGTTAATATTTTTCAAAGTAAGACTTTTGGGATTAAATTTTGTAAACTAAATCATATGAAAGTTGATATTAGATTATTACTTAAACGTTGATAAACGTGTTCATTCCTATTCGTGACACATCATTTAATTTATAAATTTTGTCTATAAATTTAATTTACCTAGCATTACCTTTTTTCACGTGATCATGTGACTCCTCGTTTGTTGTTTGCTTCATATTTTTGTTACAACAATGCTTGGTTATGAGTGTGAACTCTATTCAAGGATGGATAAGACTAAGAAGTGTTCAAATCATGAAGTTTTATGCTTGTGATCAAAATCTTTCATATTATAAATCACATTACAAAACTTACTTAAAAAAGAAAAAAAAAGAATTAAAATTAAAGTCGTTTAGTCAATGTATTATAAAAATATATTGATGATTCGTAATATTTTTACAAATTTCATTCGTACAATTCAACGACTAAATGATCTATCATAAACACGAAGTTTTATGAATCGATAACAAACAGTTTTGAGTAAGAACTCGTACTCATCTTTTAAGTAACCAAGTATTATTCTTTTTGTTATTTTACCAACATTAGGATATTTACAAGACTTTGCTCCAAAATTTGATACCAAACTCTCTGTGAGCAGGGACCAACTAGTCTTGAGTATTTATTTTCACCATAACTTGTTGGGTAGATATGAGACGTTTTCCAACTGAGTGGGGACCAACTAGTTTTGTTTTCATTTTATACCGTCGAGAGTGTATGACAAGAATAAAAAACAAATGGTGCAGGAATCATTTTCCAAACTGAGTAGGATGAGGGGAAACAAGTGGTCTTAACTTAAGGCTTCGTTATCCGTTTAATAATAAATAAATCACCTAGTCCAAGTGAGCCTAAGTCAAAATTTAGCTGTCAAACTTTAATTGGTTAGGAACATCATCTATCCTGCTTCGGTGTGTGTTCTCGTCACTTCCAAAAATTTCTTCATTTATTGCAATATATTTTGTTGTAAACATTTAGGTAAATTAATTTTTGTTATACAATATATTTCTATGTATTTTGTCTTATTCATTTAGTTATATTAAATTCATTATAATACATTTCAATGCATATATTTAGGTAGACACATTTCGGTATATACATTTCGATACAAACATTTAAGTACATTAATTCAATATAATACATTTTGGTGCATACATTTCAGTACACATATTTAGGTACATTAATTTAATATAATATATTTCAGTGCATATATTTTGGTACATACATTTTGGTACTAACATTTAAATACATTAATTCAATATAATACATTTCGGTACACATATTTAGGTACATTAATTGAGTCTTTCAAGTTTGAAGAATGTTAAATAAAATTAATAAATTAAAAAACTATTTTTTGGTCAAAAAATAAATTAAAATTTGTATATTAATAAATTTAAATATTTAACTGGGAGACATTAAATAAAATGCACATTAATTATTTCAAATTAAGGATACATCAATAAATTATAATTAATATGTAATCTAACACCGGATTTATTATAAATTTCAATCTTTTTAAATGATTAATGTTAAAAAATTCCTTTATTTTATGATAATTCTAGCAACAATAATTTTTTTTTTTTTTTTAACGTTATGGGCCTTATGGCCCTTCTAAATTGGACTTGAATTCATATTTGTGGAGGTGGAGCCAAAGGTTGTTACCTTTTTATACATTATCTTAAAATCATACATCAAATTATAGCAACATCATCCTTGTCTTGAAATTAGACAATAGAACATGGCCATGGCTTCACCAGAACCAGGCTTATTTTCTGCAACTTTGGGCCCCCATCTAACCAAAAATTTGTTGAAGCTAAAACAATTAACTACGAGAAGTGATTTTCGCAATTCTTTTGACCTTGTGCGTATTTTCGTTAATTTTTTCAATGATTTTCTGTTGATTTGTTCGTCAAAATGTACAAGAGATGAAAATATGGATGCAAAAATCACTCCCCTTAATCAGTTCCGAGTTCATTTCAACCAGTAGTGTTCATAATCCAACTTGTGTTTTTTTTTTTTTGTTCATGTTAATTCATAAATTTGAGATGCTCAAAAACATTGAGATGTGACAAATTATATCTCGTTTGAGTCACATGATAAGTATTATACTTACACATAATATACCCCGGTACGATGTAAGAATCTGTCTATGAATGCCAGCAGGGCCAGCACCAAAAGCCTTTTCTTCCTCAAAAAACTATTGTCACGATCATTATGCTCCCGAAGAGAGGCGTTACAAATTATGGCAACGGTAAAGCCTCTGATCTTGAAGAGACATAACACTGACCTGACTGAAGAGAATAAAATTATGATAAGATATCAATTCCAACATATTAACGCTACAGACTAGGCCTACCAATCCTCTCCTTCTCTCTCTCTCTCTGTCTCTCTCTCTCTATATATATATATATATATGTATGTATGTATGTATGTGTATAGAGCATTGTTCATTTTTGTTTATGTTTCTCCAAAGTTAAACTTTAAAGCTGCAGATTCCTAGGGATTCTGTAACCTGTGTTGAAAAACGAAAGCAGTTTTGTTCTGTTATGTTGTGAAATTCTCTTCGAAGTGCTAAAGCTGATACAGTTTTCTGTTCTTTGTAAGCAGTGGAGACATAAAAAACAAAAGCCACTGAGGAGTTCAGAACCTATTTTAGACAGAGACTTGACCTGTATGTCATAGACTCCTAGATGCTTTTAGGAGATCAACATAGAACTAATTTACTAACATTGTAGCGTTTCAGTTCAATAATGTATTGTCATGCGGAGAAAATTATCGAGGATTAGAGCCAATTAAACAAGTACTGTTGGATTGAGCCACTTGGTCATTAAGTATTAAGGTCCTACATGCCATGCCATACACAAATGGGGAGATAAATGATGGTTTTGATTAGTGTTGTCCATCATTCCCATTGGAGCGTGTCAAAACAATTGAAAATGCACTGTAGACTGTGTTGTTAAAGTGATACAGATTACAGAAGAAGAGGATTAGCTTTGGAGGTTGAGCTAACTACCAAAACTCACGCTTTCCCGCTCCACGCGTGAACCTTCTTTCTCATGCTTGCTAGATATATATATATATATATATATATATATATATGTGTGTGTGTGTGTGTGTGTGTGTGTGTATTGGGTCTCCTCTTGCATATATAATACTAGAGTTGTGGTCTCTTGATACCTTCATTGGAGGCTTGGAGCTACACAACCATGTCTGTGAGTCTCTCTCTCTCTCTCTCTCTCTCTCTCTCTTTCAGGAGAAAAACTTGAGCGTAATCGAGAATATATTACCGTCTACTTATCTCACTCAATACTTTATTAGTGAGACTGTGAGATAGGGTGATACTAATGTATATCCGCGGTTAGATGTAAAAACTCACACATACGCAAATACAGAGTTATCACGGCGGAAATAAGAAAATATATTGACAATGTATAGATTTTGCAGATTGTGGAGGTGAGAGTTCCAAACCTTGATTGTGAAGGATGTGCTTCCAAGTTGAAGAAAGCTCTCTCCAAACTCAAAGGTACACAACCTAATAAACAGGGTGTTTTTATTCTTCGCTTTTGAGTGGCATATTATGTATTTCTTTCCACTGCAAACTAACTGCAATTTGGAACAATAGAACTGGAAATACATTATAAGCAAATAATAAGTCATATCGTATATAAATTACGGTTTAGTATCTCTTTTATTAACGTCTTAGTCTTCCTTAATTTTTCATTTTTAATTATGTATTCATTGCTTTTGAGTCGCATATTATGTATTTCTTTCCACTGCAAACCAACTACAATTTGGAACAATAGAAATGGAAATATATTAAGCAAATAATAAGTCGTTTCGTATATAAATCATGGTTAGTATCTTTTTTATTAACGTCTTAATCTCCCTCAAATTTTTATTTTAATTAAAAATACAAGTGAAATATAAAAAAACATTTTAAGTACTTTTACAACTTAAAAATATTTTTCTCAAAAACGGTTTCAGCCAATTTAAAAGCGTTTTCAAACAAGTCATTATTGTTTGTGAGATATGGGCCTACCCAGCATTTCAAATTATAATTTATTATTTTGTATTTCACTTTTAACAAATGTAATTTACAATTTTAACAGGCGTGGAAGAGGTGGAAGTAGAAATGGAGATCCAAAAAATAATAGTGAGGGGGTATGCATTGGAGGAAAAGAAAGTGGTGAAGGCAATTAAGAGAGCTGGGAAAGCAGCAGAGCCATGGCCTTTTCCTGGATACTCTCACTTTGCCTCATTTTACAAGTACCCTACCTACATTGTCAACCATTACTACGACACTTACAAGAACGAAACCACCACCGGCGTCCACACCTTCTTCCACACTCCGTCGGTTTATTCCGTCGCCGTCGCGTCCGACGAGGCCATTGCTTCGCTTTTTAGCGACGACAATCCGCATGCTTGTGCTATCATGTGATTAATTATTATTTTTTTTTAAATTTGTTAATTTTGTACCTGTTTTTGAGCTCCTTTCGCTTGCTTTTTTAATATCACGCTTTAAATTTGAGTTGTTCATTTCTTTTTAAGGAGTTTTAAGATTTAGGGTTCGTTTGATATTCATTTGATTTTTAGTTTTCAAACCTTGATTGTTCAACTTAATAGCGATAAAAAATAGGAGTGTTCAAAAAGTAAAAAAGAAAGTGTGCATAAATAATTTTCCTTTAAAACTATTGAGATGTATTTGTATGAATTAGTTAATTTAGTGAAGTGGTAGTCAATTTTAATTGAGACTAGATTTAAAATTTTAAATCATCACGATTACATTTGGTATCATTAGATGAATTTGGTTTTTGAAATTCGTGAATCGGAAAACTTATTCAAGCTTAAACAATTGAATCATTTATACGTGTTCAAAGTAATTAAGTCTTGGACTTAAGTTAGACTAGTCATTTATATTATGTATCATTAAAAGAATTTGATTTTTGAAATTCGTGAATCGGATAACTTATTCAAACTTAAACAATTGAATCACTTATATGTGTTCAAAGTAATTAAGTCTTGGACTTAAGTTAGATTAATCAAACGTTACACTTGGAGAAGCATGTTGAGCTTTCAACTTGCAGTTTGAACATTCACGATACGAGTGGGAATGAAATAATAAAGTTGGATAATTGAGACCACGCAAAAAGTTGTGCGTTGAAGAGAATCTTGAAAAAGAGCAACAAAAAAAGTCATCATCTTTTCTAGTAGGTGTGCCCCAAGCAACTTCACTGCCAAGTTTCCAATGCCATAATTAGAAGACTTATTTACATCAATACCTTATAAAACTTGATGTTTGTCTCATTTTGTAAAATTTTCAACGATACTAACCAATGGTTTTTGTTGATAGATTTCTTTTCTTTTTTCACCTTTTCCTCTTTCGTTGGATGTGTGAGTCACATGCATGACATGTCAACAAAATAAACAGAAATTTAACAAAATTTAATGGTAAGGGGCAGAGTGAGACACACAATAAACATTTAAAGAGTTATGGGATACATTTGGATTTTTATGGGGCAAAGTAAGAGGAGGATTGAATTTCCAAAGCCATTAGTGTAAATAAGCCTAATTAGAACCCCAACGTGGAATTTGATTGGACATTTCATCTTCATGGGCACCTTGGGGCAGAAGGTTGAATTTGAAAAGGGGACTCGATAGCCCCAAATTAATGAGTGATGTTACATAGCCAATTGTTCATGTACATGCTGTATGGTAAAGTAGTAATTATAAAGATTTTTCAGCGACAAAAATAAAAGTTAAGTTAGTTGGTTAATATTAAAGTCAAAATTTTTAAATTTCCAACGACGAGTACACCATTTTTAAGTTGTTTAGGCAAGAAAATACTATGAAACTTAAATATGTACATTCAAAAGTAAAACAACGTCGTAGTTTTTCTTCTACAAAGTTGATTGGTCATTTGAAAGTAATGAAGTCTTGAGCTCCAAGTTGCATGTTTCTTTCTCTTGAAATTTATACTCATTCAACCACAATAAAGAAAGATACATTATGTAGTAAAATTATTTTGCTAATTGTAAGGTCATCTCCAACTGAAGGAGGGCCAGAAGGCTCGTTTTAACCCTCTAGCCCTCCAATAAATTAATATTTGAATGAACAGTGCATAGTCATATTTCTTACCATCTTCAACAGAGGGGCCAGAGGACCATAGGCCAAACATAGCCTTGTGAAAAAAAACATCTCCAACCGAGGGCCAAAAGGTCATAGGGCTAAACATAATTTATTATTTTAATTGAATTACCATGGTTACTTAAATTAAATTAACTCAACAATTTTATGTTATAGATTGTCAATAATTTTCATGTTGTTAAATGTTTTTAAAAATGTTGTTTGAGTTTCATGTTGTTAATTTTTTTTTATGTTGTTTAATGTTACTTAATGTTATTTAATGTTGTTTCATGTCACTTAATGTTATTTAATGACTTAGGAAGTTATAGGGAAGAAAAATAGAATTTTTAAATTTAAAAAAAATAATTTAAATATGACGTTAGCATGTGGCCTGGCCTGAGGCTGGCTGGCTGGGTTGGGCTAGTCAGTTGGCCCTTTGACTTGGCCCTCGATTAGAGACGATTTTCAGACTATTTTTTGACCTTCTGGTCTACTGGATATTTCGGTTGGAGATGGCCTAAGTGGCTAAACCGTACCTGAGGAACCATTTCTGTTGGATGTTACTTCTTACTCACATTCATGCATGACCCACCCGACCCCAGGCCCAAACCCAACCCCAAGTCCAAGCCCACTGAACCTTTATAAAAAGGCGGCCGAATCACAAAATCTCAAATCTCTCTTCCCTTTTTGTTTGTGTTCTTCCATTCCTCCTCTCTCAAAGCAATATGGCTCAGGTGCTTTTCTAACTTTAATTTTCTTTTTTCGATTAAATTTTATAAATTACAATCCCTTCAAGTATATGCAGATACAGATACATATGCAATTCAGAACATAGAGCATAACCCTTCCTTTTGTTTTCTGTAATTGTTTGTGTGAATTTTGCAGCAGAAGGTGGTCCTGAAGGTTCTGACCATGACCGATGACAAAACAAAGCAGAAAGCCATTGAAGCTGCCGCTGATATTATTGGTATTTCTTTTCATTTATTTTTTCCAAGTTTTGTTTGGATCTTCAATTGTTCAAATATATCCAAAAAGCACTTATTTTCACAAGCGTTTCACTGAAAACAAGTGCTTTTTTATTAGAACCAGAAACAGTTCTAACCTTTTCTGTCAAACATTGTTAAAAGAGCTTTTGATACTAAACCTAATTAAAGCTTTCTTTATTTCTCTTATTTACTTTGTTCTTGGGTGTGAACAGGGATTGATTCGATCGCGGCGGATCTAAAGGACCAGAAGCTAACAGTGGTAGGACTGATGGATCCGGTGGCCGTAGTGAAGAAGTTGAAGAAGGTTGGTAAGGTGGATATAGTATCTATCGGACCAGCCAAGGAAGAGAAGAAAGAAGAAAAGAAAGATGACAAGAAAGATGGAAAGGAGGGGAAAAAAGAAGAAAAGAAGGAGGACAAAAAGTAAAATATAGTTACCAAATTTTATCTCTCATGGTAATATTTTCTTTTCTTGTAAGTTGGCGGTTATGTTTTTTTTTTTTTTTTTTATGGTCATAGAGTTATGTATAATGTTTTGTTTAATTTCATGGGATTGGGATGTAAAAAAGGGCAAACGTACGTACTCTGATAATATTAAGCAAATAAGTAAGCAAATGGCTTCCGTAGAGAGGTTAGATTTTTTTATACATGATTTATTTTAATTTAATTATGGTGAGTGTGTTTTCTGTTTAATTCAGTGTAAAAAAATCAAATGTGATTACATCTGCATCATTTGGTAGGATTTATTTTATAGAAGCGATATTCTATTTTATTTTAATTTGATTTTAATTACAGTGAGAGTGATTTTCGATTTAAACTCATTGTAAAAAATCAAATGTGATTACATATGCATCAGTTGATAAGAATTTTTTTAAAAAAGTTTTAACGAAAAACTCCTGTTACTGTTCACTTTAACAAAAAATCACATTTTTACTCTAGAAAGTCAATCCTGGTATTATTTACTTACAATACATTTTTGTCATTTTCGTTAAAATTCAAAGTTTTCAAATTATTTTCTTTAATTTTTAATTTTTTAATTTTTTATGCAAGCGTTATTCTATTTTAATTTGATTTTAATTACAATGAAAGTGACATTCGATTCGAACTCAGAATCAAATATGGTTACACCGTCGAAGTCCAAGTCAATTGATAAGATCGTCGATTGTCTTACTTGAAATTAGGAAAAAGGTGCGAATAATATGTTGGCGTTATAATTTGTGGCGCCTACTAAGCCAGGGCACGCCCCGTGCACTCACCTGAAAAGGAATTCCATGAACATGATTTCATGATTCTTGTTGGTACGAATGTGATTGATTATGGCGCAAAAATCAGTGTATTTTATTAATTTTATTAATTATTGAGATGGATATGGTTGCAATTAAGCATTGAATTCTATAATTTATGTTAGCGTCGAGCTGGAAATGAATGATTTTGTTGAGTCAGCCCCATGCCTTTTTTGCACACACTGCGTAAAACGAGTCTCATACGGTTATGAGTGTGTGTGGTAAATGCGGGAGACCTGTTTCATGCTATTTGATTTGTGTTTGTCGTGTTTGTGCAGTTTTGAGTCATATTTGTTATCTTAATGAATTATGTCGTGTTAAATTCTTTACGAGTTCTTAACAGATGATCCGTTAATGATTTGATTTGTTAACGGGTCGTATTTTTGTATCAGGTTAATAGGTCATGCAATAAATTATCATGTTTAATGACTCGTGTCATACTTATCTTAACAGATCGTGTCGTGTCAAACATTTTATCTTAACAGATTTTTAACGGGTGACCTAATAACGACCTAATTCATTATAAGGTCATGTCATATCTAGTTAATGAGTCATGTAAGAAATTATCATGATGTCTAGACTTGACAAACGGATGTTGTTTGTGTCATGCTCTTTATCTTATCGAGTTCTTAATGAGTGACTCGATAACGACTTGACTCGTTAACGAGTTGACCCATAACGTGCAATTCATGTCATTTTGTGTCGAGTTAATGAGTCGTATAAAAAATTGTCAGATCTGATGACTGATGCATGAAAGTTTTGTATTGGATTACAGCCTTGGGAAATTTAGATATGTTGGGATATATGATTTTATTAAAGAGAGGGCCGGTGAAAAGGATATATAATCTTGTTAATTCCAGCAGTTTTTCAATTGAGATATAATCTAAATAGAAAATATTTAGTGGTTAAATCAGCAACTTGTTACAGTTGGTTATTCGTTTGTCTTTGTTAGGCTGTGACGCTTAATCTGTAATAACTACAAACAGCAGGAGGCCAGCCATAGCCAGTTCTATAGATTCTTGCGTTGGAAATAAAATACTTTCCCGCGTGCGAAACGCACAAAATTATAGGAAAGGGATCTCTCCGATCCTTTCCTCCTAATTCATTAAATTCGAAGATTCGGACCATTGAAATTTGATTCAACGGCTAAAATTATTATAACTTTCAAAGTAAGCCCCTGTTTGTAGCCGTTAGATCAAATTTCAACAGCACAAATCCTCGAAATTGTTGGATTAGGAGACAAGGATCCAGAGAGGAACCTTTCCAAAATTATACGCAAGAAAAAATCCCCTTAAAAAAGTGGTGATTTTAGTTAAATTTTATAATTATATGACCATTGCAGAAAATATAGAATATTATTTATAGGAAACTATTATTAGCACTCCAAAATTTTCATTTTATACTCTTCACAAGTGTATTTTTCTTTCTAATTATAGAAAGTTTGAAGTGCAAAATAGAATTTTTGAAATGCCAATAACAATTCCCTTCTTTATATGGTTTCTATTATATGCAAAGGTCATATCAGTATGTGTTGGAATTGGAAAGCAACAAAAACCTACTTACTCGTTATGTCATAAGACTTGTCTGAAAGTGCTTTTAAAATGGCTGAAAGCATTTTTAGTATAAATGTTTTTTTAAACCAATTCTTAGTAAAAATACAAGTAAACTTGATTGGAACCTAAAAACATTTTCTCTAAGTGTTTTCAGTCATTCTAAAACCAGTTTTACACAAGCCCCTAGAGTGACAACGAAAATAATACAAAATTGTCCACAATTTCAAGCGTTTTTTGTCATGTTTACTTGCGAGAAATGAGAGAAGTAAAGGTATTGCCATGGCGGAATTGTACGAGGTATTGCTACACCATTTCGGATTACACCCCAATTTAAGGTATAAACTATGTTAGCTTAAGCTTCCAGTTCAGCATATTAGTTACAGTTGTTGTAACTATAAATCTGTATTTTCACAAATTTAGATTACATGGTTCAACAACCTTTTAATTTATGTGTTGACACCGCAAACTTAAGCGATACGTACCAGCCATGAAAATCTGCAGATAAAACTTCAGTTCTCCCTGTCGATCCTTGCCTTCGGTTCTCACTGCTTACCAGCAGAACGGTGCTACAGTTTCCAAGCATGAGAATCTAGTCTTTCACATACACAGAGCAAAACAACACTTTGATTTATCAATCTGTCCACCTATTGCTTCATGTAACTGGAAATGAAATTTGTATGCAGCTATGCGTACGTGCAACCGTAATGTATCACTGGGTGTGTGCGTGTGTGGTGGTTTATGAATCTGAGAAAGATCATAAAAATGACATGAAAAATTGAAAAGAGAGACCAGGAAGTCGAAAGAGAGGTGGTGAGGGAATGCACAGGAGTGTGTTTCGAACATTAAGTGAAACCTCCAGCACTATATCTATGTTCTAATGAGAGCGTTGCCACTTCTCGTAAGCAGTATATTGACAGCATAAGTGCAACATACAACAAAGCAAAACACTTAAAAACTGCTGTTTATATATATGGATCATTTTGCACTAGAAAAATAAGATAAAAAGATAATTAGTGCATACTTTACTTTTCTCCTCGAGAGACAACTGATACAAGGTGTGGGTACATTGCATAACTGATAAACCCTGGAGCTACATATTGTTAACCGAGCTGAATGAATTAATTTTTACCACTTTAACATCTCCTATATCCCTTGAACTTCGAAAGTAGATGGGTATACTGCCCTTTCTCCGTCATGCGTGTTATTACTTCATGAGCTTCAGCAAGCTTTCCAGCATTTCGCAAATAACTTACAAGGGTGCTGTACACAGTGAAATTCGGGTTACAACCTCTAGATTCCATAACCTTGAGCATGGAGCATGCTTCCTCAAACTTTCTTGCCATACAAAGTCCACGAATCATGGCATTGTATGTAAATACATTCGGAAGCTGCCCATTAGGGATCATCTCATCAAACACTACTTGGGCCTTCTCAAGCTCCCCAGCCACAATATACCCGGTGATCATTACAGTGTAACAAACAACATCCGGCATGCACTCGTGCTTTGTCATCTCATCAAAAAAATATTTGCAGGCATCCATATTTCCAGCCCTGCTCAGTCCATCTATCAACGTTGTGAAGTGAAGAACACTTGGTTTGAAACCCTCTTCCTTCATGTGATTCAAAAGATTAAGAGCTGCAAGCGGTTTGTCTCCCTTACCAAGTACATGAAGAAGAATATTGTAAGTATGAAAATCTGGAGTGAATCCACTCCTACCCATTTCATCAAGCAGTCTGTGAAACTGATCCAACTTCCCCAATCTATATTTTGCACACATCATCACGTTATAAGTTAGAATATCTGCTGAGTGACCCTCCGCCAACATCTGTTGATAGACCCACTCAATCAACTTGTACTGCTTCACCACAAGAAGGGAATGCAAAATCGCATTGTACGAGTGTTTAAATGGCCTATAATTAAATGTCTTCGATTTGATGAACCTTTCCACGACTTTCCTAGCCAAGCCTGCCTCACCACAAGTGCGTATCAAAATGTTGAACGTCTGTGCTGTAGTCGGATACCCTTTCTCAGTCATCTCATCAACTAACCTCCACATTGCTTTAAACTCTTCACAATCAGCAAATATCTTCATCATTAAATGATATGTGTTTGCTGTGTGCTTGTAATTTTCAAGCTGACCAGACCACACAAAAAACTTATACCCCAACTTCGCACACCGCATTTTACTCCCATAATCTATCTGTTTCAAAATCTCAAACAGAACTTCCCTCACAAGAAGCCCTGAAACCTCTATATGCAACTCACCCAAAGCTGCTTTAGTATCAAAACCAGGTCCATCTTCTCTAAGAACCTTAAGAACCCTCGCCGTATCCATCTTCGCATTCTCAAAAAAGTTCCGTCGCAGCGAGAAATGTTCCCGGGGACGGTTCTCAGATTCATAAACACCATGTTTCTCATCCAAACCCGAATCAAATTCCGAACTTTTCCACATTGTCTTCAAGGTTTCCTCCACAACCTCATACCCATTATCCCCCTTATCGCCGCGAAAGCACCCGTCACTTAACTTTCGTACTACGACAACATAACACGAAATTTTTCGAATAACCCTTGGACCAAACAGATATATACAGTTCATGACTGGTACCCATTATCTCTGTAACTTTGCAGCACTTATCAAATCCGATAAACCCAATAATACAGCAGGAATTGAAAGCAAAAATAAATTTAGATGCTTTGTATTAAAAAATTGAGGGATGCCCATTAAACTGGAGGGACTAAATTGGGGGAAACGGAATGAATCGAGCAGAAGCAGTTCATTGAGTTGTGTAATCTTCGAAGAGTGAGAAGAGGTGGTGGAGGACTTACCGGAGATTAAGTAATTTGATGAGGGCGATACCGGTCTTTTGAAGCTTTTGGCTTTCGAGTACCGCCGGCGGTTTTAGCTGTGCGAGTGAGTGAAGCATTGGAGTATTGCAGCTTAGGAGACGAACCCCTACGAGCGAGGGGAAGCGGGGAGGGATTCGGTGTTTCGAGGGTAGAATCGCCCCGTGAAGCACCAAACACTATATGCCACGGAAAGGGATCGGATCTCTTCTACCTAATTCTCCTCATCAAACAATCTGAATCTTTGAAATTTGATCTAACGGCTAAAAACATCGGCTCACTTTAAAGTTATAATAACTTTAGCCGTTGAATCAAATTTCAAGGGCCCAGATTGTTTGATGAGGAGGATTAGGTGGAAGGGATATAGAGATGATCCTTTTCCATATGCCACGCTCCTAGATGGATAGGGTTTTTTTCCCCTGCAACCTGGCATCCTTCGTCATTTTTTGTCATTTTGTTAGCTGAAACTCAAAAGTTATCACTTTGCTTTTTGAAAGTCGATTTCAATCCACTTTGTCTTCTGAAACTCAAAATTTGTCACTCTACTTCTTGAAACTTAATACTCACTCTACTTTGGATTGTTTCTATATTTTCGTTGAACAATTATTAAGTTTACTTATGTGGCACAATTAAGGCCCACTTATGACTGACGTGGCACGAGTATAAAGCTCACATATCAAATAAAAGGGTGTCAGATAGATTGAAAAAAAAAACAAACAAAAAATCACAAACATTACATAACACACTAAAATATGAAAAGTAAGAAAAATAGCAAAAACACTTTAGTTTTGAGTTCATGAACGAAAGTTAAATCAAAATCAAGTTACATAAAGTAAAGTTATGACTTTTAAGTTTCAGAGAATAAAGTAAGATCAAAATCAAGTTTCAGAAAGTAAAGTGATGACTTTTAGATTTCAAGGAGCAACCTCATGCTCCTCGTGGCCCATATGGTATTCTTGGCCCACGCCCTCCATTTTATCCTCATGGCTCAAGCTTTGTTCAAGTTCCACGATTAAAATCAACTTCCAGAGAACGAAGCTCAAAATAAGTCTAATAGGTTAGTAAATTTGCCTATTATATAGGTATATATGTAATTTATCTGTTTTCCCTTATCATTTAAGCAATCTTTTGAGGAAATTAGATTGTCACGTTTTTAAAATTGTATATTGATCGGGAACGATTCTAGGTTTGTGCTCCACACGGTATCTCATAGACTTGATTATTAGCGCTGGTAAATCACATAATGCGGTCAGAAAGAACCTGAAATGTCTCCTTGAGTTTTTCGGACCTCAAAATGATTGGAATGAAGAGGCAAAAAAGCTACTAAATGGTGTAAAAAGAAAACAAGGGTACTAGCATGCCATTTGGGGAGAAGTTTGAGTCCCGCAATTGAAATGAGCCTTTCTTGTGGGACAACGAAGCTAAACATTGCGAATCATAAGACAAAAAGGCCTAAAGACAATAGCATTAACAAATGCTTACAAGAAAAATCATTTCCAAACTTGATCGTAATTTAATTGTAATTTAAACGCCGAGGATAATTGAAGGTGCGCACAGTTAAAATCCCATGCTTTTAAGTTAAAGTACCCTCCGTTTCTAATTCATTAGATAGATGATAGTATTACACGACTTGGGAACAAAACATTCAAGTTCACAAAACAACTCTTCAAACTACAACACATTGTCTAAGTTCCCACGTACTACAACCCTAAATATCCCATTTATTCACCAACAAACTTCCATCCGCGGCCATCTTCAGTTGCTGGACCCCTGAAGTATCTGCTGCTCCGCACCACCACGGCCTCGCCGCTCCACCACTCCACTGCCAGAACTAGAGAAACCCTCTGTACCTGTCAACACCAAAACAAATCGTTGCTCACATTCAAATTAACCAAGTACTCTTAGGGAGGATAACGTTCAAATTTTACCACTTGAAGAACCAAGGGACTGAGGAGAAGTGGCGCTTTGATCAGCTTTCCCAAGCAATGAACCAACAGCCCCTTTAAGGGTATCCGCAACAACTTTCCCATAGCTAGACTGCTGGACGTCAGCATCCCCATAATCCGGCCCCAACCGCTGAGTCACCTCCATGCTCTCGGTCACTTTCCCAACAGGCCGGGCACCGACTCCCAGGGTGCCCTGCCTTATGCATGTGTAGGGTTTCTGATATCACCTCGGACAGCGCCCTGTCCTCCTCACCAGGCTTTAACTTCTCAAACAAATAGCCCTTCATAGAAATTCCTTTGTCCTGCCCGGCTTTGTTATACTCACCCCCTGTAGTAGTGGTACCAGTACCCCGGTGGACTTCTTCTTTGCCAGCTGTCCCAGCACCGCCGGGGAGTTTCGACATAACTGCACTCCCTGCCCCGGCAAACTTCTCGTAGACAGGTGTCAGCTTCTCAGTAACTGCGGCTGTAATACCCTCATCCTGTTGCCCAGGTGCAGCTGACCCGGACCTAACGGCTGCCTGATCTCCATGTTGCTGTTGATCAGTGTCCCCACCGTATCCTAGCTTTGAAGCGACGGCGTTTTTGGCAGATATTGCCTTGTCAACAATGGCAGACGTGGCGGATGAAACTTTCTCTGTGTAGCTACCGCCCTGGTTTGATGGGTGCTCAGGAGAAAATTGATCATGGCTTCCAGTGCTCGGGTTTTGATTTGTTCCAACATAATGGTGTAATCCTACTTACACATCAACAACGTATAAGTTATAACCATATCGACTACATATGGACAACTTAATTAAGTACTAATCGCGTAGTTACCTGTATTAGTCGAATCATTTGCTGGAGAATAAGCATGCGGATTAACATCTTCGTGTTGATCATTGTTCCCTCCTCCATACCCAAGCTTGGAAGCAACTGCATTTTTTGCAGATATCGCCTCTTCAGCGATAGCGGAAGTGGCAGACTGAAACTTTCTCCGTGTAACTACTGCCCTGGTTCGATGATGGCTTGGCATCTCCACCATGAATGTTAATCTTACCAAACGAATGGAGAATCGGCGAAATTCCAATTTCTTCACCACCTGTCACATGACTCACATGTAACAAAATTATAAAAATTATAATCAATTAGCAAAAACTCATATTAGTTTGTAGCTTTAGCAAAAAATTTAGAATTTATGACAAGATTATATATATATGTTACAGTTTACCTGCATGAGTTGGATCAGTGACTTTAGTCTCATAGTTTGAAGGAGTATAACCTTGAGGATTGGCCTTTGGCGCATGTGGATCCTCTTCCAATCCTCTCGGTCGGTCCAAATTTACCCTGGACTGACCGAAGTGCCCTTCTTTCTCTGTAGCAAAAGCATGACTTGGGTCGGTGACATTGACATTGGTCTTCTGGTAATCTCCACGAGAAGAAATAGAGGTGCGATCGTCCAAGCCCCGGTGGTGCAAATGGACCCTGGTTTGACCCAAATGACCCCCGGTGGGCACATATTCCTTCATCGGTTCGGTCCTCTCCAAATGCGGCACTTTGGGATCGCGATCCTGAATCGCTGCTTTCGTGTCCCCGAATTTCACCATTGGCACCTTCAAAATATCTCCTTGCCCTGGTGCACCACTCCTTATGGCTGCACGTCATATTCACAACATGTCCCATGAAAGTAGAAATTATAACTAATTTAGATTAATTTTTATTGACGCACACTGGCATTCTGAATTTCTAAACTGCTCTAACGTAGATCGAATCTGGATCTAACTTTTGTAATCTATAAAGATAATCAATTCGATTATATTCAATCTAATCTAAATTAAATCGATCTCAACAAATACTACCTCCAACCCACCTCTAACCAACTAGCAAACTGACATGACCATGCCCTAAATTATTAAGATCAAAATAAATCAAAGGAAAAACTTACTTGTTGCACCGTGCACTTCAGGGTCTTCGTCTTCTTCATCATCTTCCTCGTCGAGATCATCTTGGTCGTGTTCGTGTTCGTGGCCATGGCCATTACCATGCTTTGTGAGCTTGTTCTTTATCTTCTTCGCCTTCTCCTTTACCTTCTTCAGAACCGACTTCTCCTGGTGGTCCTCCTCTTCGCCTTCATCCAAAGTTAACAAATAAAATTTACCAAAAACACAAAACCAATCACCATTGTTAAGTACTTGAACTAATTCTACCAAAATGAGGTTTCTCGTTTTCTACCTTGGTGCGTGCCAAGGTGCTGGGTGTGGCGGTTGTCCTCGTGATCGTGAGGACGGGCCATTTGTGACTCCATGATTCAAATGCGAGTAAAAGATTGTGTTGCGCTTTAAGTTTGCAGAACAGATCAGTGGAAGTGGAGGTTTAGAGGGACTGGCTTTAACGGGAAACACAGAGGCTCCTTCTGCCACCTTTGCATGGCTCTGTCGCTCTGGGAGCGAGACACGTAGGAGAATAACCGGCCACGTATCCCCTACCCACTATACGTGGCTTTCTGGTTTTGTGTAATGGATAATCTCATGCAGTTTTGCCATAACTGGTTGCTAGCTAGGGTTACAACATTTGACATGTTGGAGATAGGTAACTATAGAGGATATTTTTGGTAATATAAATAGTAATGTTATGTAAATCAATTTTAATTTGTAAATCAAGTGATATATCCCTAAAATAAATAAATACATTAATTAATAAGTTAAAGAATCTAATTATCAACAACTACATCATATAATTTATAAAATTTAGGTTAAATAGTTGATCTGTTTAGCATTATCCTGTAAAAAAATCTTAGTTTAAGAAAAAAATTGAATATTGACGCGATAATGACTATCCATACGTATACTATTGAAAGTTTGATTACATTATTGTCCATAATTTTATTTTGTATTAGAATATTAAATTGTCTTTTCATGCTTTTTTAATTGACAAAGAGGGAAGAGGATCTGGAGAGGATCATTTTCTTAGGGATCCCGTAATTGTGTCTGTTCATCATACATCGAGTGGTCATAAATTATTTAAAATTCAAATATAAATAGTATTTAACGAAAAATGATCGCACGATGTACGATGAATATACATAATTACAGAATCTTTGGGATCTCTAGAAAAAGGATCCAACGAGGATCCTTTTCCGACAAAGAGAAGTTTGTTAGCTTAGATGATGACAATATATTGATAAATAAATAAAACATCAAAAAAATTTATAAAATATATTCTCTTAGATAAATGTATAGATGTATTATATGAGAAAATATCACCATAATGTTAACCGTGATTAAACAGATACCGTTGGATGCGAAGACCGTTTTAGACATAATCCATCTAACGCAAGATAGAGTGCCCACGTTCCAGTGGTATAGTGCGCACCAAGCGCCATTTAGCTCAAACGACCCATCGTATCAATATAACAGCGGAAATTTAACGCGCCAAACTGTATTCCTCTGAAACCAAACCAGTCCGTCGCGTCTCAAAAATTTGAAGCTGAAATGCGTACTCGCTACCTCAACATCGACTACTTCACCGCCACTCCAACCCAAGCCCTAGAATCCCTAACCTTCCTCCACCTCCCGATTCTTCCCCTGTCTCCCTCCAATCTCTCCACCGCCTTCGACGGCCTCCACCTCCTCCTCTTCGACTCCGAACTCGAAGTCTCGCTCCAAATCGAGCAATTGCCGATCGGAGCTGCTCTCACGAAGTTCTTCCTCAGAATATCGTTCTCGATGTCGCGGACTTCGAGCCCGGCGATCCGTCTCCGAGTTCTAGAAATTTCGGTTCCGGAAGCCGTGGGCTGCAGTTCTCGGAGGTAATGTGCTGAATCAGATTAAGAATTTGTTAATTATGCGTAATGCAGTTGATCATTGAACTTAATTTGGATTAAAATTTAAATTATCGGATTATTGCGTTTGTTATTGTTGAAAGAAAAATAGATTACGGAGTTTTATTATTCAATCTAATCATAGGTTTTGTTTGGCTGCTGTCGTATTATGTATCAGAACAAAAATAAATCCAGAATTGTATGAAGTTTATAAACTACTCCTTTAATTAACTGCATAGGGCAGCTCTTGCTTTGATGTCAAAGTTGATAGAAGTTTACGAATTCTGAAACTGAACTTATATGCTAAAGTAGTTCGAGTAATTAGTGGTATTCGTCTGACGTGTTTGATTGTTATGACCTGCAGAAGAAAGCCGAGGACCTCAAAAACTAGAAGGGGTTGGAGCATCAGATAACTTTTGGCTCCGAGACTGTGGAGACTGCATTCCAAAAAGTATGCCAACGGAATTCTCATATTTAACGGCTTTTTATCATGTTTGTGCTTGTCTGACAAATCAAGCTTATGTTAATGTAGAAGGATAATGGCAGAAGAGATGCAGAGAAAGATGCACACCCATATGAAGTGCTCCGATTTGAAACACCAGAGTTGGATGTGTTCTTGGTAAACTGAATGTCTACTAACCGGTTGCTAATGGACAATTTGGTTCTGCATCCATAATATCTTGTCTCGTATGTGCAGGAAAATGCTTACATTTATGATAAAGAGGAGCTCCCGTTTCTTTCAGAAGAAGTTCCAGAAACTGAGAATAATTTAGCATGTTTCTCATAAATTTATGATTCAGTTATAATTTGCTTCAGTCTTTCTAATTAGTTGACACATGACAAATAACACTGGCATGTCCCAACCTCCCGGTGACTTGTCCTTCTTAGACGTGTTATTAAATTTTAATATTGACATTGTAATAAGTATAACCGTAGTTTCTTTTTTGTTGATTATCATATTAGATAAAGTGATTCCAAGGTTTTTAACTTACGTCATTTTTTGGATAGACATTTGATGGGAAGGGGTGGATCTTGGAATAATTATAGTTATGGAAGCAGTTGGTTTGACTAAGTTTCATTTTGGGATTCATGTAATATATCAAGTTTACGGTGCAAATTTTGTTGTTTTACCATTCTCCTTAGTCAGCTTGATGGTTAACAAGTCACTGATATTAATTTTTGTGTAAGTGCTGTTATGTGGTAATGTGTCTTTCAGGAAATGCTCAATCTTACAGTGAAGTGTCCTTGGGAAGTTCATGAGTCAGTTCATACAGTTGAAGACTTTCATTCAGAGTATTCCACGGATCAAAAGGCTTATATGTTTCAAGATGATTGTTCTTACAAGGACCAAATGCAACTCTATCAGAATTTCCCTGTGTTAGAACCAAATGAGATAACTCTGCCAACTTTCACGGGTTTGTCTGTAGAGGGTGAACTTTCTTCTGTTTATGAAAATATTGAGCCCCAGCAATGGGATAAAAAAGATAATCTGAACTGGAGAGGAGCTTTTGGGTACAAAGGAATACGGGATATCAGAGTATCTTTTAGATCTTCGATCTGATCTCGGGTCCCTTGACATTACTCCTGAAATGGATTTATTAAGTACGGTGGAAATGTCATAGATTCAGGGAGACATCACATATCAAGGGGCGTCCACAGTTGCTTCTTTCCAATCTCTAAGCCCGGTTGTTTTTGAAGAATCTCAGATTCTTGATTTGGACTCATCTCAGCATTTTGAAGTCCTCATTAGTACACGAACAGCAAATGAACCAGAAACCTGTGACTGGATGTTTAGTGGAGACATAAACTTCAATACTTTGATTGTTAGTCATGAGCTAGCCCTGGTTAATGACACATTCAAATCATTGCCCGTGCCTGTTCTCTCTGATCATGAAAAGAGATCGTCATATGTTGTTATGGAGGAAACACTAACTAACTTACTGCTGCTGCCCCTATCTGCATCAGATAGGATTTACTTGGATTGGCATTTTCTCGAGAAAGATAAATGTAATTGTCAAATTTCTTTCTCCCATCAGAAAATCTTGGAGGATACAAATTCACTGAGCACCTGTTTTGATTGGGACGACTGCTATAATGATGGAATGCAGGTGTGTGATTTTGCTTTCTCCGATGATGCCTGTAGAGGAGTTTAATACAGAAGAAACCAAAGAATTACAGGAGTTGCCCTCTGATGGCATTCCTCTGCTTGCTGGTCATCTTGGAGATACTTCAGCTGAATTGTCAGGCAGCACTTTTCCACAGAAGAAAAATGGAGAGCAGATTGATATAAGAGGTGCTGAGAGGGCTTCCTCACTTTTCAAGTCTATGTCACGATTCAATGATATCGACTTTTTCTTGAATCCCCAGAAGGCCTCTACAGGTGGAAATAGTAATTGTGCAGTTACCAGAGTTGCTAATGCTACATTTCCAAAGGTTTAATCATTAATTATTTGAATCTATCAGTCCCTCATTAATCTCATTATTTATTTGTTTCATTTATGGATAGCTAATTAATTCTAACTCACTTACCTCTCTATTCAAATATGCTAAGACCAGGTGTATGCCCAGGGAGAGCAGTCTTATTCTATATCTCCTCCAGTTGTGAACATGAATGATCAGCAATCAGAGGAACTCTTGGACATTTTTCCTGGTCATGAAAAGAATGATATGAGATATAAAGAAGGTGCAGATGAAGCAGAAGCTAGCAGTATGCCCCTACCTAATCTTTCTATGTCATCTGCAATGGAAGCTGAGCGTTTTCAGCACAGCATGGCGTCTTTCCCTGAGATGGTCATTGTTGTAAACACTCAAAATCTTGATAAGGAAGTGATAGTGTCTAGAAGAAGTACTTACCAAAAAATTCTTGCAAAGGAGAAAGAAGGGGTACAATTAGTAGAACGTGATTCAGATTTACCTGTGGATATCATAATCAGTTCTGCAATTTGTTTAGTGTGGTATGACTCTAAAAACATTGGACAGAAAGCAACCACTCTTGATGAAGCTTCTTCATACTTACTTCTGTGCATTGATAACATTGCCACAAATGTTTTGACGTTGCTGAGTTTCACTTTCAGTGGCTGCTTTATGGTAGTTAACAAAACTATATTCGTAGTTTTTACTTTTTTTGTTTGCTTTTTCTACATTGAACTGATAGAAATTCTTCTTATTCTTGTATTTCTCCAACAGGTCTTGAGGGAGAAAACAGCTTCCTCTCCACTATAATGGAGTCCTCATATGGACTTTATGCAGCAGCAGCGT
This sequence comes from Pyrus x bretschneideri, assembly GCF_019419815.1. Taxonomy (NCBI): domain Eukaryota; kingdom Viridiplantae; phylum Streptophyta; class Magnoliopsida; order Rosales; family Rosaceae; genus Pyrus; species Pyrus x bretschneideri. The sequence goes on along the minus strand of NW_025999795.1, from coordinate 472,633 downwards.
GCCTGGGAATTGATTTGCAGATTTTCAACTCTTATTCATCTGAGTTGACTGATGTAATTGTACTGAGCTGCATGGGACATGCCACGAAGTTGACAAGGTTTATGTATCCTCGAATGCCTGAGTCGGAAAGTCTTGCAGAATCATTCCTTACCAAACTTCCTTCAGTAAATGCTTTAACAGCTCATGCAATACTGTCTTCAGGAGGCTTGCTCAAAGAGTTTCTTGAATCGTCCCATGAAACCAGGGTGAGTGTACTCCAAAAATATCACGTTTCTGATGAAAGTATCACACTATTAGTGCTTTATGCAAATATGGTGAACCGGCAGTTTCTAAATCAATTATGACAGACTGCTCCTCTTCAGTGTCCTCAAGTCTGCACTCGGGAAGATATAATTGAATATTGTTTTGGAAAGAAAGAAGCGAAAATACAATGGTAGTCCTGACAAATATGAGTTACCAACGAATGAATTCTTGCACCTGGAGCCGTTAAACCAATTCAGTACCGGCATCTTGCATCCTTCAACAGCTTCCAAGCTAACTGATTCATGTTTGTCAAAAAGCCCCAAAATAATTGATGAGTTCCGAAAGTCTAGGTTCTCTCAGAATGACTTGTTTGATCAAGAGGGTTTGGATATGGATATGATGATGTATCCTTCTAAGGTTTTTGAGCCATATGATTCTCAAATCTCCAGAGGGCCTCAGGTATTAAACAAGATAAAAAGGTCCTGTTCATCGTTGAAGGATAAGCTGTCAGGTCAGAAACGAGGATCAGATATGCCTATCATGAAGAATTTTGATTTCTATAACAAGAAGAACGCTGAGGTTCTGCATGAGGACCTAAAAGAGGAAGTTATTGACCTAACAGACAGTCTTGTATTAGATGAGGACTTTTCTTTTATTGGCAACTCCATGAACTTCTCAGATGCCTGAGTTGGAAATGGATCCACAAGGAGGTCTAAAGCTGCAAGAAAATTGTCATTTGCCTCGAGCAGTCACTGTACTTTCCCAACAGCTGCTGAAATCAACTCAACTCCAACTGTTTGGTGTTCTGCAGAAGGCCTGAGAAAAATTTCGCAAGTTGGAGCCAACAATTACTCAGATGCAGATCTTGAACATGATGTTTTCCACTTAACAAACCGTAACATGCCCTCAGAGGAGATTTTCATGAAGAGTTCTGGGGGAAATCCCAAGGGATACATTTCCACGAGAATGATATATCACCTTATGGATGAAAGCAAGGGCTACATATCTACGAGAATGATATATCACATTATGGTGGAACACCACTCTCAAAAGCTCTCCGCTCAGGCAGTTCACAGCAAAATACTCCCTGGACAATAGAGGTTCTGAAGAGAATCAAGGAAAAGAGCAGGTTGCGTCAGCGTCTCCTTCCTGGTGACTTAACCGGCCCTAGTTTGGGTTATCCAGAGAATGTATCGAAGGTTAGCAAGAGAAGAAGTCAGTCTATTCTTGATTTTTACAAGTACCAAGGTGGCAACACTCCAAGAAAATTACCAGAAGGAAAGAGGCAGAACCGACCTTTACAATCGTCAAGCTCACCCAAAAATGAAAATTACTCAGCTGCTCCTCTTACTGCGTGGACACCTCTTGACAAAAGAGCAAGACAGGTTTGTCTCATATCCCTTTTTGGCATCTTGGTAGTCTGTTTTTCTTGTATTATAAATCACATGCATAGACGGTATTCCTATCATTGAATCATTGACAGTTTCGCACTGAGGTCTTTTATATCTTCACTTGATCAACTGCAGACGCTATCTTTTGCAACGAATGATAGTGGAAACCAAACTAAGCTGGCGTGGAGTGATGGAGCTCATGGTGTCAGGAAAAAGTTTCAGATTCAAACTTGAAACGGCAAGGTGTGTTGGTTCAGAGCTTATGGTTTAGGATCATGGTTTTAGGTTGCTTCCCAATTACTACAGAAAAATGGTATTTGTTTCTTTTTATGTTTACCTGGCCGGAAAGTAAAATGATATCTGTTTGCATCTCTGTTTCTGAGTCAGTACTTTTGTAGCTCTGTCTGGAAGTCCCAAGTCTGTAATTAATATTAATGACAAAATGGTTGAAATATATTGGCCTCTTATAGGTAAGATTGAGCATTTTCTTAAAAGCTCTTTTGAGAAATTCGTGTCACAAACTTTTCAGTTTCAGAAAATCAATAAAGTTTTCTATTAAATCCTTTAGACAAATAGCACAAATGAATGAGTAATGCCTGTGTGATACAAAAACTGTGTTAATATAATGAAAATGGTACAATATTCATGAAATCTCCACTCAATTATGAATCCCGGATCTTTATCTTTCGGGGTTCCAGACTGCGGTGATTCTGTCGAGATTCGAATTGGAAAATGATGAACAACAGGTTTGTGAAAAAATAATGTCTATTGCTTCACAGCCTAGTTATTAACCTTTGGAAATTCTGCAGTCGAATAGTCCCACCTGGATATTTGCTCTAGTGCTCAGCATATCCAGCTGTCCAAGGTTCAAAACCTCAGAGGAAGCTAGTTCTTACTGTTTCTGAGGTAACGCACAGTCATTACTAGTTGTTGCCTTTCACCTTCAACCTCTGCGAATCTAAGACTTATCTCAGAATATCTTTCTTCCATTTCCTTCAGTTCGTTTTCCATAGATTTGTTTCTTTCTTTCAGTAATGTCAATTCAGTCATCAAATCTGTATACTTCTTCTCATCACTGGTGGCTTTCAACTCTTTCTCCGAGCAATCTTCTACTTTCCTGTGAAGTGAAATGAAGTTAAATAACTATTCCGAAAAGTTGCAATCTACTTTGACTGGTGACTGTTTGTGTTTGTGCTCGCATGTACATGCATATTGTCAGCACAGAAAAAACAAAAAAAAAGTGGTACGCAGATAAAATGATATATTTAGTAGAGATAAGCAGAGATGTCAAATTTTGCTTGATAAAATGAGTGTACCTTTGTCCATTGGTATTCTTAACCGTTCTCTTTGAATTGCTGACTTTCTTTTGTACCTCAGCCTGTAATTGAGATATTTGTTTCTTCAAGCTTTCTTTTTCCAATGCTTCCTTTTTCAGCACATCCTTCAACTTGCTGTGCTGGGTCTTCAGGTTTTCCACTTCGGAGTTCAGAGAAGTGATTGCAGTTTCCTTCTCGTCTTTCAAAGATCTAATGTTAGTAAGTTCCTCATGCGTTTTCTCTGTTTCCCGCTTTGCTGAAGCAAATCTTTTCTCCAAATTGTCCTTTTCAACACTCAGACACTGGATCAGCATCTCATTTTCTGCAATTAATTTCTTCGTTTGTTCCAAATTTCCTCTCAATTTCTCTTTCTCCTGTCTGGAGTTAGAATTCTCATCTGTGAGCCTTTCTATCTCAGTTTCGAGCATTTTGATTTTCATTGAGAGAGCTTCGTGCTCTTCCTCCTCATGCTTCTTTACTTTTTCAAGGTGCTTTGATGTATTGTCTAGTTCCAATGACATCTGCTCTATACGCTTTGCTTTCACTTCATTCTGGTTGTCAAGATCTTGCAATTTTACTTCAGTCTCGCCCTTAATCAGCTCTAACTCTTCGTTGGCTTTCTGGAGCATCTCTTCCAAAACTCTGTTCTGCCGGCGCAGTTCATTAGCCTCTGCCATCGCTTTTGTGGCCTGCTTCTCATTTTCATCAACCTTAGACGTCATTTCAACAGAAAGCTTTCTGAATTCCTCTTGAAGACGCTCAGCTGTATCAGAATTATTCGACTGTGTCTTCTTCAATTCTTCCTCGACTTGGATGGCCCTGTATTCCTGCTCAACTTTGGCATTCATCACTTCCTCAAGTTTTTCTTCAAATCCCTTGGCCTGCATCTCCGTGTTCCTTCTCCAAAGACTTAAGTTCACTCTCAAGTTCCTGAATGGACATCAAACATTCTGAGAATTCATGTGCTTGCTTCTCAATTGTTTCTTCTGATCTCTCTAACTGAGATTCAAGCTCTTTTATAGTAGCCACATAACCCGCTCGCTCATTTTCCATCTCTGTTCGTATTCTTTCTTGGTTTCGATCCAACTTCTTAGAGATGTCATATTTTTCCTGCTTTAAAAGGTCACAGTCCAAGGCGAGCTGTTTTATACGCATATCCTGCTCTTCCCTCTTTTTCTGGTGTGTGTCTATTTCACTGAGAAGTTCTCTGATGTCAAGCTTCAACGATTCTACTTCCTGATCATCTTCGTTTATTCTTCCTGCGGAATATGTTCCCATCATTTTGGAATTTTTTTCAGCTTCTAACTGGCTTGAAAGATCAGATATTTCTCTATTTTTCTTTCCCAATTCATCTTTCAGATCCTTCACGACAAGGACTAACTCAGAATTTGAGTCTTGTGTCTGCGCGAGTTGTGAGCGAAGATGGGTTCTTGCTTTCTTCTCAGAACTAAGCTCTTGCTTCATTGCTTCTAACTGTGCTCTTGTATCCTCAGTCTCGGGCTGCAACTTTTTGAAAGTCTGTTTCCCATTACTACGTCCCTGCGAGGACTTAAGTTGTTCGCATACCATTTTGAGTGCATCTCTCTCCTCTTTAAGGCTAACAATTTGTTTAGACAGATTCTGCCCTTGATTGCTCTCTTTGGCCATCTGTTTCCGAAGAGACTGCAATTCCAGTTCCGATAGGTTCGCCTGCCTCTTCAGAACAGTAATTTCATTTCTGAGTTTATCAACATCTGAAACCGCTTGCACTCTTTCTGCCGGAAGCTTGTCTTCAACAATGTCTAGTGAGTCAAATAAGCTTTCATCTGAAGACCAATCCAAGCTTGATTTTTGATGCATATGGGTTTTCCTTACGTTGGCACCCCCCTGTCCATTGTGAGGCATGGAATTTTGTACTTCAGGGGGTGACAGGGAACTAGCGGCGTCCCGTTGGACATATCCTCCATTCTGCAGCAACATAAACTACACCTAGTCAGGTTCCCATACTCGGATTCATAAATTTAGGTCATCTGAGTTAACTTCATCGAAAAGAAAATGCTATGGAATACCGTACTTCATTGGAACGGAGGTGGTTGCTTCCATCTGCATCCCAACTGCCGTTTTGGTTCCCCACGCTGCTATGGCGTGACAGACTTGGACCGTCACTTTCTTCGATTTCCCTGAATATCAGATTAAATCTTATGTCTAACTCGCGCAAGCAAAGGAGACAGCGAAGAAAAACCGAAACAAATCAAAACTAGAGAAGCAATAGAGTGAAGTGTGGATTCTCATTTCTCACCTTTGATCACCATCTTCCTGAATCCTGTGAATTGTCACATGTAAAACTACACCGGAATTTGCAAACTTAAGGGGCAGAGTGACGGTTAACGGTTCAGTTTCCGCCACAATGTCTGCAAAATCGATTGAAGCTTCTCCGAGATAACCCGATTTCGAAGATCCCTGCAACAATCCCCTTAGTATTAGAACGTTACCAAACGAATCCCTTAAGAACTCTGAAAACTAGACGCTTCCTTACATTAGAAACAATGAAGTGATAAATCTTCTCTTTCAGTTTTCCTGTTTTTGCTTCCTCAATGAGCTTCATTGACTCAAAAACTGGATTCTCCCAAATGCAGGTGCCGTCCTGAACCGCCGCTTTCCCCAGCTTCACCGTCGGCTTTCCGACGTCGTCCGGCACCAGCGACAGCATCAAAGCAGGCTTCTTCAGTTTCGGCACCTGAAATTAAAAAAGGTCAGGAAAGAAAATCCAGGTACGAATGTGATATCATCTCTCTGTATAGCGTCTATATATACATAGATATTATATATATATATATATATATATATGAATATGTATGAAAAACTAGAGCACATTTCAGCTGAACTCGTTTCGAAAACTCGAAAATTTCGATATAAATCCATCTAGAACAGACCAATTTCGAAATAAGTGACTGGAAAGAAGATGGGTTTAGTTTCTGAGTTTGAAAACGATACCTGAGTTGCCTGAAACTGCAATTGGAATACAGCTCTTATCTTCTTCTTCTTGCTCCATGACTTGAACATGTTTTCTAGCTTTCTGAGTCCTGAGTTTTCAGATCTCAGAAGTTTTTTTTTTCCGAGATTTTAAGCATACGATGCTGTTTTCTTTGAGGTTAGAGCAGAAGTTAGGAACAAGCAAGGTATTTTTCAGTCCACTGTTTTTGAAAACAGATGAATATTCTGAAAACGACTAGAAGGCTGTGTGGCTGTGAAAATCTAATCTCTAGCTGTAAGACTAGATGCTCCACGGAACCATTTTTGAAGACGACTCAGAAACGAATTCAATAAATAAAAATGTGATTAGAGAAACAAAATAATTAGCTGTATAGGATTTTAATGCAATCATGTGTTTCAGGGAAGATATCTGAATTTCAAAATTCTTCAGAACCACCAAAACACAATTTTATACGTCAACTGTCATCACATAAGTGATTAATTATTTTATAAAAAATTAAACATTTTATATGAACACACATAATGTACCAAATTCTTTTGTCGACACATGTAATTTCTCCCATCCATGGCCTTGGATGGCCCATTCAGCAGCGCAAAAGTCTGAAAGATGAATAAAAGTTGCTACTTTTACGCAAGTGCCTTGTCGGTTGTCTATTCTAAAACAGTAGCTAAATTGAAGAAATTTTTAGTTATGAAGAGAACACAAGTAGTATACCACGTGTTTTAATAAAAGTGGTAAGAAATTTTATTTTTTAAGTTATCAACTTTTTAACACATATATCTCATCATTTGTATAGTAACATATGATGTACCATTCCGTGTACCGATTACACTGAAAAATCTCTGCTATTAATAAATTTATAATTCTTATCATAATTGAGGATGCACATGGCGAGGACTTGGATGTCAACACGTGCCTCAGACTTTGTGCTTGTATTTTTGTGCATTTTCTTTCATATTTTAACGTTAATTCTCGTGTCAATACTAAAAGTTTGGTAGTGCATGAAAAGTCCCACTTTAAAACTTTGAAATATCTCTTGAGCATTTCTTGAATTTTAAACAATATAACGTGATCGTTAATGGTTAAATTCTCTATAAACATTAAAAATGAGTTTAACCATCAATTGACGTCATGTTGATCTACAAAAGAAGTTTAAAAATTTGGTTCCTAACTTTTTTTTTTTTTTTTTTTTACCGCTTAATACTATAGTTTAATGATATTTATATTTATACTCTTTTTTTTTTCCTGGTGAAATATCTTCCTTATAACTTTGGAAAATGGAAATTGTTTAACATGATTTCTTATTTTCGTAAAACATAACAGCTTCTTAATTTGTATTTTTTATTTATCTGGTATAGACTGGACCAGACAAACATTTTCAATTGACTTTCTTCGCACCTTAATTACAAGATAACTACGTAACAGACTTCGAAGTTCGCAGGCTGATTTTCCAAATCCAATTGGTACCATACATGGATCAATAATGAATGCTATTTTGGTACCATACTTCTAAATGCTTTGATGACTAGAGACCTATCTTCATCCAAAACCCAAAACGTTATAGTTGAGTATTCTAAATCAATAACGTATTAATGTTTGAGAAAGTTGGAAGTAATGGACCGTTGGCTTGCGATGCAACGGTGGCATCAGACCAATAACTCGGCATTACTTATTCTAAAGTTCTCATTTGACGTCACTTATTCTATGTTTCTAAGTTAATGTCGTGTTATTAGGTTAGTATCCTCTTTCATATGTCCTACTACAACTGGTCCAATATGTCCATCAAATGTCTCTGTTCCCTTCCTGGAAGCTGATTTCTATGTTGTGAACCACGTTCAGCCACCAACTAATTCAGCAATTTATTGCTTAGGATTTGAAATGAAAAACCACGTAGCATGTCCAATACAAGTGGCCATTCTAGGAGAACTTTTTTCTAGTGGTTATCCAGTTTATTCAAAAATTATATGTGGCTCACCATCACCCGGCATCTCATTCGATTGTTGTCAAATACGACTTTGATTTATATTATTGTTAGCTCATTGTGAGATTAAACCCACAATCTTCTTCTTAGTGTAAATAATATTGTTTGTTAAAAAATATTTTTTTATTAGATAGAATTTTCAGTGTGCTTAGAATATGAGATGATACACTACATGTTATTATATATTGGAGGGATGCTTGAAAAATAAAACTTTTCCCCACTTATATAATAACATGTAGTGGTCACTTAGTACTACGGTCTAGTTGTATTCCTTTTTACTTGTAAGTGAGAGCTCTTAATTCGATTCTCGCCGAAGGTGAATTTGAATTACATTATTACTAACTCATCATGAGACTAAGTCTATTATTTTCCCCTTCCCCTTCTCCTTCTCCTTGGTATAGATAGGATAGCCCATTGGCACGCCATATAATCTTTAATTAACGTTTACATAGTATTTCTTTGTTTATTTATGTTTTAATAGAAAACTATTTACTAGGAATAGTGGGTGGGTGGGTTGTATTTAAGTCCAACTATTATTGAATGCTTGATAAAGTTGAAAATCATTAAAGATGAAAGACATTGTTGCCTCTACCTGTCTCTTGATTAACTATTCTAAACTAATCCTATTATTAAACTAAATCATTGAGATTCACGTATGATCCTTCCTATTCTTAATCAATTATGCTCGATCGGGTGCACCCACACACCCGATCATCTGCAGACACAAATTAGAGGATTCCCAGTACTTGGATCCCACACAAATTGTGTGAGATTTCAATACAGGTGGCCCCTTAGTTTGTGTCAACAACCAAATTAGTGAGCTGATTCTCGTTGGATTGGAAAATACACGTGTTAGGTAAGTTATTCTCTTTCAATTTGAGGAGGGTCTTGGTTGAACTTGTTTGCGCTTCTTTTCGTGTGTCAAGTTGGGCCTAGAATTTTTAACTTTTCTTAGCGCTCAACTGCAATCACATTCAGGCCTCAATTAATCGTTGGGCTGAATGTCAGGGCTGTGAGCCTGAAAGAGCGAGACCCATGTTATAATTGTCCCTGTATGAAGCTGGACGGAATCAGAGGATTTTCATTGAATGGGTCCCCTTTTAATCAAAGTATGAGGTCCACGTGGCATCTATCTTATGACGTTTGTGATCCCAATCGGTGCAGTTGGGTTGCAATAATTTGGTGGAAATGTTTGAAGAGACAGAGAGCAAGAAACAAGATAAAATCCTCCCGTGGAAAATATATATTTACTGAATTCGTAGAGAGAGAGAGAGAATTAAGAAGAGGAGGGCGGAGGAGGAGGAGAGAGAGAAAGAGATGGCGTTAAAGGTACCGGCGGTTGCGTTCACGTTTGTGGTACACACGCTCGGGGTTGCGGCTTTGGCTTTGATGTTGGTTTGGACCATACATTTCAGAGGAGGTTTCGCATGGGAAGCTACCAACAAAAACCTTATCTTCAACGTACGTCTCTCTCTCTCTCTCTCTCTCCCCATTTCTGGGTTTTCTTAGGTGTAGAAATAACTTCTTATTTTGTATTGATTTTCAATATATGTGCCTTAATTTGATGCTAAAGTTATGCTTCTTCTCGATTGATATACTCATTTTTGTAGCGCTAATAACAATTTAGTCATATACTAATTGAGTTTAGTGGTATTGTAGGACACGATTAAAGTGCAACTCGTTCTAACATGCCGGTCTTAACGCAGGCTGGCTCTTTTGTTAACAATAGTAAGCTAGGGTTGCCTTTTGCTTTCTTGTAGGTGAAACTAATGATGCATGGACTCCTTGAACCCCTTCTAATTTTCTGATTATTTTTAGAAACGGTTAAGTACCTTTCACAAGTTCAGCCACCATTCTTACCAAAACTGCGTCTACGCTCGACGCAATGCGATTATTCTACTATGACTGTGTTTTTCGAAGTGTCAATAATAGTTTTCTAATAATATATTTTATGGACCACGATAATTGATTATTTTTTAAATTTCATAAGAATAACTATTATACCATGGGGTTATTAGGGTAAATCAGATCATGGGAACACGTATGGCATCTGGCTTCCATAAAAATGGTTGGTACTTGGAATTAATGGGATAGAAATTAATAAACGTGAGTGTAAGAGTATAGACGTTGACATGCCTGTACAAGTTTGTTGTGACGCAGAGCTCAAACTACTCACGTATTTATCTGCTTCTGGAAATATATTCAGAGGATTATCATTGATTACATGTAACAGCTTCTTTCCCTTAATGTTGGATTTCTCCACAGCTTTCCACAACACTCTTGTCCTTTTCGATTTCAATCTTACGATGAAAGAGAATAATTTAGAATTATATACAATGTTTTACACCGAGAGGTATAAGAGCCCAACTTCGATAGTGCCATTTTTGCACGTGAATCGTACAGTTAAGTGTCATCATACATTAACGAAGTTCTTGACGTCCAGGCTAATACAATTATGAATTTAAAAGCAAAACGTAAGTTCAGGTACAAAAATGAGACTGAAAAATTTTATGAGCAGCAAAATGTGAAGTTCACAATACTTGTGAGTAATAAATTGAGAATTAGCGGGTTCAGATCTTGCTATGTCATTAGTTAACATAAAGTTAATGGCTAACCTAACGGAAGTGCAAAGTGGTCATAAATCAAACCTTAGGTATAAAAGTGAGACAAAAAAAATAAATGTAGTAAAGGCGATTTTAGTGAAACTTGAGAGTAGTAAAGAGAGAATTATCCAATTTTTTTGTACAACAGAGAAAAAAACTAAGATATGTACTATCCGCACTGCTCTTTTATATAGTCATTCTAAATTCTTAATATTAATTTCCTTGTTTTTTTTTTTTTTTTTTTTTTTTTTTTTTTTTCTGGTACAGCTTCATCCTTTTCTCATGTTACTTGGCTTAATTATCTTGGGAGGTGAAGGTAATTAAAACTAGCTTGTGATTTTTGCAAAATATTTTTGCAGCATGATGGTTGATCTTGTGGTAAATTTTACGTGCTGAGTTTTTCATTTGGTCTAACTGTCGAACCTTGATTCGTAAAACCAAAATTGCAGCCATTGTTAGTCACAAATCACTGCCTTTCAATAAAGAGACGAAGAAAGTGATACACTTGGTTCTTCATGCCCTCGCATTGGCTCTTGGGATCATTGGTATTTATCTTGTGTTCAAGAACCACAATGAGAGTGGAATTCCCAATCTGTACAGTTTGCACTCCTGGATTGGAATTGGGGTGATTGTTCTCTGTGGAATTCAGGTATTCCCTAATCTCAACTACGAGGATTGTTTTCGACAGTTGTCCATGCTCGTGTGAGTGGCTTTAGTCGTTAATGTACACATGTCAATTTTATTGAACCATATACATGCATCAACAACTGACAGTCACTCACATGCATGCGCAGACACTTATGGTTAATATTTCTCGTGAAACTGGATATTTAGGGCTTTTATTTATCTACGTTAGAACATATTGATATGAATGCAGTGGATATGTGGGTTCCTGACCTTCTTCTACCCCGGAGGAAGTCCGACACTGAGGAGTGAGTCTATTCCATGGCATGTGGTATTTGGAATCATTGTGTACTTACTGGCTGTTGGCAATTCTTCATTAGGGTTCTTAGAGAAGCTCACATTCCTCGAGAACTCGGGACTCGATAAGTTTGGGACCGAGGCCTTTCTTGTCAACTTCACTGCAATCATCACAGTACTTTTCGGAGTCTTCGTTATACTCTCGGTAATTTCTGAAGCTCCAGCTCCCGTTGAAGATGACAACAGCTTTTCTTCTATATATAAGGACTGAAGCATTCATGGCTGCATGTGGTTTCTATAATTTTATGTGTAGCTATTTATGCATACATAATAAGAAATGTGACCACTTTTTTATCCATAATTATTGGCATGCCCCTCAATTTATTTTTTTCTTATTTAATTGGGCGAGGGTGTAATTTATGTAGAGATAAATGAACCCAATAATTAGTTTTAATTTGTTGGCCGGATTATGAGCATAATACAGCACCATTATGTTGTGATGTAATACAGCACCATTATGTAAAACGCATGTTGTGAAGTAATACAGCACCATTATGTAAGATTTCGAGCAATCTTAAAACGCATGTTGTATTTTATTTCTCGATCATGAGCATAATACAGCACCATAATGTTGTGATGTAAATGAAACCAATAATTAGTTTTAATTTGCTGGCCGGATTATGCAAGACCAGCGATTTTATATATATATATATATATGGTCCCAAGATTGTTCATCATTTTCTCAATCAAGCAACAAGAAGGCTACTTATATCGATCTAGTGTTTAGGTACGAGTGATCATCAAGGGAATCCTTATATGGATCTAGTGTTTAGGTAAGAGTGATTCATCAACGGAATCCGAATGGCTCAAGGTATATATTTATACACTCCAAAGATCCTTTTAATAATATTCTTTTGCTTTCGTAAACGTCTTATACATAGTTTTCAAGTTGCGGGTTGTTAACGCGGATCTACGTAATGACCCGGTCCCACTCTTGTCCTATTTTTGTGAGTGAAGACTCCTTGACTGAGGACTAGATGACCATTGGATGAAGGAAATCCTTTGGCACGTGATAGACCACTCCTTCAGAATGCAAGGAATGTAGGGTGCTAGGCAGTATAGTCCTAGCATCAGTGTTAGGCAGAGTGCTAGGCTTGCAACACTAGGTAGAGTGCTAGGTATGCAGTGCTAGGCATACATGGTGCTGTACCGAGATCCCAAGACTAAGGTGCTCTATCAAGACCACCTGCGCAAGTGCTCTATTAAGCCTACCTCCCCAGAGTGTCTACCGAGACCACAATACAAGGGTGCTCTAATTATCCCACCAAAAAACAGTACTTTCCTCTAGACGAAAGCTGTTATCTTGACCATCTTCTCCTCTAGCATAGTTATTTCTTCGAACAATTGCTCCACAACTGAAACTCAATCAAGAAAATCTCCTATGCATTCACCACCCTCAAAATGAGGAATCTTCCTAACACCAAATTGATGAGTTTGGCTTGAGGCAAATCCTTCAGCGCATTCTTCATCAACAAAAGATTGTGTGCAACCACTGTAGAAGATCTTTGGTTTGCAACAAATAGCCTTCCTCCCGCAAGCAACCTTGAAGAGAAGTTTGTATCTCACACGATTGATTGCCATTAGAACATGGCAATGGAATGATTTTGAATATCGATTTATTAGTAAAAAAAATCGTCTCCTACATTTGAATTGCCAAAACAAGAACTTTATCATGAGAGTCAAAGCCCCAAAAGGAGAATTGAGAATTTTTCTTGTAAGGGATCAAAGTGGTTTTCGTTGGAGGTGGAAAATTCGCCCACCGAGTTTTGTCACTTTGCAAATTCTTACGCAGTTAATTAAAAGAATGAAATTGGTCTTTGCTCATATACCAATTGATGCAGCTCGAAACTAAAGGATTACAAATTTAAATCCTTGAAGAACCAAAAGTCTAAAATCCACCGGTTTTGAGACAAATCTCAAAGGGTTGTTTGATTAAAGATTGAATTGATCATTACAATGGAAATCAACCAATGGTTTAAATAATCTATTTCCAACACCTTGGGGCAACTCAAAAGCCTTCGAAAATTAAAGGAAAGCAAATTGAAATTAATCGAACGACAAATGAAAAGTCCAATTTTTATTCCTCAACATATTATACGCCAAATTCTGGCAAAATGATATTTCTTATTGCCTTTTTTTTGTTGCCATATCAATTAAATTTGATGTTTTCCAACTTTAATTATTCTTTTCCAAAATTTGAAACATTTTATTTTCTTTATATTTCTTCGTCAAAACTAACTCATACCTTGTCCTACATCACCTTATGTATTTTGATTTCACCTGACTTCAAATAACTTTTTTCGATTTGAGAAATACCTAAGTAAGATAATGCTAGCAAACATCTTTTCTTTCGCGTGATGACCGAATGGGAATACGAAACCACTTAAAATTTTCATGCCACTTTGAAGCAAAAGGGATGAAAGACACGAGCTTCGCTACACCTAAACCATTATGTATCTTTTGCAAAACGTTTTTTCTTTTCTTCTTTTGACAATGATTCGGTTTTTAATGGTACAACTTTTATCAAAGGTAAATTTTATTCAAGAATGGAATTGTTAGAAAACGACAATCCTTAATATCACATGTATCTTTAAACGAAATTGATTTCCTTGATGAGTTGATTGACCAACATATGGAAAAACAAGGGGATACCAACCAAACAAATGTTTAGAGTCCTAACACGTCAATGTGAACCAACTAGCTTTTAGGTTAAATTGTAGTAAAGGTCTCTGATCTATGCCATGAGTTTAGTTTTCGTTCTTGAACTCTACTAGTAGTTTTTTTCGTCCTCGTATTTATATCTTTTGTTGCACTAGTAGTCCTTTTTAATAACTATGCCAACTTTTTCATTAAGTTGAGAGATAAAATAGGATTTTCATCTAGAACATAAGAAAATAATTTTTTTAAAGAGAAAGACTTGCTCCTCAAGGATGAAGGAGAAACTCCTCCTCAAAATACCTCGTGACTTATTCACAGAACTCCGTGCTTATGATTTTGGAACTCCTTAAGGATTGACTAAACGATTTTAGTTTTATTATTTGCAAAGATGATCTTTATATAGTGATTTATAATATGAATGATTCCGATCATAAACAGGAAATTCTGTAAATAAGTCACGGAGTAATTTGAGGAAAAACTCATCCTTAAACATAAGGAGCCAAGCTCTACTCTTTTTTAAATAAATTAGATTTTTTTGGTAATTTTTTTATTTATTTTTATGTATGAAAAGACCATTATACTCTAAATTTGGAAGAAAAGTAAACAAAATTTGACAGAATGATTATTTATGCAACACAGAGTTAGATTTAAAGGACAGGAGAATCTAATATTGAAGTTCAGAGACAAAAACTAAACATGAGATAAAGTTCATGGACCTTTTCTACCATGCATATGTAGCTTTTAATTTTACTGTTAAAGGAATTCGGTTCTCTCATCTCAATCTCATTGATAAAAAGAAAACCACTACAAAATGACTAATTGTGTCCTACTGTAATAATCTATTAATCAATATCGAATTCATGTTAAATCGTTACATTCAGAAGATTTTAGACAACGGAGATTTTTATGATTCATGAGAGCATCTCTTGAAAAATAGGTTGCAGAAGATAGAGCTAAAAGGCTTAAAAGCCAATAGTCATGGCACAATAATTCCTTGAGTAGTCAGTCGATCTGAGCTAATAATAGAAGCCCGCAAACGAGAGCAAGAGAAAGGTTTAACCAAAGGAGTACATATAAACGAAAGAACGACACGAAGTTTGGTACACCTAGTCAGCAAAGTCTCCTATGGAGGAGGTCCACGTCGCATCCATCACAGGACATGTTTGTGATCCCAATCCAACGGTCCAATTGGGTTGCCATAATCTGGTGGAAAAGTTTGAGGAGACAGATAAAATCCTCCATCAAAAATATAATAATAATAATAGAGAATTTTTAATTTCGGTCCTTAATGACTAAATTTTATATTGAAACTTATTAATTTGAATATTTTGGTCGAAGGGAAAATATTAAATTTCAATTAGGAATATATAACAAAATTTTTAAATCCTTCCTAAAGAGCCATGCATGCAATGATTAATATTAAATTGGAATTTTAATTTTTTTTTCCCTCAAATTTGAATTGGGTGAAATCTAATCAAAATTTTTATTTATTTTTAAATAAAAAAATATTTTTTTAAATATGGGTTCATTTTAAATTAAAAAGAGTACATTTTATTATAAAATACATTATAAATGAAAAAGTGAATAGATTTTTTACATAAAGAAAATGGGTACATTTTCCACATATATAACAAAGTGGATCATATTTTATGAAAAATATGTGCATTATAAATAAATTATAGTTACAAATAAAATTAAAAAAATTACGAGTACAAATAAAAGTTTTAAAATATGGACGCAAAAAAGTTAATTATATGGGTACAAATTAAAAATAAAAAGAAACATTGGTACATATTACAAAAATGTCACATCCTAGTCTCAACTCTACCGTAGCACGGTATTGTTTGCTTTGAGTCCTAACCACGCTCTCATGGTTTTGTTTCTAGGAACTCACGAGCAACTTCCCAGTAGATCACCCATCCTGGGATTGCTCTCGCCGTAGCATGATTTTGTCCGCATTTTGTCCGCTTTGGGCCCCGGCCACGCCCTCATAGTTTTGTTTTTGGGAACTCATGAACAACTTTCCAGTGGGTCACCCATCCTGGGATTGCTCTCGCCCAATCTCGCTTAACTTCGGAGTTTCGATGGAATCCGAAGCCAATGAGTTCCCAAAAGACCTCGTGCTATATGGAGCTGGGCATGTACATATAAGGCACATCACCCATTCTCCGTTGGTCAATGTGAGATGTTACAATCCACCCCCCATAGTGGTCCGACATCCTCGTCAGCACACTCACATCACGGCAGAGTGGCTCTGATATCATTCTGTCACATCCTAGTCTCGACTCCGCCATAGCATGATATTGTCTGCTTTGGGCCACGGCCACGCCCTCACGGTTTTGTTTTGAGAACTCACAAGTAACTTCCCAGTGGGTCATCCATCCTGGGATTGCTCTCACCCAATCTCACTTAACTCTGGAGTTCCGAAGGAATCCGAAGCCAATGAGTTCCCAAAAGGCCTCGTGCTATATGGAGGTGGGCATGTACATATAAGGCACATCACTCCTCTCTATTGGTCAATGTGAGATTTTACAAAAATGGTTGCAAGTTAAAAATAAAAATATATGATACAAAGTTTAGTCATAAATATAAATATATTAAAAATAGTGTTATTCACACATTTATTTTTACCTCCCACACACCCTTGTTAATTGTGGCCATTGATCTTCTTTATATCATTCAATAATGGTCAAAAACTAAGAGGGGTGTGTGATTGGTAAAAATGAGCGTATGGATGTTATTATCCAATATATCAAATGTAATGTTCCTAACACTAAATGAATCTATTTGAAAATGGTTAAGGAAAACTAATGAAAAAGGCTTGAAAACTTTAAGTTTTAACGATAAAAACAAAATAATGGGTAAAGTGAATAGTATTAGAATTGACGTTTTAGTGTAAAAATGTGGTTTTTAGTTAAAATGAACAGTATCGGAAACTTTTCATTAAATTTCCCTTTTAATTATAAAATTTAAATATGTTGACATGTAAATATTGTATTATTAAAATAATGACGTGGATAAAAGCTAAAGGAAAATGAATAAGGTATCAATCAATAAAATACAAAAATGAAGGTGAGAGCCTAATTTCTTCATAATATATATTTGACTGAATTCGTAGCGAGTGAGAGGAAGAAAGAAATAAGAATAGGAGGAGGAGGAGGAGGAGAGAGATCAGATGGCGTTAAAGGTACCGGCGGTTGCATTCACGTCTGTGGTACACACGCTCGGAATTGCGGCTTTAGTCTTGGTGTTGGTTTGGACCATTCATTTCAGAGGAGGTTTGGCATGGGAAGCTACCAACAAGAACCTCATCTTCAACGTACGTCTCTCTCTCTCTCTCTCTCTCTCTCTCTCTCTCTCTCTCTCTCTCTACATTTCTGGGTTTTCTTAGCTGTAGAAACAACTTAGTTTGTATTTTTATATATGTGCCTTAATTTGACTATATAGTTATGCATCTTCTCGATTAATATACTTGTTTTTTTAGCGCCAATGACAGTTTAGTCATTATACTAATTGAGTTTAGTGGCATTGTAGGACATGATCAAAGTGCAGCTCTTTCTAACATGCCGGTCTTAACGCAGGCTGGCTATTTTGTTAACTAGTAAGCTAGGGTTGCCTTTTGCTTAATTGTGGGTGAAACTAATGATGCATCATGCATGGACCGCTTAAACCCCTTCTAATTTTCTGATTGTCTGTAGAAACAGTTTAGTACCTTTCACAAGTTCACTTACCATTCTTACCAAAAATATGGTATGCCTACATTTAAGACTCTGTGATTTTTCTAATATGATTATCTTTTTGACATGCCAATAACAGTTTTTTGTTTTAACGATTATGATAATTGGAATTAAAAAAAAAATCGTAAGAAAAACTATTTTACCATGGGGTTATTAGGGTAAAATCAAATCATGGGAACACGTATAGCATCTAGCTTCCATAGAAATGGTTGGTACTTGGAATCAATGGTATAGAAATTAATAAAGGGAGTGGAAGAAGTAGCGGGCAATAAAGGGAGTGGAAGAAGTAGTAGGCACGGGTGGAGGGGAGTGCATGTGGACATTCACATACTTATCCAAGTTTGGTGTGATATGGAGCCAACCAATTCAGTTTAAGCCTCAAAACCGCACTGAATTAAACCGTGAAAAAATTCAGTTTTAATTTTGTTGAGAATGAGTACCACATTGATGGGAAGAGAGATCTTGCATGAGCTTATAAATAAGTTGGGCTACTTCCCATATTGCCAATTGGTTTTATGGTAGAATCTCAACTTCTTCAAATTTCACTTCTAAACCACACCAAACCAAACTTGCCCATCCTATATCATAGTACCAAGTGACATAAATAAGGGCCTGTTAGGTACTTTCTGACGCAAACTTTTAGGTTATAACACCTTGTACTAATGGATTTTTCTTTAACAATTTACCTGTTCATTTGGTCATGTGCACTTAAAATTGGATCATGGGAATTATAATGTTCAAACATCATTGGTGATATTTCATTTGTGTTATCATACACCTGCTCTTATGTTGTCATTCTAAATTCGTAATATTTTTTTTTCCTTTCTGGTACAGCTCCATCCTGTTCTCATGTTACTTGGCTTAATTATCTTGGGAGGAGAAGGTAATTAAAACTAGTTTGTGATTTTTGCAAAATATTTTCGCACTTGCAGTATATTGAGTTTTTCAGTTGGTCTGACTATCGAACCTTGATTCTTAAAACCAAACATTGCAGCCCTTGTTAGTTACAAATCACTGCCTTTCAATAAAAAGATGAAGAAAGTGATACACTTGGTTCTTCATGCTCTCGCATTGGCTCTTGGGATCATTGGTATTTATCTTGCGTTCAAGAACCACAATGAGAGTGGAATTGCCAATATGTACAGTTCGCACGCCTGGATTGGAATTGGGGTGATTGTTCTCTATGGAATTCAGGTATTCTCTAACACCAACTACGATGCTTGCTTTCAACAATTTTCCACGTGGTGCGAGTGGTTTTATCGTTAACGTATGCATGTCAATCTTATTGAACCATATACATGAATCAACAACTGATAATCACTCACATACATGCGCAAACAATTCTTGTGAAACTGGCTATTTAGGGGTTATTATTTGTCCTTTTAATTTTTCTATTTCCTCTAAATTTGGACATATCGATCTGAATGGGTAGTGGATATATGGATTCGTGACCTTCTTCTTCCCTGGAGGGAGTCCTACACTGAGGAGGGAGTCTATTCCATGGCATGTGGTGTTTGGAATCATCGTGTACGTACTGGCTGTCGGCGATGCTTCATTAGGGTTCTTAGAGAAGCTCACATTCCTCGAGAGATCGGGACTCGATAAATTTGGGACCGAGGCCTTTCTCGTCAACTTCACCACCATCATCACAGTATTGTTCGGAGTCTTTGTTATACTCTCGGTAATTTCGGAAGCTCCACCTCCCGTAGAAGATTACTACAGCTATTCTTCTATTCGATGATACAAGGACTGAAGCTGTGAAGCATGCATGGCAGCATGGGGTTTCTATAATTTTATGTATACATAATAAGACATGCATGCGACCACATTTATCCATAACTATTGGAATGCCCCTCTATTTATTTCTATTAATTAATTGGGAGAGGGTGTAATTTATATGGAAATAATTATAAGATTTCGAGTGTTGTATTTTAGTTATCGATCATAAGCATTATTAGGGCTGGTTCGGGTCGGCATCCCAAACCGAAACCCTCAACCCAAATCCCAAACCAAAACATTTTGGGATGGGATTTTATATCCCAAAACCGAACCAAAACGGTTCACTTCCTGAAATTCAGGATTCCCGAAACTGTTTCGGGATTTTCGGGTCACTTTGGATTGGGCCTTGAAGCCCAAAATGTTGGGCTATTTAAACTTTTTACAATTTTAAGCTCTTTAAACAATAAGCCCACCCATTTTTCAGGAAAGAAAGAAATAAAAAAAAATGTTAACAATTGCAGGCTTACAGCCCACCTGTTTCACAATCACATAAATTCAAATCAATCAAAGTTTACAATCTCATTTCGTAATTTCAATTTTCATACCAAGCAAGCAACAACTAACAAGTTAAGCTTAAGTTCACAATTGTCTACCAAACTAGTTAATTAAAAGTGCATGCAACCAAAATGAAATAAGTTAAGTTTTACAATCCAAACTTCCGAACGAATTTAGATTAAGTTACAAACCAAAAGCAAACCATATTGGCCACTTGAATGACAATATGTTAGTTGTAAATTCCATAGCTAAATGCCACTTCACATTGCCATGTCTGTGACTATTTTCCCACCCTAATCCGAGACCCCCCACACCCACCCACCCTAAACGATCTAAACTGCTTTGAGCAACTGCTACTAGCTATAGGCTGCAGAAATCAGGAAGGAAAATACATGGCTAATGGGACCAAAATAGGGTGACATGTATCTTCTTTCTGGTGGAGGTGGGATCCCAAGTCTCTCCAGCTCGTCATACGGGATTGGGCGCCTGGTTACCAAGATAAATAAAAGGTAATGAGTCCGTACATCTAATTCACTGCAAATTTACGGAATATATTACATAATTGAAAAAGTTAGGGATACAGGGGAGCTCGAAATGGTTTTTCTCGTCCTCCAAAACGAAGCTGTCCAGATTCCTTCTTACCACAGAAACCACCTCCTGCTAAAACAATAAAATTACATGAACTAGACCTTTATAGGCATTGCAAACTGAAGGTAGAAGAATGGTGAGCTTCCTGCAAACAAGCAACTAATCTAAGCACATCATAGACACGTTATGACTTGTGCAGATCATAATTTCACGTTGGAGCACCTTATATGTATGCTGCACCTTATATGAAAATAAATGCAGATACAAATTCGTGCACCCATCCTAATTCGAAACCCACAATCCTCAAACCCTCACACATTCGACAAAATACTCAGAAATCAAGTTAATTAACATGAAATTTGACCCTAAACACTAAAGAACAAAAACCCTGTGAAAATCAGAAGCCCTTACCTGGATTTTGGGACTCGATTGGTCTCGGATTGGCCTCTTCCTGCGTCTCTGTGTGTGTGGCCGCTGGATGAGCGCCGTTGAAGTGGACGGAGGATGGGAGCAGCGGCGTGACTCGATGGAGGAGCGGCATGACTCGAATCGATAGAGGAGCGAGCGGCAGGAGCACCAGCAGTGTTTGGGAGATTGAGTGAGAGTAAGCGACAGAGAGCTTGTGAGGATAACAAATGACCCAACTCAATGTACGGTTGATTAGGTCTTAAAACCAATCTAACAGTCCAAGTAATTTCTAATTATAAATTAAAATAAATAAATAAATAATATATATATATATATATTTGGTTCAGTTCGGAATTACCGAACGCTTTCAAAGCTGTGGTCGAATTCCAAACCGAAATTTTCGGGAACGGATTAGGGATTTTCGGAAAAAAATTTCACCCCTAAGCATTATACACCACATTGTGCTGTAAATGAAACCAATAAAAAGTTTTAATTTGTTGGGTGGATTATGGAAGACCAACGACAATATATATATATATTTGGTGCCAAGATTGCTCACAATTTTCTCAATCAAGCAACAAGAAGGCAACTAATTCCATCGATCAAGTGTATAGGGTAATCTCTGCTTATTCATTTCTCATCTAATTAATCTGGATTAGGTCAAACTATACTTGCATATGATTATACATAACTATTTCATATAATATTTATTAAGTTGCTGAACTACTTGGTAACACTACCGGTGATGAATAGAGCTAACAAAAGGCTGGCCATCAATGAGGAGAGAAAGAACGCAGATCAAACAGACCTCGAGGCCCAAGAGAAGAAGATTGAGGTAATTTTTGTATTTATTTAGTTAGGTCCTGTTTGAAAGTGTAATTCTAGAAGGACCGTAATTACATACGAAGATAAGCATATGAGATGTGTTTTTCCGTAAAAATAGTTAGCAAAACTACTTTCAAATGTGTCCTTAGATTTTCTTTTCTTAGTTAATCACTAATCATGTTTAATTATGAGCTTGTGCATGCATGATGAGCAGACAAAAGTTGAGAAACAAAGGGAAGTGGAAAAGCTAAAGAACAAAGAAGCTCGCTTGGCGAAAATCATAGAAGACAGTAAGGTTAGAATTGAAGCAAAACGCAGTATAGGACGCTTCAATGTCGAAAAAAAGGCTGACAAATTTCGTAGCACCAATATTATATATGCCAACCAAGTGTTTTGGCATGTGCGTGGACAAATAAAGATTTCACGTTTTCTCTTCCTCTACGTGTATGTTTATTTTTACTGGTTGATTAGCAAGTAAAAAATTACAAATAAACTGAGATGTGCTTGGAGATAAGGCATACGGGGATTCACCTGAGAAGTTGAGTACTGTGATTATACAAATAATTGCCCTATTTTAATATTTTAAATGACATTTGTCTGTTTTTAATCAATCTAATCGGTTTTACATAAACTAATACAACCCATGAGATTAAGCTACACATGTGTTCAGTCATACAGCACACGACGACGACATGTACATGGTCATGCGTACAGACTACATAGATGGGATGGACTTTTGTTTCAAGTGGGACAAGTGTATGTTTCTGATGTCGACACGTCAACACAATGGTCGGAAGGGGGTCCATAACGTGGCACTGTGGCAGGTTGGTTCTTTAACGTTTTCAAACTGCAAACAGGACTTCGCTTTCTTGCTTGCCGAGTTGTACGTGTTCTTGGAACTGAAAATTTTCGTGGTAAAAAGCCTAAACTAAAGGGAACAAAGCGTACTGATAAAAAAAAAAAAAAAAAAGGAAAAGAACAAGAAGTGGTTTGGAGTTAAATTGGCTTATTACTTTCACTTTTGAACACGAGATTTTGAGTTTAATTTTTTTTTCTTAAACATGCACGTATAAAACGTATAAACTCGTAATTTAACTTTATTTTTAGCTTAAATAAAAAAGCTTAATTTAAAACACGATATGTAGCCATATCATCTTGTTGCATAGAAGTTCTTTTTGATTTGTTGGGATCAAATCCATGTTTATCATTTTCAATACTTGTCAATACAACTGTAAGGATGTGCCCTGGGCCAACCTCTGTGGTCCTTTGGCCTTTTGCCATACCTTACAAGTTATAAGTAAACTACTAACCACAATGTGAAGATCGTATTTGATCAAAATTGAAATCTCTACACGACAGACTGAGAAAGTTATTGGAGGAAAGTACTTTCTCTAACACTCACAACTAAATTAAGAAAAAAATATATTAAAAGCTTTCTATATGTATATTCTTCTTGACGTTATATAAAAAAAATGATATTTCTAGATAAAAAATAATTAATAAAGGAAATGAAAGGAACAAAAAGTAGTCTTTGACGCAAGTAGTCATTTATTACAGTGATGAAAAACAAAAAAATGTTATCGCATTTCGGTGTGAGTTCAAACTCCATCGTCTTTCTAGTCTAACAACTAATCACTAAGCTATTGTCTTTTAAAAATAAAAATGTTGTCTTTGATGAACATGAAAGGAAATTTAAGAAGGTTACAGTATATGGCGTTTAAACGGGGGTGGATGGAAAGTAAATTGATAGGGAATGGTAGCAAGTCACCTTTACATCGTGCTCCACCAAGATTCCTTCACCAATGATTTCATATCACCATAGAATCTTCGATCATCTCTTGTTATTCTTTTGCTCGTACAAAAATGAATTCCCCTATTAATTGCGATGTTGTTAAATTTGTCTCTTATATATATGGAACCAAAGTACTCCTTTGGAACAATCAATTAAATTCCCTAATAATAATCAATTAAAATCGAAATCAATTTCAATGGGAAACCTTTCAATCGGCTGGTTTTGTAGAAAACGAGTAAACAGTTGGAGCATCAACTCAAATTCGAATTTTTATATATGTAAACTTTTGTTTTAGTTTACCGTTTGATTTATAAGCTAAAAATACATTGATCGTCTCATACGATGCTAAAACTGCACGAGAATTGGAATTAGTCTGTCACCCATATGTAGTGAAATACCTCATATATTAAAAACAAAATCCCACAAAATAAAGAACATTAACTTTAATTACCAAGGCAAAGCCATTATTAGTACTTAATCTAGATACGTTGTCAAGGTCTTTGTGCAAATATGGAAATTCATCATTATATTGAATGAATTCAAACGGAAAACTATCTCAAAAAAATAGTTACTAATTGCTTCCATTTTTGGACCAAAATCATATTCAATTCGTTCTTGTACGCATAAAGTACAATAATCACATGCACAGCACGCAATGTTTTAGAAAACAACAATGTGATTTTGATTTTTGACAATAAAACACACTACATACCTTGTTACTCCTGCATAGAGAGGACCGCAAAAGTATAACATCCATTTTATTGTTTTCACAATTGAATCTATTTCTTAATTGTTTTGATTAAACCTGTTACATTACGTGTTTCTTGATTCATGTGACAATCATGCTGATACTTACGATGACCTGCTTTAAAATAAGTAATTAGATAACTCAAAATCAAGAATGAGATCAACTAAGGGAGTAGTTAATCCGATTTCCATTTATTATTTTTCATATTTTCAAGTTCCGAATTCTCTTATTTTTTCTATTATTTATAGGTAAACATTCACGCGAGTATACCATGTGTGGACGAACATGGAAGAGTGACAAAGGGAAGAGATTTTTCTGTGTGCTAGATACACGATCTGATACATCAAGTGTAATAATATAATTGGTTGAAAACTTGAAAAACAAATTTTAAACTAATTGTATTATGATACTTAATATATCAAGCCGTGTTCTTGGCACATTAAAAAATTTCTCGAAAGTGACAATCACTCCGTCTTCTTACTCCAAAGTATGCCGACTCATAATACGCCACTTGTACCTACCATCCACCTATGCAATCCCAACCACTATACCACCTATACAATCCCAAACATCTCTCTCTCTCTCTCTCTCTCTGTTGCTTGTTTAATCTTCTCACTCTAACACTACAGTAACTTCCATTTGAAAACTTTGAGGCTTTTTCCACTCCCAAACCAACTTTTGCAACAAAATCAACATGGCAGAGGCAGAGGAACCCAAGAAACTAGAACCCGAGTCATCCTCAGATCCTCCACCTGCTCCGACTCCAGCTCCGGTGGAGGAAGAGAAGCCGGTTGTGGAAGCTCCAAAAGATCCTGGGTCCCACAAGGACAAATCTGAAATTCCACCACCACCTCCTGAAGACAAGGCTGAGCCTGATGAGTCCAATGCTCTTGCTATTGTTGAGAGTATATTTCTCTCTCCTCTCTCTCTGAATCTTTTCCACTTTATTATATTCTTTTGTTGTTTTTTTAAAGTTGATAACTTTATCTGTTTAGTTGGTGAGAAAAATAAAATCTCAGACCATCAATTCTTTTTCCCACGAAAAGGAATTAATCTGATTTTCTCGATGACTTAGGATTGCTTGTCTGACATATATGCATGTAATTGATTGTAATTTTGTGGTTTTATTTATAATTATTAATTTGATTCTGTCCTGCTTCTAGTTCTTGGCTTCTTGCTTGGCTTTCTCTTATTTTTCTGAGTTTATTTCCATCTCCAAAAATTTTGCCCTGTATTTTTGTTGTGAATATCTTCAACCTGGTCAGAATTATATTTCATATTCAGGAGTTTGATTAGATTCCAACATCTAATTGCTATGTCGTGAATTTTTTGTCACTATGTTGTCGATATTAATATTTAATGAGTTCAAGAATTGAAATTTGATTTTTAACCAGTTTCTCTTGATAATTTCAACTGCTGTTCAGGCTGTGTTAACTTAGCTACAAAATTACAGAATTTAACTCATAAAAACTAAAAACGAAATGTTCATCGAACGGTCTCTTAAAAATCTAAAAGTACGGAATCTCCCTACTTCCATTAGATGGACCAATTTACCATTGCTTTTACTTGTTATATTGTATTCTTTGCATATCAAGTTTTGAATGATTCATTTTTTTCCTTCTCCCACAGAGCCTTCTGAACCTGCTGCAGAAGAGAAAAGCAAGGAGGATTCCGTCGATCGCGGTGAGTGTATAGGGGTTGATCATGAGGTCCTTTGATTCCAGCTTGTTTGTACACATTATAATCAACTAGGTTAAACTTAACTTAACCACATATATCATTTTCTTGTTCAGATGTTGTGCTAGCAAGAGTTGCAACAGAAAAAAAGCTGTCACTTATCAGAGCATGGGAAGAAAGTGAAAAATCAAAGGCAGAGAATAAGTAAGGGCTTTCTTCAGTGTTGAGCCTAATTGAGTAATCATCATGTTTGATATGTCATTTCTTGGCAAGACGACATTCTACTCTAAATTACTATAATTCACGGGGAGGGGGATTCGGAGTTGGGGCAAGGGGTTAGGCACACTGCCCTGTTTACTGACCTAACCCACGTCTGCACGGTGTTTTTTTTTATATATTGAATATTCGATAAAGAATCTTGTTTTCTGATATGATTTGATATACTGAACTGAAAGTGCATGTGTTCGCTAACAGAGCTCACAAGAAACTATCTGCCATCGGTTCATGGGAAAACACCAAGAAGGCAACTGTGGAGGCTGAGCTGAAAAAGATCGAGGTAACAATTCATGCATTTCTTCCTAAAACCTTAACCTTGTGCTTGAATTCTGATACGAAAAGCTCTGGTGTTTTACACTCTGTTTGTTTCCAATTCTGACATTTTCACTTTGTGCATGAGCAGGAACAATTGGAGAAGAAGAAGGCCGAGTATGTGGAACAGATGAAGAACAAGATAGCCTTAATACACAAGGCCGCGGAAGAAAAGAGGGCGACGATTGAAGCTAAGCGCGGGGAAGATCTTCTCAAGGCGGAGGAAACTGCTGCGAAGTACCGAGCTACGGGGTATGCTCCTAAGAAACTTCTTGGTTGCTTTTCTGGCTGAACTTAATGTTCGGGTCCGATGGATAAACATTTGATGATTTGTATATTTGGTTTATTTGGAGTACATTTGTTTATTTAGATTTGTTTGTTTCTTCACATAATGGGGTCATTGTTAGTTACTGTGTGTGTTTGTGTTTGTGTATATACCCTAAATTTGGAGAAAAATAAACTTAATTTATTTTGTAAAAGATCAATTTTGTGTTTCTATGTATCTGCTCAATGATCAAGCACCTTTAGCAAAAGCTTTGAGAACTAGAGAGAGTGTGTGATAGGCTTGTGATACTACCACTGTCGCATTGTATGTATGAGATAATAAAGGGCGATCCTAAGCCAACAAGGCTTCTAGCTTTGTGGGTGGATTTGGGGTTTTGTTTGTTTTGGGGGGGGGGGGAGAACGTCTATTATACGCAATCTTACCCTATGTATAATATAGCAACATGAATTTTAGCTTTCAATTTGCACTGTCACGTATTTTAATTGAAGATACTACTACAGTGACATCTCAATTGGAGTGGGATATAGCAGTGGTGGTTTT
This sequence comes from Pyrus x bretschneideri, assembly GCF_019419815.1. Taxonomy (NCBI): domain Eukaryota; kingdom Viridiplantae; phylum Streptophyta; class Magnoliopsida; order Rosales; family Rosaceae; genus Pyrus; species Pyrus x bretschneideri. The sequence continues at coordinate 445,023 of NW_025999795.1, read as the reverse complement.
CTAATGATTAAGAGTGATTGATAAGTATAATAATGAAAAGGCATTCTGAAAAAAAAAATTTGATTATTAGTATTACATATATTTGAGAATCATGAATGTTCAAATGTGGAATCTTGATGACCATTATTGTTTGTGATACGAATGTAACTTCAAATTCTTCCTTTCCATGGAAAAAGGAAGGAGAGGAAACATTGCTTGACACAGATTGAGAGCAATAGGGGAAAGGAAAAGAATAGTTCCATGGCTTCCAAATCCATTACCCCACGGAATAACTTGATGTCCAAGTTATTTCTTTCATTTGCCTTACCCTCTCATCCCTCTATAAATAACGCTCCTTAACTTCCTTCCCCTAAATGGTAGATATGGTCAAGCTTACAATTGTTGGAAGGGTAAGTGATAGCCTTTGTCTTGCCAAAGGACCGTCTTATATGAACGAAGAGCGCGAAAACTCTTCGTTTTACAAGCAACAAGGAGAGTTCATATTCAAAGAAATCTCCAGAGGAGCCTTGCCTCCTTCCAGGATGACCATTCGTGTCGATCATCACTGCTTCAAGTATCCCTTTTCTTCTTTCCTTCTCTGTTTTTCAATTTGCATTCTTTTTCCCTTTTTGAATAGAAATCCTGAAAAAATAAAGGTAAATGAACTGTACATGCTTTGAGAAATCTCACCGTCATAAACAGCTTGTGGTGTTTATATGATTTTTACTCAATCTTTGCTGTAATGAAGTTACTTGGTGGAGAAGGGAATCGCCTTCATCACGTTGTGCGAATCTTCATATCCAAGAAAACTAGCTTTCTGTTACCTGCAAGAATTGCAGAAGGAATTTGACGAGTTTGACAGTAGCCTTATTGACAAAATCATAAGACCGTACTCCTTTGTCAAATTCGGTAATTTTCATCACCCGCTGCTAAAATTTGATACTGATTGCGCTCTAATAATTATTAATTAGAAGATTGAACAAATAATAATTTTGGTCATAACCACCCCAAATTTTAAGTCCTACAGATGATTTAATTGGGAGTATTAGAAAGCAATACATCGATACAAGAACACAGGTTAATCTGTCTAAGCTTGATGCTAGCCGGAAACAAGATTTAGACATTGCAACTGAAAATCTTTCAGAAATCATAGAGAGATGGAGACATTCAGGTAACATCTTTTGCTCCCTTCATCGCTAAGGCATGCATGAACGCCATCCGCTTCCCTCTTTTGTTCTAAAATCTTAAAATTACAGATCTATTGGAAAGGCCATCGACCCTTCCTCCTCCTCCTCCTCCTGAAGCTGTTTCATCCATCTGGTGTTCACCGCTCCTCGAGGTACATTTACTCGAAACTCATACTTAATGGAAAGATAATGTACTAAACCAATTAATTTCTTTGCATCTTTGATCCAATGCTAATTTTTCTGAACAGGTTATTGCATTGAAATGGACACCAATTACATTGATCATTGCTGTTGCCACTGTTATTCTCTGGGTCACCATAATCCATGCAGATGAAAATTTCATGATTTTAAACTAATTGGGGTATCGGGAACGGGTGAAGAAACCTCCAATTCATCGTGTTGGGTTGCACCGATTTATTTCTTTGATCTCATTCACGAAGGTCAATGTTTTTGTTGCCAAGATATACAAGTTTAGAGGAAGAAAATAATCAAATTATGCACATTGTTCAATTAATTTCATGTCTTGAAACAAATAATCAAAAGATGTAAAATTCAAATAAATTTGCAGGTTATTCTTTCACTGTTTGCCTTTGGAAATTAAATTTTTGACTCCCTATTTATAAAAATACATTGCATCATTCTGCAAGTTGAAATCACTGTACAAATCACCCGCTGATACAAAGTCAACAAACCCTGGTCCTGAAATCTGTTCCTCGAACTTAAACTGCGAATTGATCATCTCCAAACCCAAACCATGATGATGGCTTATTCCATGATGAAAACCACTGCCAAATATTCCCTCATCGTTCAACACAAAACCATGTCCTAGAGCATGATCTGCTTGCAGATTATTTGAAGTAGTACTATGATCAAATTCTTCCTTCAAAACCCCGGGATCACTGATGTTGTTTGCGAAGCTCCCACCATCAACCTGGTCTAAGGAGAGCCACTCAGCAAACAAAATCTTTGGTAAAGGGCTTCTTTGACAGCTCTGATCTTTGGACAAGTCATCGGAAATGGCGGTGATTTTTGCATTGATTCGTGACTCGAATTAAAACATGTTGTGGGCTTTTGGGGAGATAGTGAACACTCTAAGATTTCTGAGCTTGAAGTACTTGTGTACTGGGATTTGGTTTGACCTTCCATTTCCTCAGCTTTGGCCACTTTCTTCTTCAAATATGAATGCCAGTAGTTTTTTATCTCATTGTCTGTCCTTCCAGGCAAATGCTGTGCGATTTGAGACCACCTGAGATCATTGAAAAATATGGATTAATCACCTATGGCATTGGCCCTGATGTGTAGCTCTGCTCGCCTAATCCTCTACTGCTTGCCCTCAATAATATTAAGGTTGAATAAAAACCAGAACCGCTTGAACAAATGAAAGTAATGTCATTTTTAATAAAAATAAAAGATGGGATTCTCTTACTTGTTGCCAAACATACGATGAAGGGTCAAGATTGTCTCCTCGTCTTGTTTGCTAAATGTCCCTCTCTTTAACCCTGGCCTTAAATAATTTATCCACCTTAATCTGCAGCTTTTTCCATTCCTCTGCAAACCTGCATTCAATAGAATCATAGATTATTATTTATGAATAGAGCCATGTTAAATGTCCCACATCGGTGGGGATAAAGTCTCACAATGAGTTTAAATAGAATTACCCTACTCTTAGAGTTTGATAATATATCTCATAGTTTACCCCAAAAACAAATGAATAAATTAATTCTTAAAACCTCTCTTAACTGAGGTCATTTTCACTTTTCATTGTAAAATTTACATTAAGAAATAATAATAGGTATTTTCCCTCTTTACTAGGAGCCGGACTCCAAATCGGTCCACGAGAATGTGGACATATTGCCTACCTGACCTAACACACATTTGTCAATTAACAACAACCAAACGACTATAAATTCTTGATCATAGTATTCATCTAAATTTCCTCTTGTCATTTTGTCCCAATCAATCTCAAACATTAGACTAATATGCCAACAAAAGAGTACTCATTTGGGCTATATATAAGTACTTCAATGAAATATAGCTCTGAGGCATTCATGAACGACTAATACCAGGCTGAGTTGATCATTTAGGGGTGTGGCTGCAAAACAAAATGGGAAATGCAAAACTCACCGGTGTTTATGGGACGGTAGCTCCAGCAGCCGTGGCCGTTTTTGAGGATGTAGCTTCGAAGCATTAGGTCTTCTTCGGGTGACCACAATCCCTTTCTATACTTTGCCTTCGGCTTATCTGATGCCTTGCAGCCCATTTTTCTACAAAGAATGAACTTGCAGCTTGTAAATATGTTATGAATTGTGAGAGAAACAGAAAAAACTGGGGAGGTAGGCTGCAGAGCAATGAATGAAGAGCTGACCTCAATTTTGCTCTGGTACTTAAAGCAGTGATTAGTTCGAAGTCTGCTATTTAAAATGAATTAACAAAGCATGAGCCATTTTTTTATTTCAATAATAATTAGAAAATTGTATATTTTATGCTTATTATTGTACGTTCATATTCGACCATGAGCCAGTTCTTTTTATTTTTTTATTTCAATACTAATTAAAAAATTTATATTTTATGCTTAGTATTGTACGTTCATATTCGACCATGAGGTCATATGAAGCTTCAAGGGTTTTAAGAAGTCGTTAGTTGCTGCCAAAGAATACAATTTGCAAACCTAACCCTATGTAAATAACTTCTAAATACCTAAGAAGGACCTGATTGGATAGAGTTGCAGAGGTTGATTCAAAGTCGGTTTTTGGTTTTTGACTGAAGTTGGTAAAACACGAAATTTTTTAGCTTTTCTTGGTAGTACATTCTTTTATAAGAATAGGTTAGAATACAGATTTTCTAGTGTTGTTTTACTCGTTAAAACTAAGTCGATGGATTTGTGTAGCCACCGTTGCATCATATGATTTATGAGAGCTCTCTGTGTTGCATATCATCTCTACTAATTAATAAAATATTTATTGTTAACCAAAATTTTATGAAATTACCAGTATAATCCTCAAACAAAACATGAATAAGAAAACATGGGGCAGAAATGTAATTTCACATAACCAAATTTTGATGTTTTTTTTTTCAAAGTCTCACCTATATGTCATCCTAACATATCTCTAATTAAAATAAAAAATTAAAAAAATAAAAAAAATAAAAACAAAAGCTTCCCACACTCATATTCTCTATCACTCTAATTCTTTTATTTCAAAAATAAAAGTAAAAATTTTCTCACACACTTTATGTGTACTCATATGCTAGTATGATTTATGAGAGCTCTCTGTGTTGAAGTTAAAAACACACAAGAAAACGACCAACATGCTTGATGTCATATAATGCTCGAGTCACCCTTATTAAAGCCATAAACAATGTTCACTACTCTCTTCCAAAACGTCACTTGTGATGAGATCATGGCACAGTTGACTCCCAAAAGTGTTTCTCAAAACATTTTTCTTCAATGAATGAAGAATATAAAAAAAAGCTACGAAATTAAGGAGATTTTATATTTTTATTTTTTTATAAAATTATATATTTACATTAAGAGGTGGGGAATAAATTGATTACGAATTCACCATTTACGAGACTCAAACCGACCTCACACTTACAAATGAAGAAGAATATTATTAGACCGTAATACTAAACAGTAAGATGCTTTGTTAAAGCATAGAATGCATTGATTTCATAAAAAATAAGTATAAGAGTCTACAAATCTTCTAGATTGATATAAATGACAAAGTGCTGTCATGAAGTTAATTACTTTGATTAATAAATTGATAACAGCTCTACTGGTAAAATTGTTTATGTGTTTATATTATTAGGCAAGCTTAATGATACTATTGGGGGAACTAGTTGACATGCATTTCTCTAAATCATTATCATTGTGTATTATTTTAACCACCTCTGTGTTCTCTCTAAGCCACCGACAATTTTTTTCCCCTTCAAAAGGAGGTTTGTTAAATGGGTTCGTTTTGGTTATATTTTATTTTGAAAAATGTTAAGGAGACTATGTCAAAAGTAAGATTTTTTGTAGACTCTTTGCTACCACATGTTTTTGGCATAATATTTTATAATGTTAATACATGGTTGACATTAAACTATGAGGTATTAGAAAGTTCATAAAGTGTCTCACTTGGAGTGAGTCTCTTTAACATTTCTCTTTATGCTAAGAAAACTTTCTCAAAAGTGTGACTCTCCGTCACCTCATATTTTTGACACAATTCATGTGCAAACATTATAAAACATTGTATAACATGAGGATGGCGAAAAATTCATAAAGTCTTACTTTGAGAGAGTCGATCCCCTTAGCATTTCTCTTTAATTAATCACAAATCGATTCCTTTGAAAGATTGAAACCTCATCGAGTGGAACTGGCTACATAAAGAAATGCAAAGGGGAGAAATGGACAACGGATACAAAGATCCAAGGCCAGACAGGATTAGATCTGTTGGATTATTCGATAATATCCTTTGTCCAAATTGTGATCATCAACCAATGAATTGATCACGTGAAAATAAAAAGAAAAAAAAAGCAATTATTCAACTTGTGACAGGCTAACAATAATACATTCGATAACGTAAGAAGCAAGGGAATCAAATTGAAAAAGACGCTGAAGAACAACAATCATTGTTCTCAACTTGTGATTAAGTTCAATTCACTTTGTTAAGGACAAAAATACATAATAATTGTGTGTATATTTAAATAAAATAGTTTACATTTAAACAGTGATAGGAAATTAGGAAGATCGTTTTGTTATAAAAAAAAAAAAAATAAATGCGCATGGCTCTATTTCCTTGGAGATACACAATAAGAAAATAATATTGTTTTGCCAACCGCAGCTCCCCCATTTGTCAATCGTTATTCTACTTATCGTACAAAGATTTTTAATTGTAATTCTTCTAGAAGGAGGTGTTGAAAAAAATGGAGAATCATATATAGTAGAATAATCTTATTAATAGTATGAGTTGTTTTACATTTAAGGAACTGGATCTTCTTTTGAGCTTAGGATGGGGATCCTCTTAAGCAGCTCATCCGGACCGTTGAAATTTGATCAAACGGCTCTAAACAGGAGGCCCATCTAAAAATTATAATAATTGTAGCCATTAGATCAAGTTTGAACGGTCCGAATGAGCTGCTTATGAGGATCCCCATGCATCCTGAGCTCAGGAGAGGAACCAGTTCCTATATTTAAAAGTCTCTCTCCTGTGTCGGTATCTCTAGCTACTGACCTAATCAACATGTCAAAAACTGAAATGTGTGTCGGTGCCCATTTGCACCTAATGTTCTGCATATATACTCTTTCAGACGAAATAAAATCACCTAGCTATTGACCTAATTTATGTGCCTAATTTCAAGTGGATCATCAGGTTGAATCTTCGTAAACATGCACATTCACATTGCAAGGCAGTTTGATCAGTCTTTTACTCTTATACTCAAGTCAGACAAATAATTCGCGCATAAATATATCGTTCTTTGCTAGAGTTTCTTATGTTTTTGCTTTGCTCAAGCATAACTCACCATCTTTCAATCTCAACACTTATGCTCTACTTGGGATTAACGTGAAATTTGGTCGGTAGTGTGTATGCACTTGTAAAATATATCGACTTCATCCAAAGTCGCCATCTGCTCAATTAAAACTGCTTCATATTTTATTTTCATGGAAAAATGATTGTTCAAACGACATTCAAATGAATATGAACAAGTAATTGGCAACGCTCATCATCTACAGTATTCACAATAGTAGTTTTTCAATTCACATATTTTAAATGGGTTGAGGGATAAGTTTCTTATTGTCTTCTTCTCCTTGTCATTCAAATGGGTTGTTGGATAAGTTTCTTGATGTAAATTTATTAAATCAAAATGACCTAAAAAATATATTAATGTAAATCCATGGCCAGATGCATTGATTTCATGGGGTGGCCTTTTTCTAAAAGCTTCATATGATTGGTATTAATTCATATTCCATGTGTTAGATTCTTACCTAAATTTTTATACCTCTTCGCTTATATTTTATATTTTCAGGGAGATAAAAGACAGTAATTTGGATGTTTTGAGGTTTGTCTGTTCTTTGTTTTTCTTGATACCTCTTCGTTTCGAAACTAGGATTACATCATTATAAATGAGGACAGTGTTGATTATGTTAACGATAATGATAGTTTTATTTAAGTAATTGGTGGTAAATTATTTGACAGCAAGCAAATAAGAACATTATTAATACATGTTGAAATGTCCCACATTGATCGTATTTATGAGAAAATAAGAATTTAAATACACTAATCTCACTCAACTAATGCTGAAGCTTAAAACCCCACACCTGACGGATATGAGAAAAGAAGAGTTTAAATACCCTAATCTCACTCCAACTAATACCAGTTGGGGACAATACCGGTGTTGTTGGAATGATTAAGTTATCCTCGATCGACTTGGGTGGTTAGACTGATCCTTTCATGTTCAGTAGGTAAAACCTATGTGATTAGTTCGATGGAGTTTATTAGTTGTTAATTATGCACGTGTTATCCCTTTGTGAAAAAATATTCCTGCAAAGTCTAAAATTATTTATCATCAATCCAAACTTTGACTTCCATCAAGATGCTGTGCTGTGGTCTATAGAGGGGGAGCTGTATAAATTAGGGTTTCCATCGTTCTAACTTTGCTAAACTAAGTATTTTTGTTTGGTTGGAAGTTTTAAATTGTTAAGAGAGAACTCAATTATGACAAATATGTAAAGAATGTGGTTATCAGAAAAACTAAATCGATTCCATGAATCAAGTCAAAGATTTATGAATTGGGAAGATTTGGCCAAACACCAAGCTGTTCATTTTTTGTATTACAACTCATTGGTCATCCATCTGCAGCTTCATATATCAATGGATGCAACTCTTTTTCATGGTTCTTCCGTGTTAGAGAAGACAGGGTTGTCTGCAATCTCTCATGCATGGAAGTCGGATCAAAATGAAGAACTACTGAACTGTAATCTTCGGTCACTCATGAACGATAAAAATTTCAGATCGAAAGAGGACTCCTAGATTCAGTGATACAGCATCTACCCTTAAACATAAGAAACAAAACCCTAATTCCTCTCTTTACAAAGTATTCTTTTAGCACAAGTGAAAACGACAGAGATTAAGACAGCATTTGATCTATTAATTAAGTGTACACTGTTACAAAGCAATTGGTTATACGTTGCTCAATGCTTTACCCTTCTGCTTAATTTCCACATTAAATAAGTTTGTTGGTTGCTTAAACAACTGAGTATTTTTCAGAGGCAAACACAATTAAGACAACTGGATATGACACAAAAAAAAAGAAACAATAATAATCATTCACCAACTCCTAAACATTGTTTTATATATGGGCACCATGGAAATGATGCCTTGGGGCTTATTAATCTTTATCATAATAGTTAATCCTATCTTTTCAAAATCTTTACCATTACATTACTCTATAAATTAGATTTGCTAAGATTTCTTTTGGTTAACAAAACCAATATGATCAAGCACAAAGTCAATGGATATTGACCAAAAAAAAGGAAAGAGAAGAATAATTACCAACGGCTATTACTTCCTTTGCCTTCATCACCCAATTCATAAAGTTAGTGTAGAATGAGGTTATATGAGTTCAAATAAAAAAAATTCATAAAAGATAAGTGGTTTTCACATTATTTACCAATAGTTTATAGGGTAACTTTGGATGCAGTCCCTATTTACCAATATTGTTTGATTGAAACCTTATTCGTTTTAAGTTGATCGAAGTCTCTAACTTTTAGTATTAATGTATTTCTATGTTAGTTATTTTATTTTAAATTAAAATTAGGATTTGTAGTTGCCTATATTTATGAGATTTTGAATAAAACGCATGATTTGTGATTTTAAAACTATTCAAAAACAAATTATACTCCCCACCACATGAAAAAAATTTAAATTAAAAAAAAATTATGTTTTTGCATAAATACAATATGCACATATAAAAATAACCATGTGTACATTCATCAAATCAAATGAAAAACCATGTATCATAAAGCGTTTGGTAGATTCTTCAAACCCAAAACATAGGTACATTCTTCAAAACAAAAATAAAAATAGATATTATGCTTAATAACATCGGTATAAATTTCTTCGAATAAACTTCACATGGATATATTCTCAAATCAATGAAAAAAAATGTACCCACGTAAGTGATTTCATAAATAGCAGCAACAAAAAAAAAAAACAAGGTATCGATACTAATATATGGGTAAATGTCATGAGATAATGATTTATGGTTACAAATTTGATATATGTACCATGAGTGGTAAAATAAGGTCGCACACAAAAGTAAGCTTAAAAGAGAGACTAGACTTGCCTCTAGTGGATGACCTTGATTCTAAGGTTTTGTGGCAGATTTGATTGAGCTAAACCCTAGAGCACATTTGAATAGCATTTGAAGATGAAGATAATCTTATTTTAAAATAAAATAATTTTGTTAATTAGTTAGAAATAAGTCGTCCAAAATTTATTAAAAATTATCATAAAACAAGGCTATAAATTAGGGAATAAATACTATGTTTCAATACCAAATCAACCAACTGCTGACATATATATATTTATATATATAAATATTTATTATAAAAGCGTGATGTGAAAAAGTGAAGAGATTTTGATCACAAATTAAAAATCTTAAGGTTTGACTCAACGAATATTAGTGACTAGGTCACTAGGGACCAAAACCGATCATATTTATTCATTCTCTCTTGTAATCTCCAATAATCTACTCTGTTTTTTTTCGAAAATAATAATGATTTTTATTTAGTATAAGCGATATTATTTTTTTGTCGGAATAATGGATACCATAGGATAGTATAAAAATGACAATTCAAAACCCATCGTAAATATTGGGAACAAGATTTGCATCTTACAAAAGATACACTGCCTGACAGGTATCACGAGGAAAACAACAAAAAGAAAACAAATGGAGCTCCGTCAGAAAACCCTTCCTGAAGAAAATCACAGGATAAAAAACTTCAAGATAGAAACAGGGCGTCGCACAAGACGCATACTGAAAAACATAAGTTCTTCCGTCAGTGCATCCACAACTCTACTTATCATCATCCTAAGCGATATTAGAACTTGAGAAAATCGAATACAAAATCTCGAATGGAGGGTTTTCGTTGTTTTCTATGCGCATTTGTACAGAACCGGATCCTTTTCGGATTCAAAGGAACTGAACATAATGATCAAATGATCTGGACCATTGAAATTTGATTAAACAGCTATAATTATTATAATTTTTTAAAAGATCCTTTATCTATAACCGTTTAATCAAATTTCAATAATTCGGATCATTTAATTTTAGGCTCAAATTTTTTGGTCCGGAAAGGATTCGGTTCGCACTTGTAGTCCACTCCCTACTGTCGTATCGTTGCTTTTTTCTTTGAACCCGAAAAAAAAAAAGGAATTAATAGGACAGACAAGAGCAAAAGAGCTAGTGAATTAGCATGCGAGGTTCCTTAGAGTTCACTCTCTCGAAACTATTACCACAATCCACGTTCAAACAGTTGAAGCAAATCCATGCCCTCATTGTCACAACCTCTATCAACCAGAACATCCAAATTTTCTCAAAATTTCTCCGGCGGAGCACCGAGTTTGGATCCATGGAGTATCCCTATCTCATATTTTCCCAACTGGGTCCTCAACTCAGTAACGACATTGTGATTCAGAACGCCATGATTAGAGGGTACGATATCAACGGTCCGTTCGAGCAATGCGTCTCAGTGTTTGATGAAATGCCTCTGAGAGGAATCAAACCCCATAACTTCACCTACCCATATGTCTTGAACTCCTGCTCTAAATTGGGTTGGTACGGAAAAGGAAAACAAGTGCATTGCCATATTGTAAAGCATGGGTTCGAGTCAAATCTGGCGGTTGCTAATGCCCTATTCAATATGTATGTTAAAATGCTGGATTCCTGCGACTCTGGTGTTGTAAATTATAGGACTTTGAATGATGCCCGCAAGGTGTTCGATTATATGCGTGTGAAACCTGTAGAATTGTGGAACCGCATGATCTCACGGTATGCGAGCGTTAGTGATGTTCAGAGTGCGAGAAAGTTGTTTGATGATATGCCTGACAAGGACGTTGTTTCATGGAATTCTATGATTTCCGGTTATGCTGCAGTAAGAGATGTAGGCAGTGCAAGCGATCTGTTTGAGAGGATGCCGGAAAAGGATGTCATCTCGTGGACATTGATGATCGGAGTGTATGCCAATGCCGGAGACCTTATTACGGCAAGAAAGTTTTTCGACACAATGCCGTGCAAGAATGTGGTGTCTTGGAACAGTATGATATCAAGTTACAACCAGCATAGACAATATGAAGAAGCATTGGATGTTTTTGTGCAAATGCATTCGGAAGGTGTGGTTCCGGATGGATATACATTTGTTTCGGTTCTGTCAGCTTGTTCCCACTTGGGTGCCCTAGAGTTCGGGAAATGGACACACAGCTTGATAGAAGATTGGTCTCGTTTCGGAACCATTTCAGGGACTGCCCTCATCGACATGTATGCTAAGTGCGGGGACATAAACAGAGCTTTTGCTCTTTTTATCAAGATAGGAAAGAGGGATGTATTTTGTTGGAATGTTATGATTAGATCGGTCGCTATCCACGGAAGAGCAGAAGATGCCGTCAAGATATACTCATTGATGCATAAGGAAGGGTTGAAGCCGAATGACTTCACGTTCACAGCTGCTCTCTTTGCTTGTAGCCATGGAGGCTTGGTAGAAGAAGGCCAAAGAATCTTCCATTCCATGGACAAAGAATTTGGGATTGTGCCAAAGCTTGAGCATCTTGGCTGCCTAATCGATTTGCTGAGCCGAAATGGTCGGGTGGAGGAAGCACTACGTATGGCAAAGGAAATGCCGTATAACCCCGACATTGCTATATGGGGAACCTTGCTTGGGGGTTGCAGAGAATCTAGTCACCTTAAGTTGGCAGAGGAAGTGATAGAGAAGGTTACTGAGTTGGAAACAGACGAATCCGGGGTTTATGTCCTCTTGGCTAACATGCGTGCCTCGGCAGGGCAATGGCCAGAGGCTCAAAGTGCAAGAGAGAAAATGGAAGAAAAGAAGATTTGGAAGAACACAGGACGCAGTCATGTTTACGCCTCTAATGGAACCCAGGAGCCCGAGATCAAAAGCAACTCAAAATACGGAGAGGAGAAGGTAGAACAAATTAGATTCACTTCAAACCAATGTGAGCCTAAAAAAGAATAGCAATTCATTCATTTTGCCACCAATTTTTGTGACCAATTCGGGTCTCGGCAACATTTGCCTAACACACCTGGACCAGGGGAACAAAGGCACCATGCAGCATTTTGTAAAAACATATAAAGAAAAAAATACACTTCTCGAAAAAAGGAAGAACTTTACTGATCAAAGACGAATTCTACAACGATGATTACATGCCACAAGGCTCCAACAGAACGCAACCGATAAGAATCCTATGGGAACGCATACATCGCCTACCCACCATTACACAAAGTTAAGACAGTTGTTAGGTACATTCTAAGAAGTAAGCGCATACATCTCCTCCTACGCATCGTTACAGAAAAGCAGAACAGGTTTTCGTACAAAATCTCAAATATTGAGAATCTGAAAACATAACTCAGACAACATTGTATGACTCCCGGTGTCTAAAGTAACTAACAAACCTTCATGCTAAGAAACAAGAACTTGCACAGCGCAACCACTGTTCAGACAAAGTTTCAAGAGTAATGCAAAACGCATTAGCAAATACGATCATAACCAAACATAGATGAACAAAACAGACCACAAGATATGCTTCGTTCATCTGGATAAACTGAAGGATCTCATACTTACCAACTTAAGTTCAGTTATAAGAATAATATCCGGTTTTGAGTTTAGGTATCCACGCAATGATGTCCAGACGTGATCTTCAGTATACTGAATATTGATATCACGGTAGCTTCATAATTCCTTCTTCATTAACTGATCATGTTGAACTGGAATCGGGAAAGCTGCTGTGGGATTGTAGATATAACAGGCCCATATCTCTGCAAGTACGAGACACCATGAGTTTACAGGAAAATTTAGATAATATTTACAAAATGGATTAACTTAATAAAAGGAACAAAAGGTTTAAGGTTTTCATCTTAGATTACAAAACAGAGAGATGGGTAAGCAGGGGAAATCATAACGAAGTAATTGTATAATACTTATGAATCATCATCCTGAGAATATTCTGATGCAGCAATTGTTTTTTAAGGCTTAGACTTCGGCAAACACAAGCCAAATTCCAATGTTATGTAGGAGAGCATAAGAATTCCACTATGATCATATGATCTTGATACCTGAACGTTATCATAGAGCTCAAACAATGGGACAGCAAGAAGTTTTAGGTTTTTGGGAACAGCGAAGTACTCCCTCTCAGATAAGTGAACAAGGAAAAGCTTCTTACACTCCTGCATTACCAAAATTAGGCAAATAAAAAATCAGTGAGTGGGAAAGAGAGGAAGGGGTAATCATATGCAGCCCAAAGTCATCAACAGAAATTGTCCAGGACTTGTTTTGACATATTACCTTGGGTTTTGTTATGTGAGGAGGGCAATATGGGTACATTATGGTTTCAAAGTTTGGCCTCCACCAGATAGCCACGCACTCTCCTATCTGCAACAAGGGAAGGCAAGTAAAATGAGAATTGACAAGATAAAAATGCCCTAAACCATAATTTTCAAGCTCCAACATTTCAAATAAAGTGGTGGCATTGTGAACTTGGCATGCTACAAGTTCTCATAAATCAAGGTCACTTTTATGAAATTGATCACTAAGGAAGCACCTATAAAAGGCCAATGTGTCTAGTAGTTATACTGCGTTTTTTGGTTGCCTTGAATGTCCATTCATCTTCATACATTTTCGCACTTCAACTCACTTTGAAGTTATTTTCTCATGTGTTTCCAGATAACCCTATAAGCTTCTAACATCATTTCTCTTACATATATAGTCAGAGAGATAGTAAATCAGAGAATCGTACCTGCCAATCTGGCACAAGGGTAGGTGAATTAGCGCCAAGCTTGCTGGTCAGCTTTCTTTTCAACCCCTCAATTTCTGCAACATAAAGAGACCCACCACCAGAGAGAAAACAAAACAAAACAGGTCAGTCTTCAACAAGATCAACTTACGTAAAAATGCATGCACCATGAAAAGGACCGAATACAAGATTAAGGTCATACCATTCTCCCCTGGCTTCAGTCGTCCACCAGGAAGTTTGCAGAATGTGTTTCCAATCTGCAGGAGAAGTATGTGGGGATGATTATGTTCCTGTACCTGCAAAGCAAAGAAGAGAAAGAATGTAAGTGTCAAGACATGTCCTTTGTATCAATTCCATGGTCAACAGCGATACAATTGACAACTATGAAAACTTGAATTGGGGGCTTGTAGAACGTTGAAGATGAGAGGACCAGAACACGAAAACATAATAAGCTAAAGGAACATCTAATATACATTCCAAAGCGTTTGTGAAGCCTCTTATCAGAAACCATGAAACAAACAAATCCGGAATTCCCGAAAATGAAAACTAAAGAACCAGAGCAGGAATTCCTCATTTAATTACGCCATGAGGCCATTCAGCTCAGAAAATAATCCCCTTGTGATAATTTCTGATAAGCATGCTAATCAAGAATTGTGTGTAATATAGTTAACTATCCAAAAACATTTAAACAAGAAGTGTAAGGGCATGTTATGGAACTCAAATAATGATCATTAACAAATACTGTGTCAATTAACCAAGAAATACAATATGCAATCGAACAAGTTCGTTCTTTTTCCTAAATATTTCACACATACAAGGAAGTTATGAGCTTTGCCCACCAAAATGAACAGTAAATTATGTGCAGAGGAGGGGCTGTTGATTCAAAGCATATACCAGTAAAATCGCTTCGACACTGGTCCGCATTCCCTCTTTCATATAGCTGCCGATTCAAAAATTAGGGTTTTAGAACTCAAAAGAACCCTTCAAAGGGACTAACAGCTTAAAATTATTGGAATCAATTAATGGGGGGAAATGAATATTGCAAAAAGGGGGAAACATACTTGACTTTCATACGGGCGAGGCGATCGGCGACGGAGGTGTCCTTCTCCATCTTCGGCTCTTTGGTCCCGAACGTGTAGCTCGACAGTGGGTACGTGTTCACCACCGCCGACGTAACCATTTCTCCCTCTCTCTCCCTCGCTCTCTCTCTTCTTTCTCTCTCTGTCTGAAAACCCCTACCGTCTGTAATCTTCGACGGCGATCGGTGGAAATAGAGGTGGGAGAGAGCGGAGACGGGAAGAGATTCAAAACCCAGACGACGAGGGTTCAGTTTAATTGGAAAGGACAAGGAGGATTCTACCTCTACACTTGTACTCACGTTTCGCACTCTGAAACCTGTGAATTCCAACATCATGGACTCGTTTCCTACCGTCGGATTTGATGTAAAGTCCTCCATAAGTACGTTGACTCAAATCTGACGGTCCTGGATTTAGTTGTGACTTTGACCCTTTTAGACAATTAATTATAATTACTCGTTACAAGTCATGTCGTACAAGTCTTTATTAATTCAATCATATCTCTAAGACTCAATCTCATTCAGTCCAACAAACGAGCCAGATTTACTAATTAAAAAATTAAGGTATATTTGGAGTGCTTATTGCAAAAACCAATTCTTAGTAAAAATACAAGTAAATCTTGTAAGAAACACCTTAAGTGCTTATTACAAAATGTACATACCTTTGTTACCACTTGATTTCCAAGGATTAAATAAACCATACAACGAAAAATTGAAAAACCAAATGGGTAATTTAGAAAGACTAAATTTGTACAAATTTTGTAAACCGAATGACAGAGAAGTTAATGATTGAATTATTACTTAAGTGTTAATTAACATACTTATTTCTTATTGGTGACACAACTTTTGGTTTATAAATTTGATCATACGTAACGTTTCTCAAACCAAATTCAATGATTAGGTTTAAGATGGCTGAAATACCTAATTAATCTTGAAATATATTTGTTTCTCGAAAAACATGATAAAAATGGAAATTTGGAAGCAAGATTTTGACAAAAGTAGACATGTACGTATAAACAATTACTCCTTAACGATTAAATCTCTAAATAACAAGATCAAACGAGTAATGTACAATTAACAAGAAAAAGGTCAAATAACTTGTAATCAAACATAGATTTGTCCTTGGTCTGTCAATCGTTCTATCTGGTTGGCAATTGGCAAAGGACAACATGCAAGATGCAACTGTCTTCAACTGTCCATGCAAACACCATGTGAGCCATCTTAAGCTTATTACAATCCAAGCTGCTCTGCGCAGTCACTGCAAAATGCCAGGTCACTGTTTTCTTTTTTGGCCAAGAAGAAATTTTTTATTGTGATCAAATACAAGTGGTATAACATATGCTTTTGTATAAGTAGTGAAAAATTTTATTTTTTAAGTTATTAATTTTTTTAATACATGTTCTACTATTTGTATAATGACGAGTAGTGTACCGACTTCGTGTTTCGGTTACACTAAAAAAATCTCCCTTGGTCAAGCCAGCTCACTGTTTTTTTATGGATAAGGTAATAACCTAGTAGATAAGGTTGATCTCGCTATTAGGGGGCGCCCGTTCGGTCGCCTTTAATGGAACTTCTCTCTTCTCAGTTGAGGACAAAAAGACAGGTTTCATGCAAGATGCACGATTGAAATGGACGTCTAGGAATGAAAAAGTGATGTAGGCCAAAAATTCCGAGAAAGATAGATAAATGCTGTGATTCTTGCTCAAAAAATAGACCGAACGCGTTTGAGTTATTAGCTCGTTCAGCCTGGCTGCGTTCATGAATCGTCCGTTCAACCGTTATCTTATATCTAAACAACTAGACGATTCTTCTAGGTATCGTTTGATACGTGAAATGGAACAGAACGCATTCATCTCACGTTTGGTGCGCCAAAGAGAGTGGGACGTGCTGTCCCGTGAAACGGATTTTAGTTAAATTTTTGTCCTATCCTCCTCCTGAAACGACTCGTTCCACTCTGTAGGACACAAAATTATAATTTTTTAAACAAAAATATCCCTTATCTTTTTCGTTAATTACACTGTCTAAATCACAAAAACAAACCTAATCTGCTAACCCCTCTCTCCTGCAGCCTCCCTCTTTCCCATCCCTTATCTCCCGGGCCTCCATCACTACTAAAGCCTCCACTGCCTCCCTTCCGCCTCCTTAATCTCCAGATCCTCCAACGCCTCCTTTTCCCCTCGGGATTTGCAGCACCATTTCCGGTTGCTGATCGGAAAATGTTGAACCTTGGGAATGTGGCATCCATGAGTTGGTCACCGGAGTCGATGAGCTTTGTAGAAGCATTTTTCTTGTAAAATCTGCGTCTAAGAGTAGAAGGAGGATTCTCTACCCTTCTATTCTCATCTCCTTTCATCCACTCCTTCTACATATTGTTTTTTGTCTTATTATCTCTATAAAAAAATTAATATAAGATGTTGACGTGGCTTAACCGTGACCATTCAAATAGGAGGACATAGAAAGATAGAGAGATTAGGAGGGTAGAGAATCCCTCTCCCTAAGAATAACCCCAAATCTCAGACTCCTTGAAAACTCTAAAATTCCAAATTGAACCGAAAGATGGAATGAAACTTTGAGGGGAAGAGTAATTGGGTTTGCGAAGGAATTTGAGAATTTTTAGGTGATGGGGTGAGGATGGACCAATGGAGGAAGAAGGAAGTGACGGGGAGGTAATAAATAGAGGAAGGAAGGGCGGAGGTGCAGATGAGATCTCAACTCTGCATCAAGTCTATTCTGTGCATAACCATTGAAGTCGAAGAGATGCAAAATTTCTTTGCTTTACCTTCACTCCACCTTCATATATATGGCTGTAAAAAAATCCAAGTTTTGCAGAAAATCCATGAGGTTGAGTCAATGGAATCAACGAAGAAATATGGGTAAGTTTGTCATTTAGTCATTCGTTCTATTCCGTCCTGTGCGTATCAAATGCGGAACAGAATAATTGTCCATTGTACCAAACGTAGCATGGAACTTATATTCTGTTCCGTTCCGTCTCATCCCGTTCTGGTTTGTTCCATCCCGTCTTCGTACCAAACACTACCCTATATATCAATGGGAGTTTTAACAAAAATTCTGCGGTACTGTTCACTTTAACGAAAAATTATATTTTTACACTCAAAAATCAATTCTGGTACTATTCATTTTACCCTTTATTTTGTCCTTATCATTAAAGCTCAAAGTTTTCAAATTCTTTTCATTAGTTTTCCTTGTATCAATCTCATACTTTTAAACAAAAATAAATACTTGGGACAAATTCACAAAAATACATGCAATTTAGTAATGCCATGCAATAAACGCACTACATGGATGTTATGCATTAGCTTTATTAATTCAGGAAAACTCATAAAAGATTAAATTAAGAGGTTCTTTCAAAAGTGAAACGTTTCGTGACATCTATGTCACTTTATGTTTTTGGAAAAATATTGTATATTGGCATGGGAATGAACGTTAAGTTCATAGAGAGTCTATAAAAAATCCAGTAATGCTATTCTTATCATGTTTTTATACCACATTTATATACCACCTTATGTGGCATTTGATGTGGACATCCACATCATTTAAATTAATAAGAATTTAATTTAAATTAAAAACCATTTAATAAACCAATAATTAAAAAAAAAAGCTAGAATTAAATGGTGATTGTGGCATATGAGGAGTCTTCTCCTTCCTTCCCCATTCAATCCTGCTTTTTCTCCCATTTCTTCTTCCGCGCCAGTTCTTTTATGACATATTTTTTTTCAGCCGCCTCGCCATTGATGGAAGCAGACGAAGTAATGGAACATGCATTAGTGTAGTCTGTCATGGCGCGGAAGATCTCAGGCAAGCGAGTTTTGAGACTCCCAAGTAACTTATCCCTCACCTGGATACAGTGTCTTTGGTGAGCTTCGCATTCCTTTTCCATTCTCTTCTTCAAGCTCTCAGCAATGAATTTCTTCTCTGAGACCGGGTCCTTGGGAATTGCATCTTCACCTCTCTCCTAATCCATTTCAGCATGCCTCTGCACATACTTTTCGTACCAGTGTTCAAAGGCCTGTCTTTTACACAGAAACTCCTTCCGTGTCTCCTCAAACTTCTCTTTTAGCTTCATCTCTTCCTCCTGATGAAGTATGATGGTCTTTATCACAGCCTCAAAGGATGATATTGCTGATTTTGCGAATGGTTTATTAAATAGTTTTTAATTCCAGCTTTTTTTTTTTTAATTATTGGTTTATTAAATGGTTTTTAATTTAAATTAAATTTTGATTAATTTAAATGATATGGCTATCCACATCAGATGTCATATAAGGTGGAATATAAATATGATATAAAAACATGGTAAGAATAACATTACTGTAAAACTAATACATAGATGCATGAATATAATGTTAGAAAAAATATAATCTCACTTTGAAACAATCTCCTTAATATTTCTTGGGATCATACATAGCTTCATGAATATAATGTTAGAAAACTAATTTCACACAACCTTAACAATAACAAAATGGCACTTTAATTTTGAGCTAAAATTTTTCTAGGAACAATCTCTATAAATTTTATGAAATAAATATTCAATTAATTGAATTTTCAACAATTTCTAACCCGACATGAGTGACTTCCTCCTCCCCAGAAAAACCTGCAAAACCCCATCTGATCCACCCGCCACCAGCGTGCACTGCTCCTCACCAACTTGTCGCCAGCACACGCTACTCACAAACGCGCCTTCCTCGTCACCGCACCCACCACTACTGCCACCGGCAGCCACCGCCCCAAACTCGTGGACCCAAATGGGCTCGCCCCACCTCTTATCGTACACGAAAAGCCGGTTATTTTCCGACCCGCATCCAATTAGCCCTCCGTTTCTCCACACCGATAACCCAACAAAGCTCCGACTGTTCGCGTGCCCCTTGTACGTCTCAATCGCCCGCGAATCCTCCGTGTCCCACAGCTTCAAACACCCGTCCGTTCCAGCTGTCACCACCGTTCGGCTGTCGAGAAACCGCACGTACGTCACGGTTTTCCTGTGTCCGTAGAAGACCATAACCGGGCCCGCCATTTTCCGAACATCGTAGGCGTAGGCCTTCCGGTCCGCGCATCCAACGGCCAGAAGCGCCCCCCGAACGGATCAAACTCCACGCAGCAGACCGGACTTCGCGCGTCACTGGGCTGTACACTCGCCACGCAATCCCCGCCCTCGCAGCGCGGGTCCCACATCTGTAGTGTCCCATCGTCGGAGCCAGACGCTCCGAGAACCGGATCAGAATGCGAATAATCCACGCTCCAGACTCTGCGCCCGCCGTGCTCGTCGCGCTCGAAGATGGGTAGTTTTGTTTTGAGGTCGTATTCCGTGACGACGCCGTCGTAGTCGCCGGAGGCCATGACCCGGCCGTCGGATCCGGGGCGCCAGCGGAGGCTGCTGAGCTTGGCGGGAGTGCAAATGGTGTAGTCGCATGCATCTACGTGGTCTATCAAATCCGCCATAGTATCACTTGAACTTCCACAACTTTGATTATCGTAATTGGGCAATAGAGATTTCAGGCTGTATACTCTGATTTTTCTGGCGATTCCGCCGGTGGCTAAGACGGTGTTTGATGGGTCGAACTCGATTACACCGAGGGTGTTGGATGCGGCGCCGCGGCAGTCTTTGGAGGACACAACCGTCGAGAGACTGAAATCCCATTCACAATTGTTGAACTCTGATCTTTTTTCTACTTCTTGTTGTGGTAATTTACCTTCCTCTGTGCTTTCTCTTTCTTCTGAAATTCTTGGTTGGTCTGGGAAATGGATTCCTGAGGAGAAGTTTTTCATTTCCCATTCATATCAAGTGGAGTGGTGGTGAGGAAGCGTAATTTTAGGCTGCCATAAACCATATACTAGTATTGAAGAGGGATGTGGATAAGTCCTTCAGATAGCTACGTAAGTAGATAGGGAAGGTAGCAAGCTAGCTATTCTATATAATCTCACTTTTCTCCCTTCTTCTTGTTGTCAACTGGTTGATAAAGTTTCCAAAGCCCAAACATATTCATTACAAATATTATCAATATTGTATCAACTTAACCACCTATTATTAAGTGTTTAGTTTATCATAAAAGATCTCGGTGATATTAAGGGTGAAACTTTTATATATTAATTGCATATTATTTGTAATATATGACCGATGTGGGATCCTATATGTTTTCCAACATGCTCTCTCACGAGTGGCTCCAGACAAGGTCACTAGGAAAACCATTTTCTACATCAAGCACCGGTCAAGTTATTATACCGGTACTAATGCCAATCTTTTTTAGAGCTCGGTCGGTATTCAATCTCTGGAGCCAACGTCAATATTTTTTAGAACTTGGTAGATATTCAGTCTCTAGAGCCAACACCAATCATATGTATGTTAATTGTAAACTATTTTATGGATCTTATATATTCTCCAATACTTGTTTCATATAATCAATTCTTCATGTCTGCCATTCAATTTCCCAACTAACTGTATAGTGTGCGTCTACACATATACACACACACATATGCCAACATCTCTTATTATCATTCCAATGTTGAATTGGAGAAGTGCGTGTTAATTTTTTTTTAAATTACTAATAATTAAAAAATTAAAAAATAAACGATTCAGGCGTCGAACTTCGATATGGTATGGACCCCTCAACTAATCCTAAAACCTCTTTGCACTTATATAGAAATTGACTCTCCAACTAATGCATGCAGGTGATATGTTAGTAGATGGGATATTTATGCAGTCCCATGCAAAGAGAATTTTTAAGTTGTGACAAGAACACGGGTGGTACACCATATGTTTTTATGTAAGTGGTGAGAAATTTTATTTTTTAAGCTATTAACTTTTTAACACATCCCATCATTTATATAACGACATATGGTGTATCATCCCGAATGACGGTCACATTGAAAAATCTCTCATGCAGATGGTGAATTGTGTTCTCTCCCACTGCACAAAACTGGCCAATAGTAAACTTCCAACTCATGATCATGAAACAGATATTCTGTGAAATGACATCATATATAGATTTTGAAACCACCGTCAAATCATTGCATATATTTCATAGATTTATCTACTAATTTTTCTTGTCATTTAGATTTTTTTTTTTTTTTGTTTTTTTTCCGCTAGATCAATGAGTCATGTGCAGTTACATGTAAATCATGCATTTCTTTTTTGGTCGATCTTGTAAATCATGCATGTACATATGCAACTGAAAGAAATGGGGTTTTACGGTATGTAGTCTAATATTTTAATAGATAGAGTGTTGAATTTCTACGCATACATTCTGAGTTTGAAACTTCACCTTTTTAAAATAATGTAATAGTTTCGAACCATCTCCTATCTTATTGATAAGACTAAATTTTAAATGAAAAGGGGGTTTTATGGAATTTCCAAAATAGAAACCAATAATTATTCACACTTATACTACTTTAGGAATTAATTTTTATTGATTTTACAAGAGATGAGTAGTAGGAGTGGGGGTCTATATTTAACGCATATGAATGAAAATATAGAATAAAATTGGTGGCGAAGGTGCAGATCAAGAGAAGGTGGAGGCCAGAGGGTCTTTGGATTGGAGGGAGTGTTGGACATTTTTGTGCCTCAATTTTACGTATGGGAGAAAGTGGACAGAGTCTCTTTGTCCTCTCAGCATTACGTGGTCTAAGGAACGCCTTTTATCCTCATCCCCTTCAATTCCTTCCCCCCCTCGTGCTTTGCCAACACTTTTTCAACCTCACTTAAGCTCAAAAACAAGTATGAAAATGCGTGAGAGAGAGAGAGAGAGATCTAAATTGATTTTATTATCAAAAGTAGTTTTGGAAAATGAATCCCATTAAAGTTTTGTATCAGAAAAAGACTTGTATCTGTCACCTAACAACTAGTTGTCTGATCATTTAATAAAGACACATTATCACTATTGTATCTATCACGTAACAACTAGTTTGTATGACTATTTAATATCGACACGTTAACACTATTGACGTATGATTCCCTTCGTATTACTGATATTATTGTTCGATGCTTCGAACACATTGTTTCCCTTCTTATGATGTGGTATCAAGTTATTAATTGGTCGGCCTAACTAAGGGTCAAGATCAGAAGATGATTAAGTATGGTTTTTATTCGTATATACAAACAATATTAAGATAAGGGAAATTGTACTTGAGATATATGGTGTACGAGAGTGAATGCTCGTTACTAATCTGCAAATAATCCCTTTGCATTCCGTTTAAGCACTTGAAGTGTTGGTGCTTGGGCATACTGCATATATAGAGAAAAAAAAAAGAGGGCAGGACTGGGAATATGAAATCGGCCTGGGAAGGTTGGTTTTGGGGTGGTTAGGTTCGCGGGGGTTGTGGCCTTGATTTGGACAATAGTTGGGGGTGTCAGGGTGTGGCATGAATCCAGTGGGGAGGAGAGATGGATAGGTGAATGTTGGTGGTTTGGGGAGGTGGCCAAGGGCGGGTAGTGAGGAAGAGAGCAAGATAATAGATAAATAGATTTCGAGTAATAGAGATTAGGGCTAAAAACATATGTGTGAATAGCATTATCCGTTCTTTATATATTTTGGCAGTTATATACTTCATTTAGAAGTGTTTTTTATTTTTTTTTGTACATCAATTTTTACACTAAGGGGAGAGAGAGTTCGGCAAAACCACACAATGGACAGCCAATTTGGCATCAAATTCGCCATCACGAGATTCAAACCTAAGATCTCTCACTTTCAAGTAAAGAGGAATATAAGTGCTTTTAAAATCACTAAAAGCACTAAAAATCTTTTGGAACTAATTTTTAGTAGAAATGCAAGTGAATTTTGGAAAAACGTTGCTTCTTACAAAAAGCACTTCAAGTGCTGTTGGAACCCAAAAATAATTTCACCAAATGAACTTTCAGTTATTTTAAAAACATTTCCAAGCAAAACTATATATTGGAGGAAGCAAATGAGGCATTGGGTATGAAATGCGTGTAAACTGTTGTCTTTTCTCTCGAAATGTAAGTTTTTCATTTTCCATTAGTTAATAGTTCCTTTGAATGGTACAGGTATCTCACCCTTTATGTAATCGAAACATGATTTCTGCTCGTCTAGATGCTGTTTTTGAGATTGCAGAATCTATGGGGTCTTCCAAAGCTCCTCGGAATATTGAACAGCAAGATGCGGAGGATTCTTTTGTAACAAGTTTGAACCCAGAGTTGACTTATATACTTTCTTCAGTTTTGACGACTTTTGGGACGATCACCTGATATTCAACGTGGGATAACAAGGATCTTTCATCGGACTGCCACTCCACCCGAGGTGATGCCGACTTCTTCTCCAACCTACAATTTGAATGGTTGTACGTTTGTAAATCATTAATTTTATATCGTCTGGGTCAAATTTGGTTGCATTTGGGGCCTGGTGCAACTATGTAGTTTGCCTCACCTAGCTTGTTCAGTTTCTCATCAAGTGGCATGCTCAGTTCATACAAGCTATTTTATATGCTGGACAACAACTTCAACAACTTCAAATTGTAGAATAGGGAAGCACAGAAAATTCGAGAGGAGATATAGTACGCTCTGAGCTGTTGAGGAAGTTGATATTGTCTGCTTCGTCATCCACTGTAGTTGGAAAAGCTGCAAAATTGTTATCTGCGCTCAACAAGGAAGCAGCTGACAGACAGGATTTATTAAACTTATCATCTCTGGTGGCCAATTTTCCGAGGTTTGTACTACGAGTTTCGCATTCTGAATTTGACATCTCTTTTTTATTCTAGTTCTAGATTGTCAAATTATTTTATTTGGTTGCTAAAGCAAGGAAGGAGGTTCAATTGGCAAATGAGAAATTGGATTCTCTCGTCAGTTTGTACAGGAAACAGCTTGTAACGCGCAAGTTGGAATTCCTGAGCGTCTGGAACAAGACACTTGATAGAGGTACCAAGTTAAAGTTCAGGTTGGAGGCAGTAGTAAGGAGCCGGGAAAGAAATAGGCATGACAAAAAGTGGTTGCTGAAGTCACTGACAACAGACCAAAAAAGCAACAAGAGCACGATGCAATGCTAGAATCTCCCGAGGACCTTCCTGCAGGATGGAGCTTGATTTTAGAGGAGATAGAGATGGTTCCGAGAAATTCTTTATGAATTTGAAAACCGCATTGTTTGATGACACAGTGAACCCGTGTTTGGACCTGATTTTATACTATCGATCCGTGCAATCAAGGCCGTTGAGTGAGTATAGCTTCACACCGTCAGATGAAAAGTGAAGATAATTCATTTTGTTATTATTTGAAGATAATGTTATGGTGTTTTATCATAATTATCTTTTAATAATAGTTTATTATGAAAGATGTGATACGTATTTCCAACTGGAAACGTGGCAGCACAATTGAAGTTGATTTGGGTGTTTTGACGTTTGAATATGTGGGTGGCGTCAGGTGGTTCAAATTGATTGTTGCCTATTTAGAGTATGGTGGGGATCAGGATGCATGCATGGGTAAAGATTATGAAGAAGCCTAGACAGGGTTGGATTTTGGTGGTGATGTGATAAGCCTAGGTTGTGATGATGACACAAGAAACCTAGGTAGACTAGGCTTTTTGCATGGTGATGGAAGAAAAGGTTTCTGCTTGAGGTTTTATTAAAACTAGGTTTTTTGCATGGTGTTGAAAGTAAAGGTTTCTGATTGAGGTTTTTATTTTTAATAAGATCAGAAGCCTAGGTGGGATAGGGTTCTGATTGCAGTGTAATAAATCCTAGATAGGCTTTATTTTAGAAGTATTTGATGACCACAGATCAGATTTCAGCAAGTTAAAGTTGCAGTCAGACTCTACACAATTATCTAAACATGCCAAGCAAGTACAGCAGTCTTATAAATACATGTGCCATCGCAACGTAAAAATGACCTCCAATTCAACACACAACTGTCCTGCGCAAAACTCTCAGACATCTTGAGAATTTTTTTTTTTTCTGCCAACACACCTTCAGTTTGGATAAACAGCACTGTGAAGGCAACTAGTGACAGCTTTAGTTTGGATAAACAGCATTGTTGTCGTAGAATAAGCCGTTCCCATAGCACCTTCAGTTTAGATAAACAGCATTGCATTGAGGCCGACTAGTTATCTATCTAAGTCTCGGTCGATAAGGATTTTTGAATCCTTATTGGCAGAGGTCATCTCGTTAACCTTTTTGGCGAAGTGAGATGTTACCAGGTTACTACATTCGGCACCC
This sequence comes from Pyrus x bretschneideri, assembly GCF_019419815.1. Lineage (NCBI taxonomy): Eukaryota > Viridiplantae > Streptophyta > Magnoliopsida > Rosales > Rosaceae > Pyrus > Pyrus x bretschneideri. The sequence continues at coordinate 418,609 of NW_025999795.1, read as the reverse complement.
TGAGAGCCGAATTTGATATTGAACTTTGTAGAACTAGCAGCCTTGTCTTCAGACTCTAGAACCCAAAGGCCGAGACGTGTTCCTTCCTCGACCGCAATCGCAAGATCAATAAGTCAGCAACACGCTCAACGTAACATCAACAAATTTACTCCTCGTCCGACGAGTTAGCACACCCCGCATCAACCGAATGACGTAGTTAGCTCATTAGTTACTCGGCCAGTGCGCCACGTAGGCTTTGTAATTTTTAGAGTCAACATCCCGTAAAAAGCCTTCGATACTTGAAACGCGCAAGAAGCATTGCAAGAGAATATTTCACTCATTCTCGTTTGTTTTGTAGATAAATAGCCCTTCCCGGAAGTGAACTGGCATATATATGGCAACAGCAAGTGACCGGAGACGGATTTAGAAGGACAAAATTCATCAGTTTTGTAGATGGTATTTTTATGAGTGAAGAGTTTTGTATTCCCAGTCTCCATCTTTCTTCTGTTTGTAATTTTATTTTGCCATTCTCACAAATGTATTTTTCTTTTTAAATATAAAAAATTTGTAGAGCAAAATAAAGAGAATCCAAATTGGATCCAAAAAAGAGAAGGAAAAAAAAACACCTGAACCAACTATTGTTATAAATTCCATCATAAAAAAATCTTAGCTCATAAATAATAATCAGACAAAAATGAAGTTAATTAGTGGAGTAATACTAAGAAGATTAAATTTTATAAACTAAATAACATGTTAATGATTGAATTATTACTCAAACGTTAATAAACGTGTTTATTTTCTATTGATGCCATATCGTTTAATTTGTAAATTTAATTTCGATTAAATGGTAATGGCGTTTAAATATAAAAACCGTAATTAATAATCAAAAGTACAACGGCGTTGGAACGAGGCTAAGTATTCTGAGTTTGACTCGAACTCCCGCAGGTTGCGGTCTCTGCCAGCTGAGTCATACGAATGAGGATATTATCTGGATTCTTTTTGTGAGAATTTTAGAAAATTTTTCAATTACATTCGTTTATTATATATTGTGTGGTCAGTTTTCGTTAATTTTAAATAAAAAAAAACCTTACGATATACGATTAACGAATGTGATTTGAAAATTCCCGAGATCCTTAAAACATAGACACAGATCTCGGGAGATGAGCACGTGCCCAGAAAAGAAAGTAGAGAGATTATAGATAGACAGACAGTTAGTTGTGTTCGGTCACTCTAGTAGGTAGGGCGGGAGAGGGGTAGCTGTAAAGTTAACAGGCCCGTTTTGGTAATTTGGACCGCAAAGAATCCGGCTTTCTTTTTTCGGAAATAATTAGAATTTCGAAATAACATCAGCACACACAAAAAATAAAAACAGAAACATTTTTTCTGACAATTATTTGCAGGCGTGGCCACCCAACACACCCCCACCAACACCCACCGAGACCAGATGACTGATAAACCCTCCTCAAGAACCAGAACTCTAATGTAATCTCTCTCTCCTCTCTCTCTCTCTCTCTCTCTCTGCATGTATCATCATATCATCTGCTGGTTGTTTTTTTGTTTCTGTGTGAGCTGTGAAGTGAATGGATTGAGATATGGATAGATCTGGCTGGTGCAATTAAGCACCAAAATTCTGGTCAAAATTGGATTTTTCAGCAGCCATGAATCCAATTGTTCGAATTTGTAATTGGATTTGGGAATTTCGAGATCTAGTAGTGTAAAGAAGGTTTGATCTCTTGATTTTGGTCATGGAAATTTTGTTTTCTGCATTAATTCAGATGCAAATTGGATAAATGCGCCATTGAAATTAGCATTTCTGTGTTTTTTTGGTAAAAAATAGCTGGTCTTTGGCTAATTGTTTGTTGTCATTATTATTATTTTTTATTTTTTTATTTTTTTTTGCAGAAAAACAGGATTATTAAATCAATCGAAACCTAATATTTCTGATTAATCCCCAGTCAGCCAACAAATATGTGTTCTTCAGTTTGCAATCAGCATGATGCTGTAAAGTATGTGTGCTCTGATATATCTGTTATTTCATCCTTTGCTCTTTCGTTTCGACAGTTATCTGTGTCTAACTTTGCCATTTGTGACTGTGAGACTCCGATACAAGTCCTCAAAGCGACTGTTTAATTCGAGAGTTATTTTCTTTAGAAATCGCAGGCCTTGAATTGTAAATGTCCGGCTGCCGTTTGTTTTGGTGAATTGTAGATTTGGAGTACTGATTTCGTTTGCGTGTTTATGTAGAAATTGTGATGGAGTAAGGCTGTTTGGAGGTGGTTGGGAAGCTGGTGAAATGGAAGACGGTGGCTTCCCTGTGAGAAAATGGGAGGACCTGAATATTGACATACTGGTGAGGATTTTGCAGTCTTTCGACATCTTTGAGTTAACGTCGGGCATTGCTCACGTTTGTAGTGCGTGGCGCTTGGCTTGCTGTGATCCTCTGCTGTGGAAAAAGCTTGATTTGTCGATGTTGAAATCGAATTTCATCAAAATACCATTGGAGCCTTATGTATATGTGGATGGCCGGTCGGACAAGACATTGACTCGTATTTTGAAGACTTCATTGAGTCTCAGTAAGGGAAACATAATGACATTGGTTTTCCATTTCAACTTATTTGTGAGCGATGATCAGTTGACGTATACTGCTGAAAGGTAACTCATTAAACTTGCATCTCAATGTTTTTTTTACCTTTTCCAATTATGATTGTAGTTTATAACTTTAATCCCACCTTCCGCTAATGTTTGCATATCCGCATTTACATTCCATAGCTATAGAAGTAATCTCGTGTGTCGCGTAAAAAAGCGTTAATTCATTTACCATATACTATATTTCATTTGGAAGCGTTTATTAACTCACTTTTTCCGCAAAACAATTCTTTCTTAGTATCTTTCTAATTCAAAAGATATGTTAGCAAACTCTATATCTTTTACGTTATAGGTTCCATCTCCGCAATTAAAACTTTGTTCGAATTTAGTTCACTTCAGGACATATGCATCGATTGAAAACTTTATTGTAATTAGCACAAATAATATTAAATTTTGGGTATTGGAGTTCTGGCTTCCTTTCTTGTTCTTCAGATAGTATGCTTTTGTAGTGCAAGCTGTGATTTATGAGTGATTCACCCGAAAGTTTATATGCTAGCGTAATGTCAAATGTTGGAAGTGGGAATATGAGGTGGTTTCTTTTAATCACAGGTGCCCACAGCTGAAGCGACTGGTTATGCCGGCTTGGAACAGAATAAAAAAGACTGGAATCTGCAAGGCCATTCGCTGCTGGAAAGAGCTTGAATCGCTAACAATGCCTAGCATAGCGAATCCCCCGTACCTCTTGGAAGAGATAAAAAGGAACTGCAAAAATTTCAGTGAACTGAAGATCATGGGTCCTTGTGATATTTTCTTTGCTTCAACACTAGTTGAACATCTTCCAAAACTGAAGGTGCTAAGCCTCCGGTGCTCGACGCTCTTAAGGGATGTTTTGATCATGATCTTGGATCGCCTAGAACACCTAGAAGTTCTCAACATCTCACACTGCCTTCTAATCGAAACCCCTCCGCCTCCTGCAACTAGGAGACTTGTCAGACAACTCGATCCGCTTATTCTCGAGAAGGCCTCTCGGTTGCAAAGATTTTTAACATGCATGCAGGACTCTTGCGTGATGTGCCAAAGGACCAAAAACGACGAGGGAATCATGAGGTGGTATAAGTACGAAGAAGGGCTATGGAAAGAAGATGAGGTGAGCTCCCTAGCTTGTTGATTACAGCAAGAGATTGTGACTGTAACTTTTTGTGTGGATTAGAAACTATAGCTCGCTTTTGTAATCTTTGATGACTGTATTGCCTTGTGAACGAATAAAACTCCGTCTCCTCTTCATCGACACATTAGACTACCTGATGAGAGGTTTTCTTTTCGTTCTAATTAATGTGTTAATACTGTACATAATGTGATTACTGTAATTAATACTTTACATAAGACTACCTGATGAAGAGGTTTTCTCTCCGACTCTTTTCTATCTCTATTTGGGAGGACTTGGTTCCAATTTTGGGCAACCAAGGGCCGGAAAATGACGGTGTGGGCTTGGCGGGTCGGCAATCGGAGCCAGCACCCATTGGAGAACGCAGAGAGTTGAAGGATCTAGATGGAAGGAATCCGGAGAGAATCTGGACCCATACAATCCCAGTATTGTATGCTGTAATTTCTTCCTTCCAAAACCGAGGATTCACATTATATTACTTTTTTTCTTTCCTTCTAATTCACATTAACAATTTAATCGTCTGATTAATAAAAACTTTGAAGACGTAAGCTTGGCTTGATATGATCAAGAAACGAAGAAGATTTCTTGAAGAAACAATGGAATGCGATGACTCGCCTATGACTTTGGGAAGATGGGAAGACCTCAATGCTGACATATTGTTGAAGATTTTTGAGTGCTTTGCCAACATCTCTGATTCATCTTCCGCCATCAGAAAGGTTAGCGGTAGCGCCGTTTGCAAGGAGTGGCGTTCGACGCTGTGTGATCCTCGGCTTTGGAACAAGCTTGATTTTTCGACGATGAAATCGCATTTCATCAAAACCCCAGATAAACCTTACGTTTATGTTTGCAGCCGGTCCGAGATGACACCGACTCGTGTTTTGAAGATTTCTCTGAGTCTCAGCAAGATTTATAACATGCATGCACATGCGGGACAACAACTCGTCGTGCATCATGTGCATGAGGAACAGAAACGACCACGGGTTCATGAGGTGGCGGTACGCATGAAGAAGGGTTAGTGGCTGGAGCCAGAGTTGTGGTCCTAACACGCTCTCCTTATCTTATAAAACTTCAGGATATCGTGCTTCAACCAATTTTTGTTTGGATCTGAAATGGTACCTTCCTCGTTATCATCATATAGAATATTGTCGAGTATGAATACGATGGATTTCTAATTAATCAGTGACGGAGCTACTTGAGGACCAGGAGAGACCGCGGCCTATCCTGAAGCTTCTTCACTTTTAATTTCTATTTGTGTGTTTTTAGTTGAATACTGTGTATTCTTTGACTTATGCTAAATTCAGAATATACTAAAATATCATAGACCACACTTGATGCTTTCAACTTTCGCGTGCTTAGGCTGCGGGCTGCAGCTATACATTAATAATTTTGGTCCATCTTCTCTATCTTTGTTTTCTATTTTTCTACTTTTAATATTGAAGAGTTGATTATAACTTTTTATTTTATTTTTATACAAATGATATTAATTGAGAGAAATATTTTTTGTTATTTTGATTTTAAATGTGATAATGATATCACTTTTATTTTTTTTAAATTCGATTTTCCGCTTCATTTTATTTTTAATTGAATTGATATATACTTTTGTATCTCTGTGAATTATCCATGTAACACTTCCATCTATTAGGTTGACAAAAAGAATTCTAAATACGAATTTTTACACCATTTACCAATTTGTTATTCAAGTCGTCAATTTAACATTTATATTTTGGACTACCATTCACTCGGTTAATTTCTTTTGCGTGAATGTGAATCATAGACAGCATAATGAACAAAAAAAAAGTAAGAACTTTATATGGAGGTAATTAGAATTTAGAAGTAAGTTACTCAAAAAAACAAATTAAAATAAGAGGAAATTGTAGCAATGGTCCCTTAACTTTAATTAAATTAGAGCAATGATTCCTTAACTAAAAATTCATTACCATTGGTTTCTCAACTCATCAAAATTTGTAGCTATGGTCATTTTCGTCAACTTCGTTAGAATTTTGTCAAAATGAGTTATGTTGGAAGGATCATTGCTACAATTGGGGTCTCTTAATTCATCAAAACGTGTAGCTATGGTCTGTTTCATCATCTTCGTCAGAATTTTGTTAAAATGAGTTATATTGGAAGGACCATTGCTACAATTGGGTTAAAGTTAAGAGACAATTTCTCCAATTTGGTTAAAATTAAGGGACAATTTCTCCTGTTGGATTAAAGTTGAGGGACCAATGGTAATGAATTTTTAGTTGAGGGGCTGCACATTTTGATGAGTTGAGAGACCAATAGTAATGGATTTTTAGTTGATGGATCATTTCTCTAATTGAGTTAAAGTTAAAGCACCATTACTACAATTTATTCTTAAAATAAAACAGAAAAACAGAAGAAATAAAAAAGAAAATTAGAGTTGGTGGGAGTGGTTGTGGGATCAGTGGTACGAATTAACCAAACTAAACTAAAAAACAACGTTACCTCACCGGCCCCATCTGACTCCGAGTCGATAAAAATTTCATCGCCTTTTCAGTCTCTCTCTTATCCCACTTTCTCTCTCTCTAAAATCCCAAAAATGGCTCTGCAACTGTGGGAAACACTGAAAGAGGCGATCGTGGCCTACACAGGCCTCTCTCCGACGACCTTCTTCACTATGCTAGCTCTCCTTGTGGCCATCTATCATGTGGCGTCGGGGTTGTTTGGGTCGTCCGACAACCACCAGCGGTCTAGGAGCTCGGAGGAGGAGATGCAGCCTCTGACGCCTCCCGTCCAGCTCGGCGAGGTCACCGAAGAAGAATTGAAGCAGTACGACGGCTCTGATTCCAACAAGCCTCTGCTCATGGCTATCAAGGGTCAGATCTATGACGTGTCCCAGAGCAGGTACCATTTGGGTTTTTGTTAATTAATTTATTAATTTTTATTTGGGGTTTTAGTTTTTGGATTCTGGGTTTTTGATATTCATGTTTCAAGGTTAAATCTTTGCATGTATTTTTGTGGTCAACGGTACCTATGAATTTGTGCTAATTAGCTCCTGGATTGTTAATTGTACATGCTATTCATCCCATCAGCTACTGAATATCTGGTAATTTTAGCTTCTGGGTTTGTTATCCATGGACACTTGGTTCACTTAGAAGTTCAAAACTTCGGACATCTGGAATTTTGCGTTTGTAATAATATAATTGCAGCTTCTAAGATCACGGAAATTCTGTAGAGTTAGACCAACAAATTGTGTAATCAATGGATTGAAGTTTTATGTGGCCTGGTAGTTACTATCCGTGTAATGTTCTTCGGTTGAAGTTCGAATTTAAGATATCAGTCATCTCCATATGCTAGCAGCATCCAGCTGCTAGCATGCATATGTTGAATCTTACGATCGTATAGTAGTATTAACAATGTGATTTTCAGTACTTACAATTTACAATGGGTTTGATTGATCAAAAGTAATATCTTCCAAGCTCATCGTTTATTTTCAAGGAGTGTTGGCTTAAGGGATGAAGGGTTTGGGATTGTTTCTTATCCTAAATTTTTACATTTTCCAACTCTTTCTGTACCTGCATTCGTTTTGAAGCTTGTTTTTGCAGAGTTGTATTCGTAGTTTCTAAAAGTGTGAACAAGTGGGCAATGGGAACCAACCTCACAAAGTTCCTCTTGCGGGCAAAAAACAAGTTTCTTCCAAAACAACTTGTTTAGTGAGATCAGATTGCTTTGATATAAATGTAGATTACAGTTTTTCGCTCTTGCTTAATCATCCATGTCATTTTAAGTGATGTGAAACAAATAGTTCCATAGCTACTAGTATTACTTGGCCTGTGCTGCCTTCTTTCCATGGATCTGAATTTGTTTAATTTTGAACCATCTTTGCAGGATGTTTTATGGACCTGGTGGGCCTTATGCACTGTTCGCAGGGAAAGATGCTAGCAGAGCTCTGGCAAAAATGTCGTTTGAAGACAAAGATCTGACTGGTGATATCTCTGGTCTTGGTCCATTCGAACTCGAGGCCTTGCAGGACTGGGAATACAAGTTCATGAGCAAGTATGTCAAGGTCGGATCTATTAAGAGCACCACTCCTGCAACTGAAGGAGAATCCACTGGTGAAACCGCTAAAGCCGTCGATCAAGATGCTGCTAAGCCTGCTGAAGATATTCCATACGATAGTCCAGCTGTTAAATCCGAGGAATCGTCATCTAGTGCTGAAGCTAAGCAAGAGTAATTGCAAAGCCGAAACCATTTCTCTGGAGGTACTAAAGATGTTGGGGTCTGGCTGGTGCATGTTTGTTGAATCTTATGCACACACACATAAGTTACTACTTTCATAGCCTAGGATAATCCTGTTATAATCAGATTTTCGTGCATGCTTAGTTTGTGGTGTAATAAATCAGCAATGTTCGACTTCTGTGAGTACTTTGTGCGGTTAAGGAATTATATACAGATGATTCGTACATGCGGAACACGCTTTTTGGGTCCGTAACAATTTCTTTTTGCATCACATAGGCTGCTATTTTTCTGCCTTTCTGCCCCAATACTCTCGCTGGGGTAAGATGGAGGGAAACTTGTGTGTGTGTGTGTGTGTGTGGATGGGGTTGCTCAAGCACGTCATCCGTAGGGCATTTCTCATAAAAGCATGGAAACTCATTGAATTCTGGTTCATTCGACCCTAGCGGTGTTTTCGTTGAACAGATTTTTTAGTCAGGTAGTTTTGCCGAATGTCTCGAGACATAGGCATGTCTTCCGGAGGAATTGGGCTGCCCGCATTTCCCGTCATATCAAGTAAATTGAGATGAAATTAGATGCTTAAACTTTCAGAACATCTCCAACATGGGCAGTCCCTTCACAATGCTACATAATTGTAAACAATCAAAGACTTTCAATCAAAGATTGTTGGTTGTCACTCTAGCACCTTGTCCTTTTGAGGACAGCTTCTTTCTCCTGCAGTGCCAACTCGAACGTACAACGCATTACCTACCGGCACGACAAGCAACCATATGCACATTATCGGACGCAGATTCTCTGCCCTCCCATTTATCATACACTCACATCCCCTTCCTGTTTGTGCGGTCACGATTAAGCAACGTCAACATTTTATATTAATTTTTTTTTATAAAAATAATAAGACAAAAAGTAATAGTAATATAAAATGTTGACGTGATTTAACCGTGACCGTACAAATAGGAGGGGATGAGAGTATACGGGAAGTGGGAGGGCAAAGAATCTGCCTCCCACATTATCTTCTTCTCAAGGTCCCGTCTTTCGCATCCCTCCGGAACATAGAGTCTAATCACGATTAGATATGGATTTCGACGTCCTAAGGGACGAGAAACATGTTATGCGCCTATTGTTTTGAAGTTCCCTACTTTTCGTGGCACTCGAAAATCAGTGTCCCCGTTGGAGCAGCCATAAGCCACTTCAATCAAAAATTTGTCTTTTTGGTCTTCAATCTGAGGACAGATTTGTTCATATTTTTCGTTGTGCATGCTTTTCTTTCTAGCTCTGAATGGACTTCAAATTCGTACTCTCTTTCCACTGAAAACCAAATATTACCAATTCAGGATAGTAGTCGAAACTTAAAGTTATTGTTCATGTTGTATGATTCCAGGATCGTAGTCCTTTTATTTATTGGAACAGTATCCTATCTGAATCCTATTTATTCGATCAGTTCATACTATTTATTCATCAATCATTTTGCGATCAGAAATTATTTTAAATTTTTTGTTTAAAATTGAACACAAATAGTACATAACGAAAATTGATCACACAATGTACGATGAACTTCTAAAATAAATTGATATCTAAGATTCTCACAAAGAAGATCTGGTGAGAATTTGTTCCTTATTTATTGGGAAAGGGATCTTCTCCGGATCCCGTCCACCAAATCCATCAATTCGGATCTTTAAAATTTGATCCAACAGTTAAAGTTATTATAATTTTTAAATAAAACTCCTGTTTTTAGCTATTAGATCAAATTTTAAGAATCTAAATTAATAAATTTGATGAATTTTATGAAAAGAATCCGAAAGGGCCCCTTTCATATTTATTGGACCACAGGTCTACCGCTGGCAGTTGAATTTCTGGTCATTGACATATCTTTTCACTGGTACTGTATGTAAAATGGTGTACTATTGATTAAATGCCGTCGTCCTTTAGCTACCTCAATTTTATGACTTGCCTTCGTAACAAGAGAGTACAATTCTCTCCCTCCTCTATTTTCATTCTCTTTCCTCCCTTCATCTTACATTTTGTTTTTTTGTGTTCTTGTTTCTATAAAAAAAATTAATATAAGATATTGACGTGATTAAATCGTAACCGTTCAAATAAGAGAAAATAGAAGGAAAGAGAGATTAGAAGGGGAGAGAATCCTCCTAACAAGAGAATCTTAGACGTCAGCAGTTCCATGTTTCTTTCATCACTAGAGACACATATATAAACAGTGATAGTGCAGATCTTGTTTCATCAGCTAGCTTGCTTCTATCAAAGAGTAAATTGTAGCAATTGTCCCTCAATTTTAATCAAATTCGAGCAATGGTCCCTCAACTTAAAATCCATTACTATTGGTCCCTCAATTTATCAAAATGTGTAGCTATAGTCCTTTTCATCAATTTCGTTAAAATTTTGTCAAAATAAGTTATGTTGGAATGATCATTTATACAATCAGGGTCTCTCAACTCATCAAAGTGTGTAATTATCGTCCTTTTTGTCAACTACGTAAAAAATTTTGTCAAAACGAGTTATGTTGGAAGGACTATTGTTATAATTGGGTTAAAGTTAAGAGATTATTTCTCCAGTTGAATTAAAGTTGAGGGACCATAGCTGCACGTTTTGATGAGTTGAGGGACCAATGCTAATGGATTTTTAGTTGAGGGACCATTGTTCCAATTGAGTTAAAATTAAGGGACCATATCTACAATTTACTCTCTATCAATTGCTTAGAGCATCTTAAATAGATATAGAAAAAAATAATTGTCAAATATTAATTTGATGATTAACGTGGTATGTTAGATTTTTTTTTCCCTCTAACTCTTCTTTTTTGTTATAATAATATTTGTATGGCTCATTTTTAAAATAAATTATTTGAAATAAAATTTTTAGTTTTATAATTGGTACATTAATGGGTCTCACATAATAAAATAATTTTGTTTTAAAAAAAAATTGACAGCACATTTTCTCATATGTCAAATTTGTTAGCAAAATATTCGTATGTCAATCCATGGAGAATTGATATATCAGTTGAAACTTCTTCCTACCTTTAAATTTAATTGCGAGACATTCTAAATATCTCATTTGAAGATTGTCTTAGTTTCTTATTTAATGTGTTGCCCTTTCTCGGTAGATATATATAATTAGAAAATGAGTGTTCTTGCATTCACATACATATATATATATATATATATATGTATGTATGTATGTGTGTGTGTGTGTGTCTATAATATATATATATATATATATATGTATATGTATGTATATATGACTGATTGATTGTTAGTTTTGGCTTCTATCTGACCAGTGGTTGCTTCATCGTGTCCTTCCAAATAAAAATATAAATTGGGAAAAAAAATAATTCATAAGGATGCCTGACCCTTATAAATAAAATCTTTGAGTTCAAACCTTCTAGCTCAAGTTTTTTAGTCATGAGAATTCATAAACTCTCTCCTATCATTTTGTTCCTTGTTGTAATTATTGCACTGGTTCATGTTTCGAGTTGCCGGCGCATCACTTGGTCCTGGCATGGCAGCGAAGATCCGAACCAAGACTAAGAGCCAAGTTTTCGTCTCTCTTTGCGCGGCGCCTTGGTGCCGGTTCTCATTCTTCTGCAGGATTTGGATACAAGAAGATGAACGGAATCAACGTTGTTGCGCACAAAGCAGTCCCCGGTGGACCAAATCCACTTCACAACTGAGCCAATTGTATCTCACAAATCATACACTCGGTTCTTGGAAAGAACAAGTAGGAAAAGGTCGAAAATCTGCTTCCCTGCTCAAGATTTTGAAGAAATTTTCTTTTCTCTTCAGTTCTTTCATTGAACCGAGCGATTAGCAGTTGAATTTGTTGCGTAATCGTGTCATAATTTTGTAAATCGAAGATGTAAAGTAGTTGATACCTTTTTCGAATATCCAGTGATTTTGTTTGCATCATAGTCAATGCATGTATAGATCAGAAATCAAGCTGAGTACATCCAGTGTTTAGTTTGCACAACATGATGATCTTCGGTACTAATCAACGCGACCACTCTGGTGAATCACTACGTACTCAATTTTTGGATGATCGTCCGATTATGCGCTATAGAAATAGATTGGAAAACAATGAATGAATGAATGAGTCTCAAACCTTCGAATGCAGGTAAAATCAAAGTTGAAAGTCACCTCATTGCCGAAGTTCTTAGTCCTTGTGTTGTGCACGTGTTAAGTTTGAAAATTCATCACACATGAAGGGGCGTGCTGAGAATGAATCTCACATTAATGAGAGGAGGGACCTTGCATGAGCTTATAAGAGGTTGAGTTACTCTCCATCAGGGCTGGCCCAGGCTCAGTGTGGGCAGGACGATCGTCGGGGGCACCAAAATTATTTCGGGTGTTATATTCATATATAATTGCATAAGAGTATAAATTATAAAATTTGGTTAAATGACTCAGAAGTTTAATTAGAACTAGTGGTTTATGTTGTTTAAAATTAAGAAGTAGGTCCCGGGTTCAAATCTCTATGTGTTTATTTATTTTCTAATTTTTATGAATTTCTTTTTATAAGGGTATAAATTTATAAAATTTAGCCGAATAATTAAGAAGTTTAACTAGAAGTGGTGGTTCATGATGTTTAAATAAACTTGGAGGTCTTGGTTCAAAACTTTATGTGTGGTTTATTATTTTTCATTTTATATAAATTTATTTTCATAAGAGTATAAATTTTAAAAATTTTGGAATTTCTTTTTGTAAGAGTATAAATTTTCTAAATTATGGTTAAATGATTAAGAAGTTTAATCAGAAGCAATGGTTTCTGCGTTTAAAATTAACGAAAGGTCTTAAGTTTGAAATGCTACGTGTGTTTTTTTATTCTTTCCAATTTTTACCAAATTTTATTTGCTTGTTAATTTATTTTTAATGGCTAGCTAGTAACTATGTGGGTTGTAATTTTTAGACATTGATTCCGATTCAAGTTTAACATTCAATAAAGAGTAATGCGTATACCAAATTTGCAAACCATATGACGTGTCACTAATAAGAAATAAGCATGTTATTCAACACTCAAGTAATAATTCAATCATCAATAATCCCATAATTCAATTTACAAAATTCCGTATTCCCAGCATTAGCCTTCAAGAAATTAATGGATGCATGTCTCATTTATTATCTATATATATCAACTAAAGATTTGAAAATATAATTATTTTTTTAGTCTCATACTGACAAGGTTAGTAAATAAGAAAAAAACATCTCACGAGTTATATAAAAACACTCTAAAAGTTTAGATAAAAGGAAAACAAAACTCATTATTTATCTATTTGTTCCCTTCTCTCAATATAAAATAAATTAATTTTTTTCGTGTCTAAGTTATAGAGTTTGAAGCGCATTCTAAAGTATAATTTTATTAAAGTCTTACGTGTGAAAACAAGTAATTTTCTTATATGAAGTTAGGGCACATTTTTGGAGTCGCCCCGGGCCTTAAAAGTCTCAAGACTAGCCCTGCTCCTTATATTGCCAATTGATTTTATGGTAGAACCTCAATTTCTTCAAGAAAATCCATCACAAGACTTTTATCGACAGATACACTTTCGCCATCAAATTACATGATCAATTTTCTTCCCACAAGTTTGGTAAAGATTCCGAACTTCATACCACCGGCCTCATAATTTCAAACCACTCCTTTTTTTTCTTGGTCAATCCATGAAAGTATTCATGCACCCTGAATAATGCCACTGTGTTTAGTCGACTGCACATGTTGATTAAGAAAATGTATTAGACATTTTGTAGCAGGGATTAGGTCATATCTCATACATGAGCAAACAAATAAAAAATGTCAGTTGACTGCTGGAGCAATCTCAGTGTCATTATTTTGTTTTATAATGTTAGTTTTCTGAAGCAGCCTGCTTGCTGACATATGAATTTGTATGTAACGTTACAGTAAGCAAGCCTCTTTTTTTTTTTTTTGTCAAATTTATGCTGCAAATGCAATGCATGAATCTTACAAGTCTTGCACGTAGTCTTCACGCGAAAAAGCGGTCGAAATTCGACGTATGTACTTAAAATGATGCAATCATAGTAACAAAAAGTCCGAATGGATCGACAATTTTAACATCTCAGTCCCATAAATTCTTCCTAGAAACAAAGTATAACCATCAAGGCATCTGGAAAAAAAAAAAAAAAAAGGGATTATGTTTTGGTTGCTTCTCGGCCTGAATTTTACAGTTTACACCAGCTGCTTAATTTAATCGATTCCTAAAACAAGAGTAAGGCTGCGTACAATAGACAATTTTATCCGATCGTCGCAAAGTGGGTTGCGGTTGGGGTCTCCTTTTTAGTGATCTAGTGCCATGTCTGCAATTCAAGCCATTTCAATTTTTAATAACAAAGTTGTAGCTTGGAGGATAAGTCAACTGTGCTTGTTAGCAAAGGAGCTACACATGGTGGCCAGCTTGCATTGCAGAAAGCGACTTCCTACGAAAGTCAACTTTTGTCATGTGGAATAAACGTGTGGAAGTACATGTAACAGCACAACACCGATTTCGATTCCGAATTTTGACTTGGTAGCTGTTTTAAATTTATGAGTTTTCGGAATATTTTCAGGACTGCAGGCAGCCTGCAGGCAAATGCCAGCTCCTTTATTAATAGAGCAGTTCAAAGGACTTGTTGACAAACACCAAGAACACAAACAAAGCACATTTCTCTTCTGCTTTTCTTTTCAGACAAATCATGAAAGCTCAAAAGCACGTAATCCCAGTTGTCATTTGCTTGTTAGCAGTGATTCAAATTTGCAGCTGTCGACCGATAATTAGTACTACTCAAGCTTCAAATGGAGATACAGAACAGAAGTTAAGATACAGCAAGTATTTTCCTATATTCCTAAGATCTATGGAGTCGATGATGAAGAATAAGATCAGCCCGATCCGCGCAGTTTCGCGTCGACATGTTCCTGCAGGACCAAATCCGCTTCACAATTAACTTTATGGCACCAATCTGCTTTCACTTGATAGCAGATCAGATATTTTCTCATAATACAGATTAGTTTTCATTCAGAGTTGGATTGTATAATGTCTTAGTTTCTATTATTTTGTATTATAATTTATAATACATAGTCTTGGACATTCCAAGTTTTCTGTTACCGAAATCAATTGCACGAGAGTTTAGCAGAATTTTGCAAATACACGGTGGTTCATGTGCAAAAGTTGCTGTAAATTGTTTATTTATTTATTTATTTTTTTTTTTCGCAAAAGCCGACAAGGAGGAACATCATTGCCCTGCGTGATAGGGGAAAGTGTAGTTGTTACTTTTGGATTCTTGGAGGCTAGTACATGTTGGTAATTGTCAGTTTTCAACACTTGCAAAGTTGCCATGCTCTTCAAAACCCAAAATTAATACCCAACTTTTGTTTGTACATGCTATTTCTTGCAAGTTTCTGTGCAAACATTACATGACCTGTTATATGTAAGCAGTTATTTTTACTTGCAAATTATGTTCAATCTGTGGTTCACTCTCCTTCGCTGCTCCATAGTTACGTGGTAGTTCCAATGTTTGCGGGGAAAAAAGTCAGAAAATATAACGTCCATAAGCATCGCATTGACAATTACTGAGCCAGTTGAGCCCTTGCAATTTTTTTCCAGAAGCTCATGAAGAATCAAATCATCAACTTTCATGTCATTTAGTCTACAAAATTTTGTCTTCAAAATCATAACTGAGCTGTTAAAAAAAATCACCAAGAGGACTTGGAACATAGGTCCATACTTGTTCACAGCTCCTTGTGCTCCAAAATATAGCTAGTTTATTTTCATTTGCTTGTTGATCACAGACAGACACAAAGCATGACGATCAATCTGTTTCAATGGCTCTTTTAAACACATGAAAACCGAATGATCAAGCTGTCATGTACCAATTAGCTAGCTAGGGCAAATAGCTCTTCAAAAATTCAACCCGAAGTAGTTTCGCGCCGACATACATATATACAACCTAGCTAAATCTCTGGTTTCGGTTTGGGTTACAATTGTATGTTAATGCAATGCAACGGAAACATTATTTTTCACCTTCCAAACTGAGTCATGCATATTGCAAGAATACTATTTCTTTTGCATTCTTCAAGACCAGAATCTGCCTTTATATGACCTGATAGAGTTGCTAATTACTGATATCTAACTATTCTCCGATCTGTGCATTTCGTATCTATCTATCGAACGGTTTATGTTTATGGTTTTCTTTTACTTGTCTCTGTTTCCCTTCTCTTTTTTGTATGGTTGTCCTTTGCTTAACGTTTACATTTCATCATGTTTTTCTTTTGCATTTTTATAGATGTCATTCAACTGTGATAAGTGTGATTCTATAGCACTAATAAGGAAGAGCTCGACAAACACGAAGGACTACAGCATGTCCAAGCGGAACACTATCGCTGCTATTTATGACACAAAGAATTTCTGCTCAAGAATGGAGTTATAAAGCACGCGGAAAATAAACATAAGAAAGAGCTCGACGGCCAGTTCTTTTGCATGAGCTGCTGGAATTTATATTATAATAAAAAGGATAAGGAGCAGCACAATTGCTCTCAAGAACTAAGCCCTAGTGTCGATCTATACCTTAATCGTAGATTTAAGCTTGATAAGTGGTTTTTTACTTTACTTTTATGAATTTCCAATTGTTGCTTCAAGTAACATTTTCATATAGATAACTAAGTTATTTCTTTTACTTAATTTCTTTGTTATTATACATTCAAATTATCGAATTATAAATCACAATAAATCAACCTGAAGGACAATAACACCGGATCCTTAATCAAGAAAACGAAATATGATAGCAACATTTACAAATATAAAAGGATCAAGCAACAAAGAGCTCACTTAAGATCACCGAATTTCAACTTGATTCCTCGCATTGCTGATCACAACAATATTAAATAAATTTTTGGCTGCAAAATCCTAATTACTAAGTAATAGTATCCGCTAAGAAAGAAGCAAAATAGATCGCACGGGTTCAGCTCAAGGTCAAGTATTCGACTCCATGGCAGTTGCAATGTGTTGCAAACCATCTGTTCTATTTTGGTGGAGTCATATGTACTTATTTATTTATATTTTATACCCAATATAATAAAATTACCACAAATGTCTTAGTAATTTCTTTAAGAAAAACAAGTGTTTTTTTAAACATCCATAGGAGTTTGAAACAAACAACGTGCTAACTAAGTGTCCGATGAACTTTGCGACTGTTGAATTTTATTTTACCATGCTTATCTAAAACTTGTGACCCTTGAATTTCGCTTGAAAATGAGTGTCCAAAAAAATGAAATTTGGACGTCTCTAGTAAATTCATAAAAAGTAAAAGAATAGTATTCTCTAAGGTTTAATGAATTATTTTGGGTGCCAAGAAAATTGTGTGAGCAAATTAGGTGTCCAAAAAACAAGAATGTTCATAGATGAAACTTGAACGTACACATAACCACTTATAGAAAAATCGAAGGTTTGCTAACTAGTTGGGACACTTACGCTCCAACATGGGCCGCCTTTCTAATCCATACGTTCACATTTTAATTAAGGATCCAAATTCTATGTGTCTTATCGGCCGCCATTGAGTCAGAAGGACTTATACGCGGCACTTAACGATCAGCTGTCACCGGTATGAATTATGTAGGAATTTACTAGTCGTGCTCCACCGATAATTGTTGGCAACATGATTCAAACCTTGGTGGGGCAACACACAAGATATGACCTAACTAAGTGAAAACATGAGAATTAGGAGCGTCACACACTTTTCATGGTATGCAAAAATAATGCAAGGGAAAATATAATCCTAAGGAGAGCAAAGCACAAGAAACGAAAATACGTAAAACAATAAACCATAACAAATCCTAATCCTTATAGAATACCATTTTGTCTCTAATCCTTATAATCCCTTAGTTTATTTTGGAGTACACGCAGTGATGTATAAATAAGGACTTTTAATCAATTATTTTACATATTCAACAACAAAAAAAGAAGCTCTGTACCCTTCAATTTATCTTCTGCAAGAACATCTTCACAGTTCTGAAATCATGGGATCAAGTGTGTTTTCTCTTCATATTTCCCCTTACTTTTTCCAATCAAGTTTTAGATATTAAATATCAGTATTTAGGGTTAGATTCTTCTAAATCTGCTAAACACTTTTAGTCGTTTGCTGTCTGTGATTTGCCAGACGAGATTAATATATACTTGTTTGGACCTGATTTTACACTATCAGCCCGAGTAATCAAGACCGTTGAATAAGCAGAATTTTAGACCGTTGAATGACAAAGTGGTTGAAATAATTTTCGATTATTATTGAGAAATAATATTGTGATTTTAATCATGATATTATCTCTTAATGATATTTTAAATTATTTAAACCTGATATTTATCTATATCCCGATTGATTTGAACATTTGGAATATCAGGATATGCGGCAGCAGATAAATATGGTGCCAAATGGTATATGCTTTTGGATGTGGCCATGTGAATGTGCTTGTTGGGATTTTATCCTATGTAACTTTGCATGCATAAGCGCCACCTGGATCAACATGGTGGAAATAAAGAAGGAAAACATTGATGTGAGGGCACAGTTTCCTAGCTGAACTAGGAAATAGTTTGAGGGCACGGTTTCTTTTGAGGGATGCAAAGGATAAGGGAGGAAAAAAACATATGTTTTATTTTTTGAATAATGGTTAGAGTCAGATGATGATGACGGCTAAAGGATATGCTCTTGCCTATCTTGAGAAGTCTTTGACTGAAGTTTTGGCTAACAAGTTTGAATTGAAATCAAATTCTACAAGTCCAGACCGTGCAAAGCAAGTACTTCAATCCTATAAATACAGATGCAATGGCAACGGGAGGAGGAGCTCTAATTCAACACACAACTGCCCTGCGCAAAACCTCTCAAACATCTTGAGATTTTTTATTTTCTTTTTCCCGCCGACACATCTTCAGTTTGGATAAACAGCACTGTGAAGGCAACCAGCGAACACCTTCAGTTTGGATAAACAACACTATTGCCGTAGAATCAGCCGACCGAAGAGCACCTTTAGTTTGGATAAACAGCACTGCGTTGAGGCCGACTGGTTACCTATCCAAGTCTCGATCGAGAAGGGTTTCTGAATCCTTATTGGCAGAGGTCATCTTATTAACCTTCTCGGCGAAGTAAGGTGTTACGAGTTACGACATTTGGCGCTTTGAACGCCGAGTGGTTTTATGATTGGATGCTCCCAAGTGAGTTTCAGAGTTTAGCATTCTGACGGTCGAACCACATTTACCATCAAGACATACATCACCTTTGAATACTTGTGTCCGTACAGTCTGGTGTCAATTCGACGTGCTTATACTCTCAGGAATATAATCACTGTAACTGAATCCGGCACTGACGATTTGTGAACTTCGCAGAACTAGCAGCTTTGTCTTCAGGCTCAAGAATCCAAAGACCGAGATTTGTTCCTTCTTCGGCCGCAATCGCAAGATCAAGAAGTCAGCAATATGCTCAACGTAACATCAACAAATTTTACTCCTCAGCCGAGCTCGGCCGATGAGTTGGTACGCCCCGCATTCAACCGAAGGACGTAGTTAGCTTATTAGTTACTCGGCCTGCGCGCCACGTAGGCTTTGTAATTTTTAGGGTCAACAATACTATATATCTGTATCTTCTTCGAAAACAAAAGAAATAGGGATCGTCTTCGAAAATAAAAAGATGCACTCAGTAGTTTTTGTTTTGTTTGTCCCATGCATAAAACCTCTATATAAATGTCTGCAATTTTATGTGTTTAACATAACCATGGTTTCTCTTATTGATTTTGTTTAATTTTTCTTCTTTCTCAGATTGGGCATCTCTTCCTAACTATCTTTTGGAATCAAGTTTAGAGAATTTAGCGTCACGATTAGAATATATTCGATTCAGTGCCGTTTGTATGTCATGGTATTGCGTAGCAAAAGATAATAAAAGAAAAATTGACGAGATTTCTAGTTGTCATAATCCTCGACTACTCTTGATTCAAACTGCCAAAAAACGTGATTGGAATATATACCACCCCATCGAAGATAGAGTCCTTGGTCTGCAACTAAATTTTTCGAAGAAGCGATTCTGTGGTTCTTCAAAAGGATGGTTAATAGCTATGAATATGGATTTGGTAGTAACCCTTATAAATCCCTTTTTATGGATCAAAGGGAGGAAAAAAAGAGAAGATTCCATCATCAATCTCCCTCCACTCGCTCGTCCGCAAGAAAGAGTGTCTGTTCAGATAACCTGTACTTTTGTGATTAAGGCGACAATGTCTGCAGACCCAATATTAGATGTCGATAAATGTATTGTTGTGGTCATACACGAGCCAGGTAAATTGGCTTTCATTAGAGTCAAGGATAAGGATACATCATCATGGACGTACATTGATGAAAGATCCTGTATCCAATTCCAAGATGTTGTTCGTGTAGAACACGATTTTGTTTGGATATCCTTAGAATCCTTGTACTTGTACTCCTTTAGTTTATCAGGGACTACACGCAGTGATGTATAAATATTAAATAAAGACTTTTTAGTCGCTGAATTACATATTTAACACCAAAAAAAAGGCCTGCACTCTTCAATTTATTTTCTGCGCAAGAACTTGTTCACAGTTCTGAAATCATGGGATCAGGTGTGTTGTTCCCCTTACTTTATACATTTATTTACCTTGTCATGATCATGACATCCTAATTTTAATCTTTTCTTTTCCAATCAAGTTTTAGCTATTAGATATCGGAGTTTAGGGTTAGATCCTTCTAAATTTGCAGTGAACATTTTAGTCGTTTTCTGTCTGTGATATGCTTGGCGTGATTGATATATACTATTTTGTATCTTTTTCGAAAACAAAAGAAAGAGGGATCTCTTCGAAAATAAAAAGAGGCACTCAGTAGTTTTTGTTTTGTTTGTCCCATGCAGTTATTGATTTTATTTTATTTTTCTTCCTTCTCAGATTGGGCATATCTTCCTAAGCATCTCTTGGATTCAATTTTAGAGAAGATATTGTCGCCGTTAGGTTGTATTCGATTCAATGCTGTTTGTATGCCATGGTATTGCGTAGCACAAGATAATAAAAGAAAATTTGAGGAGATGTACTCAAGTTGTCATAATCCTCCACTACCCTTGATTCAAACTGCCAAAAAACGTGATTGGAAGATATATACAGTCCCATGGAAGACAAAGTCCTTGGTTTGCAACTAAATTTTCCGAAGAAGCGATTGTGTGGTTCTTCAAAAGGATGGTTAATAGCTATGAATATGGATTTGGTCGTAACCCTTATAAATCCCTTTTTATGGATCAAAGGGCGTAAAAAGAGAGAAGATTCCCTCATTGATCTCCCTCCACTTGCTCGTCTGCCTGAAAGAGAAATGTCTGTTCAGATAAACTGTACTTTTGTGATCAAGGCGACAATGTCTACAGACCCAATATTAGATGTCGATAAATGTATTGTTCTGGTCATACATGAGCACGGTAAATTGGCTTTCATTAGACTCAAGGATAAAGATACATCACCATGGACGTACATTGATCAAAGACGCAATATCCAATACCAAGATGTTGTTCATGTTGGAGATAAGTTTTATGTTGTCGAAGAATGGGGTAGACTTTCTTCTTTTGATATTGCTACTCAGTCCATCTCCAATAAACAATTGGTTGCCGGCGATTACATGGAATTCGATGAGGTAGTAAAGGCGTATATCGTGGTTTTAAATGATAACGAATTGTGGATGGTTCAAAGGGGTTTTAAATTTAAGACTGGTCGTGTGACAACGTTAGTCAGGATATTTAAATTGAATTCTGATAAGTGTGAGTGGGTTGAGACAAAAACCCTAGGTGATCTTGCTTTCTTTTTGGGTGATAACTTTTCCATATCTGTTAAGGCTTCCAATTTTCCAGGATGTATGCCAAATTGCATATACTTCAACTACGATTATGATCGTATCAACAGTTATCCAAAAAACCGCTTAAGTGATGATTATTGCGTGTATAATGTGGAAAGTCGAAGCTTTTCGCAGCCTTATACCCGAGAGGCTAAGAAACTTTTAGAAAAGACCATGCAACCTTCATTTTGGGTCGTGCCTACCTTGCGGTTGTAAACAAGTTGTTATATTTCTTCATCTGTATTCTTTACTTCTATCACTTTTATGCATATTGTATCCATTTTTTGTTTTAACAATGGAAGCTCAATGGAGATATGAGTATATGTTACAAATTTTCCATTTTTTTTTCTTGTTAAGAGACGATGTTCACAATCTAAAGCAGAGTTTGGCGAATCTGCCTTTCTTTCGTTTCGTTGTTTCAGTAGAAAGAAAGTAGGATCAGCCCAGCAACGGTCTTCAAACCACCGGCGTCCGTTTGGCTCCGGCATCAAGCTTGCGTACAGAAAAGTGAGATAGGGAGAATGGAACGGAGAGAGAAGAAAACGAGGAAGGTGATGGGTTTCATGGAGGTAGTGGTGGGCTGAGAAGGTGAAAGAGATTTTTTAATGCGACGCAAAAAGAGATTGTACACAAAATAAAGAATAAAATGAATATATCAGAATTAACTTTTTAATGCAATAATATATTTTTTTATTAAAATAAATAATACCGATAACTTTTCATTGGGAGCAAATGTAAGCAATCCAACGAGCAACGTGTCATTGGCTAATGGATAAGTTAGGTTAACCGGTCGGCCTTTTGCTGGTAGAATAGTTGAATCTCCGTCACCAGAAAGGGATCAGCATCATCTCCTGATCTAAGGATGAGAATCCTTATGATCAAGAAGCGTGGATCGTTAGATGAAAATTTAATGGTTATAATTATTATAACTTTAAAGGGACCTCCTGTTTGTAACCGTTGGATTTTCATCCAATGACTCATATTTCTTGGTCATGAGAATACCTATACAAAGTTCAGGAGAGGATCCTGATCCACCAGAAAGTGCACATTCCACGTGGCGCACTTCAATCCTCTGCGTCCCCACTCAGACCCTCCCTTAAAACTTTCGCTTTGTAACATTGTACTTGGAGTCAAAAGTGTCTTTTAGTAAAAGACAGAGGGCAGCACCGTCCTTTAGGTACAACTTCGTCAAGCAGCTTTTTAACTGCCATGTTCTAACTTCTGCGCCTCGCGCAATACAGTTTCGGAAACACGTGGGTCTGAAGACCTTCCAAGCTTTTCACTCGGAGAGAGAGAGAGAGGGAGAGAGTGCGGCTCATACTCCGGCGGTGGTTGCTCGGAAAATCAGTCTCCGGCGATGGCGGACCAGAACTCCGAGGAATGGCTCCCAGCTGGATGGACGGTGGAGGTCAAAGTTAGAAAAAATGGCAGAAGAGACAAGGTCTGAAAATTACACTCCTTTCTATCTTTTAATTTATTTATTTACTTCTCAAACCCTGATTAGGAAAACTAGTAGAACTGCAAGATCCTTAAGTAATTTTGGTAGTTAGTTAAGTTTAAGCTTAATTTCAATTCTGTAAGTTGGTAAAGAACCAATTTTTGTGCTTGTAAAAGAGTGGAGGAGGATTGGAAGTTTGGATTTTTGATACGAGCGATATTCTACTTTAAACTAATCTAAACTGCGAAGAAGGGGATTCGAGCACATCCGCAAAAGTTTGGAGATTTAATTGTAATGTTGAGGTGTGCATTTTCGATATGAACTTAGAACCAGACATTTCCCAGGTCTGTTCGATTTTAGGATTAAATCTGACACCTTTGCTTGCTGTTTTTGAATGTGTTATATGTGGAACATACTATGCTTCTCTGAGCTTTGTACTGTCGAATTTCGAAAGTTTCAAGTTCCTTAATTCGACATCCTTATTTATAGGGAACTACACTTGCAACTTGAAAGCTATTTTCGTTTCAATCGGTTTGAGCAAAGTTTGACACTGTTTTTAACTCTTGGGGAGAGAGATATGGACGATGTTTTGCGATAGGTGATTTAGTAGAGGTGTTTATAATTTGTGTTTGTTGCAGTATTATTACGAATCCTCAAGTGGACATAGATTTAGTTCCAGGGCAGAGGTATCTCGCTATCTTAGCACCTCCAATACCAGTCATGAAGACAAACAGAAAATTGAGGAGACTCTCAAGCGACCTTCAGATGATGTCCGTTGACTCAAACTTCTACTTATTATCTACATTTAGATGTTTAACTTTATCAGATTTTACTCATTTAGATATGGAAACTTCAATTATTCAAGCATTTAGGTTGTAGTTGAGAAGACTGTAGCAGAAGGCCTGCCTCCAGGATGGATCAAAGAAATCCGGATGACGAAAAAGGCTCGTAAGATTAGGAGAGACACGGTAATGAACTCTCTCTCTCTCTCTCTCTCTCTCTCTCTCTCTCTCTCTCTCTGTGCGCGAGTGAGTGTGTGCGCGTGCGCAGTATGGCCTCGTTAAGAGTTTCAACGGCCTTTCAGTTTCAAGCTCATTCCACTCATTCTCTTTATCACGGGTCATCCCTAAAGTTCACTCCTGCGTTGAATGATATTCTGTCTCTGTGCAGCATTATATTGCTCCTGTAAGTGAAAAAGTATTCCGCTCTCTCAGGGATGTGCATCGCTATCTAGAAAATGAGGAGCCAGGAAGGTTAAATATCAACCCGAGTGGCAGCAGTGATAAGGAATTGGAAGATGAAAAATCCTCTGTAAGTTACTACAAAATGGATTGTCTGGATTTTAAACGTTACTGTGCCTGCCATTAATTTTGATTGTTAGTAAAAATTATACTTATAGATTTTCATCGATGTCTTTCCTTATTTGGATTGCTGCTGTAACCAAGAAACAGAAATTAGACAACCCAAGTTTGAACTTCAACGAGACAACAAAGGATGGAGCGATACTTAATTGTTCATGTAACGGAGAAGGGCCGCCCCTTCCTGAACATACTTCTGATCAGAGTAATGTTCAAATTCACATCTTATTTACAATCTCTTGGTATCATCCTTCGTAGATATATTCCTTGTTCTTTCATCTTTCGTGGGATTTGAGACTGAAAATTGCCAGAAAGTTATTTTCTTTTCTTTTTTTTGTCCTGATGATTTAGAAAAGTTTGATTGATTTCCTAGGCCATCCCTTATTCTGCAACACTAAGTTAATAATCTTTTAACTGACATGAACCTGTGACATGCTGCAGGTGAGGTGGGCACTGAATTGGGCAGCTTAAATCCTTCAGAAGCCAAAGGTTCGGAGCAAAATGAACAAGACGGTGATTCCACAAAAAGTGAATGTATTTCAGCTCCCGCTGGTGGAGACCCACCAGATAACCAATGCCTGGAAAGTGGGATGATAAAACATGAAAGAAACCGTTCTGGCCTCTGCAAGTCAAAGAACAAGAAAGAGCTTATCTTGCCTCGCCGTGCTTCAAAGCGACTAGCTGGAGTTGAAGTTGGTCCAGTTCCAGAACTGAAAACAAGTACTCGAGCCCGTCGAGCTGCAACTGAACAGTCAGGGGAGGGAGCGCGCCATACAACTGAAGGCCCGTCCCTTCCTGAACACAGTTCTGATCAGAGTAATGTTCAAATTTCACGTCTTGTTTACAATCCCTTGGTATTGTCCTTTCATAGATATGTTCCTTATTCTTTCCTCTTTCTTTTATGTGGGAGTGGGAGTTGAGACTCTGAAAATTGACTTAGTTATTTTCCTTTTTGTCATAATGATTTAGGAAGTTCGACTGATTTCCAAGGCCAACCTTTTATTCTGCAACACTAAGTTAATAAGCTTTTATTTGATATGAACTCACGACATGCTGCAGGTGAGGTGGGCAGCTTATATCCTCCAGAATCCAAAGGTTCAGAGCAAAAAGAACAGGACTGTGATTCCACAAAAAATGAATGTATTTCAGTTCCTGCAGGTGGAGGCCCGCCAGATAAGCAATGCCTGGAAACTGGTCTGATAAAACATGAAGGGAAAAAGACCCATCTCGACCTTTGCAAATCAAAGAACAAGGTGGAGCTTATCGTTCCTCGCCGTGCTTCAATGAGACTGGCTGGAGTTGAAGCTGGTCCAGTTCCAGAAGTGAAACCAAGTACTTCAGCACGTCGATTTGCTGTTAAACAGTCAGGGGAGGGAGTACGCCATACAACTGAAGGTTCTTCCCCTGGTAATTTGCCTACTTGTGCACTCAGGCAGCCTGATTATCATGAGGTTGAGCCAGAAAAGCATATTCAAAATGCGGAACAAGCAATTAATGGCGATGCTAAGCAAAGTTGTGCTTCTGTTTTCCCATTGGGGAGCCGAAGTAGCCCAGAAGAGCATGCAGGAAAACTTGAAACCGATTATAAGGCTGAAGAGAAGCCAGGACTTGAACCAAACTTACCTCTCGGGGATTTCTTCACAGATCCTTGCATTGCATTTGCAATAGAGACTCTCACTGGAATAGGTTTTGACAATGCCAGGAGCGATGGTGACCATTCATTAGGAGGACTAACTACACCAAAAGATCATCATGGGGACGTAGACAATAAGAGCAGTGGGAAGCAGGAAAGCGGCAACCTTTTTATTCCTGAACACTGGGGGAAAGTTGGAAAGGATGATGATGCTGGACAGAAGTCAGGATCCCCTACTGAGTTGCCTTTTGGGGGTTCATGGCCCGATCCATGCATTGAATTTGCTATAAAAACTCTCACGGGTGCAATCCCATTAGACTACGATCCGCATATTGAGGAGTACTTTCAGCAGCAACTAAGCTCATCAAAAACTCAAGGAACTAGCGACTTGACCTTGAACAATGTTGGTCTAGATAACTTCTGCCAAACGGATGATTTGTACGAGCAGTTCTGTCATGCGGAGGTCCCTGTGCATAAGAAACAAGCGCTTTCTGAACCTCGACACACCAGGAGTGGAAGTTTACACGGTTCCGGTGGATCAGATGTAAACCAAAAGGGGAGGCAGAGACACTGACTTCAACCCTTGTACAGCTCCTAAACACTTTGTACCAACCCCCTTCCACGCCACCCCTAACCTTTTGTACTTCTCTCGTGCTGATCTTTTAGGAAGAGACCGCCTCGGTGAAGTTTTCTCCTGTCTGCATCTCTGTATGTGTAACCCTAGTGTCTGTAACTTTAGTACGAAGTATTGAAGCTATTTTTTTCGTTGCATTGGCAGTGTTTGTTCACTAATTATGACTAGGATGGAAACATGTATAGACTCCATTGATAAACCTGAGGCAAAGACCGACAGGGAGAACTCAAGTTTTATTTGCAAATTTTCACGGCCGGAATCGCCGTTTGCAGCTAAACTGGCAGAGATTAATATGCCATTAAACATATATTGACTGATTTGCGCCCACGAAGAGAACCTCGTCTCCAACTTCCAACAGCTTATAGAACCAAAACGAAATGGGAGAGAAGGCATGCCCATTCGATCTGATGAATAATCGTCACCGCCCGAGGTAATAGCAGCAGCAATGATCCCAGGGAAACCTAATTAAGCTAATATTGTTTCTTAGAGGTCAATAAACCTAATTAACCTAATTGAATAAGAACGATAACCCTAGTCGATCCAACCGGTCAAACTCAGTTCGTGGCTGCTCCAAACCCGTGTGCGGTCGGGTCTAAATCTGTATCAGTTTTTTGTTTTTTTTTTTTTTTCGGTTTTCTTTCTCTGTTCTTGTTTCCCGACTTAGTATCATAGCGAAGAGGACTGCCGGGAATGGCGGTGCTGGAATTGCAAGGGGTGGTAGAAGTTCAGCCCCAATTTGAAGATGGCCTCCACAACCTCCACATCGGCCTTCTCTGCCGCCCTTCCTCGCCGGAAACCTACACGTTTACTATCGGCTACCAGGAACTGACAGGGACGAAACTGCCCTTCAAGAAGCCGCTCTTGGTCTTAAAGAAAACGAAGCGCCCCAAAGATGGTTTCTATGACGGTGCTCATGTCGCAGTGGTGGGATTGGAAGTCACTGGAATCATCCGCCACCGTACTTTGTTCAAGACCAGACCTTTGGCCCTTATTTCCAATACGCATTCTTTTCTTCTTTTTACCCTATTACTTTTGGAATTTTGGATTTTGGGTGGGAATTTAATGAAAAAGTAAATTGTGATAATGGTCCCTCAATTTTAATTAAATTTGAGCAATGATTCCTCAACTAAAAATCCATTACCATTGTCCCTCAACTCATCAAAATATGTAGCTATGGTCATTTTCGTCAACTTCGTCAGAATTTTGTTAAAATAAGTTACGTTGGAAAGACCATTGCTACAATTTGGTCCCTCAACTCATTAAAATGTATAGTTATGGTTTTTTTCGTCAACTTTGTCAGAATTTTATCCAAATGAGTTATGTTGGAAAGACCATTACCACAATATGGTTAAAGTTGAACTATTTCTTCAATTAGGTTAGAGTTGAGGGACCATTTCTTTAGTTAGATTAGAGTTCAGGGACCAATGGTTCTCCAATTGGGTTAAAATTGAGAGACTATTTCTCCAATTGGATTAGAGTTAAGAAATCAATGGTAATGAACTTTTAGTTGAGAGATCATAACTGCACGTTCTAATGAGTTCAGAAACCAATGGTAATGAACTTTTAGTTGAGAAATTATAGCTGCATGTTCTGATAAGTTGAGGGACTAATGATAATAAATATATTTAGTTGAGAGATTATTACTCGAATTGAGTTAAAGTTGAGCGACCAGTTCCTAAAATTTACTCTATTATGAATTATGACATTGACCCATTTTTTTTTCTTCTGGTTTGCAGGAGAACCCCAACCAGCGGTGAAGAAAAGCGCGCAAGCTCCTTTTACACCAAGTGTCCTGGAAAACTGAAGCAGTTTCAACCTTACCAGAAAGTGAAGGAGTCGAAACAAATGTATTAGAATTTCGAACAATAAGCTTTCTCATGATTCGCATCGTTAGATTTTGCCGTGCTTTGTGTGTACCGGTTCTGTTTCTTATCGTTTATGGGAGAAAGTTGTAACGGTGATATCGACACAAAATTCACTCTGCAACTTGATTCGTAACAGCGTAATTTGCTCAATGATCCATACAGCAGGAAACGATATTTCAAAAACAAGATCCACAGAACAGTAATTAGCAGCACACTAGGAGGAAGAAAACAAGTGAAATCTTGATTTTTTTTTTACTTTGAATCATGTAGTAATTTAATTAGAATTCAAAAAGCCTGATTTACTTACACAATTGGTACAGAAGCAGAGCAAGGCAAGAAAACTGCATGTCGATTCATACAATGCCATTCTAGGCAGAAGCCGGGCCTGCTCGGGCTCTCAGTGTTTCGGTTCTCTTGCTTCTCTCCATTACCTCCACCAACCACTCCACGCTTTCTTTAATCCCCATCCTGCAATCAAATGTCGAAGTGCTTAGCTATTGCATTTTGTATTTTACGGCATCTCAGTGCTGAGAATTATTTTTCAATGTGAAATGTGGTTCATCAAGTGACAAATTACCCTTTCCACGTTCGGAGCTAATAAAGAGTTAACTATCTGCCTATTTGGTGAAGCAATGGAGTCTAGAAAAGATCCACTTACCCATCGTATGCTGAAACGGCTTCAAACATAAAAACCCTTTCATCCAACTTTTTAAGATCCAGATATCGAGCAAGTTCCTCAGCTGATACAGAATCAGCAACGTCCTGCAATTGCAAAGACATTTCAATGAAGTGACAAAAAGGAGAGATTTACGGAGCATATTTTTCTTTTTATTATTATCTTAATTAAAAAGCAGCTTAAATCAACATTACGGATGCCATAACTAGATTTCACATTACAAGATTTAAAATAAAAACCATATACAATATAAAAAGATAGATGGCGGAGGAAATAACACATGGTTACATCAAATATAAAAGAAAACAGTTCCATATATTGGGGACGAGGATGCACAACAAATTACAACCCGTCTACATAGATGTCACCCAATAAGGACTTATGCACATGGATTTCTGCGTGTACATTCTGAAGAAAATGCGAAATTTATGAACTTCTGTTTTAATAAGACATGCAGCCAAAAATTTCTGAAAGATTCATCACTAGGTTGCTTGTGATTTTGTGCGGGGAACAATTTAGCCTCTCACCTGCTTGTTGGCCAAAATCAATAGAGGAGCTCCTTGCAAATCCTCATGCCGAAGAACTTTTTCTGGTTTTCAAAAGTAGTAATATCAGGGCAGTGCATCATGTAATTTTGTTATTCCTCAACTTCAATAGCTATGCTATCATAGGATACGATAATTACAAATGCCGCAGAATATGTTCACAAGATTCAGCAATTGAACACCACCTACCTAATGCAGATTTTGAATCTTCAAAACGTGATGGACAAGTGGCATCAATTACATAGACCACAGCATGTGCTTCTTCATAATATTTCTCCCAGATTGAGCGAAGACCAGGCTGACAGCAAAACAAACAACCCTTGTGACTGCCCATCTCAAAAATGAAAATTTATACTAGAGAAAGTGACTGATTCGCAACATTTGGAGACCATATCGATCCTGGTACATGATAACAATCTACTACTGCTAAACTAGTAATGTTTTCCAAGGAAAAGTACATCTGAATTTTGATGCTAGCAGTTTATGGTTTAGAATAAAGGAGTGAAAATCTATGTTAAACGAAGGAATACGAAAGATGAAATAAGATAAATGGCAAGGATATATTTCACATACCTGACCCCCTAGGTCCCAGAACACAAGCTTGGTATTTGATGCTTCAATACGACCAATATTTAGTCCCACAGTTGGAACAATTCGATCAGGAGGGAGACCCTCCAAGTTTGAGTACATTGACTTCAACTTCTCGAGCAAAGTCTACAAAGTAAAACCAGATTAAAATTACATCTGATGTTTCTGAAAAATCGTTAAAAAACTTGAAGAATAAAATCCACTAACGTGACCAAAGATAAAAGCATCTCAAAATGGCAACGAAAAGCACAATAACTAAAAGATTACAGGAAGGTGTATTACCGTCTTCCCAGCCTTGTCGATTCCAAGAATGAGCACATGAAACTCCGTCTTACTGAACATATATTTCCATAGTCCGTAAAACAACGAAAACATCTCTGCCTAGTGTAATTTGTTTACTATTCTATCCCTACCAAGCTTCAAGTTCCTCCTCTGGAACCGATAACAACTTTATCTTCCTCAACCCTACGAAAATACCGCCTGAAACAAAATACAAATGGCCAATCTTGTTACAAATATACATTCCAAAATCTGAATGGAATTCGCACGCACTCAATACATTTTGCAGCTTAACTTTCTCAACTGTCCTCATCAATTCTAATTCCACTTCTCACATTGCACGCACTCAATAAAAATGGCCAATCTTTTTACAAATATAAAAGGGCGACCCCAAGCCAACAAGGCTCCCACTTTGCAGGAACATCAATCGTAGGCAGCCTTACCCTTACTTTGCAAGAGGCTGTTTCCATGACTCAAACCTGTGACCTTTCGGTCACAAAAGAGCAACCTTTCTGTTGCGCCAAGCTCGCCCTCCAATCTTGTCACAAATATACAATTCTAATTCCACTTATCACATTGCCGGAATCAACACAAGTTACAGAAATCAAAACCTTTTCCAGATGCAGAACAACAGCCAAATCCAATTCGCAAAATATTGACATCTTATTAGATGAAGAACATCAACAACACATTAAAACAGCATAAAATTATAACAAAAACAAAAAAGAGATCTCCAATTAACCTCACGAAATAAGCCAATCAAGAAACCTGTTTGACCCAAAAAATTTAAAAAAAATGAAAATTAACACGACCCAATTCCGTTCAGCCGTAAAATTCAGAGACAGAACCGGGTTTAATAAAATAATCCAGATCAACCAACAAATTTCACCTATGAAACCAAAATCTCGAATTCTTACAGTCTGAGGGAAGAGCTGCTGCTTCTCTTCTATGTCCGCAATCGGGCCCCCAAATAACAGCTTCTTCTTCTTAAGCTCCAAACTCTCTGTCTCTCTCTTATATTTTTATTTCCCAGATTTGTAATTACATTTTACGTTTTTTTTTTTTTTTTTTTAAGAAAACTAATGAAAAAATGATTAAAATTTTGAATAGTATCATAAGTCATTTTAGAGTAAAATATGATTTTTAGTTAAAATAAACAGTACCAGGAATGTTTCGTTAAAACTTTTTTTTTTTTAATAAAAATAGATTGATTTGTTATATTAGATGTTATATAAGGAAATCGATAAAGTTTGAATTCGTACCGTAATGCAAAGACATCACTCCTCGTCCCACTGTTTTTGTTGTTGTTGTTTCTTATAAAAAAATAAATAAATAAAAAACATATTATTGTTTTTTTTATTGCATCAATTTTTTTTTTTTTTTGCGTTGTTATTGCGTCAATTATAACTCACAAATGTTATTTGCTTTATGTTTAGTTATTTTCATAAATGACGAGATTAATACTTAACTTAACTAATCAAGATTTTTCGTGATTTAGCTAAATTCTGGGTAAAAATTCTCTCTCTCACAGATTCACGTCATAATTCAATCAAATTCCAAAAATCCGTGGCTGACGTGGTTAGATCATAGCGGTTGTAATTTGTATTTAACGGTCCGAGATCTGCACACGCTGGAAAGCCCTTGGATGGCTTCGATCGATATTAGATGCTATTCGTTAGGGTAATTTAGTAAGCCCGGAAAATCATAAAACCAGCAAACAAAAATTCGATTCAGCGCTTCGAACGAACGCTCAATTTCTCCAAAGGAAGTAAGAAGGTATCAAAATTTATTTATATTTCCTGCTCTCTTCTTTTTCCTACTTTTAATTTGATTTTTGCGCTTAAATTTTCCCGGAAAACGCAGGAAAATGAAGGAAAAGGGAATTTTTCCGATCCTTTAACCAACTGCTGTTAATTGACAGTTAATTGACATGTTTCCGAAGGTTCATTTTCTTCGTTTTTGAAAGATTAGGTTGATTAGGGCTTTAATGCGCTATTGATCTGTGGCTGTATTGTATATTGCTCTTATTGTGCGCTTTTTACTAGACGTGGATTAATTTGTGAGAAATTGAATTGAATTTTTCTGTTTTTTTAGGTTTTTGTGTGTATATAATTCAATATCGTTAATGCAGTTTTGATGACCTAGAATGCGGTTGTGATTTGTTATGCTTAATTTTCGAGAATTTAACATCTAATTCTGCGATTTTGTTTCAGAGAATTGGATTCAGTTGATCAGTTCCTTGTTGGGGTGCTTTTGCGGAATCAGCTGCTTAGCAAAATGAAGTAATTCAATCTGTCTCCTGCTGTTTTCGTTATACTTTTCGGGTTTGGTTTATATTAAATTCTTAGAAATGTTGCATTAAGTCATGCTTTAGGAAATGGTTTCGGTTTTTGTAAAATTCTGCTTACTTTCTGTTTGTTATTAGATGGTTGAAGTTTATAGGTATACTGATTTTAGATGTTGTTTATTGAGTGGCAGAGGCCGAGTTAGATGGGACGAGGCTAATATTGGAGAAATTGAAGCAAATAAACCTGTAAGGCAGAAAATTACTGAGCCGAAGACGCCATACCACCCCATGATGACCGATGATGAGTATGGTATGTTGGTTTATGTCAACTGTATATGCATGAATCCCGTGTTTTTATTTGTCTTCTAAGTTTTGATGATTATACCTTTTCAAATGGTAATGCTTCATTTCATTATAGGTTTTCAATACTTGTTTCCTGAAAAAAAGAAAACGTTTTCTTGTATGTCGAAACTTATCATTTCCGATGGCACTGCAATCTTGGCAGGATCTCTGTCTCCTATGCGGGGGGGTACCTTCGATGATTGTGTTGGTGATGCAGATCATGCAGAAGCAATACGAACTGCTTTGAGTGATGTGGCATCATCAAGTGGAAAGAGCACCCAACGGTCTACTGGCTGGACATCATCTGAGGATGAGGCTGATGCTATGGAACAAGATGATGAAGGTCTTCACTCATCTCCTTTTCTTTTTTCCCCTTAAGTTAACACTTTCCATCGGCATTTGTTACGACTTACGACTTTCACTATATTTCAATACAGTCGACTGATTAGTATTATATTTTAGTCATCCGCTGCTTAGAATACTAATGCAAGTGGATCAATACATGGATATGATTGAAGTTGCATCAGATGATATTAATTTACTTCGTGTAAGACACATGATATAAGATCCCAATGAACATATTTAGAGGTTATTATTGCTTCTAAACTTGTCCTCATTATATTCTGTTAATGGGCGGAACTTATGTTTCCGATATTGCTTAATCCTCTTCTAGTTTTCATTTCCCTTGTGCCCAGTTTATAAAATCGGGCATATTTTTCAAATTCCTCTACCACTCATTTGCATTTATACTATTCATCTGCCAACAATCCTGTACTGACTTGCGGCTGTCTATTCTGCCTTCTTGCTGTCGGACTTTGCCAGATTCTGAGAAAAGCAAGAGTTTTAGGGAGCACAGAAGAGCCCATTATGATGAATTCCAGAAAGTAAAAGAACTCAGGCGGAAAGCTTCTTTGCTCGATGATGAAGAGGAGGACGAGGACGAGAACCTTGACACAGATAAGGAGAAGGAGAAGAAATCTGGTTCCTCTTCGTTAACTGCCGGTGTCAAAGAAATAGATATCGACAAAGATGTTACCTCATCAACCAAAAACTCTTCCGGACCTCCGGCAAATGACGCTTAGAAGATCAAGCCAAAGCTAAGACTTCCTTTTATCATTTTACTGACATTTGGATTACAGTTTTTGGTTCCTTCTTGATAAGAATATGCTCATCTGACTGCAATTTGTATCTTTTTATTAAGCTTTTTGTTTGTAAATAGTTCAACTTTATTTCCCTTTCATAAAAATGTCCGAGACCGAGAGATATTTTTGTTTAAATGCTGACGTGGCACTTGGTGGCAACACCTCACTCACATATTTAGGTCACACTGATCACTACTCTCTTATCCTTGAGACTCAGAGCAATGGCTTCAGAGCTTGCTTCCCAAATTTGCAGCCACTTAGCCTCTATCTTCGCTGTACCAACCCACCCCTACCCACCAGTCCTCGACCTTTTGGTCACTGAGCTCTCTTCCACAGCGGCTCGAAACGGCCGTGTCTTCCTCTATGGGGTGGGCCGAGAGGGTCTAATGGTGAAGGCCCTGTGCATGCGCCTTGCCCACTTAGGCCTCTCGGCCCACATGGTGTTCGACATGACCACTCCCCCAATCACAGCTGCCGATCTACTCATTGCCTCAGCCGGCCCAGGTGGGTTTTTCACTGTGGATGCACTTTGCTCCGTTGCTCGATCGAACGGTGGTCGAGTCCTCCTGCTGACGGCGCAGCCGGAGACCGGATCGTGCGTGAGGCACGCTAGTGTGGTGGGCTATGTGCCAGCGCAGACCATGGCGAATGATGCGGGTGGTGATGGGGATGTGATGAATTCTCGGCCGTTGCTTCCGATGGGGAGCGTGTATGAGGGGGCTTTGTTTGTGTTGTTTGAGATGGTGGTGTACAAGCTGGGTGAGGTTTTGGGTCAGAGCCCTGAAGCCGTACGAGCTCGCCACACCAACCTCGAGTGACCGCGATTACCTGATGAATGTGGGCCCATCACTGGGCTCTCTTTTTCTCTTCTGTTGAAATTCTGGGCCTTAGAGGCCCAACAGAATGTAATAAAAAATGATAATAAACTTTTTCTATCGTTCTAGCTCCAACCACAACATTCCGTTTTATTTATAATCGTCGAATTGAATGGACAACACAAATAAAAGACATAACTAAACAAAGGTGAGTGGGAAGACAAAGATGATGTGCAGTTTATTATTTTCTATAGAATATATATCTAATGATGGGAACGAATATTTGACCTTCATCACCTGTATTTTAGTTTTATACCACTTTATATAACAAAATATTGAATAACAAGGGGTCGGAAGATTCGGAACTAGGGGCGGCAATGGCCGTGGTCGTGTTAATCAACATGCAAAAATATAAAAACGACAATTCTCTAATACAAAAGTCATAGAATTCATAAGAACAATGTCATTGAGTTCTTTTTTGGGAACTTTAACGAAAAGTTCTCGGTACTGTTCACTTTAACAAAAAATCACATTTTTATACTAAAATGTCAATCCTGGTATTATTCAGTTTACCCTTTATTTTGTCCTTATCGTTAAAACTCAAAATTTTCAAACCCTTTTTATTAATTTTCCTTTCTTTTTTTTCTCTTTCAATTTTCACAACCCGTTGCTAGGGGGGGTCAGTGTTAGTCGGGTTCTAATCATGGCAATCAATATTTAATTGTTAATCGTCCTATGCTTATTGAATGATTAGTTCCAAAATTGTCATGTCTGAAATTATCGCTCTACTTAGATTGTACATCAACAAGGCCCACATGAGACCCAACTGGAGTATAGTAAGCATGTTAATATCTTAAGAGGTGTATTTTTGCTCACCATTATAATTATGATATATGTTCATCATATACTTAATCATCAGCCACATGTATCCTTTTACCTAACTCTGGTTAACTTTCACATTAAATATTTCTTTTTCAATTTTGAAAAATGTTAATTAGAATTAAATAAAATGACACGTGATAGATAATTAGATTTATAGTAAACACGTGAAAAAAGTTAACATTATCGTTGTGCGCAAAAATACGTCATATCTTAATAGGGACATGTGGAGATATTTTCGTAATTTAACTCTTTCCTAGTCCTACCGTCTTTAGTCATCCCAAAATATCTGTCGGAGCACATAAGTTGAGTTGGTCATATAAAGTTCATTTGACCAAAAATATAAAACGTATAAAGTTGTGTTAGATATTTTGCCCCACCAATAAAAGCTGAGAAAACTAAGGAAAAGAATTTGAAAATTTTGAGTTTTAACGATAAGGATAAAATAAAGGGTAAAGTGAATATTATTATGATTAACTTTTTAGTGTAAAAATATGATTTTTCGTTAAATAAACAGTAATAGAAACTTTTTTTTAAAGTTCTGTTAAAAGCTATTTGTAGATATTTTCAGCCACGTGCTTTCCTCCCTCTACCTCCTCGACTGCAGAAAAGCTTCGTATTCGCGTTACTAGCCCCGTCGAGTCGACCCATTGTTTTCCATCTCCATTTTGTTTTTGGAAATTTGATTTTTTGATAATCGAGTTGTGCACGCTGGGCTAACGTGGACCACTCGTTAAATCCTCCAAAGTCTAAACATAACGAAAATAAGAAAACAAATTAGTCCACTAATTAACCGTTTCACGATATGTACTTCGTTTGAAAGGTGTTTTTACATAATTGAGAGCGGTTTTTGAGAAAAATATTTGTCAAACTTAACTTGTATTTTTAATAAAGATGGATTTCAAAAAAATTATTTAGAAAACTTCATTTTAATCCTTGATAAAGATGATTTTTAGATTAAAACCATAAATAAGATCAAAATCTAATTTTAGTCCCTTGGTACATTAATAACCTCATTTATTTTCATTTAATTTATCGTAATATATTTTGTTGTAAACATTTAGATAAACTAATTTTTGTTATATAATATATTTCGATGTACTTTGTCTTCTTCGTTTAGGTACATTAAATTCATTATAATATATTTCGGTGCATACATTTAGGTACATACATTTCGATACAAACATTTAGGTACATTAATTCAATACAATACATTTTGATACTAATATTTCGGTGCATACATTTTGGTACACACATTTAGATACATTAATTTAATATAATACATTTCGGTGCATATATTTTGGTACTAACATTTAAATACATAAGTTCAATATAATACATTTAGGTACATTAATTGAGTCTTTCAAGTTTGAAGAATGTTAAACAAAATTAATAAATTAAAAAACTTTTTTTGGTCAAAAAACAAATTAAAATTTGTATGTTAATAAATTCAAATATTTAATGGGAGACATTAAATAAAATGCACATTAATTATTTTGAATTAATGACCCATCAAGAGATTATAATCAAGATGTAATCTAACACCAACTTTATTTTAAATTTCAATCTTCTTAATGATTAAAGTTAAAAAATCCCATTTTTATAAGCGGTTTCAATTATTTAAAAATAAACCATTAATCTTTAAAGTTATTTGTATGAATTCTGTCCGTTTTAGTCTTCCTTCTCAAACTCATTATTTGTTTTTTTTTAAGATATCGCGTTTCGAAGCATTGCTCTAATATCTTAATGAATATCGTGTTGAATTTTCACCTATAAAAATATTATTTAGTCGATTAATTTTTTAATGAATTAATTGAATTGCAGTCCACTAATTAGTATTCCAAATATCTTCCAAAGAATAATAAATCCTACACGCACAAAATCTAAATTTGTTACGATTAATATCTTTGGAGAGAGTCGGGATATTTGAATAGTGATATTTTGATGAGCCAAACACATATCGCTCGAGGAGAGCGAGTAGGTTTACTTTCTATACTCCTCCAAACTTTCAAATAGATTTTCAGTGTGTCCGAAATACAACCGGTATTTTCCCTTTCGAAAAGAAATAATATTACATATCAATCAAAACATATGCTCCATATATAATATCATATATATACACACACACACACACACACACACACACACACAGAGACCCATCGAAGCTTCAAAACTAAGACATACCAACCTACGCCATCAAAATTTTCAATCATCCAACAGCGTGGCCAGTGGCTATAGACCAGCTACTTCCTCTCCAAACCTCCGTGGCTGATGGCGGAATTAAGATCGGAACTAGTAAGAATGGAGTTGTTGAACAGTAGGTCGTGGACGAACGAGAAGCACGTCAAGTTTTTGAACAGCATGGAGGAATCCTTCGTGCGTGCCATGTTTGAGAAGAAGAAGGATCACCGTCGTCCTCCTCGTCTCGACCGGTACTTTCCGGACACTTCCGACTCAACCCTAGATCTCAAAACCAGCAGCAGAATTTCCAAAAACCATAACTCTTCACAAGGTAATTAATTCAAGAAAAAATTAGGTTCTCATCCCTATTTTTCTTACTCTATTGACTAAAATTTTATTTATTTTCAATTTTTATCAAATCCTTAGATTTAAATAAATACCATTAATTATTTCAATAATAAAATATTTTTTATTTCTAAATATATTCATTTAGTGTTAGAAACATTATATTTGTTATATTTATATTCATGGCGAAATTTTTTAGAGTGGTGATATTCCCACCCCGATGTCTTATTTCCTCACCCACCATTTAATGAAAATGTTAATAACATATTTATCATTTTAAAAGAAGACTATTAAATTCCTATTTAATTCAGTACTAAAATTTTGAAAAAAAAAAATAATAATTTAAAATAATAAATAAATAATGGTGGGTGGGGTGTGATATCTTTGGTGGAAAGAGGTTGGGAAAGATTTGGATTAGAATCGACGAAAAGGTTGGAGGAAGGAATAGGCGTGTGCTAGATGAAGGCGAGAAACTTCAATGGAGAAAAAAGAGAATTGGGTGTGAGATCTGCGGTTTTGACAAAAAAAGAGGAAGAGTGGTTTGGAGATCAGGGTCTCTGCAGGGCGGCGTTAGGTGTGAAGGAGATGATGAATGTCTAGGCTTAGGTCTTGCATTTTCTTTCATTTTTTTTTTCTATTTTTATTTCTTTATTTATAATATTATTTAAAAATATATTAGAGTTATTTAAAAAAAATATATTATGGTTATTCTGGGAATAATGGTGGGTGGGGAAATACCATTTTACGTTTTTTTAATTTTCTATGGTGGGTGAGATAAATAAGACACTGAGGTGTGTTTAGTAGCACTCATTTTTTATCATATATTTTTATTTTGTATTTTGTACCCATTTTTAATTTGCAACTTTTTTTTTTTTATTTGTACCAATTTTATTTTTAGTTTTATTTTGTACTCATACATTAATTCCTTTTTGTGCACATATTTTTTAAACTTTTATTTGTATTTGTATTCACATTTTTAATTTATTTGTACCCATTTTTAATTTTGCTAAATGTACCCATGCTATATGTATTTATTTTATCTTTTAAAATATATCAATAGTTAATTTTAAAATATGTTAATAATTATGTTGGTACATTATTTTGCTATAATTTTTGTGAAGAACAATATTACTCTAAAATTTATTTTTAAGCATTTATTATATTCAAAATTATAATTTGAATTTGTTTAAATTTCATAATTTGTGGAACATTAAATGCATAAATTCATGAATTCAATATCTTAAATGAGGCTAAGGACCTCAATCAAAATATTTAAACAAACAAGGTTTCAGTCTAACAATTAGGTTGATTAGGAATCGTAACCAAAATGATCCTTAATTCAATATTATAGAAATTGAATTTATATGCGTTTAATATATAAATGGCTTTATATATAAACAGCACCTAAACAAAACAGTAAACGTAAAATGTTTAAAAAACAAAAACCGTAAATGCAAGTCGAATATGGATTTTGAGAACTATTGATTAGATTAGAACTCAGTCATATAAGATGTGGAAGAGTTTCTAGGACTCGGGAATTTTTTGTAATAACTATTTGAGCTGTTTTTTGGGTGATCCACGGCCACCCCTTATGTTACAAAAAAAAAATGCAGATCGAATATACGTTGTGATATTTTGAGATGCGGTGCAAGTTAGAAGTTATGTGATTTATTCTGCTAATTTTCGTTTAGTAG
Organism: Pyrus x bretschneideri; assembly: GCF_019419815.1. Classification (NCBI taxonomy): domain Eukaryota; kingdom Viridiplantae; phylum Streptophyta; class Magnoliopsida; order Rosales; family Rosaceae; genus Pyrus; species Pyrus x bretschneideri. Next base: position 378,138 of record NW_025999795.1, on the reverse strand, counting down.
TTTTCTTAGTGGTAATAAAAAGTACTTATTCCGTTAATGATATTTGGTCTAGGTGGCAGAATGGGCGGTAGAGGTCATAAAAGATCGAGGACGTTATCATCTCAGCCGTCCATTGCATCAGAAGATCAGGTTGGCAATTAACACTGAAATTAGTAATGCTATTTACAGTTTTACATACATTTTAACAAACGTTTAACTGATAGAATCCCGCCAGTAAGTACTACGCTCTGGTGGTATTCCTCTTCACTTGGGAGTGAGAGGTTTTAGGTTCGAATCTCGTGGATGACGAATTCAATATCAAATTAGGTTGTCTATTATGTGGCTTAAATAAACTCCTCCTCACCTTAGTGTAAAAATGTTGATGTGCTAAAAAAAAAAATTGATAGAATGCTTACTCAATGATGAGTAGGATCTCCTACACAAAACTCTGTTAGAATCACAGAGCTTTGTGTTTGTAGTCAAAACTGTTCATATTGTGAATCACTTTGTAAATATCATCTCTAAAAAAATAAATTAAAATGAGTAGGATCTCCTACACAAAACTCTGTTAGAATCACAACTGTTCATATTGTGAATCACTTTGTAAATATCATCTCTGAAAAAATAAATTAAAATGAGTAGGATCTCCTACACAAAACTCTGTTAGAATCACAGAGCTTTGTGTTTGTAGTCAAAACTGTTCATATTGTGAATCACTTTGTAAAAATCATCTCTGAAAAAATGAATTAAAGTTAAGATCGTTTAGTCAATTTATTGTAACAAATACATAGACGGTTCTTAATGTTTTTACCAATTCCGTTCTCTATTTTTATATTATTTGATAACTAAACGACTTTAATTTTAATTGATTTTTTGTGTATGCTATCTTTATAAAGCAATTAGAAACTCCTACGTAGCAAAATATTATTCTAACTGATAAATACCATTTGATTAAGTCTGTGGGTTGATCTTTTCTTAATTAATTGCGTGTCCCCGCCGCAGGTGGTCCCACAAATTACGATCAGAACGGTTGATGATAAAGAGCACCACAATGGACCTCAGCTGGCACTGTCTGCACCTATCAACTAAGAACAGAGATCACCCATCCATCCATGTATATGATTAGTTCTTGCTAATGTTAATCTTATCATTATTAATTATTTCTAGGGTTTCTTTTATTTGGGGGAAACGATAGCGATGGTGTAATTGATTTTTGGGGTTTTTTGAAATGGGTCCAAAGTAACTAAAAATTGGATCTATTTCAAAAGTCAAAAGTCACTAAAAATTGGACCTATTTCAAAAAGTAATCTATAAAATTGGACCTATTTCAAATTTTCCCTTGATTTTTTTTTGGTGACAAAAGGTTGCATTAATTTGGTGATGGGTTAGGGAACCTTTCAACGAAACAAGAGAAAAAGGACAATAAGAAATCGATCAAGAATAGTTCCAAATCTTGAATTGAGATCTCTTCAGATATCTGCGTCTTAAATTGTATAGAGACCATTAAACCAACCCATTGGTCCATCTCACATAAATCAAAAGTTCGGATCTCTCCCTTGAACAAAAAGGATTTCTGAGTCTTCTGATTCGACTTCTAAATTCGAAGAGGATCTCGATTCTCGATTCTCAAATCTTGATCTTTAATTATGGACAAATCTTATATTTTAGGATATAGTTGGGTGAATATGACTTGGACAGAGATTTTTATCATCGGATGTGTGTTGTGTGGATTGATCAATATACAATGGGGAGATTACATAATTCAAACCCTATTTGTGTAAGATGTTTATGAATATTAATGAATTTGTATAATAAATTTCCGTTGCTTTGTTTCCATAATTCATTGAAATGAATTTCTTAATTCGTGAAGAGTTATGTATGAATTTAGTCATTGCATTTGGTCTTACCAAACTTTAATCACTTGAACTGTTTATTCACGACTTCTACACCAATGTGCAAATTATGACATGCCATGTAACCTCACTTGTAGAATAAATTCTGAGGTCCGCCCAATGAACCACATCATTTGTTCTACTACCCATGCAACGAGTTGATTATCTTATAGTATGGTCCTGAACGATGTTACGTGGGTTATACTCAAATGTAAAAGGTTATGTTTGTATCTGTAGTCAGACGAGTGACTTGTTCTATCTATCATACCGAAGAATTTATCCACCTTTAGGCTAACTCAAGATAGAATGTTGGCTATTCTAAGGCAAAGTATGACCTTGACAACAACATTGAGCAACAAGAACAAGCATGCAGAGGATTCGATTTGACTTCAACAACCTCAGAAGAAGTTTAGAAGCCAATCGATCTTAAGATCTCAAAGCTCCACATTCTCTCTATCTCTCTCTCTCTCTTAGAGATTTTTCAATGTGACTGGCATATGAGGTGGTACACCACGTGTCACTATTAAAATGGTGAGATTTGTATGTTAAAATTTTAATAACTTAAAACATAAAATTTACCAATACTTATATAAAAATACGTGATGTACCATCTAGCACACGAGGTGGTACATCACGTGTTACTATTAAAATGGTGGGATTTGTGTGTTAAAAAATTAATAACTTAAAAAATAAAATTTATTACTACTTACATAAAAGCACGTGATGTACTATTCGGCACACGAGGTGGTACACCACGTGTCACTATTAAAATGGTGGGATTTATATGTTAAAAAGTTAACAACTTAAAAATAAAATTTACTACTACTTACATAAAACACGTGATGTATCACCGTATTCCCATCACAAGTAAAAAATTTCTCCCAACTCCAGCCAAGCATTTGTCCCAACTGGACTGGACCATCTGGTCCTTCAAAACCCAAACCAAGTAAACAATGCTACAATTCTTGATCACCTACAAGAATCTAATACTCTAACTCTCACCTCCAAACCCGCCTGTATTTCAATGAGTATTCCAATGCCTTCACTTTCTCCTTCGTTGCAATTTCATGTCTTTTGCTTCAGTTGTTGTACTTGAATAACGAATCGGACGATAAAAATTCTGGGTTTTTAGTTTATGGGGTTTTTGTTCCGGTTCAGCTGGGATTTGCCGGTGTTTCTAAGCTGTTGATTTTGCATGGTAAAGTTGCTTTTGAGAAATTCGCTTCGAGGCGGTCCGAGAAGCAATTGAGTGTGCTTTTAGGAGCTGCCGGATTGGCTTTAGGAAATGTGATTTGCTTCACGTTTAGTCCCAAGTTTATTGATTTCCATTTGGAGTCTGTTGATGGGTTTGGGAAATGTTTATTGCTGTTTTGATGGGATGCTTTTCGGGTTTTTTGTTGATACCGGCGGTGAAGAGTGCGAGGTGTTTTTGGCTTGGGACGGATCCGATTAGGTCTGATTTGGTAATGCTGTCATGTGATTCGTTTGGCAGAGTTGTTCTGTATGTGAACTATATGATGATTGCGTTCACAGTTTTGTTGTGGATTAATCCCTTGGCTGGAATGCTTGTGAACAAGAATATCGATCGCGAGGCATTGTTATCTTGGTATCAAAGTCTGCATGCTAGCAGGGTTCCCGACTTGGATTTCAGTAGGGCTAAGGTGTTTATGCACAATCACTACTTATGCCTCATAGTTCTGCAGTTTCTTGGACCGCCAATTGTGCATATGTCTTGACGAATTTGATCTGTTGATTCAACCTTCAAGACTAATCCTTGAGATGGACTTTTCACGAAATTTGAGTGAGAGCGTTGTTGCGCTTTGAAACGGAATTTTGATTACTTCATCCGTGTAATTCTGCCTCCCGGAGGGAAGGGGGAAGAGAGGATCAAACGCATTATCTGGTATATACTTTGACCTCCTCTGTTTAGTTTGTTGTTACGTTGATTCACACTCGTTTACTACGTGTTATAGAAAACCATATTACAAACTAAAATCTGCACAGAATAGGGTAGATTTCCTCCCGGGAGATACTATATTGTGACGGAAATATTGTTATGATCAACTAGTCTAACTTGAGTCTCGCATGGTAAATATTTGCATCAAATATTGCGATTTTTGCACGCCAGTTTGGCCATCTGCAGCCAAAATTAAGAATGTGTAGTACCTTCTTTCTGCTGTCCCAAACAACTAGATTTTGTTAATCTTGTTTATCAAAATATTCTAGACTATGTTTACAATCCTCATATCATGATATGAGTTGATGATTTAATTTCATTTCTTAAAAATGGACAACTGATGGCAGGTCATGATTATCCATTTCTTCAGAGCCGGAAGAGGCTATGGGGAATTTCATTCTGCCCGTGATCACATTCAAGCGCACTCAGCAACTTGGAGCCTCGAACCTAAAACCTCTCACATTTTTTGTTTATTGAGGAGCCGCAGTTTATGCCCCTACCACTAAACCATTTAATGTGATTAAATTGACAGATACTCATGTTACAAAGTGATGATGCTCTTCCTCATGAATAGTGGCAAAAAAGACCACGATTTTATATCACTTTCCGTATAGAAGGGGGAAATACGTTCTCCACGTGTTTTTTTTTTTATTTTTCTTCTTATTCACAATCCTTTTCAAATCTCCATTAAAATTTTTTTATTGCTTTATCCAATTTAAAAGCTAAATATAACGATGAATGTAAAAATCATTTTCCGAATATGTTACGTGATCATTTATATATAATTAAACTTAGATGCTTTAAATTATTATTGTCAAACAATAAGGTAATTTACATTGAATTACCTCAAGGACAAAGACAAATGTTTTCAACCAACTGGACTAAATACTTGTAATTTCAATTAATATAAAGCCGGACTACTTAGTGTTTATAAATCTTATGTAACATTAAGGAGGATATAAATCGAGAGTCATAAACATATTATATTATTATGATAGAGATTAATTAGTAATATTATGTGACAATTTACAAATTTAGATATTGAAGTACGTATTGTGGTTTACATTTTATAATTTTTTTAGATTTTGCATGCGTTGTAAACGTAATGAAAGTTGTAAATGGAATTTCGAAACTATATAAAACATTGTTTAATGTCAATTCCATATGAACATTATAAAACATTGTATGATAAAGGAGAAGTTATAAATCCCTTTTTGTTGTCTGATGTAATTTTTCCTATTTGATTTATGATTGTATTTAGATCTTGCATTTTTTTCCTGTTAATGAATAATTTGTTCAATTCCGAAATCTAATTTAAATGACGATTCATGAATTATCCGATTACTAATTATTGAATCTTTTTTAGTTTCACTCAGTTCATACGGCAGCCACTTTCATAGAGAGTGGTATTTTTGAGAAAATCTATTTAGCATTTTTCCACAATACAATTTCCGCACGAACTTCTTCCATCCCTACCAACCTCTAATAAGCCGTACACGCAACGGAAGAAAATCAAGAGATTTTTTAGTGTGATTGAAATTCATAGTGGTACATTATGTGTTACTTTGTCAATGATGGAATACATGTGCTAAAAAGTTAACAATTTAAAAAATACATTTTCTCATTGTTAAAAATAAAATTAAAAAAAAACACGTGATATAGTACCTATATTTCTGTTGTAATAAAAAATTTCTCAAAAATCTGAAGTTTCTCCAAAATGAAAGAGTTTCTGTGAGTTCCTCTCTCTCTCATCATCATCTCTCTCTCTTCCCAACTTTCCACCCTATAAATTCCCCAAGAATCTTCTAGAACCACCACTCCCGATTCCCACCACCATTTCTCCTACCCAACTCTCTCTCTCTCTCTCTCTGGTTTGCTCTCATCATCTTCCAAATTTTCATTTCAATTTTCCTTTTCCGTTGGAGGCGCGGCTTTTGATATGGCTCCGACGCCGGTGGAGCCGAATGGCGAGTCCACGTACGGCGAGTCGTTGCAGCGAGCTCTGCCGACGCCGTTTTTGACCAAGACGTATCGGCTCGTCGACGATCCCTCAATCAACGACGTTATCTCCTGGAACGACGACGGATCTAGCTTCGTCGTCTGGAACCCCACCGTCTTTGCCAGAGATTTGCTCCCCAAATACTTCAAGCACAACAACTTCTCCAGCTTCGTCCGCCAGCTCAACACCTACGTAAGCATCTTTCGGTTTCAAATTCTTCAATTTCCGGCGATTTTCCGGTTCGAATTTATTAATTTCTGAATGTTTTGTATTCGAATTTCAGGGATTTCGAAAGGTTGGGCCGGACCGATGGGAATTCGCGAACGATTGCTTCCAAAGAGGCCAGAAAGCGGCTTCTCTGCGAAATACAACGTCGGAGAATCACTCCTCCGGCACCGCCGGTGGCGTCGGCATGGGCGGTTCCAACGGCGAAACCGATAATGTCGCCGTCGAATTCCAGCGACGAGCAGGTGATATTGTCAAGCTCGTCGCCGAACAGAGCTCCGTCGAAACTCATGCACGAGAACGAGAGGCTGAGGAAGGAGAACATGCACCTCACCAAGGAGTTGGCAGAGGTCAAGTCCCTATGCAACAGTATCTTCAGCATGGTCTCGACTTACGCGTGCTCCCAATCGGAAAGCGGCTTCCGGAGCTGAAACCGCTCGATCTGATGCCCGGGAAGCTGTTTTCCGTCAAGGGGGAGAAGGAAGAGGAAGAAGACGCGAGACCGAAGCTTTTCGGTGTGGCGTTAGGGGCCAAGCGCCCGAGAGAGGCCAGCGGCGATGGCTCGGAGGGGGATGAGACCGACTTGCGGCTTCAGCAACCGAGTGATAGCGAGGTTAAATCAGAACCGTTGGATGTTGGTCATAAGGAAACGCCGTGGCTGAAGCAGTGCCACATGGCTAATCAGAGGGTGTGTAATTGATTACTAGTTAGAAGTTACGGTAGATATTAGATTGAAGCACGTGTAAAAATGGGTTCACGTGCGTGGTCAACATTTAGGGGCCCATTCCCTTCGAGAAGTTTCTCAGACATTCTACTCTTTCTTGCTTTTAGAAATAATACTATTGTTTATTTGTTTTTATTTTCTGCCTCTGATTTTGCGTAATATTGCACATGGAAGATGATGATTTTGAAATGTACTAATTGTGTTTGTGTTAACTCAAAGAATATAAAAGCTAGAAGTAGATCTTAATGAGTAACGGTTATTTTGAAACGTACCAATTGTCTTCATGTTAACTCGAAGAATATAAAAGTTAGAAGTAAATCTTATTGAGTAACGGTTATTTTTAAATGTACCAATTGTCTTCATGTTAACCCGAAGAATATACAAGATGGAAGTGGGATGTGATTGGTGATAGATGGTGGTTATGAAATCAGTTCTGCATGCCTCAGATAAATGTTCTTACCAGCAATAGGTTCTAGCGTATGCCACGCCTTGCTGTTAAGTAAGGTGGAAGATAGCTACTTGCTTGTTAAAGGTGCTTGCCATGAATGATGAGTGTTCACCTTTAATCTACGAGAAAATGATCCTCGTCGGATTATTCTCCTAGAGATTTTAGAGATTTTGTGATCGTGTTCATTCATCATACATCGTGCTGTTAGTTTTCATAGGTACTATTTATATTTAATTTTAAATTTTAAATTTTGAAACGAATTCTAACCGCACGATATATGATAAACGATTACGATCACAAGATCTCTAAAAAAAAATCCGACGAAGATCATTTTCCTAATCTACGTAGAACAAGGGCCCACTAACCTGTGGAACATTGGCGAGTTTCGTCTCTACATCCAAAATTTTATTTCTGTCATTTTATTTTTCAACTTTACCAATGAATTCGTATCTAAAATATCCAACTGGCTATAGTCTGTTAAACTTGAACCAAATTTTGAGGGATACCATAAATCGACTATAACTGAATATTGAGCTTTGTACTTACACGTGAAAAGTAATACCACCAAACCGTAATGCTAGTTGATCGAGGCCTACAAAGTTTCGAGTTCGGGATGAAACTCATTTGAGTTGGAGTAGATTCGCATTGAAATATAAAATTTAGGTTTTTTAATGAAAGAGATTGACTTTGTTTCAATGGTTTCTTCAAACGCAAAAAAACTAAACGATGTTTATTGAGAAACCCCAGCTTTTGCTTAGATTAGCAGACTAAGCATACCTTAATTAGTTTACACGATCATTGTTATCACACTCTTGACATAAAACTCTACATTTTACTCGTCACTAATCCCTTTGAGAAACTTCAACACTTGAAGCATCGTAGGCCTCTGAGCTGGGTTATCAGAGAGACACACACAGGCAATCTTCAACACTTGAACCATCCTGCGCTTCGAATCCGCGTCGAGTACTACCGGATCAAGAACATCAGCTGCCTTCCCCTTCTTCATCATCTGAAAAACCCACCCGACTAAATTCCCGCCTTCCAAGTCTTTGAAATCGGGTCCGGTTGGCTCTTTCCCTGTCACCAGTTCGAGCAGTATCACGCCAAAACTATAGACATCTCCTTTTGTGGTAGACCGCCCGCTCTGTCCATACTCCGGTGGAATGTAGCCAAATGTTCCGGCTATTTCAGTACTAATGTGAGTCTCACAGGCACTGATCAACCTTGCGAGTCCAAAGTCTGCAACTTTGGGCTCGAAGTCTTCGTTGAGCAAGATGTTGCTGGCTTTGATGTCCCTGTGGATGATGTGGGGGCTGAATCCATGGTGAAGAAAAGCCAGGCCGCGGGCTGCACCCATTGCGATTTTGAAACGTCTGTCCCAATCTAGGACTTCAAGATCCCCAGTCCGATTTCTCAGCCAAATGTCCAGGCTCCCATTTACCATATACTCGTAAACAAGGAGCTTCTCCTCGCCAAGAGAGCAGTACCCGAGTAATGGAACGAGATTCTGGTGGTTTACCTTCCCCAGGGTTTCCATTTCAGCGATGAATTCTCGATGGCCCTGAGTTTTATACTCGCTTAGCTTCTTAACCGCGACTGTTTTCCCATCCGACAATGTGGCCTTGTACACAGTTCCAAAGCCTCCGTCTCCTATTATGTTTGTCTTGCAGAAGTTGTTGGTGGCTTCAAGAATGTCAACTAAAGTAAGCTTGAGTAGCGGCTGCTGAAACATGGCGACGTTGATGCTCAGAGGCTCCTTTGATCTGCTGCTGCTACTGAGAAAATAGAGATTATGTTCCATGAAACTGCTCAACCTGCGTTCTTCAACTTCTTCAGGATCACGCCGGCTGCTTCGGGTGATCCATCTTACTACAGCATAAGCTGCAACAATAAGGATTAGAGCACTTCCAACTACAACAGCAGCAACTCCCCAGGCATTCAACAGTGCTGATTTATCAAAACTCTCGGCATGGCAATCCAAATTTTTACTTCTCCCACATAATTTCTTGTTACCGGCAAGCGATTTTTCTGACAGGTTCCGGCAGATACCACTCTTAGGAATCGGCCCTTCCAACCTGTTTTCCGCCAAGTTCACGTAAAACAGATTGATGAGGCTGCAAAGTTTATCTGGATCTTTCCAGAGAGCTTGTTATTTGAAACATCAAAAACTCAAGTTGCATCAGATTCCCCAGGTCTGGAGGAATCTCTCCTCGAAACGAATTTGAATGAAGATCCAAATCCGTCAAGTATGACAGATTACCAAGAGAATGGGGCAGCTCCCCATCAAAGAGATTATTACTCAAGTTCATCTTTTCGATCCTCCAAGCCATGCTATTCGAGAACAGCTTATCAACACCCCCATTAAGCCCGTTCTCCTGAACATACAGCCCCACAAGATTCTGCATGCCTGACAGCGACGAAGGAAGCTCGCCATCAAGCTCGTTCGAGCTTAAATCCAAGTGAGTAAGCTCATTCAAGTCCCCAAAGCTCAAAGGTACAGCACCGGACAACTTGTTACCAGTCAAATTAAGCTTCACCAAGCTTCCCAAACGACCTAAGCTTCCGGGGATGGTGCTCGTAAGCTGGTTATTTCCCAGATTCAAGCCTTGAAGCTTCGGCGAATCACCAAACTCTGGAGGAATTGAACCACTGAGCATGTTCCCAGACAAATCCAAAGTTGTAAGATTTCTTAAACGAGCGAGGGACCTTGGAATTTCACCGGAGAGCAGGTTGTTGCTGATCAAAACATCCACCAGAACAACACAGTCGCCCAAATCTTCCGGTATTGCACCCGACAATCTATTGTAGGACAGATCGAAGACTCCAACATGTTGCACAAAGCTCAAATCCGGGATGTTTGCTTGTCGAAAGTACAACGATTTTTTCGAAGGAATTGAACCTGATAGATTGTTGTGAGAAAGTACCAGACATTGCAATTGGCTTAGCTGCGCGAGCTCCGCCGGGATAGACCCGCTGAGCTGGTTGTTTCCGAGCTCCAATGTAGTAAGACCGGTGCACTGGCCAAGCTCCGCTGGAATGTTCCCTTCCAGGAGATTCGAACTCAATATTAGAACAGAAAGGCTGCTGACATTTCCAATTTCTTTAGGAAGAGTGCCTGTCAGCTGATTGTTACTAAGGACAAGCCTTTCTAAGACGGCTGCCCGACCAATCTCATTCGAAATCGGACCTCGCAGCTGATTGTTCGAAGCTGTGAACTCCATCAAAGTTTCCGAATTCCAAAGACTTTTTGGTATTGTGCCCGTAAAGTTGTTGGAATCAAGGTCGATCACCATCAGCGGAAGGTCCGAGAGGTAGTCAGGGATTGCGCCGGCGATCTGATTATTCACCAAGTTGAGTTGCGTCAAGTTCTTGCACTTGAAAAACGTGTTGTCAATTGTTCCCGAGAGGAAATTGCTATCGAGATCAATCTCCGAAAGCGAACCCGCATTGCAAAGCTCTTCCGGAATCGGACCCGTCAACAGGTTATTGCTCAAGCTAAGTGACCTCAGCATAGAGCAGTTGCCAATCTCCGGTGGAATTTTCCCGGAAAATAGATTGCTGGAAAGCAGAATCGATTCGACTTGCTTCAACTTTCCGAGCCAGGAAGGCAACAGGCCGGAGAGCTGGTTCTTTTCCGCGGAAAACGTCATCACCGGAAGATCAGAGAGCTCCTCAGGCAACGTCCCAGAAAGCGAATTGAACGAAAGCATCAAAGTCCTCAAACTTTTACAGTTCCCCAGCTCAGCAGGAACAGACCCGTTGAGCTCAGTGAAGACCAAATCCAAAATACTCAGCTTCTGCAACTTACCAATGCCTTTTGGCAACGAACACCTCAATGGGTTGTACGAGAGGTCAATATTGGTCAAAGATTCCAGCTTAGAAATCTCTTCCGGCAACGGCCCTGTTATGGAACAGGAAGCAGCGTACAGAATTTCGAGCCGCGAAAGCTCACCGATTTCGCGGGGTAACGGGCCGGAGAAATGGTTGATGCCAACGTAGAGCTCGGTGAGATTCTTCAGGCTACCAATCTCAGGTGGAATTGCGCCGGAAAATGAATTGTTTGAAACGTCCATGGAAGCTAAAGATTGAAGTTTCGGAAACAGGGCAGAGGGAAGAGAACCTGAGAGGACATTGTTGCCCAGGTCCAGGAACTGCAGCCGGGTCAAGTTTCCAATCTGGGTCGGAATATCTCCATGGAAGCCATTGTTGGAGAGCTCCAAGGTTTGAAGCAGTGCTAAACTTCCAAGTTCTGGCGGGATTTTTCCGGCGAAAAAGTTGGTTCCGAGCTTCAGAGTCTCTAGCTGAGTTAACTCGGCGAGTTGGGTGAGTATTTCGCCGGAGAGCTGGTTATCGGTGAGGCAGAGGTGTCTTAGGCGTTTGAGGTTGAGAACTTGAGGTGGGATTTTGCCGCGGAGTAGGTTGGAGGAGAGGTCCAGCACGACAAGGTTTGAAAGGGAGAAGAGGGAGGGAGGGAGAGGGCCTTTGAGGGAGAGGGACGGAAGGGCGAGGGCGGTGACTCGGCCAAATTGGCAGGAAACGCCGAACCAGTCGCAGTGCGAGGCGGAGGGCCGCCACGAGGAGAGAACTGCGGGGTTTCCGAGGGCGGTTTTGAAGGAAAGAAGGGCTTCCATTTCTTGGTTTTGGTCATTTTGGTGGGAAACTCCATTGGCGAGTAGAAAGAGAAACTCAAAAGCTAAGAAAATTACTAAAAACAGAAGCTTTTTCGACGCCATGAAAGGGCAGCTTGAGAAGAAGCAAGAGGGGTCGGAAGCTGTGTTTTTTCAGAGAAAAATATCGGTGGAGAGAGGGCTAGTGCGTCATTTCACCAGAGTTGAGAAGAAGCTTGAACGCCGTAGCTTTTCTCTGCGAGTTTGAGTGTCTGCCATGGAGGCCATAAAAGATAGAAGACAAGGACGACGGAGTGTTATTAATACGGTCAGAGAAGAAAGGCACGCCGCTCACGTGACTTGTACAGTTGTACTCTCCCAACGGCGATTCTGTTGAATTTGCAAATGAGCCCCTTTCATGACCCACATATTTCTTGAATTTATGTTTTGACCGCACAATGTTTACCATATCTAGCATATAGATCCAGTAGTGCCCTACTTTGGCAGCTTCAGAGAATCCGGCTTTTGTCTCGTTTAGGCATTTCTTTTGTATTTTCAATTGTGCAGGTGCATCGGAAAATAGGGGTTCTGGTTTTTGTGCTTGTCATGTCCCCATCTCTTTTCCTTATTCTATTTTGGCACCATGTATGGATGTAATTGTAATGGTTAATTAGAATAATGTATTTTTGTTTAACTTTTTGTTGTTGTTGGCTAATTATTTTATAGTGGTATTATTAGGTTAATTAATCTACTTTTAAGTCAAGTTACAGTTTAATAAGTCCTCAAATTCAAGAATCGAATGCGATCTGTATGGACTAAATTTTCTAATTTAAAGTGGGTTTATGGGTGTTTAACTAGATCTTTCTTTTTATGCTACTCTACTTTGTCCGATTCAATTCTCGTTTTTCTTTTATGAGATACAAACGATATTGTATAAAAGATAATTCAAAGTAAGTAATTTGAGTGCAAACAAGAATGTTTTTAATTAACTAAGCTACTAGCCTATTGTCTTATAATCTTGAAGTATCTTAAATTTGTTAATAGAGTTAGTGATGCCTAATGAACTTAGTACTTTATTTCAGTTATCCTGTAAGAATTTATATTTTGATATTGGACATTCTAATCTTTTAAAACATATCAATTTTTCCTTACGTTCGTCTATTGCATTTTGTTCATCAATAGCTTTATTCTCGTTAAATAGAGTTGGAAAAAACTAACAAAAATGCTTGATTTGGCAAATAGATCGAGTTTGTCGTGTTCGTGTCATACTCGTTATCTTAACGGATCGTGTTGCGTTAAATTTGTTATCTTAACGTGTTCTTAACAGGTGATCTTATAACGACCTAACATATTAACGAGTCGTGTCGTTTCATGTCAGATTATCGGTCATATAAGAAATTATTAGGCCTAATGTCTAGGCCTGACAAGCGGGTCGTTTACGTGTCATGTCCGAATCGTTAACGGATTCTTAACAGGTCACCCAATAATAATCAGACACGTTAATAAGTTAACTTGAAATCTGTTATTTTCATATATTTTTACTTGTGACGAGTCATGTAAGAAATTATCGAACCTAATAAATGCAATAAATTTGACAATTGTGGGCAAATCAGCACGTTCATAAGATAAGAGAGCTCAAATTAAAAGTTGAGGGACAAATAGAAACAACATCACAAGTTGAGAAGACAATTGATCAATTTTACCATTTATTTATTGTTCATGGGGGCAAAGTTGATAAATATTTGTACCAATTTTACCATGTATTTATTGTTGATGGGGCAAAATTCATAAATATTGGTACCTTTGGTACGCTAGCATGCAATGTGGGGTCCACACGATTTGGGTGAGAAATACAAATAAAAGAAGTAAGAGGAGTGAGGTTGGAAACGCGAGTTGTGTGAGTGTCCTTACTCGTAGACGAGAAGGAGCTTTCTTTGCCGCTCAACGCCAAAAGGTGAAAGGATAAAATGTGACCCAACTTCTACTTTTTCATAGGGTTACAGATAAATTCAAATTTTTTTATTTGTTCAAAAATTGATTCGGTATCATCAGGCATGTCAATTTCTTGAACGATCTATTAATTTGACAAAAATATGCCAAACTTAGGTGCCAATAGTAAATGTAAATTTTTGAAAATATCAAGTATTTTTTTAATCAAGAAAAGAACAATAATTTCTCAAATTTCCAACATTGGTAATCCCAGAATCTCTTTGTTATGTGGAACAAGAAATGCCTAAATTTACTATGTTAGAGAAACAGTGGTAAATTGCATTGGAATCACCAAGTGGTACAGGTTGAACATTTATCCATCGTAACTCTCAACTAATGGTTCAGTGATTACTTGCTAATTTCATGTTTGTATGTTACGAGTCTAATTATTGACGTTAATGAATCAATAACCTATACCTTATAAGTTCAAATCGAATAACACCAGATTAAATTATGTGAGGTCAAAATACAAAGGGGCTTGAAATTTTGTGAGAGTACAGTTGACATGAAGTGAAGGGTAACCCTACCCCCAAAATTTTCTCCTAGACGCTACGGATAGGTGTGGTGCCTATGGAATGAACTGACCGAAAGGCCCTGGAGTGGATAGTGACTGAGTCACTGAGGCAGGTATGACATTGACATGGAGGATGGTTATTTTGGTCATTGTATTACGTGGGTGTTTTGAACTTTGGGGTGGGATGGTGATATATGATTAGACATGAAAGTTTGTAGGGGGAGGGGAGGGGGACTGGCCTGAGGCTGATCTGTCCCTTCGCAGGAAGCAAACCAAGAACACGAAGTTTTCTCTTTTTTGATGCCACACCCATGCACCTCACACATTTTATTACGTTCCAATTTCGACAGTACATTCAAAATCGATACGTAATACTCGATTGTACGGGATACAAGAGAACACATGCAAGAAATACTAAACTTAAACTCACCATATTTTCAAGGCAATGGGGTCTTTGTCACAAATATACAACCGTACAATAAAACTAACGTTGGTAGGCTGCCAAAAGATATATAATGAAAGATATAGGTATAACCTAAGCACTCCAAACTCTTTGACCTCTGACTGCTACCCCGAAAGGCTCCTTGTATCAACTAAGCTGTAACATGTACAATCGCCCCTACACCATGGAAATGGTGCACTTGGCAAATCAACAACCTAGATAAGTTGCAAAGCTCGTGTGAGTGATAATAATGCGACGTATGTAATAATCATAAAACAAGTCCATCGATCACAGTTTATAAATAGTATTCATAAAATCAACTTAATAAAATCTTAACAATTTAGTATAAATTCCGAAGGAGCCACACATACATCCAACGGCCTCTCTAAAACAAACCACAAAGGTTCTTAAGTATCTCGTTCATATTTGAAAATTAGAGCTAGAGTGACTCAATTCAAGTGAAGCCTACATCTTCTAAGCTTTCACATAATTTTTCTTCGATCCATACATACATTAAGCATCCACCTTTTTCAAGTCGTTTGATCATACTCAACAATAACCAGTCTCCAATATTGAGCCCGGTAGATCAAGCCCAACGTTCAGTTGTGCTACGGCATTCACTGAAAACTACAAATTATAGGGATGTGGAAAACTACAACAACAACAACTAAGCTTTTTCTTATTAAGTGTGATCGGCTGTATGAATCCTATAACGTCTCTCGGTTCTGTGTCATGTATTCCATTAGATCGAAATACTCTAAATCTTTTCTTATAAGTTTCTTCCAAAGTCTTTCTAAATCTTTTTCTATTATTTCGGTCCTAAATCTCTGTCCCATAGCCATATCTTTTAACCGGATAAAAAGGAAAAGGGAGGTAGGGGGGATCAGTTTGTTTTTTGTCTGCTGAAATAGGCTGGTACTGGCAGAAAGCTTTTACATCTGTCTTGTCTTATTGAAGCATTTGTTCTTGATGAAAATAATTACAGTGTATGGCATAGTTGGTGGTGGCAGTGCCAGTGTCCCAACAGACAACAGATTTCAGGCAAAAAATTCAGAGATCATGTTCATTGCTTATATCACTTGTGCAGAATCTTCTGCCACCAAAACTGTCAAACATTTGATCCCCTTTTTCTTTTGGACCAAAAAATTCAAAGCAAATTTTCCCACTCATTATTTGTCCATAGAATTTTTCTTTTTGTAGTTTGATGCAGAAACTTTTTGATGTCCAGATCACATTTATAAGTGATATTACTATTTCACATGTTATATTAAATAAATAAATTTTTTATGAGTACACAAACAATTGTATTTCATAATTTAAACTACACACATAACACCTTTTAATATTTGACAATTGTGTGTGTGGTTTTTCTTAAATTGACTAAATCAAGTGAAAATTTTACCATTTTCATAGATTTTTCCGTTATGATTCTTATATTCCATATTTTTAAATACATTTTACTCTCTTTGAATCCTACCTTCATGTCCTAACTTCTTTGATCTCAGTCATCCAGTAAAATCAAAGTACTTTTTTTGCGTGCCTTACGAAAAGTTGATTTCACTCGTCCAGTAAAATCAAAGTACCTTTTTAGCATAATTTCGTTTAAGATTCATATCATTAGGATTCGACATGAATAACAAAGTGTCGGTTGTTGACTACTTAATGCACTCCCCCACCTTTTTTATTCAGGTTTAGAATCAACAACGTAAAATAAACTTACACATGCAGAAGTTAAATTAAGTGAAAATTAAGAAACAAAAATAAGCATGAATGCATCGGATAATCTAATTGTGTGAAATAATCACTAGTCTTTAAACTTTTGATTAGTAGTGTAGCTAATGAATAGCCACGGCTGAACGCAGAAGATGAGAGGCAGATTACATCACCTATATATTGCCTGAAAATTGAAACCCTAGCAAGACGAGGTTCCTGAAGAAAGTACCCAAGCCATTAATGGCAGCAAGCAGTGAGGGAAAGTTTCGGGATGGCCACATGTCTAGTCTGCACTGCGCACTGCACTGCACCAGTCCATCGAACAAGAACAGTAATAACAAGAGCTGAGACGTGCACGTTTTGAGAGAGCTGATTAGAAGAGGAAACAAGAAGGATTTATTGCTAGACTTTGGGAAAATTTTAAGGGTTGGGATTGATGGAAAAAAGAAAAGCTTTCTTTTTGGTGTGCGTGAAGGAATTCCAAAAACGGAAGATTGAGAAAGATTTCTGAAGTGACTTTGCGTGAGAAAAGCAGGTGAGAAAACTCAATATGGCTATGCAATTCGGCATCACTTTTAGGGTTAAAGGCAGAGCGACTGGCAGTGCTTTTGCCAAAAGCTGCTCTTTTCCCCAACTGTTGAGGTGAGTTCTTACGTATCTGTGACTGTGAGACAACCGCAGATTTTATTGATTCCCTGCTCGAGTGGTTCTGGTTCTGGACGATGGACTGATGATAGGTTTTGATTTCTCACTGTGTGTGTTTCGTTGACGTGTTATTAGATCGTATGTGGATGTTTAATTTCGTATTATTGATGAGAGAAGATTAAACTATTTCTATTTGGGTTTGGCTGCCTACGGTTCACGGGATTAATACTTTTTTTCTTTCTTTTTTCCAAATACTTTATTTTTGAGAATTACAATTGTGATAGATGAATTCAAGTCCAAACAAATTACAAAATTATACATAAATAAAGTAAGACATAAAATAAGATAGAGTATAGACCCAAACAAAGAAGAGCTACAACTCAAGATATAAAAGGAGGCATACACAACCTTAGGCCCGTAGACAATAATAAAAAGAGTAACAACAAACACCCTAATCTCCAGCTACCAAATGCAGTCACCACCGCCACTTCCTCTGTGAGGAAGACATCGTTCCAAAATGAAAAGAGCACCCAAATGAAAAACTAGATCTGAAAGTGTTGCGCATTATCAATCTACAAATAACCAAAGCCTCCACAACCACACTTGCGAGGAAGGTCACAAAACGTAATAGGAGGAGGAAAGATGAGGGGAAGCAAGGGAGAGGTAAGAGAGTCTCACTGGAATATACGTTGTGTTTAAGTTTTACCAAGCTTAGTTCATTTTTTTTTTCTTAGTAATTTAGACGAATTTATTTTCTTCCTGTTTGTTATAATAAAAACGAATAATTGAATTTTTCGATTCATGCTTCTTGTTGGTTTACTATTACTAAAATCATTTTAATTCCTGACTTTATATATGTTTACGATCATGTAAGAAACGAAACAAAGAAATATGTGTCCATGTAATTCCAAGTCTGAAATATCAAGAACCAAAATAAAACTCCACGAGCCCTCACTTGCGGTCTTCTGCCCTTCAACAAGTGTTTGTAAGAGTTATGAAGGCCAACCAACCCAACCCAACCCAACCCAAGAGCTGGCCTGGGCCGAAGATCATGAACAATATGTCAAGCCCCTCAAGCGCCTGTCAGCATGTGAACCTATCCAATATTCAATTGTGACCAATTTCGGGTTGACTTGTATACATTGGACTTTACTGAGACTCTTCCGATCGTATTGGGACATCGTTGTTTTTCATTCGGATAGAAAATTCAATCCTCGAACACAACCTAAGATAAAACAACGTTAAAAGCGCTGATACCCTCGAAGACATATATATTCATGAAATGAGGGCATTTGCTGGTAATGCTAGAAAAATTAAATTTTTTGATAAAATTTTGTAAACTAAATGACATAGCATTACCTTTGCGTTGCATGTATACTTCATTTTCACAATAAGTTTGAAGCGGAGCAAGAATTGATGCAACTAATTATTAATTCAAGTGACATATTGAGCATTCTTGCATTTGTAACAGTTAAAAAAAAAGAGAAAATGTGGTGTTTAATTAACTTTTTATTCATAATGATTAAAGGCTAATGAGATTCTATTCTTTTGTTTTAGAGTTTAAATCTTCTGCACTCGGTTTCTATTGGCTTCTCTATAGCCTCTATCATCGATTGACGTGTGTTGATAAATTTAATCTTCCTTAATTTTGTTGTCATAAATTTAGTGAGTGTAATCAATTATAAAGGTCATAGAGAAGTCACACACAAAATTGGTGCAGGAGATTTAATCTTTTCGTTTTTATAGAAGCTAATCCTACTACTCCCAGACATGGAATCAACGTCCAAGAAAAAGACACGTGTTAAAAAAAGGAAAATGTGGTGTTTAATTAACTTTATATTCATATAGATTAAAGGCTAATGAGATTCTATTCTTTCGTTTTAGAGTTTAAATCTTCTGCACTCTGTTTCTATTGGCCTCTCTATAGCCTCTGTCATTGATTGACGTATGTTGACAAATTTAATCCTCCTTAAGTTTGTTGTCATAAATTTAGTAAGTGTAATCAATTATAGATGCCATAGAGAAGTCACACACTACTACTCCCAGACATGGAATCAACGTCCAAGAAAAAGATACGTGTTAAAAAGGGGAAAATGTGGTGTTTAATTAACTTTTTATTCATAGAGATTAAAGGCTAATGAGATTATATTCTTTCGTTTTAGAGTTTAAATCTTTTGCACTCGGTTTCTATTGGTTTCTCTATAGCCTCTATAATTGATTTACGTGTGTTGGTAAATTTAATCCTCCTTAAGTTTGTTGTCATAAATTTAATAAGTGCAATCAATTATAGATGTTATAGAGAAGTCACACATAAAACAGGTGCAGAAGATTTAATCTTTTCGTTTTTATAGAAGCCATTCCTACAACTCCCAGACATGGAATCAACGTCCAACAAAAAGACACGTGGACATAATTCACCAGAAAAGTGAGGCTCCCCAAAAGATGTGAAACGTGTCAAATGCCGAGGACAGAAAGACTCAGATTTGCCCTAATTTGTGCTGATGATTGGAGAAATTGCGAGGAGCATGACAGCAGTCAATTGCAAGAATAAAATGAGTTAAAATGAAAGCGTCTTGAGGTTTTGTAATCGAATGAGGTGTCAAGTTTGGAGTGGTTGATTCCCATTCATGCATCGTAGACCATCGGACAAGTGGTTGCCATCTTCCAAATTCCTTCGGTTTTTGTCTTTTTAGATCTTTGCCGTTACAATATATAAAGTTGTGCTTAAAGAAGGGACTGGCATTTTGCAGGTAATGTTTAGTGTCGAAGTCACACCATCAAGTGATATTACAAATTTATTTAAGTTATATATATATATAACATGCGTATAAACTGAACTTGAGGACCATGACGGATAATAATACTCTGCATTAATACTATACACGTGAAGTTGTAACATCATATGAAGGTATGATCCGCAAGAGAGGTTCTCCAATATAAGAAAGTTTTAGTCTCAATAACGTCACTGTGCAACAACACAAAATGCACTGCATGTCCAATGAACGATGTGACACGTGTGGTGTTGATGAGAGGAGAGAATTTCTTAGTCGACAGCCAGAGCTATAGTATTTGGAAAGGGAGAGATAAGAGTGCAGCTGCATCGTTGAACACCCATACCGTTGGTTGCCAGAGATTCTAAATTGTAACACTTTTTCCAGGCTTGTTGATAAGAGATTGGAAAGAAAGGATGTGCATACAGAGAATTATCAAGCACCTGTAAAAGATGAATTCCCATTTTCTCAAGATATGTTTTTTAAGTAGAAAAAGGTTATATTCTTCGTTCTACATTAGATAGGGAGAGACACCAATATATGTAACTTTATGCTTTCAGAGGGATCTCTTTGCTCAAACTCAACAAAGTACTCATCCTTCTAATGGCTTCTTACCATATCTATCAAAGATAGCTCGAATTTGAAAGCTTATTTCACATGTCCTTTCCCCGAATAGAAATTTTAAGACCACATCGGGAATCAAACTCGGAACATCAGATGCCTGAATAAATGCTTTTAATCAATTAATCTATAAACTTCTTGCTCCAGAACAGTAATTAATTAAGGAATATTAACTAATATTAGTTAATTTATGCTTCCTGCTGGGCTGTTCTTGTGCCTATAAAAGCCAACGTAGTCTCGCTTCCAATGCATTGCATCAACTTTCTAGCAGAAATTAAGATAACACATCTTCTGTACTCTTTTCACTCCGTTTCTTTTTGTATACATGTCGAGGACGATAGAGCCATTGACTGTAGGAAGAGTGATAGGAGAAGTTGTCGACATCTTCACCCCAAGTGTGAAACTGAATGTAGTTTACAATCCAAACAAGCAAGTTGCTAATGGACATGAGCTCATGCCTTCTGTCATTGCTGCAAAACCTCGCGTCGACATCGGCGGTGACGATATGAGGACTGCTTATACCTTAGTAAGTTAATTTCACCAATGATTTGTGATTGCTTATTTGCTGCGGCAAGATAATATGATACATTGATAGTACTAGTGTGATATAACTAACTTTTTTTTTTTTTTTTTCGGATCATAACTTCTGATGAAGCTAATGACAGACCCTGATTATCCAGGCCCCAGCGATCCATACCTGAAAGAACATCTCCACTGGTTTGTATATTTTACTTGTCATACAAGCTCACATACTACAGTTTTACATATATATTGTACCTTAATTATTTAACTTTCACAAAACTATATATTGCAGGATGGTCACAGACATTCCTGGGACCACTGATGTCTCATTTGGTAAGTAACTACGTCATTCCCGACATGAGTAATACATTGATATATATATATAGGGTTTAGGGCTAAATGAAGATTTGTTCTTAGCTAAATATAATATTTTGGGTTTTATATAATTAACAGGAAAAGAAACTGTGGAGTATGAAACTCCAAAGCCGGTCGTAGGCATTCACAGGTACGTGTTCTTGCTATTCAAGCAGAGAGGAAGACAAACAGTGAGAGCTCCAGCTTCCAGGGACAATTTCAACACCAGAAAATTCTCGCAGGAGAACGATCTTGGGCTGCCTGTGGCTGCCGTCTATTTCAATGCACAACGAGAAACTGCTGCTAGAAGAAGATGATGATTAATTACTACTGCATATAAATAAGATTAAAAATGTCATAAGAAGATTGGAGACTTTATCTCCTGCTGTGCTGGTCTTCCCTATAGCGTGCAGGGAGGGCATGCATATGATGGTACGTATTAGGGTTTGTTATTTTGTACGCACATAGGTAACAACTTACTAGGTTGTACCAGGTTTCTGGGACAGTAGTAGGTCCCATATGTCGCTTTTTGGTTATCTGTTGATTGTTGATTGGTGATACGGCTCATGTAGCTAGGCATCATAGCTACGTGTCACCGTGCTATTGGGACGTGATATGCATATAGGTAATTGGTCGTTTCTAAATTCTAATGTAATGGGTCCCGACTACTAATGTAATGTGATACTCATAGTATAATTCTTCTAGCGTTACTCAAAACCCTTTCATCAAGCAAAAGAGCATGCTGATTTGAAAATAACCAAGTTCGTTAGAATGATGTGTTTGAATTATGCAGATCAAAATTGACTTTCTTTACTTAGAGAAAACTAGTACAATGTAAGAACAATTCAAAGAGAAAGTCCAAAACATGCAAGCAAAACACCAATCCACATAAATAAAAAAAATTACATTAAAAAAGGCCCAAAACAGCTCATAGCAACACAAAGAAAGAAAAAAACAGAGATTTGAAAAAGTAAAGCAACCACCTCTATCAAGTTAGCTCCACAATCACAAAGTTGCCACCATCTAGAATAAAGACCCAACAAACCAAACGAACAGACAGAAAATGAGGATAGACAAGCGCCCATGCTATGAACACTCCCATAATCCGACCGAATAGTGCAAGTTGCACTTTAAAAACTATCAACTACCAAAGTGTGTCACCGGAAGAGATCCTTGAGTAGACACCCAATGAGCTGAGAAGCAGGGTAAATAGTTGAAAAATTTACGGTGACAAACGATTTAGAGAAGAAAAATGCATAAAGAGTTGTTTGGTGCACAATCTCTCTCAAAGAATGGAATTGGTTCAAAATTTGGAGGAGTTTTACGATTTAGGTGCACAACCTAATTAGGTTTAAATTTGAAATCAAGGTTTCGAAAAACATCCTAATTAGTCGGTCCAAACCAAGTTAAATAAAAAGGAAAGATGTAGCGAAATGATCTTTTTTCTTCTTTTCTTTGTTCACGTTCAATTACAATCAATGTTATTCCAAACATACAAATTTTACAGCCGCCGTGAATACCACATGAGAACATTACACTGTGCTGCCAACACCCAAATCCACCATGTAGCTCGCCGAACAAAAACCGGAGGCAAACACGGGTTTGCATAATTTCATACACTTCACGGCCAGAAGGGATCAAACAAACCGCGTTCGACAATGCTGATGTGAAATCAAAAATTCCTTTTGACTGAGATACATGAGAAGGCACACCATCGTGATCAAACTCGTTAAGCATTTATTTCAGCATTGCACTGATGCTCCCTACTGCAGCTCCTTCTGCTCCAAAACATGTTTGAACATGTTGTTTTTCCAAGTCTCGGCCCTTCCATCTTGTCCTGGTCTGCTGATGTTGCTTGGGCCGCCTGGGCAATTCATCTTGGGTTTCTGCCTCCCGGGTTTCAAATGAGGGGCATGGTCCATCATTGCACGTGCACAAAGGAATGGTGACAGAAGGAAATGGACTGCATGTGACTGGACAGAGCATATCCGAAGAAACTGAAGCCACACGGTTCTTTCGGATCTCTGGTGCACAAGCTGGAGAAAGACGCTCTGGGTCACGAGGGTGAAGTATACAAGGGGTACAAAGGCCAAGTGACATCTGCAATCTATTTTCCTTTGCTGGGGAGCCAGGCAATTTGACAAAGGAGATGATACCGTGCCTACAAAGCGGGCATGGAATGGACCCAGGTGGGCCCACCGTTTCCGAAGGTATGTTGCTCGTTGAGCAAAGATAGAGTGCGCATCTTACACAAAGCTCATGCTTACAGCCTGAAGGTACAAGTAAACAAAGGATGAGTATATCTTGTACATAAAAAAACTGAATTTCTATAATCTAGACACTTAATATGACACTCATTCAGCTATACTATGGGAAAGGGTAGTTTGTAAAGTATCAGGAAAACATAAGACATGAAAAATAACCACTACGGGACAAACCTTCTGCAGCTACCGAACATGGTCTTTCCAGACAGACAGCACAAGTATCTGTGTCGTCGGTTGATGTTGTCACTAGACTTAAATCCACATTCCCTGCAGTAAATTCCAAAGAACTTGAGTCTATGTGGTGGCACTAATACACATGGTAAAACTTTCTTAACTAAGGATTCGAATTTGTCTATGAGTATGTCGCATCCTTTGGGTGAAACTCTCGACACCAAGCACAAGATATCCAGAAACTTGACATGTGTTAGCATCTATAGATGTACTTGGTTGAAGAGTTACCTCGCTATATTCAGTATGCTCATGAGAGGCAAGGATAGGTAATTAGATAGGGGGAATGCTGGTATTGTCGAGTCAGAATTGGGTGCTAGAAGTGGTTCAAGCCAGTGGCGCCCCCACATTCGGGCAACATCAACTGGAAGCCACCTGAAAGAATATGCTTCACATTAATCATTTCAATAGTAACTGAACATTATTGTGAAAACCAAAAGACCCATACCCAGTGCAGTTTAAAGTCGTCTTGCTGGCACCTCTTGCAAGGAGGATCTGAAAAAATACTGGACACCATCAGTTTAAATCCCAAGAGAGAGAAACTAATTTACACACGCCGTCAAAACAAAAAAGTTCTTGCCTGACAGCACTTTAAGTTACCCCCACAAGCAGCATAATGCAGTGGAGAACTTCCAGCTCCTACAAAGAATAAACTTCCACTTCAGTTTGAAGCAGGATGGGAAAGCAAAATTCCTTTGGTTAATGTACTGGTTACTAAACAAAAAGCAAACCTATCAAATCCATAGAAGTCCCGTAATGAAACGTCACAGCAGACACATTTGCTTGAAGATCAAGTAGGAGCTGTACGCAATCAAAATATCCATTCAATGCAGCCATATGGAGAGCAGTGATACCACAATCCGCTACCTTATTTACAAGTTTGGATAGAGCACTGCACTGGAATAGAATGGATAAATACCAAGAAATATATGTGTAGATCAAATGATTCTGTACAATCTAAAGTCACCCGGTAAGCATAACCTATCCGATAACGGTTTGTTTGAAACCTAAACAAATATAAATATCCAGGCGATATAACTCCAGCAAGAATTTGGATGGGCTAAACAGAGTTTGCATCTATTAACATAGTGCACGGAAAACTTCATGCAGAAAAAGAATTTAGTGACTTAGCTGCTTTGAATCCGTAGAAATGGAAAGCAATCCCATATCATTACTCTTTTCCATTATTGCTCCAATCATGAAAGAATTTACATTCATAATAGATCTTCTTGACAAAGAAAACAGAAGCTACCACATACCTTTGCTCATTTTTGTTCACGGCATTTGCACTATCACCTCTGTCGCTATCTGTCTGAGTGGTCAGAGATTCATAAGGAGCACTTGGAACAAAGTCAGCCACGACTAGTCTTATACATCTTACATGCCCATTTACAGCAGCAAAATGAAGAGCAGTCCTGCCAGTAAGATAGTCTGCTCTTGCAACCTAGTACAAAGAAAAATACTATGATTAAATATTGGATCGCGAATCAAATTTTTTTTCCAAAGCATAACTGATATATCTAGCTTCTACTATGAAAGATTAATTACTCAAATATTAGAATCCAGTTAAATAGCAACCAAAAAAAAAAAACGAGAATCAAAACTTACATTGCATCTGAAGAGCATGAGGGTCTGTACAACTTCCCAGTGTCCATATCGGCACGCTTGCATCAATGCTGTCTTTAAACACAGAAATCAAATAACTTAATCAACATTCGTATCAAACTCGATATGAAAATTCCGTTGCACATAAAGGAAAATATCCCAGCTGCGTTTAGAATGAAATCTGTCGCCTTAACAAACTTAGGCATGAAATTAGTTCAATCCCCCATGAGCTTCAATTTTTTCGATAAGATGGTTCGATTTATGCGAAAAAGAAACCAATCACCAACCTTTCTAACCAGATCTATACCCAAATGCCAAATTTACTCTAATGGGGATCCAAAAACACAAATTTAATTACTGTCTGACAAACAATCAAAATTTAAATGAGAAAAAAAACCAACTTTCGTACCTGCCCGCAGTAATTCCTGGAATTGGCATCAGCTCCATTCTCCAGCAACAAAGAAACAATCTGAATCAAACCCAGAAAAGAAAACCCAAATCATAAATCGGATAACCAATAATAAAAAAAAAAACAACCCAGGAATGGAAAGAGGAAGAGAAGACGGAAAAAGCACCTCGTTGTGGCCTTTAGCGGCGGCGAAATGGAGAGGGGAGTTGAGGCCGCCGAAGGTGGAGTATTTGGCAAGGCAAGGATTGCAATCCAAGAGCATCTTGGCCTCGACTACATCGCCGTCTCTCGCCGCCGAAACCAGCCGTTCGCCGGAGGCAGAGCACCCGAATGAATTGCCCATTTCTTTCCTCTCTCAACCTCCGCCTCTATCTCTCTCTACCTATAAATACGAAAGCGTGTGGAATTTGGAAAATAAATTGAAAAAGAAAAGGATAATTTAGGTCAACCGTCGTGGAAGAACGACAAATGGGATGGAAAAATGGAGGATTTTTGGACTTGGGGGTTTGACTTTGTTGGGGAGTAGTGTGCTGGTTTTGACAGACAAATCAATGGAGATGAGAAGGAATGGCGGTGGTGTGGTGGTGGGCCTTGGGCCTACTCAAAAATATATGAAATGTGATTTTATCTAATAATTTTCTTTTTAATCCGTTAATCATCGACAACTGTCGTTCACGAGATATAGATCGATAATATCTTTGTATAGAGTGGAGATTTAGATTGATTTTTGTCAGCATCAATGATACGTTTACTCACTTGAAATATAGATCGATTATTATCAACATCATTGACACGTTTACTCACTTGGATTCACTCATAAATTGAGAAGGTCAGTGAAATAATTTGATCAATTGAGTTTTTCGGTTTTAAGGTAAATTACGCATTGAAAGGAAAAAAAAATGTATCAAATAAATTTTAAGGAACATGTTTATAGAGAAGTTAGTTTTCATGCATATGCTATTTTTTGTAGATGCTATTTCTTCTATTGGTTACAATGTTGACAATATTTGTATTTGGGGTAGGACGCATGATGAGGCATGCCAAGCATTTGTTTTTTACTATTTCGGTTCTGGGTGTTCTCGGAGATTCTCCCCTTTTTTTTTTTTTTTTAAGTTTTTTTCTTTCCGAATGTTTTCGTGTAAAAGTCATAAATTAGAATAATAAATTAAAAAAATACAATATATGGCTCGTTTACTTATTAATAATGAGTGTAAAAAAGAAAGCGAATGGTTCTCTACAAATTTCTCGATTAAATTTTTCGAAATTCTTGGTTGTGAAGAATGAAGATTGATTTGAACTTCATTTGTAACTAATTTTACATTTAATCTAACAGAATGTATCGTTCGATAAAAACAAAAAAAAAAAAAAAGTGGCAAAAGTGATCAGGTGGTCCGCGAATGCACATCATGCCAACTAGATGATTTTTGCAGAAAAAGGACACGTGGGACACACTCACTACAACGACTGCCGGTTAGTAAAAACCGATCGGGTGAGATCGGACGGTTGAGGGACGAGGGCATTCATAAGCAAGGGAGTGGGGATCGCTTTCACGTGAGAAAGGTGTGAGTGTAAGACTTAAGATTTTTCTCATCAATTAACGCCGACGCGTACGCAAGGAATTAGGTGAAAGTTTGGTCTAGATGTGGGCCCAGTTGCGCTTGTGGGCTTCTCCCTCTATAAGAGAACTTGCAAGACATGAGTACACTGTAACGTCTTGTACTGTTATAATGCTAAATGTTATTGTTTTTCAGCATATCGTTATATTTTTGGCATTGAACATCTTGATGACAGGTAAACCCGTCTCATAGAAGTTTCTCTCATGGGCCATAGATTGAAGAGGATTGCTCTACAAACACAATTTTCTTGGCAAAGTGTCTTTACAATATTTGTGGTTGAAAAACTAGGTTATATTTCACTTTCAACAAAATATTGTGTATTGTTTACATTAAGTTGAACACATACAAATTTTGATTACCAAACTCGACGACGAGGACGACAACGACGACACTGACGCTTACGCTTAGCCTAACACGATTTTGAAAAACAATTGTGTTTTCTTGCCCTACGTAACACAATACAAAAATGTGCAAAATTGATCAATGTCGTAGTCGTCTTTGTTTTTATTTATGTACCTGTTTATTGTAGTTGAATGTTTACCTACAACTACAAGTTGCAATATAAATTGGGTTGGTCCAAATTCCAGACAAATAAATTCCAACCAAATGGGCTCTTCTGATGGATCCAATTGGACCAATTGGCCATGAGACCATCAATGGGTTCTTGTTTGACATTTAAACTACAACAATCTATGACGTGGCATTCGAACTAGGATGCAAGGGGACATGCTTACTGATACTGCTATGGCCAATTGGCTTAACTCATGTATGGAGACAATCGATATTTCTGTTCACCTAACACACACATTCACCCAAAATTTCGGATTTTAGGATCCATTTGAATGCAGAAGAATCCGTCCCGATGCAGTCAAAATCTTACAAAATACAACATTGCAGTGGTGATGGTGTTGGTTGATTTCAGAAACCTGCAAGGACATTCTCCCAAACCAAAACTTTTCCATTTATTCGTGCTTAAGTTCAATGTCTTCAAATGGTTCAAAAATGGCTTCTTTCGAATTCACAAGGTAAAGAGGCAATGGTAGTGAAAAGATAGCCACAACCAAAGTTCAACTCACCAAGTTGTGCAGAAGCCTAAAAGGCTACTGGCATCAGAACTTTACCCTCCAATATCCAAGGAGTCAGTTCCATATGAGGTGCTGTCCACGAATAAGCAATTCTTCATACCATAAATGCTACCCTCCATCATCAGCCAATCGCAATGTTTCAAAGACACTTGGGTTGGATGATGCAGTTGTGGATTGCCCTCCTTCAAGCTGAAACTTCCATAACGGTAATGATTCAAGTAGCAAAATATGAGTTCTATCTTGGTCAATCGGCTTCATGAAAATCCTTTTCGTCCATAGTTTCACCACAACGGATCATCGTCATCAATCAGAGTCATAATCACTACCACTATCTGATTTCGTACCACCCTCCACATCCCTCTCCCGCCTAACATCATCCCCGCCTCCTAAATCCTCAAAAGCATTCACAATGCGTTCTCTTCCAATGTGCCCCATCTCATCATCTTCCCAATCCCTGCGGTAACTAACCAATTCGCTATCCATTCTCGCCTTCCTAGGGCTAATCAAAACCAACTCAGCCAATTTCCTTCTCGCCAAATACAAATCATTTGGCTCTATCAACTCCCCCTTCTTATAAGCCTCCCTGAGAAACACCGTGTGAAGCTTCCCATGATTCCCTCTAGTTGAAATATAGAAAATCCCCTGATGCTGAAGCAGAAACTCTTTCAACTTATTAGGCAAATTCATCGCCATTCTAAAATGAGCAATCCTCTCCAATGTGATCTTCTTCTCCACCGTCAACGACAGCAATTCATGAATCACAGCAACTGCTCTCTTCTCCATCCGCTTCTGCGCCTCAATCGACCTCAAGTCATAACCGGAAATATCCTCGTACGGAGACCAATAGGGAAGTCTCTGCCATTTCCACACGGCAATCCGATAGTACTTCCCAATCTTAAAACCGGGTGGAAAATTCACAATAAACGAAAACCTTATATCCTCGGCATCAATCCCTCTCCCCCTATACTCAATCTCCCTAAGTTTCTCAATTGCACAAACAGATAAGCTACAATCTTTCTCAACAACCTCAATGTACTTGTTCCTAGTTTCCTCAGCATCAAACAATCTAAAGTATTCAGGGTGTTTGAGAATTACCGAGTACTCGAAATCATCCGGCAGCCCAAACTCCGCCCTCGCAATCCGAACATGCTCGAGGCGGAGCCGCCCGGTGTTGGACATCATCAGGAGCTTTCTCAGGCGGGTGACGGCGTCAGGAGTTTGTGCCACCAGCGCCTGCTTCTCCTGCTCAATCTGGAGGTGGGCTTTTCGGGTCAACCGGCAGTAGAGGATCCGCTGAACTGGGTGCTCGTAAATCTCGAAGACGTGGGGGAATTTGAGCACGAAAATGCCGGCCTCGTGCTGCTTGAAGCCGAAGCGGCGGGCGAGGAGGTCGAGGCGGGAGACTTGGATGATTTGGTTGGGCTGCGACAGGATGAGGTCCTGAAATTTGAGGACTTTTCGGGTTTTCTTTTCGATTTCCATGTAGTTGTCGTAGCCGTGGTCGCGGATTCTGGCTTGTTTTCTGGGGATGGAGGTCGACTGCGATTTGGGTCGGGTCGGGGTGAGATTGCAGAGGAGGAAAGTGATGGGGTTTAGGGTTTTTGACTTGGGGTTCAAGAAATTGGATGAGTAGGTTAAGAAAATGCGCATTTTGGGTGGCTGGGGGTTTAGGGTTTTGCGCAGGGTTTTTGGGGATGACGATGCTGCGAAGGTAGGAGACGACAGGCGAGGGAAAATGGGAAATTAGTGGGCCTATTAGGGGTGTAAATAGAAGGGAGTTTGAAATGTGGTGGGGAAATGATGAATTACTAGAAGTTGTGAGGCGCGAATGCGAAACTATGTTAGCATTGGATTTGAGACTGCTTTTGAAAATTGGGCTAGAAAATAGTATTTAGGAAATTTGGGCCACAGTTTTATTCTGGACCTTCATTTGTTTGAAACTCCTCCTAGTTCTCTCATTTAGACTATGAGACTCTGATGTTCCATACAAATAGTGAAATGTTACGTGTTTTAACTTGTTCACGTAACATTGTGCAATAGACCATGATGTCACGGAGGCATATCAAAAAGTACATTCCTTTTGAAAATGAGTTTTGTTTGTTTTTCCTTGTTTGAGACTTGGCCAGCCTCTGAACGAGTTGTACATAAATCACGATTTATTGTCTGTAGTAATTTTATTAGAATTCAACAATTGGCAATTAAAGTAAAAGAGAGACAAAAGGAGACTTTTTTTTCTTAAGAGAGGGATTAGCTGATGTCTTCACCACAACATTCCATTATTTCGATGGCTGAGAAAACTCATGTAGGCATTTTAGCCTCTCCTTGACCATCATTGTGTAATTCAACAATGCCAGAAATCGAACACACGAAATGCCGTGTGGAATACAAACTTGGAACTCGTCACTATCAACTGGGTTACTTCGTGGTGGTTTAGACAAAAGGAGAGTAGCATTCAACATTAAAATTAACAAGAGAACCAGAGTATTAAAAAAATAAAAAATAAAAAAAACCTAGAGGAAAAGCAAACCAAGCAAAATTTGTCATCAGAAATCCAAAATATAACCATTAGCAGAAACGAAAGGTTCCTTCCAACAATGTCAGTAATATTTCTTTGAAACTCAGACCGAGCTGAGGCTACCTTCAAACCTTCGGGTCCACAGAGTCAATACCCGAACCAACGAACTATCGTTCTTCCAAGTTCAAAACCACACCAAAAACCCAACTAAGCAATTTACCACACAGAAATTCTTTAAAAGCGGTTCGTTCTTGACTCGAAACCCCTGTTCGCAAAACCTTTCAATCTCGACTTCTTTCACTATATATCACATCCATTTCTAATCCTCTTATGTTCTCCCATGTATCATATATTTCTGTTTCCAAAAAGCAAAACGCAAAACGCAAAAACAAAAGCTAAGCAGGTAGGCATGCATGCATGGTCTTCCAAACATTATGCTGCTTGAAGAGACGATTTTATCTTCTGAATGGTGCAAGATATGAGAGTGCTGACTGTCTCAACCGACTCCATGTTGATTTTGGCCGTCGGAAGGCTGCTAACTAGAATTTGGAATGCAACAGTCAGCAAACATCCGTTGCTGCCATCACTGCCATTGCCTTCAGATTTGACCACTTCATAGCCAGGTGGGCCACCGGGAAGGATTGCAAACCCTGATGGCAGAAGAGCTACATAAGCAGAATCTCCACCGCGCATCACGACATTTATTGAATCAGTGTCAACTGGTGCATACACTACAAGTGAGCCCGAAGGGTCAGTCCACGTCTCTTGCAATATCAGCATGTTACTGTCGTTGGCATTTGTCTCCTGAAATCAGGAAAATAACACACGAAATAAGACAACTGATGTATATGGGAGAGAACGAGTAGAAAAGTAAATAGAAGCCACTCACGTTAGCACGAAGAAGAGAAACACCATTGGCACCTCCTTGGCCCTTCGCAATTTGGACAATGCGTTGCATTGGAACGTTGCTGGACAGAATGTCCCATTCCTTCCTAAACTGTTCATCTCGCAAAAACTCAAACACCCTATGCCTTGATACCGGAACCCAAACAGTTGTTGCAACACTCAACACAATCCCTGGTGGCTCGCCGGGGTCATTCATACTCTTCCGGGCCATAACCCTCGTATCTTCACTAACATTTTCAAAGCGAAGTTTGTCCCACTTGCGCACAGACGAGGCAGAAATCCCAGCACAGAAGTTATCCACCATACGCTGTGCAAGCTTTAGCATGCTTTTCTTACCGTTGATACCTATCCCTGTTGAACATACGTATTTGTCAGAATACAGAATATGAGACATCGCATATTTGTTAGAGAAATGTAATCGAAGGCAGTGGGGTGACCTGAGTGATCTTCACTGGAGTTGGCAGACGAAATGAGGAATGCCAGGCTCTCAAATTGCCTTTGCAGAGTGGCAAGCCACCTGTGCGCACCAAAGCCCATACCCGAACGCAGTGATTGCCGGAAGAGGGGGTGGACGACATTCTCATCATATTCAGTGTGTTCTATCCAAGTCACCTACAAAAATAAATTGAAAAAAAAAACTAAGTTTTAACTGCTCCTTGTTTTATGATCAATCAGGCCATGCAGCCACCTCATGAATTTACCAAAGTGACCCCTTTCAGCTTTCACACTTAGCAAAGAAAAAATTGTCGCATACTGCCAAGTTCGAATTCAAACATTTTTTCAACAACCAAAAACATTGCCATGTGCATGAATGTGTGTCTGTGAGTAAGAGAGAGAGAGAGAGAGAGTGAGAGAGAGTGAGAGAGAAGGATCGATCGGAGAAAGACAATAAGGGTCAAGATAATATCACCTAGAGATGAGTTGACATGAAACAAAGAGATGAGTTGACATGAAACAAAACGGATTATAAACTAAATGTGCAGTAAACAAGGTTGAGGAAAACATAAAGCGTAAAAGTCAAAACTGCGGCTTGTGGAGAAGCGAACAATATGATAAAATAGTGTACAGAAAATCACATTGCATGGAATTCAAAATATAACAAATTGAAACTGGATCCAGGTCATTCTGTCTTGTGGACGATAAAGAAAACACTGAAGACCGAAGGAGAGATAGGAATAGAAGCATCAAATACTTAGTTTATGTTATTTCCACCTGCACATAAGGATTTATGGATATCTTATATTTTTGAAGCGGAAATAGATACAACGGTTCTCTACTATTAAACTGGGAGCATTCTTGATTTTCTCATCTCTTAGATCAGCAGTAAGCTAATTAAATACAGACAATGAGCAACCCTGGCTTCGAAATTCGAAGACTATATATTAAGAAAGAGGAAGAAGCATCTTCTTCAGTAAAATACTAATAAAGGGTACCGGTTTCTAGGCGAAGTCCTACGTGCATTACAATAGGAGCAATCTCATCAAAGAGAAAGCAATTTTGTTGGGTGATATTGAGAGTGTAAACTCTTGGAAGTTCAAGTCTAGGTCCGGGAATTTAACTGCCCATAATAATTTCACCTTGTTGTGTTCTCAACAAACTCGAATTATGTAACTCAACAACCATATTTAAATCGTAGAAGGAAAATACAGACAGCCAAAGGCCAACTCAATAATCATAAATAACCATAAGATTGCATGGAAAGTTAAATGTAACAAGTAAAGAAGGGCATCGGCTATAATTACCTTGGAGCAATTATTAGGCATATCTTGCACAATGCATCCGGAAGGAAGCCTCCGGCAGTTCCAAAACGGGTTTGTATTGGAACCTTCTTGATTGATGTCAAGAGAAACATCAACTACAGCCCAAACACCCTCTGCATGTTGCTTGCAGAAACGGAGGAACTTCAGTGGACGAACAGGGATCAACGGCGATAGCATTTGAAGCTCAGCGTGCATCTACAGAACAAGATCATAATGAGTTCCAATTTTTCATCAGAAGAAAGAGAAGGTGGATAAGAGAGGAGCAATGAGATGCATACCACTTGAAGAGCACCATTTCTAGTCCCATCCATGCCGTTGGATATCATATTAATGGTGGAGGCTCGAGCAACCAAACACTGAAACATTTCTGCCCATCGATTCTACTCAAAGAAAAAAATGGTTTCAAATACGTCAACTTCAAATATTATTTTACTTTTTGGAATATAGTCAAAATTTATCAAGAGACAAAACTTATCATCTTAATCTACGAAGTCCAATGTTCAAATATTAACGACATCAATATTTATCAATCCTCATGCTAACAGTCTAACAGATAAGTCAGGATAAATAATCAAACGCTTCATGAAACAAAGAGTAGGATAGCATACCGCATCCATCAATGTCTCAACGAGAGCCAAGCTGTTTAGTATTACGACACAAGTGTCCCTAGTGGCTTCAGTTACAAAGCTGCTAGGTTTCATACCAATGCAAGAAAATGCCCGGTACTCCTCAAGGTTCAATATATCTGTCCCATCTGAACTTTTGATCCACAAGGGGCTATCTACCTGAGCCATCTTCACCAATTCATCCATAGCTGCCAATGCAAGATCTATGTACATAGATCTCTCAAATGGTACTTCATTCCCCATCATGCCTGAACAGGTCTTAACGAGAGGCATCATAGGGGAAGAGCTTGAAATCCCATCTCCTAAATCAAGCCCCAGTGGCAAATCAGCGCCTAGAGCATTCATACCACCCATCCCAGTTCTTCCAACACCAAGTTCCAAACCGGAGGAGGCATTGCCCAAGGAGGAGATGGGCCTGCCCAAGAACTTGTTTGCGAGAGTACATATGCGGTTCAGTTCATCCTTCAGTCGAGCATTCTCAATCCTAAGTTGGTGTTCCTCAAACGATATTTGACCAGGAATGGCCGGACCTCCACAATTGTTG
The DNA here is from genome assembly GCF_019419815.1 of Pyrus x bretschneideri. Taxonomy (NCBI): domain Eukaryota; kingdom Viridiplantae; phylum Streptophyta; class Magnoliopsida; order Rosales; family Rosaceae; genus Pyrus; species Pyrus x bretschneideri. The sequence continues at coordinate 343,178 of NW_025999795.1, read as the reverse complement.
CAAACCGGGTTTGACATAGCATCCTTTATCACACCATTCTCAGCTCTCAGCTTGTCATTCTCTTGCCTGAGAATTATATTCTCGTGGCGTTCAAGTTGTGTCTGATTCAAAATTACAAATTAACATTTCCATCATTCACAAAATCAAACACCAAATCTAACAAAATACTAAATTAAATTACCAACAAACCACAAAGTAGCCAAGTAATGTGACAATAACCTTCATCTGAGTTCTTCTGTTTTGAAACCAGAACTTGACTTGCTTCGTCTCTAAGCTGAGACGACGGCTGAGCTCCGACCTTTGCTTCTCATCCGGATGAGGACACTCTTTGAAAAAGCTACACAACAACAAACAAACAACGCAAACCCCTATTACAAATCAAGTCCACAATCTCAAACAAAACACCAAAACACAAAAAAAAACAAAAAAAAAAAAACTTTTTGACAAAAATTAAGGATCTGTGAGAAGAAAAAAACATACTTTTCAAGTTCTTGGATTTGGTTAGGAGTGTGCCTATGGTACTTTTTCTTCCTCGGCGGTTGGTCGCCGCCGCCGCCGCCGCCGTCCTGATCATCCCCAGATGCGCCCTCAAAGTTATCACTCCCCGACCTGCTCTCGTACTCATCATCCCTCAGCCTTCCGATGATCCCGGGGTCGAAATTCTCAGCGAAACCAAGTTCACCGTGACCGTCCATCTTCTGCTGCACAAACCAAACACCAACAGGAAAATCATCAACACCATCAACAGACCAGACACAAACAGAAACATCGTCAACAACAACATCAAAAAACCAGAAAACAAAGAAACAATGGGGTTTTGAAGCATGAATCAATGGAAAAGGTGACTGATTTCCAGAGAGAGAAAGCAGCATACAATGGAGAGAGAGAGGGCAGAGGAGGAAATCTGCATTGAATTGGGGATTGGGGAAGAAGGGTGGAAGCGTGGGTGTGCAATGGTGCCACTGGGCATGAAGGAGGGGGCATGTGGAGCAATTTCAGCCACAACTCTTGCCCTCCCACCTCCACTATTTCCACCCCCACTGCTACTGATCAAACCTCCCAAACTCATCAAAATTTGTGAAAAAAAACTGATTGAAAATATCGAAACTTCGAAACCCTTTAAGACTCTATAGCTTTTCTCTGAATTTGTTGACTGTTAGACTCTCTCTCTCTCTCTCAGCCGGCTGTGCAGGGTTTCATAGCCATGAAAAGTAATCACTATCACTTTCACAAAGGGTACATACGTATGAGTTTTTTATTCTAAATCTTTGACCTTTAGCCCAACAAATTGCCAGACTAAGCCAAAGACGGAAAAAAGTGGGAATTGCATTCCAAGTAGAAACAGAAGAAAAATCTGCTTCCTTTGTCAACCCCCATGCATCACATACACACACATACAATCTCTCTCTCTCTCTCTCTCCCTCCCTCCCTCTCTCTCTAGAATCTGTTTACTGATAAAGGATAGAAAAAGAACAACAGGACAGAAAAGTTAGAAAACCCCTTTATTTTCTGATTCCCAGTTCACACACAACCACAATCCCCTTTCCTCTCCCATCTCTTTCCTTCCCCCAAATACCATGAGAACAAACCCTAATTGTTTGGCAGGATTGGAAAATACCTAACAAAGGAAAAGTTAACTCCAAAAGGGTCTCTAAAAGCATGGCAGAAGGAAAAGCCGAAAAGGAAAACAAACAAGCACCAAAAGTTGAAAGGGAAGAAAGAAAAAGCTTATCTTATTCACACTATTACCCTTACGACTTTTGGATTACATAATTACCAAATCCAAGCCAAAAAAAAGACTCGGTGGACCTCCCTTCCTCTCTCTCTCTCTCTCTCTCTCTCTCTCTCTCTCTCTCTCTACAATCTATAAAGTTGCGGATGTATAGTTGGATGACATGCAAACCAACCCAGTACGGCCAAAAGATTAAACCTTTTAACTTTGCAGCGAGCAAAATACTAAAACCCTCCCTCTGTCTATGTCACACAGCCAACCAAATGTTTTAATGAATTTTTACAACACTCCTCGCTCTCTTATGCCATCTGTTGAAGAGAAGACAGGCAAATATTACAAAAAAAAAGACAAACAAAATCATATTTTTCACTTTGTTAGTGAAAAAATCATGTATTTTCTCACAAGGAAAATAGATAATCGACCACAAACAACAAAAACAGAAGAAAAAAAAATAACATATACGTATACATTATATATATATATATTTTTTTTTCTTTCTCTGCAACTGTGATTCTGTGAAGTCTACAAACAAAAATATATATTAAACCAATAAAATAAAACAATTAATGGCAATAAACAAAGGGAGTTGAAGATTTGCTGCTGACTTACAAGTCTCTTTCCTTCTCTCAGACAAGAAAAAATTAAAATCCAAAAGAGTCAATGGACCTTTTTTTGTTAAATTATTTTTGTTTGTCCTTTTTCTTCTCACAACCTCTATGCCTTGATTGAACCAAAATTTCAGACCCCAAATGCCTTAAATTTTTGCTTCCTTCCTCCTCACCTTCTCCCTCCTCCTCCCTCCCCGCTCATGGACACCAGAGTCTCTCTCTCTCTCTCTAAAACTTTCTCTCTCTAGCTCTCAATAAACGCATATTATTATATAGAGGCGAGAAAGAGAGGCAGAAATGGGAAGGGGCGTGGCGGGGGGCCCACAGGTTTCGTGAAATCCGCCCAAATCTGCTTTCACGCGCGTGCGGTGCTCTCGTTTTAGTGCACTTTGCCTCTCGCTGGGTTTTGATTCCGTGTGTACGCTACATCGGTTGTCGGTGCATTGACTCCGTTTTGACCAATGAGGCGGGGCGCTTTTGGAGGGTGTTATGGTCATTTGAGTAAAGAGGGTTACGGATTCCTTGAATCTAAACGACCACCTAGACTGCAGGGTTTGGTGTACTTTTGTTTCTGTATGACGTCACTGCTTTTTATTTCCGGATATAGCTTCTTTATTTTACAGAAATGCCCTTCAACTTTCAAGTATTACGATCTGCATACGATGTCCACATCCACTCAATTTCTTTTACAAAAATCAATTTGTACTATTTTTTTCCGTTAGAATTACTTTATTAATTAAAATTTTATGAACTTGAAATTTTTAGTCGAATACATTGAACTTTCTCTTATTAATCGCAATAATTGACCTTCTCATTTTCTCATATAAGAATGGATGTGGTCATGGTCGTATAAGATATGAAATTTGATTAAAACACCGTTACTGAAAGAGAATCACAATTGCTTTATATTTAATTAGTTTCTATTTTACAATAACATATTCACGTGTGTATGTAATTTGACTTCATTTTTCCTTTTATTTGTACCTTAATTTTATCTTACTGCAATTTTTTTTTCTTTCACTCGAAATTTATTGAGATGCCACTATGCTTCCATTTCTAAGTTTCATAATTACTTTTTGCTATTTATTATAAAAAATTAATCTTAACCCTATTATCACTTTACAAGTGAACTTATGATGCATCATATTCCTGACACTGATGAAGTATACAATAGTGGACAGAAGAAGGTTGAAATAACTATGTAAGTCTTTTCAGCCTAAAAAGTGGATTGCTAGCTACTCTCCTTTAAAACAAAAAAACAAAAACTTATGGTGACGCATGAATTTTGTATCAAAATATTATGAGTGCTGTCCATACCAACTCTAACTCAATGGCGCAATTATTGATGGTGTAAACCTAAGTTCAACACTCAATGTAAACCTAACAAATAAAAACTATAAGTATTTTTTTTTAATTATTTAGCACGAAAATTCCCATATTTGTACCAATTTTCTTTTTATTTAAGATTAAGCTACACAAATACAGATGACCATAATCTAGTAAGATTTGCTAATTAAACTGATTTATATAAAATGTAGCATTATGTTTCTCTCTCTTTAAAATTGAATATATAATTTATTTTCCTCTCTGAATGCTGTTGGATTCACATTTTACACAATTCGAGTTGACAAGAAAAAAAAAAAAAAAAAAAACTTCTGAAGCCCAGCCTACTGTTTCAAAGTTGGCACCGCCTGTCAGGGTTTCTGCTTTGACAGAAGAAAATTTTAGGGCCCATAAAATTCTTAGCTTTTCAAAATAATTACGTGGGCCTCTTCTCTCCGGGTATTGCTGACCTCCCGGTCAAACGCCAAGACTCAAAACCCTCCCGAACAATAATACTTGTTTACTTAGATAATAATTAAGAGTTCCTTCTAAAAATTGCTCTTTATCGATTTATAGAATTTCGTATTTATGATTAAAAATATTTGTATTATAATTTACTTTACAAAGATCGTTTATATAAAAAATGAATTAAAATTAACGTCGTTTAGTTATCTAACTGTATAAAAACAGATGAACAAAATGGGTAAAATCATCATGAATCATCTATGTATTTACTCTAATAGATTTGCTAAGTGACTTTAGTTTTAATTCATTTTTTATGGAGATGATATTTACAGAGTGATTTATATCATGAACGGTTCTGATTATAAGTACAAGGTTCTGTGATTTGAACACGAAAAAATTTGAGTAGGAGTATTGATTTAACTCTTTATCATTTTTTAGTAGCCAAGCATTGTACCCTTCCCAATATCTGAATTGAAAATTTCATAATATATTTGCTCATACTATTTTCGGGAATTAATTTATTTTCTCTCACATTCTCAAGACTTGCTGTTATCATTATTAATTTTCATTTCTTTTACATATATATATATATTTATATATGTTCGTGTACGTATATGTACATGCGAGCAGAATGAACTGAGATATCTGGATTTGGTTTTGTGGTTATATGATGAATGCGTATGCAGCTGATGAAGATCATGTGTTGGTTATTGGTTATTGGTTTATGTTAATTCATGATGGTGGGTAAGAATTAGATGAAGCTGTACGTTTGCATGTGCAGTTTATTGATCGATTTGGTTGGTTGTTGAGAAAACTATGATGGACAAATAATAACAATATTAACAAAAAGGGTGAAGTAGATACTTTGATAGGTTTGGGTGCATTGTATTTCATTTCCACAAACATGTATTATATTAATTAGGGTTTAATGTGTTGGTTGTTTCAGTGAATTTGTAATTTCCAGTTAAAAATTGCGTTAATTAATGTAATTATTGTTGCAATGATTTTAGGACTGAACTATGTCGTTTTAGGATATGCCTTGACAAGGGCATAAGATATGTTCGATATGATTCCAAGTAACAACTAACACAAGAGATTGAGCTGTCCGAAAGACGTTATATTGATGCAATGCAAATATGTTTTCTTGCTCGTTAGCGCTTTACCAATAACATAAAGCTTACTGCATCTCCATGTTTTCTAGAACTACATTAATTGTGAATTTCCTTTTGATCAATTTTAAGGTGTTCCTGTTTGCCAACTCTAAATGAAAGAGATACTTCTACAACCGCCTGAAGCCAGCTAAACTTGTTTGGACATCAATTTACAGAAAGCAGCACAAGAAGATAACTAATTCCTGAATTGATCAGAAAAAAGAAAAAAACATGATTTTGTTAACAAGTAATCACTTGTAGTACTAGTAAATCTTTTCGCTTTGGTGCTTCGTACGTTGCTAATTTATGTCTGAAAAACAGTACAAGGACATAGCTGCGGAAACTGTGAAGAAATGCCGTCGCAGCACGAAAAAGACATACTCAAGGTCCATTGTGGGAGCTACATTGGAGGTCATGCAAAAGAAAGAAGTGAGAAACCTTAGGTTTGAGACACTGCAAGAGAGGTTGCACTTTCGGTAAGTATATGTTTTAGATGTTAAATTATGCTGTTGATGCACAAAATCAGGTCGATCTTGGACCAACGTAAATCCGACTGTGAATCATACAAACCTACAAGAACACAAAGATATATCGTGGTTCATCCCAAGTTGAGGCTACGTCCACATTGGTATCATTTCGGTTTCACTATGTAAATTGAGGGTTACAATGTACATGGAGATTATAGAGGCTAGGGTTCCCTTTTCTATCCTTTTCCAATGAGGGCGAAGGACCCCTATTATAGAATAAGAATTTCCATTACCTTCTACATACATAATAGGCTCAGGTCATGAGGCCAAATACTAAGGCTAGTATATGGTACAACATATGTCATCATTAATCAATCTTATGAACAAATATAGGCTTAATTAAGAAGCAATGATTAGTAGTTTATAATTATATATATATATAGATATATCACTTGATCATGTATGCAGTCTGCAGTGAGATTAAGGAGAGGATTAAGAAAACTGAGGACGAAAAGAAGGCACAGAAGGCAGAAGTAATGGCCAAGTCACAAAAGTCTCAAGGCAAAGGGAACTTGCCAAAGGGTGCAGGACCCAAGGGCCCCATGGCTGGTGGCTGGCGGGCCAAGGGCAAGCGCTGAACTTGATAATCTCTGATGATTGATAATTGATTGTCCTGGATCTAGTCTGGTTTGTTCTTTCATGGAACTTTTATCATTGTTACAGCTGAGTAGGTAAATAAAGGAGTGACAAACTGTCTGCATTTTTAGCAGTAAGTTAAAATGACAGATACGCTTGAGAGTGTCCAATTGCATGAAAGTCTTTCTCTTAGTTTTAAGATTTGTTGATCTGCAAGTATCCCGATCACATAAAAGTTCGTATGCTTAAGAGTGTGCGTTTGCTGTATGAAAGTCCTTCTCTTGATTTTAAGATTTGTTGATCTTGCAAGTATCACGATTACATAAAAGTAGTTCATCTACTTTAAAAGGTTAAAGTAAACCTTGTTTTACAATGATTGGCATGCTTGAAAAGTAAAATCAATGGATTAATCAATCTTTGTCTTGGGGTTTCTTTTAAAAGTGGGGAAGTAGGGTATAAATAAAAGTAAGCAAAGCAATAAAAGAACCTCAGATCTACCCAACAAAACTCCACAACCGCATAATTCTGATCGACCAACATAATTTTTTTTTTCCAAAAGAAAAAAGGTTAGCATGATTCCTGCAGACTGATTTAGCTGTTTCACCCTCCATCGTTCTCAAATTGCAAATAACACTGTTAGTTGCAGTAGCAAATAGTCTCATTTTATCAAAATATCATTTTCGTATATTGTCGGTACTTTTGATATATTATTAAGTTACTACGATAATAACACTATTAGAGAACTTCCCTAATATGTCATCATCGAATGAAAAGAAGAAGAATCATGCAGCACTAGCTAGCTATATATTTCATGTTTAAAGGTAGGGAATAAAGTGGAAAACTTTTAGAATTATGATGGTAGGAAAATCATGAAACAACAAACCAGATTACTTGCTTTCCACAGATTTAGAGGATAAACTAATTTTTTTAGACAGATACAAACAAAATAATTCAATCTTTAATTGCAGATATTTTCCTTTTCCCTATTAAGTTTCTGCTTGGAATTGGACCCCAGAAGGTAGCCCCTTCCACGTTAAAACGCGTACAAGCAGTCCATTACATTTAAAAGCAAAGTGTTATGCGTCCGTTTCTTTCTTTTTATATCAAGAAACGAAAACGAAACGGTAATTTCCAGTTATTGGTCACTCGATCGAAAACGAGAGTCCACAGTTGCATGGTGTCCCACACCCAACACAACCAATCCACTCAAGCCACGTCGATACCTTTCCAATTCACCAGTGGTGATCACGTGCGATGGCACGTGACCGATGATGTGGAGAGCAATTATTGGCCGTAAAGCACGTGCAGGTGTTGGGCTCAGCAGCTTATGGAACAGCCAATGACGGAGACTGGCGCAGTTGGAAACGGAAAATGGCGAGCCCACCACTTTCTTCCACTCTCCCCACTCCATTAAACCGCCTTCCCAACAACTCCATTAAAATCCCAGTTCCCAGCGAGTTCCAGAGAACCCCAAAAACAAAAAACACCATTTTTTTTTTTTTTGGTCGCGAAAAACCAAACAAAATGCCTGCAGAAGATGTGGAAAACAGGGGAGTGAAAAACCGAGGAGGACAGCAGAGCTACTCGTCGTCCTCGTACGCGGTGGAGAACGACGAGGCCCAATGGACTTCTTGGCTGGTGCCGATGATTGTCGTGGCGAATATCGGTGTGTTTCTGGTGGCCATGTACGTCAATAACTGTCCCAAGAACAATTATGCGGCGGCGGAGGGGAAGTGCACGGCGAGGTTTCTTGGGAGGTTGTCCTTTCAGCCGTTGAAGGAGAACCCTCTCTTCGGCCCTTCTTCTTCCACGTAACTTTACTTTCTCTGGTTTTCTACTTCAGTAAATTCATACCCACTTCCAATTTTCTGTTTTTTATTTGTTGGTGTTTATGTTTTGGTGGTTGAAATTCTGGTCTTTGGGATCCACTTGAAATTTTGGTGATCCAGTTTTGCATGTTGTTGTGATATAATTTAGCTGAATTGGGAGATCAGATTGGGAAACCTTTTGATAATCTGGGGCATATGTGATTTGATTTTTGGTGAAAATTGGGATTATCACTTGGAGAGTTGCTATTGACTTTCAAAAAAGTCATCTTGCGCTCTTAGAAGTTCAATATGTTCTTATAAGAGCGGAGTGAAGGATGACCTTTTTGAAGTGACAGTAATACGTTCATTGCTTTACATTACATTACGTACCCATCAAATTATGACTTAGATTTATTTTCTAAGACAAAATACGAACTCCAATAACTAAATTTAAGAAGCGGGAGGAGGGCGGTGTTCGTGCAAATTTCCCTATTTAGTTTCAATGCTGAGAAACCCCTAAGAAAATATGTGAAATGCTTCAACGGTTGTAGCAAGTTCTGGCAAACTGTACAATTTAGTCGCCATTGGATGCTAAACCTCGAGCTTGTGAAAGCTAACGGCCGGAGACAAGATTTCAAGCATCCCAAAATGTCAGCTTCTTACACATGCATATTAATATTAATGTTGTCAGAAGTTTTTGGCTCTTCCAATGGAGTTACTGACTAAGTTGCACATACTTTTAGAGCTCATTTGGTCTGTTTTGAATTTAATTTCATGCAACCAATCTTTTATGTTATGTTTTCATTTAATTAAGGCGGTGTTTTTGACTAGATATTATACAACCGATTTTATTTAGTAAGATAAGAAGGCATTATCTGTTATTGTTTATATAAGCCGTGATGTTGACTAGGATTCATACAGCCAACCCCACTTAGTGGGAGAAGATGACGGCGTCTGTTGTTGTTTATGTTTTCAGTTAAGCTATCTTATTATATCTAATACATGGTTTGTCCTACATTTAAATGAAGATTAGAGAAGTTAGGAGCTTTAGAGTGGACAAAAGTTGTGCATAAACATCAGGGATGGAGGCTTGTCACTTGTATTTGGTTGCATGCTGGCATAATCCACCTGGTTGCCAACATGCTCAGCCTCGTCTTCATCGGAATCCGCCTCGAGCAGCAATTCGGGTTTGGTATGTCTCACATTTTCCTACTTCTAAATACACGTCAAAGCTGAGGGCTCGTTTGAGAATGATTATGCAGAAATGATAGTATTAGTTACTCATATGTCATATAATCGTAATTTGGCAGTGAGAGTTGGCATTGTATACCTATTGTCTGGATTTGGAGGGAGCATACTTTCTTCGCTTTTTATTCAAAAAAGCATCTCGGTTGGTGCCTCCGGCGCTCTCTTCGGGCTTCTTGGAGCAATGCTTTCGGAACTAATTACCAATTGGACAATCTATACCAACAAGGTTAATCACCTCAACATGGAATTAGTACGGGCATTGTTATTAGCACTCGCTAATTTGCTTTTGTTTCCACAGGTTGCAGCCCTTCTCACACTTCTGGTCATCGTTGCCATCAACCTCGCCATTGGAATTTTACCACACGTTGATAATTTTGCTCACATTGGCGGTTTTCTTACCGGTTTCCTCATCGGCTTTATCTTGATGCCCCGCCCTCGCTTTGGGTGGTTGGAAAACCCGAATGTTCCTGCCAGAATCAGTGTCGTCAAGTCCAAGTACAAGGCGTACCAATATGTGCTATGGATACTCTCTCTTGTTCTGCTCATCGTCGGATTCACGGTTGCATTGTCGATGCTCTACCGCGGAGAGAACGGAAATGACCGTTGCCGTTGGTGTCACTACCTCAGCTGTGTTCCCACATCTAGATGGCGTTGTGAAGAAAATTAACACTCTTATGTAAACTCTTAATTAGTTGTTTTCGAAGGTTAGACACTGGTTTTTTCCTTGCAATGTATTTGTCGTGGATTTGGATATTCAAATTTTTTTCATATGGTCCTGTTCGTGATTGCAGTTATTCTCCTTTAAATTGTTTTGAATTAAAAGATCTCTTGCTTGTTAATATTTCGAATTCTAAATATGGAGGGGAAAAAAATTAGGGTAAATTAAACTTTACCACATCAAGGTTTGAGGTATATTACAACATCATACAACATCTTCAAAACATTCCTCTTTCATACCTCAAGTACTATTTTATTTCAATATAATACATCCGTTACATTTTCCATCAATTGATCTGTTAAGAGCTGACGTTGTTGCCACATTTGTGCTGACATGGTTGCCAAATTTGTGTCACATGGCAAAAAAAAAATTATGCATTTAAAATAGGGGTGTGATATCCACACACCCCTTGATAATTGATATCTATTGATCTTCTTCAATTCATCCAATCCGACGGTCGAAAATTAAAAAGGTATGTGAGAAGTAAAATAGGGGGTGTGGATATCACATCCCTTAAAATATTATAATAATTTACCCTTAAAAAATAAAAAATAAAAAAAAAACCCAGAAACCCATTCCCACCCCACCGCCCCCCCTTCCGACGACCCACCTCCCTCTCCTCCACTCTCTTCACCTCCCCTCCCATCCAAAAACCCACCCCCACCTCCCTAGAGACCTAACCTTAGACTGCACTGCTCCACGAATCCCTCGAATTCGACCATGTCAGTGACCTCACATCCTTCAACCCTTTCCTTTCTCCTCTTTCCTCTACCTCCCTCCCGCTCCCATCCAAAAACCCCAGAAAAAATCGCATCAACCACACTTTTATTCCTAAACTATCCCTGACCCCTCTCCAAATTCACCATTTATGCCGCCCTCTATGGAGTGCTCTCAAACATGAACTATCATTACTAGAAGAGGCTTGAAGTGGAAGCTCGAAGAAGACTTCAGAGATGAAAAGCTCAAGGGTGACGATTGCCCAGATCTCGTCAGCCGGGTTCGCGATGGCATGGGGAGGGTTGCGGGGGCGTTGGTCGTGGAAAGAGAAGGGAATGAGGGTTGTTTAGGGGTTGTGGGGTAGGTGGGGGTGGGGAGGGATGGGGCTCGTTGGTCGTGGAGAGAGAAGGGAGGGAGGGTTGTTTGGGGGTTGTGGGGGTGGAGAAGGATGGGGTGTTTGGGTTGCAGGGAAGGGGAAGGGCTCGGGGAAGAAGATGGTTTTTTTTTTCTCTCTCTCTCTCTCTCTCTCTCTTTTTAATAGGTTAAATTATTATAATATTTTAAATGGAAAAAAAATTATTTTTTTTGCCACATGGCACAAATGTCGCAACCATGTCAGCTCTTAACAGAACAATGGGTGGAAAATGTAATGAATGTATTATATTGAAATAAAATAATACTTGAGGTATGAAAGTGAAATGTTTTGAAAATGTTGTATGAGATTAATAGATCTCAAACATGAAGTGGTAAAGTGTAATTTACTCAAAAAATTATTTGTGTAAAAAAACTGTTCTGAAAACACAAAAAAGAGGAAAAAAAAAATTAATGATTTGGCTTCGCCCGGGTTCGAACCGGAGACCTTCAGTGTGTTAGACTGACGTGATAACCAACTACACCACGAAACCAAGTTGTCAGTTTTGTTCTAACAAATCCGATTTCACGCGTGAATTTAATTGTTTGACTTTTTTTTTGGGTCAACAATTGTATGGCTCATTCAGCATTCATGAAGATCCACACGTTCTTTGTTTTACACCAACCCAACAATCACATCAATATAAAAACGCACTCGGTGCTCTTGGCTACATCAAACCTAGTACAGTGAGGTGTAGGTTGATGGAATTGTGCAAAATGGGAAGCCGAACATTGATGATGATCGGGGCGACGCTAACGTTGTTGTTTTTATCGGTGACATTGGTGTCTAGCACTGAAGAATGTGCTTCTGTGACGTCGCTTGTCGCCACGTGCTACACGTTCATCACGTACGGGACACCGGACCCGTTTCCGGGGTCTCCGTGCTGCAATGCTATGGCCAGTCTCAAGGTTATTGCCGACACCATTGAAAACCGGAGATTTGCATGTAGATGCTTGATGGGCCTCATTGCAACGTACAACCCAAATGCCTATGCCATTGCCACTTTGCCCGACTTTTGTCAAGTCTCTTTGGGCTTCAACATCGATCCTAATACCGATTGCAACTTGTAAGTCTCACATAGCTACTTGTTGAGAATAAAGTATTTGCAACGGATATGTTATTGTGACAGTATCTCAAGTTACTCAAATATTATTATGTCTAACTAAGTGATTTGGTGACATATCGTTACAATAACATCCCGTGTATGCAAATTTCTCTTCCAAATTTTGTTTATGGTTTTGGTTTGGGATGGATGTGTAATGATGTTTACATGATGGTGCAGCATCCTGTGAGTCACAAATTTGACCAAAATAAAGAGTCGGCATTCAGCTGCAGAGGAGGGAGCTAGGTTCGGTTTTGAGGTTGTTAAAAATATGAATAAGTGATGGTTTTAGTATTCTATACATAGATCCTGCTGATTGTACAAATTATGGAAATAATTATGTTAAACAAAACTTATTTTTTAATAAAAAGGAAATTAGTTGGTAACTTCATCATGGAAGTCTACTATTTCGGAGGTCAGGAAGACTCAGAGGCATTTAAGCCTCTTTCTGGCCAATATCGCGTGATTCACCTAATGTCAGAAATCGAATCCAGGACTTACCCTATGAAAAAGAGACCTGAAAGTCGTTCCTAATCATTGAGCCACCCCGTGGTATCATTCCTTATCAATCTAAACTTTTCGAATAATTATTGGTTAACGATGCTCGGATAAGACAAGGCTATATTACCTTTTGCAAAGTAGCAAAACAAAAATTGGGAACATAATGAGCCAAACGGGAAGCTTTTGGTTCACGGGGTCCAAAATTATTCCACGACCAAATATAATAAAGAATGTTGCTAATTATGATTTGGTTTGATTTGGTTGGCAATATGTATCAATCAATATCTATTCACATTTGGTGCATTTTGTCACAGACTCACAAACCCACAGAGGACAGAAAGGGTTAGTGATTCGTAATCCCAGCAATAAAGTGAAAGGATTTTCTCCGTGAACGTACAGTGCGATTCGATTCATGCATGAAAATCGGAAAGAATGTTTGTGTTGAAAATGACTTGGTAGATTATCACATGAATTTGGATCTTCTTTGGACCTTACTATCCGAAGTTTAAAAATTAGGAAATTTGGACCTTTTAGTTTGAGTGAAATGACGATCGAAGGTTATGGTTTATGTGAGATAGGTTAGCGGAATGAGTAAATAGAAAACGTTGGATTCAAATTGAGTAGTTTGGATTGTCTAGTCCTTAAACTCAGGACAGTGAGATCCGAAGAGGATCTCTGTCCATATCATATATATGTATATCCCCATCACGTGATATCAAGTGTCAATGAACACTTTTCTCTTGCACATGGATGATACATCCTCACTCCCTACCCACATGATGAGTGAGATGCGGAGGCCGGGAAATATCTCTGGTGTAATCAAGTTATTCTTTGGTGCAAGACAACCAATTCGTATAAAAAAAAAGGTGACCCCGAGTCAATAAGGTTTTCCGATGTGCAAGGATCGGAGAAAATGTATATTGTACTCGGCTCTATCTCTGCTTGGCAAAGACAGCCAACTGGTATAACAAAAAGGAAATTATTCTAAAGACTCGAGTGGGTTTACAAGCAATACCGGATTAAAAGTTCGATATGTATACAAGCACACAATCAAAATTACATTGCAACGGAGTTTGAATCCATAAAGGTAGAGTAACAGTTTCAGAGACGATGTTCATCATTGGACATCCATAATCCCAAACATTGATTTAGTAAGAACAGTGTTTGTACATCTAAGGTCAAGTGATTAAACTCACAAACATCGCAGCCATAAGCAGAAACACATATATAAAAGAAGAAGACACGCAACATCACCGCGGATTGAAGCTTCCAACTCTATTCAGGCGGCTGGAGCTGGAAAAGGCTTTATTTCGGAGGTCACCATCTTCAGCGAAGCTCGTATCTGAATAAGTTCCTGCATTGCAAAACTCCGGAACAGACTTCTTGGTCAAACGGTATTTCTCAAACTCAAGTCTTTGCCTAGGGGCACTTTGTGACCTGACCTTAGCGCTGAATGATTCCGTGTTAGCCATGTAGTTAGGGTGACCGGCATACCCATTAAAGAAGCCCCACGAGCACTCACTCCTTGCTGGCGTGAAGTGATGACCTCTTCTACCACTGCTTCCAGGTCTAGTGGAGGCAGAAAATGCTTGCGGGCTGCTCGGGGCGGTCCTAAAAGCTGCTTCATCCGTTGCCAAGGGATGTTTCAGATATCGCAGCGAAACAGCGTTGATTGAAGCTTGACTTGGATTGAGGTTTGATCCTTTTGTCGAGCGTTTTGATGGAGAGTCATATGTCATAAAGTTTGGGTTGGAATGATCTGACGACACAACGCGATGTGCTGTTTGAAAGGTTTGGGGTCTACGTTGGGAACCCAAGCGAGGCTTCCAAGTATCTACTTCAAGAATTTTGTCAACCTTCACATCATCTGAGTGCTCATATCTCAGTGAACCATCTCGGCGGTTGTCCCATGCACTTTCTTCCATCCACTGGTCTAACCAACCTGATGCCAGCCGTCTTCTATCTAGATTTATGGCGTCCCTTACGTTTGAATTTGAACGGCATCTCTAAAAATAACGGTGTGCAGTAATTTGATTAAAATCCAAGTTTCATTTAAATTTTACAAATGAAATCGAGATAAGTATAAGTTCAAAATGTCTCAAGATAAGATTGAACATCATTCACAGGGGTTAAATTTGATTGAAAGGAATCCCACAATTACATCTAAAACATCATAAAAGACAGGAGGCCTGAATGAAATCCTACACGGCGATCAAAGTAAATACCTGCAGTATTGAGGGCGCGTCAAATTTGCTGCTATAAGTGCGGTGCTGGTATCCAATTTTGTCAGGGCTTTCTGGCAGCTGCAAGTAAACATCAAAGAAAATGAATACCAATTACGTCTCACCAAGCAAAGTTGGACTCAATATGGTGAATAGTAGTCAAATTTGTCCTTAAGATGAACCAATACAACACTAATGGCGGATTCATGATAACGATATAAAATCTGAATCAAATTAAACTCGACAAAAAGAATCAATAAATGGAATGTGGTAGGAGGAGAAGAAAATTCTGCTCACCGGGTGATACGATAGTGAGGATTTACTGCTAGAATGTAGTGTTTCAGACATGAGTGATTGACTTGCACGCGCTCGGGCTTGGACTCTGACCAGTGTCTGCATACGCCTGAGCATGTCTGCCGATTGCTTTCTCACAATGCGGCCTCTCACCAAAGCTTGAAGCTTCACCAGTGATTTGAGTGCTCTTAGGGCCCTTCTTGCCTTTTCACAGTTTCACAAAGTTTCGGACAATACCATCAATATTGCAGCATACTACGAATTAACAAAATACGGTACAAAATACAAATCGAATGTATGAAACGTATGAATTACAATTACAATTTTTTTAAGTTCTTAACCGCAACATTGTTTACGGTGAATTTGAAAATTAGGTAGGACACACTAGCAACTCAACTCGAGTTCTAGCGTACAACTTTTAGAAAGCGAGAGGCTTGTGGAAGAAATAATGATATCACTCACAAAAGCATCCTTACCAAACAATCAAACAAAAGAAGGAACAAGAATATAAAACAAAAAACTCATCATCTACGTTAAATAAAGTCACATATTACACGCATGTTTGATTCTAAAAGTCTAAAATCGCTTTTGATTGACGTTATTGGCTTGTTTGGAAGTGTTCTAATCACCTAGCAAGAAAAACGCTTCCAACAAAAGAGCTTATGGGTAAAAATGATTCCTACAGAAACAGTCTGAACGGGCCATAAATAACAGCATCCCAATTGCCATTTCATCCAGCTAATCTATGCTACTTACTCAATTAATTAATCAAGATTAAGTTGAATAAATTTCAACTTGATCAAAATCCACTAAACTTTGAATTCGAACTCAAGTGGAAAAGAAAAAGCAAAGGTCGAAAAGTATGGGATCAGTTTTCTCCAAGTGAAAGCCATCATGTCACCAGAAAGGATGGAATGGGCCCACCAGCTTAGCAGGAAGATTATACCTAGGTCAAATTTCTACAAAATGACAGTTTTGTCCTTCCCCGTATAATCTGGCATTGGTGACAGGCTAAAAGCAGAATAGCATAGATTGTCCAGGACGAGAAGAGATGCTTTCCGGATCTCTTTCATCAAGATTATCGAATTAAGTAATTTAGATCTTTAAAATTTTATCTAATGTTCAACCTGTTTTGACTCCTTAAAAATTATAATAATTTTTTATCATTGGACGAAATTTTAAAAATCCAGATCATTTGATCCGATGATTTTGATGAAAGAAATCCAAAAAGCTATCTCATCTCTTCTCGTCGAAGACGAAGGATGGTTCTTAATTCTCTAATCAGCTGCGCCCACGTCATCTTGGACATTCCAAATACAAGTCCAAAAGACGATAATAACCCTTACGTAAGAAATAAAAAATAAATCCCCCAGAACAATGTAAGTACGGATTACACGTACGAAT
Source organism: Pyrus x bretschneideri (assembly GCF_019419815.1). Taxonomy (NCBI): domain Eukaryota; kingdom Viridiplantae; phylum Streptophyta; class Magnoliopsida; order Rosales; family Rosaceae; genus Pyrus; species Pyrus x bretschneideri. The sequence continues at coordinate 326,370 of NW_025999795.1, read as the reverse complement.
CTACAGTTGGTCGATGTACAGTAAAAACAATTCTGCGGATATCGCAGAGAATCACTGCTCGAACAATCCGACAGAAACCCAGCGAGTTGACACATCAACAGAAACTGTGTCGGCGGATATCTAAATTTTAATTTGGAGAAATGCTAATACACTCTCTACAGCGCAACTCCCGTGAATTCTCTAACATTGATTAGATGTTTAACAACAATTTTTGTATTAATATTATAAAATATTTTGTCAAAATCATAAGACGTAAAAGAGTCAAACTTTGGGTGACTTCTTTTGGCAATTATCTTTATAGAGGAAGATAAGTCAAACTAGAGATATTTTTTAGAGTAACCGATACATTCGATAAGTAATTATTATATAAATAATATGATATGTGTGTTAAAAAATTAATAATTTAAAAAATAAAAAATTTCACCAGTACCATTCGTGTTCCCGTGGCAAAGAAAAATTTCTTGTGAAACAGAGTTAAGCCCCTGTTTGTTTTCCGAGAAAATCTATGTTTACGAAGCTTTAAACTTCAAAGACGGTCCAGCTTGTTTCCCGAGAAAACCTTTTGAAACTGGGTTTCGAAAGAGGAAAGGAATGGAAGACCATTGGAAAAATGAAAAATTGACATTTCCAAAGGTAATTTCAGCTACAACTCAGGGGCAGAAACGGAAAAGAATTTCAAAAATGGGAAGTCACTCACCAGGTATCGCCGGAAAGCCGACTGTATCTTCACGGCGGCGAGATGGCGTCGGACAATTGACGGGGCCGCCGCGGGATGGCTAACTTGCGAGGAGGTCCCGGGTGGAGCACCATTAGTGAGGCGAACGACCTCAGCCGCCGCATGAGCCGCCGCGAGAGCGGCCTCAGCGACGGCGGCCGTAGCGGCGGCTACGGCAATCGCGTGCTTGTTGGCGTCCAGGCCCGCCCATCCTTGAGCAGCATCTTCTGAAGCGGAGGCACCGAGCTTGTGCTTGTTAGACCCAGAAGTAGTAGTCTTTTGACTGTTTTCCTCGTTGGTGTGCTTGGTGGTCGGAGAAGGGTTGTTTTTGAAGAGTTTGCAGCCGAAGAGTCGCCCGAAAAAGCCCATTTCTCATGGCAGTAGGAAGAAGAAGTACACGAGACGAAGATGTTGGGGAATTTGTGAGGGGGTCGTGAGTGAGAAGCCAAAAGCCAAAAGCAGATGCAAGCAGTGTTGGAGTGACAAGTGAGTGAGCGATAGAGAAGAAAGCAGAGATTTATGGACAAAGTGTTTTAGTTTGGAATGTGCGAAAAGACAGGTCCGATACAATAAGTGTAAATAATACATTTAGATGAAAAATTTAAAAAAACTGAGTTTTAATGAAAAATGATAAATAAAAATGTAGCGAATAATACTAGAAAAATGTATAAATGTGATTTTTTATTAAAATTAAATAGTACCGAAAGTATTTCGTTAAAACTCCTAAATTAAAAATGAAAATTTTGACTAATTATTACCATAATTAGTGTACCAGATTATCTTGTCTACACTTGAAAAATTCTCAAATTCAATACAAAGAACTTTTGGAGTGTTTTTCAAATTTATGTCGGCCTTTAATCCAAAAGAGCGGTTTCAATTAAAAACAGGGAGGAGGAAACGGAAAAAGAAAAACGAAAAGGACTGCCACTGCTGTGGCCGCAGCTAAGGCCGGCGGCTGAACTAGAGACTAAGAAAGAAAACACTCACACACACTGACAAAAACTTACTCAGAGAGAGAGAGCTCTCACGCAGGAGAGAAGTACACATTTTTATGTCGGCCCTTAATCCTGTGTTTTACATCTCTAGTTGGGCTACAATATGCACATTGATCCATTTGTTAAAGGTTGGGCCAAATTCAACTCTTAGACGCAAAATTGGTTCTGAACAATGAGATTTCCTACGGTGCTCCAGAATATCGGATATTTAGAATTTCTTAACTGTTTGATAATCTTTGATCGAAAGCACAAAAATAAAATCTAACAGTTAGAAAAAACATTCTGAGATTTGAGACTCTACTACAGACATTTGAGACTCTTCAAAATCTAATAATATTTAGAAATCAAAAAACAGGCATTTCAGCCATTTGAAACCCTACAGAGTAAGAGTACATATACATACATATTTTAACAGAGGAGTGTCTGAAGCTCTCTATCTGCCATCAAAAACCATAAACGACAATGGAGTTTGGACATCGAGATAGGCATTTCAGACAATTGAGAATCTACAGAGTACACTATACAACATAGAACATACATATTTTAACAGATGAGCGTCCGAAGCTCTCTATCTGCCATCAAAAACCAAGAACGATGATGGAGTTTGGACATCGAGATCCATTGCCTGCAGGAAACCACAACCAAAACTAATCAACATTCATGTACTTTGTCATTTTTTATACGAAACAAAATATGAACTGGTTTATTTCAATCTTTGACCTTTACTCTTTACTTACCTGCCTCACTTCAGGGGTGCTTGATACGGGCTCTTGGTACACACCATTGATCAGGGGTTCCTGCATGCCAACATGTATGCAACTCTCATACAACGATACCTCCAAAAAAGAAAAACATGAACAGTTAAGTGTCTACAAGATCTACCTGCAGTAGTTGAGAATGACCAGGTGAATCATGTTCGTTAGCAAAGAACATGTTAGGATCAGTTTGCTGGTTTATCACCAGGCTATCTTGTTCGTGCATGCACTGAACCACCTGGTTCGTTTCAAAATTGTACAAACCCTGTGTAATGAACATGGAAAGATCAAAACCAGCTAAGAAAACGTGAACACAAAATATCAAAGCTTTACATATAGAATATCAGAGCATGAAACCTAAACATGACCACCACATGTGATGGCACTTTTATCATTTCATATAATTGCAATAAATGCAAGCCCGGACTTGCCTGGATAATATCATTTTCCGCTGCAGCTTGAGGTGAGGCGTACAATAGCGGACTTGAAATGCAGGAACCAGTATTTTGTATGGATGCATTGTAATCGCCATTAACATTTGTTAATGGACGTCTGTCTAGAACGGCTCCATCCTTTTCCTCGGCTCCTTTTACTCTATTGTCATCCTGATTATTGATTGCAAATTCATCTAGAAAAATCTTTGCATGTTCAGTATCAGAAACATTTGCAGCCGTGCTACTTGAAGTCAAAGCTTGAGCATCCTCAGGCCTTAATGTTAAGATTTTCTCCACACCTTCCATCACTTGATCAAGTTGTCTAACAGCAAACTGAAAAGCCTCCTCAGATTCAGAAGCCCTGGCTGGTAACATAAGAATCCGGTGGCACAGAATTTTGTAACGGCTTCCCACAATAAGCTTAGGGTTATCACTGATGGCATCACTTACTCTTGCACTCCCTAACCTTGCATCTTTGGTCCATCTCTTCAAGATATATTTGGAGGGGAGAACCTTTATATTGCGGTGATCAAGCACTTTAAGAGCATGGCTACACAGAAACCCAACAGACTCAAATTTCTTACAACTGCAAATGACTATGTCATCAGAAGAGTTGAATGTAACTGTGTGCTCCGTACTTTTACCAAATATGTTGGTTTTGTACTCAAACAATGAGTCATTCTCACTGCATTGATTAACAACAATATCTAAAGACTTCTCGTATCCTCGCTGAAATACTTGAAACGCTCTTGGAGTGTAAACATTACTTGCATGCCTTAACAAAATCACATTTCCCATCAGTCTTGGAATACAACGGTTCATTTCAACACTAGCTTCTATTTCTTTGCAACGTTGCTCATCTACCACCCTTTCAAAATGCTTAAAGAAACGAAGCACATCTGGGTCAGAGTTTAGGTATTTTCTCAAATCATTGAATAAACTCTCAACCAGATGTGACCCTTTCATGTCAACAAAAAATGTATTCCTGTTATATACCACAGCCCATTTTTCTCGTTCCCTAAACATCCACTTTAACCAGTCATTCTTCCGAAGGCCATAATTATCCAGCATATCTCCCCACGCACGAACAAAATCATCCTCATCTTTGTGGTCATATATACAGCTCGTAAAATCATTGGCAAAAGCCTCAGTATCTTCTACTACGTGGTGAAGGTGCTTGAGAGAACTATGGCACATTTGCCATGTGCATATGCGATGGTCTGTTTCCGGCAAGACTGAATTTATTGCCTCAACAAGTGCTGGATCTTGATCGGTATGAATGACCTTTGGTTTCTTCCCTGACATTGTCTCCAAGAAAGTTTGAAATAGCCACTCAAAAGATTGAACAGTGCCATCATACAAAAGTGCAGCAGAAAAAATAACTACCTGTTTGTGATGATTTACGCCTATAAACTGTACAAATGGCAGACACTTCGTGTCTGTTCTGCAAACTGAGTCCAGACAAACCACATCCCCAAAATGTTCATAATCTGATACCATATTATCATCAGCCCAAAATATGTTACTCACTTTATCATCAGCATCAACCTGTAATGCATAAAAAAACGACGGGTTTTCAAAGTGCTGCCTTTGAAAGTAATGCAGCAAACGTCCCACCTCTCCCTCCTTCGTATCTCGAGTCCTTTCAGACTGAAGATGATTGTCAAAATCAAAGGCAAAACTATCAGCAGATTCCCTTATTCTAGGTCGTCTACTCATCAAGTCAAATGCCAATTTCGACAGTGGCCTGAAGTCTTCTACCAAGTCAGCTGCTTGAGGAACACTGGATTCTCTTTGTGGTGGTAACATTTGAGCAATACTTGGATTTATATTGTCATGATTGTGTTGTTCTTCAAATTGCGTAACCCGGTATTTACTATCAGGTTGACGAGTAATAATAACATGCGCCAAGCAACCAGTTCTTGTTTCCTTGCGACGTTTCTTTACATTAGCATCTCTTTTGTCATTCTGTCGATAACCTTCTCTAGAACAAGTGAACTTCCTCGATACCACCTGGCCATGTACCTTACTCCTATTGACCCAGTCTTTTCGAACATTAAAACCCACCAACCTGGCATAGTTCTTGTAAGATTTGTAAGCATGTTCATCAGATTCGAATTCTGAACCAAGTTTTAAAACTGAATCTATACTGTGTGCACCTATGGAAGAAATATTAGGCTGAGTAGCATTGATAGATACAAATTTTGGGCTGCAAAAAACTTGCTCTACGTTCAAGTCCAACCTATTTGCCGTTTGAAGTCCGACATCCATGACACCCTCATGAAGACCACCAAAATCTTCATCCTCCCTTTCCATGGACCTGCATTACTACATAGATAATATTAAACACTAAAAAGAATGGCAAATAAAGGTGATTAGCCGCTTTCTTTTCCGGTAACTAAAATCGGATTGGTTCATCCCTAATCATATATTCCTACTAGTATGGCTATAGACTTTACTGCATAATATTGTTGGCAGGACAAGATAATCAACAACAACAAAGCCTTTTCGGCTATATGAATCCTAGAACCCCATTGTGCTCGGTTCTGTGTGATGTCTTCCGTTAAATCCAAGTACTCTAAGGAAAAATCGAGTTGCACACTTGCAACAGAGGTATTCATATGCTTTGGTTTAAGATTACATTGAAGAAGTATTCATATGCTTGGCTTGCATCTAAGAACAAAGTAATAAAATTTACAAAAAACAGGGGAAGTAGTGAAAGTAAACTGCATGTGGGTAAATGAAATTTTACCATGTATAAATCTACACACAGTGATTGCTGCTGAATTGAGCTCACCCAACTGCATTTCCGTTCGTCATAGAAATCGCCATTGCAACAGAAGGAGCAACAAGCTCGGATTTTGACAGTGACCCATCAAATTTCCAATGCCGAATCCAATGTGGGTAGTATCAGAATCTGAAGAGATTAGAAAACTAGAATTTGAATTTCCAAATTGCCAGACATTTAGCTGAAGGTCTCTACAAAATCTGCTTGCCCGAGAAAGAGTCCTCTTTCAGGCTGAAGAGAAAACCCCTAGATTTAACGGTCGGATTCGGATTTTGGGGATCTGGAGTGAGATATTGAACAAATGGGAGAGATTTGAGCCCAAATTGCAGTGATGAAGGTGCTTATTTGGGTTTTTATTTCTTATTTTTATTTTTTTGGGTGGGGACGAACCGTTTGACAGGGTAAAATATTAATGCCACTTTCCTCTTTATCTATTAAGAAAAAGGATGTTCGTCGGACCCACAAAATTCGGAGAATCAAGTAATCGCGATCATTCATCGTATATCGTATGATTAATTTTTGTTAAATATCATTTATATTTAATTTAAAATTTAAAATTTAAAATAATTTCTGACCATATAATATACAATGAACGATTATAATTGTTTGATCTCCGGATTCCCACAAAGAAGATCCGGCCGAATCCTTTTCCAATTAATAATAGGGTAATCTTATAAAAATATATATAATAATAAGGTAAGCTTATAAAGAAATATAATAATAAGGTAAGCGTTTGAGCCCAGCAAGATGGGCCTGCCTAATCTTGTCAATTAAAAATGCAACATTGTCAATTTAAAAAATATTGTCAATTAAAAAATAAAAATACTTTTAATCTTATATCATAAAAGAAAATCGTTGGCAGTGATGTCATTTTGCACAAATTTTTTTTTTTTTTCTACCCACATGTCATCATAGAATAACTCTAATTTTAATAAATAAAAAATGTAAATATAAATTTTCTCCACTCAAACGTCTTCTCTCTGTCTTTCACATTTTTTCCAACTTCTCTCTCCCACATATTCTCCGAAGTGTGGAGTTAGGCTAATTACAAAATAAAAAAGAGAAATTTTATTTAAACTCATGTAATTTATTTCTACACTCAACTTACTTTTTGTATCCATTTTATTTTTAACTAAACTATTAATATATCTTTAAACCTAAATTTATTACCTATTATACCCCCATAAACTCAATTCAATATGTAGATTTTTGTTTACGCCTATTTGATTTTTAACTCTATATTTACACCGGCTGGAAATGAACACTGAAAATTGGGGTGTGAATTCAACCATGGCTGACAACAAGACTGACACTTCTATAAATGTTGACAAAAACCATGTATCACCATCTCTCCCTTTGCATTATCGATCAACAGGTGCATTGTTCTGGTTTTGTTTTTCTCTTCCAGTTCCCCCCTTTTTATTTTTTAATTCAATAAAAGGCCATATATGAAAGGAGATTGGAAGTTTGAATAAATTGATGAGCTTAAAATTTATTCATGATGATTTTTGGTTAATCAATAAATTAGGTAGGGTTTGAGGTGATTAGGTTGTGTCTTATCAATTTTTTTATTTTTTTACTTTTTTTATGATTTGGGGGTTTCACATAGTTGCAGGCACATACAGAAAAAACAAAATCAGTGCAAAAGATGGAAAAGGATGAGAGAGAAGGTGGTGGTAGTGACAGATCGCTGCACGTGAATCAGGAAGAAGCATTGAATTGAAGCAGGAGCTACGCATGGACTTCTCCTTCGATCAATCAATTTCAACATGGCTTCTAATATTAATTGAAACACTTTCTTCTTTCTTTCTTTTGTTGAGTGACTGTAGCAATTTGCTATTGCAGAATGATGAACAAACTATACGAGATTGATTTAAAAAAATTTAAAACCAAAATACTCATCTTCTAAATTCTAAAAAATTGAAATTAAACGAACAAAAAAATCATAAATTGAGTCATATCTTGGTTGGAGGATTCAAAATTTCAAAATCACCATCCATCAATAAAAAAAACTTATCTCTATGAGAGCTATTAGGGTTTTAGCCGGAATGAACATAGGATAAACAAAGAGTGAGCGTAGGGTTTAATTATAGTGTTTGGGTTTATTGATAAATTTGAGTTTTAGTATTAATTTCATTTTGTACTTAATAATAATTATGCAATAAGATAAAATAGACAATTAACATTTAAAATTTAAGTTGGGTGTAGAAATAGTTTACATGGGTTTAAATAAAATTTCCCAATGAAAAATGCAACATTTCGCGCAACTCAAGCTTACTTACTAAGCAAAAATAGGTTTGGGATGGAAAGCAACAAAGCAACGGATTAAGAACTTACGAAAATATTTGCAGAGTTGATTATTCTTCTTGATAACGAAGATTTGAAGTGGTATATAATTTGCTAAGTACTTGGTATAATTCACGCATTCATATACAAACTAATGCAGATAAAGTAACACAAATATTTTGAATTCTTTTCTGATCAATCAAGCCTAACTGATCACGACATCTTGATATTGATCGAGTTTGGGGACTTTTTCTGACTCAATCCACCCATAAACCTAAACCACGACAACCTTCGTACCCAAAGCGTTACGACAACGTCCAAAGGTGACCCTTGATTGTTATGTTAGCCGTAACGCGTCATCTCTCGTTCTCTCATTTCGGAAAAGATTTTGTAGTATTTGTTTATGATGACCTGGTCGAGAGAGTAGTACTATACATTGTTGTAAAAGTTTTTGTGGGATATTTGAGGTTGGTTTTTTTATAGTAAGGCTTGGAAAGAGTCTTCTCTGTGGAAGGGCAATGGCTTGAACCAAGGAGATAAAGGTGATTCTTAATCCAATGAATGCTCTACAAGCTTGACTTCTTTTTTGGTTGGCAGGGTCAGTTTCTGCAAGGATAGAGATAAGCATTCATAATAAGAGTTACTTTCACGAATATGTGGCGGGCCAAAAGTTTTCTCATAATCGATTCCAAGATTGAGTCTGAATTTTCTCAACGGTGATATTTCTATCAAGAAAAGGTTTGAGCCCCTCTCTATCTAATAAGTTAATGAACGATGCCTTCTGCAAGACTGACAATTCCTCAAACATGACTTGCTTTCACTGAGGTACCCTTGCTGCCTCACTATAATTTTTCAACTTCAAAGAGCTTTTTTTATGTTATGTGAAATTAATGATCGATTGTTCTGCATATACGGTTATATGTAGACCTGTAATCAGATGTTCTCGATAACGTCATATATTGGTGCCATTTATTAATAACATATATCGTTCCACAAAGTTGAAACATTTTCCCCATTTTATTCAACAACATTAAGTTCTCTCTCTGATCCCCGTCTCATCATCGCAGATCAGAGCATACATTCAAGGGAAGGAATAAAAAAAAATAAAAAAATAAAAAAGAAAAAAAAAACAACATAAGCAAAATGGTGAAACTTCAACATTATTCCCTTGACAGCATTGTCGTAGCACATCAGTTGGTGTCTGCAAAAGAAAAAAACACATGATAAACGTATAAGATGATATTAATTAATCCTACAAATAGTAATTAGTGTAGGATGATCAGTTAAACATATACTTTTAGTTGACTAACCACAAGTGATGGGGGAGAGATTGCACTGGGCGGGGAGGCGAGCGGCGACCCTGGCAGCGTTGCAAAGGCATTCAGGATGGACGGCTTGGAGCGCGCCACAGCAGTCAGAGTTCGGGTTGGTGTTGGTGGAGCCAGGCACCACAAAAGGTGCGCACACATTTAGGCTGCTCAGCTCGGCCAAGCAACTGCTGCTCTGAGCATCAGCCTTCTGAGTGTGCACTGAGAGGCTCAGGGCAATCAGCAACACAAGGGTTGTAGCAGCTTGGAAGCAGCTGAAGGAGTTGATAGGAGACTTGAAGGATGCCATGATTAGGGTTTAGGAATAAGCTTTACGATTAACTATGGATTATCTTGTAAGATAATCAAGTCCATTTATAGTTGGCAATTGGGCTAGGAAGAGGTGGCTTCATGTATGAATCACCTAATTACTACTAGGTTAGATGAACAATTTTCGTGTGGGGGAAAATGACGTATGTCTCATGATCCACTTAAATGGTATACAAACCAAAATCTACATCGACAAAATCTCTTAAATTTTGCTATTTTTTTTTTAGGAAAACTAACGAAAAGTCCTAAAAAACTTTTAATGAAAAATGATAAATAAATGTGTAAGTGAATAGTATCAGGAAAGGTAAAAATATCATTTTTCGTTAAAAGTGAACAATACCAGAAGTGTTTGGTTAAAATTCTTTTTTTTTAGGATACCAACTATTAAGTATAAAATTCACAAATAATGTATCAGGTAATGTGTTGGACCAATTAGATTGTGTAGTAAACACTTGAAATAGTGCTACACCGGTCAATGTGCAAATGTGCCACTTAGAGCATCCCCAGCGTGGGGTTTTGCTTGGGGGAAGGGGTCCAAAAGAAGGGCCCGAGGGCCGGTGGCTTGGCTCCAGCGTGTGGGAGCCGGATGGAAGGGGGAGGCCCGAGGGTCAGGCCCGTGAGGGATTGCCAGGCCTTGAGCCTGAGGTGGGGATGACGCAATGCTGACGCCAGGGTGGCGTCAGCGCATTATTTAATTTTTTTTGTGTCAGGCGCGTGCACCCCACCCGCGTGTTCATATTGAATATGTGTCGTATTAAGTATGTGTTCGCATCATATCCGAACTGTTAAATTATATTACATAAAATAGTAAAGTTTTGAATCTAGCATCTGAAATAGGATCCTCTTGAGATCCCTTTCACTCAGATTCTCCTGATCCTTCAATCGTGTCTCGAGCAAGAATTAATTAACTTTTTTTTTTTTTTTTGCTTTTTCATGTTCATCTTGTTCCCCCTGCTCTCTCTCTCTCTCTCTCTCTCTCTCTCTCTCTCTCTCTCTCTCTCTGGGGGAGGCCTTGGTACCAGTTTTGGGCAATCGGAGGCAAGAAGACATGTGGGCGTGGGTCGGCAATTGGAGCCAGAACCCATCAGAGAACGTAGAGAATTGAAGGATCCGGATGAAAGACATCTAAAGAGAATCCTGACCCCAGCATCATAATTGTTCAACTTGGTGCTAGGAAATTGACCTTTGGATAACATATCACGTACCTTGGGTAGCAAAGAGCGTATCCAGTGTGAGAAAATTGAGATTTGGATAGAAACCTTTCATTAAATGAAAAACCAGCTGCTATCAGCCGGAGGAGCAAATGCTTCACAAAAAGAATCATGAATGTTTAAGTACAAAACAAAGCTAAACAAAACGCCATTGCTAGGAGGAAGGTTTATCTTCAGCTGCAGCAGGAGCTGTCCAATACTTTTTCACGGCAAACAGCAGTTTTTCCCTCTCGAGAGGACCGTCTTCGTGGTCTACAATCTGGCTGTCCCATTCCATTCCGTCGATGATGCTCTTGATCTTCACCAGCACATCAACATCGTCTCGGATGACCACGCTCCCCTCCGGCCTCAGAATTCTGTCCATCTCCAGCAAAATGTCTTCCGCTTCGCATCTGCAACTCGAATAATGTGACACACATTGGTACATGTTGGTATTTAGTCACACATAAATAATATGCAAATGACTTGGAAAATGTTTAGGTCTTACCTATCTTTGTAGAGGCTAAACACTGAATCAGCATGAAGGAAGTCATAAGTTCTTGGATATGTAGACATTGCTTCACACCTGCGAATTTAAAACAACTCCAAGCGTGTTAGCCTTGAAAATTTAGATGTATGTCACATAGAAGATGTATGATAAAATGTTATGAAATTACCAATTCTGATATGTTCCGATCAATCCTCGTTCGTAGATGACTCCAAGGGTGTTAGACTTAACCTCCACCGGAACCACATTCATGACCCAGACAGGGAGATCAACTAGGGCAGCAGCAAATCCACCCAACTGTGCATTCATGTCCAAAATATTTCTATACCTTCCAGGGTTTCCGAGCTGATTATTCACCGATTTATAGTACGAAACTCTCTTCTTCCACAGCTCCGAATCTTGCTTAAAAACGTCAGCCGTCACACCTTTCACAGTTCCCTTGCTAATCCTTGGTGGGATTGCATTGAGCCTATGTGGCCAGTTTGCCAACTTCCCTCCTGCAACTTCTTCGTTGTCTGAAACTTCTGGCAATGGGGTTAAACAAGTCTCCAACTTTGTGTACCTTCAACATTTTTGTACAAAAGAAATGGATGAATTTAAGGAAAAATAGTTCAGTTATGTTTAAATTAACGAAATTAATTAAAAACATGCAAATGACACTAATCTTAATAAGACTAAAACATCTGTAACTTTAAAAGATAAAACTAAAGCGGGCACATACCAAGCGGTATCAGGATCATTAGCGGGGCAGAAATTGCGAGCCTTGCCGAACTTGCGGTTGTTTTGGCAACTCAAATGGTTGGTGGGTTTTTGCCAAATGGCAATGTCGTCCTTCTCCGCCAACTTTTTCCAGCAGAGGCTCTTGGCTACATTCTCAATGGAAGTCTGCTCTTCATTCAAATCCTCTTTGGTTCTTTCCCAACCCTTCCAATATTTTGCCCAACGGATCGGCGGCCCCGATAGAATCCAGTACCCACCCGGTCGCAGAACTCTGTCCACCTCTGTTAAGTAAACCCCATCTGTACCAACTCAAAATGTGCAAAATTGCGTAAGTACGTAACTACGAATTCGTTGTAATATAAACTGATAACATGATTGATGTGTTATGATATTAATAAATAGATTTACGTACTCTCTAAATTAATAATACTATATGATCGTGTAAAAATCACCTAAAAGATTCGAGTAAAATTTGAAGGTTAAAAGTGACTTTAGAAGTTTTACCGTGTTGGCCCCAGGGAATGAGGCAGCGAGAGCAATGGGCCATGTCAAAGGCTCGAGAAGGGTAAGGAAGTCTTTTCGACGCAATGACTCCGATGAGGGCTGGCACTCCGCGCTCGAGAGCAAATTGGACCTGCGACACGTGCGTGTCCCTCGGCGCGAACGACATGGCGAGGATGTCGCGGGACAACAGGTACGCTCCCCAACTTGCTACCTGCATTGCATGCACGCACGTTGAGAAAATAAGAAATTAAAATCACGTGGTTGCCACGTGGAACCCTCTCGAGTCAACGAGGATGACTTTGCTAAGAAAAGGAAATTATTTTCGATAAATGCAGAAGAAGAAAATAAGTGTGATTAATTGTTTCTCGAAAAATATTACAGCATAAGATTAAGACCAACTCCGAAACAAGGTAAAAGAATTATCTCTTGAAAGATATTGTTACACAAGATCAACTTCATCCCAGATATCAGGATAAGGATTACGTAGAATATATATTACACCGTGACATATCAGCAATGAATAAAAATTTCATGCTTAAAAATTGAATTGTCATAAATTACAGATCATCATCTCGGTGATATCAGATTTGGTGAAGTTATTTCCCAAATCGAAATGTTTTATTTCGGATTGAGGAACCAATCATTTAGTCTCATGGTTGACCAAATTATACATAGTAAGTCTTAACTATGTATATTATTTGCACTTGATGATAGGATTGGGTATATTCAATTGAGATTTTGAAGGATTTTAATGAATTTATAAATTCATGGATTTTGATGGAGTTTAATTGATTTTAGAGATTCTATGTAGATTTTTGAGTGAATTTCCTCAAATTTTCAGGGAGAGAGGCGATATTCAAGAATGCTTAAAATACACTACGAAATCTCTAAAATTCCTTTAAATTCCCCAACTTTTAAGAATCCTTCAAAATTAATCTCTACTTGAATACTGAAATGGTATACACTTCTTCAAAATCCTGATTAAGTACACCTAGACTTTTAGAGAATCACTTAAATCCTAATCGATACACCTGGATTTGTAAAAAGAATTAAGATCTTTCAAAATCTCCTACACCCCAAATCCTGCGAGATTCCCTTCTCAAGTTGGAAGTAAATGAGTAAATTTGAATTGCTAAAATTAGGAGGGAGGCAATGTCCTAGTTTGGGAAATTACACTGCCCCTCCCCTACCCTTCCTATTTTGTTTTCCTTCTTATTTTATCACTAGGATATTAAAGTTGTTTAGTTGTAACCATCAATTACCAACTAATCCACAGCTAAATTCATATTTTATCCAAATTTGTCCTAATTCACATACCATCACCAGTTTTCTTCTAAAAAATAACCATTCAATAATATGAATTAAAAACAATTATTTATCCAAGTGTGTTAGACTAAACAAGTAATCACTTGGTAGACGATGGGGATGAGAGATTTTTCAATGTGATCGGAATACGGGATGGTACATCATGTGTTATTATACAAATGGTGAGATATGTGTGTAAAAAAATTAATAACTTAAAAAATAAAAATTTCTACCACTTATATAAAAACACGTAATATATCACATGTGTTGTGGTCACAATGAAAAATTTATCGATAAGGACAGCTAGGAGTATTAAAATACGTTAATGAAAGACAAAATATTATCATAAATCGTAATTAAGTAGTAAAGAAACAAATGAGGAATATAATTTAATTAGTAAATCTAATCGTATTAATTTGTAAATAAACAAATGAGGATAATGCAAGCTTGCTTACCCCACAGCCTGTATCAATGGCGGTCCGAATCGAGCCATCTTTGAGATTGATGAATTTGCCAATATCATCAATGTACGCGTCCGCACCGTTAGGGAACATGGTGCCTCCCCCAGGGAACCTAAACCTATCTCCTTCGTATATGATCCAATTCTGCACGGCCTTCTCCACCGTCAACTCCTTGTGCGGCGCATTGGCGTACCAAGCCAGATCCCGGCTTCTCGGCCACGGAAACACGTTTTTGTAGCCGTGCGGTGCTGGGATGCGGCACTTAAGGAGCTCGCTCGTCTCGGGGCAGTGCCTCTCTCTGTATATGAGCCTGTCACGGTCAAACTTCAGCGACCTCTTGTCGTCCTCGCATGGCGTGTACTCGCTGTATTTCGCATCGCAGCGCGGGAACACGTTGGTGGTGGTAGCGTGGGAGGACGTGGCGGTGCTGAAGTTGGGGCTGTGGTGGGAGGTGAAATCTAAGGCTGACGCGGTGGTTGTTGTGGTTGTGGTGTGGATTTCGTTGGGGGATTTGCATGGGAGTTTGAAGGTTGGCGTGGAGGCGGTTTTGATGACCGCGGTGGGGCCGCCGTGTTGCCAGAGGCCGAAAAAGTACGAGCAGAGGCAGAGGAAGAGGACGACGGGTAAGGTGTAGACGTTGGGTTTTTTCCAAAGGAATAGAGAGGGTTTGGAGGGCTTGGCGGTTGGGTGGTACGGAAGGCGGTTGTCCTTAGAAGCCATGGATGTATGGTGGTGGTGGAGGAAAGTGTTTGACGAATTTCTTTCTCTTCCCTTGGAATTTAAAAGGGTTTAGATTTGAGGGAGGTGGAGGCAGTGAAGGGCTTAGATAAATAAGGTTATGATGCACGTTGCGGCATGTGGGATGGTGGTGTTTGTCTAATTTACCAACACATTGGGGTTTGGATTTTGAAATAGACCTGCCAAGTATAGGCAGGTTAATCTGGTTCTTCTTGCTTGCTTGCTCGAGAGGGCACGGTGCGGAATTTCTTATTGATTGAATAATTTATCTTGCCACTTAGTAAGAGATCTTATGTTTCATTTTTGCCAAAAACGAATTCGAACAACATTATTGTTAGCTCATGGCGAGACTAAACCCACCTCTTTAATGTAGATAATATCGTTTGTTCAAAAAATAAAAAATAAAAAAAATGCCTTAACTTGAATTAGAGTTGTCAAAAATGGAATTGAGATTGGTTTAGTGTGTAGGCTAAAGGTAAATAGATGTATAACAAGTAAAGTAAGGCCAAAACAGTTGAAAATGTTAGTTTCAAGAGGTAAGATGAGACAAAACCAATTTCAAAGGGTAAATTTGGATTAAATGATAGTTTCAGAGAGCATTTCAAATAATAAGCCTTCTTTTTAATGTCCTCCTCCCATTAGTCTACCTAGTTGGATTATATCCATCATTGTGTAGAAACACTAATATATTACACTAAGGTGTGTAGATTTGGTTAAATCGTACCATAAGTGAGTTGTTATAAATTGTAATTGAATGAGAGTTAAAATTAAAATATTTCATTAACAAATTGAAAAATACAATTAATACAGAACATTAGCTGTGTATTCGTTTCTAGATGGCCTCAATGCCATGTTACAAGAAAAAAGAAGTCAAATATTGTCATTAAGAAAGTATACATCAAATATCAACTGGTGTATGTATGTAGCTACATGCTCCAAATGAACCTCAGCTAGTATCGCACCACATAAAACCTGGTACCAAGTTGCAAGAAAAAAAAAAAAAAAATTAAATATTGTCATTAAAATATATCTCACGTGTCAACTGGTGTATGTAGCCGCATGTTCCAATGAACCTCAACTAGTGTTGCACTTGCATAGATCACAGATCCCACTGAATCTTTTACACCAATATTTCGTAATCTCGCGAAGAAGATAAGCAAATCAACTGATTCACCTAACCCCTCTCTTCTTCCTAGAAGGAAGGAGTTCGAATAGGGAAATTCAATTCGCAAGGACGCAGATGGCCCTAAGATCGTAAGATCGAGATCGGGCTATTGAGGCTAAACGGTACCAAGTTGCATGATAAAAAAAATCAAATATCGTCATACATATAAACTTCGTTGCATTTAAACATTGGCTTCTTTTTTTCTTATTGATACGGTTGATGTGAGACATTTCAACACGCGCCCTCATGTGGGATCCACTAGTTGGATCCCAGTGGGAGATTCACACATCGACAACCACGTGGAGCCAAGGGGACTGACCCTACACGCAAGGCCAAGTGACCCTCCATCATCGCGCAGGGCCAAGGGGACCCACCCATCACGTGGCAGGATAGTACGGGCCCGCTCCTTGGCTCTGATACCATGTAGAATTATTAGAGAGGCGGGTCGAGGGCCCACTTCTAACAGCACCGATAATATCCCCAACTTGGTTACCACTTGCACTATTCGTTAAGTGTGGAATTTTATCACAAAATGTTTCGGTGTTAGTTGAAATGGGGTTAGGATATTTAAACTTTTTTTTTTCCTCATTGATACGGTCAATGTCAGACATTTCAACAGGCTGAAACCAAGTTGACGGTTGCTTAAGTCTATTTTTTTGTTTTGTTTACAGAAGCGATAGGGTGTCAGAAGAGTACAATTTTTAGTGGTCAATTTCTTGATCTGGAAAATCGCTCAAAACACAAATTAATGAATTTGAAACCGCTATGCGACTACCATACATACCACTAAAATGATACGTTGCAGATTCATCACAAAGATGATAGACGCAACAAACCTAGCATCGAAACCCTGATATAAAGCCATTACAAATAACGAGGCCGCACAAATCGCCATATCGACACAAACAACATCTACTACATAACTCTCTTTATGCACGATAAACGAAAGCATAAGCTAAACTAAAAAAAATAAAATTAGGGCCGATGACGTGTCCACATAAGACATGCGGCTTCAGAGTTGGCAGAAGGCGTGGCTAGCAAAGGCACTGGAGATGCCAGTTGTAGAAAGGACAACGCAAATAAGGATTGGTGGTAAAGGGATTCTAAGCCCAAACCACCACTGGCCTCGTAGCGCCAACGCGAACCCATAAGCCTACATAAGGTTTGTTAGCACCAATAGCTGTCACAGTTTCACATCAGGCAGTGTGAGTCACAGTTTTAGCAAGGACAACAGCAACGACATTTGTGGAGGCCAGCCTTTGACGACGACGCCATAGGCCGCCACAACCACGAACCCAATTCACTACCACACTCCCACATAACCATAAAAATGCAGTCATTCGGATCTTCTGAAATCATAACCATTTATTGAACTAGATCCACAGAAACCAAGAGCAGTGAAGTTGTCAACTTAACACATTTACTTCTTCTGTCCTTTAGCATACAACGCCGTGGCATGCAAACGACCATCAATCGTCAACTATCCGCCGAAAATCAGAAACAAAAGCTGTAAGGGCAAATTCGCCCAATCCAAGAAGACAGATGATTTGATATCATAGATTTGTGGAACGGTGCAAACTACAAAATAACGAAATGCATCCTTCGTAAATTTGGATTAAAAATGGTCAGGTCCAGAAGCTCGTGGCACTCACATCGATTATTGACTTTATACTTAACTCTGCGAGTCTGTGGTATAATTTGATCAAAACAAAGTCCTTTTACTCTCCAGCTGTGGAATTATTGATTGCAGCGAGGGAAGGACTTCTGTTTGCGTCTAAGTTGGGTTTCAATCATGTTACTTCTCCTCCGTGGCCGACGCCATTTTTGGAGGCGGAATCGGAGTTACAGAGTCAATGATTGTTTGTGATGGCAAATTTCCTTTTGGTGGATTGTGCCTCCACATCGGGGGTCTTCAAGCCAAAAGATTTTTTTTAAAAGTCCATGCTTATCATATTTTCCTTCTCTCCTTGATTTGTATTTTATGTGTATGTTACTTTTTTGTTGTTGTAAATGAAATTCATCTTTAACGATAAAAAAAACACCTTCACCCTATCTGTGTATAACTTGTGGCTAGTGCACCCAAAACTTCAATTCGATAATTATGAAAAAACATTATATACATATGATATGCAACCATAATATAAAAAACCCAGAATTTCAAAATATATGTATATGCAATTTGATTCATGCAGACTTAGGATATCATGATAATTGGACGTGAATAAATCTACAAAGAAAATACGAGTAATACTGAAGCACGAGTAGTATCATTGAGCAATTGAAATTTGTGTTTCAATTTGACCACCTGAAAATGCTTGTTCAAAGATGTTGAATGTAGCCGCTTAATATTACAGTTTAGTAATATTTTTTTCCATTTAAAAGTGAGAAATTTTAAGTTTGACTTCAATAGATGACGAGTTTAATACGAAATTATTATGACAGACCTATTGTTTGGTTTTGCTCAAATTCTCAACCGTTATTATAAGTAATGTAGTCGTATAAATTAAAAAAAAATCATGAATGTCATTCCACAAACTTAAGAATAGAAGCTTGGGGAATAAGAAAACAAAGTAAACCAATATAGCCAAGGACACTAACATGTAAATCCTAAATAGGTCACCTACTAGTTTTGATCGAGTTGCTACTTAATATTACAGTTTAGTGATATTTCTCTTCACTTGTAAGTAAGAACAACCAATTTACTCCCGCACTTTCTTAGTGTAAATAAATTTTGATCAAGTTTGTAGGATAACCCAAAAAAAAGTACCTTAGTCCTAGTGTGTACGTATACATTGTTTGTGCACCAAATCTTTATCATGTCTCTTAATACCATGCATGATCTAATTAATAACTTTTCACGACATATCCCTTTGCATTATGGCTAAAGATTAACCCATGCTGATGATTAAGAGACCCAACTGCTAAATATATATGCCAAGTTCATCCATGGAGATTAATTGACTGGAATATCCCGACATATGATTTTTGAGAAATCTCGTACTTTTTTGGGGTTATTTTCTAATAATTTACACTGTCGGGATGGGAAATCGAATTCCAACTCGCCGTTCAGATGAACACGAATACCCACCCGAAGCCGTAGAATTTTCCAGGTACATTTTTGGTGATCACTGCAACACTCCCCTAGCCACAGGTCCTCCTCCACATCAGGTACTTAAGTCAAGATTAAGCGTAATGCAGCTTAATTAATTTGTTATGGCCGGCCGGCGGAAAGTAATTATCTACTAATCTTTGTTCGATTATATAAAACATGTTATGTAGCCGGTACCGGTAGTGATTTTAGCTCCACCAAATAGAAGCAGCGGTGCAAACAGGTTTCAACCCTTTGGTGTTGCACAAAGCAGTCACTTGGGGTCCTCCTCATATCCCAGCAGAAGTTTTAATCGACAGTTGCTTGAAGATGAAGCTTTAGCTCACGCGTTGCAGATGCAGGAATTGGAGAACGACTATCAGCATTTTTCCATGCAAGAACACTATAGGGTATATAGAGTTCTATGTTTTTTATATTACAAACGATATTCCTTCTCTAAATACTCCATCGACCGGACAAATCCACCTTTGATTAATTGGCCTACATTGTTTTCAATTTGCTAACACTGCAGGATGAAATCCAAGATAATGTCGATGTAGATAACATGAATTATGAGGTAAATTCAATAATATACGAACATTATATTTTTATGAGTTACGATGTTATTCTATTTAGAGGATATTTTGAGTTTTCCGTAAAATATATTCAACCTGAAAAATTAATAAAAGCAATATATTTCATTTTGCATTAAAAAAATTGCATGTATTTAGTATGAGATCATATCATTGCGACAAAGTTTCAATTGAGGTGATGTATTGACACATTTTTTTTTTGTTGCATAAGACCTATAGTTCTAGTGGCATAGTCGAATTCTCTCTTGTATTGAAGATTTTAATTACTTAAATAAGAACCCAATTAGTGTTAATCAGTACTGCGTACCAGGAATTGCAAGCATTAGAAGAAACCAACGGCAGTGTTGACCAAGGACTGTCTGAACAGATTCTTTCTATGTTGCCATCTCACAAGTACAAGCCACCAAAGAGAAAAGTCGGTTCGACAGATGATAGTAACAAAGAGTAAGACAGACCAGTTCTCTGTGATCTTAATTTTTGTTTTGTTTTTTTTTTTTTTTTATGCAAAACTGTGAGCGCTGAGCTTGGTGCAACGGATATGTCGTTCTTTTGTGACCAAAAGGTCACGGGTTCGAAACTGTATACAATCCGTTTGCAAAGCAAAGATATGTAAACAGATTCGCTTGTCTGTTATAATTAACATCCCCGACCCTCATAAAATGGGAAGCCTTATTAACATGTGATCGTTTTTTATGCTAAACTGTGATAAAAAAGAGATTACTTTGGCTTAATTGGATGAATAATATTATATCATTTTGTAGGTGCTCTATATGTATGATGGAGTATAAAAGGGGCGATGCGATGACCACTTTGCCGTGTTCGCACCGGTATCATGAAAAGTGCATTAAAAAATGGTTGGAGAATGATAAGGTATTTAAAATGTTTAAGATTTTTTATTAATTCTGAGAGATGATTAGACGATGGAAAAATATTTTAATTTTGTTAATAATTATTTCTCCCTCTTTCAGAAATGCTGCATCTGCAAAAAGGAGGTAATGCCTTGAGCCATGGAAGAGAAAATTACAGTCGCCAGCAGCTAGCTCCATAAATATTTGTATGAATTTTCTGTGATTTAAAATTGAAATTAAATTCATGTATATTACTCTTCTATATATAGTCATAAAAAAATCTTTTTGGACCATAGAAAAGAAATATCATTGGTAAATTGTTATGCTTTCCTCATTTATTTGTAAATTGGTATACAATTTACAAATTTCAAGTTGTAATTTAGTCATTATTATTTTATTTTATTTTTTGTAATTTAGTCATTATGGACCATAGAAAAGAAATATCATTGGTAAATTATTTATTTACCAAAAAATAATTGGTTCAAAACAAATTTGAAGTCATGGGTGTCAACATGCTCCATTTATTTATAAAAAACTCTTGAATTGGGTGAGATTTTTCAACGTGCTCAGAAGACGTGGATACATGTTATAATAGAGATACAGAAAAATATATCATCTGATACTTTTGTTTTGGATATTTTCTCCTTAAATCGGATTGGGCCTATTGTAGTATTGATGATAAAAAAATAAAAAATAAAAAAAAAATGAAAAATGAAAAACTTGAAAAAGCGAAGTTTGTTGGGCCTATTACAATTGGGTGTGAATCTTGACTTTGTTGGGCCTTGAAGAAAACGACATCGCGCCTGAATTTGTTGGACTTTGTTGGGTAACAGAAACATCATCTTGAAACATCCTAAGATCGCCATTGTCTGTGTTTCTGTCCCTGGGGTTAAATTAGTCAATTGGCAATCTTTAACGGAATTAAACAGAACAGAAGCCACACGTGGGAAAATCAGACGGTAGTCTGTCTCTATCCGCTAACCCTATATGGTGAAGACAGTTATATTCTCACACTCATTTTTTTCGTACACACTTCTCGTTAGTTTCTGCCATTAATTTTTTACAATTTATCTAATTTGACAGTTAAAAATTGAGATAATAGGTGCAAAGAAAAAAAAAAGTGAGTGAATAGCATTACTTTACGATAAAAAATTGAACACAGTTGGGAACGGAAAAACCATCCAGCAGGATAACCACACGTGTCCAATATTCTTTAATTACCTTGCGAATTGTCATATTTGTCCTCGATTCCGTTACCGAGAAGGGGAAAGACTGCAGACCTAATCAGTTACAACCGGATGCACTCGATCGCAGCTTGTACAGGCTAATCCAGGTACGACCCTCATAGCCCATAATAAGTAACCTAGAGATCAGCTAATCACATTCCACCACGTGTCTCTAGTCTTCGTGTCGCCATCGCGCGATCTACCACCGACTATTATCTTCAACCGATGAGAGGACACGTGTCCCTACTTTCACCGATTGAAGCCGGTGATATAGGGTAGGGCACCGATGCAGCCGGTCAGTCCCCCTCTGCGATTCGCGGTAGTATATAAGCAGCGCTCGTCCTACTTCTTTCTTCTCTCCGTTTCTCTCTCTCTCTCTCTCCAAAACTTCTCTGCAAATTTCGGCTTTTGTTTTTTTTTTTTTCAAATTAAGGCAACGTTTCGGCTTTTTAGAGCTCCCGATTCCTGAGGTCAGTAGCTGCCGTACATTTATCTCGATTAATTTTTCTGTTTTTTGCTTCGATTTTTGCTGCTATTTCAAGTTATCTAATTTGGTTAATTAAATTGTGCTCTGATCGATCTCTGGACTGCAAAAAGCTTACTGATTTTTTGTTCTACTTAGTCCTCGAAATTTCGTTTCCGCTGCTCGATCTTCTTGTTTTTCTGCTTGATTACGATTTTTACTAGTTTAATTTTGTTCAAAATTTGAGCTGGAGCTGCTTTAAGTTCGTCTTTAGTCTGTAATTATCAGTTTAATTGATAAAGATTGAGCTAAACAATTGATTATTCCAATTGTATTTTGTTAATTTTTGATTCGGTTGAACTGGGTTGGGTTTAGATCCTCTAGAAATTACGGGGTTCAGGGCTGATAAGCTAATGTCATTGTTTCAAGGGTAGCTTGGTTGGAAATTAGGGTTTTTGTGAGCTCAGTAGAGAATCAACGTTTGGAACCCTAGGGGGGCTTTGGGTTTGAGTCGGATTTCGTGTTTCTTGCCTCGTTGCTGAAATTTACTTATCTGGCCGGTATTGGTTTGGAATATAGTTTAGTTTCTATTTTTAGTTTTTTTTCCTGGTCCTACTGCTGATAGTGTTGTTTCCTCTTGTTTATCTTAGATCCCCATGAGAAATTGTTGAAAGCTCATACAGAAAATAAATATTGTGCACCATCTTGGGTAGCATATTTATCGAATAACTGGTGAAATTAATGACAGTGAGGTGGGGTGTCTGAAATTGTTTGTATTTATACTGGTGAGAGTGCCCAGATTGTATTTGTGAGCCTTTTTCTTAGAGGGGTTGCTTGTTTCTTTTGTTTTTGTATCTATTGAGTGGGCTGAGCATATTAATTATTGTAAAAATACTAAGTCAGGCCTGGCTCTGGAGAGCTACTTAGACTCTGGCCACCAAAGGGCGGTGCCTCCTATGGTGCCTTCTCGGGTGGCTGGAGGATTAGCTCAGTCTTCACCAAGTTCTGGAATTTTCTTCCAAGGGGATGGGCAGTCTCAGCTTGTAGTTAACTCACACTTGAGTTCATCTTTCGGGAACTCTTCTAATTCCATTCCCGGAACTGGGCGTTCAAATCTCGGTCCGGTTTCTGGGGACATGAATAATGCAGTTTTGAGCGGTGTGGCGAATTCAGGTCTAAGTGTTGGGGCAAGTTCTTTGGTCACAGATGCAAACTCTGTACTTTCTGGAGGTCCCCATTTGCAAAGAAGTGCAAGCATCAATAACGAGTCATACATGCGCTTACCAGCATCACCCATGTCCTTCTCTTCCAACAATATTAGCATGTCAGGGTCATCGATTGTGGATGGGTCTTCCGTAGTGCAACAGAGTTCTCAGCATGACCAGAATTCTCAACAAATTCAGCAGAATCAGCAACACCAGAACCAACGGCAGCAAGGGCCTTCTAGTGCTACTTCCTTACCAACATCCCAAACTGGTCAGGTTTCCCTTCCCATGGGAGCGCGAGTACCTGGAACCTTTATTCAGGATCCAAACAATTTGGCCCTTGTCGAGAAAAAACCCCGTCTGGATATCAAGCAGGAAGATATTCTACAGCAACAGGTGATACAACAGTTACTGCAAAGACAGGATCCAATGCAACTCCAAGGTCGAAATCCCCAGTTACAAGCCTTGCTTCAGCAGCAGAGATTACGGCAACAGCAACAGATTTTGCAGTCAATGCCTCAACTGCAGAGGGCCCAGTTGCAGCAGCAGCAGCAGCAGCAGCAGCAGCAACAACAACAACAGTTGAGACAACAGCAATTTCAACAACAAGCAATGCAGCCAGTATCTTCCATTAAGCGCCCCTATGATGGTGGCGTATGTGCTCGTAGGCTGATGCAATATTTATACCACCAGCGGCAACGTCCTGCTGTGAGTTCCCCTGTTTAATGCACTCCATTGTGCAACTGTTTTTCCCTCTTCAGTTCCATTTTAGATGGGTTTATATTATAGACATGTCTTCCTTTTTGTTATAAATATGTTATTTATACATTCATACTATTTCTTAGATTCATGGACCAATTTCAGTTCAGTGGGATCTTTTATTGACATTTTTTTACATCAAGAATGTTTTATAAAACTCTTATGTTTATCTAATTATGTGTGGATTTTGTTGACAGGACAATAGTATTGCTTATTGGAGGAAGTTTGTTACAGAGTATTACTCTCCTCGTGCAAAGAAAAGATGGTGCTTGTCATTATATGATAATGTTGGGCATCACGCACTCGGTGTTTTCCCTCAGGCTGCTATGGTCAGTATATGCGTTAGTTAACTCCTGTCCAGTCATGTGATTTGTTTCTTGTATAATCATAAGTGACCGTGTCTGTATCTACAAATGATACCCTTATCTATATAATTGCATGGTTAACGACTAACGTCAACTGTTCTCACATGTGAATATTCTCTTTCTTTTTGGTCAGGACGCGTGGCAATGTGACATTTGTGGTTCTAAATCTGGAAGGGGTTTTGGTAAGAAAATCTGAAGTTTTATGTTAGTTTATTGGGACCTTGCCAAGGGTTTTACAAAACAAGAACAATGATTTTGGGGAAACAATTAGTTTTTGCTTCTTATTTGTCTTGAGGTACTTCTTGCTCCACTTTTTATGCTTTTTGCATAGATGGACACTACCCTCATTGTCTTTTTAAGTTTCTGCTCTGATGCCCCTTACAGTCGACCATTTTCTATCACTAGTCTCCTGAAAAACATTTCTGTGCCCAAGTAACTTAGAAATGTATAGAGATCTCATATGGCATCACCTCTTTGAAATATTTAAAGTATTTATAGTATTTTAAACTGAAACTAACCAACGAGTTTCATGTCATGGTTACAGAGGCGACATTTGAAGTGCTTCCTAGACTTAATGAAATCAAATTTGGCAGTGGAGTCATCGATGAGCTTTTGTTCTTGGACTTGCCACGTGAACGTAGATTTCCTTCTGGTGTCATGATGTTGGAGTATGGGAAAGCAGTTCAAGAGAGTGTATATGAGCAACTTCGTGTTGTTCGGGAGGGTCAGCTTCGTATCATATTTACGCAAGATTTAAAGGTAAGAAAAGAATTCTTAATTTTGACTGTTGGTTTCTGTGACTTGGAAAATAACCTGCTTCAAACCTTCTACTTTATGCTTTATCAGATATTGTCTTGGGAATTCTGTGCAAGAAGACATGAAGAACTTCTTCCTCGTAGGTTGGTTGCTCCGCAGGTACTGGTCTATGTTTGCCTTATTTAAGTTTTTTTCTTATTTGGATGTTTGACATGCATTATACTTTATGTATGCATTAGCTAGAAGCACTTTTTTCATTGTAATCGTTATTTTTTATTGGTACTTCTCAGTTTTGAGTTTGGTGATGGTGAGAATATGATGATCGGTAGTGATATCCAGTGATTTAGCTCATGTGTTATGAGAAATGTGCAATTCTGGAACCTGTAATGACATTTTTAACTCTTAGACTGTAATGCATGTGTAAAGGTCTTTTGGGAATCTATTAAGAAATGTTAAATTGGTATAGTGGTGTTATTCCTTGATCTGGTTGTATTCCTATGAACCATCTTAGTTTGATTTTAGTTGGGCTGGGAATATTTTTCTAATTTTTGTATTTTCTGTTCAGTGATTCATTATAATTAAATACATTACAATGTTAGCAGAAAAGAAAAGTAGATAAAATTGGGCAGACTCTATATCTCGCACTTATGAAGGATGCTTTTTTCTTCAGGTGAATCAGTTGGTTCAAGTTGCTCAGAAATGTCAAAGCACAATAGCTGAAAGTGGATCTGACGGGATCTCTCAGCAGGATCTACAAACAAACAGCAATATGTGAGTTTATGAATGGATCAGTGAATGCCTTTTTTTTTCAGTACTTGGGTATTAGATTTTGATTCCTTTCAGAAGGGCTGCCCTGATGTTGATTGTTTTCTTCAGGGTACTGACAGCTGGACGGCAGCTTGCAAAGAGTTTGGAGTTACAGTCGTTAAATGACTTAGGTTTTTCCAAAAGATATGTGAGGTGTTTGCAGGTATATGCTATTGCATTTATGGACATGAGTTCTGATTTAAGAAATAAACTTAAGTTATATTTTCTTATTCCGAGTTTTGTCTTAATTGCTTACTGAAAGCTGTTGACAGATCTCAGAGGTTGTCAATAGCATGAAGGACTTGGTTGACTTCTGCAGGGAGAACAAAGTTGGGCCAATTGGTTAGTTTCCCTTGACCCCATATTGCCATGTTGTAAATCTCTGCTGCTGCTTTGCATGGATATTGATTGTTAGTACCATCTTGGCTTTACAAGCATGCACAGCACTATCTTAGCGAGCTTCTTAAACAAACCATGACATGATTACACAACTGATACTCTACTTGCTACTATTTGTAGCTTTATTGAGTCATACTGCGATAAGCATTATCTTGTGGAATCTTCAATTTTGAGCTAAATATACATCTCGAGTATTATGTCTGATTATATAAATGGAGATTTGGCCTCTAACATTCTCCCGTCACCAGACCTGTCGTCTCCAACCTATTTTCCTGTAGGAAGTAGTTTTGTCATTGTTTCTTTAGTTCAGTATTGGCCTTAGTTCAAGTCAATCTTTAATGCGGTGAAGAATTTGGTAATTGGTTGCTTAGTTTTTTGTTTTCTCCTGTGTTTCTCTTTTCCTTTCACCCCTTTTACAGTGGTCCATTGACGTAGTCTGTTGGTTGGTTGAATCAGTTGCGTATTAAATTGTCTAGCAACAATTATGACTGACATTTTTTATAATGATTTATTTTCTTAGTAACTTATGTTGATAATTGCAGAGGGCTTGAAGGTTTATCCTCGGCATGCCACCGCGGCCAAGCTCCAGATGCAAAAGATGCAGGAAATGGAGCAGTTAGCAAGTGCTCAGGGTTTGCCCACCGACAGGAACACACTCAATAAGATAATGGCATTGCATCCTGGACTGAATAACCAAATGAACAACCACCAGATGGCTGGTCGTGGAGCTATGAGCGGTTCAGCGCAAGCTGCTCTGGCACTAAATTACCAGAATCTGCTCTTGAGGCAGAACTCAATGAATTCAAATGCGAACTCTCTTCAACAGGAGGCATCTTCTTCCTTCAATAATTCCAATCACAGCCCATCTTCAACATTCCAAGGTGCCACTGCTTTAATACCGGGATCCATGCAGAGCTTACCTGGTAGTGCCTTGTCAAGTCCCCATCTACCCTCGCGACAGCCGCAGCAGCTGCAGCAGCGGTCACTTAGTTCCAATAGCTTGCTACAACAAAATCATTCAACTGGCTCCCAAGGCAACCAGACCTTGCAGCAACAGATGATCCAGCAACTGCTACAGGAGATGTCCAATAACAGCGGGGGAGGACAACAATCTCTTCCCAGTCCCAGCACAAATGGGAGTGTGGGAAGGAATGGATTGAGTTTTGGAGGCAACAATCCAGCGGCAGCTCCATCCACCTCCAATGTGTCTGGTAGTCACGGCCCTGCTCCAAGCAGGAGTAACAGCTTCAAAGCCACTGCAAACAGTGACTCTTCCGCAGGAGGCGGTGGTGGTAACAATGCCTACAACCAGAGAGCCCCGGATTTACCCTCAAACCTTCACTTGCAGGAGGATCTGGTACAAGACATTGCCCGTGAATTCACAGAAAATGGTTTCTTTAACAGCGATCTTGACGATACCATGTATGGCTGGAAGGCGTGATGCTAACATAATTTGGCCTCAATTCGCTCCCATTGGGTATGTGGCCGACATATATCTTTGTACAGGACAATTTAAAATAGCAGTTTTCCACCCCCTTTCGTTTCGATTTGGTCTCAGTATTGTTGTGACATCGTGCACTTGTACTTGGGTAGTTCAGTTGAGTAGGAATTTTTTGTGTTTTCTGAAGGTGTTCATGTGTCTTCATGTCTTGCAAGTGTAATCTATTGGATCAAAAACAACTCTTGAGAACAGCTTTAAATTTCCCAGTTATATGATATTTTACATATTTCACTTCTGGTTTCTGCAAATTATACAATCTCAAGTGTTCTCCTTTCTGAAGTCTTCATCCATTTAAATTAGGGAGTTTTAACGAAAAGTTCGCGGTACTGTTCACTTTAATGAAAAATCACATTTTTATACTAAAAAGGCAAGTCTTGTACTATTCACTTTATCTTTTATTTTGTCCTTATCGTTAAAACTTAAAGTTTTCAAGTCCTTTTTATTAGTTTTCCTTTTAAATTATGCTGAAGCAGTTTTTCTGGTGTATATACATTAACCGTGCACGGATCAGGTATGATGAATATTTACAAATGACTCGGCAGATTGTGCAGTAAACCAGTAATTTATGCGACGTCGCTCAGTGGGCCAAATAATCGTGTCAGTGTCTCTACATTGCCATGAAACCACAAGATTGGACAACCTATATGAAATAAGTTTCATAAGTTCACTGCTACTATAATATCTAGTTTCAATAACTCATCATGCGTTAGTCAGTCAGTCTTTACATGACATTATACAGTTTACTTTAAAATGTCTGATAACGGTGTATCTATTCTATGAAAGTTCCTTGTGATCATGAAATTATAGAGTTTATTTATTATTTTTTTCTTCCAAAGTATCAAAGAATATGAAAAAGCCATTCCCACGCGTTGGTTTGGGGAAGCCATTCACATTGAAACACAAAAGAATAAGAATATGGCAAAAGACATATGCACATTACTTTGGTTCAAATTTAAACATGTTATCTGAGCCACCCCCTCACTAAATTCAGATCCAAACAGAACAAATTGCATGCTTTCGGTTAGGGTTGCTTCTCTAAATAATAATTAATTACATACATACATATATATATACATATATATATATATATATCTCTACGTACAGACGTACTACGTACATTTTGTTAACTTTTCTCTAAACTTGCTTGGGGTTATTAACACAGAGTCTAAGCAGAGACCACCTTTGGTGTGTGTACAATCAATCTGGACCATTGAAAAATTGATCTTGATTGGCATGTTAGGCTTGTTGACAACAAAGTCACCCACATGGTAATGAACCCAGCTGCCTACTTCATGCAAATAACATTCGGATACAGCGTGCTGGCCCTCGGAGGTCGATAACTGGAATCGGACCGGCTTGATGTGCCACCCGTGGACTTGATCAACAGTGCATACTCGCCGGCCAAATCTTTTCGTACAAGTTTTGCCTAGCTGAAGCCGGAAGTACAGGCTGTAGCTCCCTGGGGGGAACTCAAACTCCAGTTCACCTAGGGCTTCAACCCACCAAAATTTTTGAAGATATGCAACTGTGTGGAACCTATAATATTACATGTCAGAAAACAAACTAAAACCCATTTAATTATTTATTTAATCAGATTTATAGGGCATGTTTGATGTATAAGAGGGTTAATCAAGACGTGTAATATAGGGTTCTTTGCGTAAGCAAGCAAATTATACAAGTTTTCAAGCTATTGGAAGGCAGATTCCATAAGGTTCGTACGTATCATATTTTGGCTTGTTCTCAAGGATGATGCCACCAAAATGCATGGCAAGTTATTGATTAAGAATCAAATCTTGTAAGCTTAGATATGAAGGATGAATAGAGAGAAATCTAATTCCAAGGAGCCCACCTTGAGATATAGTCATTATTCTTCGGTGCTATATACCAATTTTTTGTTTTTCAACAGATTCTCAAATATTTTGAATTTACGAAAAGGGAAATTTATATATAACTTGTGCAAGGAGATGGTCACACTGACCTAACCATTGAGATCCTATTAGTTGGAGCTATACCAATATTAATACAATTAGTGCTTATTAATCATGGTTAGTGAATAAAAAGGGGTCATTTCATATTTTGTAGAAAAAAATTACTCAAATTGAAACTTTGATCACCTCGATTCCTCAGTTGAGATTTGACTCCAATATCTTCGATCGTCTATTCCTGTTATCCGCAAAGCCTTTGATGAAATGGCCAAGAAAAGTTGTCCACAACTCTTATCCAACCAAGCTTCCTGTGAGGGAAACAAAACAACCATTTACATATACATTATAATAACTGACTAATTATTTGGTAGCAGTAGCACTAAATACATCTTAAATATTTATTTTTAATAGATCAAACAAAAGGGTTTGAGGGTACCTTGGTGCCACCATCAAAACGATTGGGCTGGCACAACCTAGCGTATAACTCTTTCTTGGGCAAACTTTCAAGATCAAGAACTTTGTCGACGAGAAACTTACAGTTTGAAGGCAGCTTTGACTCCCATACAAAATCAGCCAAAGAAGCGGCACGAAAAGCCTTGTTAATCTGAGCCGATTTACAAATCTCCAGTGGATCCAAGGACATAAGAATGGATGAAACACAACTCTCTGGTAAGTCCCCAAGACCAGGTTTTGTTGGAGGAGAAGAACTGGGAATATCCCTAGAAAAGAAGGAGAAACCAGTCCCCATAATACATATATATGTATGTATATATATGTTATATAACCAAATTTATGTGTATGGTACGGAGAGGTAGAGAAGGAGGTGATAGAGGAGATGTTGATGAGGAAGAGGAGGAGAGATTGATGATATTGGAGTCACCATATTCTTCATGTATACGGTGGAGATAAAGTCGTTGCCATGGGTTTTAAGAAATGCGAAAGGCTGTTGTGACAAATGAGACAGACTACACGGAATTAAAAGGAATATAAATCTTTTTGTCAGAATTATATTTGATAATGTTATTTAATATAGTATTATGTATATTCCCACATGTTTATAGCTGTGAGCGTGTAGACAAACATAGCCTAGTTCATGGTACGTAGTGCCAGTAGAGCATCCAATCCTACAGATGAGAGACATGGATGATATATTATATTACGTACATCGAATACACACACACACACACACACACACACAAATTCCTCGTGGAAAGCAAGGGCAACAAAGAGTTAGAAGTTCTCAAATCGAGTTTGAACTCCCACAAATGTATTTTTTAGGATCATTAGCTCTATTTTGACGTATTTGTTGATTTGAGGATCAAAAGTATTGTGCCGCCTCATACAATACTAAGGCTGCATGAAAAAGAGAATTAATCAGTCACCAAACCAATGTGGAGTGAGATATTCTCCTGTATTAATGCGCACACACACACATGACCGTGTTACACCAACGAGAAAAGAAAACAAATTGTGAATTAAGAATGATTTTAAAACCTAAGTCTTTGCTATAGAAGAGAAAATTCGTTCTTTTTAAGTAGGGTTGGGATACAAAGATGTAGTGGGACAATCTGGATATAATGGAAATTTTTTAGCTTAGTTGATTGTCTTATATACACCGAGATTATTATAATCCATTATCAACTAATTAGATTTAGTTGGTATGAAGTTTGGAGCAAAATCTGTTTATATTTGTCAAGAAGTTCGTAAGTTGCACATGGCCAAAAATTAAAGTAAACTAAATATCAAAGTGGTGCTCTCGTACCACTAACAAAATGATTAGCATACTCATTTATTTTCTCACGCAGATGAATTAATTCATGTTTTTATTCATAAGGTGTGAATGTGATCTCCTAATCAGAATTTCGCGTGGCTAATTCGCATGTTATTTGATAATATTATATTTATGGACACCTCAAGAGGATGCAAAATGTTCCCACATGGTAAGATTTTTATGCTGTTCGACTTTGATAATTGTTTATATATGTTTCAATTATTAATTAAGGCTTGTGTTTTTCCTTTAATTCGCGGCTACTTGCTTTTGTTCCTCTAGTGAACTATGAAGTCTTGTGACACAAGGAATTTTGGTTAATTATACGAGAAAAATGAATTTTCATTTATTTTTTTTATCTGTACTTTTGTTGATTGATATCTTTTAGATTGAAAAAAATCAAAGAAAAAGATGTTTCCGTGAGCTAATATACAACCTAGCAGTCTTCCAATTTGAAACAAGTTTATTGATGTTGGGTTTTATGAAATCTCTCACATGTCAATTCTATATGATTAGTATAATATACACACTCATGGCATGCATCTATCATTTTAAATAACAGTTTGTCAATACATTAGATTTAAACCAAGAAGCATAAGCATATTTTAAATAAAATCTTTAGACTCGTTGAGTATATTTCCATCTCCGGAAATTTTCTTTATTCTCCCATATATATGAGTCAGCCACTAATTATTGTTGAACTTTTCATTCATTGTACTCAAAGTGGTAGCTCCATAATTTACGCTTCTAATTTTTCAATTAGAGATTTGTTTTTTTGGTACAAGACTTTAATTAACATGATTTATGGAAAATTATATTTATATATTTGGAATGAAGATGTCCAAAAAGTCATCCATATCATCGTCATCTTCTTTTTTTTTACGTGAGTGGTCTCCATCTTCTTGGTTTCCTTTATCAACCAACTCCGTAGGTACTCATCTTCTTCATCTCCGCGGGCCTATCTCTAGTGCAAAAGAGAGATGCATTACCCATCGTTGCAGAATCCTAATAGCTGGGTAAGAATCCACACCATGCTTATAGCTTTAGTAGGAAAATAATTTTCCCGTTTTATAGGTTAAACCTATTGGTTTAGTAAACCTTCGACAAAGATTTGTTTTTCCAAACCTTTAACACATTCCAACGTTAATTACCATATGCTTTGAAGAAACCATGGTCGTAATATTGTTAGGTTAAAGAGATTCTAAAGTCAAAGGAAACCAGGGTCCCCGCTCCCATATTTTAGTTACATCGTTTATTAACATTCTAGTGATGTGCCAAACACATGATATCATATAAAAATTTGTGTTTCACGGCTAAAAATGAGTAACAAATATATATGATTAATAAGTTCCAAGAGGCTTAATACATATATGTCGAGTGAATTTGTGACATCATATTTTTGACATAATTTTAAATTATATCGGACGAATTCGCGACATCTTATTTTTTTATTGTCTTTTTGAAATACAAAGGATTGCATATTAAAGACAATTAAATCTCAACATCAACATAATGGATTAGGAGTGGTGTCAAAATTTGTGTCAAACGTCGTGTCATCTGCCCCATATACATATATATTATTAATAATTTTTAATTATGATCTAAATCACCAAGACATCGTCCACTTGTTCACAACTTCACATGAATCATGTGTATACAGTAGCACTCTCACCCAAACTAGGTGCGACTTGGCACTAATTCAAGAAACTTCAACTCCTAACACAAATATATATATATATATATATATATTATTTTTTTTAATTTTTTAATTTTTTTTTAATGGGATAACTGGTAGGAAGCCATGGTTATCCATCCTTTCTGGAGGCCAGGAAGACTCACATAGGTATTTCAGCCTCTCCTTGGCCACAAGTCTGGCTTCCAGACCAACATTGGGTTTCGAACCCAAGACCTCCAGTTTTTAATTTGAAGAAAGCCTCGTAATTCCTCATTTACCACTGGATCACTAGCTTGTGGTTCCTAACACAAATATATTGGGGATTGTTTACATATTACCTAACTTTTTATTGTAGAATCTTATTTGTTAACCAAAACTCTAAAAAAGTACCATTTACTACTGGAAATTAAAATTTACCCAATCATATTTTGCCGGATGCACCCCATAATTCATGGGGTCAAATGACTTTATCAGATTAAAAAACATTGGTCTGGCAAACCTAGTCAACATATAGAATTTTGTCAAAGGCTTTGCAACAAAAATATTTTGCAGGACAAAATTCGTCGGACAATGTTTTGATGCAAAGGGAAAAAATTGGCCCTTATAATTAATTACTTATAAACATAAAAATAAAAAGCCTTTAAAAATATAAATAAAAAAATTGCATTACACGTGAAAAAACAAAAAACGAAAAACCCTATGCGTCTTCTTCATCCCCTTCCAGTTTTTTTTTAGCCAACAATAAGTCATTTATCCCCCACCAATTAACAAGGACAATCTCCTTCTCTCTCTCTATGGCAATTGGATTCCAATTTTCCATCACCACGGCTGTGAAATATAAGCTACGAGGGTAGAATATAAAATTGAACTCTATAAAATATGTGAGAGAGAGAGAGAGAGAGAGAGAGAGAGAGAGAGGAGAGAGAGAGCAGGGGTGCCAAAAGGTTAAAGGTATCAGACTAGGGTTTTGAATTGTAAATCATGTTTAAGGTTTTTGGATTGTAGCCTAAAATCAATTCATTGAATACTTGAGTGAGGTTTAAACAGCCTTGGCTTATCAACTCAATGAATATAGAACAAGTGATCGACCAGGTTGTCACATGAGATACTTATCTCCGATTACAAATAATTCAAATATACACAAGACAAAATAACAGAGAGAAGTTAACTGCTATGGAGGAGTTGTAGATAGAGATGGACTGTGGAGGAGTTGTAGATAGAGATGGAGTTT
This sequence comes from Pyrus x bretschneideri, assembly GCF_019419815.1. NCBI lineage: Eukaryota > Viridiplantae > Streptophyta > Magnoliopsida > Rosales > Rosaceae > Pyrus > Pyrus x bretschneideri. Next base: position 291,560 of record NW_025999795.1, on the reverse strand, counting down.
TCAATTTCAGACAGTCTTGGCTTATCACGTTCAAAGGAGGCGTTGAGAAGGAGCGAAAGGTGCAGTCGCACAGGATCCCAAATTTGAAAGGGCCCCTAAATTTTTGCCATCTAACATCATTTAATAATATTCTATATTTAAAAAAATTGGTTTTGTTAGCACTTTAAAACCGTATTGTGCACTCCTTATTAGAGATTTTTTTTTTCTTTTTTCTTTCTTAATATAAAAACTTGGAGTATAATGAGATATTTTGAGCGTCTAATAACACCCTAAAAAAATGATAGTTTCTTAATTTTATTATATAACAACCGTATATATTCAAGTAAAACTTTAAAGTTAGAGGTTTGAAGGTTTTTATTTATTTATTTTTTATTATTATATTTTTTCATGTTTGATTGTTAAGATAAAATTGCTTTTGATTATTTAGTGAATGTTATGTTTGTAGATCTTTTTACTTATCATTAAGGACACTTGTAAACATGCAATCAGTGAGTGCTAAAGTTTGTTTGTTTGTTTGTATTTTCTTTGAACAAGCGATATTATATACACTAAGGCGGTGGGGGAGTGGGCTAAGCCTCACAATGGGCTAACAATAATGTGCTTCAAATTCGCATTTGACGATAAACCTAAGACCTTTCACTTCCAAGTGAAGAGAAATACCACTAGACCGTAGTACTAAGTAGCTTGGTTTTGATTTAAGTAAATGTTTTCTAGTATCAATACATTGTCATACTTATTTTAAAACTTAAAACTATCTTAAGGAAGGCCTCTTTTACAAATTTTGTACATGCCCCCAAAATCTCAGAGACGGCCCTGATCACGCCCCCACGACCTGAAAGGACGTTGGCGAATGGAAAGCTTGAACAATAGGAATGCAAAACGAGGAAGACAAACCCTTGGTTAGCAAGTCTGCAATTTGATCAGTTGAAGCAAAATAGCCAACAACAAGGTCATGTCTGGTTACTTTCTCCCTAACATAGTGGATTAGAGGCAACGACAATAGCACTAATATTGTCACACCACAATTGTAGAGGTGCGAGAGAATGGTGCAAGTCACGAAATAAATTTCTGAACCAAAGCAAGGCAGCAGAAAAGTAGGCAAGTTGGCGATATTCGATAATCATCAGATGGCCAGCATATAGTCCTATAATGATGGAAGGTTAAAGAGTCTCACATTAGTGAAAGGAGAAACCTTGCAAGGGCTTATAAGAGGTTGGCTACTCCCTATATAGTCAATTAGTTTTATTGTGGAATGAAACCTCAACTTTCTTCATGGTATCAAAACATGTTGGCCTATGTGTGAAGCCCAACAGCTACACGTGCTCCATGTAACCCAAATCGTGTTGTCCATATGTTTGGCTTGAAAATTCGTCATATGTGAGGGGACATGTAAGGATGTGAAGGTTAAAGAGCCCTAACATAGGTGAAAGGAGAAACGGAACCTCAATTTTCTTCAGGTCTGCATCAGCATATGTAGTATGAGTGAGAGGACTCGATGTGTAAACAATACCTTGATCAGCAGCACCTTTTAAATATCTGAATATCCATTTTACAGCAGCCCAATGCATGTGAAGTTGTAGGAGAATGCATGTATTGACATACTTGATTCATTGCGAATGTATGTACTGACATACTTAATCCATTACTAATGTATGTACTAACATACTTGATTCACTGCGAATGCAATGTTAGGTTTGGTAAAGAGTAGATATTGGAGAGCACCAACAACACTTTGAAATTCAAAATGTATGCACTAACATACTTGATTCACCACGAATGCAATTTTAGGTTTGGTAAAGAGTAGATACTTGAGAGCACCCACACCACTTTGAAATTCACTGCATCCAAGAGGGGTCACCCTCATGCAAACTGAGGTGGCGACTAGATGGGGATGGTGTAGAAAGGGGTTTGCAATCACTCATTTTGGTTTGTTTCAGAAGATCCAAAATTTATTTGGGTTGAGTTAGAAGCAAAAGTGTAGATGTGCGAGTGAGTTCCACTCCCAAAAATAATGCAAAAGGGCCGAGATCCTTCATAGAGAAGAGTTTGCCTAACTGCGTTATAAAACTTGAAATTTGTTGACTATTGTTGCATGTGGCCAAAATGTCATCAACATATATAAGTAAATAGATAACTATAGGACCATTACAGTATGTAAACTATGATGAATCTACTTGTGAGGCCACAAAACCCAAGTCTTCAAGATGATATGAAAGACAATGAACCAAGCTCATGGAGCATGCTTAAGGCCATAAAGAGACCGATGTAATTTACAAACATGTGAAGGATATTGAGAATCAAAGGGAGCGTTGGGAGTGTGCAAAAGGTGCAGTGGCACAAGGCTCCGAATTTTTGAGAGGCCCCAACACTTTTTATTCTCCTGTATATATATTTATATTACATATGAGTATTAATTTATAATAATAAAAAATTTAACTTAAAAGAAAAAATATCATCATATGATTTTACAATTGATTAAGTGGAGCTTATACTTAATATATTAATTTTCTACTCTTCTCTAACAATAAAAAACTTGTGTATTACTTTCTTCTACTTTTCTTAAGCAACAAAAAACTAATTTGTGATTGTTACTTTATTCCACCACAAACGTATTTTCATATCTCTCTTTCAGTTGTGCTCCATTTTTTCAGAGATGAACCTAAATCATGATTTCATGGTAATTGGAGATTATTCAATTAGTAAGAGTGAGATGTTGATTTCAATTATGTTTCAATATTGATAGTTGAACTTTGTATGAATATATTGTCTAAGAAATTATTATTTTTAAATAATTAGGAGGGTCTTTTTATGAAATTCGCATAGGCTCCCAAACTGTCAGAGACGGCCTTTTTGAGAATCCACAAAACCTGATGGTTGTCGCATGTACACCTCTTCAATCAATGAACCATGTAAATGTTGGTTAGGGTATTTACTAATTCTACTGTCTTTGATAAGGCTTTCCCCAAATTAATCTTCTTTCATCTAAGAACTTGCCAAAAGAAAATGGAAAGGGCTGCAACTTGCGAAAAGAAAATGGAAAAGGCTGCTGAGGAATTTGCTTGTGCATTGTGTGGCTCACTTCATCCAACTCAACTGTTTTTGGTGGCTCACAAAGATGACAAACACATTGGTTCGGGTAAGAAGATCAACTGTAACATATGCACTGGCATGTACTTTAGGCATTGGGCAGCTTTGGAGCAGCACTACAATAACAGGCAAAAGAAATCATACAAGCTATGCAACAACAAGAAATGCACGGGTCCAGTCTCCAAAAGCACGAAGCCCATGTTTGCCAAAAACAGGGTGGAGGGTTTGTAGATTGCAATTTTGATTGGGGTTATTAGGCTATATTGTCTCTGAGATAATGTGGGTAGAGCTGCCATGGAAGATCCTACAATGGTGCTCATGCCTTCCTTTTGTAGGTAGCCAAGCCTTCTCAAGGAAGGTCAAGTATGTGGTCCATATATATAGAGTGGTGAATCGGCCTCTTTCTACCTACTAAATAAATATTTAAATATCAACAAATATCTAGTCTTGGTCAAATAGCCCAAAAGGTCTTCTAATGGAGTGCGAGTCAGCGGGCCTTTCATCCAATAGTGTTTTTCTAGTCCATGGTTAAAGAGTCTTCTCTCAAAATACTGACTTAGCAAGAGTAGGACCAGGTCAGACAAATTTTGAGATAGTCCCAATTTCTATGAGCAATGGAGCATAACACAATAAAGTTAGTTAACAAAATCTTCATTCTTTTCTAAGTTACATGGAAGTCGAAATTATGTGGTTGGGTTTAAGATCAGTGAGACTGAAGGTTCATAAAAATTTCTCCAAGCCATACACCAGGTTCTGCAATAAAGAAACAAAGACAGAAGATATATTATCGGTTGAAGCAGGATATGCTTGAAAATTATAAAAGATGCGATGCGATACAAATGTATTAATTGGTTACCTTTATGCGCACAATCTTTCTGATTGCTAAGAGAAGGCCTGGCATGAGACATTGCACATCTGTGATGTCATGTTTCAGAGAGTAAACCTCTCCGAGACGAGAAAAATGAACTGTTGTACTAGCCGGAAGCCCTGGAAGGACTAAGCTATGCACTCGAACTCCATCTCCCAGAACTTGGCCCCTTACCTTATGCACATACGATAAAAGTGTAGTAATTAGTTCCAATCCAAGGCATAAAACTTGACCCAATAAACAACAATTTGTACTTGTGCTTACTAGAACATCGGTTGAAATATCTTCTCTGTTGTAGATTTGGCCAAGGTTAGACAGGTTGTTGGCACTTGGGTTGCATCTGATGACGGAAAATCCTGTACCCCAAATACAACTTTAGCATATGATCTTCATGTGTAGGATAACTAGGCTTCTGATGTTACATATTCAAGGGCAAACAGCCATAGGGGACATAAAATATGTGTTACGAGTTACATAGGACATACAATTATATGGTTTCATACATATAACAAAGTGAGAGTTTGCCATTTTTACGAATGAGTAACCAAATTTACCGTTGCAGATGCTCTTGATTCCATAATTTCTATATTGTTGTAATGGAAGGAAGCTGAAATTGCAGCTTGTTGGAGAAGTAAGTATCGATCCAATGGACAAAGTCGGTGCAACAAGACAACCCTATACACAGTTGCAGCTCCATATCAGTGACAAATGTATGGTTTAATTATGTGATAAAAGAGGGAGAAAAAAAAAATCTCTTAAAACTTATTGTATGAAGTATGTCTCACCCTGTGCTCACTATGCTAGCTTTGTCACATAATGCAGATAATGCTGATACTGTATCTAATTTAATTTTCGGCACATAAACCACACTTCAATTCTCATGCCAAATGCTGTTGCCTAGTAGAGAAATAATCAATCAAATGAGAAAACGGAATCAGGGTTTTTAATGTTTCGTATATAGTATTTGTGTAATTACATGTCGTAGACTTTGGAAGGCTTTGTGAAATCAACAACTACTCCTAATGCTTTAGACTGCCAATTGTCACAGAGGAATGAGAAGTATCAACAGAATAAACACATATGTGTATCTATTTATTAATGTTCAACCATTGAATTGGTTACCTGTGAAATGGAACCTAAGACCATTGTGAGATCATTTGTTATCTGTATTTCCAAAGGCTCTTCCATGTCACACACCTAAAATTTGTTAGAAGGAAAGATCAAATTATCCCCATAAGTCGACATGCTACTTAAAAAAGTACAATGTATAAATAGGGATCGCTGTTAACAACTCTCGTGATGAGTAGATGCTGAGAGTGTTGATGACAATACTAACAGAAAATGAAAATGTATTAAGAAATGTGAAAATACCCTCCCAATATCTTCTCCTACGAGATAAGAGTCCACTGCACCAGCCGCCTCCATTCCTCTAGCTCTGGTCACTGCAGTTACAGCCGCCCTTCCAATTTCCTTCGCTGCTCCGTTTATAATTACCTATCTCAAGACATAGAGATCACGTTTAGCAACAAATTTTAGTTTAATTTTCAATAGTTCACATTACATAAACACCTTGATGCTGTTTTGTGACGGCTGCATTGAGCAACAGATGGAAGGTTTCGCTTTGGCATGTCTTTAATTTTTGCAGACCATACGGTGATGAAATTTGCAGCTCAGTGCTGCCATGGCTAGTTAGTCAGTTCAGCAATTTCCACAGTAAGAGATAAGGATTTTGGCCTGTAGCCACTTTCTTTGGTCTCTCTCAAAGGTAAGGTTTTTGTTAAGTTGGATTGGTTTTGTTTGGAGGGAAATGTGTGACAAAAATTGCCACATTGACAGGTATGCATGTTTCAATTTGTGCCTTACTTTTGGGGCCATGCATGTTTGCGCATGTGTCTCTGGGAACCAAGCAACATATTATTTTTGTGGTTTCCACATGCTTCCGTTTTATCTGCACATTTGCTATATATTTGTCAAATTTGTCAAATTTTTTCCACCTATTATTATGTGTACTTGAGTATTTCCCATTGCTCCCACTACCTTATGATGAATATATTGGATGCTGAGTGCTGATCTGTAATAAACTAATAATGCAACCATAGGGTCAAAGATGTCTCTATAGAACCACGTCATTGTCAAACAAAATTATAAATTTGTAGATTGAATTGATTTGATTTAACTTGAATAAAATAATTAAGCATTAAGCTTTCACGCACTGTGTTATTAATTTACGTATTATACTGTAACCAAAAAATAATGTTGATGCTTTATGAACTTAGGATATATATTTTTTTTAATAAATAGGTATGTGTGTGACAACATTGGTAAATTAATAACACTATGACAGTATGATGGTTGTAAAAAAGCTTACCCTTGCTTTGCATGTTTGTTTCCTTAGGCCATCTCCAACCGAAGGGTCCAGAGGGCCAAAGGGCCGAAAATAGCCCGAAAACCATCTCCAACCGAGGGCAAGGCCAGAAGGCTCTAGAATTTGAGGGGGCCCATAGAATCGAAGAGGGCTAGAGGGCTGGAGGGCAGGCAGCCCGGGGTTGTCCAGAAATATTGGGAATCCTGTCGGTTATAACCAACATGAATACGTTTATATTATTTAATATAAATGTATTCCTGTCAGTTTTAACTGATAGGAATGCTTAAGAAAAAAAAAAATTCAAATGCAACGGCTAGCTGACGTCAGCTAGCCGTTGCATTTGAATTTTTTTTTTTTTATAGTTTTATTATTATTTTTTATTTACAATATTTTTCCTATAACTTCTATTTTTAATATTTTTTTTAAATTCTATTTTTTCCTATAACTTTTATTTTACAAAATTTGTTTCATTTTTTTTAAATTCCATTTTTTCCTATAACTTATATTTCACATAGTTGCTTTATTTTATTTTAAATTCTATTTTTATCCTATAACTTCTATTTTTTTCCTATAACTTCCTAAGTCATTATACAACATTAAATTAAATTAAGTAACATGAAACAACATTAAACAATATGAAATAACATTAAATAACATTAACCAACATACAAATTATACAACATAAAAAAAAACATTTAACAATAAATTATGTTTGGCCCTATGGCCCTTTGGCCCTCGGTTGGAGACGGTTTTTTGTGGTAGGGCTAAAACGAGCCCTCTGGCCCTTTGGCCCTTGGTTGAAGACTGAGGCAAATATGGCCATGTACTGTTCATTAAAATATTAATATCTTGAAGAATCTTGGAGGGCCAGAGGGCTAAAACGAGTGGCCAACCATCGGTTGGAGATGGCCTTAAAAATATTAACCTAGACTTCCTAATTAATTTACTAGCGTAGGACTAAGTTCTATATATTGCTAGAAATTCGTGTGACCAACTGTAATTGATTAAAGAAAAGATAATAGGCTCATTTGGTATTTACCTAAGATACATCTGGAATCAACAGTTCAGAACAATTAAGAAGAAGACAATAAGATTATTGACAAGTAATTCTCTCTATATTTTCACTTTTTATATTTTAATGTTTTAACGTTTGAACAAGGAATTAACACGTTGAATTGAATTGGGTCGTGTGGATCAAAGATCCAGCATAATTAACTTAATATTCAACCCAATTAAAGAAAGAATCAAATGATTAATTATCCTAAAAGAGGTCTAATAAGGGACACAAGGCCATCGCCCAGTTACACTTTTGATTCTTCAATGATGATGTCCCTTCCAAAAACATGACATTATACCAACGTGAATATCTCCCTCCTTACAGTTTTTTTTATATCAAGACACCAAAAAAAGTAACATAAAATTACAGTTTATTGATATTTATCTTCATTTATAAGTTATAAGTGAGAATTATTAAGTTCAATTTTCTAGATAGCAAGTTGATACCAAATATTATGACTAACCCATTACGTGGCTTGACCCAAATATCAAACTTCTCAATGTAAATATATCGTCAAATTAAAAAAAAAACACGAAAAAGTTACAAAAAATAAAAATGTAATCTTGAGTTTTGAGGTGTCAGAATTTGATAGCTTACCACAAAACTTAACTTTCACAACGTCATAATCAGGCAAATATTGCAACGAAAATCAGCCAGACTTTGCAACCCATTGCGTGTATAAGGTGCCACGCATGAGAAGGAGAGATTGCCTTGTGTAGCAAGCATTTTAGGGGATGCCATTGCCAGACCTTTTGCTTGCTTGCTTGCGAGTTGCGAATGAGGTGCAAATCCAGTGCCCCATCATTTTCCAACGCAATGCCATTTCCAGCAACCAAAAACAAAGAATTTTCCTCATTGAAATTTTGAAACGACTCCGTTTCGAGCAGTCAATATAGAAACAAACCTGGCATCCAATTTTTTATTTCTCAGTTGTTGGACTTTCGTTTTCAAATTAAACCCTAACCAACCAATAAAGATACCTTCCACCATCCTTTTATTTCCTAAAACACAATTAGGGTTCAGATGCTCTTAATTTATGCAAAAATCATGTTTTATATTATGAAAATGGACTCTTTTCTGGTAGTAGGGTTTAAGAAAATGGACAAATATGTAAATCGTAAGATTTACTTCAACTTTTCGTATCAGTAGGGTTTTATGAAAACCCAAATCATTCCAATTAGCAAAAATGATGAGAGTTTAGACCTTAGACATGCACTTTCCACGTGCCTCCATCTAATTTGGAACACCAACAACCTAAGGTTTCATGAGGACCTAAAAGCTTCCTATTATTCTGCTAACTCCGGTAAGTACATGTATGAACAGTCAATGATTACTTTGCCATGTCATCCAAGCCTCCCAGTTTATAAGGGTCGAAATATATATAGCTACTTTATATGTCGCAAAAAGTCATCGAGATCCAAGACTATAACTCATTAGTTGCAGCTTTGCTTCGTAACTAAGTAAAATATTAAAGTAATTAGTTGTATAAATGATAAATTTAGGTAACAAGTAATTTATCATTGGTTCATACTTATTTTACATGCTGACCAACTACCAAATGAGTCCTCCCCATTTACTGAAGAGAAATGCTAAGAGGACTCTTTATAAATATTGTGCTTAAAACATAAGGTGACAAATAATTCGTACGAAATTAACATTAAACTATAAGTGATAGAAAAGGAAACTTCAACGAAAAGCTCATAATACTATTTACTTTAACGAAAAATCACATTTTTACACTAAAAAGTCGATCAGTTTACTATTCACTTTATCCTTTAGTTTGTCCTTATAGTTAAAACTCAAAGTTTTCAAGTTATTTTCATTAGTTTTCCTAATAGAAAATTTATAAAAAAAATTTCACTTTGAGTAAGTCTCCTTATTATTTCTCTATAACGAATTATTATAGGGTTAGCTTCTAGCTAGCAGAACAAATATTAGCCCTACTACGTATGACTGTCTGGTACGTCATGCTCTTGTGTGGATTTGGCTGCTGGTTACGCATGTAACTGCGTGTTCTATACTTTTTAACCCTTTTTTTTTTTTTACTTTGTTACAATTTGGGGTAGGTTTTTTGTTCTTTTGCTTTTGTTCCTTACTAATTGTCTATTTGGTCAATTGTTAATATAACCCTTTTGAACAAAAAGTTAATTGTCAATAAAACCTATCTCAAAATAATCTAATTCATAAATTTATGAGGTAGCAAAGTATTAACAACTCAAGATATAAATGATTATGTTCATTCAGATTTTTTTTTCTTTCTAAATTTAAATATTTTATTTAAACACCATAAGATAGTATAATTAATAGCTAAAGAGTCATTGAAACTCAGACGTAAAAATAAAGAAAAAAAATCGTAATCTTAATTAAAATATTCCCCTCAATTCGAAAATCACCATTGGGCACAAAAAGAAAAAAAAAAAAAAAGAGTAAAGAACACCTTGAAAACAAATTCTCACCTTACTTTTATTCTTAAACAATATAAAATGGTTAGATAACGCTTTATTGTATTGGTGAAAAGTAATAATACTTATGTATTTCGGTGGTGTTAAATCCTCACCGATCCTCCTCTTCCCTAACATTTAAAAATTTAACCCACTAACAATATCATTTGTTAAAATAAATCAATATAAAACAGTATTACCTGTTATATACATTTTTCTTTTATAGCAACATATGAAAACTTCAATTGATTACAATAAAGAAATGCTCCAATGTGACCAGTACACTTGGTATTAATAATTTACGTGTTTATATTTTAAGATATATTGCATCAACAATAAAACAATTGTTATAATACGAGTTGGAGTGTAAACATGTATTTTGTATAATCAATTAAACAAACCTTTTTTTTTTTCTTTCAAAGCTCACGCAATTATATTCTTCTTATGTAAACTTTCTCAAATCAGTGGACATAAAATCTTTTTCCAACGAAGCCATGCACGTTAAAAATATAATTCATCCTTGTTTTAAAACAAACACAAGCAACAAGAACAAGAACAAAAACAAGAAGTGTGTGTCTGTCTGGATGTCACGTGCCTCGCAATTTGACATCAGTCCCACAGAATTATGTAAAACCACTGCGATGCAATGCAAAGGCAGTCCCCCCGATGACCCAAATTCTGTACACATCGAATGGTCGGTACCCTGTCCCCAATCAAAGACAAGACCTATGGATTAAATAGAATTGTTGATAATTAACTAAAAATTAAAATTACTTTTTATTGGAAACTACTTCCAAAACCAAAATATATATATATAAAAGGAAATTGCAAATAACCTAACTAATTAATTATTTCAAATTAGGGGCAGACATATTAGTTAATGAGAAAAAGTTTAAGAGCATCGTAATTGGGTAATGCTAAAGAAACTATTTATGGGAAGTGTTGAGAGATTTTTTAGAATGAGACTCTCTATAGAGTTTGTCATCTCATAGTTTAGTCAATTTTCGTGTCAACGTTATGAAATATTATGCAAAACATATGAGGTGGCATAGAGTATAATAAAAGTTTCACTTTAAAGAAAATCCCTATTGCATTTCTCTATCTATTTAAAACATATTTTATAATCATATAACATGGTTACTAATTATTAAATTATTACCTAAATATCAATTAACGTATTTAATTATTATTATTAACATGTTTAATTACTATTATTGATAAATCATATAATTTAAAATATTAATCTACTTAACATTAGTTATCAGAATTATTAGAGGGAGGCCAGTTTAATATGTCGTATGTTCAAAAGGTTGCACCGTCCCCATCGAGCTACGCAACGCATTAGACTTCCAACTTTAACAAATCGTACGGTTCATGCTTGGCGGCGACTCTTTGTATGGCTTACAGTTCGCCACGTGTTTGGAAGCTCCCTCGTGTTCGCTGCACGTATGGGAGTGTCGGTGCGTCCTTGTAATAGTTTATCCTGTGACGTAAACAGTTCATGTTCCTATTTGATTTTCTAGGTTTACTAATTTTTTGTTTGTTACTTTTAAATTATAAAAAATTTAATATCCAATTTTAGAAAAAGAGTTTGACTTGGTCTGGTTTATTATTTTATGGGGATTATTCTTTGTCTATTTTCTTATAAAGTTATGTGCAATTAGGTGTTTTATTGGTCACAAAATAAAAAGTGGTAAAAAGAAATGCCCAAAACTATGATGGGATTGCAAAGAACCTTTCCCTTGTTTTGGCATCTTCAACTTTGTTATCCACATGAGTTGTATATGTTTGTCCCTTTATGTGATTAGTCATGCATATAGTATTAATAAAAATCTATATATAGTTTTGTATAATCAATAAGAAAACAAGTAATCTGCGCGATAAAGCGATAATAATCATTGAAACCAGATAATAAACGAGTACAATGATTGAAAAGACCTCCAAAAAAGGTCACAATATCTCCTACAGCAACAAGTCACTAACAAATTAACAATAGTAAGAGGAAACTTAGGCCAAGTACAAATAGGCAGCTTCATTAGCTGTCGGCGAGTGTTAGAAACAGAAACCTCAGTGATCCTTCAAAGCAAAGCTTTGGAGTCCTCCACAACTAGTCTGGCGGAAGGATTCACAAATTGGTCCTGCAACGCTGCTATGATTTGAAGTTAATGCTCTCGAAAATAAAGTTATGAAATCAAAATTAACCCAAAATTTACTTGATAACAGAAACTTCAATGATCCTTTAGAGCAAAGCTTTTGAGTCATCCATGACCAGTCTGACGGTGGAAAAATTCACAAATTGGTCATGCAACGCTGCTGTGATCTGAAATAAAGTAAATAATAGCTAAAGCAGCTACTTAGTACTACGATCAAGTGATATTTTTGTTCACTTGTAAGTGAAAGGTTTTAGGTTCAATTATCGTTAAAGACGAGTTCGAACCACATTATTGCTTAACTCATTGTGAGATTAAATCAATCTATTTTTTTTAATATAAATAATATCATTTGTTAAAAAATAATAACTAAAACAACAAATCTTGAAAAACATATTTTTACAATTGCACAGCCAAAAATATAGTAAAAGCTGAGACACGTTCGTGACGACTTACCACCCACCCACGGTTTAACCCCGAAGTTTAGGGCCGACCCTCCGTTAATCTCCCACGTGTTGGACTTAAAACCCTCCCTAATTAGCCAGACAAATGATAAAGTACCCTGAATCGGGCACGTGTCAAAAGAGCAAACAAAGTACGGCTAATTTTTTTTAAGCCTGCAAGTACAGGACCCCTACCCAGTTCGCTGTATGACCCCAAAAATTATGGTTTCCGCGTTTTTTAAAGCGAACCTTGGCGGCTTTTTTCATTTTATTTTTCTGTATTTTATTTTCTTACAATGATTTTCATAAAATAATTAAGTATATAATTATTGCTATAATTTAATCATTAATTCATATATATAAATGGGGTTCCAACAGCTCAGTTAGCTAGCTGGCTGGCCACTTGTTTCTTATACTCTTTTTATTTTTTTTATTTTTCTTCCTCTCCCTCTTCCTCCTCGAGTTCTCAAGAACCAGAAGAGAAACAAAACTATCACATTCTGATTTTGCATTGATTTTTCCGGCATCCACTTTGGGATAATCTCGGGTTTCAGCTTACTGGGTTGGTTTTGTTTTCTCGGGAAAAATAGTTTTTTTTTTCCGGGAAAATTTTCTCCTCTGTTTGACTTAGGCTGAATTTTTGGCTGAAGATCTGAGTCCTTGTGGGTGTTGTGTTTCCTGGGTCGGACCCGGTTCGGTGAATCTTTCCATGTTTTTCTTCAAGCTCAAGGCTTGAACTTTAGAGGTGTATGAGTTGTTGCGTTTATTTCTTTCTCAAGACGCCTTTAAAGCTGTGGCTTTTCAGCGGTTGGTCTGATGCTGCTGGGGTCAGAGCGTGAGAATTCTGAAACCAGGGTTTTCATCTGCAAGCCCTTCTCTCAATTGGGTTGTTTCTAATTTTTGAAGCAGATAAAAATCTGAGAGATCTCTCGTGGAAAACTAGAGAGTAAAAATGATGAGGATGAAGACGAAGACTACAGGGGTGTCATTGGCCGAGTTGAATGGAAGTTCGGGCGGCGGAGGAGCTGAGTCGGGCCAGGGAGAGTGGGAGCTCAGACCGGGAGGAATGCTGGTTCAGAAGCGAAATCCGGACTCTGATCGGAACTCGGCGCCTCCACCGACAATTAGAGTTCGGGTCAAATATGGGTCCATTTACCATGAAATGAGCATCAGTGCTCAGTCTTCTTTTGGTAAATTTTATTCTCAATTTTGTAACTTTATTGTGTTCCGAAAATGGTATTTTTAGCATTGTGCAAATTACATTTTTGAATTGGAATTGAGAAATTTATGTTTTAATGCTTGTTAATAACTTGTGGTGTGTAAAATTGTGTAACTTTTGTTGTGCAGGGGATTTGAAGAAAATGCTGGTTGGACCGACAGGTTTGCACCATGAAGATCAGAAATTGATATTCAAAGACAAGGAGAGGGACTCGAAGGCGTTTCTTGACATGTCCGGGGTGAAGGACCGGTCGAAAATGGTGTTAGTTGAGGACCCTATTAGCCAAGAAAAGCGATATCTTGAGATGCGACGCAATGCAAAGATGGAGAAGGCTTCGAAGTCGATTTCTGAAATCAGCTTGGAAGTAGACAGGCTTGCTGGCCAGGTATTGTCAAAGAAGTGTATGCAAAGATTTGTACATGACTATATATAATTTGTGTTTTGGAAATTGAAATTTGGTTTTCGGATTTGCAGGTGTCGGCTCTTGAATCAATAATCACGAAAGGTAAAAAAGTTGCAGAGCAAGATGTGCTTGTTTTAATTGAGCAGTTGATGAACCAGTTGCTTAAATTAGATGGAATCATGGGCGACGGAGATGTGAAACTGCAGAGGAAGATGCAGGTACATTTGATTACTATGGTCCTGAATTTTGCTTGACATCTTCAAGTACAGCTTTAAGATGTGATCATAATTTGTTTTGAAGGTAAAACGCGTGCAGAAGTATGTCGAAACTCTAGATGTATTGAAAGCTAAGAACTCCTCGCCTAGCAGCAATGGAAGTCAGATTCCAAAGCAGGTTCAGCAGAGGCATTCAGATGGTCATTCCAATGGGAATGGACATAGACTGGCACCAATTCAAGAGCATCAACCGAGGAATTCGGTTGATTATCCGCCTACACATAATCAGCAAGAACAACCATCAAGGCATTCGGCATCAGGGCCGGTAGTCGTGACCACACAGTGGGAGACATTCGATTCTGCCCCGGCATTGATCCCAACCTCTTCAACATCCAAAGCCGCCAATCAATCTCCGTACCCTAAGTTTAATTGGGAATCGTTCGAGTAAGCCGCCATATACAATGTATTGTTTGTGTGTGTGGATGTGTTTTGATATTGTCGTCTCCGATGGGTTTGCTATATCTTCTACATTCTTTTCTGTACTTAGAAAATATTTTCAACCCCTTTCAATCTGCCATTTAGGTCATCAGAAATAAATGGGGCTTATTACGATAGGGATTTATTATCAATATGTTCTTTCTCGAATTCTGTTGTCCTTGAATTCGTTTTCCATTTTCTGTGGTTCTGGTTTTTCTTATACTCTATAAAGTTGGCTATCTGTATATTTGTTACTAGAGGAATTTAGTGTCGAAACTTTCAGATCTACATCTCTCTCTCTCTCTCTCTCTCTCTCTCTTAAATCCAATGATTTAAATTTGTCTCTCAAAACTTCGCTCTCCCTCCCCATCCCCCCCCCCAATGGCAGAGAAACTAACCTACACTTCTGATGCCTCGGCGACAATATCTCAAACCTATCATGCACTGGGATGTGATTGGTTTGAGGGTTGAAAGGAAGTTATTTTCCCTGACAGGGTAAAGCAGCTCAATCATATATTTGAGGGGGGTTTCATTTTCTATATGAAAATGTGGTAGTTGATGATGAATCATACCTTGCTTCCTGCAGGGGCTACAAACTGACAAAGAGAAAGGTTAAGGTATTGATGAAGGCTATATATCTATATATAATGAGAACTAACCAACCAACCCATCCAATGAAAATTAAGTCTCAATAAAATCGGGAGAGTTGCCATTTAGTATTATAATCGAGTGATATTTCTCTTCACTTATAAGCGAATGGTCATAAGTTCGATTTTTGCTAAAGGCGAATTTTAACCACATTATGTCTAGCCCATTGTGAGGCTAAGTTCACTTCGTTCCCTTAGTGTAAAAACTATCGTTTGTTCAAAAAAAAAAAAAATCGAGAGAGATGTCATGATTTCAGTAAATAACTATAATAATTAAGAGAAGATGTCCCCTTTGTTATGATTATTTAACACACTTCACCTTTTCCAATCTCAGAATTCATGTTTTTTTACCCCCAAATTCAATTAAACTTGGTGGCTACGGCACCCACTACATATAGCCTGGGCAAAGTCAATGATAAATAAATCAATTTCGATTTCAATTTAGTCTCCTTTGTAATGCAATTAAGTTATCACAACAAGGGGAAAAAAAAAAAAAAACCTACGGAGGTCTTCTAATAGTGAAGTGCGAATCTCCTTGCGTTATATTTTTTTATTAGATTATAATATTGCTCGATATAGAAAAAAATACATACATGTCAACCTGTGCTTTCTGTACTTGGTTTTGGACAGCTTGCAAACCAAGCTAATGCAGAAGCTCCACTTTGCACCGGAACCTCTCCTGCAACTAAAACGGAAACCAAGAATTTGTGAATGTTGGGAGTTCGAAAAATAAATTCAATATATCGTATCAATCACTTTGCAGTGGATTCTTTTTGTTTTGCTTTTGGGGTCACCCCCTGTTGATTCACTTTAGTTGCAAGTCGTACAAAAGGAAAAAAGGATTGGCGGTATTTCATCCAATTAAAATAACATAAACGTTGCAAGAGAACTCCGAGATACAATTGTCCAAGTAGAACAATAATCAACTCTACACTATAAACAAAATGCGGGTTAGACCAATTGGTTAACTTGACTAGAGCAGTGTGCATGCCTCCTTCACCCGAGTCCAAGGGATCACTTTTTAACCACAACGAGAAGAATCACTTCGCCAAGTTGTTAAAAGGGCACATGCTTCATTCAGTTCGTATAAATTCTAGTAGTAACTTGTATAAAAATTATCCAAATGAAGGAACAAAAGAACATGCATGTATTCGACGCTCAGGCTTTACCAGAGCAGTTGACATCAAGCCAAGAACAATTCTGTTCTCTCTAAGATGGGAAGTAAGCTTTATCACTTTACCTGAATTTTGAAGGCACCGATGGAGTAGTGAACAAAAGGCATTGAGATTTCTCAGTTGATTTGGTTGGCCTCGTATGCAACGGAGGGGGAGGGGGAGAGCGTTTCGGATCGTATGGGAAGGAGGAGGTTGAATGAATGTAAAACGTGTAAGGCAGAGGCATGGGGTTCTCCATCATTTTCTGCGGAGGACAGAGTAACTGACATATTTCAGAATTCAAATTCTCCCAAAAATTGGGTTCCCATAAGTGCTTGGACTCGGGCTGTGTGTGTTTGGGCTCAGTCAGGTAATGATGTTTCGTGTCAATCTGCCAACTAGGGACAGAAGTCAGAAAAGAAGTCTATATTAGTTAGGCCCAGTTTTATTAAGCATATAGTTCAGTTGATCTGCAAAAGTGTCTTGGACACTTGGGCCTTAATTGGAAAATTCCGACACTGCCTCGTAGACTCACAGTCCAACAGAGCTCGTTTGAGATTGTTTTCATAAAAACTACTATGTTTATAAACATGTTTACTAGGAATATGCTGACATGTGTAATTGCTTGGATAAAATCATTTTTGGCAGATAAAAGCGCTTCTATCTAAGTTTGACAACAAAACTTAAAAATATTTCTGACTTATTCGAAACGTTTTCTGGAAAAGCGTCTATCAGATGCTTTTTAAGTAACATTTCCAAATTCTAGCATGTCTATTTTATAGACACTTATAGCAAAACTTCACCCAAACAGGTCCAAGTGCTTCTTGGAAAAAAAAAAAAAAAAACTAGTTGAAGGTGATTTTTTGAGTTATTTTGGCCTACGTATAATCATAAGAGTTTTTCATTTACCAGAAGCACTTTCAACTCCTTCAGAAGCAATTCCAAGGCGGCTATGTGCTACTTCAATTGTTAAGGGTTTTCCATATCTATTCAGGTAAATAAGCCCAACTCTCGCATCAACATGAAGAAAGGATAAAAATAAAGGAAAACTAATGAAAATGATTTGAAAAATTTGAGATAAGGACAAAATAAAGGGTAAGATAAATAGTACCGGATTGACTTTTTAATATAAAAATGTGATTTTTGGTTAAAGTGAATAGTATCAAGAGCTTTTCGTTAATGTTCTCTAAAAATAACCCATCCCTTGTGAAGTCCTTTCATGGCCATAACATATTTCTTCACATATAATGTTCTCTCTTTTTTAGGACAAAAAGAAATGTAACATAGTTCGGGAAAGAATGTACTTCCATCGACCTGTCCTCTAATGATTTTCTTTTTAATCAAACAACTCTACTTGTTGTTTAGTACTATGGTCTAATAGTATTCATCTTTACTTGTAAATGAGATGTCTTATATTTGAATTCTGTGAGTGGCGAGTTCACAACCAATTTATTTCCCCGCCTCCTTAATATAAATATATCGTTGTATAAAAAATAAAAAAAAGTCTCCCCAAATACAATTAAAGAACCATGGGAACTGTTGTTATTCCGGCCGGATTCCGGGTCTTTGAATAATTAATAATAATTAGAAGGCGAGCTTCATTTTACTTGTAAAACGTATGCACTGACTGCATTGCTCACAAACTTTTTTCATGAAGTTAAAGTCCTAGCCGGCACATAATATATGCAGGTCTAATTCTTAGTTGAAGAGTGCTATATTTTTAGTTTTTCACTATTGATTGCTTTTGGGGCAGGTAAACTCCAATATTTCTGTAGTAGGTAAGCCTTAATTCATTTGTTAATTAACGTTGGCCAAATTCTTGATTAGCGTTTGACAGGAAAAACATAAAACGGTGAAAATGTTCTAAACCCATGGTGTGTGTGTGAGAGAGAGAGAGAGAGAGAGAGAGAGAGGATATTTTAATTGGTGGGTGTCCATTTTTGGACTTTAAGCGTGCATGAAGCTATGGCTTTAATTCACAGTCAAATTATACTTTTTTTAAACATTTCAAAATCAACCTCGTGCACATTGCAAGCCAAGCTAATTGTTGTTTAACTTGCAAATGTTTAAATTAAATTAATCCGATCGTGGTAGAATTTGATAGATCCATACATTATCTCTCCATTCCGTTTAAGATGGTGGTTTTGTCAGTAGCCGGCAACAATGACGTTGAACCTACATAATATATGCATATATGCATGCGCAGTTGATCCAGTAAAATTTAACGGAAAGTGAATCAACTTATCTCACTGAATGCAAACATATATTGACAATTGTATTTGTATGTCCCCAAATCTCCATGCAAATCCAGATTCTCCCTCTCTTTTGTACAACTTCAAATTCTGTATATGACTGACAATTAAATTGGTTCAAAGTTCAAACATACTTGCTGTCTTTAAAATAATGAAGCAAACTAATTTAGGGTTTAGTATTTAGCTTGCTGATAAGATAGTATACTACATTTATCGTTTGACAGTGACATATTGATTAGGCCAGAGTATGGTTCTTGTAGGGACAAGGATTGTCTGCCCTCCTACTTCCGATGTCCTCCTGTGCCCTCCTGTTTTGTGTGGTCACGGTTAAGCCACGTCAACATTTTATATTATTTTTTTATAGAGATAATAAGACAAAAATGAATATAATATAAAATGTTGACGTGGCTTAACCGTGACCACACAAACAGAAGGGCACGGGAGGGCAGGCAATCCTTGTCCTTCTTGTAGTTTGGGCGAAGTTCCATTTTGGTTGTGTAGTTTTAATTGTCGTGATTTAACTCATTCTTTTATTATTATTTTTTTTGTAGTTCAAATGATTAAAAGTGTTTTTGAAGAAAATGTTTTTGAAACTAATACTTAATAAAAATACAAATTAATCATGGAAAATCATTTTAAGTGCATTTAGAACTCAAAAATAATATTTTCAAAACGCTTTTAATCATTTAAAAATATTTTCTAAACAAATCCTTAGTTGTTGTGATAAAATACAATGAAGATAAGACTGTAATCCTTAAAGTAGATTTTCTCATCTCAATATCTGTTAAATTGTAATCTACATTTTTATTTTTTTATCTACAAATCCAACATTTAAAATATAGAGATCAAAACGGAACTTCTATATAATTTAGGGTAAGTACAACAGAGGCAGAAGCCCTAGCTCCAAGTCCAATGCAAGTTGAGAGGGAATGATGGGCCTGGAGAGCTGAATTTGCCTCGGATTAAATGAATAGCGACCGAGCCTCAGCCTGGATCTCGGAGCCTCGGGATCGGGTTGCTCCGTGTGCTGAGCCTACGCGATCGTTCCGTACGGTGTTCTTCAATTGTCTCCATGGAGGGTGCCACGACCTCCGATGTTGCCAGTTTGCCCGTTGCTAAGCACTAAATTAACCCTAATTAATTATATTCTTCCTTGCTTTATCTTTTTGGTGTCTTCTTTTTTGGGTGCTTTACTAACTTAGTCCACTCTCTGACGTCAGTGATAGTGACCATTGTCTGTGATTCTCTATTACTTCTCTTTCTCCCGAGCAAATCCTACCTCACAAATCACTCCTCCAATCATTTTCCCTGTGATTATCATCACAGATCGATAAAGATAAAGATAAAGATAAAGATGCAGGATTTGGGTTGATCTTTATGTCTAATGGGAAGAAAGAATTTCCGCTCCTTAGTTGTTCTCCTTAGCGGAACCAAGTCGTGTGACAGATTCCTAGAAATGATGCCAATCGATCGAGAGGAAACTGATCCATCATCGTAAAAATTTGAAGATATTAATTGTTTAATTTTATTTGTTCAAAAAAAAAAAATTGTTTAATTTTTTCCAATCCCCCATGATTTTGGTCACCCTCATTAGTGTGTATAGTGTGCTTCGTATGTCCATAGTTGGAGCGAATTCGAAATTCGAACTTTGAGAGATCTCAGTTTTTTTCAACACTTAATGAGCTTGTTTTAATTAGTCAAATCATGTTACGCATGTATCAACAGATATCGACATATGTCAAATCAATCTGATGAGTGATATAGAGAGATTTTGTTGAGTGTTGTTGACACCCAAACTGTCGAGATATACCTAGAAGACATTACATCAAACACTTAGTAGGAGAATATTCGTAAAGTCTTCGAAAAACTTCATACTTTGATCCCAAAGTCCATCCACCCCGGGTGTGATTCTATTTTGAATAGCCTCATATTTACAAACTAATTATTTTCAGTCCCTATGTAAACCCTAGTTATTGTACGCATGGCAAAAGATATGTTAGACTTTTTATTTATATTAATAACTATTAGTTTGAAAGATTTAAAACAAGCTTATTAATATTTTTAAGTAATAATAATAATAAAGAGTCGTGCCTATCGAGTTTAACTGAGAAAACGTGCAATGAAAAATCATGCCTTCCATATATAGAGTCATACGTATTTGTGATATTAAATATAAAGATGGATAATGTTAAGAAATTAAAATTTTAAATTAAATTTGTAAACTAAAGATGTGTAGTTAATAGTAAATAAGCAAGTTAATCGATAATAATTCAATCACCAACTACCATATTATTTGATTTAATTTGATGTAAAAATTTAATTTCTCTAACAATACCTTTTAAAGATATAGATACAACATGACAGCTCAGCATCTACTAGTAATATATATAGGCCCATGTACGTGTATCTCAATTAAACCCAGACCATCTGCATGCAAGTGGTAATAGTAAATAATATATTGTCTAAGCAGGCAGCAATGCACTTGAGTTGAAGCACTGCATGAGACCTAAGTTATTATATTTATATTCTTGAACAAATCCAAATTCCCAACGTACACATCTGTCTAATTAGAAAAGCCGATGGGTGTTGCTGTTGCTACGTGTAAAACACGATTTTTGACGCGCTAGTTATGTATTAAACAGTTAAACCCATCATCTTTTAATTACCTCAATCTATAAATGTAAATCATTTTCCAACTTTTCTTAATCATTTGATCATAAAATAAAAAGTAAGCACTGCACTTCACGGGTTTGGTTCATCAATTGTCCAGTCATGCAGCAACGGGCAAAACAACGAACGACGGCATTGACTCTATATATATAGCTATATTACTATTAGCTAGGCCGGTATTAACTATATATTCAGTGTACCCAGCCGCCCACCCACTCCCCTTGCTCGTGAAAAAGTAGATAATCATGGTCGGCGCTGGCTTCACGACTCTTGAAATGTTGTGGTGGGTTGGGCGTCTGCTGGGTGAGCTGAATCAGACTCCGTCAGTGACTGTGTCTTTGAGTTAGTCATAGATTATATTTTATACGTAAAATATAGGATCAGACAATATTATTTTCTCAGAGTAAGATGATGTAGAAACTCTTAAACCTGAAAACGAAGGGTCCTACACTCTCTGAGAGCGCACTAGCCACCGCGCATCACCCTATTCTTCATCAGTCGTTGATGATATGCTCTTCCACTAGCTGCTTTCTACGTTTATTTTTCAAATTTGATTTGGAGTTTCAAAGGTCCAAAGTAATTAGTAAATAAGTCCTAATTAGTATTCTCTACTAATTAATAAAATCAATCAAAATCATATGAAATTATCAGTTTAACACTCTAATTAAGACAGAACATGAATAAAAAATATGAGCTAGAAATGTAATTAAAAAAACAAAAAAAAAAAAAATAAAACTTTCTACTCCCACATTCTCTATCACTTTCTTTCTCTCTCCTTCTATTTCAAAAACAAAAATAAAAATTTTTCTCACACATTTTGTATGTACCCATATGCTAACGTTAATGATATTAGTGCGTCAGCGTGCATGTGCGTTTGCTTCACTGTATAATTTAAATCCTTCGGTTACAAGATATATCTTTTACTTTGATTAATTTATAGGATTGAGTTGCCTTTTAAGGAGGAATCATTGAGTTCTTCATCGCTACTTCATCTAGCCTAGGGTCCTTTGGCTCGACGAAAGGTATATACATAGGCTTATATATTATATATTTTGGAGAACTTTAAAGAAAAGTTTTCGATACTGTATATTTTGATGAAAAATTATATTTTTATACTAAAAAGATAATTATAGTACTATTCATTTTATCCTTTATTTTATCGTTAAAATTAAAATTTTTAAATTTATTTTATTAGTTTTCTTTACATTTTATGAGATCAATGAATACTTTTGACAACTATGTTTTTGATGTTACAATTTTAATAATAATTTTTCACACGTAATTGTTTTACGCGTAGACGTGTTTGATGTTACAATTTTGATATTATTAATGTGATACATGTCAAATCACAAGTTTAAAGAAAATCAATAATATTTCGTACATAGTTGTTTACACGTAGACTTGTGACAGGAGACTGATATATATATATATATCTCTCTCTCTCTCTCTCTCTCATACGTATTGAAAATGACATGAGTAATTTGTAATTAGGCTCCTCAATTGGTCTCAATATTATATGATATGTACTATATGCATTAGGCAGAAGGCAGTAGCAGTTCCCACGTGAAGCATCAAAGTTATACGCCTTCACTCAATTACATGCATTTTTGTGAAGCCATCTAACTCCTCCACTTTCTCCTCCAAAATAGAAAAAAGAGTTGGCAGTGTTGTGATCTATTTTATCTGATAGGGAGAGAGAGGGTTGACGGCAAGATTGGAGAAAGTGAGAGAGATATGTTTGTAGAATTGTAGGGGAATGCGTGTTATTATCCCTCCTACTTTGTGCCTTTATTTATAGTAGTAAAAAAAAGAGAAGATGTTCCTTCATTCCCAAGGAATACAAGTTGTAATAGGAAATAATAACTAGAATAAAATCTAATCTAGGATTTACACAATTACACTTAAACTAGGAATGTTTACAACACTCCCCCTTGAGTGTGTAAATACTCAAGGTAGATTCAGCATCATGCAGAAGTTGAGGAAGTCGACTCGTCGGCATTGATTCCAAGGAACAATGCTTATTCTCAATAAGGTAGGAATTTGCATAAGTAGTAAGTCTCACTAAAAAACCCTAAGGCTATGGCAAAAACCCGAGGAGGGACAAAATCCATGGTCTAAGGAGAAATGTGTGAGAAATGCAAAGTCAAAAGAAACGTCGACAAGATGTAATCAGGGATATGACCAGCCCAATATGGGTGCCTCGTTAAAACCTAGTTAAGTAGTAAAAACCCAGTGGGAAAAATGCTCCTAATCGTAGGGAAAAATAGTACATTAAGATCAAGCAAGTATCTTCAGAATACTTCCCCTGAGTTTGACACAATTCCAAAGAGAAATAGCAAAGTTACAACTTAGAAAGTTTACGCATATCAATTCCATGAACAAGCTTCTAAAACGTCTTCTTAGGTAGTGATTTGGTGAAGATGTTGGCCAGATTGTCTTGTGAACGGATTTGCATGACTTCAATCTTCTGATGCTCTTGTTGTTGATGTGAAAAGAAGAACTTTGGCGCAATGTGCTTGGTGTTGTCTCCTTTGATGTAACCCTTCTTGAGCTGTTCAATGTATGCATCATTGTCTTTAAAGATCATTGTTGGGATATCAACGGTGGGATAAAGATTGCAGGAGCTTCGAATATGGCCCACAACTGCTCTTAACCAAAAGCATTCCCGAGTTACTTCATGTAAGGCGAGAATTTCAGCATGGTTAGACGAAGTGGCAACTAAGGTCTGTTTAGTTGACCTTCAAGAGATTGCGGTGCCTCTAACAATAAAGACATAACCCGTTTGAGAACGTGCCTTGTGCGGATCAGTGTCGGCATAACGAACAAGGCTAGAATCGACTCGAGAAGCAGGGGGTGTGACATCACTCGAGGATTCGTAGGGATAGAAGAAGCCCAAATATGTAAGACCATTAAGGTAACAGAAGATGTCTTTCACGCTAGTCCAATGTCTGCGTGTAGGTGCATTATTGTATCTTGACAAAAGATTAACAGCGAATGAGATGTCGGGTCTAGTGCATTGAGCTAAGTACAATAAAGCGCCTATCGCACTTAGATAAGGAACTTCAGACTCCAAAATCTCTTCATCATCTTCTTTCGGACGAAAGGGATCTCGTTTTGCATCTAGCGATCGAATGACCATAGGAGTACTCGAAGGCTTCACTTAATCCTTATTAAAGTAGTGCAACATCTTTTGGGTGTAGTTCGATTAATGTACTAGGATTCCATCCGAACAATGCTCTATCTCGAGACCGAGATAGTATCGAGTCTTACCTAGATCTTTTATCTCAAATTTTGACTCCAGGTGCGCGACAGTTCTCGCGAGCTCTTCAAGAGTTCCGATGAGATTCATGTCATCAACATATACTGCAATAAACCCAAATTCGGAATATGACTTCCTAATGAACACACAAGGGCATAGTTTGTTGTTCACATATCTTTGACTAGTCAAATACTCACTCAGACGGTTATACCACATTCTTCTGAGTTGCTTTAAACTGTAGAGTGAACGCCTTAACCGAATTGAGAGCGTGTTTAGGGGTTTGAAATATTTGAACCAGTCAATGTAAGTCATTCGGGAACTTTCATATAGATACACGGTTACTACGTCCATCAGCTGCATATCCAATTTTTCAAAAACTACCAAACTGATAAAGTAGCGAAAAATAATCACATTCATAACGGGTGAATAAGTTTCAACATAGTCAATCCCGAGGCGTTGTGAGAAGCCTTGTGCAACAAGACGAGCTTTGTAACACATAATTTTGTTCCTCTTATTATGCTTTCAAAAGAAAACCCACTTGTAGCCAACGGGCTATACATGTGGAGGAGTAGGAGCTATAAGTCAAAGCACCTTACGTTTCACAAGCAAATCGAGTTCGATTTGGATTGCTTGTTTCCAGTTTGACAAATTAGTTATACGTCGACATTCATCAATGGAACACAGTTCAATGTCATCGCTCAACATCGTTGACAATCATCTCATTTCTACGCCACACATCATTTAAACTAGCATAATAGACTGAAATCTCACGACTCTTCGTCTCTTCAATGACACTTCCATAATCTAGAATTTCCTCATGAATTGGGTAGAATAAGTAAACGATAGTTGGATTCACGATAGGCTCATCAAGACCTTATGTCAAAGGTTTCCTCTTCCGGGGGTATGAATCCTTTGAACCAAAAGGTCTACCACGTTTTTGTGTAGGGGCAGATGATTGGCTATCCGTTAATGTACATAGATCACCAAGATTGGCATCCCGAGCTTCCAAGAGGGAAGTCTGTCGTACATTTGGTATATCCATCTTTGCATGCGTATTCGCAACTAGAATATGTGATATTGTCACATGCGCTAGATCGATGAAAGCATCTGGCATGCTCTGAGCTATGCTCTGGAGATCTAATATGCGTTGCACTTCAATTTTAGACTAAGCAGTGCATGGATCTAAATGAGACAAAGTGGGAGTCATCCACGATAATTCGTGTCGTTTTTCAGGAACATGGACATTCTTATTTCCCCCTAACGACTGGAAGACTGTCTCATAGAAGTGACAATCCGCAAAATGAGCGGTAAACATGTCGTCTATCAAAGGTTCTAAGTAACGAATAATCGAAGGAGAATTATATCCGAGATAGATTCTCATCCTTCACTGAGGCCCCATTTTTGTACGTAAGGGAGGCAAGATTGGAACATATACCGCATAACCAAAATCGTGTAGATGCGATATGTCGGGTTCATATCCGGTAACCAACTAAATGGCACTAAATGGTTATGTCGCAATTGACCTCAGGCGGACCAACTTTGCTGCAGTGCAATAATGCATGACCCCAAGCAGCAATCAGGAGCTTGGTATGTATGACCAACGATCGAGTAATCATTTGTAAGCACTTAATGAAAGACTCTGTCAGCCGTTTTTAGTGTGAACATGGGGTACAGGATGTTCAACTTCAACCCTAACCGACATGCAATAGTCATAAAAAATTTAGATGTGAATTCTCCAGCATTATCCAATCAAATAGATTTGATCAGATAATCAGGGTGGTAAGCCCTGAGCTTGATAACCTGAGCCAACAGTTTGGACCTTGTGGACAACAAGCGATCATGTCAAAGTGTACTTTCGTGTACGATCCCAGTAGTAGGGTCGGCCACATAGTGGCATTCTATGGGGCGTATGGTCGTAGTATACAGACCACTCAAGATATGCTCCATCTTCTCTAGAATACACTTCTAGCCATATTCGTAGGAAGTGATGCACATAAATTCAACACCGTTTTCTACGTGGGTTTCAGCGTGGTAATTGTTATCTCTAATGTCCTTGAAACTCAACAACATTCTTCCGGAATGTGGAGAATTAAGTGTCTCAGCAATTGTCAAGATTGTACCATCGGACAAACATTATACGTGCCTTACCGTATCTTTCTATCAGGTTGGATGGCCCTGAAAGGGTTGTCAGAGGTGCATTCTTAGGTAAGAAGTTAGTGAAATAGATGCGTTCAAGCAAAATTGTGTGCATGGGTGCACTATCTGCTAGACAACTAACTTCTCCACTAGTCATACCTAGAATGAAAAATTAATTTGAATTGGTCACATGCATAAAAGTTTTAAAAAAGAATATCAATTCAAAATAATTTCATTTATTCAAGGATGGTTCTTAATTTAAAACTTAACATCCAAAAATAAATCACCAACAAATAATCCAAATATAAAGGAAAATTGTTAAAAAATCAACCAAAAACAAAAAAAAGAGGGGGGTGGGGGGTGGTTCAGCCACTAGGTGGAATTTTCCCCCATTGTCTTATTTCAACGAAAAAATAAGTCTATGTCTAATATTCTAATTTTCCATAGGGGTGGCATCCTCCTGAAAATCAGAAACCTCCATTTTTGTAGTCTTCGGTTTGTCCACTTGCACAAAGTTTGATTCAAATTTCTTATGACGAGAATGATATTCATCTACAACCTTCTTGGGAGCTCAGCAAACACGGGACCAATGGTCATTTAAACCACATCAATAACACATATCTGCATCTATGGTTTTAGGTGCTTTGCCCTTTATTCTTGAAGTTTGGGGCCTTAGGAGCTACGGTTGAGCACTTCTAGGCTTTGTTTCCTTCCTTGGATGGGCCTTGACTATGTTGACCTTGGTAGGATGGCTTTTGGTCGTCCTTACGAAGCTTCTTTTGGCATTTTGGGTGTTGATTTGTGCTATAATGTGCTTAAGGCACAACAGTCGCCCTAGTAGGTCTATCTTGATGATTCTTCATCAATAGTTGGTTCCGTTTTTCAGTGAGAAGTAAAACAAAGATCAAATCTGAGAACTTGGTGAATTCTGAGCTTTATATTGTTACTGCAGGACAATATTAGAAGCAAAGAAGGTCGAATAGGTCTTTTCCAGGAGATCCTATTCGATCAAAGTTTTGTTACAAAACTTGAGAAGGGATCGGATTCGACAAACTTTAGAATTATATTCATTCATAGACTTAAAGTCTTGGAAGCGCAAATGCTGCCAATCATGTCTTACTTTAGGCAAGAATATGTCATTTTGGTGATCAAAACTATCAGCCAAAGCGACCCAAAGTGCACGTGGATCCTCCTCAGCAAAAGACTCAGTTTGCAAAACGTCATGGATATGTCTTCGGATGAAGATCATAGTAGTGGCTTTTTCAGCTTCGCCAACAGGGTTGTCCATCTCTTCTTTAATAGCGGGATGCAAGTTCTTTGCAGTGAGGTGGAGCTTTACATCTTGGACCCACTTGAGGTAGTTCCTTCCAGAGACCTCCAAAGCGGTGAAGTCAAGTTTGTTCAAATTCGACATATTCCTATTACAAAATAGATGGACAAGATGTGGTTAGTGTAATGGAGAAAAAATCAATTCATTCACATATGAGTAGAACATACAGGTTCTAATAGACACATATTGGTTTAATTTTGCATGAAAAAACTTCGGGTTTTCATGGGTGATGTTTTTAAAGAAAACTTCAGGTTTCGAAATAATTATGAACTTCAGGTTCATATATTCCTACAGGCAAACACAAATATATACACAGAAAATTGCGAGAAGAATATACAAGAAATAGAACTTTTAAGTTTATAATTATAATTGAATTAATTATTTGGTCTGCAGACCAAATTAAAGTGTGGGTGAAAAAATATAAAACCCATTGGGCCTGAAATAATTAGGCAAATAAAACTCGGGGCCTAAAAGAAAAAAAATAAGGCCACATGTGGCTTTAAAAAATGTGATCTGTGTGACCTAGGCCTAAAAATTGGGCTAGGTTTGGTCTCGGGTGGGGTTGCAGGCCCAAACAGAAAGGACACAAATTAGGTGCAGCACAAACAGTGAAACGGGCCGGTTAAACAGCTTATGGGCCAATACAAAGGGCCTAAAAATTAGGGAGCCGACCG
The DNA here is from genome assembly GCF_019419815.1 of Pyrus x bretschneideri. Classification (NCBI taxonomy): domain Eukaryota; kingdom Viridiplantae; phylum Streptophyta; class Magnoliopsida; order Rosales; family Rosaceae; genus Pyrus; species Pyrus x bretschneideri. Next base: position 262,713 of record NW_025999795.1, on the reverse strand, counting down.
AGAGATGGAGCCCAATAGGGCTCGGGTTAGGTCCAAAGACACCCCATCCGTAGCTGGGTGTGTTCGTCGAGGAAGAAGGTGGGCGCCACCACTTCAGGTAGCCGTGCTTTGGAATAAGTGCTTGGGGCGAGTCCATGGGTCAACAAAGACCTCAAATATGAACGGAGATTGAAAAATCTTGACGTGCTATCAAAACCCTAGTAATATGAATCAGAAATTTAAAAAATTCCGACGATATTCGAGAATCTCGGTCAACTGGTATCAGGGACGAGCTTCAAGCCGTCAAATATAGTGACCCGTGGATGGGGATTGGCTGTAGGCCAACCTACGATGGGGGAAAACACCATGAAAGACGTCGAGGTCGCTGGGTTTTCAATCTTGGAACCCTCGGCTCCGGCTGGGGAACTCGCGGCTTAGTACGGTTTGGCCACCCAAGCTGTAGGCTTGGTTCAATGGCGCAAGGGCATGGGTTCGAAGAACCCAGGTTGCCTGTTCCGATTTCTTTTCTTTTCTTTTTCTGTTTTTTTTTTCAATTCAATTCATATATAATTTAATTCAAAGCATATTCAATTCAATAGTATAATGCATGTACATATATTTGATGCAATTCATGGCAAATATCAAATTCACATAATTCAACAATTATGAATATAATGCATACACAATTTATGTAGAATCTAAAATTCGAAAAACGTAAAGTTGGGTCATGCATTATGGTGAATGTTCTTGCTATCAAGGCTGCAAAAATATCGAGATAAAAGTCGTTGTTTTGGAAGAACCTGATTGTGTGATGATATGGATGAACTTGTTTGATGTAGAAAAAATTCTTCAACGTCAGATTCCTAAGCGCAGCGGTATGAGCGTGCTGATAACTTGTTGTGGTCTATTTTATCTAACAGGGAGCGAAAGGGCCGGCGGCACGATTGGAGAAAGTGAGAGAGATGTGTTTGTAGAATTGTAGGGGAATGTGTGTTGTTATCCCTCCTACATTGTGTCTTTATTTATAGTAGTAAAAATGAGAGAAGATATTCCTTCATCCCCAAGGAATACAAGTTGTAATAGGAAAGGATAACTAGAATCAAATCTAATCTAGGATTTACACAATCACACTTAAACTCAGAATGTTTACAACAGGCATAACCCACTTATTATATTTATATATTTATTAGCAAATGTATACATGCTATCCATATAATTATTAAAATAAAATAAAATTTAAAAAAGAAAAAATATAAATGATTTTGGTCGTTAAAGTTTTATGATGACGACTTTCAAATGGTTTTTAGTCACTGAAGAAGCTGTTCATATATTACTTCAGCGATTGTTTTTAACTAATTATTTCATCATTAAAATTTATTTTATTTGGTAGAAACGTGGATAGAGAGGGTGATGAGAGAAAAAATGAAGACAATTGATAAGATTATTTGGCATTAAGAGAGGGAAAAAAAAAAGAAAAATTATTTTGTTTGTAATTTTATTATATTGCCTATAAATTATTAATTTTCTCTGGTGTTGTAAATAGAGTTGGAACCCATCTTTCTACTTTTTTTTGTTGTTGACAAAAAAAAATATATAAAGAATCTGTGCCAAAATGGAAGTGAATCTGAAATTAGTCTAAAGAGGGAGAGAGAAAGATGTAAAGATGGCCTTTGCCTTTTCACGTCGTCCAAAAGTGCACAAAGTTGATTTGACACGGAACCGTGGCTATTCAGAGTTATCAAGCAGTGCTATGATTATACACTAATTAATTAGTATTAAGATGAATCATGGGATGTTAATGATGTTGTGTACTCCAGGGACAGGGAGCCATGCCTATTCTCTGAACCCTGTGACTGTGTGTGTACAACGGTCGATCCCCGAAACCCTACAGGTTCGAGCTGTGCGCCGACATATCTGCTCCGGAGGGTTCCACCACATTCTCTTCTGATCCCATGCATCTTGCACTCCACTCAGTCATGCCGTGCCCAATTTTGACAACAAAATTGGCCCGTTCAAAATTTAGTAATTTAAACTACAACGAATGAGATTCAAGCGTGAACATGCCCACAATGACCTCACAGTAGGATGTTGGTACAACTTGGTAGATATATACTAGATTTGGAATCCATTATAATTTAAGCTTAGCATGCATGGTTTTTATGGGTAACACACGTCATCTGATTAAAGATTGATAGAGACTTCCACTACTAGGAATGTGTATGGAGAATTACTTCAATGTGTTGAGAACATTTAATATATTAATCCGTACTCGGTATTCAAGCACATTAAAAAATCTCTCGTGTCTATGCAATCAAGGTAATCAATCATTGAGGGCTAAAATAATTAATTAAAGTAAGTTAAGAAATAAAGAGAAATTTCAAATGAATGTCTTGGGACTTTTGCGCGCTTATGTCATCGTCATAATAAAGTAATAGGAATATTAAAACCAATAATTAATAGAATAATAAGCACTTAGGGATGATTTTAGACAGCTTAGTGTCCAAAGGTAGCTCGTAAATATATCGTATAATATCTTAAAAGTTGAATATATGACATAATCTTTGAGCTTAATCAGTTACTATCCCTTCATGATGGCTCATATCCATTATCCCACACGATGGAGTATTAATCAGTGATTAATCACGTCAATGAATGAATTAAGCCAGCTAAACTATTCTATTCAAGCTAAACTGTTCACGGGTTGGGATTAGGACATGCAAGTATACATGCAACTAAAGGCTAGTGGTTGCATCAAGCAGAGGATTCCATGTACAATAATTCTCTTAATCATTCAATTACTTTTGGTAACAACCATTCAAATTTGAAATTTACCTAACAGCCTCAAAGGACAGTTTGACAATATACATTAGTTTAACTTACTAACATTATTGTTGGTTGTCCAAAAAAATTGTAAATTAGTTTTTCTTACTTTCTAAGGATTCTTAATCCTTGAAATCCAAGATTTGTGATGTATATATATATAAAAAACAGTTTACCCTATGAATGAAATCATCCAATTTAATATTTTTAAATGGTATCATAATTCCGACATATAAAATGTTAATTAACCCCATAAAACATAACCTTTTATTGTTTTTCATTTTAAATTTCGATGATAATATCACTACTAAGGTAATTAACTCAGTTCATTTGGATATTTTTTGTAGTTCCTTTATTGTTTACTCGATTTCTGCTGACATAAACATAAAAATGTTGATGAGGACCCCACTGAACAATCGTAGCTTTAGAATTTGAATATTACAGAGTATTCTCTTATAATTTAAATCGTGAATATGGAGATTGACATGGAATTCAACCAAGCAATTGTTTGGAAGGCTGTAAATTCCATTCTGAAGTTTACAAGCTTTTGAGTCACACATATGATCGCACTCAAAGATAGCTTTTTTCTACTTCAATTTGTTCCTTACGGTATATGTTAACTCAGTTACTCAAAACTGTGCTTATTTTAGTGTCATGATTCCATTTTTCTGTTGAATTAGTGGTTTAATGAGTGTACTCTTCCATTCCGCAAAAACCTGCCGGCCAAAGTTTTCCAATCACATCGCAGGCTACGCTAAATTAATGTTTCCGAATCCAGATACATTAATTATGATAGAATAAAACCCTAGTTTGGATTCCTTGTTTCACAATCATTATGTAAATTAATTTTTCTTACTTTTCCAAAGAATTCTATTCCTTGAAGCTTAAGACTTATGATGTATATAAACCCTATAAGTAAAATACATTAAATACAGTATTTCTACGTAGTATCAACTTAATTCTATACCCGTACTTTGACCAAAAAAATATCCACACCCGTATGCAGGGACGGATGGAAATAGGGACCAAGGTGGTTCCATAACCACTAGTCCGGAAAATATACATGCGAACATCTTCTGATGACCCTATGAATGTTTGGGAACAGTCCCTTTTGTGCTTACTAAATGTTTATGTAATACATGCTAGGAATATCTCAATAGGTTGCGTCGACAAAATAGAATTTTACAACTTAAATTTCATTGTATTACATAATTAAAATATATACACATACAATCCTTGTTCCTTAAGGAAACAATAAAGGACACAAACATATATCATTCCTAATAAAGGACTCCTAATATTTACACAATCTCTACATTCCCTTTTAATATTTACTCACGTTTTACACTTCCCCTCAAGTTGGTGCATAGATAACACACATGCCTAACTTGACAAGTGAGTCATCAAACTTTTGACTACACACAGCATGAGTAAGAATATTTGCAAGTTGCTCCCCTGAATTCACAAACAGTATTGACACAACCTTCTTCTCAAGCTTTTCTTTGATAAAATGTCAATCAACCTCCACATGCTTTGTCCTATCATGCTGCATTGGATTATCAGCTATATCTCTCACTGATTTGTTATCACAACACAATTTCATGGTCTTCTTCAGCTTGAACCCAAGACCCCAAAAAAGTTTCTGTAGCCAAAGAATTTCAAAAATGCCATGGGCCATGCCCCTATACTCGGCCTCAACTGAGAATCACGATACCACCTTCTGTTTCTTAGTTTGCCATGTAACCAGATTCCCTCTAACAAAAGTAAAATACCCAGAAGTAGATTGCCTATCATTTACATCACCTGCCCAATCAGCATCCGTGAACCTTTCAATCTTCAAATGATACAAACTTTTTTTCCTAGTGTAGACTTCAAATATGTTAGGATACACATAACAGCAGCCATATGATCTACACTTTGTGAGTGTATAAACTAACTCACAACACTCACAACATAGGCGATATTAGAACGTGTATGAGCCAAATAAATTAGTTTTCCTACAGGTCTCTGATATTTACCTTTATCAACTGATTTCTGATTTGGATCTAAATATAGATGATGTTTTTCAACAATGAAAATATCTACCAACTTACACCCTAGCATTCCAGTTTCTTTTAATAAATTCAGAACATACTTGCGTCAAGACAAGAAGTTACCTTTAGATGAGTAAGCAACTTCAACCCCAAGAAAATACTTCAAATCCCCTAGGGTCTTCATTTCAAACTCGGTGGCAAGGTTTCCCTGCAACTTCAAAATCCCATCAAAATCATCTCCTATTATAATCATGTCATCTATATAGATGATTAAGGGTGTCACTTTATCTTGTCTCCGTTTTACAAACAAAGTGTGATCAGAATGACTCTGACAATACCCATTCTTTTTCATAACTTGAGTAAACCTATCAAACCATGCACGAGGTGATTGCTTAAGTCCATAGAATGACTTATGCAACCGACATACTCCGATATTCCCACCAGCACAATACCCGGAAGGAAAATCTATATATACTTCTTCCTCCAAATTCCTATGGAGAAAAACATTCTTCACATCGAACTGTTTTAATGGCTAGTCCATATTTGCAGCTAAAGAAATCAAAACACGTACCGTATTCATCTTGGCAACTGGAGAGAAAGTTTCCTGGTAATCTACACTATATGTCTGGGTGTATCTTTAGCTACCAACCTTGCTTTGTACCTGTCTATTGATCTGTCAGCTTTGTATTTAATTGTAAACACCCACCGACACCCAATTGTCTTTTTTCCTTTGGGTAGAACTGTCACTTCCCAGGTATGATTTTTATGTAATGCCAACATTTCTTCATCCATTGCTTTTGCCCACTTTGGATCCTTCAGAGTTTCCTCAACTTGGGTTGGTACTTGAATAGACTCCAGATTGTCCACCAAAGCTTGACGCTCCGGTGTAAGACTATTGCATGAAACATGGTTGGCTATTGGATACTTCACATTCCCTTCCGGAGAGAACCTATCAGGGGGCATACCTCGATTTTGTCTCGATGGTAATTTATATGTACTTACATTATTACTTGGATTAGTTACATAATCATCTACAATACTTACCTCAGGTATATTCAGAGAACATGTATTGGACGACATGTGGAGCTAGAGAGAGAGGGACATATCAATAGGTTTGGCAAGTGTCTGCCGTGATTGAGTACTAGTCTCGGTAAGAATCTGCCGTGGTTGATCAAAAGTTGTCTCGGCAAGCCGCTGGGCATTGTTGTTCTCTACAGAAACCAACTGAAAAACCTCATTCTCGGCACCTGCAGCCGGGTGGCCTTCAGTAGTGGTAGCATGTGTACTCTCGGCAACTGTGTCTCCCCTAGGTCCAACTAACCCAAATCACCAATAGTGTTCATCCCCGGGAGATCTGAAGCGGAATGCACCGAAGTATAAAAATACTTCGATTAAGAAAAGGTCACATCCATGGTTACGTACATATGCCGAGTCTTAGGATGATAACATTTATATCCTTTTTGATGAGACGAGAAACCCACCAATACACACCGTAGGGCACACGGATTCAATTTACTACGATGAATTTTCTGGATATGAACATAAGCCACACACCCAAATACTCAAGGGGTGAGAGTATTAGTAAACACCACTGGAGCATGTTGAGTGAGAACTTGGAGAGATGTTTGAAACTGAACAACCCGAGATGGCATACGGTTAATTATATACACAACTTAAGTAACAGCCTTAGGCCAAAAACGCTTAGGAACAGATGCTCCAAGAAGTTGAGCACGTGTCGTTTCTAAGATATGGCGATTTTTCCTCTCAGGAACCCCATTTTGTTGTGGGATATGAGGATATGTCATTCCGTGAAGAATGCCTCGATCACGGAGAAACTCCGACAACTCAAAATTAATATATTCACCGCCATTGTCAGAAAGTAGAACTTTAATAACGGAAGAATATTGTGTCTGAATCATCTGACAGAAAGATTGAAACACCATTCAACACATATAACCAAGTCATACGAGTGCAATCGTCAACAAATGTAATAAACCATTTAATTCCAGAAGAGGTAACAACTGGAGAACGTCCCTAAACATCAGAATGCACAAGTTCAAACGGCAAAGATCTTTTATTCATACTAGGAGGAAATGAAACATGATCGCTTTTAGCAAGAATACATACTTCACAATATAAGTCTGATTCATTTATTCCACTAAATAAACTATGCAACATATGCCGTAAATACCCAAAAGATGCATGCCCTCACCGATTATGCAATAACCATACTTCTTGTAAATTACTAGTACGAGACGCTCGAACCGCATTAGCTCTGCCAGGAATGAAGTCATCCACATAGTACAACCCCTCTCTCTTAGTGCCACACCTAATTATCTCATTGGTCTGAATATCTAGAAGTAGACAAAAGGACGGATACATTAGAACAACACAATTCAATTGTTCAGTAATTTGTGGTATTGATAATAAATGATGTGATAAAAATGGAACAAGTAAGCAACAATATAAAGAGAGAGATGGTGTGAGATGCACGGTGCCAGCGCCAACCACAGGTGCAAGGGTGCCGTTAGCAGTTGCTATACTTTTCCTGAGAGATGTTGTCATATATTGAAACATATATTTATCATATGTCATCTAATCCGTTACACTAGAGTCCAGAATCTAACCTGTATAATGCTCAGTATTGGAGGCTAAAAGAACATGCCCCATAATACCTGTGTTGCAGGATGAGTCACCATGAGTAATATGAGTCAATAGAGTTTGACTTCGATCATCAAAGCTAGGCTCAGCTTCCTTGGCTGTCGATGTGGCAGTAGCAAGGAGGCACGACCTCTAGTTATTCCTGCAGTCCCACGTTCTTTGGCACATAATCGTTTCTTCAATTCTAGAAACCACTAAGGCATCCCATGTTTGATAAAACATGTATCTTCAGTATGACGGGTTTGACCGTAGAAAGTACACTTCAAATCATCTTTGTTTACTCGGGTAACAGGGTGAGAATTCAAAGACGGATTAGAAGAATTAGCTTGATGAAAGGATGCAGGTGGCCGAGACACTTTAGCCACCGATGGTGTCCATTGGCTCTGACACCAAATAGAATTTTATGACTTAAATTTCAGTGTATCATATAATTGAAATATATACACATACAATATTTGTTCCATAAGGAAACAATAAAGGACACAAACATATATCCTTCCTAATAAAGGACTCCTAATAGTTACACAATCTCTACATTCCCTTTTAATATTTACTCACGTTTTACAGACAACACTTGACAAATTCTCTCCATATCACTCATTGATGAGTGATTCGGCATATATGCCAATATCTGCTAACCTGTGCCCATCATGGTTTAATTTGACTGACACAACAAGCCCACCAAGTGTTCGACCAAATGCCTCAGTGAATGAACATATTTTTTTTTTTGGCACTCCTCTCTGTAGTCCTATCTACAAACTTGTATTTAACACTGAAATCCTTCAAAGTTCAAACTCTGAACTCGCCTCTGCTCATACGCACGTTCATTCAATATAATAGTGTATTAATTCGGCAATGCATGCAGGTGTAGCGGATGCGTGGTGATATTAAACGGCAAGATTAACTGGCTAGCCAACTTGTTTGCATTGAGTTGGGCCAGCTTGTCAGCATTATTATTCTTCGTATATTGCTTCGACAATAAACCTTAAACATTAGCACATGCTTGCATGCTTATGTACTATGTGCTCGGTTATTGAATCATGACACATGTGAGAATTATATTTAAGAAGTGAGCAATCAACTAACTGATCATTGAAATTAAATAACTAAAAAATAGAAAATAATTTTCTAAAGAAAGAACCTCACCCACGTAGAGAAGTTACTGGACCATTTTTATGAATTTATTATACATAAAAAATTTATAGCATCAAGTTATTAAATTGTAGACCTCATAATATGCCACATCAGCTATTTAACAAAATTTGAACGGAGTTTTTTTTTTTTTAACAAACGATATTATTTACATGAAGAGGATGGAAGAGTGGCTAAGCCTCATACTGGATTAACAATAATGTGGTTTAAATATGCCTTTGGCGAGAATCGAACATAAACTCTCATTTGCAAGTGAAGAGAAATAACATTAAACCGTAACATTAAGTGGTAAGAACGCATAAAAAATTGGTGAGTGAGTCAATGCATATATAGAAGACAAAACTAATGAGTTTAAAACATAAAAGACTTAAATTAAGATTTTGCAATACATATAGGACCGTTTGTGACAAATATCCTATATAATATAGATACGGGACACAAATCTAGCTAGTGTTTTATCCCAACCAAACTCATATCACATATCACTAGTTTTTTTTTATCCTGGACACAAAATTTTAAACTTCGTTGTGCAAAGTTTTTACAAAAATAAATAAAATAAAAAATTATTTTTTAAAACCTTTGCGAGACGAAATCCAAATATATCAATATTTCGTCGCTTAAACCTTATTTATTTATTTTTTATTTAATTTATATTTTATATTGTTAAACTAAATTATTTTCTTAATTTTTTGTTATATTTTTTTGCATGACGAATCAACATTTGGTTGCCTAAACCCTATTTATTTATATTTTAAATTGTAAAATAAAATTGTATTCTTTTTTATTATTTATAAAAATTATTTTTATAAATTTTGCGCGACGAACCTACATTTCATTGCACAAAATCCTTAAATTTGGGCAAGTGCCAAAAATGGGATGCAGGAATTAAAAAAAAAAAAATTTAAGACTTTATGCGACCAATCATTCGTCACGCAAAACTTTGTGCAACCAACACATATCGTCGTGCAAAACCCTAAAAATTTGGACGGATGCAGGAAATTCTTTTAAGACTTTGTGCAACCAATATTTCGTCGTGCAAACTCGTATCTTTCGTCACGCAAAGTGATATGATTTTTAAAACAAAAAAAACTCCTCCACAATTTTCTCAATGTCTTTCTCTATTCTTTTACCTCTCCTCTCTCCCTCTCTCCAATCTAACCCTATCATACTCATTCCTCTCACTTAATCTCTCTTCTCTCTCTCTTCTCTATCACTCGCTCTCACTCACTCTCTCATATCTTTCTCTCACTATCTCCTCTAACTCTCTCACAATCACTCATCTCTCATTCTCACTCACTCTCAATCTTACCAAAAGGTATTTTCTCCCCAAATTTTAAATTTCTTTTTCATTAATGTGTGCTTTGGAGTTAATTTTAGGTATGGTGTGGGGTTTGGCGTCGAGTATAAGGTGAGAAGTGGAGTTTGGGGTATGCCAATTTTAAGGGAGATTATGTTGATTTATGGTATTATTTTATGTTTTTTTTTATTATTTGACCATGTTTAGTTTTTTCATAAGGAATCGTCGAGACTTTGACGGCGAAAGTTGAGGATTAGGACACTATCGGACCATATCCCCCGCCACTACCACCACAATAAACTTGTATTATGATTTTATTATTGTACTTTGTTAATTTATGTGTACATTTTAAATATATTATATATATTGGATAATTTAATCACTATTTTTCATATGTAATTCTAGGGGTGGGCAAATGGGTCCAGGACCTGCAAAACAGGGTGGGTAGTCACGGTTCGGGGCAAATTTGATTTTTTCAGAAAAGAAATGGGGCAGAGCGGGGGAGTGGTATTTCTGGGGTTGGGCGAATCCAAATTTTTAAAGGCACAGGGTCCCGAAATGGCCTATTCGTAAAATGGAATGAGTGGATGGGATTTGCTTCCCGTATTGACCTAGCCTTATATCCCACTCAACTCATCTTTTCCCCTAATTTCCTATCTTTCCTCAACAACATAGCCAAACCCAGACCATCATCGATTCACCACCATTGTCACCCAATCACCGCTGTCGCGACCACAACTCAGTCCTCCCTCTCCAATCTTGATCGTTGATTCTTAGACTTAATGACTCTCCTCCCTCTCGATTCGCAGGCTCCATCTCGAATCTTGATAGTTAAGCTTCCTCCTTCGGCTCATGTGAAGTCAACTCTGACCACCACCATTAGCTTCTCTAAACTTTGACACCACCTAACGGTTCTTGTTAAAGCCAAATCTTCAATCAAAAGGTATTCAATTTTAGGGATTTAGGAAGAGTAACTTAGGGTTTTCTAGATTTAGGGATTTTGGGTTATTGATTTGCTACTAGTGTATGAATTTCAATATTTAGATGTTGTGCTATTCGTGAAGATGCAAAGAAAGTCTATCACTAGAAAATATGTGTTTGTTTCTTTACATCTGATTCAATCCAAGTTTTTTAATTTTATTTTTATTGTGTTGGATAAAGATTCATGTTGTGACCAAAAAATTATTTTTTCCATCTCATTCAGTTCAAGTTAATTTTTCCATTCACTTCTCCATTGGATAAAAGATTCATGTTCTCGCTCGGCAAGGAATAATACACAGATACAGTAATTTGTTCTAAAGGACCCGTGAACCTGGCTCGATGGGCCCGTTTAAAACAAGCCAAGTAAGGTCCGATTCCAAATTCAGAAATTTCATTACCCATCCTAGCCTGCCCCGTTGCATATTTAAACGGGTGAGGTCCGGTTCATGTGAATTTGGCCCCTGCCCACCCGTGTTCATCCCTATGTAATTCTATTTTGAATATATCAATTTAAATTAAAGTAATTAAAAAAAATAAAGTCATACAATTAAATCAAATTAAAAAGTAAAAATTCAAAAAATCTTGCGCTACCAAATATTTCGTCCCGCAAACAATTAATATAATTAAATTAAAATAAGAGAAATAATAGGGTAAATTACACAAAACTTGTCACATCCCAATCTCATGATATAGTCCGTTTTAGGCCCCGGCCATGCCCTCACGGTTTTGTTTCTGGGAACTTAAGCGAGAACTTCCCAGTGGGTCACCCATCCTGGGATTGTTCTCGCCTAAACTTGCTTAACTTCGGAGTTCCAATTGAACCTGAAGGTAGTGAGTTTCCAAAAGGCCTATGGAGGTAGGCATGTACATATAAGGCACATCACCCCCTCTCTGTTGGTCGATGTGAGATGTTACAAAACTACCTCAACTATGAGTCGCATAATAGTTTCATACCTCATTTTTTAAACATTGCAATCTCATATTCCATCTTATAAATTTGTTGCAATGTCATACCTCCGTTAACTTTTCTGTTAAATGATGATGTGGCATGAATAGGGTCTACTCAATTGTTAATTGAAATAAAATATTAATTAATTAATAATAAAATATTTGTTATTTATTTAACAATTAAAATTTTTTGAAGGATTTAACAATTAAAATTGATAAAAAAATAATGGGTCCCTCCATCCTAATCTCTCTCTTTCTCCCTCAAATTCTCCCTCATCTCTCATTGTTCACATCTTATTCTCTGTGTTCACAGAGAAGCCGAGCCTAGAACGGCCATCCACTAGACCACCACCACCATAACCATGTCACTCTCTTCTTTGCTCCCACAACGCTCAACTCCCCAGTTTTTCTAACCTCTCATCTTCTCTGTACAATAACACAGATGGGCGTCACCACCACCTCGAGGTTTCCTGATGAAAATTTGGCAATTCCTCGTCAAATTGGACAAGACTAGGACCACAAATCATTTCCCTTTCATCCTGAGGTTCAAATTAGAGCATGGGAGGCTCGATTTCGCGTGAAACCACAAACCCAGTTTTGGGCTGACAAGCTCAGGCCGTTCTCAGGCCATTATCCGGCCATTATCCGGCCACGATTTTGCCTAAAAATGGTATATTTCTATTCCTTCTTCTGTGATCTTCATTTTGAGATAAAAATTTCATGTGTTTTGGTAGAGATTCGAGGTTGAACGTAGCAGAAATTTTTTGGCCTTCTTCCTGGTAGAATTTGGTGGTTGCAATAGTGCAACATGCAACCTAGACCAAGTGTACCCAATCACATGGACTATGCGGTGATAAAGCAACGGATGACGATAGTGCAATAGACGAACAATGAGTCACTGCAGAAATCGCCGACTAGTGGGTGGCTGTTTTATGGGATCAGTTTCTCAGTGAACACAGAGAAAAAAGAAATGTGAGCGTTGCTTGAGAATGGAGAGTTTGAGGGAGAAAGAGAGAGATTGGGATGGGGACCACAAAATTATTTGTTTTTAATTAATTTTAATTGTTGAATAAATAACAATTATTTTATCGTTAATTAATTAATTTTTTATTTCAATTAGCAAATGAGTGGGCTTCGTTCATGCTACGTTAGCATTTAGCAAAAAAATTAACATAAAAGTTGACAGATGTATGACATTGCAACAAACTTATAAGATAAGGTATAACATTGCAATGTTTAAAACATGAGGTATGAGACTGTTATGTGACTCATAGTTGAGGTAGTTTTGTGTAATTTACCCAAAATAATAAAACAAAAAGTCAAAAACCTTGTGCGACAAAATATTTTGTCCCACAAAATATTAAATTAAATTAAAAAATTAAAAACCAAAAATCTTTGCGCGACGAAATATTTCGTTGCGCAAAGTACCTTCATGTGATGAAGATAAATTTTCACCGTGCAAACGCTATTTTTAGAAGGATTATATGAAGTTTTATCATCAACAACAATTTTGATACGATATAATGGAATTTGGGAGTGCATATTATACAAAAAAAAAAAAAAAACACACACACACACACATAAAACAAATAGGTAGATGCCATATGCCAGGGTGGCAGCCCGCAACCAGTTTAACATTTCGGCAGGCATATATAATCGTTTGGTCAAATTTTATATTCTCTTCCTATTATTTTTTTTCTTCAATTATACACTACTAAGAATATTCAGAATTTTCTGTAAAATATGTACACGTAATCATCACTAAGATTCAGCCAGGAAGAAATAAGGCCATCTCCAACCGAAGGGTCCAGAGGGCCAGTGGGCTGAAAATAACCCGAAAACCGTCTCCAACCGAGGGCTAGGCCATAGGGCTCTGGAATCTGAGAAGGCCCCACGAAATCCCACAAGGCCAAAGGGCTGGAGGGCTGACCACTTCTGGCCAGCCAGCTAGCCCCGAGCTGGCTTTTTTTGCTTAAGTTGGATCTCCTGTCGATTATAACCAACAAGAATACATTTGTATTACTAATATAAATAATACAAATGTATTCCTGTCGGTTATAACCGACAGGAATTCTTTGAATATTTTTTTTAACAGTTTTATTATTATTTTTTATTTACAAAAATTTTCCTATAACTTCTATTTTTCATATATTTTTTTTAAATTTTATTTTTTTCCTATAACTTTTATTTTACAAATTTGTTTCATATTTTTTTTTTAAATTTCATTTTTTCCTATAACTTCTATTTCACAAAATTTGTTTCATTTTATTTTAAATTCTATTTTTTTCCTACAACTTCTATTTCACAAAATTTGTTTCATATTTTTTTTCTATAACTTCCTAAGCCATTATACAACATTAAATTAAATTAAGTAACATGAAACAACATTAAACAATATGAAACAATATTAATAACATTAACCAACATAAAAATTATACAACATAAAAAAAACATTTAACAACATGAAACTTAAACAACATTTAAGTTGTAGTTTTTAAATAATAAATTATGTTTGGCCTTATTGTCCTTTGACCCTCGGTTGGAGACGGTTTTTTGTGATAGGGCTAAAACGAGCCCTCTAGCCCTTTGGCCCTCGGTTGGAGATGGAGGCAAATATGACCCTGTACTGTTCACTAAAATATTAATATCTTGTAGAATCTTGGAGGGCTAGAGGGCTAAAACGAGTCATCTGGCCAGCCATTGGTTGGAGATGGCCTAACAATGCCAATTAGTTTTAGTTTTTTATTATATTCTTTTGACTCAAATATTGTATATTCTAGAGTTTTCTTTTCATGTATTCAACGCAGCAAAGAGTGTTGGCCTTAATTAAAAGGAAAACTAATGAAAAATGCGTGAAAATTTTAAGTTTTGACGATAAGAACAAAATAAAGGGTAAAATGAATAATACCAAGATTGACTTTTTAGTGTAAAAATGTGATTTTTCGTTAAAGTGAACAATACTAAGAACTTTTCTTTAAAGTTCCCTTAATTAAATTGTTCGTAAAGAGGAGAGAGGGTCCTCGCTGGATCCTCTTTGTGGGATCCTCGCCGGATCCTCTTTATGAGAATTTCATGGATCCTTCAATCACATCTGTTCATCGTATATTGTGCGGCCAATTTTTCGTCAGGTACTGTTTATATTCAATTTTAAATAAAAAAAAATTTACAATGATTTTTTACTGCACAATTTACGATAAACGAATATGATTGAAGGATTCCTGGAATCCTCATAAAGAGAATTCGACGAGGATCCGACGAGAATCTTCATTCCGTAAAGAGAATGAGAAAAGGGAAGTTATACTTATTTAGTATAAGCCCCATGCCCCATGCAAATATATTCCAAGGTTTAACAAACCATGCAGCTCATGCATGCAATCACCTTTGTAGAGCTGCACAGTCCATTAAATTCCGTTCCATTGTCTTTCATTAAGTTGTTACATGAGGACAAAGTTTTGTGCCATGCAATCACTCCTTACGCCGTGGGCATTGCCCTTCTCCTTCGTGCCTTTTAAGAGGCGCCCGAGTTCAAAACTCTTTTCTGCATTTAAGTCCTAACATCTTTAATAATTTAGATAATCATGTAAAATATTTATCTTTTGTCAGAAATTTTTTTTAATAAAATAAAAATCACCTCTGTCCTTTGTTTGCACTTCATGATTACTTATAGGTTATAGAATAAAAGATAAGTCTTTCATGAGTAAGGATAGAGAGACAACATACACATACCACATTGGTGTACCATTTCATAGTCCAATATGCATGCCCACTCTCTTAGGAGAGATATAGAGATTACACGAGCAATGTCAAGGGAGAAATTAATCATTCTACAATAGAAACGATCATAGTCTTTTAATGTTCTGTTGTATATTCATTTTCAATATGCATGGAGGTAATATACAGGGATTTACATAGGACTACAATAGGACTACAAAAGCTAATAATAAAAGTAATTTCCTAAAACCACACAACCAGACATTAAGACCTAGCAATGGTGAAAATTTTGAATGTGCCGTGAACACGGACCTGGTAGATCAAGAGTCATAACACATGTAGTTGAAATTTTTTTTTTCTCTCTCTAGTATCTAACCACTTGTATTATGATATTTAATGTATCGGGTCGTGTTCTCAACACATTAAAAAATATCTCTTTGCAATAAGGCTGACCGATGTAGACTTGACCAATCTTGAAATGAGTACAAATGTCACAATATCAATCAAGGGAAGATTTTGTCGTATATGAAAATATCACGTATCGTTAATCAATTACGTATATAGGTACAAGTAGGTATACATAATACCAATTCTAATGCAGAATAAAGAAATTAAAACAATGTAAACCATCATGGTGCACAGCCTACAGGTGCTGTCTTATGTATTTGGTTGCATCTTCCAAGCACACAATTTATTTGCATAGGGATCTCTCTTATTCATTTGACCAACCCTGTAGGCACTAAAATATTTGGAAGACTAAATTAGCTTCAAGAATTAATTCAACACTCGGGTCAACTACGTATTTCCAGCAGTTCAATTTGTTCTTGTTTTATTTAAATTTTCAGAAGTAAAGGGTACTCCAGCAATTCAAATTTCTAAGTGAAAAATTGTTTAAGCGCGGAATTACTAAATGTATATCTAGTAAGCTAAGTAGCTTGTTACGTACATGCCGGCATGGTACTTCGAATCGAAATGGCATTTCATCTGCAACTAGGGCAAGAAATATTCGTCATCTAATTATTTGATGCATGCATCCTAATTCCTTAATTTCCTTCATTATAAATATATATTATATTATTTAATATGTGTATGACGATTGAAGATATTTTAAAGAAATCAAAGTCATAATTATACGCGTTCCCAGCCAATCTAAATTTCTTTGTTTAATAATTCTTTATCATAAATTTTGACCTTTCGTTACAACATCTGATGAGTTTCATTTTGATGTTGATCTGTTGCAGCAAAATATATACTTACTAATAATAATAATAAAAATAAAAATAAAGCAATGTTAAAAGTGAATAGCAAATTTATCTCAAAAAAAAAAAAAAAATGTCAATGGAAAATAACAGAAACCAAAAAGCCATTATTTTGTAAACCAATGTAAGGTCAAACTTAGTTGTCGTTATTTGCTCATCTCCATATAGAATAACTTGCTATGTTATGGGCTCAACAAATAGAATAACTTGAATGTACCAACATAAATTTAAGAAAAAAGAATCCAAAATCTATTAAAAAAATAAAAAATTGTAAGCTGTGTGGGGATTGGAGGTAATTAATTTAAAAAACATTAACCTTGCTTGTTGCTCATTCCTTGCATGTGACAATGTAATCATGGACAAATTAACCTACTTAATGTGAGAATGTGAGGATAAAATCTCACATTAGTGATGGATTAAACCATTCGAGGGCTTTTAAAGAGTTGAGCTACTCCCATATGCCAATTTTTTTATGTTGGAATCCTAACTTTTTTCATGGTATCAGAGTAAGTTGATTCACATGTGAAGCGTCATCCAATTTGTGTTGTTTATGTGTTAAAACTTAAAAATTCACCACACATGAGAGGGCGTGTGAGAATGTGAGAACAAAGTTCCACATCGGTGAGGGACCAAACTATATAAGGACTTATAAAGAATTTAACTACTTCTCATATTGTCAATTATTTTTTATGATAAAACTCAACTTTCTTCGATTAAGGTATAAGAAATAATGGCATATGATTCCTTGTAGTTCTTAAATCCAATTTCTGTAATACTCTGTTAAGTGATTATTTGTAACGAAAAAGGGCAACAGAGAGCGGTTGGAAAAGGAATATTAGGTCATGTCAAACTCAATGTCTTGAAATAGACTCGGAGATGTGTGTGATTTAGGGAGTAGGATTCTCTCCTTTTTTTTTTTTTCCTCCCCTTCCCTCCCCTCCTATTTGAACGGTCATTGTTAAGCCACCTCAATATCTTATATTAATTTTTTATAACAAGAGAAAGAAAAAATAAAAGAATGTGAGAGGAGAGGATGGAAAGACAAAATAAAAGAATTTGAGAGGAAAGGATGGAAGAGGATGAAAAGAGAAGGGAGAGAGAATCCTAGTCCGTGATTTAGGGATCAATTTGGCAAGTTGAGATGCAATTTGTATGTTTTTATGTGGTTAAGGATATGTCTCTACATTTAGTCCCTTTATTTATTTATTTATTTTTTTTAATTTATCACTAAGTCAACAGGATCAGTAAGATGCTCAAGACCAGGTCTTGCATTTGCAGCCGACTGACTAGTAATTTTCAGTCCGGCCATATCAGTTGACCCTTTGAAATTTCTACTCCCAGATACATTTGCTAAGCCTAAGATCATAACAAATTTGCAGCACTTCCAGTAAAGGTTGAGATCGATAATATGAATCAGAGTAACTCACCCCTTTTGTTATTTACTTTTTAACATAATTATTAGAATTGTTATTTTGGTTAGGTAACCTTAAAGGTACATACATAACATGGATCTTAGGAACAATAGTTAAACAGCCAGCATCGTACCACAGATCAGTTGAATATGGTTATTAGCAGACTCTATAAGGTGCTGTAACAACTGAAAACTCTATATTAAAGAGTTAAATTAAAAAAAAATAAAAATCATTTTCAAGAGATGCTATAAAAGGCTCTTTATTATAGTAAAATGAACAATTACTCTTTAAATTTAGAGAGCATAATTCACTTGTTAAATATTAAAAAAAAATATAAAACTATAGCATTGACATCTATTTGTTAAAGCTAAAATGTTTCTAACTTCTCAAATATGTTTAATGCTTCTTGGCATGAAACTTTTGGTACTTCCATACTGTCATCCTCATGTATCTTATTTAGGAAATGGAAATGGAAATGGAAAAGGGATCCTCCTAATCCATCAAATCGGAGAATCCGTGTCATTGAAAATTGATCAAACGACTGAAATTATTATAACTTTTAAAATAAGTCCCTATTTGTAGCCGTTGGATCAAATTTCAATGACACGGATTCCCTGATTTGGGGGATTAGGAGGAAGGGATCGAGAGATGATCCCTTTCCTTAGGAAATAACATCATTAATTAAGGATAAATAATTAAATAAATAATATTTTTAACTACACTGCTATTAAGTAATAACATCTCTAAAGTTATAAAAATATCTTGGTTCCAACTTTATGACTTTATAAAGGCTTTATTATAAAATATTCAAAGGTTGCTAAAATAGATAGTGTTGTTGGACATGAATATCAAACTAAGTAGCTAAAATATTTTTTTGCCACTGTTCATTTGCTAGTTTAACAAAAATTTAAAGAGATGCTCATCAATTTAAACTAGAGAATATTTTTTTGTTGTCAGGACGACTTTTTTGTGTAATAATAATTGCCCATACTTTTAATGGTGCAAATAGGTAGAACTGCATAAAACTATTTAAAAACCCCTTTCTTCCCATTAAGACTTTTGTAAACGCACAAAATTTATTGACTTTAGAATGACATAAAGTGTTAAGGTTGTAACTTTTGCGAGATTGTTCAAATCACTTAGTGAATGTCATATATAAAGAGATAGAGATAGGAAAACAAACATAAGACCCTAAATTGAGCTACGTTCATGTGGGATTCTAGGAGTTTTATTATGACGTTGACATGTGTCACGTTGTGATTGGTCCACTAATTGGAGACAAACTCTTGTACACTAATCCTTCCTTTAAAGGTATGAAGTTGATAGGTGTTTGATAGTTTCGAAATTAATGAAGTATGGTACAAACAATTTTCATGCAATAGAGATATACATCGCAAGCTAACACACTATAATACATGAAAGCATAAAGAATTGTTCTATGTAGGGTTTGTAGCTTGTAATGTATAAAGCTTATGTTTCAATAAAATAAAGGAAAATTTGGATCTCTACTAGAATAAATCTTCTTTGAATTTCTTTTGTATCCGATTACAAAATACAGAAGAGGGTGGGATTTTTGTTCCTAACCCAGAATTTTTGCTACTTCCTATGAAATTCAGCATTAGTTGAATTTCAGTGGAAGTGTACCAAAAGAAACACTTCTGGAGATAGAAAGTCCTCCTGTCAATAGAAATATCCTCCCAAAAAAAAACAATCTAAACTCCTCCATCTACATACATCCACTACTATACAGCTTAATTAGGTGACAAAAATGTAAAAATAAAAATGGATTAAACTAAGCTAACCTAAACATGTGAGCTATAATTATCGTTTTTATTATTATTATCGTAATCTAACTCACCTAATAAACATAAACAACCGTCCTTGATTTCAGCTTTGCTTGGCTTGTCCTCCTCAACATCTTCGCTGTCACCAACTGCCACCTCAGCAGCATCAGCCCCGGTCAGCTCTTTGGCTTTCCGAGCTTCAAACTCCCAATCTGTACGACCCAAAACCACCAACATGGTCAGAGCGCAGCTGCCCTCCGCCGCCAAGAGGCCGAGCCACAGCCCCTGAAAATCAAACCCAAGAAAGAATCCCAACCCCACGGCCACCGGCATTCCGACAAGATAAAAGCACCCCAAGTTTATGTTTGCTCCGACTTTCGGTCTTGCAGTGCCTCTCAGAACTCCGCACCCCGTCGTCTGAGGGCAGTTTCCGAGCTCGCAGAGCCCGATTATCGGCAACACCATCGATGTTAGCGCTATAATGTCTTTGTCTTGTGTGAACATGCTTGCCCAAATGTTCCTCACCGTTGTTGCAAACACCAGAGCTGAAAGGCCTAGCATAAAGCTGCAGCAGAGCCCTACAATGGCTGCAAGTTTCGCTTTTTTCGGGTTGTTCGCCCCGATTTCGTTGCCGACTCTCGTGGACACACTGAAGCTTAAGGAAGAAGGAAATATGTAGATTAAAGCGGTAGTTTGAATTAAAACGCCCATTGAAGCAACGGTGGCTCTCGGATTTATTAACAACCCACAGAGCAAGATCATGATCTCATACCACCACCATTCTAAACACACAGAAATGCAGCTGGGCACTGCTAAATTTAGAAGAGTCCTCCATTCTCTGAAACAATCCATTGAAATCCCTCCCCAGGTTTTCTTGTGGACCCCAGAGACGATGATGTATATGATCACGGAAGCTACGAGGTTGAAGTTAGACCAAACCCCACTAAGAGCAACACCTTTGATTCCCAAATCGAGGTGGGAAACGAGTAAATAGTTGATGGGAATGTGGAGGATGATTGCGAGGGTTGCACACAATGTGAGAGGCAGAGTGATGGATTGACTTCTGAGATAAATTCTCAGAGGGTGGAGAAAAGATTGAGCGAGAAGATCAGGGAGAGAACAGAGGAGGTACAACTGAGCTTCGGCGGCGATGGCTTCGTCCTGGCCGCAGATGAGGAGGATTTTCTTCACGTTCAGCCAGAGAAGAGAAATGGGTAAGGATGTAAATAGTAGGAGGAGGACCGTCCTCTGCAAAGAGAGGCCGAGTAGAGTGTTTTTTTTGGCGCCAAAAGCTTGGCCGCAGATAGGTTCCATTCCCATGGCGAGTCCGGAGAGGATAGAGTAACCGGTGATGTTGGCGAAGCCCACGGCGAGGGATCCGCCCGCTAAGGCGAGCTCGCCGAGGCCGCCGAGGAAGAGCATGGAGATCATTGACCTTGAGTAAAGCAATAAGCCGGTGAGTATCATTGGGAAAGCTATGGCAGCTATGGAATTCGCTTCTTTTAAAGCCAAAGAAAAATGGGATCTTTTGTGGGGTTTGAACTGTGATTTATGTACTTGTTCTGGTTGGGGTGTTATGGTTTTGGATATCAATGGAGAAGTTAGGGTTTTGGGTTCCTTTGAGTCGTTGATGGAGACAAGGTAATGGTGGTCTGTATTGCCATTGCAGCAGAGAGGAGATGTCACTTTGCACATTGTAAGTTACTTTCTAGAGAGAGAGAGAGTTGAGAGAGATTCTGGGTGTGGATTTTGAGAGGGGGGAGATTGTGGGGGTTTTATAGGGGTTAAGGCGCTTAGAATTTAGCGGTGCACTCTTTTTTTTTTTTTGGAAGGACTAGAGTTGTGTCTTTGTGATGACCGGCCAGAAAAAAACATAGTGAGAGATGGGTGTAAAATCCACTTTGTCTCAAGAACTAAGATTTATATATATATATATATATACATATATATATATATATTTTTTTTTAAATAACTTTTTTTTTGTTATTACAGTGACAAATCACTTTTCGGAGTGTTAATCAAGATCCATTTCATTTGATATCATCTTTATATAGGCGTGTGATTAGTTGTAGTGATAATGGTGTAAAGTAAAATTAAACTAAATGAATCTTAACAATTACCTATTAACAACCCAATTAATTGATTAATCACCTCTAATTATAAGGGGCTCAAAGCCGGAGCAAAACGTTAAACAAAGTTGTTGATAAATATACTGTCGGTTTGTTTCGTCTTCTACATTTTATCTTCAAACCTTAAATTAAAACTTTTTTGAATCTTACGAAAGGGATCAAAAACCAGAGACGGAGTTTTGCATATATATATATATATATATAATTAAGATTAGTCATTCAGATAAAGATTAACAACCGGATTAATTTAATATAATTAGAAGTCAAAGTTCTTAACGATTTTTTTTCCTGGTGGCTGGTTGAGAGGCCGTTGTGGACAGGGAGCTAGGACAAGACTTGTTGCTGGATAGTAGTCTTGGCCAGTTATACAATGGATTCAATTTACACAATGAATCCAAAAAGCCCATCAGTCTGGACCCACCATTCCTATGCTGTCTTCTTTGACACAAAGAAATTGTAGAAAACATTTTAAGTACAAGCTAGAGAAGATTAATGGGATTAATCTAACTAATACCCTTTGCCAGTCTAAAAATGGTTTGCTTCATGGATATTAGTATTTGCTTACACACTTTGTGTGTATGAACATATTTTTTTAGAAAATGAGAAGGAGAGAGGGAGGGAGAGAGAGAGAGAGAACGTGAGGGAAGTGAGATGTTTTTGTTCTTGGTTTTTTTTTTAATTTTTTTTTAAATGTTGGAGGTATTTTAACATAAGTTGTAGACGAGGCTTTAATAAAAACAGTAAAATTTGGACCTGTGAAATTACATTGTTGTCCATCATTTTTTTTTATGTGATAGAAGACTAAGTAGTATTTTTACCCTCTTTTGGTTGACAAAGAAGGTTTCATTAATTAATAGAGATTCCATAAACGGCTCAAACCAAGCACTTCTGGGGTTTTAACTCTTTTGTTGTTGGTCTTACGGATATGTCCAAAGAAGCCGTCATTGTTCATCCGAATTTGCAACATGAAATGGAGAAACTTACTTACCTATGCTTGGAATGCTCTATGAAAACTGTTTAAGTTAATCACAGACTATCATATACTCTATTGTTTTTATATGACAATGCATTAATAGATTAGGAACACCACCATGGCATTGCGGTTGCATGGAAATCATTCCGATCCGCAACATGAATTGTGAGCAATGAGCATGCATTAGTCAAATCAAGGATGTTTCAACTGCGACCATGTCTGCAGCCATGCACATTAGAAGACCAGAGTGGTCTCCATACGGAACCTTTTGATTCACCAGTTCCATATCTAGGGCATCTTTTGTTGAAAGTACGAGACAATTGTATTTTCAACTTCATGCATGCACTGAACCCCATTTGGTTCAACTCCATCATAGGTCACAACCAGTGCCGGCAGGGGTGCAATACGTGCCACCGCACAGAGCCCCCAAATCGGAAAGGTCCCCGATTTTTCAAATTTGCATGCATTTACGTATATATAGTAGTATGTGTAGAATATTACAAACTTGAGTCTTAGCGCAAGTGGTATTATTGGTACTTTATAGCGGCCCAGAAAATGGGTTCGAAACTCGTCTCCATCATCTTTTCAGTTTATTTTATTAAATGCATAAGCTTCCACAAAAAAAAAAATATTTAATGATTTTTAGGGTCTCCAACTCACTTTCGCACAGAATCCCTGAAATCCCAGGATCGGCCCTGGTCACAACCGAGTGGGAAAAGTCAGCTTTTGTTGAGATTTTTTTTCTTTGATTGTCGTTTTTTAATTGTGCTTCTCTTCTGGTAAGCCGTTGAAAGTCCTTTTGCTAGAAGTCACACCATCAGAATGAAGCATTGCCAAGTGGATGGCACTATTGGTTCCACACGCTTGGCTTAGTGGTTGGTCCGTCCTCTCTCTCTCTTACTGTTTTTAGATAAGGATAATAGTAGGGAGGATAAAAATTTAAAATTAAATATGCAATCTAAATGATATGGTTGTTGATGATTGAATTATTATTTAAGATTGATTAACATGTTTATCTCATATTGATAACACATTATTTGATTTGCAAATTTGGTTTAAAATTTTGATTTTTCTAATATTACCCTTTAGAAAATTAGGTAAAACATTCGAATTGACTCCTTATGAAAAGGCACAATTATGAATCCCATTGTAAGCAGAAATTTTATGAATATCTGAAAAATAAGTGTGTTACTCTACGTATTATAATAAAGATAAAAATTATATTTTAAAAATATCTCTATTGATTAATGAAACTATCTTTGTCAACTAAAAGAGGATGAAAAGACTACTTAGTCTTCTATCAAACAAAAAAAAATGATAGGTAATAATGTAATTTCATAGGTCCAAATTTTATCTTTTTTATTGAAGTTTCATCTACAGGTAATGTTAAAATACCTTTAATATTAAAAAAAACAAAACAAAAATCTCCCACTCCCCTACGTTCTCTCTCTCTCTCTTTCTCTCTCTCTCTCATTTTCTAAGAAAATGTGTTCATACACACAAAGTGTGTAGGTAAATGCTAGTGTTAATAAATGAAAGATCAAATTCACAAATCATAAAAAGGATACAATAGTAACACATACTATATTATTTGGGTATTGTTAGAGAGACTAAATTTATAGAGAAAATTTGTAAACTAAATAATGTGTCATTAATAAGAATAAGCATATTTATCAACACTTAAGTAATAAATTAATCATCGACTTTCATATTATTTAATTTTCAAAATTTTGTCTATAAATTTACCCTCCTTAACATTACTCTATTATTTTACGTATTATTAGAAAGACGCGCAAGGCCTAAAGACCTTTTTATTTCATGGGTCAAAATTATATAGAAAAGGACAGAGAAAATGGTTTTTGTCATAAAAACGTGTGGAACATTCAACACACAAATAAAAAGAAGTCTGCATGCTTTGTTATTGGGTCAGTTCACAAATGTGTACTTTGACTAAAATAAAACCGAGTTCTTCTTTGTGTCTTTTGGACTAATAATTTTTAACTTAACCAAATTGCTCATGTGACCTTGTTTGTAGTTATTAGGATTTAGAATGTCCATTTTTTGTTGTCATTTTTATAGGAGACCACCACTTTCAGTGGAACCTTCGACGTGAGCGTTAGGGTTTGGAAAATATTCCCTAAATGAGGACCAAGAATATACATTAAAACAGCAAAAATTGAAATCGGACCCAAAAAAGTATGCAAAGGCCAAAGTTTGGAGAAAAAAAAATTGAAGAGACATACATGCCGACTTGATAACATTTAGCTATTGGCAAGAAGAATCACAATCACAATCACAATCACAATCACAATCATAGTAATTGTGTGAACACATACATTGCCCAAAGAAGGAAAATACCATGTTCCCCTTGTGCTCTTAACATTTGTAAGAAAAGCAATACTTTGAATAAAGGGGTTTTTAAGGGGTAAATATAAAAAGTATTGCTATTCTTTGTTGTAATAAAATAGTAATGTTATGAAATTATTCAACATCATAATTTATTTTTGAACTTCTTGCATTATGTTTTATTGTTTTACAATAATGACGTTAACATTTAACGTCTAAATTATCAGATGTAAGGTTACAATCGTCAAGTTTACAATTCAAGACTTCAGAATATGTTAGGTTTATAGTTGATAACACACAATGACGTTATTATTGTAACAAGGTTGGTGTTTACATGGTAAATAACCTATTACACTATCAAGGTAGGTTGTTATGAGTGTACATGATCATATCACAAAATCATCGTTTAAACCTACAAACAAAACTGACATATTGTTGACATACCTCTAATAAATAGCATTCCCTTGAGTCCAATTAGAATTATTGAAAGTGTTTTTCTACTTTTTTTTACTTTTAGTTTTGTTGTCATAGCATTCAGAAAAACATTGAAAACTGCTTTGTTCTTGACTGCAAATTAAGGACAGCTTCAATAACCAGAAACTTATACGTGTTTTCTGATCGAGCTTACTCACGGCAGAAACTCACGACAGAGCTCAATGAATCCAATTCAGAAAGCAAATTGTATGCCGTAATGATGACAGTGTAGCTCTAGCTAGATCCTGCACCGACTAAATATCTTTCTGCTGAAAAATTGGATGCAAAGTTTAAGAACACAATGAATCTTTGCCGACAAAAGACATGGATGCCACAAAATTCTTCGGCATGTGCAAAAAGAACTTGGATTATTGGTAAACACCAACATTTCTCATCAATAACAACAGAAAAATGGACAGTTCAAACAATTGTGGCATAATTTCTAATTAACTCCTTTATAATTCTGTGAGCTAGGAGTGACGGTTTTTCAATTTTTTATTTTTTTTGTTTATTTAGACGAATTAAACACATGCATAAAATAAACACGACTGCATAAAATAAACACGACTGAATAATTGAGTCGTATTTCTTTTACTTTTTGACCATTAGTTGTACTTTCAAAGCTAAACTAAATTATCAATCAAAAAATTCGAAGACAACAAACGGATCCTTGCAGAAAGTAAAATCTGACAGCAACCTAAAACCACCAAGTTACAGAAAGCTATCGCTCACACCTTGATACTACTGACCAAGTTTCAACTTGATTCTTTTGCGCTGATCTGTCAATAAGACTAAAGAAAGCTGTAACAGTGAACTCATTACCATTCAATCTGCCGTCAATCTTCATGAGGAATGATAAGCAAATCTTATTTAGATTTTCTCATTTTACTTTCTCAACTCTTTTTCTTATCTTACAATATTGCACAATAATTTAACCGGTTTATTTTTTAGGTCAATCTTTAAAGACTATTACTTTATCCGAAATTGTTTTATCATCTAACAATTATCCAATAAATAAACGAATCATATTTCTTACTTTTACACTAAAGTTGTAACAAAATTAATCAAATAGGTTTTAACGACTTTCTGATTTTGCTGGGTTTTTGTAGAATCGAACTTTAAGGGTGATGTAGAAAGTCAACAGTTAAGGTTATTAAGCAACATGACAGAATAAAGAGAAGAGTCAAGAAGGTAAGGCGTTATTGCATCCCATCTTGTTTCTCTTAATTTCTTTTTAAAAAGGAAAAACAACTACAAAACAAAGGAGAAAAGAGTTAAGGAAATTAACCTAGTTAATTTGGCTACTTTGGACTAATAGTACGATGACAAATAAGCTATCGTGTAAACAGCTTAATTAAAATGTCCTAGTCGAAACAGATAGATATATGTCTTAATAGATCCAAAATAGAAGATAAGCTTAATGAGGGGTCATGAGTCCTATCACCAGAATCCAAACATACGTTCACATTCAGGCTGGTGTACCCAACAAACTAATTAAGGATCCAAATCCTATGAGTCTGCAAGATTTGATTAGGATCTAATTTTATGTGTTAGCATTGATTGGTCAAAGAATTAGGGATGTTATCTAGATAAACTTCTTAAAGTTTCAGTTCAAACAAATTAATTAAACCCTCTTATGTTTGCTTTGAACTAAGAAAAAGCACTTTGAAGAGAAGCATCTTAAAATTCCTTTTTTGACTTTGGCTTCTCCCTAAAAGCCATTTTTGATGCCGCTTTGTTGCTTATTGTCTACTTCACCGAAAGCCATTTTCCCATTTGGTTGGTAGTGTGGGAAGAGACAGAGAATAGGGTGAAATATTGTGTTAGTGAGGGATTAATTAGATTAGTGTTCACATATATGGAGAAAATTTTTGGTCTGCTGAAAATACGGTTTGATACACCAAGTATCATAATATAAGTAATTGTAAAATTTTTTTCAAGTATTCAACCACATGTATTATAACACTTGCTTGGTGTATCGGCCTATATTCCTATTACACTGAAAATATCTCCACACATAACATGCAAAGTGCTACAGGGGAAATTAACTTACACGTGTCAGCAGTCCATGTATATAATATTTTAAGTTATCTGAATGTTTTCCACGTCAGAAAATGGGAGTCATTTGCTTGGTCGGGTTTGACAGACTGATTAGATGATTTGGACAATGTTCAACAACAAGGATGATAACAAATTTAGCAAGAGATGTAAGAAATGAGATACCGATTCCATTTCTTATGGTGCGGCGAAAACGATACAAGAATTTATTTATTTTATGTTAATGTTTGTACATCTTTGAAAATCATATCAAATCTATGATTTGTCAAAACTACGATCTTTAAGTTTTATAAAGACTCTTTGCGAAGAAAAAGGTTGCAAGACATTTTTCAACAATCTTGCCATTTCTGAATCTTCAAAGTGGAAAGTAGAAAGATATGTAAAAATACTAGTGCGGTTAAAAGCGTAGTTAGAATAGAGTTTTGCCAGCCAAAACATCTTCGATTATCCTCCATTGCTTTTAAGCAGCCTATAGTTCTACTGCGACACTTGTCCGATTAAAAGTTTAGGCCCGAAGCATTTTAGAAACGGAAGTCATGATGCATACCTTATTGTTCAAAGGAATAAATGATGACTTTTTAAGGTGTTAGTCACAATCCCTTCGTATCAAAAAAGAAAGAAGAATAAATAACAATTCAACTCCCAATAACTACAAGTCTCTTACTATGGGAAATGGATCATCTCCGGATCCTTTCCTCCTAATTCACCAAATTCAGGGATTTGGATCATTGAAATTTGATCCAACAGTTAAAGTTATTATAACTTTTAAAGTGGACTCATGTCTGTAGTCGTTGGATCAAATTTCAACGGTCTGAATCCCGAACTTGGTGGATATGAGGAAGACATTCGAAGAAAATCTCTTTCCCTTACTCTGTATATGCCTAGAGCCTAGAGCCTAGAGGCCTAATTTAGGTTTGGAAGAATATATATATACTCGTTTAATTGTTTAATATATAATAGGATTTTTAGTTAAAATAATCATTGAAATTGACACAACTCACCACTTTGGTTTATGACAAAATAATCATTAAAAAGATAGTCACATGATCATACACATGACAATTTGACGAGAATATTAATGAATTTTTCATAAAATGATCAAAATAATTTACGGTAAACAAATTTAAAGACCACTTACTGATTTTCCTTATGACTAACCAAAGTATGGAACTATATCAATCTCAAAAACCATTTTAACTAAAAAACTTGTAAAATATTTAATCGCTTCAATATATCGACAATCATTTCATTTTTAATTTATATATATATTGTATATAATATAATAAGAACAGAGAAAATATATGAAAGAGATGGCCATAGAAGAGTGAAGAATGACTGAGAAATCTAAAAATTATGAAGAAAGATAATTACACAAAACGGAAGGTAAAAATCAAAACCTATCTCAAGTTGCTTTTACTTTCTTAATTCTGTTCTTATTAATGCTTCTTCCTGCGTTCGCTTATACCCACATCTAAAACACTCAAAAGTAAAAACCCGAATAACTAAAAACTAAATAATTATCTACCCTAAACAAAATCCCCACAAGGCCGGCCAAGAAACAAACATAAACCAATCAAGACCAATCCACCAAAATGCAAACGACGATAACCTTCTTCAAACACAGATCAATTGAGCAATCGAAATCAAGAAATACCAGACATCCAATTCTGTAATTGTAACTCTCCTTCAACAGCAATAATAAGTTCCACCATAAAGTTCTGAGCAGAAACCACAGCGGATAGAAAGTATTTAAAAAGCTACAAATAAGAAAGTCTACAAGAAACTACAAAAGTAGCATCACGATTTGAGTCCGCGGTAGTTTTCAAGGGAACAACATAAGTCAAGTTTCAGGATCATTCCTCCTCAGCTTGTGGAGAACGGCTGCGGTTAACAAAAGAAAAGTGTTAAACAAAAGAAGCTCAGAGTAGATAATTAACAAGGTTAATAATCCAGCAAGGTTAGTGGGATTGAAACTCAAACCTGCTATATCTCTCATTCATGGGGCTTTCAGGCCCTCCATAGTTGGGGCTGTCCCTAGCTTCAGGCGGAGAATTTGGGCTTGCAACGCGACCATTTTCCGGACTGGTCCTCTCCCTTTCATAAGGACTTCCACTGGGGCCACGACCATTTTCAGGACTGGCCCTCTCTCTCTTATATGGACTACTGCTTGGGAGACGGCCAATTTCAGGACCATCCCTCTCTCTCTTATATGGACCACGTCTGGGATCATTTTCAGGACTACCCCTCTCTCTCTTATATGGGCTCCGACTGGGACCATGGCCATTGTCTACCTCAAGCTTCTCTCTTCCATAAGGACTACGGCTACGGCTACGATCACGAACACGGTCAGTACTCACCCTCTCTTTTCTAGGACTACGACTAGAGACGCGGCCATGATCAGACCTGTCCCTCCTATATGGACTTGGGCTGCGCCTGCGGCCATAGTCAGGACTTACTCTCTCCCTTCTATAAGGACTTGTTACACGTCCATAATCAGGACTGCCCCTCTCTCTCCTGGTAGGGGCCGGGGCTAGGGCCACGACCATAATCAGGGCTACCTCTCTCTCTTTTGTAGGGACTTGGGGACCTTCTTCTATCACGGCCTCTGTCTGGAGACCTATCACGACTTCTCTGGTCAGGGCTAAATCCATCACTTCTTTCATCATCATCACGAACTGCATATTCCACTGATATAACTCGATCCATCAACTTGCTGCAAAAATACACATTATCAGCCAAAATTGAACTTTAAATCAACATGACCCATTACCTAAGAAAAAACAGAGAGAGTGAGAGAGAACGGGATATCCACCTCATGTTTGTAGCTTCCAATGCCCTGGTAGCATCCTCTTGCGACTCATATTGAACAAATGCAAAATTTCTTCTGATCCTTACATTGACGATTTTCCCATATGAATCAAAATGCCTCTCCAAATCCTTGGTCCTTGTGTGATATGGATCAAAATTTATGACGAACAAGGTCTTTGAAGGTCTTGTATTAGTCGAAGATCTTCTTGATGCACCAGGTCTTCTAGTACCACGTTCTTGCTACAATACAAAACATAAGAGTGCTAAGACCACGACACACTTGAAAAAACAACAAACAGTGACAAAACTAAATAGTGATAAAAATGGCCTACATTTGCTACCTTTGTCCATTCGACACGTAGCCTGCGTCCTTTTCGACCAAATTCTTTTCGGTCAAGTCCCCGAATGGCATATTCAGCATCTCTCTCATCCTCCATATAGATGAAAGCAAACCCTGTAAAAAAGTAAAGTACAACATTATGCATTGACAACAAATCCCACGTATTTTTGCCAAGCAAAGGTAAGATTTCCCCCATACAAGGATTCTTCAATAAGAGACGGCATTGCTCCTTTCGACAATATACAAACCACCTAGATTCTATCCTAATTAAACAGTGAGGCAACCTCCGGGAAATCTATAAACTAAGTGACCAATAAAATTAGTAACAGACCTTGCATTATGAACTAAGTGATGTCAAGGGACAAGAATCCAAAAGTGGATGTCTCATGGTGGGTCAATGTAAAGAAAGTGCCTTCTCCATCTAATCGGCTGCCCCTTCCATGGGATTGGCAGTGTTTCAATTGTGATTGATGGCTGGGCGAAGGTCGTGAGGAATGAAAGGCAATTGTGACTGGAAAACGTGGGATGGCGGTAGTGCAATCGCAGATCAGAGTAACTCTTCTTGAAAACAAGAAGAGGGAGCTCATCACAAGCAAGAAACGGAATTCTGAAGAGCCCATCCACTAGCCTGGAGGATTATGGATATCCCAAGATAATCCTGCGTCAAAGAAAATGTTGAATATGGGGGTTTATGCGTCAAAAAATACATGCTTTTTCTTAAACGTATCCGGAACCCCCACAAGAACTCAACAAGGAAGACTGCTGCCACTGAGAAATCCAGACCGGATGATTCTTCGACCGGACTGCTGATGAAACAGCGTACCGCAGGTGCCATGGTTACAGATGCAGACATGCCGTAGTTGAGTTGCCTTTTGAGCAGTAAGACCCAGTTTTGCTTCTCGTAGAGGGCTAAATGATTGTTACTAAAAGTTTATTCCACTGCAGGTTACATGCATGCACAATTTCAATCCAGTGTTTTCTTGTCTTCCAACAGAACCCTCACCCAGACAATAATTTGAACAAAGTAACAAATTATAGTGATGTTCATCCCTCAAACCTCAAAAAATCAAATCAGTATACCAAGAACCTCAATGCATGATAAATCTAGACAAAGTTGCTTTTAAGTACCCAACTCAAAACTGGGTGAAATAGGAATGCAAGATTCAGAATCTAGAACATGTTTACAATCATTCGTGTCAAGTCCGGAAATAAAGAGATTTAAAATTTTGAAGATGTCGTATTAGAATTCACCCTTTAATTTTGATCCCAAAAGAATTGGAAATTATTTATTTACCAAAGTTACTAAAATCACTTTCACACCTCAAATCTTACCACACATCCAAGCTGTAAAAGTGCAGTAAAATTTTGAAGCACAAATATATGGTTCGCCCGTGTGAGTTTAGAAGTCAGTCCTCATTTCGGGTTTCAATTCCCTAGTTCAAATAAAATAACATTATTCATAACTCTTTCAGGATCAAAACTAGATGATGAAATCCCATATAAAATCTGAGTTGACTATCCAGCTTCATGGTGCTTTGCCATGTGAAGTTGAGGATGCTTTGAATATTTTTGAGGAGAACAGATGCATCATTTGTGGGAGAGAGTTAAATGTTGGTACCACAAGTGAAATAAGCACAATACAGAGACGAAGAGAACTAAAAAGTGTACTCACCAGACTTCATATCGACCCTATCAACTTTCCCATATCTACCAAACAGCCGCTCCAGTTCATTCTGTCGAGCATCATATTCAAAATTCCCACAAAAAATCGGCCTCATTTCCTGGCACAAATGGGAATAATCTGTCAGCAATTATGAAAGTAATCTTTCACACTTCATATTGCACGTGAGCAGCAAAAGACCATTCTATCATAGAGTATGCATATGATAACAAACATGAAGAAAACCCAACACTAAATTATTTGATAAACAAAGGGCACATAATTTCAGAGAACACCACCTGACGCCAAACATTCTTTCAATTGCGAAAAAGAACACGGTGTTTAAATGTAAGATATAATAACCATGTTACGTTCACAAAGCACGGGTCTTTTCTTATACAAGAACCGCTAATTCACAATTACATTAACCAAGTTCCGAATCACAAGAAATATCATAAATACTGAAAAAAAAAAAAAAAAAAAAAGCAATGCCTACAAACAAATTCACTGTGTAACTTCAGGTGTGCATAACCTAATTTAGCTAAAGAAAATTTAAATCCAGCTAAGAATTACACTAAAACAATATATTGGTCTCAAATTAAACAAAGAAAAGAATATAAGAACACACAAATCCAAATTAATAACAAAAAAAAATTCCCCAATTTTATAATTAGCCCCAAAAATCTAACAAATTCAAATAAATTAAGCAAAGAAACCAGAAACAAACACCAACAGTCAGATCTACCACTACAGAAAGCCTACATGTCAGATCTCCATTTATTTCCCGAGAAACGGCACGAAAGATACCAAATTGAGCTAGAAACGCATAACATAACCAGATCACGAAAGAATTTGGTTTCTTTTCAAACTTTCTCGGAAACCAAACGGAAAATTGAGATTATTCGAATGAAGCTTCAGGTTTCAGAGAGTTTCGTACCTTCTCTTTGGAAGCAACAGAGCTTAAAACTGTAACCCTAGCGAGCGAGCGAGCGATGGATGTGAAGGAGGTAGGTGATACTTTCTTCGATTTGACCTTAACGAATTCTCACGTGATTGGAATAAATAAGTAGTAGAGGAAAAAGAGAACGACGTTTTTGGATATTTGTAGAAAAGGGCCCTGTACTTTTTGTTATTTGTAAACTTGGCCCTTTCTGATGACATGGACATGGAGGCATGGTCTTGGAGGACTTTAGAAAAATAAAATTAATATCAGGGGCAAATTGGATATTTAACCCTGTTCCTTTTTTGTGCTCTTATTTTTCACTTTCGGGCTTCTGGGCTTCAGTTGATTAAGCTCCTGGACCTGATTTCATTGGGTCGAAATTAGAGAATTTCAATTTCAATTTGATCCTAATCATGATTTTGGTCCGCAGAGTTATACGATAGTTCATGTAATTTCAATTGTCGTAATTTAACTCATGTAATTTAAATTGTCACGAGTAGTATACGTGAGGATAAATTGAAGTATCTTGCGTGCTAATTAAATTGTAACAATTAGTAAACTATAAAGTCGAATTGTAACAATTGATAATACATTAACCAATTATGATTTTAGTCTTTGTGTGTCTACCTCATGATTGAGGTTCAAATCTTTTAACAGTAGCCAATTTTAAAATCATACACGTAATGTTGCTTCGGAGTAATGTTTATGTCCCCCATTCAACCAATTTTGTATCTTCCGCCATCTAAATTAGAGTAATTGGAGTATCGTCTTGTAAAAAGATAGGTAATGTTTTCGAGGCAGTGTATTTGGTTATTCATGAATACGAACTAATCTTACAACATCCAGTACACAAAATGGAAAACGATACAATGCAATTTGTAGCTAATTTGCATTGGATTGAATCGACAAATCAAATGAATATCAATATTTTGGTAACCTTTATTTCCTTTTGCATACAATAAAGAATCAAATAAACCAAGTAGCTTTGGAGGAAGAACCAAATAGGGTTGCCTCAACTTCGGTTTGGTCCGGAAAGAAACTTAAGTCGGACTGAACTTCTTGCGTTTGATGCACTTGATGTTCTTGTCCTCCTCCTCCTCCGCCGCCAGAGTTGATGAAGGCAATCTCAGCTCGTGTTTTCGCTAATTGACATTCTGCGTTGTGAATTTCATGATGCAATTGGGAAATAGTCTTAACACAGCCGTACACTAAGTCTTGTATTCTACATTCGGCTTCATAGCACAAAGTATCTGCTGCTTCAGCTCTCAGATGGTCTGGTAGTTGCTGAGGAATCATAAGAGGAAAAATTAAAGTTAATCACCTCGCTAATATAAGATAAATTTCTCTTAAGTTCATAATTAAGAATCGACTGTTATTCAAACTTTCTCAAAAACAAGTCCAAGCGGGAAAATTTATGTTGCCACGCGCATGAATCCCTTATAACAACAATAAAGAAATAAATCTATTATGTGTATGTATGCAAAAATATAATTGAATTGATTATGTTTCTAGAGTAGTAGGATTATGTACCTGGAGCATTTTGGCAACGTTGCTGGCACCATAGATCCTATGAACAGAAGCAAATCTTTGAGGATTATTTGGAGGAAAATATGGAGAGAAAACGCAATCGGAAGGACATCTTCTTCTCAGATACTTGCAAGCTGCACAACGACCAGAAATCATGAATCAAAATCTAGAGGAGGATCGAAATCTCAACCTAATAGATTCTTTTTTCAATCTTTCAGAAGAGGAAAATCTTAGAAAATATTTGTTGTGAGTTAATTTTTTAAAAGGCAAAGATGTAAGCACGCTATTTGTATTGAAAGAAATTTGTATAGCTTTGGAAAGTTTTTTCCAACGGCTACTTTTTTATTGGCAAATTGAGAAAATTTGATGAGGATGGCAATCCTAGATTTTTAATTAGCATTTGGTTTCTCTTTTTAGATTTGTTTTGCCGATCACAACATTTTCCATTCGAAAACTTTGTATTTTCATTGGACCAAGACTGCCATTTTTTATTTTAGGAAGCTAACCATGCAAGAGTTGACCAAATTTTATTCAAACTTTTAGACCATAATTTTTGGCATAAGTTTGATGCGATTCGGCTAATATGGGCCTTACTCAATTTTGTTTGCTATACATGCAAGCCTTGCCATCATAGCCACACTTGAGTTTTTTTTTTCTTGTGAAATAGAGTAAACATTTCAAATGTCTTAACAAGGAAAGCATACTAGGTCTTTATTTTATTTGCAAAATACAACTTAGCTAGACAGCCAAAGTTCACCTTAGCTAGATGCCAAAGGTTCAACTTCATAACCAAAGTTCAATTTATTCAGCAAACTATTATAACTATTACACCGAAGCAAGCCAGCTCTATAATCTAAATCCAATCAAAATAAGTAAACAAATTTCTCCAGGACTGGATTTGGATTATTCTTGCTCGCTGTTAACTCCCTTTAATACAAACTACAAACCATCACCTAATAAGGCATTCAGGAAATCATCGTCACAATCCTGCATAAAAAAAACAAGTAAAAGAACCAAGATGTTGATTAGCAAAACTTATCAGAGATACCATGTCAAAATCGTATAAGTGATAGCTATAAATTGAATTCTTGACTTGCCGGAAAAGGGAGTGCTGTCTGAAATAACATGTTGTAGTCCTCTGATTCAAAGACATTGCCGCTGAATTCAGGGTTGAGGACTTGTTGATCACCTCCCTGCTGCTGCACACAACCACAATATAATTAGTATCGTGATGGAATCCTTTGTGTGTTCGTGCGCGTGTGTGTATGTGCTTAAAATATGAAATGAACATGCATGCCTGGCTCCAAGATTGTTCATTAGGTCCGTTTTCTTCAACATGGTATGGGCCAGAAGATTTAGGGTTTGAAACCTATAAGTAGTATATATCGTGATCGAGTAAATATGCGTGTGCACAAGAGAGTATGTGATAAACTATGAAATGAAGTAGGCATGCCTGGCTCCAAGATTGTTCATTAGGTGCATTTTCTTCGACACAGTATGTGCCAGAAGAGTTAGGTTTTGGGACCTGGTCAGGAGAAGGGTCGGAAACTTTGTTCACAGCAGTGTCCAGACCTTGGTCCGCAACAGCAGGGTTCATTTGATTCGGAGTAGCGTCCGGCACTTCAACTGGATATAAGAAACTAGAGAAGTCAGGAGGAAGTTGATCTTGATCTCCACCTTGTTGCTGCAAACATTAAAGCAGACAATTTGTTGAGAAAACAGTAGAAAAGAAAAGAAAGATCATTAAGGTTTAGGATTTTATATGTACCTGAGAAGAAGGAGGAGGCTGATAGTTGTTCTGCTGGTCCACGAAAAGATTACTAATCATCAAATCATCAAGAGCTTTGTCCATTTCTTGTCCTGGAGACAAATTATTCTTGTTGACCAATGTAGGAGTAGTAGTGCTATTATCATCGGTATTCTCTGCTGGCGGTGGCAACACTGAAACATTTTGTTGCTGATCTTCTCTGTTGTTACTGAAATCTTTTCGAAACTGATATGCACTAGAAGTAGTAGTGCTAGTCCCAATCCCAGCAGAAGGCGACAACGATGAAGAACCTCCTAAGGTAGCCATTGGTGGAGTAGTACCACTCAGACTCACGTTTT
Organism: Pyrus x bretschneideri; assembly: GCF_019419815.1. Classification (NCBI taxonomy): domain Eukaryota; kingdom Viridiplantae; phylum Streptophyta; class Magnoliopsida; order Rosales; family Rosaceae; genus Pyrus; species Pyrus x bretschneideri. The sequence goes on along the minus strand of NW_025999795.1, from coordinate 225,312 downwards.
GAACCCTATTGGTCAAGCCATTGATAGTCTCATTGTTGAAGTTAAACCCATTTGATGAAAATCCACCAGTCCCATTGAAATTATTGAGTATTCCCAGTAGCTCAGATCTGCCATTAGGGCTCATCATTTGGGTTCCTGAAAAATTACCAATCAGCTGCTGATTAGTAACATTGTTCTGAATTCCAGGTGTGCCAAACTTGTAGCTGAATGGGTTGTTATTGGTGAAAATGCCATGCTGCCTTGCTTGTTGGAAAATTTGGATCAAATTATTTGTAATAATATTATTGGTGGTAAGTCCAGTTGTATTGGCAGCATTAGAAGACATGCCTCCACTTGATCCAAAATTGTTCATCAGTTGTTGCATTCCAATAACCCCTGGGCGGCGACTTGCTTGAGAAATCAGCTGATGATTCACATTTCCAAGCCATGGTTGATGGCGGAGAAGATTAGCTTGAGTGATATGGTTCAGCAGACGGGACTGCCCCGAACCGATAAGTTGAGGCATGGATCTCATGGTGTTGCTGCTGCATGAAGATTGCTGATAATTAGGGTATTGGATCGAGCCAAGGAGATTAGTGGTATTTCCATCAATCCCAGCTGAGGATAGTTGAAATGCAGAGGCAATATTGATTGGAGATGCTCCCATTTGCTGTTGTAATTTCAGGTACTGTGAATATTGGTCTCCTGCTTCCATACTATTGAAGACCGGTCCTGGATGGGCAAATGCAAAGCTTGACCTGAACACCCTCTCAGACAAGCACTTGGAAAGTCTAGCTTTCTCAGCAACTCGTTTCAAGAACATACGATACTTCTGCAAATTCACATAAATATGCACACACCGTCATTAACAATTTGGTCATTAAGCATAATCTTTCTAGCTCATATACATATCCATACAAATGTTTTGTGATAAATATTGGAATACTTGTTACCGTGCAACAAATTCGTACTTCTCTTTGCTACTAGGGTTTGGTCATTGGGTACCGAAAATAGCAAACAGCCGGGTATCTTAAAACTTATTGAGTATTCCTTCGTGAGCCAAATAAATTGTACTAGTTCTACTAAGTACCCGACCATTGCAAAATATGAGATTATCACTTGCTATTTTGGGTACCTAATGGCCATGAGGAAGGTGTCGTATTAGTTAGACCAAGAAAAAAATGATTTAATACTATACGTACCATGACATTAGTAATTCTAATATGTAAACTTCTAGACAAATACATGGTTACTATGCAAAACTCTCTTTTGTGTTATTTTGCAAGAATTGACTGAAGGAAAATTTGTGAAAAACATGTTCATTTAAGCAACATCAATAGCATGCAATTAACAATTAAAGGCGGAATCATGCTTGTATGCACTTAAAACAAAACATTTACCCATGAAATTCAAAGCCTAGTAGATAGGTGAATCAAGACTCAACTCAAAACAAAATGAGTTGAGAAATCAATACCTTTGTAGATTCCTCTTTGCATAAGCAAAGGCTAATCACCCAAAGAGAGGGCCTTCATTCCTTGCATCTTGGATCCATGGATTTGGATGGATGATAAGGTTTCTCCAAGTTCCCAAAATTGAGAACCTCTAAGTTTCCACACCAAGGTATATTGTAGAAGAAATGAGTGACCTAGAGGAAGTAAGATTGCTAGCTATTCCCCTCTAGATTGGCCAAAATTTTAGAGAGAAAGGAGAGCTTGTGTTCTCATCCTTTTCCCCAAAAATAACCCTTAGTAAATTTTAGGCTATAAAGTCCTTTATATAGTCCCTTCAAAATAAGTGACCTAATGGACCAAAAGCCCTATTCTTTTACACATGGCTAGCCTATAGGTTTATTGGGCTTTCAAGCCCTTTGTTTTATTCAAGTTGTCATACAACTTGAGTTAATGGGCTTGACATTCAAATCCCATTGGGCCTTGCGGCCCAAAACTAACCCGAGGTCTTTAACGAACTTATTCGTTTGATTAATTAACATATTAATTAATCCTTGCCATAAATAATTAAACCATTTAATTATTCTTACTCATCTCCGTTGAATCTTCAAACTCTACCTTACACGGTGTACGATCCATTAGGTTCCTTTTAGCGAGGCAGTGGGCGATTCAAACTCTTTCAAATCGATTGTGAATTGAAACTTACTTTCAATTCTCCCGTTAGTGATAATACACTTTTAGGGCTTCCACAAACCATGAGTGACACCTAGCAGCATATCATGGTTACCCAAGCTAATCAGAAGAGGTGGAGAACCTATTCAGTTTAGGATTACAAATGCAATACGGTCTTTCTCTAATACAATACTCTTGACCACATTGTTTGGTTTGATAGTTTATTCATGTCTACTATTCAATGTGAATCTTTGTACTTATATGATTACCTTGAATATGATCTGGAACGCATTCCAACATCTCATTCATACTCTGGCCAGAGATTCTAAATCATATCATAGAGTATTCTCCCTCAAACAGTTTGAAGGTTAGAGATCCCTTGTTGCGCATTCACTTGCCTCCATGGCTAAGTGGCTTAACCCCAACGATGCCGTGGACACCCTGATAGAGTGACGTTGACATAATCAAAGATTAAGGACCTAACCACAAGACAACTGTGATGCCTCAGGTCAAAAGACTAATTTGCATTATCCCAACCATGAGTTCTCATGTGACATGAATATGAGAACTCTTCGTTGATCGTGTTCAGTGAACTCATTCTCTATTGAGCACCTACGTACTTGTCTTGATGTCACACACACCAATGACTCGAGACTAGTCACTCTCCCTGAGAGAAGACATAGCACGTACTGATCTTAACGGACTGTCAATGCCCAATTGACAATCCTATGATCAGGAACGTTTAGGATGTGTCAACGAAAGAATGGTCTCATGAATCTAACTTCTTTAGATCGCATTCTTCCAATCACATATTCCTTGGACTTATCGTTTAAGCATATAACATTTATATGAGACGGCTCAAACAATAATGTTTGCCCTTTAAACTACATTAGTTTGAAATGTCCGTAAAGTATCATCATATGATTGGTTTTAGGGCACATTTCCAACAATCTCCCACTTGCACTAGAGCCAATCAGCTTAGTCATCATTGATGATACCTCTTCTGTAATTCATTTCATAAATGGCTGAGTAGTAGGCCTAGACAATGGATATCTATATGTTATCCATAGAAGCAACTTTGAGAATAACGACGTCACCATTATACATGATTCTCAATCATGTGGTTCAGTCTCTCATTTGAGTTCGGACCTTGATGAGACCTTGATTCCCTGGCTTGAGCTATCGCCCCATTAGTGTCATACACTTTCTGGTTGGAACCGAATGAAGAGTTCATGAATGAACTTTCCCATCCAAACAACAATGTTGTAAGCTTCTATATGGCAATATATTTTGCATACATGATGGAACACATTAAAGTCATTTACTTTTAACGTTTCCACCCAAATATCTCTTTAGTCATAATGAAGAGATATTCTATGATGGATTAGATTCATAATCTAATACATTTACGCTTCCATTACGTTACTCTAATTCTTCCTCATTCTTAAGGAATCCATCCTTAGTATTTTTTAAATACCTAAGGATTCACTTGACAGTTGCCATGGTTCTGATCCTGGGCTTGCATTGATATCATCTTGTACCGTTCTAGGTACGACTTATATCAATGTTTTCATACAATATGAAATACATAAATCACCTTTCTGCGTATGCATAAAGGATTCTATTTACGCATTATTTCTTTGGGAGTCAAAGGGTACATTCCCTTTGAGAAGAACAACTTCCTAGTCTCACTAGAATTGTCATTCTAATTGAAGTTTATCATCATATGAGAAACTTCCTAGCATCTCTTGTCTATTTTAGGGATTGATATAATCCAATTATATCTTGAAATCTATCATTATAGATTTCCATCCCATGTATATAGACTATGTCTCCCATATACATTCTATCATTATAGAATGTTTAAAGTCATAACTTTAACGATGAAGAATTCCTTTCCTTTTCAAAATTAATATATATCATGTATATATATTCAATTTAGGAATATAATCAACTCCCACTAATCTTTTGTAAACCTAGTAAACAAAAGATTCATTTACATCTTTATGAGAAATCAAACAATTGATCTTTTCTCATAAGACGTTTATGGCTCCCACTAGCTTGCTAAGATCCATGATGGATGGATCTCTACAACTAACATGTCTTAGAAGTATATATCATATATATATGGGTAATTGATAATGTCCAACGAACTAAATCTTATTTATGTTCATTCTTCTCCTAATGGAGAAATTCATTATCTTATGATGCTACTTTCCTTGATATTTTTCAAGGAAATTAATCTAAAGTGTTACTTTTTCCTTGGATCAAATCTAAGGAGGTAAATATTTTAGACGTCTTACTCATCTACTTACATTTCTTGAATTCTTTGAAACCTTTTGCAAAGTATTCGGACTTATGTTTATTCAAAATAAACTATAGTCCAACCGAGAGTGATCTTCGGTGAATGTCATACAACATGAGTAGTATTATGTTGTGGACAAGTGCCACTAATATCTAAGTGAATTAACCTCAACAACTTTGTGATTCTTTCTTCTTTCCAAAAGAATAAAGATTCGAACATTTCGCCTCTATACAATTTTAACAAGAAGGTATTGGATCCGGATCTAACGATCCAAAGCATCCATCTATGACCAACTCGTAACTTATGTTTTAGAGGTATCACAACTCAGTTGGGATTAGTCACTACCTTGCAACCTTTTGGGTTTTAAGCATCGTTATATTCTTAAACAGTTAACACTACCACATCATCTCTACTATAGAGACAACCAATTAAATTACAATAATCTAATTTATTGATTAATAAAGAACAATGTTTTTGTCAAACAAAACATTTATCCATCTCTACTATAGTGACGGATTTAAGTTCCTTAAAATTGGAATGTAAAGACAATCTTTAGTATTTTCCAATTTCTTTGGTAGTTCATGTGAGGAAGTAAGTACAATCCGCTTTCGCAGAGATCTATATTCGATTCACGTTTGGAATGTGAAGTACTTTCTCTTCTCTCATTAATCTTCTACTTCTTATTAGCACACTTTTACAACAATTGTAAAACATAGTTACTAATACGGAATCAAGCATTCAAGTAGAAGAACCAACTGTTTTGAACTATTTCAAGAACATATTACAACACCTTCGAAAGGTGTGTTCTTGACACTTGCAAGACATTTCTTGCAAATACCCCTTCCAATGTCCATCCTTTCATAAAGAAAGTTTGTTCCCTTGGAGTTATTTTGCCTTCTTCATTTGACTTCCCTTTTGACTACAATAGTCATGGTCCCTAAACTCCCACTATCTCTCTTGAAACTTGTTTCAAATGTGTTATACACATCAAACGATTTGGAGAGCGTGCGGTTATTGTTCACTATATAGTTTACAATAAACTTAGTGAACTATTAGGATAGGGACACAAAGGTGAAGTCCTTGCCTAGTTTCCGTCTCGTTAAGTGGTTTAACACTTCAACACTCAATGATTCAAAATCATCATAAGTCCATATAAATGGACTATTTTTGTCAACCAACCATTATGTTCTAAACATAATAACAAACTCTCAAGAGTTGTTCAAGGCAACTCTCATTTCTTCATACAACAATTTGTAAGTGAAGAATCATGGCACATAAAGTGTCCATGCCCTTGTGCTTACTTCTCAAGTTCCTTGTTCGTGTAACAAAGAGACAAGCACTAAAGTTTGTGTTGATTAAGGTTTGTTCAAAGCAACTCTTATTTCTTCATACAACAATTTGTATTTGAAGAATTATGACATTAAAAGTGTTCTCCTTCTCATGTTAGACTTATCTAACATATTCTTCCAATGATACATTATCAATAGGAAGATTGTAAGGATGAGACTACTTAATTACATCTACAAGCCATTAAAGACAATCTATGGGATTGTAGAACTAAGTCCGGAAATTAAAGCGTTTGGTTTTTCTTTGTCAAGTTTTGGATAGCGTTTGCAAATATATTGGTAAACAAATACATAACGAATATAAATTGATTGATTTTAAGCCATTTGATTTGGGTCTTTAAATCAAATAGCACCACCCACTATTTTTGGCAAATTCCATATCCCTCATCGGAATTCGAGAGTTTTGGAGGAAACTCTTAGTAGGGTATGGGAGGCTCACTATTACCAAGCCCACCTCACGATGATACGATATCGGCTAGCATTAATAATAATGAGAGAGTACGCTTACTCATTTGCATCTCATGCAAGTACCCATCTTATTTGGCCTCTAGAGAATGTTGCCTCACAATGATATGATATCGGCGCCATTGCACTTAGTTAAGTTATTCCCACCATGCTTAGTTCATGAAGGGGTTCAAGAATAGCCTCACAATGATATGATATTGGCCATCCTCGTTGCCTACACTCACCTCATCATATGCGTATAGACTCCTCCTGAGTGTAAGCATGCACTTTGTACTCCCCCATGATAGGGTGAAGCCGGTGTACAAGTCACAAACGATTGGAGCCTACCACGGTGGAAGGCCACGAAGAGATATTCAAAGCACCTCTCGCTTATCAACTTAATATTGGTTTGTTGAGGGTTTTAGGTCTCATCACATATAAACATACATTTTAATCCAATTAAAACATTTTGGTCCTATTACAACTATTGGTCCATTTGATTGATTTAGTTGTATATAATACTCCCACTAAGCTTTTAAAACGGTTTTTAAAGCAAGAGTATATGATACTACTAACATAAGGTTTGCATTCATTGATGGACTATATAGTTGCCTTAGGGCCTTAGGATGACTATGAACCTTTGATTCGATTCAAACACGAGCCTAGTGTTGAATCTCGGTCTAGGGATGGTGATTGATTTTAGTTACGCGTTTAATCACATTAAGGCGTGTTGTCTTATTGGGCGTTGGACCCAACTACTCCAATTTCATGCATATCGAATAAAACAAGAAAGGAGTACTTCAAAGTAAATAAGAGCTTATGCTCTTTTACAACAATTGATCAAATCAAATTACTTTAAAGTAAAGAAGAGCTTATGCTCTTTTACAACAATTGATCATATCAAATTACAACCAAAATTTAATCTACACATTCCCATGGTTCAAACAAATTTGAAACGGCCTTTCACATAGCTCAATTATCGTAGGCTAAGGTTCATAATCACCATTTCTTTAATTAATTAACGCTTTAACTATTAAACTTGAATGCAACATTTTCATTTGGTTTTTGTATCCATAGAATTGATTTAAATGGAGCTAAATGAAATGAAAATCCAATTCTCATTTAAAGAGACAAAACAATTTTGTTCTCTACCTAATTTGGGCCAAAATGCTATGACCTCAACTTGTTTGGGCCATAGTGCAATTAACCTCAACTTTTGGGCTATTTTGCAAAAACTTAAACTTTTGGGGTCACTTTGTAAAAACACAAAAGTCCACTACTTCATGTAATTACAACTAGAACCCAAAATTTTCCACAAAAAAATAAAACTTCATTAAAGGAGCAAAACAATTTGTCCTTTTAGTGATTTTGGACCTTTACGTAAAAACGTAAACTTTTGGGTCAAAATGCAAATACACAAAAGTATCAAAACTTTATATAATTGCACAAAAGCCCCACAAGGACCCTAATTGAGTAGGGTGGCTGATTTTGAAGCAAAGTAATAAAAAAAAAATTTCAAAGTTTTTGTAAGTGGGGTGTGTGTAATGGAATAAATCATTACACACCAAACCCACTATAATTTCTTTAATTTTTCAAAATAAATATCTAATATATTTAAACATAAGAAATATTTCAAAACAAAAACTTTATGAAATAAATCAAAACTTTGAATCAAAACACCAAACCTTTTGTTCTTGGCAAGAACATATCAAGAACAATGAAGAACATTCATGAAAACCCATAAGAGCTCCATGAACATTCTTCACCCAAAAACATACCAAAACCACTCAAACTTAAGGGAAATAACATACAACCATACTAGGGTACATAGGGGTTCCAAAAGTCACTTTAAAACAATTTTAACAAGTCAAACAAGAACCCAAAATTCCACCCTTTGGATTTGGCCGAATTTCCCCAAAAACATGGCACCAAATTTTAGCTCCAAAATTCATGCTCATATGAACTACATCTACAACATTTGAGATGGCAAATTTTCTAACAAAATTTACATTCAAAGAAGCAAGAATAAAGCTTGTAACAATTACAACATTCAAATCACAAACTATGAACTACAAAACCCAAAAGGATTCACCAACTACTAGACTTAGGCTCTTGATACCACTTGAAGGAAAATTTGTGAAAAACATGTTCATTTAAGCAACATCAATAGCATGCAATTAACAATTAAAGGCGGAATCATGCTTGTATGCACTTAAAACAAAACATTTACCCATGAAATTCAAAGCCTAGTAGATAGGTGAATCAAGACTCAACTCAAAACAAAATGAGTTGAGAAATCAATACCTTTGTAGATTCCTCTTTGCATAAGCAAAGGCTAATCACCCAAAGAGAGGGCCTTCATTCCTTGCATCTTGGATCCATGGATTTGGATGGATGATAAGGTTTCTCCAAGTTCCCAAAATTGAGAACCTCTAAGTTTCCACACCAAGGTATATTGTAGAAGAAATGAGTGACCTAGAGGAAGTAAGATTGCTAGCTATTCCCCTCTAGATTGGCCAAAATTTTAGAGAGAAAGGAGAGCTTGTGTTCTCATCCTTTTCCCCAAAAATAACCCTTAGTAAATTTTAGGCTATAAAGTCCTTTATATAGTCCCTTCAAAATAAGTGACCTAATGGACCAAAAGCCCTATTCTTTTACACATGGCTAGCCTATAGGTTTATTGGGCTTTCAAGCCCTTTGTTTTATTCAAGTTGTCATACAACTTGAGTTAATGGGCTTGACATTCAAATCCCATTGGGCCTTGCGGCCCAAAACTAACCCGAGGTCTTTAACGAACTTATTCGTTTGATTAATTAACATATTAATTAATCCTTGCCATAAATAATTAAACCATTTAATTATTCTTACTCATCTCCGTTGAATCTTCAAACTCTACCTTACACGGTGTACGATCCATTAGGTTCCTTTTAGCGAGGCAGTGGGCGATTCAAACTCTTTCAAATCGATTGTGAATTGAAACTTACTTTCAATTCTCCCGTTAGTGATAATACACTTTTAGGGCTTCCACAAACCATGAGTGACACCTAGCAGCATATCATGGTTACCCAAGCTAATCAGAAGAGGTGGAGAACCTATTCAGTTTAGGATTACAAATGCAATACGGTCTTTCTCTAATACAATACTCTTGACCACATTGTTTGGTTTGATAGTTTATTCATGTCTACTATTCAATGTGAATCTTTGTACTTATATGATTACCTTGAATATGATCTGGAACGCATTCCAACATCTCATTCATACTCTGGCCAGAGATTCTAAATCATATCATAGAGTATTCTCCCTCAAACAGTTTGAAGGTTAGAGATCCCTTGTTGCGCATTCACTTGCCTCCATGGCTAAGTGGCTTAACCCCAACGATGCCGTGGACACCCTGATAGAGTGACGTTGACATAATCAAAGATTAAGGACCTAACCACAAGACAACTGTGATGCCTCAGGTCAAAAGACTAATTTGCATTATCCCAACCATGAGTTCTCATGTGACATGAATATGAGAACTCTTCGTTGATCGTGTTCAGTGAACTCATTCTCTATTGAGCACCTACGTACTTGTCTTGATGTCACACACACCAATGACTCGAGACTAGTCACTCTCCCTGAGAGAAGACATAGCACGTACTGATCTTAACGGACTGTCAATGCCCAATTGACAATCCTATGATCAGGAACGTTTAGGATGTGTCAACGAAAGAATGGTCTCATGAATCTAACTTCTTTAGATCGCATTCTTCCAATCACATATTCCTTGGACTTATCGTTTAAGCATATAACATTTATATGAGACGGCTCAAACAATAATGTTTGCCCTTTAAACTACATTAGTTTGAAATGTCCGTAAAGTATCATCATATGATTGGTTTTAGGGCACATTTCCAACATTGACATCTTCACACATACACACACATAAGTTCTCTTTCTTTCATTAATATTTCTGTTATGACTGAGAGAAACGAAAACCAAACATTAATGAGTTAATTAGGCCAGTTGATCATAATAGTATGTGCGCCTCTTTGTACTCGAATTTAAACATCCCTTCCTGTAGGTTACACTAGCTTAGAATATATATATATATATATATAACAAGAAAATGGCATAAAAATAGATGAAAATGACCTGCAAATGACTAGCTACATTTTCCCTGGTCAAGCCTGGCACATTCATGAACTCGAGAATCCTCTTTGGCACTGCCTCTGCATGAAACCAATTACATTAGTCAGTACAACGCAAGTATGTATTTAAACACAAAAATTAAAATTAGGAAAGAAAAAATGAGAATTGGCAGTAGAAAATATCACATACTGTCCAAACCGATGTGTCTAATGGCCAATAGAAACTGATTGTGAAGTGAATTTGTCCACACCACTTTTGGCTTCTTTGGTGCAACCATGCGTTCCTCATTATCGCCTTCCCTATTTCTCTTTTTTGCCTTCTTCGCCTTTGCCTCGGCCTTTTTCTCAAGTTGTTCCTCATCAGTATCCGAAGACATCCCAGAGTTAATTCCATTGTCCACCTCACCAGGTGCTTCTCTTGGAGCACCTTCTATTTCCTCTATGACAACAGATTTACCTTTCTTAGCTGCCTCAGCATACTGCCATACATTTTTAATGTCATCTTTGCTCACAGGCTTTACCATATAATCAGCAAATCCGCCCTCTAAACTCTTTAGTATCACATTCTCGTTGTCATCTGCGGACATCACTGCATTAAGAAATGAATTAAACAAAATGAGTTGGACATGTATTGACTAAAACTAAAGTATACTTAAGAGATTAATTTTTTCACTTAAAAATGACACTCACTAATAACAGGTAGCTTAAACTCATCACGAACATGCTTGTGTAATTCAAACCCATCCATCTGAGGCATATGGAGGTCCGTAACAACAAGATCAAATGCGCCTTTTTGTGCTCGAAGAATAGCCAAAGCATCCATAGGATTCTTAACAGCGACAACTGAAATCAAGTGTGGCAAGAAAAAAAAAATATTAGTGTTGAAGTAAGTGTGTGTGTGTGTGTGTGTGTGTGTGTGTGTGTGTGTGTTTGTGTGTGTTGGATCAATGAAATCTTGCAAAATTGTTCAACGAAGTAGTAAAGCGATCTAATTGAGAATGGGTCTTAGAACCCTCATAAGCAAGCATGCATGTGATTTACCTTAAAATCTTATATATACGCAACTAAGGAATGGATCTCGTAAGGGGATTTTTTTTCTTTCTTATTATAAAAAACAAAATAGTTTTTTTTATATACCCTGATTGGAAGTAACGAAGTCAACAATTTTTTTTTTTTTTTTGTCAAACGATAGATTTTATTAGATTAGATGTTATATTAGCTACCGAAATGATTTGAACTCACGCCGTCATGCAAGAGTTCAACACCTTTCCACCACTATGGTAAAGAGTCACTTGCAGGAAGCCAACAATTGACCACCCCTTCTTTTGAACCAAAAAAAAAAAAAAAAAAAAAAAAAAAAAAAGCAACCATTTATTCTTTTTACTAACTTAAAAAGTTGCACAGCCAAAAATTCTAATTGCAAAACAAATATATATAGGTTTTTATGATAATTCTTACAAAAAATTAAATCGGCAGAAAGCCTGAAACTAAAAAAATTAAAAAATTCTCTTACATCCTTTGATTGAAAATGATAAAATAAAAAATAAAAAATAAAAAAAACCGCATGCAGCCAAAAATCTGATCAAATTTATATTGTATAAGATGGGATCTAGCTAGGTCTAGTGTCTATAGAAAAAAGGTTGGGTCAGAAAATAATTTTTCCGTAATTTTTCTGAGAAATATGTCAAAAGGCATGCAAAGGTCTTAGACAAAAGAGTGAACCATTTGAAGATTTTTTTTGTCAAACATATGAAAACGAGTTAGCCATTTGAAGACCTAGGTAACTTATGAAACTAAACAAAATAAACATGATATGACAAAACAAAAGAATTAACCAATTATTTTAAGAAATATTTAAATCAAAATGTCATTTTATTGAATTAAGAATAATCTAGATGAAATTTTCAAATATAAAATATATAATATACAAAAGGCGCCAATTCATGACAAAAATTCCAAATTCCACTCTTGTTGTGTACATAGGTGGCCAATCAAAATGGAATTTGTCTTTGAATTAAGCAACAAATATTAATTCTTAGAAATTATTGTCATACTCTTAAATCTAAACACAATATCTAAAAGAATAGGCGCAAAATCATATTCAAAACATTTTTGTTTTGATTTTGGTTACATATTTGAAACAATTTTAAAGTAGTAGTAGTCTTCAATCTACATACCTTGATAGCTCCATGTTTTGAGCATTGCTGAAACAATAGCTAGAGTGGTGGCATCGTCGTCCACAACCAAGATATTGATCATACCAACGAAAGAGGGTTTGGAAATGGAAGAAGATTGCCTAAACTCAGCACTATCTGTAGCATCCATTGCTTGGAATGAAACTTCTCTTGCACCAAACTATTCAGTAGTGAGGGGTTTATATAATGCAAGGGCTGGTTAAGTCAGCCGTGACATCAAATAAAGGCGCAACAAGTGTAAGAAAGCTGCTTAAGTTAAAGAGAGAGAGTGTTTACCTTTATCTAAATTACCTCTATATTTTTTTCAGACAAATGCATGCAGTTTACATTGTCAGTTACAAAAGATGTATATGCATCGCCCACTTTAACATTTCACACTAATTAATGGTAAAATCTAGTATGAAATAAAACATTTATATTATTTTACCAAACATATGAGATTCTTACATAGAGTTCTTTGTGAAGAAGATTTCACAATCTTTCAATTTAATTGCCTTCCATGAAAAATATTTTCCCAAATTTGGAGTACCATTCCAATTTTTCAACCTGAATGCATATCATTTTATTTGCAATTCAAAATTTGAAATTTGGTTCATTTTTTTCAGGGAGTGTTGTTCAGTTAATTTAAGACAATTCATACATTTATGCAGTTAGCATTTTTGTTAGTTCAATTTATATAATTTTGAATTATCCATTTCATAGTCAGCCAAGTTACTTCTCACATCTTGAATTAAGGTGTTATTAGTGTTATTTAGTTAAACATCTTCAAAAAAATTATGAATGAATACATGTAGTAGTTATATATATATTAACGTGGAAAGAATGGTAAACATTAGGAGTTTGTATTGAACAAAGAATGGTAAAAAAAATTAGGAGTTTGTATTGAACATCTACTAGTTCTAGCTTGATTAAGTGATGTATTATCCATTGTATATATAAAGAAATAATAAAATCTCTTGAAATTAACAGTTTAATTATTAACTGTCTAATGACCTAACGGGGTTAATGACTTTACGATTTCCACGTAGCTGCCTATAACGAATCAGGAAAAATCATTTGCACAAGGAAATAATAGAATATCTTGAAATTAACAGTTTTAACAGTCTAACGACCTAATGGTTAATAGCGTAATGGTTTATTCTTAGCTGCCTATAACAGTTCATGACCAATCATTTGCAATATATAGGCAAATTTGCTAGCGTCAATCACCACGTGCTAGTTGAAACCAAAATTTATTTTTTCGCCAAAGTATGTACTCTCTTATTTTTTTATTACAAGCGATAATAATATTTTAAGTTACATTATGGGGATAGATGGTTTTGAACCTAAACGCAACACGTTGAAAAGAAAGACCCTATTCATCAAGGTAATATATCAATTGTTTTACTAAACAAACTCATTTTGTCACATTTTTTTAACTAAACAAATTAACTACTAAATGCTATAATATTTACCTCTTTTTAACCAAAAAAACTCAAAACAAGAAAATCAAACGCAGAATATTATGGTTTTTTTTGTCCGTAAAATTCAGAAGATTATTAAGTAAAATTGTGAAAGACTAAAGGTGAGGCCCGTTATAGCAAAAGCATTGGTAGCAAGAAAAGTGGTCAAATTTCACTTCTTTCTGAGTTTCGTGTTTTAAATGTAAAAGCTGGTAAATTTGTTTGATATTATCTTGTTACACTTTACAGTCTCAACGTCTCAAACTTTTGATTTCAAATTGGAGGGAACCTGAGTATACCTCTGCCAATTGGTTGTCTATTAGGGCTGGCTTTGGCTCACAATAACTTACCATAAACTAAGGCTAATGTGTACATTAATATAAAATCTCGGAAATGAAACCAGGATAAGGTAACTGGATCGTGGTATTTGAAAACCATTGTCTTAGTTCAGTCCATTGTTTCTAACCAAGTGATATGACAATATTGCCTCTCTGTTTTACTTCAAATTACAATATTAGCATCAGTCATTTATTTACGTATATGTGGACATCTATATCAAAAGAGGATGTTCAAGCATTAAACAAAGGTGAAATGTTTTTAGTGGTTGAAATCCAACAGAAAGAAGGAACGAAATCCAGGGCCATTGATTGCATTCTTAAACTTTCACCACCTTTGGATTATGATTGGCTAAATTGTCATGGACTCATGGATATCGTTTAATGACATCCTTATCGCATAATCTATTAACCAATTGACACTTGTCAACTGTCTATTGGTTATAATTACCATCACTCAATTAGTTAATACTGTTAGAGAGTTAGTTACAAAGGGTATTATTGTAATAATCCATGTAATGTGGATACTATATAACACATTGTAAAGGCTTGTAATAATTCAAAGTGTGAAATATAAAGTGTTCTAAAATTCCTTCATCTCTAAGCTTCTATCTCTCTCTCTCTCTCTCTCTCTCTCTCTCTCTCTCTCTCTCTCTCTTTGTAACTCAATTTCTCAGTGTTATGATAATCAACCCTAATACAACCATTTGTCAGACAATACCAATGGCCAATCGCATGGTTTGCTCACAATATTGACGTTATTGCTGACACATACGTTTTAATAGAAGTGGGCCTTCTTATTAATTGTATGTAGGATCCACTTGTATTAAAGAGTGCGTCAGCAATAACGTCAATTCCAGAAGTCATCCCAAAAGTGAAGCCATATGTACCAAGTCGAATCACTCTTTCACACCCAGAGTAGGAAAGCCTTAAACAGGAAGGTTTAATTAGAGATGTAAAAGTTTCCTATAAATTACTTGGTGTTTTAATGCAGTTTTTGTTTATATCCTTAATTGTTGTATTAAGCTCCCCTGCCACCTCCAAAAAGCAACATAACATTCACCTTCAGCTTTAAGCAGTAAATAAATCAATCTTACTATTTTAATTTGTTTGAGGTGAATATGAATTGCAATAATACAAAAATAAATTATAAGCTTTTGTAGCAACAATCTTCAGTTCCCTTTCCTTATCAGTTTTTTAATTTTTTTTAAGAAGATACTTGATTTCTAATATTTAAGGATTGATTACTCCTTACAGATCAATCACATTTTGACACGTTTACAGAAGTTATGATGTAGGTGTAAGGAAGAATGAGTCCTTAAATAGAAAGGAGCCGAGCAGATTCCAAATCTATATACAAAACAAAGATCAAATTTTTTCTTTTTCAGCCATTTGGGATTTCAAATCAAAATGGACACTCTAACCCACCTTTTATGAACTGCTCATACAATGCCCACAGGAGGGCGGCAATAACAGTATCTCTAATCAAGTCCTGGACCAACTTCACAATCCAACCATTAGAAGAAGCATCAGTAGTACCTGTAGGCCTCTGTCCTACAAGGTCCCTAAACCTTAGGTCTCCCAGGTCAGCCAGTAAGGCATAAATCACACCATTCATGTGTCCCTTTCCAATAACCCCAACTACTCTCTTACTCTTATTCACAGCTTTGCTCCTCTTTAAAGACCATGCAAGGTACTGAAATATGCAACAACACAAAAACAAAAGTCACTTGTTAACTTTCATTCTGCATTGTATTATAGAATGTTCATAATCCGGGTTGAATTGAGATACTTACAGTGTCTCGCTCATGTATAAGAGGTTGTAGGAGTGAAGGATATGAAGAACTTAGCTGCTTATAAAGCTGAAATGTGCTATCACTTGTACTTGATTCCTACATTGTAATCAAATATACGTTTTGTTTGAATAATTAACATAATTAAGATCTAGTAAGTATTGAACAGTTGTATAGTTTATTTTTATGTTGTAATATTATCTTGTTAATCAAACTTTACCCTGTCTAATTCATCATTGAGATTCTTCTTCGACATATCGGACTGTGATGTTATCCCACGAACAACAGAGCTCACTAAGCTCAGTTTCTCACTCCAAGTCAGAGAATTCCAAGCCCTTTCAAGCTGCAAAAACAAATTATATACAATTTACCAAGATTTTGCATCATGAACCTTTCTACAATGCTGTTAATTGACTTACGGTCAAGTTTATCAATCACATATTAAAAACCATACTAATCACTTATCAATAATTGTAACTTTGTAAATACGCATGTAGTGTCAAGAATATCGATACCATCAACAACATGTCCGTATTAAAAAAATGCAGTTAACGGCGTAGTAGAAAAACTTATATATATAGTCCTGTATTACAGTAGGGTTTCGATTTGCGCATACGGTAATTTCAATTGGACGATCCCCCAACACAATTTGAGCACCAACTTCTTCAGAGGCTTTTCGAGCAGATCGAAACTGCAGTCCATTAAAGGTCACATGGATATGGTCACACACCTGATTTCATTTTCAAGCAGTACATTTTGTCATCAATAAAATTTAATTGTAGTCAACTACCTCATCACCGAAAGGACGATTGGTGTCGGATGAAATCTTTGATGAGAAAACAGCCAACAGTACTCGTAACGCTAGAGCAGTTTGACCCCCTATGACATAAAACTAAACCAATAATTTCATCTACACATAAAACTATTAATTGATACACAAGAAACTGGCTTTTTACCCAAGTTTATGCTTCGACCTACGGCCCCGAAAAACCCAGTTCCACTCAGAGAGAACATATTAGACCTTAATTGTTGGCCTCCTGCCTCACCATCCATGGAGGCATCAGCATACATAATCCCAGCTCTGAAATTGGGTTCTGCAACAATTTCAGTTAAGATGTGGAGTATGGATATATGGATGACTGAATGTACATAATCAAAATTATAGCAATATTTACTGAACTGTATGACTCGGGGCACATAATCTCGTATTCAAATTGAAGGAGTCAAATGTGACTCGGAATAATTTATGAACGTCACTACAATTATTCTACAAAATAACAATTGATTAATCTATGTACATATAGTTGAAAAATAAGGGATAATTGCAGCAACAATCCTTGAACGATACAACTCGAAGCACATAATCGAAACCAAAGCACTAAATGCGACTCAGGGTGTAGTTCATGAACATTGCTACAATTAACCTAAAAAATAACGATTGCTATTGTAACTATGTAACATTTTGAGATTAAATTCCAAGTCACACTTGCCTGCTTCTACATAGCTCCACCACCACATTATCCGGCTTCACTGCCCGGACCACGCGTTCGACCTCCACTGCAGAGTCTTGAGAAATATGATTGGTTCCGACCAACCAGATGGCCTCCGGCTCGACGAACTCTGCCCTCCATGCTGGGACGGGACCGAACTGGCTCTTCTCGATCAAGAACAAGCTCCCATTCTCAGCCAAATCAAGCAGTTCAGGGTGAGTTCTGGCTATTATGGCTCTTGAGTCCACCGAAATTTCTGACCTGAAATCAAAGTCCGGCGGTGGAGGTTTGATGGAAACCTTGGAGGGTCTGAGAGGCCTGGGGGTGAGGAAAACTGGGTTGGTGCGGAAAATTGGGAAGCTTGATGATTGAATGGTCTCCATGGATGAGATGAGAGAAGAGACCTGTGTTAGACGGAGAAACTGACTTTTAGATAAGGAAACTAAATTTTAACGGTCGGACAGAGAAAGAGGGAAGAGGTATGTAGTTTTTTTCTGTTTTTAATTGTTGATAGTGTAAATGTGGGTCTCTTGTGCCCATGAAAAATGGGATTTGGTGTTTTGTGGATTTAGAGATACATCTTAAGAAATTGGTTTGACAACCTAATAGGTTTTTCCTCTTTTCATTTGTTGTTTCTTGTCTTTTCTTACATAGAACTGAAATGTGATGACAAAAATAATTTAGGAGTCCGTAAATTAACAGGTAAGACAAGATTTTTTTTAGTGTACTAAAAACACGGTCTATTATATTAAATGTCATCACTTTCATTAACCCGTCTTAATTTGTGATTTGCTACCATGCACTTATTTGAGGTTGGGTATGTTATATGTGTTTAATTTGACCTTAGTAAAAGGTGATGATGAAATTTTTTAGCTCAATTGAATTATCTTTTATACAATAAGTTTTAAACATTGCTTAGTTACAATCATACGTACAAGACCTGACTCTTTCATTTTTCAATCGCATGGAGAAACACTAGATTTAGTCTAACAAGCAGCATCAAAAGAAAATCGAGTAAAATATAGAGGGATGCTAGGTACCTTTTCCTCTTGCATTTTCTACTTGTCTTTCCCACTCATCATTTCCACTATCAGATTAAACTACAAAGTTAATGCTTTAAAATCATAAATTATGTTCTTGAACTTTTACCCTTAATGAATTTGAGAATTGAAAACAAAACAGATTAATAAGGCCAGGCCACTCACCCATCAATGTCCCTCTCTCTCTCTCTCTCTGTCTCACTCACTCACTCTTCGACTTCCTCCCTCTAGGCAGCAAGCGACTAGCTAAGTTAAAGACGTCAATGGAGTTTTCTTTTCTGGAACAGATTACACGTATTCCACTTCAAAAAACATCTGAAATTTTGAGTCTTTCACTTATGAATTTTGTTACTGCTCATGGATATATAAAATGCTACAAGTTTTGGTGGTGGTGAAGTCATCCACCCGTTGCCCAGGTTTTCCCCTTCAGAACAAAAAAAATGAAAAAGAAATAGGAGGATGGGGGGAGAGTGATTGAGAGATGAGTGGATGGGTTGACAACTGCTCAACGGAATTGGCTACAAATTTTTTTATGACGAATTTTGGATTTTTCGTATCATGGTTTGTTTTCGTTAATGTGAATTCAAAACTAATCTGGTGAATCGAGCTTTTATATCATAATAAACTAGCAATAATGTAATTTAAAATTGCATTTTATTATGTCAAAGAAAATTCACCTTGAAGTCTTGGACACTCTATTCTCTTTTTTATGTTAAAAAGAAAGCTAGACAATTTTTAATGGTGCAGATGACATCCGTACAGTCAAGCAAAGCTAGGAGTGTGATGTAGATGCTGATAAAGTGATCAGCATGATGCAATTAAATTATATCACCCCCCTTGCCCCACAACACGTCTTACATTATAAGTATAATACTAATTAAATTTCAAAGGGAAGATCTTGATTAAATGACCAGGTCGACAACAGCTAATCTCTAGCTGCTATAGGAGACTGCTTCAGGGCTTAATACGTGTTCCCTCTGTAATTTTTTATTGTGATGGAAGTATAAATGACATATCATCTATTTTTATGTAAGTGGTGGAAATTTTATTTTTTAGATTATTAACTTTTTAACATACATATCTCATCATTTAGATAATGACAAATGATGTATCACCTCATGTACCTGTTATACTAAAAAATCTCTCTATTTCAACACCACCTCTCACTCATAAAGTGTTAATTCTTAAATCTTAATCATGATTAGTCCAATTTAGTCACACAAAAAGATTTAAAAAGCCAGCAAAAGCTCCGCGATTTTCCCACGCTTCTTACAAAAACAAAACAAACCCCCATTTTTCGCGTATAAATAGGATGATCATCTCACATATCCGTTACAATTCATTAATATTTATATCGTGGCACGCATTTGGTCATGAATTCACATATATATAAATACATACATGCACATAAAAATTGTATGTAGATTATACCTTATGGCCAATCCGTATAGCAACGTGCCCAAAACCCCTGTTGACCAACCAACTACAACCTCCAATCCCAATCCCTTTATACAAATTCCTCCGACTCCTCCTAGCCCTCCCACATCAACCCTACCTGACGATTCCTCCTCCTCCTCATCCCCGAGACTGGGCGTTCGGTCCCCATCGGGAGGCTCGACATCAGGCTCGCCGAGGGGGCATCCGGTCTACCGGGGAATCCGGTGTCGGAGCGGGAAATGGGTGTCCGAGATTCGGGAGCCACGTAAGACTACAAGGATATGGCTTGGCACTTACCCTAAGCCAGAGATGGCGGCGGCTGCGTACGACGTGGCGGCGATCGCGCTGAAAGGGCCAAATACTCCCTTGAACTTCCCCAACTCGATTCTTACGTACCCGATACCGGCTTCCTCCGCCGCGAGTGAAATACGATCTGCGGCCGCTAGGGCAGCACAGTCGAGGGCCAATATGTTAGTTCCCCGGGGGAGGGAGAGCGGAGGGAGATCAGAGCCGGGTGGTGTTGATAATGAGCGTGGGGTGGTGGGCCAGCAGGAGGAGGAGTTTATGGATGAGGAGGCGCTTTTGAATATGCCGAATCTGCTGGTGGACATGGCGGAGGGAATGCTGGTGAGTCCGCCGAGGATCTCTTCCGACAATTCGCCTGAAAATTCCAACGGAGAAAATCTTTGGAACTATTAATTAATTATTTAATCAGATTTTCGGTATCTGGGCTCACTATTTGTATCATCATTCGGACTCAGGAAATAATAAGCAAAATCAATGCTTGCATTGTAACGGATATCATCAGTGATTAAGGGTATGATTCACGAATCGCAATATATTAATTAATTACTTATTTTTGTGTGTTTTTGTTGGAATTATTTTTGTTTAGCTGCTTCATCACATGTACTGCTTTCTTTCGTTCTTGCAGCTGATTAGTATTATGTTAAAGCTTTTATAATTACTAGCTCTGGGAAATTAATGGTTATTAGGTGATGGATCTTTCTACTACTATCATATGATCACAACTAACTAGTTGCATTGCATATACTAGTTTGCTGTTTCTTTGAGTAGTGTACATGTTGATTGATGGCATGAAATGCTCCTGAATGCGCTACTTTCCTTTTTGGATTTGTGATTAGCACCTGAACGTTTAGGTCTTGGTTATAAGTCAAAGTTGCTAAACAACAGGCAAAATTTGTGCCCAAGATTTAGGGCATATCATATGATCATATAAATACACTATGCATTACCAAAATTACATAAACAATTCTCAATTACTATTTTTGGTGATTGGATTCATTAATGATAGGTTTAATTAGGAGATATAAAGAAGAGATGTTGAGAATTAATCTCACATTAATCAGAGAATAGACTTTGCATGAGCTAGCTTATAAGTAAATTAAGCGACTCTCTATATAGCCAATTGGTTTTAATTGTGGAACCCTAACTTTATCCAAGGGAGAGCTTAAAAATAAGAGAAGGAAGGGGAGTAGAATTAACTAGTCCGCTAGTTCATCTGATTTTTTGCTTTGTTTTTAGGTATGATCAAGGATTTTAATAGGAAACTAACAGTTTTCTGATTCCATGTTTATAACACATGAGAAAGTTAAGAGGTGAGGGCATGGACATGCTTACTTAATGGATATGGGAAAAGGAAGGAATTAGAGATTTAGAAATAGATGAAGTAAGGAAGGGGATCATAATTTTTAGATATTTTATTATGGATTTTTAAGGGTATACTCGCACTTTTTAATTTCATATTTGTCAGTAAACATGTAAAGAAGTTAAGAAGTGAAATTGTTGTCATATGCAAACATCAAAATGATTCCAATTCTAGTTCTTATCAAGTAAACATGTGCATACCATATTAGTAATTAGATAAATATTATAGAGACACTTGGTACCCGGAATTGTGGTTGAAAATTGGGTTTGGTTTTCAGATCAGCATCAGCAATATAAATGAGGAGAAGAGAAGTTATTATCCCTTGCGCGTATATGTACTACATAGTACTAGTCTTACGGATGTAGCTAGGTAGGTATTTGGTAGCAGACTTTAACATAAAACTTATTATTTACACTGACGGAGGTACAAGAAGAGGGATCAGGATCCTCTCCTGATCTAAAGATGATGATCCTTCTGATCAAGGAATATGGGCCGTTAGATGAAAATTCAACGGTTATAATTATTATAACTTTAAAGGAACCCCCTTGTTTATAACCGTTGGATTTTCATCCAACGGTCCACACTCTTTAGTCAGGAGGATCCTCATCCTTAGATCAGGAGAGGATAACTCTTTTTACTTTTCTTACATCATTTTTAATTTACGAATATCGAATCAAATGATTGAAAAAAATTAAAAAACACATTAATAAAAATGTGTGAAAAGTAAAAATAAATATACGTATAACACCATTCATATTATATGCTGCTGCAATTTGTGGCAGTGTAAACGCTCTATTTCTGGCGGACCTGTGAACTGACAATCAGCGTGGCCCTGTCCTTCTCTCCCCTGTGGAAAAGATTCTTACAGAGATATTATTTCTATAATTCTTGGAATCAAAACATCGTATCTGTCTAAAATGTATACATACACCAGCGCAAAAATACGCAAAAAAAGTAAAAATATCAGTTGTGTTGCCACCAGGTTAGAATGCATAGATTAAGTTGTACACTACAACCGGAACAAAACCCAGCAATTCTAGGCTTCTAGCCGTATGGATCGATTGTGTTGCCACTACTAGAAAATGGCTCTAAAGAGATGCGGATATAAAAGCAGTCTATAGCATGTTAGAGGGGACTAATCAATAGATTTCCATGCCCAACAATGTAAAGAACCGACATCCGTGGCATGCTTGGCTAGAACTGACATACAAAAATAAGGGTCTGTTCTGGATTTAGTTTTTAGTTCTCATTTGCAAGAGAAAAATATGTGGGAGAACGTATAAAAAAAAGATTCAAACTTTTACATTTCAAATGAAAGAGAGAAGTCATCAATAAGAAATGGCCATTTGCATGCCGAATCTGCCGAAATCTGCTGGTGGACAAGTAAGGATAAAAGTTTGGGAACGAAGTATGGATCTTATTGTGTTGAACTCTCACAAATTAGCTTGAAAGATAACAAAGTAACCACTAGCCTCTGCTATAGGAGAAAGATATATAATTAATATTAACCAAAAGATAAGAATGCATTTGATACAACCCAAGAAATATATAGCAATAATATTCCTTCCGGAGCAGAGTCCAGGCTCTCTCCGATGATCTTCTAATTATCGGACAAAAGATACGATCAGTTTCATGTATTACTTACAGGCCAGATATACATACATACATATATATGCATGTAAGTATAGAGAGAATCATTTTCTATTTACAGAAAGCTTACTGCGTTACCTCCAAATGTATCCACGCAGATTATTAATGATGCTTTCCTTTCCCTTAAACAATGAGACTCCTCTTCCATCTCTGACTTGATCTGTCTCTGAGCCTGGAGCTGCATCCTTTCTGGTTGTGATATAATTAAACCAAACCAATAAACATCTAGGAGCGCACGGTTTTAACCTCTTGCCCAACTTTATATATATATATGTATATGAAAAATACTAAGAATATTTTCTCAAAAATGGGACTCGTCATATGAACTCTCTGTCACCTCACAATTTAACGTCAGTTTTTATGTTAACATCATAAAACATTGTGCTAAAATATGAAATAACAGAGAATTCATGAAGAGTCTTATTTTTTAAAAAATATCATTAAAATTTCTCATATATATACCCATCTTAAACAAACGATGAGAGTTGGCTAACCAGTTATATTGTCCATATAACTCATATTTTATTAGGAACACTAGTTTCGGTGATCAGTGATCACACATGCGATGTTCCTATAATGCGCTACATGACCAAAATGCACTATTAATTAAGGGCCAATTTGCATCCTAATCCAGCATTTTAATTAGCGCAAATTTCACTCAAAACAGTGAAAAATGATGACACGTAACTTTTTCAGGCAGACAGAAGATTGTCTTTCTATTTCTCGACATAAAATGTCGATCAAATTAAAGTGTTAAAAAGTAAGGTATGAAAAAGTGGCGGTCTGAAAGGAGAGAGGAATTCTTGTAGGGTTCTCATTGTGAGTATTTCAAAAATCTTTCTATCACATTCATTTATTATATATTACACGGTTAAATTTTATTAAGTACAATTTATATTTAATTTTAAATAAAAAAATTTATAATAATTTATAATCACATGATATACGATAAACGAATATAATTAAAAAAATTTTAAAATCCTCACAATAATATCCAACAACCTCTAAGTTCAAAAGATGCTGTAGGTTAAAACTTAACGACACCCTGCCGAAAGCCGCTTTAAAAAGTTGCTAACGGTGTCGGATGGTATCGCATAGTGGACAGATGCAATTGATCTGGTCTGGAGGACGACTACTGTTCCTAAAGTGGCTATAAAAATTATATTAAAAAAAATATAATCAATATCAGTTTACTACCTTTCGTGATTTTCAATATTTAGTACATCAAATTTTTTCGTTCCAAAGTCATGCTTAAAGTGTAAATTTTGGGACACTCTTATATCTGTTAGTCAAACAGTTAATTCTTCCGTTAAATGATGACGTGTTGCCCATATAGATAATGACTGAATTCTACGTATCGGGTCCAAGTGGAATTTTATTTTTTTTATTTTATTTTTTCTTTCTTCTTCTTTCTTTCTTCTCTTTAGACCATCTCCAATGGTTGGGCTAAAAGTCAAATTTTTTAGCCCGAAAAATTTAGCTTTTAGCCCAAAAACAGCTTTTGTACTCCAATCATTCTACCCTAAAATTTTAGTCCGGGATTATTAAAGAATGAATTTAGGCTATTTTTTTTGTTAAATTAATTTTTTTAAAAAAAATAAATATGTAGACTATCGTAAATTAATTTTATGTACATTTTAATCTAAAAAAATTTAAATTCCGATAAATATTGGCTAGAGTCCACCCCGATTTCTGGGCTAAATTTCGGGGGGAATTTGGCATTGGTTTAGCATTTAGCATTTAGCTCAAAATTTCCCCTTGGGTTGGAGTGCGTTTGGGGGGAAATTTTGGGGGGTAATTTGGCTTTTAGCCCACCATTGGAGTTGGTCTTAGAGAAGGGGTTGGCGTATATTTTTATTTTTAATTTTTTTTATTTTCTTCTTCTTCCAGAGGAGTTACGTGAATATTAAAAAATTGCAAAAAATCTGGCGTTCACCCCCTTCTGACCCCCTTCCTCCTTCTCCCTCCCTTCTCTTTCCTACACCCATCCTCCCCGCACACCCACCCATTCCCCTCTTTCCCCCTCCCTTCTCTCCTCTGCAGTCCACACGGAGCTCTCCCACCCCTCCCTCCGATTCCTAACCCTAACCTCAAAATTCAGAAACCCAGAAAACGAAAATTCAGAAACCCAGAAAGCTCCGCCGCAACACTATCAATCAATTTCCAGTAAAAATCACAAAAAATACATACCATAAATGCCCACATTCAAATTCGTACCTCATTATCCAAATTTCAGATTTTTCAGGTGCAAAGCAGCTCAAAACTGCAGCAATCACAATGGTATACACACAAAATTACCAAATCGCCACTGACACTGGCTCCAATTTTCGATTACGAAACCCTAGATCTGCTTCTCTTCTTACAAAGAAACACCAAGTCAACAGAGAAAACGAGAAAAAGAGGGAGAGAGAGAGGTACCGTATGGAAACGAAGATGCGAAATTTGGAAGGAAGGAGGGGTGGGAGAGCTCCGTGTGGACTAGGTATCTTCCGGTCGAATCAAAATCAACCATGGCGGACAAGGCAGTCACCATCCGAACCAAGAAGTTCATGACCAACCGCCTTCTCTCTCACAAGCAATTCGTGAGCTCCTCCATAATTTCTTCCTTTTTGCATCTAGCATTTAATTGGGTTTTGGATCTATAACTTGTGTGTGCATTTGTTAGTGGGTTTGAGCTGTTTTATTTCTTTAATTTTGTTAATTTTCTTTGTAAAGTTGCATACTTTAATCTGGATATGTGATTTTTCTTATGAAGCTGTTATTCACCCAACTGGATTTTAATTTTAATTTGGCTACTATTATTTCTCTGTGATTTTTCTCTGTAAAATTGCATGCTTTGATCTGGATTGGAGAGAAGAGAGGGAGAAGGAGGAAGGGGGTCGGGAGGGAGGGGTTGAACGCCAGATTTTTTTTTTATTTTAATTTTTTAATATTTACGTGGGCTCTATAGATACGTGACGTCTAGTCATTGTTAAGCGTCATATCATCAGTTAACAGTTGATTTAACATTTAAACTAAATGATATATAAGACTGTCTCAAAATTAACATTTTAGGTATAATTCTAGAATAAAAAATTTTCATGTGCCAAATATTGAAAACCACGACACTTGAAAGTAGTAAATTGAGATTTACCTCAAAAAAATATATTGAGGGAAGATTTACACAGTTCGGATCTTATAGTTAGTAAAAAAATGTGTATTATTTGATAATTTTGCTAAAAACAATATTCTTGAAATTTGGGCTATTTTTTAAATTTTAAATTTAATTATTTAAAATATGTAGTAATTACTAATTCTTCAATAATATATTAAAAAATACGTATAAATAAGGTGAACTTTATTTGTATTATCCAAAAATATAACGTATATTAAACATGAAAAGCACGTATGTACATATATAATACGTGTGTGTACGTTGGAGAGTTAAAAACAGTGCAATTTAACAAATTATTAAATTATGTATGGAACACGGAAGTCTTCTAAAAATGAGAGATTATATTAACACACTCAAACTTCTTTCCTCACATTTTTTTTTTTTTTTTTTTATATTCTACACACGGATGAGGATCCTCTCCGGATCCTCACATCCTAACCGTTCATCGTACATCGTGCGGTCAGTTTTGATTAAGTACTAATTTAATTTTATATTTAAAATTCAAAATAATTTATAACCGCACGATATACGATAAACGGTTAAGATGTAAGAATCCATAAGATCTGCACAATTTGGATCCGGATGGGATCCAAATCCTCTACACACCACTTACGCTTGATAGAAAAATATTAAAAAAATTTAAAAGCGTGTGGGAAAGTAATTTGAGTGTATGGATATAATCTCTCTTAAAAAGTACATACTTACATGCTTAATATGCGTATTATATGCACTGTTCTAAAAATTCCCACCTAGCATTACCTAGGCGCTAGACAGTTGATTACTGTCCCGATTAAAGCCTAGGCGTTCGAAAGTTAAGAAAAAGCGCCTAGACCTATTGAGGCACCCACCTAGACCGCCTAGCCCGTCTAGACCTGCCTAAGTTGCGACTCACTTAGAAAATAGATAACTTTCATTTTACATTTTTATTTTTTCCAGTAAATTATAAGAGTCGTGCTGAATACTTAAATGAACACACATTATATGATTGTTCCCCATGTTTTCATTATGTTTAAATAGCTCATAATATATATGACATTCTATTTTGTAGGTTATGATGAAATTATATACATTTCTAAGTATAAACAAACACTTATTTACACAAAATATAATCGATTTAATTAAATTCGCCTAATCCGCCTAGGCGCCCGCCTAGACCCTGCCTAGCCAGCCGCCCGACTAACGCCTAGTGTCTTTTAGAACTTTTAAAATTGGCTCTTATTTGTAACCGTTTGATCAAATTTTAAGGACCCGAATTAGTTGACTATGTGGATTTAGAGGAAGGAATCCAGAAATGATTCCTTTCCTGAAAAAAGTACTACGAATCTTGGGGGATGAGACAACTGTTGCTAAAGCGGCTACAAAAGTAACAAGAAAATAAATAGAAGCTTACGAACCCTACCTCTCTTTCTAATTTTAGTCAAGAATAAAAGGAGCACTCAATCTCTCGAGTAGTCAAGTGAATGTATGGAGCCTCTCCATGTCGGCTGATTGGCTCAAGAAGTTCTGTACGTCCGCAATGTTAAAGTATTGACCTTGATAACTGTAAGAAGATACAAATGGCCCTATACTTTTAGTAGTATTCGAACTTTTTGCAAGTTGACATTGCTCAAGGCCACAACTCGAATCTACCTCAAGTGCTTGTTGAGCCATAGAGAACAATTTGAGCCCTCTTGAGGACAACTCGAATCTACCTCAAGTGCTTGTTGAGCCATAGAGACCAATTTGAGCCCTCTCTTGAGAACAATTTGACTCTATCTTGAATGTTTGTTAAGTTATCGCTCTTATCTTTAGTGTTATATTCATTTATTTTTTATTGTATTTACTAGGGGGTTTCTTTTTTATTTTTGAACAATATTTACTAGAGGGTTGGGCTCAAGTTGTTTTCTAGGGAGGGCAAAGAAACAAAAATTTTAACAAATAGCTTGGCTGAAATATTTTTGAGGCTTTAAAAGCATCTCTAATGCAAAGATTCAAATTCTAAACCTATTTTCTTATATTTTGAAGTTTGTAATTCTTTTGTCCAATGCAAGGACTTATATTCTTAGACATATATTATTGTATTTTGAAATTTCGGATTTGAATTTTTTACATTAGAGGGGAAAGCATTGGAGTTTAATTTGACTACTTGAGCATGTGTATCGAAGATGACTGAACTTAAAACACAAACTTTTATTTTTATTTTCTTTATGAATAACATTTTCCTTATTAGCATGGGCTCCACTGGACTCAAATAGTATATTCTCTCTCAAATTTGGAGTCCACTGGACCCTGCCTAGTCCGTCGCCCGACCAGCGCCTAACATCTTTTATAACCTTAATTATATGCAAACTTACTAAGTATGACGTATACACTACTATCATGACATCGTGTATCACTAATTTAATATTATGTGTAAAAAAATTTACTTGATATATTAGCGATGTGTTTGTATCATATAAATTTGAAGACGCAATTATGCAGTAACAAAGTTGCTCTCAAAACTTGGGAGACCACTGTTGCTAAAGTGGCTACAAAAAGTTATATGAAAAAACGGAAGGGGATCCTCTTCGGATCCCTTCCTCCTAATCCACATAGTCAATTAATTTGGACTCTTGAAATTTGATCCAACGACTAAAATTATTATAACTTTTAAAGTGAGCTCCTATTTGTAGCCGTTGGATCAAATTTTAAAGATCCGGATTAGTTGACTATGTTGAATTTGAAGAAAGAGATCTGGAGATGATCCATTTCTTGAAAAAACCAGAGAGTACTACGAATCTTGGGGGACGAGACAACTGTTGCTAAAGTGGCTACAAAAGTTATAAGAAAAGAAAAAAAAAGGTTAACGAACCCTACCTCTCTTTCTAATTTTAGTCAAGAATAAAAGGAGCACTCAATCTCTCAAGTAGTCAAGTGAATGTTGATTGGGTTTGGAGTCTCTCCATGTCGGCTGATTGGCTCGAAGGAAAAGAGCGCTAAACTCCAGTTGATCTATACATTTCAGTGGTCGACGTACTCGTGAATCCTGATGATCACCCTCGAATGGATGGGTGATCAATGATCACACCACTTAGTTAGGGATGGTTCTTTAAGACATAGTTCATTATCCGGGATTCGTGATACGTCCTCGAGGTTACAGTATTGACCTTGATAACTGTAAGAAGATACAAATGGCCCAATACTTTTAGTAGTATTCAAACTTTTTGCAAGTTTACATTGCTCAAGGCCCCATAGAGAACAATTTGAGCCCTCTTGAGGACAACTCGAATCTACCTTAAGTGCTTGTTGAGCCATAGAGACCAATTTGAGCCCTCTCTTGAGAACAATTCGAATCTATCTTGAGTGCTTGTTGAGTTATCGCTCTTGTCTCTAGTGTTATATTCATTTATTTTTTATCATATTTACAAGAGGGTTTCTGTTTTTTGAGCAATATTTACTAGAGGGTTGGGCTCAGGTTGTTTTCTAGGGAGTCTCAAGCAATAGAAACTAGGCAAAGAAAATTATGAGGTTAGTTTAAGTCTTTAAGGGAGGGTAAAGAAATAAAGTTTTTAACAAATAGCTTCGTCGAAAATATTTTTGAGGCTTTAAAAGCATCTCGAATGCAAAGATTCAAATTCTAAACCTATTTTCTTATATTTTGAAGTTTTTAATTCTTTTGTCCAATGCAAGGACTTATATTCTTAGACATATATTATTGTATTTTGAAATTTCGGATTTGAATGTTTTACATCAGAGGAGAAAGCATTGGAGTTAAATTTGACTACTTGAGCATGTGTATTGAAGATGATTGAACTTAAAACACAATTTTTATTTTATTTTATGAACAACTTTTTCCTTATTAGCATGGGCTCCACTGGACTCAAATCACATATTCTCTCCCAAATTTGGGTCTCATTTGATTAGAAACCCAAATATAAGTTGTAAGTCTCCGGTGTAATGGAGATGATTAAACACATCTTTAGACTCTAATCTTATATTTGAGTCCTAAATCTCCGTTGCATTAGAGAAAAGCAAGTTTTCAAAATTTTCGATATAGCCTATATGCATGTAAAGTATGGAAAATGATTTTTAACACACTCTTTTAGTTTCGTATATACTAAATTACATAACTAAAACTAAAAACAACAATCAAGATAAATAAAAAGTGCGCACGAAATAAAAAAAGTTTGAGTTAAAAGCACTACCCATAAAGCACCACTCCATCTAGATGTGCTATAGGGCAACCAGGCCTATCTCCACAAACCGACTTTAACTGAATCAACCAACAAAATCAAACTTGAATTAAGTCAAGAAAAACTTCCGAGTTCAAACCCTTGATCAACTCCTCTTCATCCATCTAGAAACTAGTTGACGGCCCAAAGAAGAAAAACCGACCCTTGACTTATAAGTACGTCATTCATGATGCACGCCCTTATCAGTAAGGGAATATATGATAGGACCAACTCTATAGATAGTAATACTTTAATGAGTCCAAGTTGATATCGGAAACCCTAAACCCTAATTGGGCTCGTGGCCTTAATTTTCCACCCATATGACGATGCCCTAATTTATAATATGAACCGCAATATAGTAGTTAGAAACCGACTGATTAACTTGATAAAAAAATGGCAGAAGATAAATTGATCAAAAAGCAGGGACGAAGCATAGGTACGGGTTGCATGGGCTCCATGTGGAAATTTTGAGAGAACATACTTAGTTATCTTCAGTTGCCCACAACTCAAACGATTAACTTTATAGTATGCACCGGTATATAATGGCTAAAAGCTGATTAATTAGCTAAAAATAAAAGTTTGAAAAATGATCGATGAGGAAGGCTGGACCGTCTCAGTACACAAGTGATCTTTGATTGTTAACCATAATATTACAGCCATTAAATTTTTAGGCCGCATATCAAGCTGTTTAACGTTCGTGCATGTCATATGATTGAGTATAATCGAGTTTTTGTAAGATAAAACCACATGAGGAAAAGAACTAAAACGATACTAGAAGAAAGAAAATCTCCTAGAAATTGACAGAACTGGATCCTCTCCTAAGCAGCCCATCCGGACAGTTAAAATTTGATCAAAAGGTTCTAAACAGGGACCCCTCTAAAAGTTATAATAATTGCAGCCGTTGAATCAAGTTTGAATGCCCCGAATAGGTTGCTCATGAGGATCCTAATCCTGAGCTGGTCCAGTTCCGAAATTGACATCCTCACTTTCCTTCCCCACTTCCAACTTAAATTATCACAAGAAAGAAGGTAGGTCCCAAAACATGTTTCAAGGATAAGATTAAGATAATCTCTGGGTGCGGACCGGACCAGATGGTATTGTCCTTGGGGGAGACAGACTAATGAGGCACGTGGCTCACGCGTCAACCTAACGCGGGAAGGCCACCGGATTTCCTCTGTAATCTTAGCAACTAAATAAACATTCTATTAATTCGAAAAGCATTTTTTTCGGTTAACTTATCAACCGTCAACCCTGTTTTGGAGACTGTGTGACGTCATTTCAGAAAGGGTTGCCCTTCTCGCCACGTCATCGCCGCCTCTTGTCGTCATGTGATCTGTAGTACAGTAGCAGTAGCTTCCCACTGGCTTCTCTCTTCTTGGATTCAGTCTCAACCAAATTAAACGGTCGCTGAAATTTCTTATATATATTATAATAATAAAATATATATTAATTTTCGGTTCGCTTTGGAATTAAACAACATATTAATAATATGACGGCCCGATTCCCATTCTGAATTATTAGGATTTTTTCAATTTCGACTTTTTTTTGGGTGAAGTTTGGGACATTTTGGGTCGAGTTCACATATTTTGTTTTTTTTGTTTTTTCAGCCCTAAGTTGGTCTTTTTTTTTATTGAAGTATTTTCTTGGACCCCAAAAGATATATTTTCTTTTTACTTGGTGAAAGTGAAAAGTTAATGATAAATATCGCTTATTTTTAGCTAAGCCACCTGAAAGTGGAACTCCATTTTGATTTCATTTCACTTCTTACAACTCAAAAGTCATCACTTTACTCCTTGAAACTCAAAATTCGTTTCACTTTCACTTGTGAACTCTTTGTTCTCCCCAAAACTTATAAGTCGCCTCTTGAAACATATGTGAGACCCACACCTAATAAGACTAAGACACATGTGCAATAAATTTGATTATAAATGTCCATTATACGTTAACATTCAAGAATAAGAGAATATTAAATTTAAAAGACATTGAAGAGATAAAAAAATAAAAAATAAAATGATTAGCCTGGCGCATCTAAATCAAACCCGCATAAGAAATTAACAGATCTAAGGCAATCTAGAGCAAATTGTGAGTTTTATAAATACGACTTTCAAGTTTCAAGAGGCAAAATAGAATCAAAAGTGAGTTTCAAGTGGCAAAATTGAGAGAACATTAAGTTTCAATGAGTAAAGTAATGATTTTTGAGTAACAGATAGCACAATGAAATTAAAATCGAACTCGAGGAAGCGTAACTAAAAATAAGCCTATATCCTTATATGAAATGATCAAATAAAGAGATAAAGAAAGAAACAAGTTGATATAAAAAGGCAAAAAAGAAACAAGTCGATATAAAAAGGTGAAGAAAGAAACATGTTGATCTGACGAAGATGTTTATATACAGTGCAGCAGGTGTGAAAGTAAATTTTGAAGCTTCCAAAAATACTAAAATGAGTCAAAGTATAAATACACACATATATATATATATATATATTATATTCATGTGGATTGCGTAATGAGTGAGTGAGGCCGACCTTTGACCTTGAAAGCAACAAGATTCATTCACTTCAATATTAAAAACCAGTCAATACTCAGTATCGACACACTTGGCACACACACAAACAAAACTAAAATCCACGCCCGCAACTTGGAAAAAAAGGAGTGGGGGATACAATCCTACGACAGCTGTCGGGTTTATTGGTTTAATATCCCCTAACCGGCACCCAGTCCTGCAATTACTCCGTGGATTCCATGCCTGCCCAGCCTGGCTCCGTGTTCGCGTTTTTATTTGCCCAGTCACCTTTTTGTACTCACATCACACTTTATATATATCCAAACCAAATCTACTCATTAAAAAAAGTACAGAACCAGAACAAGCAATCTGAGATTATCCACAATTTTTCATCAGTACTAGGTTTCCAACTCCAAAACTGCAAAGTACTAGATTGTCCACACTTGCGACTTTTCCAACTATAAAGCTCGAATCGCTTGTAGTTTAGTTAGTTAAGAGGTCGCTTAAGTGTTTGAAGTTTTGAGTTTGATTCTCGCTTGCTTCAGCATCGTTTGTGTAAAACAAACTCTACTACTCTCGTACCTAGAAATGGATACTTTCTCTCATTACTACATGGACCCGCAGCCGGAATCGTCTTCCGCTTCTGACGCCAACAGTGCTCGCCCCATGTTCATGAACTTGTCGGACGAGGAGGTCCTGCTGGCGTCCACTTACCCGAAGAAGCAGGCTGGACGGAAGAAGTTTAAAGAGACAAGGCACCCTGTGTACCGCGGTGTCCGGAGGAGGAACTCCGGCAAGTGGGTGTGCGAGGTCCGGGAGCCCAACAAAAAGACAAGGATTTGGCTGGGAACTTTTCCTACAGCCGAAATGGCCGCACGCGCTCATGATGTGGCGGCCATTGCGCTGAGAGGGAGGTCGGCTTGCCTTAACTTTGCCGACTCTGTGTGGCGGCTGCCAGCCCCGGCCTCCGCCAACGCGAAGGACATTCAAACTGCCGCGGCGGAAGCAGCAGAACAGTTTCGGCCGGTGGAAGAGTCGGATGAGGCTTGTGGTGCTTCTGCGGTGGCTCCCTCGGAGTGCACGTCAGCGTCGAAGCAACAAGTGCATTTTGTGGATGAGGAAGCGGTTTTTGGGATGCCGGGACTGCTGGCAAATATGGCGGAAGGAATGCTACTGCCTCCACCTCATTACAGTGACGATCATGACGTGGGAGTTTATGATGACGTGGATGTTTATGGTGACGTACCATTATGGAGTTTTTCCATTTGATCTCTTTTCAGCGTAGTCTCTACTCTCCAGAACGCAAAAAAGCAGCTTCTGTGAGAAACTATTTTGTAGTGATCTTTGGCTTGTAGAAGTGCTTTTTCTCCGTACAAAATTTTGACTAGTACGGAAGCACGTATAGGAAGAAAAGAAGAAAGATAAAAGTCAAATATATGTACCACAAAGATGTATCGTGTGTAAATTTATAATATAATTGAGAAAAATTACTTTTGAACTAATTATTCAGTAACAGCGACAAAATCTCAGTAAATTATCTAATAGTACGCGAGTAATGTAATACGAATAAATATTTCTTGATCCAATTTCAAATTGGAAGTCACTAGTGTTCGTTGCTCGATATCTGTGCTTCCATATGCTGGCTTGCTTCTCCGAGAGACATTTTTTCCTTCTCGAGTGATTCAAGCTTGTCTGCGTTGGCTTTCTGAATCTTCTCCGGGACCTTTTCTTTGTAGCCGGCTACATTCATCGCCTTCGATAGCTTCTCCTTTTGCCTGCAAGTTAATAAAAACAGCTGTCAGCAATCAAAACCTGGAGGGAGTTAAGTGTAATCTGAGCTTTCAGTCACCAAGTAAATTCAACCGCAAAGCTTACAATGTAATGTCTTCCATCTTCTTCCGGATCTTTTCAAGGTCGGCTTCTAATGAACGGCTTCCATGAAGCTTGAGATACACAGAAAGGTTTTCGTTTACAACACCCACCACACATCCAGTTGGAGCAGCATCGTTCTCGTTGATTACCTGAACGGATAAGAAACATATTAACTGAATTTGCATAAAACAATGGTCAGTCAAAAAGCAGTCGGTCCTATAATTTTGTTGCCTCGTTCTGTTGCTAGAGCAGGTTTTTTAAACAACGCATGACTTACCGTCAAAGATGACAAATTGGCGAGAGTTTCAATCTCCAGTTGATGGCTGCATATTATTTCCCTATCTAATGGTGTTCGACAAAGCACAGAAGCTGGTCGCCTGAAAGACAAAAACACTAATTAGATCAATTCACAACATGACAAATCAAAATATTTCACACTGCACTGACAAGATATACCTTTCACGACTTTCTTTTGCAAGTGAACGGAGAGATTTCACAACAGAATCTATAAGATTCATCTCGGTCTCTGCCCTTTCATTTGTCCAGCACTGTATAAATGACAAGTTAGAAAGATGGTTACTTACACATACTATAACCGTCTCCGCAACATTATCCCAAAGGTACAGGGTCATAATGAAAACCACCATTCCCATGAGTAATCCATTATGGCCTAAGAAGAACAATGATGCAAGCATACTTTTTGCATGATCATTTGCCTCTAGCTTTAGGCTGGTCAGGATCATCCAATTTATCTTTGGAAAAAAAAAAAAAACTAACCAACCAACCTCTACAGTGGAAGGATATTCGCATATCATAATTGAGGCTGGCCTCTTGCGATCCTTTGGTGATGGAAGGCGCTGCCACAGTTCTTCTGTGACGAATGGCATAAACGGATGAAGCAACCGCAGACCATTGTCAAGACATAACCATAGTGTGGCTTGTGCAAATCCCCTTTCAGACTCATACATTGGATCGTTGCCAGAAAAGTACGGCTTGATAGCTTCAATAAAGACATCGCACAAGTGGTACTGCCACCAAGCATACACTGCAGTGGCTGCATCTGAGAAGTCGTACGCTTCCAACGACAAAACAGCTTTGGATATGACTTTATTTAGTACTGAGAGTATCCACTGGCAACTAAATGGAACCACATCTGGATTTACATCTGAGGGTGGCACAAAATCATCCCCAAGCCTGCTCATAGCAAATCGTACTGCATTCCACAGTTTATTGCACCATTGACGATAACCCACAACCCTTTGGATGTCCAGATTTATCTTATCTGACTGAAAAGACAAGAAAAGACAATCAGATAGATTACTAGATCCATGGTAGAAAACCATTACCTGCCAGAAATATAACGATAAAAATCCTAACCTGAGAAGTGTAAGAGACAAGAGCAAAACGAAGAGCATCAGCACCGCATTCTTCAATACCCTTGGGAAAGTCCTTTACTTGCCCTTCTTTGGCTACAGTCAATTCCTTGGGATCCAAATTTCCCTCTAAAAGCCTCTGATGCAGACCTTCAAGGGTAATACCATTTATTACTTCAAGAGGATCAATGACATTCCCCAAGGACTTAGACATTTTACGCCCATGTGCATCACGAATCATCGGGTGCAAATAGACCTGCAAAGCAACCAAATTCCACCTGTCACTTCACTAATCAAACTATAATGTAAAATCAAAACCATCTTTGCATGCTCAGAACGATTTTTGCAAAAATTAAGATGGTGAAAAAGTCACGTGTCTCTAACAAATGCCCACTGGACATTTTAACAAGCTCGTGTACGCATAAACATGTAAACTGGGAATCTGGTAATAACAATGTAGTAGGATTCCACAAAATTTCTTTTCCTTCAAGCTTTTACCAAGTAGAAAAACACTCAGTAATGTTAAGTATAACATGCTATTGTTTCATTGTCAAGCAACTGGAAATAATAATTTAGGCATTATGCAACACACACAGAAAGCCATTACATAAATAATGTAAAAAAAGTTCGCACCTTTGTAAAAGGTACGTTGCCACCCAATGTATTTCCAAGCATTACCATACGAGCAACCCAGAAAAAGAGAATGTCATGACCAGTTTCAAGAACTGAAGTAGGATAAAACACCTTCAGATCTTCTGTATCATCAGGCCAGCCTAACACAGACAATGGGAAGAGACCGGCGGAAAACCACGTGTCAAGCACATCAGGATCCTGTATCAATTGAAATTTCCCCTCAAATTTTTGAATGGCATGTCCTTTGGCCTCTTCTTCATTTCTTGCAACAACCCAGCGCTCATCTGATGCTCCAAAATTGTCTGGACTATCACCCTCATAAACAACATACCACACAGGAACACGGTGACCCCACCAGAGTTGCCTTGAAATGCACCAATCACGAATGTTCTCAAGCCATCTGTACAATTGAGACCAGAACTAAGTACAAATTTTAGCCTTTATGTTCAGAATTCCATTTATATAAATTGCAAAGACACAAGTTACAACTAGAATTCATCCACTGACTTGTCCAAAACCTGAACTTATTTTCTTGGCAATGCTCTAAAAAAGAACATACCTTCTGGAAATATGATCTTATTATTCCTTACAATGCATACACAAGAAATTCCAAAAAGTAAGGCAAAGAAAGAAAAAAACCACACCTCTTCCAATCAGCAGTATACTGTTTCGGGATGATCTCAAGTTTCCTGTTCTCATCATTTATGGCAGCATGAAGGGCTTCTTTTCCCATACCACTGCATTTAACATACCATTGGGGCTTTATCATGGGCTCCACAACATCTTGACTTCTAGAGCAAATTCCAAGGCGCATCTCATTGGCCTTAGCATCTCTAAAGAGGCCCTAAATGCAAGGAGAATAGGGTCACTGAACCATCTATAAAATTGTAAAGAAGTGAATTCAAACAGACTGTACCCTCCAACAACTAGGAAGATTGATGCACGTGTAACACAAAACTGGGAATGCTGACAAGTGACATTATTACAAGTAGGGTATATTAAATTGTGCGAAGTGTTTGGAATTATGGGGATGCAAACAATTTCATTTCATAAGACATTGTTTTGAAGGAGTATCAACTTGAAAACGATATTAAAGAAGTGTGGGAGGAGGTGGCAGTGATAGTGTTAAAGGTGTTACTGCAGTCAGCCCAGGAAGTCCCCACTAACAATCAATATATTCATCTACTCGGTAAGCATTTAACAATTGCATAGGAATATGATACACTACGTTGATAATTAGAATTAATTTTTTTTTTAATCACCATCTATACGTAAGGTAAACATGCAGTACTGTAAACAGATACCTTCTTCTTTAATGCTTCAGTCACTGCCTCTCGGGCTTTGAAACGTGGCATCCCTACAAATTCTCCACCATCCTGATTTATTTTTCCATCATCAGTAAAGACGTTGATAAATTCAAGATTATGGCGCTTTCCAACATCAAAGTCATTAGGATCATGGGCAGGTGTAATCTGCATGAAGCAAGAGAGAAAGATGGACAAATCTTTATAACCTGAAACATAAACCAGAAAATAAATTTAACATAATCTTTCACAACTTATACGTTAAATTTACCTTCACAGCACCAGTCCCAAATTCTGGATCAACGAGAATTGCATCACATATTATACGAATCCTTCTTCCATTAAAAGGATGAATGGCATGCTTTCCATGAAGATGCCGGTACTTTTCATCATTAGGATGTACAGCAATAGCAGTATCACCGAGCATAGTTTCCACTCTAGTAGTGGCCACAACAATCTCACCTAAACCTTCTTCCAGAGGGTAAGCAAATGAAGTCAACATGCCAAATTCAACAGGGTTCTCATATCCAGGAACCTTTAGTAACGTCCTTTCTTTTACATCAATATAGTCCACCTACATAGACCAAAAAAAAAATTCATAATGCTGAAAAATTTGGGAAAGTATCCCACTAAAAGGAGAAAGCTGACCTCTATGTCAGATATTGCAGTCCGCAAGACACAATCCCAATTCACTAGGCGATTATCCCTGCAAAATAAAGCCAGAATGTGTACAAACCAGAGAGCATAAAAAAGGACATAGAGAGGATGAATTATAGGAGTAGATGATTGGAGAAGTCCATTGGTCGTTAGTATTATCACCCAATCCTTACCTCAACTGGCTAGCTAAATAAAAAAAAATGTACATATGAAATCAAACAAAAAGCAGAAAAGCTAGCCTCCACCATGACATAATGTTAAACCTAGAACAACACAGATCCTGTGCCTAGCATACCTGTAGATAAGCTCTTGCTTATGAAGCCTTACAAAAGCCTCTGTCACGGCCTTTGATCTTTTCTCATCCATTGTAAAGCACTACAATTAAGAAGGAAACAGTGGGAAAAAAATCAAAGAAATTAGTAATACATATAACAATACACACACACACGTAAGAGAGAGAGAGAGAGAGAGAGAGAGAGCTTCATGACTAGGTCTAATAAAGAGAACAAGAAATTTAAAAGACAACTAATTGTTTGCTCCAAAAAAAACAAAAAAATAAAAAAAAATAAAAATAAAAAATAAAGAATTCAACTGATTACCTCACGGGACCAGTCCAAAGAAGCACCCAAACGACGTAGCTGCTGTAAAATTGTGCCCCCATACTTATTTTTCCAATTCCAAACCTTTCAACAACCAAAGTTACCAACAACAATTATGAAAAGGAAAGAATGGATCCATTAACTTTAGAACATCAAAATTATGAATGGATATAATACTAGCTAGTTTCAGTTCAAACTCACTTCAGCTACAAATTTCTCGCGACCAATATCATGCCTGGTTAACTGCCTTTCGCGCATTAGCTTCTTTTCTACAACAACCTATAAATGGCACATAAATATTAAAATCCAGAATACAAATAACAAATGACATGAACATAATCCAGATATATATATATATATATATATATATATATATATATAGATGCATATGTAGGGTTTTCATGACAAGGTTAATAAATTCATGAAGCACGGGCTATTAAGCACCGCAGCTATAGGAAAGAACATATCATGTGCTGTTTACTCAAATCCACTAGTTTTGTTAGGAGGAAAACCTGGACCCTAACTGGTCCTCCCACAGCCATAATAAGGCCAAATACGTATCTGATTGATCTTTGAGATTTTGGCAAAGACACCATTCTAGTTGTTTTTTCTGTTATGAAAAGCTACACCACTGAGAATAAGATAAAATATAAAACACCACTCCTGACTACGGCTTAATTTTGAAAGAACGCGCCCTTGAGGACATCAGACATGTATGAGAGTAAAAGTTGCTATTTAAGATCCGACATCCTTCATGCGGAAGTTCTATACCCAGAGAGCAGCCTACATATCAGGCACTAAAAACTATGACCCCTACAAGACCCCCATCCAGCCACATAATAAACTGGTGCTGTTGAGTTTGTGTGAAGTGTTGGAATGCAGGGAGTGCAGAATCACTTTTGCTTAGATTGGTAATACTCAAAAACTAAACTATAGTAAATATTCAATAATTGTTAAATGAACACCTGTGTTGCTATCCCAGCATGGTCCATTCCAGGCACCCACAAGGTATTGTAACCAGACATTCTTCGCCAACGGATTATAGTGTCCTGCATATAACAAAATTACATCCAATTAGTTTTTTTTTTTTTTTCTTTTTTAGAAAACATAATTTGGAATATGAACTTGGGAATCACCTCAACAGCAGCAGTAAGAGCATGGCCAATATGAAGGGCACCAGTCACATTGGGGGGCGGCAAAACCTGTAACATATGCGAGTAAATTTTATTTTGTTTATTGGTATACATGTCAATGCAAACTCAAAAACAAATTTGATGGAGCAATATGACACTCACAATGACAAAAGGAGGTTTGGAGCTCTTAGCATCTGCCACAAAGAATCCCGTCTTCTCCCACCATCCATACCACCTAAATCGTCAAGCATAGATAACATAATAAATAAATAAAAAGTAAAATTGTTGGGAGAAGTGGTGAAAAGAAAACATGACACTCACGATTTCTCTACTGCACCTGGACTATACTGTTTCGCCATTTGACTCGACATCCGTTTCTTCCCACCAAATGGAGTCTCTGGGTCGATAAAGTCCTCCGGATTCTCCTCCCCCTCGTTGGAACGCTTTACATGCTTCTTTTCACTCTTCTTAGAAGAACTAGATGCTTGTTGTGCCTAAAACCATCAAATAACACCATATCCTTTATCAGTCATCTCAGGGACTGACGTTCTAGGACGTTTCGACACCACGCAGACGCATCACAACAAAATATATTCCACAAAACCAAAAAATGAATCGAAAACCTACACCAAAATACATTCACCATCATTACCTGAAGCTTGGCAGCTTTCTCTAAAGCTTTCTGCTTTTTCAATTCCTTCTCTCTTGCCTGCCCAAATATCAAAGAGTTCGAAATTAATTTCTTTCTAAAATTCAGTCATTCACATATTTATTCATCCGGGTCTGCAATTATAACATTAAAAGAAGCAATTTTTCAAGAGACTACCTTTTCTTCCTTCTTCCTTTTCTTCTCTGGGTCTTCAATCCCTTTTCCGTTATCCATCTGCGGCATCAGAAGAACGACACGGTTAAACCAATCCCAAAATCCAAAACGGATGGAATTTCTAGAAAGCTTAAATCTTTGATCAGGTGGGTGAGTTCACATACCGCCGCCCTACCGGCCGGAGGAGAAGACTGAAGAGGCGTCTGAACGTGGAAGCGGCGGAGGAGAGGCGGCGCCGCTGCTGCAAATTTGATCTGGTTGCTGATGAAGTGGTAGAGTACTTGGGTCTGCTTGCCTAAAACCTTTAAATGGGACCCAATCACATAAGTATTGTTGGTCTTTGGTGCCAAAAGTTTTTAACCGTCGAACACTTGAAGCTCAAGCTCCACATATAAACAATGCAACACCATTCCTAATTTCTTATTTTTAAAAAACAAAAAA
Source organism: Pyrus x bretschneideri (assembly GCF_019419815.1). Lineage (NCBI taxonomy): Eukaryota > Viridiplantae > Streptophyta > Magnoliopsida > Rosales > Rosaceae > Pyrus > Pyrus x bretschneideri. The sequence goes on along the minus strand of NW_025999795.1, from coordinate 183,258 downwards.
ACCATCAAGGGAATTCGTCTGGTTCATCTTTTTAAAGATCGAAAAGATTTACAAAGGCGTTTCACTACCATCATGTAATTCACCAGCGTTAAGAATCAAACTCACGACGTACCTTCCAATTTTTTCTTTTATGTTGCTAAAATTAAGTAAATATCTGGTATTTCTTTGAAATAGCACATAAAGTGCTTTTGGGATATGTGCTTCTTCTAAATAGCACTTAATCACTTTCACTAAAAGCGCTTTCAATCATTTTAAAAACTCTTACGAACTCTACTATATAGATAGAAAAACTTAAAAACACTTCTACCACGTCTTGGACTTCCAAGTACCATTCCAAAAAGCAATTGGATGTGGCTGAAGTTTTGAAACGTTAATAATAAAAGCGCTTATAGCAAAAACATTTCTCAGTAAAAGCTTTTTACTATTTTTTTTTCATTGATACCTCTCTCTATAAGCTATTCCAACACTGCATAACAACATCACCACACAACATCCTAAAATGGTATTCGACAAAGATTTACAGCACAACACAGTAACTTGAGAATTCAAATCTTACATATAGAAAGTTTCCAGGAAAAAAAAACCGACACAACGACCTGGAAATCCGGATTCCATCAGAGGAAGTAGCCCACCGTAGACGGCGGAAACAAGACCGATACCAATGCGAAATGCAAAATCAAAGGGAACCACATCACGGTAAGCATTTCGGAGAAACGCATACACATGAGGAAAAAAAGAGAACATTTTACGAACTAACTGAGCTGAGCATGTCATGTACTTTTGAGTCTTTGATACAATCCACCATTTGATCACTTCATGCTTTTCGATTCAGATCTACTACTTTGCTTTCTTAAGGAGAGCCGATGTAACAAACTCGGCATCATCCCTCACAAAACTCCACCAGAGATATGTAATAGGTATGTTGATTGCATTCCAGAGAGCGTGCGCGTCAATAAAGCCTCGGTAAGGTGGGAAGTCATATATCTCGAAGAGCAGGGCAAGGGCTTCTCCTGCCACTACCGCCCACAACTTCCAGCGCGATGGATGGCAACTAACACCAGCCCAAACTGCCCATGTAAGAAGCTGAATGATGCCCATGGCCATGCACACTTTCATGTTCAAACCTGCAAAACTTGTAAGCTCATTGCCACGGCAAATAGTTTTGTATTAAAAGCAACAAAAAGTTTGGCTCAAATTTGCAACAGAATGTCTTACCGTAATCAAGTTTATAGAAGTTCAGGTACAGTATGTGTGTGGTCACAAATGCAATCAGCGGAGCACAAACCATGACCCTTGCAGCCTCATCTCTCACATCAAAAGCTCGAATTAGGGTCACAATGAGGGAAAATCCAAGTAGTGCTACAGAAGAAGAATAATCTAGCTTCTCTGTCAACTCGACATCTCTACATTGGATAACAAAGCAGCAGTTAAAAACTGTCTGAAAACAATTAATGTTTTCATATCAAAATCGTGTTCCCTCACACCAGGCACAATCAACGCGCAAAAGTTTTGTATTCATTACAAGGTCAGTTCCACAAGCTATAGCATGGTCTTGCTGTCGAAATTTAGCAGAGAAAAATTCTGGCCGATGGAATACCCTAATTCCATATGCACAACACTACACCAAATCTTGTCCTGCTGTTATAAATTGCGACCATTAATTTGTTTAAATCTATAGGTTGCGAGGTCTAAGAAGTGCAAAGTACTAAAATATTTATCTTTCGCCTAAGTTGACATTTTGGAGCAGATCACGGTTGTATGTATAAATCATTACGGTGTCAAAGGAATTTAAAACCACTTACCGGCTGTGAAATACACCACTCCAAAACCAAGCATTCATTGCCAAGATCCCATAGATGTGCCACATACCAGTATATTCATAGTACGTCTTCTTATTTGGATTCGATGGCAACTTGTAGTATATAAGGATGAAAAAAGATATCCAGCCATGAAATTGAATGGCAAGATTGATAGCGGAGAGAGCAACAGCAACCGGTTCCTAAACAAGTTCGTTAAATGGTTAGGCCATATCAGCAAGTAAATTAACTTATTTAGATTAGTAATCAACTAATTTGCTCTACTAAGTATCAGTGGAAGACCTGGATGCCATAAACACGCTGAAATGGCCATTTCCCATGGTATTTGACAGGTTTATGGCCGAGTTTCTCTCTCTCTTCCTCCCTTGCAAACATGCAGTGGTACCTGCAGTCACTGCGGCAGTCCCATTGTTTCCAGCGCAAATAGAGGGGCTCTTGCATGTACCACGGACCATCAATAGGTTTCCCATCCGATGAAAATTTACAGTGTTGAAAGCATGTGTCCCCTACACAACCAGATTTTTCGCACTCCGCCACACAAGACCTGGAAAACCCATAAAAATCATAATGGTTATCACCCAACAGCCACGAAACAAGCAACATATAGATGAATACAATACAAGAGAACACCTAATGAACTTCCGTGAATGTAAATTTTGTACTTGTGAAATCACATCAATCAATTAGCATAACCAATATAGGGCTCGTTTGGAAGTGCTTTTAAAATGATTGAAAGCGCTTTTGGTCAAATTGAAATTGGGTTCCAAAAGCACTTTAATTGCATTTTGGGAGAAGCACCAGATACGTGCTTCTTGCATAAAAGCTCTTTTCTAGGATCCATTTGAACTTTTACTAAGGATTTGATTTCAAAGACATTCTCACCAAAAGCGTTTCAATCATTTTAAAACTACTTCCAAACTCGTTCGCCTAAAGCTCCTAAATAAAGAACTTTCATCATTATCTGCATTAATGCTAGTTAATTACAAAAGATTTCAATTTTAATTTTCCCTAGCATTAAATGATTGTACAATTTTCATAATTATCTTCACAATCTAAATCCATCAAGTAATAAAAACATCACACTAATCGTTGATTCGTTGTACGGAATACACGAAACTTAGTCCAGATTTCCGAGTTTTCAACCCCGAAAAAAAAGAAAACTATATCAAATTTCTAATCAATTTGGCTATACAAACAACTAAACCAAGCTCATCAATCAAACAGTGAGAGCATTCAACTAAACTAAAATACTTCAAATAAACAACTCAATGAGCTCGAATATTATAAATAAACCAAACCAAATCAAATACTGATACGAACTCGGAAAAACTGAAAGAAAACGAAAGCGAAATTCCAAGTCCTTTCAGAAATCAAGCAAAAATCACAGAAAGGAAGGCATACTTGTAAATCGGATCAGCATCGCCATCACTGGCGCGAAGAGCAGGAAGCAGAGAGGAGAGGAAAGCGAGGAGAAGAATGCAACGAAGCTGCGCCATCGGACTCTCGGAAGCAGAAAGTCAACAGCGGAAGAATCTTCTGGAGGTTTCTAGAGCTGGCGAGGAATGTTCGTGTGGAGATGCGACTGGCTGCGTCCCATGGAACCGCGAACTGGTTAGAGAGAGAGAGAGACGGCGGAGGAGGAGGATAAGGAGAGGGAGGTGGCGGAGGAGGAGCTGAGTGGAGGAGCGAGAGAGGAGGAGTTGAGGTGATTTGGGTGGTGAATCCAGGCGATGGGGCGGAGACCAGAATCTCGTGAGGGGCCTCGTCTCGACTCTTGGCGATACTCGAGGAGACACGTGGGCGGGAAATGGACGTGCTGATGCTCTCTCTCTCTCTCTCTCTCTCTCAATTTTTTATTGTTTCCTTTTTCGAATCCCTGTTTTGCCCGTGACGCAGTCAAACAATGACGACTTTAATGGTAAAAACTTGGTCATCTTCATTCTCCATAGGTAAACTAATCAATTTATAGGTGAAAATTTGATCATCTTCATAAATTATAGGTCAAATTAATCAATTTATAGGTGAAAATTTGGTTAAAAAATATACAAGTCAAGGGTTTTTAGCATTAATAATTTTTTTGAAATGTCACGTGAACTTAGTTCTGGATATTTGACCTCCTTTCTACTAGGAGGTGGACGAATCAATTGATTTCTGACATTTGATTTTTTTTTTTTCAGAAGTTCTCTATTTTTTTTTTTTTTTGGTACACACTCTAAAACATTGACTGTTAGAAAAACATGTCGTGTTTGATTCAAAAACTTATGTTAAACTACTAAAAAAGTATATTAGGCTCCCTAACATGGAATTTAACTAGTTGCAAGCTTTAAGAATTCAATGCACTCCATCCCGTTCTTAAATAAAAAAAAAGTGAATTATCCAAAATAGTCTTGAAGAGGTGTGGGAGTTAAAAGTTCCGAAATAACTTCAAAATATTTTAGATGGAAAACTTGGGGCGAAATGACGAATTAATGATTTTGAAAAATTGATATGACAAACAAACCCCTTAAGATTTTAGTTTATATGAAAACTACAATTAAAAGTTGAACATATTCAATTCCAATCCTGACCATCGTTGCAAATGAATCTGGAAATGTCAAAGCCTTTCCTTTTTGCGGCATTAGAATTTGCAAATCAAGCACAATCCCAGTTTAATTAGGTTTTCATTTATTGGAGTTCTTTGCCGCAGGCCACCAGTAGTGCATTGGATGCACGTTGGTGGTTGCTCACCGATTAAGCACAGTACGTTCAAAATGCGCATCAAATTGCTTTGTGCTCCGATGGAAGGATAGCTGAACTCGAACCCAAGACATCTCCGATCGTTGAAAACAAGCGAGCAATGGCGGAGCACACGAGTGAGTTCTACACTACTATATAGCATATGGAGAAAATGAACGTAAATTGTTAAACAGTCGAATTCAGCTGCATATGAACATAAATCTGGCTCTACATATTTTTGCTTTCGTTCGACAATGACTTTGATTACGCGAAAGAGTACTACATTGCGGTGGGGGCGATGACCGTCTCTCGTGAAACCACTAAGAGCTAGAGAAGGAAATAATAGCGTTCAAGTCGGCCAGGCATTCCGTGGGAAGGCCAAGGAAGGAGTTGATCAGAAAATCATCGATAGGATCAACGGTTGCCACCCCAACAAGTCTGCACTTTCCTTGTTTATCCAACCTCTCCCCTCTTCCACTTCTCATCGTTCCTTTCGATTCCTCTGATGTCAATACCGTCCTCACCAGCAGCGGAGGAGCCTTGTATATACTCCCAACGGAAAACCAAAACTCCGCCTTGAATTCGAGATCAACCTGCAAAATAAAGTAGCAAACAGTGGTTATGAAACCAGTTAGTAAGTTAATGCGACAATAAGAATTACTTTTGTCGAAGCATTTTACCTGGCCGGAGTCTGGATTGATGCTCCCACTGAAGAACTCAGGGACAATGTCAATCGTCAAAAAGGGCGGCAGTGGCAACCCCAAGAACTTTGTTGTTGCACTCTCCAATGGCGGGATATAGAGCCTTCCGATGTCAAACGACACCAAAACATCGCCATTCGAGTTGCTTTCCGTGACCTCTGTGGCAGACCCGGTTCCCGCTCCACCTTTAGCATTGTATTCAAAGTCAGGATACCTGGCTATGCCAAGCTTGCAGGCACTCAAAGTCTTGAAGTTTACGGTATAAGGTTTCGATTTTCGATCTTCGGTTTGAGAGCAAGAAGGGGAGGAGAAGGAGATGATGGTTTTGGTTCTGGGATTTTGGTTTTGAGTTGGGAATTTCCAGAGAGCTGGAAGGTTGGAGGTGTTTATCCTGCAGCACCCCATTTTTGGCGGGTACCTTTCTTCTGTGTTTCTTTCCTTTTTCCTTTTTCTTTTTTTAATTTCCCACTGCAAAATTTGAGGCTGGTGTTGATTATAAAAACCTTATCTTTTTATGTTGGAAGATTTAAATTCTATGTGGTGACTGGTTGTGCAATTGAGACGTGTACATAGACAAGTCTAAGCAGAGAAATGTGTTTGTGGTCCCCACCATAACCAATCGCTGCCACAAATTTGCAAATAACTACTAGATGCGAGTTAGATTGATTGATAGTGATGTGTTTATCCGTGAATTTTTTTTGTGTCCGTCAACCAGATTAGGTGAACTCTTCGACCAACTTATGGAGGCGTGGAACCCTTGCATTGAGGTTTGTATTTTGTACCTACATTCAAAAATCTCAAGAAAAAATATCATCTTAATTTTTAAAACTTCACAGTAACACGAAGGTGAAAGTAAATAAATTAAACGATGATTCATGTACGAATTTGCAGAACTGACTGAAAACCGTGAGTGTTAATCCACCTTTTCAAAAAAATAAAAAATAATGCAAATTTTTTATTTTCTCGAAATATATTTCGTGAGCATTAAAGAAATCTTTATAAGGTATTTAGAAGCAGATTTACAATTTATTGAGCAATAAATGTATATTTAATAGAATATTTAAGCCGATAAGTAAAAAAAATGTCAAGATGTTAAAATGTACATCTAGTGTGATATATATATATATTTAAAAAAATTAGAGATGCTAAAATCATCTGTTTGTGAGGCTTAAACAAAAAATAGCGAAATTTTGTTTTGTTAAATAGATTTTCACCTTATATTTAGATAAAAGAAAAATTAACAAAAATAAAAGTTAAAATATCTTTCAATTTAGGTTTTAAATCGTTGATTACAAGTGTTTAAATATGAATCATAATATATTTTGTTTTAAAATTAAAGATGTTAAAATTGCATGTAAGTGAGGCTTAAACAAAAAATAGTAAAATTTTGTTTTGAATAGTCTTTCACCCTCTTTTGATTGACAAATAGGGTTCTATTAATATGTAGTTTTGATTTAAATAAAAAAAAACAAAGTTCAAATATCTTTAAATTTCAGTTGTATCTATAACAAAGATGTCTATCTATGGAAGGCTTGTCGTTGACTGGCTCACTTGAAAAGAGTATTTACTCATGCACTAGAGATCTCGTGTCCGGCCCGCTCAATATTGTATCACCGTGAAACTGATAAGGTGGATTAAAAAAAAAGGGCAGAAAGATAAATCACAAGACTTGGAAAGCACTTCTGTGAACAATGACTTTATACGAAAGGGCAGAAGCTCATTAGGCATACATCACATAGCACTCTTCTTAAGCTACCAACATGAAAAATGGCACTAAACATCACGAATTAGCCGAGTGGAAACACAGACATGGAAACAGACATGAACGATATATTACATTAGCTTACAGAAGCCTGTCAGTTTCCGGACGTCGTAGCAAAACTTCATCGGAACACTCCACCTCCATCTATTGCCTTTCCTACCTACCCGTAAAAGCAGAAATTCACTCTCCCTTATCATGAAGACATCTCTCATCATACGACCAGCTACTTGAAGTTGAAACTAAAGAGAAAAGTGGCACTAAACATTAGGAATAAGCCAAACGGTAACATATGTGCTTGCTACAATGCACGAGCTGAAGGACTTTAGACTTCATATGAGCATCAGGGCCCTCCGCCTTATCTTTTACTGCTTCAGGTCCAGACGGTTAACAGACAAGAGAAGATCTCAGAGATGTAGGATAATGTGTGCATGATGACCAACGAATGATTGATTCGGTCACCATGAAATCTATTTGCTCGTGCTCACCAAGTCCAATAGTACGGTTCCTCTTGCTGTGAATGGCTGATGTCCTAGATCCAGTTGTTCCGCCTGTCCTTATAGCTTCGGCTGGTTTGTTAACCAATTGTCTCGTTTCAAGTCCGAATGAAAGAGAATCTGGCAATAATAGCAGCTTCCCTGAGATTGTCTCTGCATTATAATACATTAAAATGATTGAGACGAGATTTCTATGATACTGATGCAGGGAGAAGCGAAATGTAACTCAAAATACCTCCATGAATTGTGTCTACTCTGGATATGCTGGCTGAGAACTCTATTGCACAACTACCTTCCTCGACCAAAGAACTAGGGCTGAAGAATGAAAAGCTTGGCATGGAGGGAATAGGGGAGGAGAATTCCAAACCATTAGAATCACCATCACCACAGAATGAAAACCCGCCGGATGCTAATTGGGGAGTAAATGGTTCCACCATGAAAGCAGAAAAAGATGACCTACAAGTAAATGTAGGTGATTGGGCATCACATACACTAGCTGATGCAGAGCCAAAGCTGATGTCTTGACTCCTGGACATACAGAATGAGCTGCCGGCTACATCACATTCTCCACGGCCTCCATTTTCACATTGACTCGGTAGTTTAGGATATGGTTCATTAACCCTCATCCAAGGATGATCTACAGGGGAAAGTTCACAACAAACACATATTAGTCAAGCACACCAAGAAACTTCTTTCATTCGCCACTCACAAACACTTCATAACAAATCATTCATGGACTATTAACTGTTACAGCATTTCAATAAACTCTTGGTGAATGTGTGTGTTTTCGTGCGTGCATTTGACCTACCTAAAACTTGCTGAGCCGTGAGCCTTTGTGAAGGATCTTTACAGAGCATTGCTCTAATCAAATCCTTAGCTGATCCAGTAATTCGATCCCAGGGATCAGATGGGAATCTCAGGTCAGCTGTCCTAACAGCATCAAATATCCGTGACTTTGTCTTCCCCCAAAATGGCGGCATTCCACTAAGAAGAATATAGAAAACAACACCCGCACTCCAGACATCTGCAGCCTGGTTATAGCTACCTGCAAGTACCTCAGGAGCTATATAAAACGGACTCCCAACTAACCCATGCAAACTCTGCCCTGCTTCGACAAAAAACATTGTCAAAAATCTGAACTCAAAGTTTTAGCAGAAAAAAATTAGCCAGCCAATATAAGGGAAATATGGAATTACCAGGCTTGATGTAGGTTGCAAGACCAAAATCTGCCAACTTGATTGGAGACGAGGAGGCTTTTGTGGCCAATAGGATGTTCTCTGGCTTCAAATCTCTGTGAACAACCCCATTTTCGTGACAATATAGAACTACCCGAATCAGATGCCTAAAGAGAACCCTGGCATCAGACTCAGGGAATCGTCCGTGCTTCTCCAGCTGGTGGAAAAGCTCCCCTCCTGCACAAAGCTCCATCACCAAATGAACATACTCTTCCTCTTCATACACCGCCTTAAGATCTACAACATTTGGGTGCCCAGATAACCTGGTCATAATTTCAATCTCAAGTTTAATGCCTCGCACATCGTCTGAGGTCACTAATCGATCTTTAGCAATTGACTTACATGCCAAGACCTCTCCAGTCAACTTATCGGTGCACACCCTAATAACACCAAACTGCCCCCAACCTAATTGCTCTCCTAGAATGTACCGATCCTTTAGATTTGAGGTCTCGTCTGCATCTAAGATGGAGGAAGTCAAGCTAGCGACTTTGTAGCAATTGCACAGCCCTGTTGACGCTCCACTGTTGCTGTTCCTCTTGGCAACAGCCATACCAATATCCCGCTCCTCAACCACCCAGAACACTAATCACAATTTCGGCCCACAAATCTCAATTTTCCGGCTTTCGTGCAGAATATTTCAAAATCCTTTTCCAACAGATGAGAAACCTGAAGTTTGAAGTCAATATCTTGAATTCTCAGTCAAATCAGAAGAGAAGCTTCCTGGGATAGTAAACAAAGTTCTCAATAAGGCTTCTAGAACACTTGAACCTTAACAACAACAAAAGTTCAAGCTTTCAGCAGGGAATTCCTTTTCGACATGACCGGATCACGTGGATCCGGATAGAAATCAAGCTGTACCAATTACCAAAATTCAGTCTCAAGCATTAAATTCAAAACCAAAAAGCAATCACAAACGATACCCATTGGAGCAAATTCCATTTACAGCAGGAAAAAAAAAAAATAAATCTCCTTGCTTTCTATTAACAGGTTGCTTCTTTTCGGACTTTTTGACCTCCAGAATCAAGCACAAAACAGAATTCAAGTTCAATTCAGACACAAATCTCCCACTTTTCACAAACCACCCAAAAATAGAAACAAAGGAAATTTTTTTACGTATAGATCAATCTAGAATCTCCAATAACAAGCTCTAATCATCTGAAAACAAAATCCCAAAAACACCCAAATTCCATCAACCTAAAAAGTTCCCAACTTTACTAAAAACAACAAAATTCAAACGCAACCCATCAAATTCCAGTTGAAAACAAAACAACCCCGATCCAATTTTCCAAGTACTTCCAGAAAAAAGCACTTACATACGAAACCCAGAACCCCAAATCCACACACACTCAAACATATACATTTAGAGAGAGAGATTGTGAGAGAGGGAAAGGTACCTGCTTGAAGAGAGATAAAGCGCAGAGAAAGGAAAGGAGGCCGTTGGAGCAGTGGTGGAGCTCCGCAAGACAGAACTCTCTTCTGTCCTGTGGCTCGCTCTCTCTCTCTCTCTCCCCCTCCTTGGATTTTGGCTTTGGATTCCTCCGAGGCTGCTTTAAATTTGCGATGTTTGGCTCCTCCCTGATTCAACTCTCTCTCTCTCTCTCTCCCTCCTTGGAATTGGACTTTGGCTTTTTTTTTCTTTTTTTTTTTATTCATATTTTTTTCAAATACGGATCTATCTTTCTGTACTCGCTGGGTTGGTTGTAATACGACGTACTCGCCTATTCTTAACTACTTTCCTTTTCCATTCATTCAGCCAGATAGGAAAGTAACTAACTTTCCTTTTCAGGAAACTTTTGACAATTTTGAATCCAACATGAACACATGAGGAAGTTAATAGTCATCAAAGAGAGTTTATTTAATAAATCACTCTGAAATAAGGACTTTCATGTAAATTATATTGGGATTAGTCCAAGTGCTTAATAAGGAATTGAGATCCTATTTGGATCTTTGTGTTCGGAGCTAGTGGGTTCAGAGATCTAAGTCACTCATTCAAAATACCACGACCCTTGTTTGTCTATTTCATTGGCCCATTTCATACAAACTAAGGATTCGGATGTCTCTCTTCAACCTTGAAGAACCCTGACTTTTCATTCCGTTTGTTTCGGACTTGGAGATACGGAAAGGATCTTGGTTCCTTAACTAGGGATGTGTTGAGTTGGAGGTATAGTTTATGCTAGCCAGCCTTGTAATGATGTTATAAGTCAACTCCGTCTCCAATTTTAGAGTTCAATTACGATGAATCTATATTTTGACTGAACTCTAATCATAGAAATCATTCTTAGAATTTCAACATACCCTTTTTCTCATTTTGATCAACGGTCTAACAATGTTGTTATTGATCTTGATCTCATTTCATAGTATTGTCGTTAGCATAAATTCAAAGGTTTTCTTAAGTGATGGAGAGGAGTATTGCTCTTACACAATGGCGTGGATTTAAACCCCATTGGCCCCTAATCTAACATCTAATCTAACAAATTTATCGTTTGATAGAAAAAAAAATAGTTGTTTCATAAATATGTGGCTTTTTAGCTAAAATTATTCCTAAGATTTTCATAACTCCTCACTTTGGTCACTGAAATTTAAAATCAATAAAAATGGTACCTAAGTTTATTCACCATCAAACATGTAATTTGGTTATTCCATGAAAAATTCTGTTAAATAAGGATCAAAATGATAAAAATACCCTCTATTTAATAAACAACATGCCAAAATGATTTGACAAAAAAATTGATGGTATTTTTGTCAATTTATCCTTATTCAATGGAGATTTTTCACGGAATGATCAAAACAATTGATGGTTGGCAAACTTAGGTACCATTTCTATCGATTTTAAATCTCAGATATCAAAATGAAGAGTTAAGCCAATCTCAATTACTATTTTAGCTAAAAAGTGTATTGTTAATTACATATGAAGGAGAATTAAACAGTTGTAAATAATAACAAAGATTTTCTTAGAACTAGAAACAAGAATGCTCTTAGATATGCTGCAAAGTTTGGATTTTCACGAATGCCTGCTTAAATATGCTGAAAGCGTATTAGAAAAATCCAAGGTAATATTTTTTTTAAGGAAAACTAATGAAAAAGGCTTGAAAACTTTGAGTTTTAACGATAAAACTTCTTGAGTGATATCGCAGTAATCTGGTGAGTGATATCGAGAGAATTTGTTAAGTATGCTCGATGTAACTTGCTGAATGTTGTTGGAATATGCCTAGTGGACATTACATCAAACACTTGGAAGAAACACAAAATGCCTATACCAAACATTCGAAAGATTCTAAGAATGTATATTTTGCGAATTCCAAACGATACTAGGACCACCTTAGTCTCAATGTACATCGGTCATTGGCTATCGAAGAAATATATATTGTTTTTATTTATCTTCTAGAAACTGAAAAAACGACAACTTGTTAAATTCTATAGAATTGACAGATGATCGATGATGTACGTAGTATTTTCCATATCCTCTCAGCTCCCGGCCTGCCGCATGCAGAAGAAAGTTGTTCAGTATTCGTTCTTAATCTGGAAAATCCCAAATGACAAGAAACTAGGATACTTCCTAAACTTGGGCCTTGGTAGCTGAGACGTGTATGCATGCAGTCAACTAAAATGTTCATGATCTAAAATATTGCATGCGATTGGCTCGATATCTGCCTGTTGCAGACATCAGTTTGCAGCGGCGGCGCGATGAAATCGAAAGCTTCCTTATCCACTCGGCTTTCCGTTCCTTTTGTTTGTTTACTAGAAAGGGTAAACTGAGGAAGGTCGATTAATTCTTCTAGGGAAGAAGTGGAGGAGAGATGAGATTTATAAACGAGCTTGAGTATTGTGATAAGCGTTGTTAACTACCTTAACTATAAATATGTTAAAAACTTGTAGAATGAAACATTATTTCAAAACAAGTGGTTTACTACGCTATCTTGAATTATTAAATTTTCCTTGTTATTTATGTGCAATTGTACGTCGTGAATTAGTCTTGTAAATAAAATAAAGTCTAACCTAAAAATTATTTACTCAAATATTTACTGTACTAAGAACAGGTGTTGAGCCTTGGGTTTTAACAAATGTGGTGGAAACATGTAGAATAGTATCGCCTTGAGCACTTTTATGAAACCCTAGTGTATAAAGTTAAGTGTTCATAAACTATGTAAATCATCTTCAAATTATAGAGGTTTAAGTGTTTTTTTATTTTTTAAATAGTTTGACAAACATTCAAATTCATGATTAAATTATTACTTAAGTGTTGATTAATTGCTTATTTTCTATTGGTGACACATTATATAGTTTACAAATTCAGTCTAAAAAGTTGGTCTACGTAACATTACTTCGAAAACAATGAAGACTGTGCGCTCTATTCGTCCAACTAGTATGATATGTTCAGAGAGCACTATGATATATGATATTTCTTTTCACTTATAAATGAGATGACTCAAATTGAACTCTCATTATCAACGAGCTGGTGGCCCAGTGGTAAGGGACGAATTACGAGACTTTCTTAAAGCTAAAAACTAAAGGTCTCAGGTTCGAAACCTGCTGTTGGTGTGGAAGCCAGACTTGTGGCCAGGGGGAGGCTAAAATGCCTATGTTTATTTTTCTGGCCCCCAGAAATAGTGGATAACCGTGACTTGCCACCAGTTGTCTCATTTTATTAAAAAAAAAAGGGACTCTCATTGATAATGAGTTCAATACTTATGTGTAATTAATCTAATATGTAGTTTAAACCAAATCCGCAATCATGATCGAACCTTCAATAGTTTTTTGGACAAACAATAAGATAATTTATAGTTGAGAAATGCGTAATTGGATTATTGGTCTTCGTGGTGATACGGTAGTCAGAAGATAACCCTTGTTGTGAAGTCTGTTAGGATTTAGGCTCAAAATTGAATTATGATAACCCTCTGTTAATTATTGGCACGTAAGCCACACATATAAAACTAAAAAAGAAAGGAAAGCTAACGAAAAGTACTAAAAAACTTTAGTTTTAATGAAAAATGACAAATAAAGGTACACATGAATAGTATTAGGAAAGGTAAAAATGTCATTTTTCTTTAAAAGTGAATAGTATCGGGAATATTTCGTTACAACTCCCAAAAAGGAACTCTCCATTAATTTTTAGCACATGAGACTAACTTTATCTTTTAGACTCACATGTGAGTCTTATGTGCTAACAATTAATGGAGAGTTAACAAAATTTTCAATTTTGGATCTAAATCCTAACAGATTTCATCTTAGGCATTTAAATTCTAATTTTATTATATGAGCTATTTTCCGACTACCATATCACCACAAGACTATTAATCCAATTAAACCTTGAGAAATGCTAAAGAGGCTCTCTCAAAATAAGACTATTTATCACCTTATATTTTAATGTTAATTTACGTAATTTTAAAATATTGTACAAAAAACATGAGATGAAGAAAGACTCTCGTGCTGTGCCTTACCATCAGAACCAGGGCATGTTAATTTACGTAATTTTAAAATATTATGTAAAAAAATATGAGATGACGAAAGACTCTCGAGCCGTGCCTTCCCATCAGAACCAGGGCATGTTAATTTACGTAATTTTAAAATATTATGCAACAAAATATGAGATGACGAAAAACTCTCGAGCCGTGCCTTCCCATCAGAACCAGGGCATTTCAGTAATTCAATTTCCTCGTAGACACGACGCAATTCCAGTTTTGTCCATCGTCTCCATCCCCCTACCGCGCGAGCGAGCGAGACTGAGAGAGAGAGAGAGAGAGAGAGAGAGAGAGAGAGAGAGAGAGGGAGGGAGGGAGAGAGAGTGTGTGTGTGTGTCTCACAAATCAAACTCTGCTCCCCGAAATTAAATTAGGGTTTTTCCCAAATTTAAATCCCCCCAAATCCCCCACCCTCGAGAGAGAGAGAGAGAGAGAAATTCCGAGCTTCCGAATCTCTCCAACTCCATGATCGGATTCCAATCAGCCAATCCATCCAATCAATTTTGAAAAAAACCAAGAAAAAGGGGGGAAAATCGAAGCTTTTGAGTTTCAGTTCAAGGTATATAGCCACAGAGAGATTCGAATCCGTAGCTGATGGATGTAGACGGAGGGGGAAGCAAACGGGTCTTCCACAGACTGGGTGGGCAGCAATCCGACCCGTCAAAGAACCAGAAGGTATGCTACCATTGGAGGGCGGGCAAGTGCAATCGCCACCCCTGCCCCTTTCTCCACAGAGAGCTCCCGACGCCGCCGCAGCAAGGTCTCAATGGGACGGCCTCGACTAAGCGCCATCACGCCTTCGCCGCTAACACCGATGGTCCATCGTCCCGGAATCGGGGTCCAAATAACTTCAATGGCGGGACTTCTTCGACTTGGGGCCGTACAGGAGGAGCGAATAGGGTGTTTGTTAGGAAGATGGAGAAAGTCTGTAATTTTTGGGTCCAGGGGAATTGCAGCTATGGGGACAAGTGTAAGTTCTTGCATTCTTGGAGTATGGGGGATAGCTTCAGCTTGTTGACGCAGCTTGAGGGGCATCAGAAGGTATTTTTTTGGATTATATATGCGGGTTCTCATTGTTTCTATTGGGTTACTTTGTGTGCTTTTGGGAACTGATGGGGGTTTTTGGGAACAGGTTGTTAGTGGGATTGCACTGCCTTCTGGGTCTGATAAGCTGTATACTGGGAGTAAGGATCAAACTGTAAGGGTTTGGGATTGCGCATCTGGTCAGGTAGTTATTCACTTTTGGGACTCCAATTTTCAATTATATAACAATATTCAAAGCAAAGTTTCTGAGGATTTACAGTTAAATAGATAAGTTTCAATACTTCTTCCCCTTTTCTGTGACGGGTGAAAGTTTAATGTTTGAATAGATGGGTAAAGGACTCCTGTAGCGTATCTCGTTTCTGTTCTTTGGATTAGGTTTAGTTTAGTACATTTGGTAGACATTGTAGTTCCTACCCATTGTTGTTTATAAGGTCGTTGTGTAATAGGAATGTTAGAGTTGTATGCCAGCTAAGGACTCTGTAAAGAAAGCTCTTAGTGATCACAGTCAGTAGAAGCCTTATACAATGAGTGCAAGTTGTATGTACAAAGTAGTTTCCATACCACATCACTGAATGCAGCTGTCGCTCAAATTATAGTTTAATTGATGGTGATCACATCAGCGAGCAGAGTGTGCAAACTCATGAATGGCCATGACGAAAAATGTGGAAGGGAAACACGGCATGTTCTGGAGGATGCATAGAAGAGAGCTCCTGACATTGTGGACTGAAAAGCTTTTTAGAGATTTGCTCCCATTTCTCAATATCTATTGACTTTTTAGTTTTCCTAAATCACATGGTCATTGCCACTGGGTTTACTCTAGATGGTTGGACAATATTTTTTCACATGTCTCATTGCCATTCCAAAGGGCTGTGAAAATAATTCGTGTGCTTCTATTTGGTTATTTTGCAGTGCATGGGAGTTATTAATCTTGGCGGTGAAGTAGGTTGTATGATCAGTGAAGGTCCTTGGATATTTGTTGGCATACCAGAAGCTGTAAAGGTAGGGCAGGAGGATTCTCTTTTAATGTAAGCTTATAGGATCAGACTCTAAGGATACTTTGTCTCATTTGTGTATGGATATGTTTTGTAGGCCTGGAACACCCAAACTAACTCGGAACTGAGTCTTAGTGGGCCTGTCGGACAAGTTTATGCCATGGTTGTGGGTAATGATTTGCTCTTTGCCGGTACACAGGTAATTCCTTTACTGCCATAATGGCTTAATTTATGTTTGGTCCCCATTCTTGGTCAAAATATTTCTTGTTAGGGCTTTCAGCCATGAGGTATTTCACTGTTTACAACTATATTATGTGAACCACCCAATTGAAAAATGTATTATTGAAGGAGCAAACTTTGTTTTTTTCTTTTTTAGTTCATATCTTTTTCATGTGAGTTGCATCTAATTTAGCGAAGGCCCTTGCATCTGCTTTTTCCCTCTCTGTTTTCCTTTGTGCATTCATGTGTGGGATCTACATATTTTCTAATATTTGGCAAAATTGTCCTTCAATGCAGGATGGTTCTATATTGGCATGGAAGTTTAATGCTGTGACTAATTGCTTCGAACCAGCTGCATCACTGATAGGTCACACCCTTGCAGTTGTTTCATTAGTAGTTGGAGCAAATAGGCTCTACTCTGGTTCAATGGATAATTCTATAAAGGTAAGTCGGGTTCAGTATCACATGTTTTCTGTAATAAGCATAAACTCTTGCTGATGGAACATTTGAGGCCTTAAATTGCTCCACACCAGTAGCTCAGTCATGTCTTTGGTATTCTTTTTAGGTCTGGAGCCTGGAAACTTTGCAGTGTATACAAACGCTAACAGAGCATACTGCAGTTGTCATGTCTGTTCTTTGCTGGGATCAGTTTCTCTTATCATGTTCCTTGGATCAACAATTAAAGGTGTGTTTTCTATGATTTATAACTTTTTTTTGTGGGTGTGTAACTGTGTGTTGCAGTAGACCCGTAAACTTATTTAATTGTTCCACTTCATTTGTTTGTGCAGGTCTGGGTTGCTACTCAAAGTGGAAACTTGGAAGCAACATATACTCACACAGAAGAAAATGTAAGTTTATGTTTCAATATTTTTCATTCTTCAGTTAATCCCTGTTCCTGCGTTGACTAAGAATAAGCTAGGTATGTTATAGGATTTTTTAGCCCTATGTTTGGATGAGGGACGTAATAGTACCCAGGAAGTTCAGACTCAATTGTTAAAAATGCACTACAAGGGTACTAACAATGAACTACTCAAGCACTACAAAGCTACTACTAAAAGTCGAAAACACTACAAATACAGTAACCAAAGGACCTTCAAAATGACATCATGACAGGTGTCATTTGAAAGTCTTCTCAATTGTGTTGCATCAAGTTCATCTATCTAATTTTGTGGTACATTCCTAACAAATTTAGCCATGGATCCATGGAAACTCAAAGTTCCTCATCCAAACATACGGTATAGGAACATTCAAGGCTGACACTCTGGCCGTACATTTAGAGTATCTAATGCAAGTTCTATTTGCTTAAAACTAGGTTTGGGTAGAATTATAGAACCACCTTTGTATGCATGCTACGCATTTATTTTGTGTTTAAATTCCATAACCATCATTGTATTTCACATAATAAATGAATCAGTATGCTTGATGTTCACCTAGCAGTGGGTTTAATGTTGAGTTTCGTGGACCTGTTATCATTAGAGGTTATGTATGATTTTCAAGGTGACATGAAAGGTCAAGTTTAATAATGCTTAGGAGCTTGCTGCAGGGTTTGATTACACTTTGTGGGATGCATGATTCAGAAGCCAAGCCAGTCTTACTGTGCGCTTGCAATGACAACACTGTCCGTGTATATGATTTGCCATCGTGAGTTTTCAACACAATCTCTCTGCTGTAGTCCTTTTATCCGTTAGGTCTAGAAAACATTTTTCAAGCATCTCACTTTGCCGCAATTGTCTTCTTTGCTATGGTCTAGGTTTTCGGAGAGGGGTAAAATTTTTTCAAAACAGGAGATAAGATCGATTCAGGTAGGCCCTGGTGGCTTGTTTTTCACGGGTGATGGAACCGGTCAAGTGAAAGTATGGAAATGGACTGAACCAGCTGCGGTCACTGCCTGAGAAAAGGGAGATTATTTATATTGGCCACATTGTATCTGTAGTTTTTTCATTTTTCTTTTCTGGGTTCTTTCGTAAGTGTTAGCTCTGAGGAATGAATTACGGGTTTTCTATTTTCGGGTTGGAATGGATTGAGTTCTCTTTTTTTGGAGGATTTATGGAGCTAGGAATTAGTAGCATTAGCACTGTCCGCAGTCCGCTCCTTTGGGTGCCATGAATGTGAAGAAGCTTCTTGGCTCATTCGAAGTTTTGACTGCAGGACAAATATTCATAAAAGAGTGAGTTTATAAACATTCTGTTTGCAGCGGATGATCTGTATGCATTGCGATGTGCTGATCTTATCAGTGATCGGAGTTACTTATGGAGTTTTGAGTGTAATATTTCTCATCTTGGTTTTGAAAAATAAATAAAAAGTCGGCACACGTTAAATCTCTGTTGATTAGATCGTAATCTTTTTGGTTGAAACGAGCAGGCACTTAACGATTCTGTTGTATTTCTCGTTATGATGTATTACTGTTAACAACACGTAGGACCTTCGAAGTATTTTTTTTTTTTTTTTTGGAATCTGGGAAATTCATTGCCAGGGCAAAGATGCTGAAACAGTACAAGGAAAGCCTACACCAAGGCGAGCGAATAACTAAGCAACCAATAAGCTGAGCAGCGAAGTTGGGTAGAAAGTGAAGACGCTACAACCTAATTAAAGTGTCGCCCCCTCCATTGCCTATGCTAAGTTTTTTTTTGGGGGGGGGAAGGTAAACCATCGTTAAGAACATAAATCAATGAAGATGGAGGTCTGTTGACCCATGTTACATTGCACATCTCTGCGTTGCATTTCTAATCGATGCTAACGAGTCCGCCGTCATGTTGGTTGATCTTGGAATCTAAGACCAGCGAGAGTCCTGAAAAGGCTCCCCTAACCTCTTAACTTTCGCCAAGGTAGGAAAGGCCTCCCATCTACCATTTTCCTATGAGTCCGATAAAGATGAAATGGATTCCAGTGAATCAGACTCAATAATTACCCTTCGGTGCCCCAAAGCATCGGCCAACTCACAGAATGGCCATGGCTCCTGCCGTGGCAACATTTGGAGTTTGGATTGCATACCGAGCCGCAGCCACAAACAGATTCTCAGCTCGTCTCATCACGATCCCCACAAAGCCATCTTGCTTACGCTCCCTCCAGCCGGCATCGACATTAACTTTCAGGAGGTGAGTGTTTGGCTTGTTTGAAGGCTTTTAGAATAGTTACCAAAAGCACTTTTGTAAGCGTATATAGCATGCGTTTTTTTTAGGAATACAGGATATGCAACAACTAGAAAAGGACCCGCCGGTGGATCTGCTGGGTCAATTGCTTTAATGGGTTCTTATTCTTAAACAAGGTCAATTGGGCTGGGGAGAAACATCCAAGCGCAGAGATGGAGATGGCTCTGCTGTTTTACGTGCTTTTTTAGGAAGCACTCAGTTTTAATAAAATTTTCCGACTTTTATTTAACGAAAAGAAAAAGCATTTTCAAATGGGCTTTAAGGAAGTCCACCGAGAACCCTAAAGTGCTTTTCTGATCAATGGGGGCCTGGTGTGGCATGATGACCATTAAACCAAACACATTAGCTAAACGGCCATTAGCCTATTACGGAATAGTTCTAGGCCAAGATAGCCCATTACAATGTAATGAGAAGCACTTGCAAACCAAAATTTGGGGGCCTATCAAGAATACTACTGCCAAGATTCAACAAAAAAAATTGAGCAAGGCTGTCAGCTACTCCAATTCGGCTTTCTCAAACTTCCTTGAAGAGTAAGGGAGATGACATTTGTAGCATTCAGTCATACTATTGGTTTGAAATGTCACGGTAGCCTCACAACGAGTGTAAGAAAACCCTAAAATTGAGGTTTATATAATTGAAACCGTTGATCTCGAAAGGTAAAAAGACACCAAAACCCACAATCAATCTATACCATTGATTGCAACGGTTTATAAAAAATTTAAAATGAAGCAACATGTGTTGTGGGACCCACGCTTGCAGCTGTGACAGATTTCATGTGGGTGGGCCACTCTTTCCACTCAAAACGCCTAATGGGCTCCACTCTTTGCACAATAGCTTAGTCCCTATGAAGTCCTCAATTGTTGATGAGGCCCTATACTATAGCTGATGAGGCCCTATACTATAGGGTCTTGTTTTCAGACCCATTGGTAGGCCTTGGACCTTATATACGAAGACTATACGATTGTAGAGACTATATATGGGGTATAGACTAAGGGCATTCATCTATGCACTAACGTTAGACTAAAGAAGAGATCCCACAATGGTATCATGTGCCAAAATCGCCTTCAAACGAATTCAAACGCCGGCAATTCATCATACATCACGGCAAAGTGGTGAGTTTGATGTGTCTCGTCGTTCCGTTATTAGAATAGTATTATGGACCAAAATCAGACTCCGAAATCAAAAGTTGCATTAAACCTGATTTATAGCATTAGACACCTCTTTTACAACCGCGTCATCTTCTCATCTTATCCACTATAATCCACATTTAACTTGGTCAATCGCACACTTGGTTTGACTGCAAAGCAAGTCGAAAGCTTCTCCCACATGCGTGCCTCTTCTCCGTGAGTCTTGGACGGTGCATCCAATTTCCTAAGCTTCTTGCCTGAATTTTCCTATCAAATTATCCAAAATGAGGCTGAAAGTGAATATATATCCAAATGGAAAACCTCTGCGACAATTCATAAGCTTGACTATGTAGGTTTGACTTTATGTATGTTTTGATTTGTCTATGTACTATGTAGTAGGTTAATTTGCTCTTGAATTTTGGCTAGTAGGTTTACTCAAAGTTGAGTGTTCAATTTATGCCAAACAGCCTTGTCCTTGAAGCAATACTCTAGTAAATACTTTTGAGTTTTATACAATTTTGTAGATTTGGGCAAAGGATCTTCACCCCTTTCCTTGACTTTGTGGTTTCCATACTTTGAACTAAACTATATTCTACCAGGAAAAAAGGAACTATAAACATATTTTATTTCGTTTTTCTTCTAGCGGAACGCAGAAAAGTATATGCATGGTGATGCAGCAAGAAATTTATAATTTAAGTGGTTATGAGTGTTTATTAATGCTTGTTAGATCTTGAGTACGAATTTTCATCTCTCAATATTGATGAATTAGAAAGAAAAAAAAAGCATGATAACGTGTGATCTGTTTATGTAGCATCACAATTATCTTAGTATCTAAGTCAACCTTTAGCCTTGATCTTCCTCCAAAATCAAAGGTTTTACAAGGCGCTAGGCGCTAATCGGGTGGCTGGTAAAGGACTAGCATCTAGGCGGGGTTTAGGAGGGTTTTTTTTTTTTTTTTTTTTTTTTTATAATTTTTTTTTTTAATTTTCACTAAATTTATTATACAATGTATAAATAAATGTCTATTTACATGTAGCAAAAATATATAATGGTATATATGAGAATACATAAATTACAAAATAGAACGACATATAAATTATAAAGCAGTTGAATATGTTGAATATGTTGAAAACATAGGAAACAAACATATAATGAGTGTTCATCTAAGTATCCAACAAATCTTACAATTTCTGAAAAAAAATAAAATGCAAAATGAAAGTAATCTATTTTCTATTTAAGTAAGAGTCACGACCTGGATAGTCTAGAGGCATTTTTTTTAAATGACTAAAATTAATCGTGACGGTAATCAACTGCAGCTGCCTTACTATAAGCATCCAGATAATAAGGCGCGATTTGTTTAATGAATGGCAACAATATCTTCGCAAACCAACTTAATTTGTAGCCATGGCAATTGTATCGCAACGATATCTTAGCAAACCGACTTAATTTCTAGCCATGGCAATTGGCATCCCCAAAAACCTAACAGAAATCTGATCTAATGAGTAGTAGGTAGAGCTAACAAGTAGGTAAGAATGTTTTTTTTTTTTTTCATTTTTTGATCGAGTAGGTAAGTTGTGGGGGACACGAACCATCTTGTTTTAAAAGTTCTCATGTTCTTATTCTTTTTCTTGGTTCCTGCTGAAAACAGCAGTTACGTCTCGTTTGATTTGGATAGTGTTCCCTATTATGAAAGAAAAACTTGTGTGGGGCTTAGCTTTTTATTGGATTTTGCTGAGTGGCACTACAATTCACTCAAAACTCGTCACGCAATAAGTTTTAAAATAATATGTTTCATTCTTTTATATTTAAAATTATTATAATTCTTTTTTCTACTAACTGATATACACCATGAAAATGTTCCCTTAGTGTGTTTTTTTGTCCCCGAACTCTTCACTTTCTTCTCTGATCTTCCACTTCTCCCTCTCTCCCAGTTTTTTCTCTTGCTTTTCTTAAAAGGAAATCCTAAATCTTAAAAAAATCACTTTCTCCAACTTTTATCATGGGAAGCAATTAAAAATCTGTAAGTTTATTTATTTAATTATACAGTAGTTGATTTATATACAGGCATATTAGGGTTAATATGTTAGTCTAATTTTGTTTATTTGTTTTCGTTAGTATGTTAGTCTAATATTAGGGTTCATATGTTACCTATGAGTCCCGATTTCCCCTCTCTTGGTTGGATCAAGAGCCCTGCACGTTAAAGAAAGCATGCCGTGCCCATTTTAAAGCAGTAGTAGCTGATAGCGTGATACATAGAAATTATCATTTAGCAACTGAACAAACTTCAAAGTGTGCATATCCCTACACTATAAGCCACCTTACTTCAGCAAGTGAATAAAGATGGGGAAATGAACAAAAAAATGGCAGATGGAAAGAAGTGAAGAGTCCAGCAAAACGCAAACGGATGGAATATTTGAGAAGAAAAAATGGGGAAAAGAATAAAAAGTTAACCATTAGATTGATTGTATATTAATTAATACAAAAAATAAGTATGAGAATCTTAAAAAGAATGATAAAAGATTATATTTAAGACTTGTCATGTGACGAATTTTGAGTGGATTGTAGTGCCAGTCAGCAAAATCTAGTAGCAAACCATGCCGCACACAAGTTTTTCTCTATGATGTGACAGGTGATGATTGAATTCCTTAAAAAGGAAATTAATTTATCAACTGCCACATCATGGATTCACAAAATATATGACAAGTGATGATTGGAGTCACAAAATATGTTTCTAATAAGACTGTCTCTCTATCATTTTCCTTGCAATAATGCCAAAGATTTGGTAAATTTGTAAGTGAATCTTTTTGTTAAACTTCATCGTTATAGAACAACCAAAAAAAAAAAAAAAAAAAAAAACTACCAAACAAACAAAAGGGAAGTCCGTATAAGTAATACTATAAAACATTATGCATAAAACCATACGATTGGACTTGTTTATTGACCTCCTTTGGGCCAATAAACTTGCTTATTGAGTTATAACTAGTAATTAGATAACAAAACTTGCAGTGTCTTTACAAATTAAACATGACTTTGATGGCATTGCCTCCACGAGCACTGGTCTCAAAGGCATCTTCCACTTCCTTCTGGGAAAATCCAAAACGGTGAGTAATAAGCGGTTTCACGTCAATCTTCCCGCTTCTCAGAAACTCGATGCAAAGCGGCCATGTGTTCTTGTATCGGAAAATTCCAACCACGTCCACCTCCCTGTGTTCAAACACATCAGGAAAAAAAAAAAAATTAGATACGACCAAATTTGTAAACTCATTCTTTGATTTATAGTGTGCCCTAAATAAATTTGTTGAC
This sequence comes from Pyrus x bretschneideri, assembly GCF_019419815.1. Classification (NCBI taxonomy): domain Eukaryota; kingdom Viridiplantae; phylum Streptophyta; class Magnoliopsida; order Rosales; family Rosaceae; genus Pyrus; species Pyrus x bretschneideri. Next base: position 159,241 of record NW_025999795.1, on the reverse strand, counting down.
GCAGAACTAGAAAACGGTCGATCTTTATCCAGAAAAGAAAGAAAAATAATACCAAAATCGTAACGCCCTCCATGACCTAGCAACAATGCCCGAATATATTTGTTGACATAGGACAAGAAGGGGTTGATAAGATGCAAAAATAAGACCAAATTTGCAAACGCACTCCATGACCTAGCTATAACGCCCTAATAAATTTGTTGACTAGGACAAGAAGGGAATCGATCCTTATCGAGAAAAAGATAGGAAAAACAGACACGTAGTGGACAAAATCTATACCTGGCAGCCGCAGGAGTGAGAGGGACAGTCATAATGCTGTGTCCCATTCCGACGAGGCAGACTTTGCCGCCGGGACTAGTGGCGGCGAGAGCTGTCGACATGGTTTTGTTGAAACCTACACAATCAAAGGTCACATCCACTTCGGATTTCATGGCTTTTTTAATCTTGGCAACTTCGTCATCCAAATCCTCGGCTTTTGTTGAAACTTTGACGGTTTCATCGGCACCAAGAGACTTTGCCATAGCTAGACGCTGATCATCCACGTCCACAATGACAATTCTCGGCGCCCCGAAAGCACGAGCAGATAGCACGGATACCAGCCCGATCGGCCCTGCTCCGATGATGAGAACATTTGTTTCTGGAGTGACATTGGCTCTCCGACAGGCATGAACCCCAACACTCAAGGGCTCACACATTGCTCCTTCCTCCAAGCTAACATTCTCCGGAAGCTTAAAGCACAAGTCCGCAGGATGCACAATCTGTAAAAAGACATGATTATCAAACGGGTTCGTAGTATAAAACACTGTTACACTACAACGTTATGTTCAGATCATATAATAAAAGTTGAAATTTTGTAGTTGTGCGAATATTTTGCCTGGTTCGCCAAGGAACCATGAACCGGCGGGGTGGCGAAAAACTTCATGTCCGGGCAAAGATTGTAGCGGCCTCCTTTGCACTGGTGACACTTTGCGCAGCTGATGCCGGGCTCTAATGCCACGCGATCGCCAGAAGCCAGATGCTTCACGGCGCTCCCAACTGCGTCTACGATCCCAGCACACTCATGACCAATCACCATTGGCTCCTTAACTTCAAAATCCCCGCACTTCATGGTCTGAAAATTTTCCAAAAATAAAATTTAGAACAAGGGAGGTTAATTACAATCAATAAACATCAAAACGGGGAAATATACATGGAAGGAATAACAACCTTGAGGTAATGGACGTCGCTTCCACAAATGCCGACGGCTTTGATCTTAATTCGAACATCATTGGGTCCTAAAATTAAAGAAATCCCCAGAAAACAAGGGAGCAAGATGTTAGCCAAAGCGATGATACATAATTTGACATGAAAACTAAAAACAACAAAAAACAATTGTGGAATCAAAAGATCAATTGTAGTGAGTGAGATAGATGAATACCAAGACTCGGGAGAGTGAAAGCCTGGATCTTGAGGTTGTTAACACCAAGAAGCCATGCAGCCTTGTTTTCTTGTTCGCCATCTTTGGCATCTCCGTTAGTCGACTTGCCTCCCTTCCCCATTGTATTTTTGCTTTTTATTTTTCTCTGTGTTTGAAAGAAAAAGATTATTTTTCTGATGGAAAAAAGAGTGCCCTAGCGATAGTATTTATATCAATCCTGTGAAGAAATAAGATCGGTGCTCCTGTAACCTTATAAATCTATACTCTGATTTGGTCAAGTTTCGATTTGCTACCGCTATATATAGTTTTAGTCCTTATTTGATGTATATCCGTAAACATCCTATCTATTTTTGGATACTCTTGCTTCTGTTACAACGTATCCATATTGCACTGAGATTGGGAAATAGTATGTTAGTGGAGAGAGACTCCTTGTTCATCTAGGACTTCCACACGTGGAGGTATTTCAAACCAATCACATCTATATCTAAAACTGTAGTTGTCTTAACTTTTTCTGCAGGTGAGAAACTCCTTACTCATCTAGGATTCTTGCATGTAAAAGTATTTTAAACCAACTGCGTATTAATCTATTTGTATGGCAAGTGATCCTTTACCATAATGGTGGAAAGGTGTTGAGTCACTGCATAACGTCGTGGGTTAAACTCCTTCGTTGACTAATCTAACACCTGATCTAAAAATATCTATTGCTAGACCAAAAAAAAAAAAAAAAAATCGAATTCTATGGTTTTCTTAACCTTCTCACGTCCCACTTTGTGGTCAAATTGGAGTACTATCGTCACATAACTTCGTATGTGCATGAAATCTGATATGGGGTGCTTAACTTCCTACGTCTCATGAGTAACTAATTTTCGAACTGTCCGAAAGATTTCGTCTGGAATTAGCGGAGTTTTAAGTTGAGTAGAAGATTCGAAAGGGGTCTTTTGACGACTTAAAATAGGATTAACGGATATTATGGAACTGCTGAATGGGTGCCACGTAATGCAGAGTCAGATTAACATAGCAACCGTCCCTATTATTCCTATGGTGGACCTCACATGGAATTGGAATTGCGAGTAGGTAGACGAGTAGTATGAGTAGTATAAAATAAGATAAGGATTATAGCCAAAAAACAAACATATTTGGAAGTAATCCTTATTGGATAAATGAGATCATATAGCATAAATTCTTCTTAACGGTTCGAAAAAACAAAAACTTAGGTAATCACTAGTGAGTACCTTATATACTCATTTTATTTTATTTTTTAATTTTAATCCAATGATATTTTTAACATATGTTTTATTGTTTTAAAAAATAATAAACATGTTAATTAATTTTATTGAATTTTAAAATATAAAAAACGTGTGATATTTTTTGATTGCGCTAAAACAAAAAAAATAACTATTAGCTCGTCACGTCGATTTTATTATGACTTCTTCTTAATTTTCATTTATGGCAATTTTAAATTTTTGCTTAAACACAGATTATGTTATTCCGAGTCACCCATAATCATTTTTAGACGATCCATTATTCCATGAATATTAGATTATGAAATACTTAATTTTGCCAGTGGAAATAAAGTTGGTTGTATCATAATTATAACAAATCATCTGTCTGATTTATTTATTTTATTTTTCGTCGGTACCTCTAATTAATAAAATAAATGATCCAATGTCAACTGTTTAACAGAAACGAGTTGAGATGGGCTCTCTGTGTTGCCGCTGGCTGCCCTAGGTTTCTCCACGCATCAAAGATAAGTAATTAATTTCCACGTTAGAATTATGTCTAGAAATTTCTTTGAAGTGCGATTTTAGCCAAGTCAAAGAGGCGTGGTTCGTCACAAATATGAATAATGAGTGCCACGTCAACGTCCAGTCGGACATGCGTTGGCAAGATAACACATTTTTGTTTAGACAACTCTGTGGGACAAATTACGTAAAGTTAAAACAGACATGAGTTAAAGTAGTTGAATAATACTATATTAGTAAAAGTTTAATCGTATTTTTGTGACCTCTTCCGCTTTGGACCCGTGATTAAATTAAGGCTTTTAATCCAAAGTGGTTCTTGAGATTTTAATAACACATAATTTTGGTTCCTCAGATTTAAAATCAATAGAAATGGTTCATGAGATTGTCCATCATCCATTATTTTGGTCATTCCATTAAAAAACTCTGTTAAGTGGTCCTTGAGCTTTTTAATGGAATGACTAAAATGATGGATGGTGGATAATCATAAGGACCAAAGTTATGTGTTATGCAAATCTTAGGGATCAAAATTATGTGTTATGCAAATCTTAGGGACCAAAGTTATGTGTTATGTCTTCAACTTAACGGACTTTTTTAACAGAATGACCAAAATAATGGATGGTGAACAATCTCAGGGACCACTTCTATTAATTTTAAATCTCAAAAATCAAAGTTATGTGTTATGCAAATCTCAGAGACCATTTTTACTAAAAAAAAACCTTAAATTAGTAAGGCCTATTGGACATGATAAGGGCTGGTGTTGTTTAACTTTATAAAAATGATAGTTGACCTCGACATGGATGAGGACGACATTGTGGCACGAGGATGAAATTTGCAATATATGGGAATTTAGAGGGTTATTAAATTTACATTTGTAGTTTTTATTATGTTTTTACGTGATAGATATGAGAGTTTTTTAGATTTATGTGCGTAATATATCATGTAAGAGAGTCTTTGGTTTGTTTTTCGTCATGTACCTCGGGCGACATCTTAAATAAAGAACTCTCAATTTGGGAGAATAGCCCATTTGCAATATTTGAACTGCCCATAGAAAATTGCTAAAGATTGATAGCGGTTATGTTTAATTTCTAGATGATTAATTTTTAAAGTTCTTATAGTTTTATAAGATGAATATTTTGATGGCTTAATTATTGATATAAATCCTAAGCTATCGTTTTTTGCCCCAAAAAAAAAAAAAAAATCCTAAGCTATCGTTTGAGTTTCACTTTGTTCCCTTTGAAATTCATTTTTGTGCCACTTAACCTCAAAACTCAACTTTGTCAAATACTTTGTTATCTTCTAAGAACGTGGCAACATATATGACCTACTTTTTTTGCTAAAACACTTGTACCAATAAGTTTAATATTCACAAAATGTTTATATAATCAATTGAAAAAAAAAAAAATGAGATTGTATTGTCACCTCTTTACATCTGGCTTCACTAATATTAGGGTTTAGAACTTTAGGGTGAAAAAGTAAAAGAAACTGCCTTGGGGTGAAAAAGAGAAAGAAAAAGGATAACTTGCAACTAAAGCAACGAAGGCTTTCATCTTAAGTTGCCCGGTTTGGATTGATAAGATACAGAGATTCCACGCATAAAATAAATGTACAAGGATTGATCTCGATTGTGCGCTTGTAATAATTACGTATGCTCAAAGGTGTGCGACTGAGGCCTTGTGTTAAATAAACACAACTTGTTAAAAAAAATGTCATATTGATTGAAGAACCTCTCAGTATAATGTAACTTTACATAGTTCATATTTCTTGAAGGAAATAATGTAAAATAAAACAATTTAGAACTCTGTACATGAACAAGCTTGGGTTCTATCATACAGCTTCCCCAACAGTAGAAACCAGAACTTTGTCCAAAAAAAAAAAAAAAAAACTGTAGATAATTTTCACCTAAGATTTCCGAACCATTACAACTTGTCTCAAAGAATCCGATATTTAGTAACTTAATTTTCTAAAGATTAAACATGACTTTGATGGCGTTACCCCCACGAGCACTAGTCGCAAAGGCTTCTTCCACCTCCTTCTCGGTAAATCCAAACCGGTGAGTAATAAGCGGCTTCACGTCGATCTTCCCACTTCTCAAAAAATCGAGGCAAAGTGGCCATGTGTTCCTGTACCGGAAAACTCCAACCACATCAACCTCCCTGGCAGCAGCTGGAGTGAGAGGCACTGTCATCATGCCGTGTCCCATTCCGACAAGGCAGACTCTGCCGCCGGAGCGAGTGGCCTTGAGACCCGTCGACATGGTCTTACTGAAACCCACACAATCAAGGGTTACATCCACTTCGGATTCCATGGCTTCTTTGATCATGGCAACTTCGTCATCTATATCCTCCATTTTTGTTGAAACTTTTACAGTGCCATCAGCGCCAAGAGACTTTGCCATGGCTAAACGCTGGTCATCCATATCCACGATGACAATTCTTGGTGCCCCAAAAGCACGAGCGGCCAAAACTGAAACGAGACCAATAGGCCCAGCTCCGATTACCAGAACAGTTGTTTCGGGACCAACATTGGCTCGTTGACAAGCATGAACCCCAACACTCAAGGGCTCACACATTGCCCCTTCCTCCAAGCTCACATTCTCTGGCAGCTTAAAGCATAGATCCGCAGGATGCACAATCTGTTAAACCAAATGGTTATTAGACGGTCTTGATGTTATAGAATTCATGTCACGAAGGTTAAGAAAGTCAAAAATTTATTTATACCTGATTTGCCAAGGAACCATGAACCGGTGGGGTGGCGAAAAACTTCATGTCGGGGCAAAGATTGTACCGCCCTCCTTTGCACTGCTGACACTGCGAGCAACTGATACCGGGCTCAACCGCCACCCGGTCACCAGGCACCAGATGCTTCACCTCGCTCCCAACTTCGTCTACGATCCCAGCACACTCATGTCCGATTACCATTGGCTCCTTGACCTCAAAATCGGCACATTTCATGGTCTTGAGGTAGTGAACATCGCTTCCACAAATGCCGACAGCCTTAATCCAAATCCGGACATCATTGGGTCCTGAAAGTAAGAAATCCCAAGAGAACAGGGAAGCAACATGTTAGCATCACTACAACGATGAAAACTAAAAACCGAAAAAAAATAACGAGGAATTTAAAAGAATGGAGAGAGGTAAATACCCATACTGGGGAGCTCGAAAGGTAGGATCTTGATGGTGTTGACATCAACAAGCCAAGCAGCCATGTTTTCTTGCTCAACAGGTTTGGCTTCTTTAGCCACTCCATTAATCGATTGGCCTCCCTTACCCATAATATTTTTGACACTAGCTCTGTGTTTTTTTTTTCTGAAGTGTATTGCTTTCTCTGTTTGCTTTGTGCTGTGTGTGTTTGAAAGACGGAATACTTGTGTTTTTTTTTTTAGATGGAACAAGCTGGGTTGGCAAGGGTGTGTATTTATAGCAAACTTGAGAGTCTGATTTGGTCAAGTTGGTTTGTATAAGATTAGGATAATCTAAACCTGAAACATTATCTAATTCTTTTCAAAAACGAATAAATATAATGGGGGGGGGGGGGGACATTGTTTGATGTTTCCTAGAAAGAGTCCTTTCACATTTTTACAAACTAAAGACACACATGCAAAATAAATCATAAAAATTATTGTTTTTCGGTTATGTAAACCAAGAATGTTTTACTGTAAAAATGACAAACACTTATGAGCTATATTGTAAGTTGTAACTGGTTTTTAAATGATTAAAAACGTTTTTTTTAGAAAATATTTTGGTAATCAATGTTTTGCAAAAATATAAGTGAATCTTGAAGAAGCTTTTGAAATGCTTACACAAGAATCGCATAACTAGTGCATCTTGTAGAAAGTACTTTCAGTATTTTTCAAACACCAAACATTTTTCTAAAAACATTTTGAAGTTATTTTTAAAGCATTTCCAAATGAACCTTATATTTTTTTATTTTAATACAAAGGACTCCATTTCTAATACTGTTTCCAAACATATTCGGAAGAAGTCTAACAAAAAATCCTAGGTCATAGTTTTAGGCCACGACAGCCCTCTACGTCAACAAGAAGCTAGCAATGACAGATTGGGGGAGGGATGAGTTTTTTTTTTTTTCCATGAAACCTGCAACCCAGATCCACCGGCCACACAAGGAAAGCTATGTCATTGGTCTCACTTAGCTCAAAACAATTGTTTGATTTATTTATTTATTTATCGTCGGTATTTCTTATTAATAAAATAAATTATACAATGTCAACTCTCTACAGAAACGAGTTGAGATGGGCTGTCTGTGTTGCCGCTGGATGCTCTAGGTTTCTGCACGCTTCAGAGATAAGTGACTAATTTCCACGTCAAATACATGTGGTGACAGAGTTGTGCGACTGTTGGCGATTGCGAAGGTCCAGAAATTTTCCTCTAAAGGTGCAAGTTTGGCCAAGTCAAATAGGCGTGATTCGTCACAAAAATATGGATAATGAGTTCCACGGCAACGTCCAGTCAGACACGCGTAGGCAACGTATTCGGTTGGACAAATTATCTTGGTTTAAGATGAAATAGGATCCTCTCCAGATTCTCTGTAGGTATTTAGAGGATCAATCAATCGTATTCGTTCATTGTACATTGTGCGATTAAAAATTATTTTAAATTATTTTATTTAAAATTAAATATAAATAGTATTTAACCAAAACTGACCGTAAAATGTACGATGAAATGATACGATTGATTGATTTAAGGATCATCAAAAGAGAATCCGAAAAAGATCTTTGTTCGTTTAAGACAAACATGAATTAAACAAGTTGAATAATACAATATATTAATAAGAATGTTAGTCGTAAATTTGTGGCGTCTCCCGCTTTTGACCGGCGGTCAAATATGGCCTTTTGGACATGATAAGGGCTGGTCTTGTTTTACCTTGAAAAAATGATGGTTGACGATGACATTGTGGCATAAGGATGAAATTTGCACTTTATGGGAATTTAGAGGGTTACTGAATTACAATTTTAGTTTTTACTACTTTTTTTTGCTTAATAGATATGAGAATAGAGAGTGTTGTGTAAGGGTGGGCACGGGCCGAGTCAGCTCTAAATTTGAAGGGACCAAATTAGACCTATTTTAAAATGCAACGGGATGATTTGGGCCATATTTACGCATCCAATTACATTCTTTTTTCTTTTTTTTTTAATGACAGTATATGTAGATTGGTGTAAGTACCACTGTAACATCTCCTTCCCCTTTGTAAACCTTGCCCGGTACAGAGTCTAATTAGGAGAAAAGAATATTGCACACTCCTAAATAACAAAGAAACCCAAGTCACTCTGCAATCCCAACCAAATCGCACAGACAACAAAATTAGCAAATCCCTACACCATGATTAAAATTATTCACAATCCTGAAACAGAACTAAGTATGAAAGACTGAAACTATCACACGACATATATAAATAACTAAACCTAAAAAAATTTGAAACTAGGCATTCAAAATCAATTTAATTCAACAGAAGAACGAAATTCAATAGATTCAAATCCAATTCAACAAAAGATTTTGAATTGGAACTGAATGTAGGTCAAGATTCAAGAACCTAACAAAATTCCTAAATCTAGAGAACCCTAATTTATTTTCAATCCTAAATCTTTAAAACATAATACCTTAAAACCCAAGGTAAAAATGTCGACCTATCAAGAATCGTCAACTCTACAAATATGGGTCTGAATCAAATGGAGGAGATGACTGATACTAATTTCGTCGTTTCGTGTTGTTTGACTTCGTGACTTCATCTCTTCGAGTTCGACATAGAAACTGATAAAAGTGAGAGAAGAGACAGCAGCACAGACAAAGAGAATCTTATTAGAAATAAAGTATGGGAGTTAACTAGATAGACACTCAACGGTGGAGATTTAATCCCCATCTATAAATTAAAGGAAAACTAAAAAAAATAGTTTGAAAACATTGAGTTTTAACGACAATGACAAAATAAAGAGTAAAGTGAATAGTACTAGGATTGACTTTTTAGTGTAAAAATGTAATTTTTCGTTAAAATGAACAGTACCACAGGTTTTTCGTTAAAACTCTCTGAAAACGGTTCAGGTGGACGGTCCGTTTCCTTATACATTTGGACCCTCCCCACCTCATCCCATTGTATGTTTCTAATAATTGGACCCGTTCCGTACTCGCCCCGATCTACATGTATCCCCAACACATAGATCTAGGACCCGTTTCATGTAAGAGAGTTTTTAGTTTGTTTTTGGTCAGGTGCATCAGGTGACAACTTAATTAAAGAACTCAATTGAGAGGATAGCTTATTTGCTTTAAAGTGTCCATAGAAAATCAATACAAAAATTGATAATGGTTATGTTTAATTTCTAAATGCATAATTGTTAAAGTTCTTACAAAAATGCTATTTCCACTATCTATTTGTAACATTATTTATACCAATCTTTATTAGATAAATAGTACAAATGATGATACAAATAGATAGTAAATGTAGCACTACTCAAATTATTATTGTATTATAAGATGAAGATATAAATGGCTTAATTATTGTTATTAATCCTAAACTATCATTTGAATTTCACTTTGCTCCCTTGAAATTCATTTTTGTATCACTTAACCTCCTAAACTCAACTTTGTCAAAATACCTTAATATTCACAAAATCTTTAATTATAATCAGTTGAAAAAAAAATAGAAATTCTTTTAACACTATCTGGCTTCACTAACACAAGAATATTAGAGTTTAAACTTTAGGGTGAAAAAAAGGTAAAAGAAAATGCCTTGGGGTGAAAAAGAAAGAAAAAGAGTAACTTGCTGCTAAAGCAATGAAGGCTTTCATCTTAAACAACACAATGTGGATTGATAAGTGACAGAAAGGTCATACAAAATAAGTTGAGAATATTTGATCTCGACTATGTACTTGTAATACTTATGTATACTCCGAAGGGATGGGACCGAGGTCTTGTGTTAAATAAAAACAACTTGTGAAAAAAAAAATGTCTTATATCGATTGAAGAACCTTTCGGTATAATGTAACATTACATAGTTCATATTTCTTGAAGGAAATAATGTCAAATAAATCAATTTACGACTCTGTACATGAACAAGCTTGGATTCTACCATAAAGCTTTCCCCAACAGTAGAAACCAGAACTTTGTACAAAAAAAATAAAAAAACAAATTGTAGCTAATTTACATCTAAGATTTCCGAACCATCACAACTTGTCGTCTCAAAGAATACGAAATTTAGTAACTTATGGCAAACTTCCTATAGATTAAACATGACTTTGATGGCGTCACCCCCACGAGCACTGGTAGCAAAGGCTTCTTCCACCTCCTTCTCGGTAAATCCAAACCGGTGAGTAATAAGCGGCTTCACGTCGATCTTCCCACTTCTCAAAAAATCGAGGCAAAGTGGCCATGTGTTCTTGTACCGGAAAACACCAACCACATCAACCTCCCTGGCAGCAGCTGGAGTGAGAGGCACTGTCATCATGCCGTGTCCCATTCCGACAAGGCAGACTTTGCCGCCGGGGCGAGTGGCGTTGAGACCAGTCGACATGGTTTTATTAAAACCCACACAATCAAAGGTCACATCCACCTCGGATTCCATGGCTTCTTTAATCTTGGCAACTTCGTCATCCAAATCCTCCATTTTTGTTGAAACTTTGACGGTGCCATCAGCGCCGACAGACTTTGCCATGGCTAAACGCTTGTCATCCATATCCACAATGACAATTCTTGGTGCCCCGAAAGAACGAGCGGCCAAAACTGAAACCAGACCAATAGGCCCTGCTCCGATGATCAGAACAGTTGTTTCGGGACCAACATTGGCTCGCCGACATGCATGAACTCCAACACTCAAGGGCTCACACATTGCCCCTTCCTCCAAGCTCACATTCTCTGGCAGCTTGAAGCATAGATCCGCAGGATGCACAATCTGTTAAAAACAGATGGTCATTATATACGGTCCTGATGCCATAGAATTCATATGTCAAAAAGGTTAAGAAAGTCGAAATTTATACCTGATTTGCCAAGGAACCATGAACCGGTGGGGTTGCGAAAAACTTCATGTCGGGGCAAAGATTGTACTGCCCTCCTTTGCACTGCTGACACCGTGAGCAACTGATACCGGGCTCAACCGCCACCCGGTCACCAGGCACCAGATGCTTCACCTCGCTCCCAACTTTGTCTACGATCCCAGCACACTCATGTCCCATCACCATCGGCTCTTTAACCTCAAAATCCGCACATTTCATGGTCTTGAGGTAGTGAACATCGCTTCCACAAATACCAACCGCCTTAATCCGAATCCGGACATCATTGGGTCCTAAAATTAAGAAATCCCAAGAGAACAGGGGAGCAGCATATTAGCATCACTACAACGGTGAAAACCAAAAACCAAAAACAGAAAAAAAATAACGATGAATTAAAAAGAAGGGAGAGAGGTAAATACCGATACTGGGGAGCTTGAAAGGTAGGATCTTGATGGTGTTGACATCAACAAGATAAGCAGCCATGTTTTCTTGCTGAACAGGTTTGGCTTTCTTAGCCAATCCATAAATCTTTTGCCCACCCTTACCCATAATGCTTTTGATACTTGTTTTGTGTTTTTTTTTTCTTTCTGAAGTGTATCGCTTTCGCTGTTTGCTTTGTGTCTTCTGTGTTTGAAAGACAGAATAGTTCTGTTTTTTGATGGAGCAAGCTTGGCTAGGGTGTGGTATTTATAGCAAACTTGAGTCTGATTTGGTAAAGTTGGTTTGTAAGTTGGATAAGCCAACCCTGGAACATTATCTAATTATTTTCAGAAATCAATAAATTTATTTAATTGTGGGACATTGCAGGGATGTTTCCTAGAAGGAGTCCTTTCACATTCTTACAAATTGTTGACACATATGCTAATTAAGTCAAAAAAATTGAGAAGTTTCGTTTTATATGATTACCAAGAGTGCTTTCCTGCGAAGCACTCCATTTTTAATACTGTTTTCCAAACAGCCCTTTATGTGTCATCAAGAAGACTAGCAATGACAGATTGGGGGAGGGGGTGTATCAAGAAACCTACAACCATGATCCACCGGACACAAATAAGAGAGCTATATGTGATCCTAACAATTGGTCTCACTTATTTATCTTTTAGGTCGTTTATGGTTAGTTAGACACAAGTTTTTTTTCTGTAGTTAAAGATCAAATCAATTGTAAATTAGCGTCAATTCTCGAGATAATCAACTTAGAATATAATCAAAATATTGTAACTTGAGTGATTAAAGCATTTATATGTTTCAATCCCCCTTCATAGTTAACGATCATATATACTGCAAATCAGTATCAATTCTAGACAGAATCAGCTTATAGTATAATCGAGATATTGTAACTCGAATGATTAAAGCATTTTTTTCGGTTATCGTGATTAAAGCATTTTCTTCATACTCGAATTCATGTGTTTTCAATCCCCTGTTTCTAAAGTTGTTTGTATAAAATAAAATAATAGTCACTTTACACCTTTTTTTATGACTAGGTTAAGAGCAAAGAACGAACCACCACCACAACAACTATCTCCGGCCCCACATTTATGCGTGTTTCAATCCTCCTTCATAGTTAACAATCACATAACCTACAAATCAACATCTATTTTAGACAAAATCAACTCATAGTATAACCAAGGTCTTTATAACTCGAGTGATTAAAACATTTTATTTTTGGTAATCGTGATTAAAGCATTTTCTTCGAACTTACGTGTTTTCAATTCCCTTTCTCTAAAGTTGTTTGTATAAAATAAAATAATAACCCCTTTACACTTTTTTCTATGACAGGTGTAGAGCAAAGAACAAGCCACCACGACGACCCCCCCCCACTCCAGCCCCACATGTTTGACACTGAATTTCGCCGGAGTACTAGCGTTATCCACAATTAACAAGTCCAATCCATATTCCACACTTGGAGGAGAGAGGCTTCTACCACATGCCGGGTCCTCCATTCGTCTTGGACGGTGCATCCATTTTCCTAAACTGCTAGCAGGAATTTTCCAGTTGGATTATCCAAATATTTGGAGGCCGAAAGTGAAATTATAAAACGTTATCCAAATCAAGACAGTTGTAACAATATTTAATAAGTTTGACTATGTCGGTTTGACGATCTAGGTTTTAGTATGTACTGTGTACACGGTTTTGCTGTTAGTCACGCCCATGTTAGGTTTATGTTTACTCAAAGTCGAATCTGGAATATGCTGTCCTCCTTCAGTTTATTCCAAACAGCTTATCCTTACAGCAAATACTTTGAGATTCAAATAATTTTGGAGATTATGTCATGCGCTTCGTTCCCTTGACTTCATAAATTTGAACTAAACAAAATTGTCGACAGTAAAAAAAAAAGAAAAGAAGGTAACATTATAGTTGAACGGAAGTAAACTGAAAAATTAAAATACATGGTAACAGGACAAAACGGTTGTATTATATAAAACACATAATAACACGTGATAAGTTTAAAATACTATCATTTTAACGTTCCGGTTATATGGTCCTATTCAACATTCCTAACACCATTTTAATTGTTGTTGGGCATTATTTTCATCTAAAAGTAAGAAATCCCAAGTGAACAGGGGAGCAACATGTTAGCATCACTACAACGATGAAAACTAAAAAAAATAACGATGAATTTAAAAGAAGGGAGAGAGGTAAATACCGAGACTGGGGAGCTCGAAAGGTAGGATCTTGATGGTGTTGGCATCAACAAGCCAAGAAGCCATGTTTTCTTGCTCAAAAGGTTTGGCTTCCTTAGCCACTCCATTAATCGATTGGCCTCCCTTACCCATAATATTTTTGACACTTGCTCTGTGTTTTTTTTCTAAAGTGTATTGATTTCTCTGTTTGCTTTGTGCTGTGTGTGTTTGAAAGACATAATTGTGTATGTAAATTTCTTCCTTCTTATTCTTGGACAAAATTGCACCTACAAAACAAATAACACCTTAGATCAATGCCAAGAGCCTCACGTGCTCACGATGAATGGCGGAGGGCTTTGGCCGAAGAACCTCCGATGTCAAAGTTAGAATTTTGAAAGAAAAGTGTTTGGAGAATTTAGAATTGGAATTGAGTTTTGGAGAGAATGAGAGGGCTTTTATAGGGGTGTGGCCGGCCTCCTTGGGTGAGAGAGGACCGCCCACTTGGCTCTCTTAGTGGGCTAGGTTCTTGATTTGTGTTTAATTGGGCATAATTGAATAATTAACTAATTAATTAGTCAATTAATATAATAATTGCCTAATTGATTAGCTAATTAATATAATAAAAAGGGAAAGATTTGGGAGTTACCTTGTGGAAAAGATTTGATGAGGATGGATGGAATAGGTTTTGAATTGTTACCTATTTTGGGCACTTTTGACTTGGTTGAGGGATGATTGCCCGCTGCTCGCGCATAGGAATCCCAATGTGCCTCAAGGGTATTCTTGTCATTTTAATCCAAAGATTCATGTGTCACATTGTGATTATTTTTGGCTCCACAATAATACTTGTGTTTTTTGATGGAACAAGCTTGGCTAGGATGTGGTATTGTTGACCCTAAAAATTACAAAGCCTACGCGACGTGCATGCCAAATAACTAATAATCTAACTAAGTCCTTCGGTTGAATGCGGGGCGTGCCAACTCGTCGGCCGAGCTTGGCCAAGGAGTAAAATTTGTTGTTGTCGCGTTGAGCGCGTTGCTAACTTCTTAATCTTGCGACTGCGACTGAGGAAGGAACACTCTCAGTCTTTGGGTTCTAGAGCTTGAAGACGAGGTTGCTAGTTCTGCGAAGTTCATAAATCGACTGTGCCTGATTCGGTCACCGTGATTATATTCGTAAGAGTATAAGCACGTCGAATCAACACCAGACTATATGAACACAAATATTCAAAGGTGATGTATGTCTTGATAGTGAACGTGGTTCGGCCGTCAGAATGCTGAACTCTAAAACTCACTTGTGAATACCCAATCATAAAATCACCCGGCGTCTGATACGCCGAATGTCGTAACTCGTGACACCTTACTTCGCCGAGAAGGCTAATAAGATGACCCCTGCCAATAAGGATTCGAAAACCCTCCTCAGCCGAGACTTGGATAGGTAACTAATCGGCCTCGACGTAGTGTTGTTTATCCAAACTGAAGATGCTCCTCGGTTGGCTGATTCTACAGCGACAGTACTGTTTATCCAAACTGAAGATGTTCGCCGGTTGCCTTCACAGTACTGTTTATCCACACTGAAGGTGTGTTGGCGGAAAAAGAAAAGGAAAAATCTCAAGGTGTTTGAGAGGTTTTGCGCAGGGCAATTGTATGTTGAATTCCAACTCTTTCTTTGTTGCATGATTTCTTGTATTTATAGCACCAACTCCTTGAGACCGACTTAAACCCCTATATGAATTGGGAGTCCTTGCCCCGTTCTAACTTTGCTTCGAACAACCCTACTCCCATCAGGACTTTGAACTCACCCCTCTTCGGGGCTTTATTCATCGTTGGCTCGAGAATCCTAGTTGCACCAGGATTTCCTCGGCCCTTCTTGCTTATCTGGACTACTCCTTCTTGTGATAGGACTCGACCATCCCTGCTAAATGGCCCGGAATCAATCAGGCAGCCCATAGTATTTGACACCGCTTTGGGCCGAGCACAACCCTACACTCAGCCCAACAATATTATTTTGGGCCCAAACAGGTATATATAGCAAACTTGAGAGTCTGATTTGGTCAAGTTGGTTTGTATAAGATCAGGATAATCTAAACGTGAAACATTATCTAATTCTTTTCAAAAAAAATAAATATTATGGGGGGACATTGCTTGATGTTTCCTAGAAGGAGTCCTTTCACATTTTTACAAACTAATGACACACATGCGAAATAAGTCATAAAAATTAATGTTTTTCGGTTATGTAAACCAAGAATGTTTTTTTGTAAAAAAAGAAAAACACTTATGAGTTATATTTTTAATTATTTTTAAAATGATTAAAAACGTTTTTTGAGAAAATATTTTTGTAATTAATGTTTTGCAAAAATACAAGTAAATTTTAAAGAAGCTCTTGAAATGCCTTCATAAAAATCACATAACTAGCATTTCTTGTAGGAAACACATTTAGTGTTTCTCAAACACAAAAATATTTTTCTAAAAGTGTTTTCAGTTATTTTTAAAGTACTTCTAAACGAGTCGTATATATTTTTTTTTGCAAAGCACTCCATTTCTAATAGTGTTTTCCAAACATATCCGGAAGAAGTCTAAGTCATTGTTTAGACAAGACAGCCCTTTAACGTCAGCAAGAAGACTAGCAATGACAGTTTGGGGGAGGGATGGATTTTTTTTTTTTTTAAAGAAACCTGCAACCCAGATCCACCGGCCACACATGGAGAGCTATGTCATTGGTCTCACTTAGCTCAAAACAATTGTTTGATTTATTTATTTATTTTTCGTCGGTGTTTCTTATTAATCGGATAAAATTATACAATCTCTCTACAGAAACGAGTTGAGATGGGGCAGTCTGTGTTGCCGCTGGATGCTCTAGGTTTCTGCACGCTTCAAAGATAAGTGACTAATTACCACGTCGGATATATGTGGTGATAGTCTGATAGAGTTGTGCGACTGTTGGCGGTTGCGAAGGTCCAGAAATTTCTCTAAGGAGCAAGTTTGGCCAAGTCAAAATGTCAAATAGGCGTGGTTCGTCACAAAGATATGGATAATGAGTGCCACGGCAACGTCGAGTCAGACACGCGTAGGCAGCAGATTCGGGTGGGACAAATTATGTTGGTTTAAGACAAACATGAATCAAGCAAGTTGAATAATACAATATATTAATAAGAGTTGTAATCGTAGATTTGTGGTGTCTCCCGCTTTTGACCGGCGATCAAATATGGCCTTTTGGACATGAAAATGGCTGGTCTTGTTTTACTCGGTAAAGATGATGGTTGACGACGACACAGTGGCATAAGGATGAAATTTGCAATTTATGGGAATTTAGAGGGTTACTGAATTACAAGTTTAGTTTTTAGTGCCTTTTTTTTTACATAATAGATAGACAGGAGAGTAGAGAGTTTTATGTGGGGGTGGGTTCGGATCATGTTAGGACTAAATTTGAAGTGACCGGATTGGATTTGTTTTAAAATGCAATGGGACGGACCGTGCCAAATCCATGTATCCATTTACCTTTTTTTTTCATAATAGAATATTTAAATTGGTGTAAGTACCACTGCAACATCTGCTTCTCCTTTGTAAACCTTGCCTAGTACAGAGTCTAATTAGGAGAAAAGAACATTGCACACTCCTAATTTAGAAACCCAAGTCACTCTGCAATCCCAACCAAACCACACAAACAACAAAATTAGAGTTTAAAACTTGAGGGTGAAAAAAGGTAATAGAAAATGCCTTGGGGTGAAAAAGAGAGAGAAAGAGTAACTTGTTGCTAAAGCAATGAAGGCTTTCATCTTAAACAACACAATGTGGATTGATAAGTAACAGAAAGGTTACACACAAAATAAGTTGTGAGGATTTGATTTCTAATGTGTACTTTTAATACTTATGTATGCTCCGAAGGGATGGGACTGAGACCTTGTGTTAAATAAAAACAACTTCTGAAAAGATAAAAAGGTCTTATATTGATTGAAGAACCTTTCGGTATAATGTAACATTACATATTTCATATTTCTTGAAGGAAATAATGTTAAATAAATCAATTTACAACTCTGTACGTAAACAAGCTTGGGTTCTACCATAAAGCTTTCCCCAACAGTAGAAACCAGAACTTCGTACAAAAACAAATAAAAAAACAAATTGTAGCTAATTTACATCTAAGATTTCCGAACCATCACAACTTGTCGTCTCAAAGATTCCGAAATTTAGTGACTTATGGCAAACTTCCTATAGATTAAACATGACTTTGATGGCGTCACCCCCACGAGCACTGGTAGCAAAGGCTTCTTCCACCTCCTTCTCGGTAAATCCAAACCGGTGAGTAATAAGCGGTTTCACGTCGATCTTCCCACTTCTCAAAAAATCGAGGCAAAGTGGCCATGTGTTCTTGTACCGGAAAACACCAACCACATCAACCTCCCTCGCAGCAGCTGGAGTGAGAGGCACTGTCATCATGCCGTGTCCCATTCCGACAAGGCAGACTTTGCCGCCGGGACGAGTGGCGTTGAGACCCGTCGACATGGTTTTATTAAAACCCACACAATCAAAGGTCACATCCACCTCGGATTCCATGGCTTCTTTAATCTTGGCAACTTCGTCATCCAAATCCTCCATTTTTGTTGAAACTTTGACGGTGCCATCAGCGCCGACAGACTTTGCCATGGCTAAACGCTTGTCATCCATATCCACAATGACAATTCTTGGTGCCCCGAAAGCACGAGCGGCCAAAACTGAAACCAGACCAATAGGCCCTGCTCCGATGATCAGAACAGTTGTTTCGGGACCAACATTGGCTCGCCGACATGCATGAACTCCAACACTCAAGGGCTCACACATTGCCCCTTCCTCCAAGCTCACATTCTTTGGCAGCTTGAAGCATAGATCCGCAGGATGCACAATCTGTTAAAAACAGATGGTCATTATATACGGTCCTGATGCCATAGAATTCATATGTCAAAAAGGTTGAGAAAGTCGAAATTTATACCTGATTTGCCAAGGAACCATGAACCGGTGGGGTGGCGAAAAACTTCATGTCGGGGCAAAGATTGTACTGCCCTCCTTTGCACTGCTGACACCGTGAGCAACTGATACCGGGCTCAACCGCCACCCGGTCACCAGGCACCAGATGCTTCACCTCGCTCCCAACTTTGTCTACGATCCCAGCACACTCATGTCCCATCACCATCGGCTCTTTAACCTCAAAATCCGCACATTTCATGGTCTTGAGGTAGTGAACATCGCTTCCACAAATACCAACCGCCTTAATCCGAATCCGGACATCATTGGGTCCTAAAATTAAGAAATCCCAAGAGAACAGGGGAGCAGCATATTAGCATCACTACAACGGTGAAAACCAAAAACCAAACACCGAAAAAAAATAACGATGAATTTAAAAGAAGGGAGAGAGGTAAATACCGATACTGGGGAGCTTGAAAGGTAGGATCTTGATGGTGTTGACATCAACAAGATAAGCAGCCATGTTTTCTTGCTGAACAGGTTTGGCTTTCTTAGCCAATCCATAAATCTTTTGCCCACCCTTACCCATAATGCTTTCGCTGTTTGCTTTGTGTTTTTTTTTCTTTCTGAAGTGTATTGCTTTCGCCGTTTGCTTTGTGTCTTCTGTGTTTGAAAGACAGAATGGTTGTGTTTTTTGATGGAGCAAGCTTGGCTGGGTGTGGTATTTATAGCAAACTTGAGAGTCTGATTTGGTAAAGTTGGTTTGTAAGTTGGATAAGCCAACCCTGGAACATTATCTAATTATTTTCAGAAATTAATAAATTTATTTAATTGTGGGACATTGCAGGGATGTTTCCTAGAAGGAGTGCTTTCACATTCTTACAAATTGTTGACACATATGCTAATTAAGTCAAAAAAATTGAAAAGTTTCGTTTTATATAATTACCAAGACTACTTTTCTGCAAAGCAATCCATTTTTAATACTGTTTTCCAAACAGCCTTTATATGTCATCAAGAAGACTAGCAATGACAGATTGGGGGAGGGGGTGTATCAAGAAACCTACAACCATGATCTACCGGACACACATAGAGAGTTATATGTGATCCTAGCAATTGGTCTCACTTATTTATCTTTTAGGTCATTTATGGTTAGTCAGACATAAGTTTTTCTCCGTAGTTAAGGATCAGATAAGTTGTAAATCAATGTCAATTCTCGACATAATCAACTCAGTATAATCAAAATATTGTAACTTGAGTGATTAAAACATTTTTTTGTGTTTCAATCCCCCTTCATAGTTAGTGATCACATATGTGGATGCAAAATTCCACCTTCTTGATCTTGGACAAAATTGCACCTACAAAACAATTAACACCTTAGGTCAAGGCCAAGAGCCTCACGCGCCCACAATGAATGGGAAGGGGGGGTTTTGGCCGAAGAACCTCCAATGCCAAAGTTAGAATTTAGAGAGAAAAAGTGTTTGTAGAGTTTTTGGAGTTTTACAAGAGTGTGGACCTCCTCTTTCAAGGAAAATGGAGTCCTATTTTTAGACCATGGCTGGCCCTCTTTGGAAGAGAGAGTGGCCGGCCCTTGGATGTTTTTTGGGGTGTAATGGTGATTAATTTGATGATTAATGGATTAATTAGGAATTAATCCATTAATTAGCCTAATTAATTTAATTTATAGGGAGGGTTTTGAAGGTTATGGAATGATTTCCTTGTAGAGGATATGGAGTAAAGATGGATGAGATAAATTTAAACTTGTTACCTATTTTGGGCACTCTTGACTCGGTTGATGGATGATTCTTCACTGCTAGTGTGTAGGAAACCGATGTGTCTCGAGGGTAATTTTATCCTCTTCACCTAAAAATCCACGTGTCGCCTCTTGATTATTTTTGGCTCCATAACATAGACTGCAAATGAGCATCAGTTCTAGACAGAATCAACTCATAGTATAACCGAGATCTTGTAACTTGAGTGATTAAAGCTTTTTTTGTTTTTTGTAATCGTGATTACAACATTTTCTTCGTACTCGAACTCATGTGTCTTCAATCCCCTTTCTCTAAAATTGTTTGTACAAAATAAAATAATAATCACTTTACACCTTTTTCTATTACTAGATTTAGAGCAAAGAACAAACCATCACGACCGCCATCCCCCACCTCCACCCCACATGTTTGACACTAAATTTCGCCGGAGTTCTAGCGTTATCCACAATTAACAAGTCCAATCCACACTTAGCGGAGACTTCTACCACATGCCGTCCATTAGTCTTGGACGGTGCATCCATTTTCCTAAGCTGCTAGCAGGAATTTTCCATTTGGATTATCCAAATATTTGGAGGCTGAAAGTGAGATTATTAAACGTTATCCAAATCAAGACAGTTGTAGCAATATCTAATAAGTTCGACTATGTCGGTTTGACGATCTAGGTTTGAGTATGTACTATGTACACGGTTTTGCTGTTAGTCATGCCCATGTTAGGTTTAGGTTTACTCAAAGTGGAATTTGGAATATGCTGTGTTGACCTTAAAAATTATCAAGCCTACGTGGCGCGTAGGCCGAGTAACTAATAAGCTAATTACGTCATTCGGTTGAAATGCGAGGCGTGCCAACTCGTCGGCCGAGGAGTAAAATTTGTTGATGTTGCGTTGAGCGCGTTGTTGACTTTTTTATCTTGCGACTGCAGCCGAGGAAGGAACAAATCTCAGCCTTTGGATTCTCGAGCCTGAAGACAAGGCTGCTAGTTCTGCGAAGTTCACAAATCGTCGGCACCGGATTCGGTCACAGTGATTATATTCGTGAGAGTATAAGCACGTTGAATCGACACTAGACTGTACGGACACAAGTATTCAAAGGTGATGTATGTCTTGATGGTGAATGTGGTTCTGCCGTTAGAATGCCGAACTCTGAAACTCACTTATGAGTATCTAATCATAAAATCACTCGGCGTTCAATGCACCGAATGTCGTAACTCGTAATACCTTACTTCGCCGAGAAGGCTAATAAGATGACCTCTGCCAATAAGGATTCGGAAACCCTTCTCGACCGAGACTTGGATTGGTAACCAGTCGGCCTCAACGCAGTGCTGTTTATCCAAACTGAAGGTGTTCCTCGGTCGACTGATTCTACGGCAACAGTGCTATTTATCCAAACTGAAGATGTTTGCCGGTTGCCTTCACAGTGCTGTTTATCCAAACTGAAGATGTGTCAGCAGGAAAAAGAAAATAAAAAATCTCAAGATGTTTGAGAGGTTTTGCGCAGGGCAGTTGTGTGTTGAGTTGGAGGTCCCTTCCATGTTGCACGACTTCTTGTATTTATAGTGAAGTCTCTGCTCGCAGCCTGATGGCTGATGGTATTTGTAGAATTCAATTGCAACTCAAACTCTTTGATAAGCCAATCCCTTTGCTAATAATTATCACAACATGAATTGGTGCTAGTAAGGCAACATATTCGAAACGCCTAATGCCAACCACTTGCACTAGAACTCTCATTAATTTCAAACCCTCCATGCTGCTTAGCGGCTAAATCCTCCACGTGTATGTGAATTATGTATGTCGCAAACACCTGCAATTTAATTGCAATGCCAACCCCTGAAAGCCTTATCACATCCCATTAATGTTACCAAGCCTAGGCTACCTAGGCTTCCTATCTTATCGCCTTTAAAGTCATCCATCCATGCATGCATCTTGACCCTTCTTTCTTGAATACCAGCTTTGCAGCATATCCACACGTCCACACACATCCACACACATCCCAACTCAATTTAAACTATACCACTTGCTTCAGGATATAATTCGCACCCTATTTACTTGGTTGAAAAAGATGCTAGGATAATTCATATTAAAAGATAATTATTATGATAAAAACCATAATATTATCCTTTAATAATGACAAAAATTATCTCTACTTTTCCATCCGATGATTGAGAGCTATGTTCACTCAACGACCTTGATTGCACGGATCGATGGTGTAAATTTGGATCCAAACAGCTGCCCTCCTTCAGTTTATTCCAAACTGTTTAATTATCCTTACAGCAAATACTTTGAGATTCAAATAATTGTGGAGTTATGTCATGGGCTTCCTTCCCTTGACTTCATATCTTTGAACTAAACAAAATTGTCGACAGGACAAAAAACAGAAGGTAACATTATAGTTGAACGGAAGCAAACTGCAAAATTAAAATACATGGTAACAGGACAAAACAGTAGTATTATAAAAAATACATAATAATATGTGATAAGTTTAAAATACTGTCATTTTAACGTCCTGGTTATGTGGTCCTATTCAACATTCCTAACACCATTTTAATTGTTGTTGGGCATTATTTTCATCTACCTTAGTATCCGAGTAAACCCTAGCCATGGCATCCCCAAAATACCTGACTATAATCTGCTCGAACGAGTAGGTAGAGCTAACAAGCAGGTAAGCATGCAAGAATGCTTTTTTCCTTTTTGGATCAAGTAGGTGAGAGATGTGGCTAAAAATTTGAGTAAGGGGCCAAAATAATCATTTTGTTTCTTTCATGTAGTTCAATATTCTAATTGATAGGGTGTTGAGGTTATACGCATAACTCAGGATTCGAAACTTACCTGTTCTCTAACTTAATGTAATCAATAGTGACAAAAAAAAAAAAAAAATCTTGCCCTCCTCTCAATAATAGTAATTTAAAAAAAAAAAAAAAGAATAATTATCTTGTTTTAGAAGTTATCTTTTTCTTTTGTTATCTTTCCTGGGATTCCTTTAACGCCTGAATTAAATATATTTTTGGTCGGTTAGCAAAATCTATTAGCCATTCTGTGAAGTAATGACTCCCACCATCCATTATCAACTAACAAAAACCGACCAAAAACCTAATTATTTAGTAACAGTTGGTTGGTCCCTGTGTAGCCAGGCTTAAACACGAGATGTGCTCTCTGTGTTGCCAGCAAGCCTTAGGGTTTCTGGCACGCGTCCAAGGTAGGTGACGACTGACTAATTCCCGCGTCAGAAATATGTGGGATTGAATTCGGTGACCGTTGAGTTGCAACGCTCCTGAAGTTTCTTCAAAGGAGCCGTTGTACGTCAACAATGGATAATGAGGTGCCACGTACACGGTGTACCTTCAGACACACGCGTATGAAACATAATATATTGGGAAATTTGTTTTAGTGGTCCCTCTTACAAAATCTTTCCTCTCATTTACACCGTCTTTTCATATGGGTGTATTTTTTATCGTGATCCTCGAGTGCTGATGATATTTATTTTTACATTTATTTTAATTTAAATTTTGAAAGTTATATTCAGTATATATATCTCGAATTATATTGGTGAGTATTATCATCATATAAGAACGGTGCGCAAAAATATTTCTTTTTTCATATATGCAACATACAAATAATGTTTTACACTAATTTACTCCAAAATGATAGGATTTTTGACCAGATAATATAATGGGTTGAAGAGAAATACCCTAACCATTAGGAGAATTCACCACTTAAACTCAATATGGTGAAAAGAGAAATGCTAAGGAGACTCTCACAAAGTGAGACTCCCTGTGGACTTTCTGCCACATCACTGTTTAATGTTAATTTCGATACCAACATTATAAAACATTGTGACAAAGAGTTCATAAAGACTTTCGTTTTTTTTATTTTTTTATTTTAAATCTCTGTAACATATCTCTGGTGAAAATATCAACAACATCAATAGAGCTTATTACCATTTTGAAAATACCGACGAGGAATATCAACGCATTGACGATATTAACAAAGAACAAGTTGATTGTCTCTCCCAAAGATCACAGACGGTCTTTGTCAATATTGTCGATGCATCTATGTCGTCGATGTATTGGATAGCTCAGTGATGAGCATATTGACTAAGCAAGGCTACATGAAAATACATTTTTGTCGATTCTTTACAAGTTCCCTAAAATATGTATAAGAGATCATAGTGGGAGGATGTGAAGTTCAAGTTTGGCGTGAGGCGATTAGATGGACGGGATTTGGGCCGGATCTTCGTGGTTTGGCAACTAGTAAGTCCAAATAAAAATTTTAAGGGTTAATGTTTAATTTGTAGTATATAATTAGGGTTCTTGTAATTTAAAAAGGTGAAAATATTGATCGTTTAATTTGATATCTCCTAAACTATGAGTGAAACTCACTATGTCACTATAAACTCATTTTCGTGTCACTTAACTCTAACTCTACTAACTCAATTTTTATGTATCACTTTATCTTGTTTCGTTACCCTCGCCAAATACTCTACCAACTTTTATAACATGTCACCTATGTGAGCTACTTTACGCTAACATGTAATCAAGTCATTGCCACAAGTACTAATGAGTTTAACATTTAAAATTGTTTATAAAACTAATTGAAACTCACATTTTCTTAAATAAAAAAAAGGGACCAGTTGCTGGTCAAGTTAAAACATTCCATTATTTCGGAGGCCGGGAAAACTCAAGGGCTCACACTTCACCCCAATCGATGAAGCCTCAACACTTAAGACATGTATTCTACAAGCCAAAAAGCTTTGAGTCCATTCGTGTTTGGCAGTGAGCCGAACTTTGTTGCAAATATTTTGACTCACTCAAGACACCAACTGATCATTCTTAGATTTCTAGTTGTGCTAGGTATGCATTATGTTTAGACTTCGTTTGTACATAAAGGCTTTGCTCTTTAACTATTTTTCGTTTTAGAAAATAAATATTAGATTATATTAACCCTCAAAAGTAGTATTGGACAACCGTGGTTAACACAAAAGTATTAGGTTTACAACTTTAGGGATAAAAGAAAAAGTAAAAGAAAATGCCTTGGGGTGAAAAAGGAGAGAGGAAAGAGTAACTTGCAATTTAAGTGATAAAGAATGTTCATCTTGTGTGTTAAGATTTGAATTATCTTTGATTATAATTATAGTGGCCGATTTAGGTGGCCAATTTCTCTAACTTAATAGGTTGGGTTTGTGATAATTTGTAAAATGGTTAGGAATTAAGATTCTCATCATCTTTGGTAAAATCAAATCCACCGCGTAGATATTCATAAACTGCTCTACCATATGCTGCTCATACAGCAGCAGGAAATGCTATTGGAACAATAATAACTCAAGGTATATATTTTCTACACTAATAGAAGTACGTCTATATTTCTGCATGACGATGTGTCTAGTACTCTCATCGATGGTCCAAAGGAACTGAAACAAGGCCAACAGACTCGTGTCAAATGAAAACAACTTCAGCGGAAAAAAGACTTATATTGAAGAAGTTTTAGTTACATACATAGTTCATATATATTGACGGACTCATGTTAAAAATAAGGGAAGCTATACTACACTGGTGCATGCCGAGATCTAATAAAGGTATACAATGGTCCCTGTACAACAAGAAGTTTCCCCGAACTTTAGAACAAGACCATTCTTCATCCGAGATGATGACTTCCAAATTTCCAAACCATCACAAACTTGTCCCCTCAAACAATCCGAAATTCTGCAACTTCATGGTTGATTTGCTATAGAGTAAACATGACTTTAATGGCGTTGCCCCCCCGAGCACTGGTTGCAAAAGCTTCTTCTACCTCCTTCTCGGTAAAACCAAACCGGTGGGTAATAAGCGGCTTCACGTTGATCTTCCCGTTTCTCAAAAACTCAAGGCAAAGCGGCCATGTATTCTTGTAACGAAAAACTCCAACCACATCAACCTCCCTGGCAGCAGCGGGAGTGAGAGGGACTGTCATCACCCCGTGTCCCATTCCGACAAGGCAAACTTTGCCGCCGGGACGAGTGGCATTGAGGCCCGTAGACATGGTTTTGTTGAATCCTACACAGTCGAAGGTCACATCAACTTCGGATCCCATAGCTTCTTTAATCTTGGCAACTTCGTCATCTAAGTCCTCCATTTTGGTCGAAACTTTGACCGTGCCATCGGCGCCGAGAGATTTTGCCATGGCTAAACGCCTGTCATCCATATCTACGATGACAATTCTTGGTGCTCCGAAAGCACGAGCAGCCAGCACGGAAACCAGCCCGATCGGCCCTGCGCCGACGATCAGAACAGTTGTTTCGGGACTAACATTGGCTCGCCGACAAGCGTGAACCCCAACACTCAAGGGCTCACACATTGCCCCTTCTTCCAAGCTCACATTTTCTGGCAATTTAAAGCACAGATCCGCGGGGTGCACAATCTGATTCGCCAATGAACCATGAACAGGTGGGGTGGCGAAAAACTTCATGTCAGGGCATAGATTGTAGCGGCCGCCTTTGCACTGCTGGCAATGTGCGCAGCTGATGCCGGGTTCAACAGCCACACGATCACCAGGCACCAGATGCTTCACCTCGCTCCCAACTTTGTCTACGATCCCAGCACACTCATGTCCGATCACCATCGGATCCTTAACCTGAAAATCCCCACATTTCATGGTCTTGAGGTAGTGAATATCACTTCCGCAAATGCCAACAGCCTTAATCCGAATTCGAACATCATTCGGTCCTAAAATTAAGAAATCCCAAGAAACAGGAGAGCAAGATGTTAGCCAATACTTCAACGAAACTTGAAAACTGAAAATCAAAAACCGAAAAAACACTAGCGATGAAAATAAAAGTAGGGAGATAAGTACATACCAATAGCGGGGAGCTTGAAAGGTAGGATCTTGATGGTGTTAACATCAACGAGCCAAGCAGCCATGTTTTCCTGCTCAGCAGGTTTGGCGTCTCTAACAACGCCATTGCAGGATTGGCCTCCCTTACCCATTTTTTACTTTCGGTTTTTTCTAAAGTGTGTTTCTAAGACACAAACTACTACTTCTCCTAACAAAATAGACACAAATAGAACAAAAGACACGGATAAACGGAATGAACGGACTTGTTTGATTTCTTGATGAAAATAGAGTGGCTACGGGGTGGTATTTATATTAGTTTAGGAAGCCTGTGAAGCTGCAAAATCACCTGCTGTAAGTTTATAGAATCTATCTCACATGGCCAAGTAGTGGTTGTCACGGCTGTTTCCTGGGGAACCTAATTTAACGTGCATCTTGAATTATTCTGAAATCTTTCGTTGTGAATGTTATGTTGTTACGTGGAGAAATTAATTTATTCTTATCATATATATTTATCATTTAACATGTATCTTGGATAATTATAGGAATTTTTCATTGTAACTGTTACATTATTACGTGAATAAATTAATTCATTCTTATCATAATACGTGTATATTTATCATAGTTTTGTCATCTACTCATGTTATAATCTATAAATTAATAATATAACGTGGCGGTATGAATGTCACACCCCAAAAATTTGGATTTGGATGGAGCGATTTGTTCTCAAGTATATTCCCATTAGTTACAATCACACTTTTGGGGTACATGCGTCTCTTGCTTGAATTGGGATTGGTATCTCCTCTTGAGAGAAACTACTTTATGCATCTCAAATGTCATTCGTGAATTGGCTTCATATGCAGTTACCAGTGTTTAAAATATCCGAAAAATTAAGGATCAATATGGAAAGAGAAAGTGAAATGCCTTACTATATATCATCGATATTTATGATTCAGTACAGAAAATTTACCGGAATTCATTACAGATTTCGAACTTTTGAACTTTTTAGAAAATTTTCTCTAATTTCGACTAAATATGAATGAGTTGATACACTCATCGCATTGCAAATTACCATAATTTCTATCAAAGACAACTGACATCGATATATCGATATTTTAAACAACAGCCGTTGCTATGTGCCATGGACGTTCTTCTCGATTTTGGGAGCCTAACCAGTTTATATTTCTTCAACCACAAAATAACGTTAGAGATAAATTTTCGCCTAGCTTGTAGGAACTTGAAAGCAGTCAATTTTTTTATTTATAAAATAAATCTATTATTATATTCGCCTCATCTTCTATGCAAGTCCAATTTAAAACTCCTCTTTTACAATTATGACCACGAATGAAGAGGGATATCATTTAGGAAAGTGTTATTGGCATTCTAAAAATCTCATTTTAAATTTCTTATAAATGTATCTTTCTTTTCTAATATAAAAAATTTAAAATATAAAATAAAAATTTTAAAATACTAATAACAATTCTCATCGTTTAAACATAATGTCAACTACTAAACAGCCGAATATTAAGTGGAGTGCAAGATGCGCGATGGTGTTGGTGTAGGGACCACCTACAATTAAAATCAACGGATGTGAGGGAACTGCTGAATCGATTCCACGGCATGCAGAGTCAGATTGACGTGGAATTCGTCCTCTTTATCCATCAGTTGGGTCCCACGTCGATTCAAGTTGGGGTAGGTAGTTGAGTAATTTCGAGCTTAATTAAGATTAGCGTTGGAAGCCCATGAATCTTGATATGGAATCCGATCGAATATTCCTTTTTTCTTCCTTGGAAGGAAAGTCTTATTTGTTAATTAGGTTATCACAAATATTTGCACCAGCCACTGGTTAGAACTACAGTTTATTTGTATTTGTTTTCATTTGTAAGAAAAAGGTGTTATGTTAAATTTCCCTGAATTATTAAGACTAACTTATTGTGAGGTTAAGTATACTCTCTCACTTGTTTGTGTAGAATATCAAAATATGACTAGTTCATTGTGAGGTGTAGCTAAATCTCCCACTCTTAGTGTAGATAATATCGAATTAGAAAACTATCAATTTTTTTAATCAAAATGGTCATTGAGATTGACATAACTCCTCGCTTTGGTCATCGAGATTGAAAATCGATAGAAATTGCACTTCGGTTTGTAGACTGCCAATCATTTTGTCATTTCGTAAAAAATTTATGTTAAATGAAAAAACAAGTGGAAGGGTTGATTAGACAAAAACACTCTCAATTTCATAGAGACTTTTCACATAATGACCAAAATAATAGATGGTGAACAAACTCAATTACCACTTCTATCGATTTTCAATCTCAATGACCACACATAAATTATGTTAGTCTCATTAACCATTGTGATTAAAAAACAAGGGGAAGTGTTATTGACACTCCAAAAATCTCAATACGCTCCTCACAAATGTATTTTTCTTTCCCAATATAGAAAGTTTGGAGTGTAAAATGAGATTTTTGGAATACCAATAACAATTCCCAAAACAAAATAATATTTGTTTTAGCCAATGAAATAAATGTATGATTTATTTATCTAACTTTTTGTCGGCAAAAGACTGATTAATAAAATCAATATAGTCAAATTACTAAAATATTTATCCCAAACTTTTGCAATGGCAATGTCAACACCCAACCAACCAACTCTTAAACTAATAACCGTCGGATAATATACCAGAAAACAAAATAAACGGTCGGCTGGGTTCTTCTGTTTGCAGCCCTAATTTTCTGGCGCATGAAAGATGACGAAGTTTCTTTGAAGTGCAGCATCAGCATGTGAAGTTTATCAATTCAAGTCCAGCATGAAAGTCATAGAGGCGGTCAACAATTGTATCCCAGAAATCATAATAACATACGCCAGGGCAACAACTGTCGCTAATGAGGCTCCCCTGCCCACCATACGGCACCCTAAGCCACCACACCAGCCACCGCTTCTGTCTCGCGTTCCGTCTTTCTTCTCAAATCGATCCCCGATTCGATGTACTTACGGTAAAAATTGAATAGAAGAAGATTTTTTTTTAATACATCAATATTTTTACATTAAAGGAATGAGAAGTTTGGCTAAACCATACAATGAACAATCTAATTTGGTATCAAATTCGCCATTCACGAGATTCAAACATAAGACCTCACTTTCAAGTGAAGAGGAATACCACGAGAATCGAATAAGATTTTACTAATCAATTTTTTTGTATATCTGAGGCCGTTTGGTTTGTTAATTATTTTGAGTTTTAAAAGAAATTAAAAAATTAAAACTCAAATTCAAAATTTAATAACTAAAAATAAGCAATTCTAGTTTTCATTAAAATTAATCATCTTCTGCGTTTTCAAAAAAATTGTAACAACTAAAAATGAATGTTAACTAAAAATACTTAGACGAAAATCGAGAGTAACCCACTTAAGGATCAGGACAAGCGAAGCCTAGATCCTGTTGAGGAAGAGTAAGAGAGGTAGTTTAATTACTCGATCATAGGGAGATGTAAAATTGCTTACTTAGTGCTTGCACTAAATAATGATTCGTGATTCCCATATAGCAATAGCAGTGCATCTAAACTGATGCTAAGAGCACAGATAGAGAAAAAAAGGGATTGATTTCGAACGACATGATATTGGATACGATAGATGGCAGAATAACTCGAATGTGGGACCATGATTTTTCTAGGCTCATGACATAGGGGTGGTTAGAATGATGCGTAAGGCCTCAGAGTAAGATTAGAGCTACACAGGTATTCCGGATCAGACTACCACAGGCCAAAGGTAACCCTTCATGACTCCATTAGCTCTAAGGCCATTAAAGATATTACTTGTCGCCCAAGTAAGGAAACCCTAATTCAAGTCAAATAAGGCTATCTTAAGAATTAGGCAATGTAATCATAATATTCGGAAAATTGAATATCTTATCCTAGATATTCTCCTGTTAAATAGGGATTGCTCTCTCAATATCTCATAAATATCTTACCCTGTGTATTTATTTGGGACTTCGCTTTGATCATCTAATAGCTACAACACACATTCTTTCCGCACATATTCTTTCAAGCGTAGACATGGAAAGACATCTCTTACGCACCTTCGTCTACGCGTAGACATGGAAAAACATCTCTTACACACCTAAGCCAAGGCACCTTCGTCAATGATGTATTTTGATGTCATACACATCATAGATACTCATTTCTTCAACAATACCAGTGATTTGATTCTCCAATCCCAGAGATATGTAGGCAATCCGATATGGAATCAATCACACGCATAGCCAACCCCATTCACCCTTCGACAGAGTTCATGGGTCATTTCGACTGAAGACTGTCTTCGTCCACAGATGTGCGAGAATTTAGTTCCAACATCGAAGATCAACTTGACAAGTCTAAATCGAACATCAAGGTCCACACAACATAGGTTTGGGCTCTCAACTCGGATTTGGGCTCGTAATATGTTTTTCTCTTCGAAAATGGTGTCATGTGTCAAACTCACTGATAATTTGTGATCTATGGGTTTTATAGGTTAAATTCCTTTGTTTGCTATGTCAAATTTGGATTTTCATTTTTGAGGATATTATGTAGTTTTGTTATTTTCCTCGCAAGTTTCACATAGGATTCCTAGCAAGTCTTGGTTTTAGGTAAACAATAAAAACATTTTTTTTCTTGGTGATATAGCATTGTCTTTCATATTATTCAATCAAAACCTTGAAGAATTTTCGGGCTTGTTTGGTATTCTATTTGAAATTTTTTATCATTTCTCAAAACATTTCATCTTACGACTTAAACTAAATAAAGAGATCTAAAAAGAGGGGGTTGCAGGAGAGGGAGAAAGAGGAGAGAGAAGGAAAGAAAGTAAGAGATGATTGAAGGAAAGAGAAAAAAGAGAGAGGATAGGATGAGATAGAGAGGAAGAAGAGTGAGAGAAATAACCAAGACAATGAAGAGAGCGGATTGGAAGAAAGACGAAAAAGGTAAAAAAAACAGAGGAGAGAGAAAGAAGAAAAGAGAGAGAGAGAGAGAGAGAGAGAGAGAGAGAGAGATTTGAAGTGAGAGAGGAGGAGGGAGAGAAAAGAAATGAATGAGTTTTAAGTTTAAAAACTCTAAAAACTCACTTTTTATGTTTTTAGAGAATATATTATATTTTTTAGTTAGTTTTGAGTTCAGTTTTTGAAAATAGTCCTACTAAACAAGTTTTTAAGGCCTAAAACTTGAAAATTATTTATGAGTTTAAAAAGTTAAATTAAAGTAGACTACCAAACAAACCCTTCTTTTCTTACTCTTTCCTACCGTTCTATTAATAATTCGGGCTATAGCAACGAATTTTGTGACCGCGGCTCACGAACCGTGGCATTTTGGTTCAATAGCCACCCTTCTTGGGCAATAACCCTGGAATTTCTCGCTCTTGGTAAATGAGTAAGCGGTTTCTATTAAGCTTCATCGTAACAGAATAAAAAAAAAAATGGAACTTTGCTTATTGAGTTATGACATGTAAATAATCCCCCCCTCCCTTCTCTACATTCTAATAAGAATTCGTTAACCAAAACATGTAGCTGTCTTTACAAATTAAACATGACTTTGATGGCGTTGCCCCCACGAGCACTTGTTGCAAAGGCTTCTTCCACCTCCTTCTCTGTAAATCCATACCGGTGTGTAATAAGCGGCTTCACATCGATCTTCCCACTTCTCAAAAATTCGAGGCAAAGCGGCCATGTGTTCTTGTATCGGAAAACCCCAACAACATCAACCTCTCTAGCAGCAGCAGGAGTGAGAGGCACTGTCATCATGCCGTGTCCCATTCCGACAAGGCAGACTTTGCCGCCGGGACGAGTGGCGTTGAGACCTGTGGACATGGTTTTATTGAAACCCACACAATCAAAGGTCACATCCACCTCGGATTCCATGGCTTCTTTAATCTTGGCAACTTCGCCATCTAAATCCTCCATTTTCGTTGAAACTTTGACGGTGCCATCAGCGCCGAGAGACTTTGCCATGGCTAAACGCTTGTCGTCCATATCGACAATGACAATTCTCGGTGCCCCGAAAGCACGAGCAGCCAAAACTGAAACCAGACCAATAGGCCCTGCTCCGATGATCAGAACAGTTGTTTCGGGACCAACATTGGCTCGCCGACAAGCATGAACCCCAACACTCAAGGGCTCACACATTGCCCCTTCCTCCAAGCTCACATTTTCCGGCAATTTGAAGCACAAATCCGCGGGGTGCACAATCTGATTCGCCAATGAACCATGAACAGGTGGGGTGGCGAAAAACTTCATGTCGGGGCATAGATTGTAGCGGCCTCCTTTGCACTGCTGGCACCGTGCACAGCTGATACCGGGCTCAACCGCCACGCGATCACCAGGCACCAGATGCTTCACCTCGCTCCCAACTTTGTCTACGATCCCAGCACACTCGTGTCCGATCACCATTGGCTCTTTAACCTCAAAATCCGCACATTTCATGGTCTTGAGGTAGTGGACATCACTTCCGCAAATGCCGACAGCCTTTATCCGAATTCGAACGTCATTCGGTCCTAAAATAAAGAAATCCCAACAAAATAGGGGAGCAAAATGTTAGCTAATACAACAGACAACACAGAAAATTAAAAACTGAAAATTGAACGGAACAACGATTAAATTCAAAAAAGGAGACAGATTAATACCGATAGTGGGGAGCTTGAAAGGCATGATCTTGATGGTGTTAACATCAACAAGCCAAGCAGCCATGTTTTCCTGCTTAACTGGTTTGGCTTCTCTAACCACGCCATTGCAGGATTGGCCTCCCTTACCCATTTTTTTACTACTATCTGTTTTTTTCTGAAGTGTTTTGTGTGTTTTAAAGACACAGACTACTTCTTCTCCAAATAAAATAGACACAGAAGCCACAGAATAAACGGAATGCACAGATTACTTTGATTTCTTGATGGAAATAGCGTTGCTACTGGGTGGTACTTATATTAATCTAGGATGCCTGTGAAGGTACAAGGTCACCTGGTTGTGGTTGTCACAGCTGTATAAAACTAGGCAACTTGATTTATTTATACATATTTTGAATTGTCCAGTTTCATTGTCACGTTGTTATATATAAATTATTGTTATGACATGTGTGTATACTTGTTAATCCCTGCTGTACACTCATATTAGCAATATAATCTACTAATATTTATAATACATAAATTAATAACACACATAATAATATGATAATCGCATATGATGCTTTGCAGCGGTGGAAATCAATAATGCCTATGCATTCTAGTGCGGTTTCGTTTCCCTCCGATTTCCCTCCCTAATATTTAATAATTTAACCCCCTAACAACATCGTTTGTAGAATGGATAGGTAATTTGTTTATGAAATGTGACCCTCATTGGTTACAATCACACATTTGGATATAAGTGTGTCTTGTTGAAATTGGGAGTGGTATCTCCTTTAGAACGAAACTTTGGTCTACATCTGGAATATCGCACGTAATTGGCTGAGATGCGGTTCTCAATCTCAGAAGCCTAACCAATTTGTAATTTTGAAACCACAAATAAAATTTTAAACTTAGATTTTACGAGTTTGTTTGGAAAATGCTCCATCTCTTTGTTGGAGGTAGAAACTTATTTGTATTATGAGCCTTACGATTATTAAAGAGATAATTTAAATGGGGTAATGTTAGGAGACTAAATTTGTAGATTAAATTGTGTAAACCAAAATGACTTGGAAGTTGATGATTGGATTATTACTTAAGTGTTGATTAACATGCTTATTTTTTAGGAAAATTAATGCAAATGGCTTCAAAACTTTGCATTTTAACCAAAAACCATCTAATAACATTATTTAATGATAAGGACAAAAAGAAAAAAAACATAAAATAAAAACATGTGTGCCTAGTGCGCGTTAAGTTTCATAAACAGTGTCGTATCGTTAAGTTTCACAAGTAGTGT
Organism: Pyrus x bretschneideri; assembly: GCF_019419815.1. Lineage (NCBI taxonomy): Eukaryota > Viridiplantae > Streptophyta > Magnoliopsida > Rosales > Rosaceae > Pyrus > Pyrus x bretschneideri. The sequence goes on along the minus strand of NW_025999795.1, from coordinate 124,069 downwards.
AGTAAATTTCATAAACAGTGTAGTACTGTTAAATATCATAAATAGTGTGGTACCGTTAAGTTTCATAAACAATATAGTAAATTTCATAAACAGTGTAGTAAATTTCATAAACAATGTAGTAAGTTTCAGAAATAGTGTAGTACCGTTAAGTTTGATAAACAGTATAGTAAGTTTCATAAACAGTATGTGTGAGATGCGCAGGTCCCGTGCGTCAGTTTTTATTTTAAATATTTTTTAATATTAAAATTATGTCTTTTTCATTAAAATCTAAATTATTTTTTATCTTTTATATTAAAGTTTAAGGGTTTTTCATTAAAATTTAAGTCTTTTTCATTAAAAAAGCTATAACATGGTTTTTTTGTTAAAATAAATTTAGGTCAAGCCATTTTTATGAAAATTTCATTTTTTTATTAGCGACATATCATTTAATCTACAAATTTAATTTATCTTGCATTACTCATTTAAATATAATCTATAAAACAAAGTCTCTCTTGCGTTATATTTTTTTATATGATAATACTAATAAATATAAATTGTCACACAATTATTGGTCATAATGAAGTCTCAAACTCGTAATATTTGAGAGACTAAGTTGAAACTTAACCATCGGTGTAGGGGCGCACCTAAACAAATAATCAACGGATATTAGGGACTGTTGAATGGATTCCACGACATGCAGAGTCAGATTGATGTAGCAAACATACTCTTTACCCCTCTAGTGGGGACACGTCGAATCAATTTTTGGGTAGATAGTTTGGCAATTCTGATCATAAACTAAGATTAGGGTCGCAAGAAACAAACATAATTGGAGTAATTACCTCATTTGATGTTGAGAAGAAAAAAAAAAACTCATTTGATATGTGGGATCCATCAAATAAATCTTTTATTTATTTTGACCACTAAATTCATTTAGACTTTGAGAAGATGGTAGTGTTTGAATTTAGGACGCATTGATTAAAATCAATCAACATAATTTACTATTTAAAAAAAAATATATATTTTTTTAAAATGGACTAGTTGGTGGTTTTGTCATAGCAGACCATTATTCTGTAGGCTAAGAAGACTCACAGAAACATTTCAACCTTGTTCTGACCACCATTTAAAAATGCAAGTTAGTCTTATTTATTTTAGCAAATGGTATAAATATGAAGTTTATCAAATAAAAATGGATGATCTATTTATCAATTTTTTTGGTCGGCAAACTAAATTGTCAAACGACTAAATTACTCATAAATGTTGCAAAGTGAACATCCCAAGGACCAAAGAAAACTCATTAAATAATAACCGTCAGATTAACCGTCCTTTGGGGCTTTGTGTTGCCAACCCTAGCTAGTTTTCAGGCGCATCAAAGATCAGTGACGAAGTTTCTTCGAAGTGGAGTATGAACGTCAGAGGGCCGTTGGACGGTCAACAATTCGAACCCTAGTTATAATAACAGTCGGATAACGAATGCCACGGCAATACACACTCAAACCCGCCTCAGCAACAACTGGTCATATGTGTTGAATGAAGGGTTTATAGTAGATGTGAGTAAAGTCACTTGAACAGGTCAATAAGCTTACTCTATATTGTATTTTTTATTTTTTTGTTAAAAAATAAGATAAATGGTGGTAAGTTACGGTTATCCACTCATTTCAGGCCTGGAGAGGATATTGAAAATTTCACTATGTCTGTGGTCACAATTAAGCAGATTCACTAGCTTACACTTGAGTTTGATTATGTTTACAACAAAATTAGCCTATACTTTAGTCCTCCCAAAAACTTTGTTCAAAATTGTCCTAAATCTTCACTTTTAAGTGGTCTATGCCGCTTTACGAGTAATTCCGGTCTAAATCCCGCCATCATTCTTCTCTTGACGAGGTTTTATTTTTGTTCTAGTTGTGCCATGTCACATATTAAAAATCCCCTCCACTAATAAAATAGCTCTTTTGCACTTAAATTTTGAGTCCATGTCAAGCCTTTTTGCTTTAAGATATTTCATTTTGTCCAGTTGCACATTCCTAACACCATCTTATATTCTTATTGTTGCATAATTCCATCCATAGATTTTTTTTGTCGAACATGAACTGCAACTTAGAGTCTTAGATCTCTTCCTTTGGCATCCCTAAAAGCCTAACAAAAATTTGCTTTCATGAGTACAATTTCTCTCCTGCGCATCATCACCTACATGCGCAGAAATTGAGCATTAGCTCACTTAATTAAATCTTAACCCTTCATTTTTTTTTAAATGAAAACAAGTGGTCGTGATCGAGTTTTAGAAGTTGATGAGCAACGTATGCGCATGTGGGTAATGCGCAAGGTAGAAAAAACTGCTCAAGAGTATTAGGTTTAGCAAAGGAGTTAGCCTGTTAGGTAAGATGCTTTAAGAATGGGGATATTTTTCTTTTCCTACTGTTCCACAAAACTATTTAAAAGTTAAGCTATAGCGACGAATATTGAGGCGTTGGCTTAACAACTGTGGCATTTTCGTTCAATGCCCACAATTATTGGGGACCAACCATGGCATATCTCGCTTTTGGTAATAATGGGGTGGCAAAATAACATTTTAATTTTTTTTCCACTATATATGGTCAGTCGGATTATACCGTGGATGAAAAAATAGGACACTAAAATGGATCTAATGCACTCTATTTCAAAGGTTGAGCTAAAGCTCGTTTGGATATATTTTTAACATAACTAAAAACGTTTTTGGTGAAAATATTTTTAAAACCAATCTTTAATAAAAATGTAAGTAAATCCTGAAAAAGCACTTTTAAGTGCTTTTGTCATCCAAAAATATTTTCTTTAAAAACGCTTTCAACCATTTTAAAAACACATTCAAACGAATTATTAGTAAATAGGTAAGGAGTCCTAATATACAAAACAAACAGAACGAGAAGCCCACGAAAAGTAATACTGTCATTACTTAAAAAACCATACAATGGAATGGAACGTGCTTATTGTGATGACCTAAATAATAATATCTCCTTACAACCACCGGCCACAAACCACCCCCCACCCCCAAAATCCCCATCCCGAGCCCCACCGCCGCCCACCCTCACCCGCCCTCTACATTCTACGAAGAATTTGATAAACAAAACTTGTCATTGACTTTACAATTTGAACATTACTTTGATGGCATTACCCCCACGAGCACTGGTTGCAAACGCTTCTTCCACCTCCTTCTCTGTGAAACCAAAACGGTGCGTGATAAGCGGTTTCACGTCGATCTTCCCACTCCTCAAAAACTCGAGGCAAAGCGGCCATGTGTTCTTGTATCTGAAAACTCCAACAACGTCAACCTCCCTAGCAGCAGCAGGGGTGAGGGGCACCGTCATCAGGCCGTGTCCCATTCCGACAACGCAGACTTTTCCGCCGGGACGAGTAGCATTGAGGCCGGTCGACATGGTTTTGTTGAAACCCACACAATCGAAGGTCACATCCACTTCGGAGATCATGGCTTTTTTAATTTCGGCAACTTCATCATCTAAATCCTCCATTTTTGTTGAAACTTTGACGGTGTCATCAGCCCCGAGAGACTTCGCCATCGCTAGACGCTTGTCATCCATATCCACTATAACAATTCTTGGTGCCCCGAAAGCACGAGCGGCCAAAACTGAGACCAGACCAATAGGCCCTGCGCCGATGATCAGAACAGTTGTTTCAGGACCAACATTGGCTCGCCGACAAGCGTGAACCCCAACACTCAAGGGCTCACACATTGCCCCTTCCTCCAAGCTCACAGTTTCCGGCAATTTAAAGCACAGATCTGCAGGGTGCACAATCTGATTAGCCAAGGCACCGTGAACCGGTGGGGTGGCGAAAAACTTCATGTCGGGACAGAGATTGTAGCGGCCTCCTTTGCACTGCTGGCAATGTGCGCAGCTGATGCCGGGCTCAACCGCCACTCGGTCACCGGGCACCAGATGCTTCACCTCGCTCCCAACTTTGTCTATGATCCCAGCACACTCATGTCCGATCACCATCGGCTCTTTAACCTCAAAATCCGCACATTTCATGGTCTTGAGGTAGTGAACATCACTTCCGCAAATGCCGACAGCCTTAATTCGAATTTGAACATCATTCGGTCCTAAAATAAAGAAATCCCAACAAAATAGGTGAAAAACAAGTTAGCTATACATCCAAGAAAACCAAAAAAATATAGAACTGCAAACTGAAACTGAAAACCGAACAGAACAACAACGAAATTAAAAAGGAGAGAGATTATTACCAATAGTGGGGAGCTTGAAAGGTAGGATCTTGATGGTGTTAACATCAACGAGCCAAGCAGCCATGTTTTCCTGCTCAACAGGTTTGACATCTCTAATCATGCCATTGCAGGATTGGCCTCCCTTGCCCATTTTTTACTCTTCTCTGGTTTTTTCTAGGGTGTTTATCTGTGTTTAAAGGACACAAACTTCTTCGTCTCCAAATAAAATGGACACAGAAGACACAGAATACACGGAATACACGGACTTGTTTGATTTGTTGATGTAAAATAGAGTGGATGCGGGATGGTATTTATATGAGTTTGGAGGAGTGTTATTTGGTCAAGTTGCCCTTGTACAGCCATGTATAATTAGGATAATCCAAAACCAACTGTATTATCCAATTACTTTAGGGAAAAGGAGAAGTATCCATTACCATTTAACAAGGATCTGAGCCGTTAATTATTTTTGTAAATTATATTTTGACACGGAAGAAATAAGTCCTCTAAAATGTAAAAAGAAAAATCCAATTGTTATTGGTATAATTGCAGAACTTTTTATTTACAAGAAAATGAGTATTTTACATATGATGACGTTATTTATATTATATATTATAAATTATATAACGTATTTGTTGATGATGAAATATTAAATGATAATTAACATACTTTTCATTATTTGTGGCATATCACATACTTTACAAATATTATCTATAAATAAAACTGGTCTACTAATATTATACATAACAAAATGTATGAGATACAGAAACATTATAAAATATTATAAAATATATGAGATACAAAAAGTTCATGAAAATTCTTGCTTTTGAAAGAGTTTTATTAGCATTTCTCTTTTTCTAAGAGAAGTGTTATTGACATTTCAAAAATCTCATTCTACATTCTGCATAAATGTATTTTTCTTTTCAAATATAAAAAATTTGAAGTGTAGAATGAAAATTTTAAACTGTTAATAACAATTTCTTTTTCAAACTGCATAAATATTTGTGGATTGATATTTACGAGCTTCTCGGAAACAGCCGAATCGAAGTCACAAGATACGAAAAGTGGAGGTGTGGGCCGGCATGAACGGATATTATGCATTTGCTGAATCGATTCCACGACATGCAGAGTCAGATTCACGTAGCAACCGTCCGTTGTGGTCCCACATCTTAATTATTTAATTTCCATTTGTAGTTGGGTAGGTTTAAAGGATAAATTAGGATTGGGGCTCTTTGCAACTCAAAAAGAAACACATTTGATGTAATTACCTGCCTTGGTACAAGGGATCATATCGGATAAAATCTCATTTACTTTTTTACCCAAAAAGCAAATCCTTATTCAATAGTTGATTATCAAATACTTGCCCTAATAATCTTTACATTTGAATAGGAAACCTTCAAAAATTACGAGAACTTCGGATTACTTGCCGCATAAGAAAATTAAAAGGGGCGTTTTGATTTAGATACAGTTATATAAAAAGTAAAAAAAAAAAAAAAAAACAATTTATCTTGGTCTTCAATCTAAGACTTTCAATTCAAATGAGGTTTAGATCATGATTAAGAAACGAAATTTTTAGTGTGAGCATACCCCAATCATATCTAGGAGGTCAAATAGATTTACCTATGAGGTGGATGCATTGGGTGCGAAAATTTTATAATAAACCCCCACATATCATAGACGATGAAAATAAACGATTGAATGTGCATCCAAACATTTAACAGCTAAGGATTCAACAACTAAGAATCTTGCCACATACTATGTTCTGGTTGATACTTGAAAATCCCTAAGTGAATGAGGCACTGTCCCAAATCAACTATTGCTTAGATTTATCTTCTTGTTCTTGGGTCTGTAAATGTCTGATTACCGGCAAAGAAAATTACATCCTAATCCTAATTATCTAATGTTAATTATTTCACATAAATTACCGACAAAAATAGAATTTAATTAAAAAAAAAAAAGATGGACTCTCAAAGTTTGCTAGGTTAATTTAGATGGTCACTCTCTCTGTCTCTGTGGTTGCCAGCCTATATGTTTTCTGGCAAGCATCATACATCAAGTGACTAGTTTCCACGTCAAAAATATGTGTGATATATTTTTGCAACCGCTGAATTTGCAACTGGTCCCCAAAGATTTTTAACATATGCAGCGTGTCAAGTCAAAAATAGCCGTAGTAGTTGTAGTAGAACGGTCAATAATTGGATACCTCCCGAATCCCGATCTCCTCCAGCGAACAGTAACAGCAATGGGACAGGGATGATGACTCCACGCCGATATACAGTCAGCTACGCGTAGGAAACAACTGTTTGTAATCATGCATTATCCAACATGCATGAAACGAACGATCCTCGTTTATACAAGTTTTTTTCTTTATTTCCATGGCTAATGATATATGTGGGTTAGGTTTGCCCTAGGAGTGTGCTCACCATCTTCCATTGGGGTTTGATCTTATTTTAACAAAGTGGAAATATATTAAAGGGAGTGGATCCCCTCTTAAGCTTAAGAGGCTGAGCCTCTTGAGCAAATCATATAGACTGTTGAATTTTGATTCAACAGTTACAAACAGGAAGTCTTCTGAAAGTTATAATAATTGTAGTCGTTTGATCAAAATCCAACAATCCGTGTGATTTGCTCAGGAGGCTCTATATTAAATTAGTTTTGGATGAAATTTCTAGTGAAGTAGCCAGAGTAATCTATTTGTTTATGAGTAATGTTAAGGAGATTAAATTTGGAGACTAAAATTGCAAACTAAATAATGTGTCTAACAGAAATGAGCACGTCTATCAACGCTTAAGTAATAAATCAATCATCAACTTCCATGTCTTTTAATTTCTAAAATTTAATCTCCTCCTAACATTACTCTTTGTTTAGTCGAAGGTGTTTAAGAGCAACTTTGAGTCTAAATAGTAACCTGGAATAGAGCAATTTTATAATTAAGGTGGAATATACCTTAATATGTAGATATTCATATATTAGTTTTTTTTTTTTTTTTTCCTTTTGGAATATGCTTAATTAGGGAATTGCCGATGACTATAATTTGACTAGACCTAAGAATTTGTTGCACGACCCATTAATTCGACATGAAAATATCGGATTTAGGATCAACACATTAAATAATCGAGTCATCATTGGATCATCCCGTTAATTAACGGATTTGACATGACACGTTCTGTTTAGATATCAGGTATGTCACGAAAATAACACAAACACGATAAACACGAAATGATCACCTAGATCTAAATCTGACAAGGGTTATTGGACTGAATGATTCCCGATGTTACACAAAATCTTCTCAGTTAGATGCAGCGAGTTTGATGCCGGCACTCTTTTCAAATGGTGGCCATAGTTGTTTTGCTTTAGCTTTATCAGTTGTTTTAGGGTTTTGGGTTCTTTGAGCTTGGTTACTGATTAAGCTTCGTTCGGTTATGTTTGATATTTAGTGGTCGATGAGGTTGTTGCCTGTTGTGAGTGTGATGTTGTCCTTTTGGTTGGTGTGTATTCATCTTGTAAATAACTTTGATGTCATGTTGAAGTTTATCTTTATTTATTTTGATAAAAGAATTACTACGGGTTATCGTGATTTTGGTATCAATTAATTATTTTTTATTTTATTTCAAGGCATATGTTATGTGGGGTTAGATTTGCCGAAGGAGTGCGCTCACCATCTTCCATTGGCCTTTGATCCTATTTTCCCTAATTAAAACAGTGTGAGATAAGTTTCTCAAGATGTAGCGAAAGTGATCTATTTGTATAGACAAAAGTACTTATGTGGCGCAGGAAAGAACCAAAGGACCGAGGAAAATAGAAAGAACAGGGGATAGATACTTGGGAATCACTCAACCAAGGGTAACGAAAATCACTCATGTTGCTAATTGTGGATTTACTCGACACGATCAAGTCTCACACTTGATTTTAGAAGAAGAAACAACTCACTTCGATTGCACTAAGCAAATGATATTTTAATTCATTCAAGTCTCCTTTCTCAAAGGTTAAGTACATATATTTGTAAGGAATATAACACAATAAAACTCTAGTCCGAATTGGACTTTTGATCTACCCCAAAAATATTTAAAATGTTCTTAAATGACTACTTAATTATTTGTGTTGCTCTAAAACTCAATTAAATATATTTGATGGTTCCTATACGCATGAGACTTACTGCATCATTATGAGAAATTGAAGTCAAAAGTCTTAAGCAATAACTTGAATGGTGCAATTTATATAAGGTGGAATATTTAATTTATATAGGGTGTAGTCAAACTAAGATTTGAAAGGATTTTAAAAATGATAGATTTTATACGATTTAAGAGGATTAAAGACTCCTACAAAATTCATATGAATTTTAAAGAATTTGAATGGATTGTGGTGGAAGGATTTGAAATCGTAGGGGGTGAGGTTGGATTCTTTTTAGTATTGGTTATAGCTCTCAAATCCCACAAAATCCACAACTTATTGAAATCCTCCAAAATCTTAATTTTTTTTAATACACTTAGATTTGAATGGATTTTAAAATCTTTTAATTGACTACACCTAGATTTGAATGGATTCTAAAATCCTTTAAAATCTTTTAATTGACAACACCTAGATTTTAATGGATTCTAAAATCCTCTAAAATCTTTTAATTGATTACACTAGGATCTTAAAGTCTTTTAAAATCCTCTCAAATCCGAGTTTGACCACACCCCTTAAATATATTTGATGGTTCCTATACGCATGAGACTTACTGCATCATTATGAGAAATTGAAGTCAAAAGTCTTAAGCAATAACTTGAATGGTGCAATTTATATAAGGTGGAATATGCTACTCTTGTTAGCCTTTTCTTTTTAAAGAACTTTTATTGGTGATTCAAATGGCTTTTTCATTAGAGAAATTATGAGGTTCAGTAACAGGACCACGTGTATATATGTGTCGCTCCATACACAAACAACACTCACCTACTCCATCCTTCCTAATTTTTCATGCTCATTTTGGCCCATTTTTGGTTTCACCCTCTCTTACAAACACCGGCTTCCGGGTGCCGTATAGAAGACCCTCTCTTCTCATTGACGTTTGGTAATGTGAAAAACATAATGACAGTTTAAGATGAGGTAACGTTTAGGTTTAATTTCTGGATGGCCGATGACTAGGGTTGTTGGGCAGACTTTTTTGCACCATTGCACCTGGCTCAACTAATTGTCCTTGGTTTGTTGGCGGCAATTTGCTTTAGATATTTATGGGTTGTTTTAAGGTTTTGGGTTTCTTGGGCTTGGTTAGTGATTAAAATTAGTTTTGGTTATGCGCTAGTTTTGTTTAGTTGATGTGGTTGTCTTTCCCAATAGTTTTGTGTTGTTGAACTCTTAGTGTGTGTTTTGGTCTTGCAGACGACTTTAATGTAACGTTGGAGTTTATTTTATGAAATTATTTATTTGATAAGAAAATGACTAGGCATATTGTAGTTTTATGATGTCAATGTATTGATGATGTAGAGCAAATATATATATATATATATATATAAACGACAGGAATAAAGTCACTTGCAAGTTGCAACTTATAAAACTCATACTCTTTGATCAAAGTGGAAGACAAAAACAAGTGGAAGCAGCTGACTTGGAGCAGAGAAATTACATTTTCCTAAGGTTATGAAAATATAGTGAGGGCAAGACCGATTCAAATTAAGAGAGAGTACGATTCTCCCATTTCCTATTCTTATCTTCTTCTCACTCTTTCTCTCATAGTTTTCTTTTTGTCTTTCTTTCTCTCTAAAAAATCAATACAAGATGATAACGTGGTTTAATTGTAACCGTTTAAATAGAAGAGGAGGGAAGGGAAGAGAAGAGAGATTGGAAGGGAGAGAATCCTCCTCCTTCATTGGAGACCTTTATCTCTCTCTTGCTGGATATCCCATGGGTCATTGGAACTGTCTACCTCCTACCCTTCCCTCTGGCTGCTTTTGGATTGTTGAGAGATCAATATACATTATGCCGGGAATCGCCTTACAGGCTAGCTGCCCCTTCGTTGCTCCGGCATTTGGAGTAGATAAATCTTGAGTTTGCACAAACCATTGAAGAGAAGCATCATGAACTCGTAAAGAGCTAGTATCGAGGTTCTCTTCAACAGTCGGAGATTTTGAAGCATTATCTAAGTAACATGCACCATGCACGAACACATGTATCGGTGGCTAAATGCTTTATTCACCTCATCTTCACCTCATCTTGTGTCAATGACTATTGATGCTGTTTTCCTATCGTGTTCGGTCACACACATATATGACATGGTGTGTACGTGTCACTCTGCGTTGGGTAGTAGCCATTAATTTCGCAGGGTTGAGGGTTGCATTGCACATGATCTCTTGAATTTCTGAGATTACATGGGATAGCTGGGATGACTGATAAAATGCTTGGAATCCCTTGCAATGACCTGCTCAAACAAAATATACATGTGAATGGATGTGTATGAATTAAGAAACGGAGTTGTGATGATGAAATTTTCTTCAATTGTTCCCAAAGTGGCGTTGCTTCAAAGTACACAGCTAATCCATGTCATTTGGAAGCTTACAGATGAAATGGTTCTGTTTTGCAGCTTGATGAATATCGAGTGTCATCTGACCAAGAAATGCATTGATGATAGCTATACAGTTCTACCAATGCAAGAGACCAAGTATATTTTTACTAACCGAAAAATTAAAAAAACACTTACAATGCTTGAAAAGACATGTGACCACATTTGCTAAAAATATTTGGGTCCCTACCTCAGGCTTGGGAAAAACTTAGATGTCATGTCCACACCATGTTTTGAAGATGGAGGATGGTGAGTAGTCAATTTTATGATCTACAACAACTGGGGAAAGTCCCGCATTATAATATTTACATGGTTTGTCACTTTTCTTGCTTGGAAGTTGAAGTTGGAAGTTGGAAGTTAGAAGTTTGAGCATGTCTGCAACGAGAGAGCATTCTCGCCGGATTCTCTTTGTGAGAATTTCAGGGATCCTCCAATCACATCCGTTTATTGTACATTATGCGGTCAGTTTTTGTCAGGTACTGTTTATATTCAAATTAAATAAAAAAATTTACAATGATTTCTGACCATATGATATACAATGAACGGATGTGATTAGAGGATCCTCACAAGATCCGGCAAGGATCCTCCTGGATCTGCAACACATCCTAGCTGGGAGATATTATTTAAGGGTCCCCTTCAATTTTTTTTCTTTCTACATCATATACTACCTTTTCTTTACCTAACTTGTGCATAGGTCACGTTATTGGTACCTCTCATAATCCTCCTCGCGTTATAAGTATCTCTCGTAATCCTCCTCACGATGCATCTATGTATGAAGCCACTTGACCGAAAAAATAAAACACGAAGTACCATCGAACTCTTAGTCTAGTGATACTTTTATTCGTAATATTAGAAGAGGTCTAGAACTTGAACTCGTCCTTTTTTGTTGATAAAAATACTACAATTTTAAATGGACAAGTTCGTTTATATTTATCAATTAAAATCAATGTGGCCAAGTGTATTTGAATGCTAATATAGATTGCATTTTGGTTAACCTAACTCGTACATAAGTCACATTTGGTTACCCCATAATCCTCCATTTACGAATGAGGTTTATCATCAACTAAAATGCGAGGCACCGACAAACTCTTAGCTTGATGGTTCTCTTCTTCCTAAAGTTGAAAGTAAGTCCAAAGTTTTGAATTCCTCATATTCCTTGACGAGTTAAATGATATTTATATGTTAACAACAATGTGGCCATGAGTATGTGGCTATTTTTGTAGAACATATAGGGTTCAAAGAAATGGGAGAAGCCCTACACCACAACCATGAGCCTTGTGTTAAATAAAACCATTTGTGTCAAAAAAAAAAAAAAAAAATAGCCTCGTAGTTAAGAACCTTTAGGCATCATCTTACATATATAGTTCATAGGTATTGAAGGACTCATGTAAAAAGTAAAATCACAAAAAAAAAAAAATTAATAAGAAAACACTAATGGAGCTGAGGTTTTATGAAGGTATATGGTCTCTGTACATCAACAAGTTTTGCATCTCCATTTCTCATCAGAGATTTATGAACTTCCGATATTCCAAGCCATCACAACTTGTCCTCTCAGGGGTCCGAAATTCACCAACTCGTGACTCATCTTTCACAAAATAAACATGACTTTAATGGCATTTCCCCCACGGGCACTGGTTTCAAATGCTTCTTCCACCTCCTTTTGGTTAAACCCGAACCGGTGCGTAATGAGCGGCTTCACGTCGATCTTCCCACTTCTCAAAAACTCGAGGCAAAGCGGCCATGTGTTCTTGTACCGGAAAATTCCAACAACATCAACCTCCCTGTGTTCAAAAGACAAAACTCTAATATCAGATAAGGCGAGAAACCCCTAATTATGTAATAAGCTCATGCAGTTACACTTTTGAACCACAATGCCTAAAAACTTAAGTTATTGATGTAGGACAAGAGAGGGGTCGATTCGATTTTATCGAGAAAGCTAAAAAAAAAGGACAGGAAATGGAATCGCTTTGTACCTGGCAGCAGCTGGAGTAAGTGGGACTGTCATCGTGCCGTGTCCCATTCCGACAAGGCAAACTATGCCGCCGGGACGGGTGGCACCAAGAGCTGTTGACATGGTTTTGTTAAAACCGACACAATCGAAGCTCACATCCACGTTGGATTTCATTGCTGTCTTAATCTGGGCAATTTCATCATCCAAATCCTCCATTTTTGTCGAAACTTTGACAGTGTCATTAACACCGAGAGACTTCGCCATGGCTAGACGCTGGTCATCCATATCCACAATGACAATTCTTGGTGACCCAAATGCACGGGCAGCCAGCACCGAAACCAGACCGATGGGGCCGGCTCCGATGATCAGGACAGTTGATTCCGGTCCCACATTGGCTCTCCGGCAAGCATGAACCCCAACACTCAAGGGCTCACACATTGCCCCTTCCTCCAAACTCACATTCTCCGGGAGCTTAAAGCACAGATCCGCAGGATGCACAATCTGTTAAACGAAACGGTTATTACACAAGCCTAATTAATGCATGTGATAATACAATATCAATCTGGCGCAAAGCCTATAAAATTTTATTATTGTGTATATTTTTACCTGATTTGCCAAGGAACCATGAACCGGAGGGGTGGCGAAAAACTTCATGTCCGGGCAAAGATTGTACCTTCCACCTTTGCACTGCTGGCACCGTGCGCAGCTGATTCCAGGTTCTACTGCCACACGATCGCCCAGAGCGAGATGCATCACCTCGGTCCCGATTTCCTCAACGATCCCAGCACACTCATGGCCAATTACCATTGGCTCTTTAACTTCAAAATCTGCACACTTCATGGTCTGAAAAAAAAACCAAAAAAAAAAAAAAAAACACAGTGATTAGGTACCGATCTGTTGGATATAACAGAGAAAATTATCAACGTTCCAACTTTGGTTTCATTCTTATTTCAGGAATGAACAATGCCATCTAAAACCAACAAAAATAAAATTTTAAAAATCCCTAGATATTAAAAACAGGGGAAAGGACATGGAAGGGAGATGAACCTTGAGGTAGTGAACATCACTTCCACAAATGCCGACAGCCTTGATCCGAACTCGAACATCATGGGCCCCTAAATTAAGAAATCCCAAGAAAATGGTGCGAGATGTAAGTCGTTGTGATCATAAATATCTCGACTGAAAACTAAAAACTGAAAGAAAACTACGACAAAACTAAAAGATTTAGGGAAGGTGCATACCAACACTGGGAAGCTTGAAAGGTTGGATCTTGATGTTGTTAACACCAAGAAGCCAAGCACCCATGTTTTCTGGCTCAGCAGCTTTGCCTCCCTTACCCATTTTTTGCTTGCTTTTTTGTGTGATTGAAATATACAGAGTAAGATTGCACCCAAAATAAAAGAAGGCAGACACGGTGTAGGTTTCTTTTTTGCGTGGGAACAGAGCGGTTCTTGGTGTAATATTTATACTAGGGTTGAAAGCAAGCGAGCCTATGGAATTACAAAATAAGATTTCGTGTCAAGTTGCAATATAGAAATTATAGAGCACCTAATAAATACATTTACGGTATATTCTAATTATGCATATATTTATATCCACTATCGAGAATAATCCAAAATCAAAGTATTATCTACTTTGGATTTATACGTAGGTGATTCGTCCTCATCGAATGTACAAATTTGCCATAAATAAAAGCAAATCCGTTACAATCACACTTTTTGGTTATATCCGTCTATTTCTTGGGGAATTTTCATCCGTATTGGGATTTTGGACCTTAGTTTCTCCCGGACATGAATTTTGAACCCTTATGTTGATACTACAAACGACATAATAACACGATATAAACTTGAGATGCCGTTACATTTGTGACTTTGAAAGTTGTCTCAATATAAGATGTAAATTGAAGAGAAATGCTAGCAACTTTTGTATTTGAATCTTTTCAATTTTCACATAACATGTGTATTTTTTTTTTTTTACACAAAAACAAAGACCTTTAATGTATTTGAGATTATATTTTTTATTTTTCATCATTAATTCCTTGTCAAAGACTCAAACGCATTAACATTTTGTTTTTCCATAAGAAAATGACAGGTACAGTGAAATAATCCAATTACAAAGGTTAGTACAAAAGTTGCTAACAATCCCGTAAATTAAAAGCTAGAACCCCACGGATATTATAGTTTGGCAAAATGTGATCACCATTGTTAGACTATTACATCACAGTTTTCATATATTCCTCATTTATGGGCAACGAAATTTGGGATCATAGTTTCCTTTCCTATGCCTCAAATACAAGAAATTTCGTGTATTACAGTCACATAATATTATTCATACACAATACCAATGTAACTATTGCTACACAAAATTATGTTACAGTTACACAGAAAAATTTCCCACAAATACCACTAAGTAGTAACTAATTGGCTTATTTTTAGTTTTGCTCCCTGGAATTCCATTTTAATCTCACTTTGCCCCGTGTAACTTAAAAGTTACTACTTTACTCATTGAAACTCAAAATTCGTTCCACTTTGACTTGTAGACTCTCTCTTCTCCCTAAAACTTATGGGTTGCCTCCTAAAACATACATGAGATCCAACACCCAATAAGATTATGTCACATGTGCAATAAATTTGATTATAAATCTCCATTACGTACCACCATTCAACAATTAGAGAATATTAAATTTAAAAGAAATTGAAGAGATGAGGAAAATAAAATAAAATAATTGATTAGCCAAGCTCACCCAAATCCAACCCATATAAGAAACTAACAGATCTAAGGCAATGTGGAGTGAATTTTGAGTTTCATAGAGACGATTTCAAGTTTCAAGGGGCAAACTGACATCAAAATCAAGTTTCAGAGGGCAAAGTGAAGCGAATTTTGAGCTTTAGATAGTAAAGTGATGACTTTTGAGTTACATAGAACAAAATGAGATTAAATCATGTGCCAAATGGTGTAGCTAAAAATAAGCTTAACTAATTTTTCCAGATTACACAAATACGACGATAAAATTGTGCCTTTTTGGAAGTAACTGAATTAAGGCAAGCACAATATGCATGCATGATTTTCCTCAACGGATATTCAGAACTCTGGTGAGTGTATTCCACGAAATGCAGAGTCAGATTCACGTAAGCTCCCGTCCGTATTGTCCTGCATGTTGTTCCCACATCGAACTTAATTTGATTATTAATCTAATAGCTTTGAAAGATGATTTGGATGATGCAACCAAAACAAGAAACATATTTGAAGTAATTACCTCAAATATGGGATGATTTGTTATGTGAGATCATTTAGGACAATCGGAATATAGTCCTCTTATTAATTTTTGGAACAAAAAAGGAGAATTTTATTGATTAAATATAATGGTTATCCAAAAACTATCCAATGAGAAAAAACATGCCGATTCACCAATTAATCCCAGAATTACACTATGATGTCTTTCTTAAAGATTGTATGCTTTCTTAACATTATGAATAATACCGTTATCGTTTCTTCTAATTAAAAAAGGATACAAATCAAATACCTCATTTTTGTTTGACCCCAAATTTGAATATTTCACCTAATTTGACCTAATTATCCTAATAATCCTGATTTTTCATTAACTAGTGATAGTATCACCAAATTATCCAATATCAACTCTTTAATTACAAACAAGAAAATGAACTTTTTCATTATATCCAATAGATCGATCGATGTTTTCTCTCTGCTGCCAGGTTTATAAGGGGGAGTTGCTTAGGTACGGTAGAAACCCTAGCCAGCTAGAATGTCTGAAATGCGAGCGATTCAATAGTGTCACAAACTCAACACGAGAGCCACTTAGTACTACGGTCTGATGGTATTCTTCTTCACTTGTAAGTGAGAGGTCTTAGGTTCGATTCTCGACAAAAGCAAATTTAAACCACATTATTATTAGCCCATTGTGAGGCTAAGTCCATCTCCTCTCTCTTAGTGTAGACAATATCGTTTGTTCAACAAACTCAACACGAGAATGGCCTCTATATTTCTGTTTTCTATAATTCCTTCTCTTTAGAAATGTCATCGTAGCATCCTATAAATCATTTATTTTAAAATTTTCACATAACATCCCAAAAAAATAATACGCTTTGTGATTTGAGTATCCTACATGGCGTTGCATGTCATCTATATGGCGTTGCATGCATGATTTAAGATACAACTAGTTTTACATTCTCGTTTCATACAAATCATTCTTCACAATCACCACATAAGTCCTTCAATTGCCAGCCTAGGTTTCGTGGCACACCTCGCACTGACTAATATTCACGTGAATAATATGTGGGATGATATTCTGAGACCGTCGAATCCCACCCACACGATGGTCCCCGAAGATTGGGAGATTTAAATCTGCAAAACTGTCATAGTACGGTCAATAATTGGATTCCAGAAATAACAATAATGAGGGATAATGTATGCCACGCCAGTGTCTAGTCAGATACGAGTCGGCACCAACTGTTTCTCATGATGCCAAACCCTAAATAATAATATTTCAAATGCCCTACTGTGAGTGGAAACAAGAATGCATGCTTATGAGATAATGCCCGTTTTATTGCCCTTTCTTAATTAGTCAAATGTTTTTAATGATTCGTACTATATAGTTTAATAATTAGTTGGTAGACGTAGTGCATCGGCGTGACATATGTAGTTGGCTTATTTTCAACACCTTATGCGAGGTTTGTTCATTGTTATGTTGTGTATGTCTTGTAGAATATATGTTACCTTGATATACATTGTTTGGCTCAATTTTTGATAGCTTATTGTTCTTGTTGGTTTATCATAGTTGTCTAAGAAAAGGTATACGACAATTTATGATACGATAGGAAGTACGCTAAGTTTCTGGATCATTAATAAATTATGGTTCTTGTAGTTTTGTGATATGAAATGGACATGGACTTATAAAAAGAAAAGAACAAAAGGTATAAGGGTGAAGAAAGATTCACATGCAACTTCATTGATAAAGGCTAAGGTTCTCAAAGACGCTAGTCAGGCGGCAGAAAATGATTTAGCGCCTAGGCATTTAGGTGGGACGTAGGTGATTTTTTATAATTATAATTAGTTTATTATATAACATGAAAATAAATATCTTCTTATACTTAAAAAGGTACATAATTGTACTAGGATATGTTAGACAAGATCAGCATGCTAAGCTTATTGCCGAAACTTGTGGAGTTTGACTTCGTTCAAACTCTTATCGTTCCAGCTGTTCCTTGTTTCTAGGGCTGTTTAGGATTTGTTCGTCTGTTGTATTTTTGAATGTATGGTTGTAATCTGTTTCCTTACTTTTCTGGTTGTAATCCTTTCCTTGTATCTAGGGTTTTCAAACCCAATCTGTAATCATGAAACTCATATAAATACATGCATCCCACGATTGTTGGGGTATGCATTTGAAGTGAATATTACAAGTGATTAAGTTTTACAGGATACTTAAATTGCAATGTGGAATGACATATAGATTATAGAACATATTGAAAATATGGGAGTTAATAAAAAAAAAATATTGAAAACATGGGAACAAGCATCTAATGAGTGTTCATCCATGTATAACAAATGTCTTACAATTTATTGAAAAAATAAAATACAAAATGAAATTTAAGTGAGAGTCTCAACCTAGGCGGACGCTTAGGTCAGTCTATGCGTCATTTCTTAATTTTCAAAAGCCTATAAATTAATCGAGACGATGGTCAACCCTTTAGCGCCTAGTAGGAGCCTAGGCGGCCCTAGGAGAGGATTTTTATAATAGTGTTAAAGGCCTGTCATCTAACATAGCAAGCTTTTAAATTGACAAATTAATTTCTCTTTATAATATTTACCAGTTTTCTAAAAATCGGCCTGGGCGCTAGGTGGTGGCCAACCGCCGGGATTGATGCAAAATCGGGACAGGGATTAGGCGAGCGCCGAGGCGGCCTGAGTGGCCCTTGGGTGGCCTAGGCGGTCTGGGAATTTCAATTTTTTCTGTGTTCGAACTTGAGAAAGGATGAATGTTTCTGGTTTTTTTGGACTTCATGCTTCTGGTATGTGTTCGCGAAGAGGAAGAAGATGAGAGAAAATTAGTTTCTCTCTTCCTTCCAAACCCACGTGATAACTTCTAAGCTATTTAATTTTTTTTATTATTATTATTTTTTTTTTTTTTGGTCCATTCAAGTGTGGACAGCTAGTCTTGACTTTTCTTAAAGAAAAAAGGTTGTCAGTCCATCCATAACATCAAGTGCTATTATTTCTTTATCATTAAAAAAAACATTGATTGTCAGGCTATCAGTTCATAACATCAAGTGCTATGGATTTTTGGACTTGTTAGATACGCATTTTATTATTATTTTACTATCTTATTTAGGGATTTCATATAAATATAATTTTTGGTAAGTATTAGTATACACTTATTTACAAGATATACAAGAAATTTACCTAAATCAGCCTAAGCCGTCTAGACACCACCTAGCAGCCTAGGTGCTAGGCGCCAGTCCACTGCCCGACTAGCGTCTAGCGTTTTTTAGAGCCTTGATATTTACAACCATATGGAACAATATGAGCACATACGACAAGCCGTATGCCTTGAAAATCTCTAGATTGATTGTAATTAAGGCTAACTTATCTGGCAACGTTTTTTATTTTGTCAACACACAATATTACCAATCTACGTGTTATAATATGAATGTATGGACGTAAGCAAACACCCACTAATGAATACCACAGGTGAAGGGTGTTCGCATATGACTACGCATCTATTATTATGTCCTTCGCACGACATAAGCTGTCAGTCATGCTGTCGTTTCCGCATAGCTGCTACTATTCTGTGGAGCCGAGATCTGATGAAGGTGTAAATGGTACACAATGGTTTCTTGCCTCTCTTCTGTTCCAAGACCAACCGTGTCAATCCGATGCTGAGCACATAATTGATAATGCTAATAATCATATGCATTCAAGTGATCGGTCCCGACTCTTGAGGGGTGTTCGAAAATATGCCATCTATATTGATGGAACTACGACCAAATGACTTCTGCACTTTTCTCTCACCCATCAATTCTCTCATTTTCATAGCATCGTCCCATCTATCTGAACCTATGTAAGTACTCGATGAGAGAATGTAATTCCCGCTGTTGGAAGGATCCAGTTCTACAAGCTTGGCTGTGACAATCTCAGCTAGGGCCACATTCCCGTGAATCTTGGATGCACTCAGCAATATCCTCCATACGACAACACCTGGTACCATCGGCATAGTTTGTACAAACTCATATGATTTGTCTAGTTTGCCAGAGCGACTCAAAAGATCCACAACACATCCATGGTGTTTCAATTCTGGCATCAGTCCATGAATCTTTTCCACGCTTTCAAAATATTCCAATCCTTTCTCTACCAATCCCACATGAGCACAAGCTAACAAAATCCCTACAAACGTTCCATGAGTTGGTTGAACACCTTCTCTCAACATCTGCGAGAAACAATCGAGTGCAGAATCTGCAAAACCGTTGACAGCAAGGCCTGAAATTACCGAAGTCCATCAGACAGAGTCTTTCTTTTCCATCCATTGGAACACCTCCATTGCCTTCTCAACCACCCCACATTTGCAATACATATCTATCAAAGCGTTTCCGACATAAACATCTACTTTCACACCATGCGTTTTTATGTAGTGGTGGACAGCGTCTCCCACATCAAGTGAACCGACATGGCCACAAGCAGAAAGCACACTAGCCACGGCTATTTCATCCGGTCTCACATTAGCTGCCATCATTTCTTGAAAAAGACTCACCGCCTCAGAATGTTGGTTAGCTTGAGAGTAACAAGTGATCATGGAAGTCCAAGACACCACATTCCTCTTCGGCATCTCATTGAAAAGCTTTCTTGTGTCAACCAAGTTTCCCACTTTCGCATATCCTGTGATCATGGCATTCCAAGAAACTATATTTCTTTCACCCATCCGATCAAATACTTCCGAAGCCAAATTCGCCAAATCACGCCTTCCATACATATCTATCGTAGTGTTTCCCAAGTAAACATTAATCCTAACATGATTTTCTTCAATATAGTTAACCACAGAATCAGCAAATTTCCATTCACCCAAAGTAATTACATGCCCAAATAACTTTCACCATCGTCACCGCATCAGCCCTCAAATTCGCTGCCTGCATTGCCTCAAATAGACCCAAAACCTCAAACCTATTGCACTGACTATATCCACATATCAAAGAATTCCAAGAGACTAAATCTCTCTCACACATTCCATCAAACAGTTTCTGCGCAAAACCCAAACCACCATAATACGCATACATGTGAATTAATGCATTGGATACAAAAAGATACGACTCGAACCCAAGTTTGAACGCATGGCCATGGTCCCTCTTCCCATTTCCAATATCAGAAGCTCGAGCACAAGCCTTGAAAATGAATATAAAAGTCACATGATTCCCGGCCAATCCTTGAAGGTACATACGATTATACAGGTTAATTGCTTCACCTGGTTTCTCACTCTGTGACAATCCACGGATCATATAATTCCAGACCAAGAATGTGGGTCGCTCAATTTGATCGAACACTAAATGGGCTTTGTTTAAATACGGCGGAGATGACGCGTAAATTCTGATAACCTCGGAGATGGAAGATGACGGGTCTTTGTGGAGGTGGGTTCTGATAAGGTGCGTGAAGCTCTTTGATTGAGCTCAAGGTGATTGGTCCGGTGGCCACTCGCTCTGATTTTTGAACCGCCGTAGAGGTGGTGAAGTGGCGCGTAATGGATGCCGCGAGTTTCATGAGGTTCGGCGTTGGTTTTGGTCAAATTTGAATCGGATTAGATGCAAAAGTCGAAGGTGTTCATCGACTTTGCCGCCAGTGGTGTTTCCATCTTGTTTAAGCTTGGGCTTAATATATTGAACGATTAACAATTAATTAACATATTTGGGTCCAAACTTGGTCCAGCAAGATCCCCTAGTATAAACCATGGGCTAGTGTTTACATGCCATGGACCTCTTTGCTGCCACCAACTTGATAGGACCGAAATATCTGAGTTATGAAACACAAAGTCGATATGCCCTTTACATCATTTTTTTTTTTTGAAGAACTGGCATCCAATAAAACCAGGGCCGAAGCCAAAACGCACCAGAAGCTCACCGAGAGCAAGCTACAAAGGAAACCACAACAATAAACAGGGGAGGAGGATCAACACCACCAGATGCCCTTTACATCATTGTAACGTAAAAACTGTATGTACATGTTATCGATACATTATCAACAATATATATTGCTTCAATAAAAAAAAAAAACGAAACAGAAAGTATCATAATACATGTCTATTGAATACTGATAAGAGTGCTATGTTGGTGCCGCTTTCTATGCGACTTAGACTAGATATAGCGACATATACACAATACCAGTCCACTTTGTTGAACGAAGAAATAAATGGACCACCATGGGGTGACTAGTGGTTGACAAATTTTAGGCTCGTATTTCATATAGCACGTTATGGGTTTGATTTTTGATGTTAGTGAATCACACGATGATGGTCACAAAGAGACTGAAATGCCACTATGTCTTCCCCGGTTTCGGAATGATGAACTACCATTATGAACTTTGTCAAACTGGAAAATGAATTATTTGTTAAAGAAACTTATACATTACGATCTCCTCAAAATTATAAACATCGTGCAGAACACAAAATTTCTTACTTCCATCTTTTATCATCTTCCATAAACCACATTATATATAATGGACCAAAGTTTTTAGAGGAATATTAAGAAGACTTTCTCGAAATGAGATTTATCATAGATTTTCTACTATTCTTCAATTTAACATCAATTTATATGTCAACGTTACAAAATATGATGTCAAATACATAAGTTGACAAAACGTTTCTCTTTTGAAAAAATGTGCTCATCATTTCTCAAGTTTTTAAGGCCGCTGGTTTGTTCATGACACTGCGGCTTGTGATGTGACAAATATAATCTAGCAGTCACCCATTTAGGTAGCCACAACGATGGCAATTAAACACCAATTGGAAATTTGTGTCATACTGTCGTGGAAGATAGAAATGATTAATACCGAGATGTCACTTCACAATATTGTTTTAGTGCTGAAATGTGGTTGAAATATGTTTGGAGGATAATTGACATTAGGACTATGGCCATCAATTGATACAAAGGAAAATTAATGAAAATGATTTGAAAACTTTGAGTTCTAATAATAAGAATAATATAAAGAGTAAAATAAATAGTACCATGATTGATTTTTTAGTGTAAAAATATGATTTTGATAAAAATGTGTTTATATTGCTTCCCATCACTTACTTGATTGCAATTGGATAACCATGTCATGTCTAAGATATATTTACTGAATAATTGTGGATGGTGACACCAGATTAGGGAAGAGAACTGCTAAAAGGATTCTCTTAAAGTCAGACTCTCTATGGACTTTTCATTACCTCATGTTTGTTGCACGATGTTTTATAATATTGGCACGATAATTAACGTTAAACTGTAAGGTGGCAGAGAGTTCATAGAGAGATACATTGTGCCAAAAACATTTATCTTTAGGGAAAGGCACCAAATCCAAATAAGGGTATGTATCGCCCTAAGAGAAATGTTAAGAAGACTCTCAAAGTAGGAGTCGTCATGGACTCTCTGCCAGCTCATATTTTTGTTACATTTTTATAATGTTGGCACATGAATTGTGTTAAAAACATAAGGAGGCAAATAATCTATGAAAAGCCTCACTTTGAGAAAACCTCCTTAGCATTTCTCATCGCCCTAAATCTACTACGATGACAATTAATTTGATCAAGTTTGCCTTTTATGTTTTGATGAAGTTTGCGAACATCATAACTGTTATTCACAACATCTTATTTAATATTTATATCAATATAATATTGTAATGAAATTGTTATCGTCGTGCTAAAAAACTTTAATTTTGTGTTCCAAATGTACTAATCTGTTTTGGCTAATGATATATACTGTCTGAATGATCTTATGATTTTTATGTGCACAATAGAAATTAACATATCCTTTTTTTATGGATAAAACAAAACTAATATTTGGTGGTTATATAATTCAGCTTGTTTATTGAGATCGAGGTGGAAATTTTTAGTCTGACTTGCCCCTGCATAGGACTCTTGACGTACCAATTTCTAGAGAATCGTCCAATGAGTTGGTTGATTGCCATTTGGACGGCCACCATGAATATACAAAGTTATTTATCCTTGTTGCGTGGGAGGATAAGCTACCCTGTTTTCTCTGCAGGAGACTTCTGCCTTACATACATGCCCTCAAAAGTTAGCTATGTCCAAATGCAACTTGTTGATACTTGATACTCTGTAATTTTACTAAAGAAATCACACTTGAACTCACTTCTAATTAAATAGCAACAATGTTTTCATTTGGGACCATAAGGTTACAGGTTCAAATCATAAAAACAGTCTCTTTGCAAAACAAAAGTAAGGTTCCGTATAATAGACGTTTCCCTTACATGAGAGTTTTGTTGATTTAGACTTTAGAGTCGCTATTTAAGTAATCGAAAGCTTGGAATGGTCCTGAATACATACTGCCCATTTTTTAGCTCGTTTTCCTCTTCATTGTTTGAATTTCATACCTAAATTGAGAATGTACCGTTGATGTAATTGTCTATTGATTCAATGAAAATATGCAATGGTTTTCTCACTCTTCTTTTACTTATGCACACAAAAGTCATGAGAAAGAAAATGAGCGGGGAAATCATTATTTTTTTCTTTAAGTTAGCTGTTTTTGTATTGAACTGCTATGTTGCTGAAGTTTGGTAGGACTAAGGGCCTCAATAGCTCACTAGCCTTCAGTATTAATCTTGATCCTGTCAATTGAGTTGAGAGAAGAGGAAAAACGTAAAAATCAAATTAATATTTTACCAACTATTGAATTTGCTAGTCGATTTGGCTGAATTGACTATAATACTTACATGTTTTAGTACAATTACTGTCTACCGGTCATAAATATTTAAATGAATATTTGTATTTTATATAATTATCATCTTACAGTTGAGATGATGATTGTATTCAATACATGTAAATATTGTAGTTAAATCTCAAATTCAAATAGAATGGGGATCATCACTTTACCAAACAAATAAACCATTCATAAATTTTGTGGCTGAATATTTACACTAACAGCCGCTAGCTTTCCTGGGTTTACATAATTAATCGCCAAACTTACATAATTAATCGTACCCATTTTCTAACTGTGAACGTAAACTTTTGATGCAAAGCTAGGGCTTTGAATTTGGATCCAAAAATTAACAGCCAGTAGCTAATAGCTATCCATCTCCATTGGTCACACATCTCAATTCTCTACCGACCTGAAGGACTCTCAGCCGATCGATTAAATGCATGTATGCATGCATATTATGATCCCATGAAAAACTCCCGACTTTCCTCACATTGATTGATGATCCACCCTAAAACTAACCCTCCAAAATGTCAAACCTTTCCTCTCTAGGTTTAGTTGGGGGTTCGGGAAATCGGGAATGATGGTTTTAAATTGGTTCACCGGTTCACACCCCCTAATAGAACGAAAGAAAAAGAAAGATGCTATAGTTTGGCTCTTGTGTTGCTCATTCCTAATTATATCATGGAGGAGAGGAGAATATGTTCGACAATGCTATTTGAATAGGGCAGCTCTAGAATCAAGTGAAGATTACATGATATTAATCTTGAAAGAAACAAAATATACAAAATCTTATGTTTTTATGAAAAATGTCATATAAATGACATAATCAAGACATCGTTTCACAAGTTTTTTCTTTGAGGAGGCGACTTTGTCAGCTGGTCCAATACGCCAAGAATTTGGAACACGCAAGGAGGCCAAGTCCAAAAGTCTCAAAGACCCATTTGGTGCAAAAATGTCAAAGGCTCCCTACTCTCTAGTCATTGTAAAGCATTAAATTTGAAGCTTTCTTTTTAGGTTAGTTGCTTAATGACTTGATAGTTACGGGTTTTTTCTAGGTGGTGGGTGGGAAAGGGCTCCGTTTCCTCACGCCATTTGCCTTTTTCTTCCACACTATTTGCCACCCCACATTTTCCGCCACAACCTTTCTTTAAATTCTTTAAATTATTAAATTAAAAATTTCAATTACAAAAACTCCCATAATACGATTTTTTTAATTAGCTAGGCTTTATGTATAAAATTTTCCCTTTGTATATAGAAATATTATTTCACAACTACTTCTATTGAATAATATAAGATTCTAATTAGACAATTGACAATTAAATAAGATAAAATTAAGAGAAAATATCAGTATATTTAATTGTGAACTGTTGATCCCTCTCTTTAAAATCTTAGCACCTTATATTTGCAGCATCGTATCTAGGGATTTGGATCCTCTCCGGATCCCCTTCCTAGGGATCCCAGGATCAAGGCACAAGGACCGTTCATCAAAGATCGTGCGGCCACAATTAAATGCTTTTTATATTTTTAAAAGTAAAACAATCTCGTTTTGTGTAAAAAAACATTTAATTATGGCCGCACGATTTTTAATAAACGGTCATTTTGTCTTGATCCCCGGGATCCCCAGGGAAGGGATCCGAAGAGGATCCAAATCCGTTATCTAGCATCCACACTCATGACTCACCCCATATATATATATATATATATATATATATATATATATATTTCTTGTTCACCGCCTTAGTTGCAGCCCCTCTAAAAATCTATTCTAATTGCCCTAACCAAATGGAAGGTTCTTTCTCAAATTAAAAAAAAAAAAGTTAAAAAATTAGAATCCAAATGAATAAAACCTCAGAAACCAATCATGTCGTTTTCATTAATTCAATCAGTAGTAGCCAAGGAAGGTGATGACTGTATCCAAGTCCAAGCTGAACCCGACATCCTCCCAACGCAAACAACCAACCAAAAACCTGTCTTTCTTCCTCGCATATAAACACACACATATCTCCGCCATATATCTATAAATACAAATACTCAGACCTCTTTCTGCTCCATAAAAAACACATCACCTCATATCTCATCTTTTTCATTTCTATCTAAACCCTAATTTATATGGCACCAGAAGAAGCGGCAGACGCAGCCTCATGGTACTGCGCTACAGCCCTATTAGCCTTGATCTTGTTTGCTTCCATCAGAGAGAACAACTCTACGCCGGACAACAACAACTCGGTTCGAGGGAAACACTTCAATTACTTCATGATCAACCGGCCGTGTGATGAAATTTATGTCGTCGGAGAAGGTGAAACCCTCCACACCATCAGTGACAAGTGCGACGACCCGTATATCGTGGAGCGGAACCCTCATATCCATGACCCGGATGATGTTTTCCCTGGACTAGTCATCAAGATCACTCCTACCAAACGATCAGCTGCATAGATATATCATCAATTTAAATCAAAGCTTTCAATTTGATCATCAGGTAGCATAGTAGCAGCTTGTAAGTTGTAACACATATAGAAAATCATAGATATCATTTCTTAGGATGGTTTAAATTTTCTGTCAGATTTTTCAATTTCTTCTTAAAATTCAGATAAACAAGCACCCAATACTCTTCTTTGTTTTTTATTTTTTGTTTTCATTTACGGCTAAGTGTTAGAGGCTCTGAGATTTTTACTCTCACAGGTTTCCTATGAGCCCAGATAGCCCGTGTAATATGTATCCTGTATAAGAAAAAATATCAAGGAAATTGAAACTGTTTACATTTATTACTTTTGTTCTTTGCATTAATAAAGAAATCTTATGTCATAAAATTGGATTAATTTTTTTTGTTCAAAAAATTGGATTAATTTTAATTATTAATATGCATCAATTGACGACCTTTTGTTTTCTTCCTGTTAGTTTCTGTGTCTTTGGCTATTTCTGATTGGGACGACAGGTCCTTGAGTACTTGCGCTGAAGAAAAAACAAATTTTATGAATAAGAAAATAATAATTTAAACAATTAAAAGATTTTAAAATTGTTTGGTGAGTAAGGTAACGCCGAAAAAAATATGGCATGCAGTTGGGTAAGACGAGAGCAAAGTTCTAATATCAACTTACTTATAAGCACATATAAGATTTTTTTTTTTTTCTTGAAGAATTAACACTCTCAATAGCAACCATAAGCTTTTTTCTCTACCTGACTAGGTGCGTACTTTTTAAAAATAACAAAATATTTTTACGTGTTTATAATTACATTGCAGTATGTTTTTGGATTTTGAAATAGAGCCATAACTGTATTTTGGTTTGCATGGACAAAATTTAAGATACACCCTTCATTACTAATCCAAATCAATAATGTTTCTTTTGACGGATAATAAGGTCTTAATTACTAATAGAACCATTCGCTATAAGAGGATTTTATTTCATAAGGTTTTCGATGTGAAACATGCTTCAACACACTCCCTAGCTCATATCGGCCGGCTCCTTATTGTGCCACATGTTAATGCAACTCTACATTGGTAACCAAATTTTTTTATTTTGGTATACCATGTCTAGATACAAGCAATACTGGCACTTTTCTATCTAAAAAGATATTTAACTTCATTAGATGTCAGATAGGCTTCAACATGCATGCCATAGATCCGATCAACCTTAACTGTGAATTGACATGTTCGTCGAACAGATTGCAGGATTATTTCACTTCGCAAAAATGTTTCTTTCATTTTCTTTCTATAGAATCTCTTTTAATTATGTAATTAGAGATTAAAACGATGGATACTATTCATGAATGCGTTAAATTAGTTGGGTTATATGGATGGAAACCTCAACATTTAGATGGTAGAGTTGACCATCTTTACTACAAAGCAGTTATACCTTTGGAAACTACCAGCTAGATCAAGCCGCTCGCCACAGAATAGATAAGAGACTTTCAAGCACAGTTATTCAAAAGAGGCAACTGCAAATAAAGTAATAAACATCAAAGAAATAATTATGGAAAAAAAAATTACCAGTTAAGTTAACTCTTCCCCTCTTGACTGCTTTGTACGTCACACTTTACTTTGGGTGTCGTAGCAAAGAAACGCTTGTTGGCTGTCGATTAGACGTCTTTTTCGTATCTTGTTTATCTCTTAGGTATACCTTTAGCGAAGCGTTCAACAATTCAAGAACATGTCATTTTTGTTAGTTGTTCTTAGTGGGTATTGGCTAGTCGACCGCTTGGTTTACTTTTTCTTTTTCTTCATACTTCTAATAAAAATCTAGTAAAGGGGTCCGTGAGGGGGCTTTTTAGGTGCAACGGTCTTTTCTCCTTCAGGAGAGAGTTAGTGTCTCGCACTGTTGACGAGCTAATATCGCCTAATTCTTTTTTTCAAATTTTTTTAGAAAAAAAAAGAGAAGAAAAAGAAATAACAGTTACATGCATAATGCAAAATATATTCTTTGGTTGCTTGCTAATTGCTTCCCTCTTTACTATTGAGCATACGTTATCGTATGTACGTGTTAAATGTGGATTGTTTCGTGGGTATATTGCATACCCTATAATTCGTTTCATTTGGGTGGTCGGGGTGTGGAATGTGGATGATTTTGCAGTAATCATCTTATCTAGTTTTGGTAGGTCATCATGTTACATGTTTGATGACCTAATCTCAACAAAACCAGCGACGTGCTGTGCACTTGAAACATCCAAGTACAGTATGGATAAAGTTGACTTGGCTTAAGCAAAAATACAACACACCATAACCAAATGTATACACTAATAAACAAGCAAATCAAATAAAAAATATGAGAAAATAAGTTTGTTATGATCTCAACCCAAACTTCCCCTGAAGTTATAGGCTTTATGCATAAGTGTTTTTAGAATAGTTCAAAATGTTTTTACGTAGTTAAGAGTGTTTTATTTGATGATACATTTATATTCTAAGGGGAAAAAATAAATATTACTAAACAATAATAATAAATTACAAAATATATTTGTAGTTTTAAAGCTCCTAACAAGTTATTTTACCGAGAAGTACTTCTTTTTCAAAAAGGTTCGATGCGATGGAACTGGATCCTCTCCGAGGCAAATCCTCAGGATCCTGCTGAGCGACAAACATGGGTCGTTGGATTTTGATCCAACAGCTATAATTATTATAACTTTAAAAGGGACTCCCCTATTTGTAGCCGTTGGATCGAAATTCAACGGCCGGTGTTTCTCGCTCAGCAGGATCCTGAGGGTTTGCCTCAAAGAGGATCCAGGTCCCAATGCGATGGGAAGCTCTAAATAAACAAACATATTGTCCCAAAAAACAGGAAATGGATCATCTCTGGATCTCTTCCTTCTAATCCACCAAATCAGGGAATTCATGTCATTGAAATTTGATCTAACGGTTGAAATTATTATAACTTTCAATGATACAAATTTCCTGATTTGGTGAATTAGGAGAAAGAGATCTGGATCCCTTTCCCAAAAAAAACAGATCACATAAGTGGACATTTCTGAACAACACTGGGCCCTGGGCTTATAATATGATCTGGGGTAGCTTTGAAACCAATCAATTTGAGCTCAACCTTTAGCTTGAGTGCTATCATGGATTTATTGATTGGTGATTTTATTATCTCTAGTCATTTTCAAGGAGAACGTCTCCAATGAGCTTCTTCATAAGGTGACCTTTTCTTCTTTTTTTGAACAGGTGATCTTTTTTATTTTAACATATAAAAAGTTGAGTTTCTACTATAAAACTAATTGTAATATATAAAGTAATTTAATTACTTATATTGTCTCACTTTCTTATCTTTTTTTTTTCTTAACCTTGTGATGTTGCTTGTTTTGTTTTGCAAGTTTAGACTTTTAAGTTCGGCTTTAGAGGGGTTAGGTTTTATGTCCCCCCTCCTCTTTTTCTTTTATCTTTATTGTTTTTGTTTCAAGAAGGGTAAGGTTTATGTCCCCCCTTCTTTTCATGTATTTTTTTTTATAATTTTTCTTGTATTTTGAGGGGTTAGGTTTATTTCTCCCCTGACTAGGTGTACCCTTTTTTTCAATATCAATAAAGTCCCCTCGTATCGTTGAGGTTAAAAAAAAAAAAAAAAAGAAACTTATAAGCACATGCAAAAATGACTTTTTTCTTCCCTATGTGGATTAACACTCTCAACATCCCTCCACACTTGTAATGAATTTTCAAGCTTAACACATGGACAACACAAACAGGGTAACGTGGAGTACGTGTAGCCGTTGGATTTAATATGCAAAACAATTTGCTTTGATACCATAAAAAAAGTTTAAGATTTCACTATAAAACTAATTGACAATATAAGAAATACCACAATTATTTATAAGCACATTTAATGTCCCTTCTTTTCTTAATGTGACATAACACTCAACATAGAAAGTGGCATGCCCATATTATCACGTCAAAACAAGCTCTAAGCCAAACATTTAGGGATTATATGCAAATCCTTTACGTTACGTTAATGCTTTTTAGCTGTTTGTACTCCTAATGCATATAGGATAATTGGGGGCTAGATTCCGTCCAATCGTCTTAATGTGTAGTTCGGTTTGTTAGCCCTTTTTTATTCTGGAATAAACTTAAAAAAAAAAATAAAAAAACTTTTTTGTATAATCTCGATATGCATCGTCCTAAGGCCATGTAATGAATGTGCCGGAGTTATTGTTGACTATGAGTAGGATAATATTGATTCATTCTAACATTGCACTTTCGTTGGTCTTGGATTCCAAGATTAGCCAATTTGGCTGTTGACCATTTGGTGTTGCGTAGATGTGTGGAGATGTGTGATGTGTTTTGGGTTGATCGACACCCATCTTCGCAAGTGCATGTCCTGAATAATGATGGTTTACCTTACCCGCCTTAATTTTGTGCTCGGGGTGCAAGGGGGGACACTTTGAGCTTGGCTTCGAGTGTCGGGTTTTCTACCCCCTTGTACTTCCTATCTGTTTTTTGGTTGTTTGTCTGTTGTTTGGCTTTCGTTGTACTCTTTGGCATCCCTTGCCAGGGTTAATACATTTCCAGTTTCCGAAGAAAAAAAAATTGCAATTAGTCATATATTTACAACTGAATGAACTATCCAACAAAATTTCCTCCTAGAGAAAGGAAAATAATGCTTCTTTGTTCACTTTTTAATCCAGAAGTAGAATTTACATCTGGAAATGAAACCAAGTCAGGTCCTCAGGTAATTGACTACGCAAAAGGACCTCCATTGATAATCTTGGAATTAACTAGATTCAACCAATACCTCTCCGTGCAGTTGAGCTACTTCAAAAAAGTTAATTTCATTTAATTAGACCTAGCTACCAAAAACTTTCGATCAAGGCATAAAAAAACAAGTACTCGGTCGGTGCACGCAGTTGAATATATATTAGACAATATATAGGATCCAAAATTCGTACCATTAATAAACATTTCCATTTTACGTGACGACTTTATATATTCCTCAAATTTCAGTAATACTTAATGTTCTGCATGCATGGGGCCATGAGTCTGAGATTTTGTAACTTCGACGACTGTGCTTCGTGTACAAGGAAGCGACTAATTAGGGTTTAAGCTAGTGATCAAAAATGGAAATGGTGCGTATGAAGAGCATTGATTCTTTACATGAGTGGGTGAAAATTTATGTTGTTCAACTAAAAATGTATCTACATCTTTAGGTCGTTCTTTTTGTGCACAAAGAACGTTTGCTAGGGCACTGGGCCTTAAGGATTTAGGCTTATTTAAGGGTGAGTAGCTAGTGTGGTTTTTGGTAATTAAAATCAAGAACACACCCAGATCTTCATATATATGTTGCAAAATTAATTTTATTATCTCTGGGGAAAGTTAATTATATTAGAGGTCACAATGTGTACTACATTTTTTGAAGCTTATCTTCTTGCTGGAATTCTCTTGTTGCTTCCCATTTGTTATTCCGATAAAGGTATGAATATTGTACGCATAAGTTGTTACAAATTAAATAAATGAATGAGCATTTTAATTAATTTTTCTTTTCCATTATAAATATGTGTGCAGCTCCGGACTATACATTTGTTAGAGAAGCAATATCAGCCCCAGCAGTGGTTCACTATGACTACATAGTCATTGGCGGAGGCACCGCAGGGTGTCCGCTAGCGGCCACTCTCTCTCACGGTGCCACCGTTTTAGTCCTGGAAAGAGGCGGCTCGCCTTATGGCAATCCGAACATAATCAACATTGACAAATTTGCCCCCACTCTTTTGGATATCTCTCCCACATCCCCAGCCCAGCAGTTCACCTCCGAGGATGGCGTCTTTAACATCCGGGCACGAGTGCTGGGTGGCGGCTCAGCAGTGAACGCTGGGTTTTACACGCGTGCCAGCACACATTACATCAAGGAAGTAGGTTGGAACCAGAGAATGGTCAATCAGTCGTATGAATGGGTTGAGAAAGTGGTGGCTTTTGAACCGGAGATTTTGCAGTGGGAGACTGCTTTCAGAGATGGTTTGCTTGAAGTGGGAGTCTTGCCTCACAATGGGTTTACCTATGAGCATTTGTATGGGACTAAAGTTGGTGGGAGTATTTTTGATGCAGATGGACATAGACACACAGCTGCAGATTTGCTTCAGTATGCAGACCCTAGAAAGATCAATGTTTATTTGAATGCACGTGTACAAAAAATCTTGTTTAGACACATTCCTGGTAAGCGTTTATTGACCAATAATGTTAGAAAAATCATATATTTATACGAAAAAATTGCAAAATATAGTTTTTTTATTTAGTAGTTAGCTCATGGTGTAACTACTTTTTTTATGCAGGAAGACTAAGACCGCAAGCTTATGGTGTGATTTATAGAGATGCACACGGTATTAGGCACTATGCATACCTAAAAATGAACTCCAAGAAGAATGAAATCATCTTATCAGCCGGTGCGATTGGGAGCCCTCAACTGTTGATGCTGAGTGGCGTGGGGCCCGCCTTCCATCTCCGAGCTCACGGCATCAAGGTGGTAGCAGACCAACCCATGGTCGGCCAGGGAATGGCGGATAATCCAATGAATCTTCTGCTCATTCCCTCACCTCAACCAGTTGAGGTCTCCCTGGTTCAAGTTGTGGGCATCACAAAGTTTGAAAGCTACATTGAAGGAGCTAGCGGATTGACCCTTCCCATTCCCTTGGCTCATAGGCTTTCCAATCACTTTAAGCACTTCTTGAGTCAGGTTTCCATTTCTTACTTCTGTTCTCTTGTCTTGCCAGCCTATGCATTTTTGGGCTCAGCTTTTAACTACATTATTGTGCAACATCAGGCCCAATTACCATAGGTAGGGTTAGAGCATCACCATGACAGTTGCTTAATTCACTTTAACTAAATGTGTAGAGCCATACAGGATTTCCTTGCTCCAAGAGAGTTGCTAACTCATTCTTCAAATTTAGGATTTGTACTACACTCTCTAGGTTTAGAGAGTTTCTAACCAAATCTTCAAACATTTTTTTTATTACAATAATGTGTACTTTCTCACGATATTCCATTAATTAATTCAACAACAACAAAACAACGTGAGACCACCTTGTTTCGTATTAGATATTATAATATTAAAATTTATAGAGCCTGTTGGAGAACAAAATTGTGAAGTAGCAAAGTTTAATCTTCAAATTGCCACATAATGCAACAAACTCGTATTTGAAAAGTTACATTTGTGGGAGCTGTTAAAGATGCTCTTACGAGTTTGGTAACTATAGACACATAGATAGAACCGATCATAACTAAACATAGTATAAATAGGAGAAAATTTACATTGTGACCGGAACACTGGTAATACACCACGTGTTTTTATATAAGTAGTTAGAAATTATATTTTTTAAGTTATTAACTTTTTGACACACATATCCCACTATTTGTATAAGAATACACGGTGTACCACCCCGTATTCCAGTCACACAGAAAAATCTCTCGTATAAACAGGCTTCAAATCATAGTTTTTACAGATTAATATCTCTTTAGTATACTTTAGCTCTATTTTTTTTATAAAATGTTTGCAAAGATTCTGTACGTACATATTTCCCGATACGTGGATTTAATAGATAGAGATATAACAAAAACGAACCAATTCACAATTTCAAATTTGGTTTCACATTTGCAGCCTGAGCACCATCCTTTTAGAGCTTCACCAAAAATCATGGCTTGGGCAGCTGATACTGTAAACGGAATTGTCAATAAAACTCTCAGAGCCGGAGTCATACTTGAAAAAATCATGGGTCCACTCTCCACAGGCCATCTTGCGCTGAGGAACACAAACCCTGATGACAATCCATTTGTCACCTTTAACTACTTCAAAGAACCAGAAGACTTAAGGAAGTGCATTGAAGGCATGAGGACCATTATCGATGTTGTGAACTCCAAAGCCTACTCAAAGTTCCGTTACAAAAACATGCCGGTTGAAGCTCTCATTAACCTGATGCTGACTTTACCAGTTAACGGAAGGCGAAAGCATGCCAACGCTACATTTTCTTTGGAACAATTCTGCATAGACACTGTGATGACCATATGGCACTATCATGGAGGTTGTCAAGTTGGAAGGGTTGTTGATAAAGGATATAGGGTTCTTGGTATTGATTCTCTTCGGGTTGTTGATGGCTCGACGTTTTATCGCACCCCGGGTACTAATCCTCAAGCTACTGTTATGATGCTTGGAAGGTAAGTATATATACATGTGTGATAGTCTTGTTATTCAATAAAATGTTATATAAAATTAATAAAACCTGCATTTTTTTATGTTTGCTTTGTATCTGGTGCAGGTACATGGGACAAAGGATTCTGCATGACAGATTACTCCGTGGATCGAAAAATAAAAATTGATGTGATCACTTTTGTTGCCCAAAGATAAAGTCGATTAATGATTATTGGAATAGATGTCTCTGAGATATTTGATTGAATATTGTATAGATTGGAACCTTAAGAGTTAATAATCTATATTTTTGTTGTCATATTCTATTTTCCTACCAAAATATAGAATTTCCAGTTAGATTGGAACATCATGTGATTATTCAGTTCACTAAGACCAAAAGGCAAGCATTTCCGATTCTGTTTTAAGAGACTAGATAGGAAGAAACAAGGAGTTGCGGATGACACAACAGCTAGAACTTGATGATCCAAAGGGCTGCTCATACTTCATATAGTCTGTCATCTACGAGAAAACTTTTCCTTCATCCTTTGCATGAAACTGGCATCGCACATTTGCTACATCACGATTCATGTGAGTAGTACATGACCATAAATGTAGGACCGTTGCAAGAAAGTTGTTTTTTCTAGTGCTAGCTAGGCTTGTTTTCTTTAGTTGTGATCATTTTGACAACTGACTGGTAAAAGGAAGATTTGAAAAGTTATTACGAAATAAAGACTGGCTTGCGCTTAATCATGGCTTGGTTAGAAAGAGTTAGATACATACTGGCACGAGTAAGACTGAAATGAACACAGGTGTGGCAAACTACTAAAGTCAAATAAATTTGGATCTAATTTCAACATAAAGGGGAGGGTAATTTGTCTTCAAGACACAAAATGCTAACAATATATATTGCAAATGTCGGTTAGGTCCAGGGCTCGAAACCCTCCAATGTAATCACACATAAAACATAAACAAACAGCGCTTAAAACAAAAAGACAGTAGGGGAATAAGATGAGGATATGCTATATATAAGAAATTGGGGAGGATAAAGGCATCTCTTTTCATCTACTTTTTTCCTGCTTTCAACTTCATTGCATGGACTCAGAGAGTGGAAGAATCTCACATGAAAAGATATGGCGTTTTCAAGGCTCTGAAAAGGTAGAGAAATTCTTGCAGCAGGGAGTGACCCCCAACCCAAATAAAAATCCAGAAAAAGCAGCCCTGATGGATGTTCCCAAAGCATAATCCATTGGATATGCTGTTTCTTCTCACTGCTTTTATTCCATCTCTCTGAGTTAGAGTCTTTGACCCCAAATCAAAGAACTTATATAACTCGTGCCGGCAGTGCCGTTGTTGAAAACCCAGAAGCATCTGTGATAGAAGAAGTACTTGTCAAATAAGCAAATCAGTCATAGGGCTCCTCCCTCTTGGCAGGCACTGGTGAATGATGAAACTACAATCACTTTCATTGACCTGCCAAAGGAGAGTTGCCCTGCGATTGCTTTAGCTTAATGAATTTTGCAGCCTGATCGTGCTGCGGAGATGAAATACATACGATGCTATAAGGTATAATAGCCAAGATCGACAATTTGAAATACGTAAGTGTTTTGTACATAACTGGTACAGCCATGGTGATTTTATTTTGGGCTAACTACGATGCTATAAGGTATAATAGCCATATCGTCTTTTTTACGATTTTGTTCATAATACTAATGAATATCGTAATTCTCTTAAAATATATAGTTGATACATTTATTTATGGGGTGTGCTTGTTAGACGAAGTCAACGTGAATGTTATCACCGCACCTTGAGGAGTTGATTTAGTTCAAACTCTTATCCTTTCAGCCATTCCTAGTTTATAGGATTTGTTTTTTTTAAATACCTGTTGTAATCTAAGCTGCGCAGATAGCTTTCTGTTTGTATTTTTAAACTTTCAAAACTTCCTTGTATCTAGGTTTTTCAAACCCATGCTGTAACTTTGGATTATTATAAATACATGCATCCCAGTGTTGATGGGTATGCAATTGAAGTGAAACCCTCAGCATACTTAAGTTTTACAGTGCTAATGTGCTATCCACACACTTCTTTCTATTTCTCACACACCTCTTGTTAATTTCTATCATTTTATCTTCTTCAATTCATCTGATCCGACAATCAAAAATTAAAAAGATGTGTGATAAGTAAAAAAGAGTGTGTGGATATCACACCCCTTCTTTATGTACCTAATGTTTTACCTTGTGAGTTGTGACTAAGCACGCAAAGTTGCTTTTACCATGTGGGTTTTGCACAATGCAAGAGCACATGTGTACTGAAATAGTGTGATTATTGTGGGTGGAAGCCATACAAACAAGCAATGAACATTTCCTACTGAAACAGTTTTGTAGAAAAGATTTGTACAGCTACTCTGACATGCACCAAGGTAGGTGTACTACTAGACAAATGAAGACACTTTTTCAAAGTGAATGAATTTTGGCTTATTTTTTTTGGTAAAGTAAGGTTGTTTAAGGAAAGAAGGTAAATTAACTGATAGTTTAGGGTGATATTTGGTCATAGCCGGATACCCCCACTCCTGGAAGCGTTATATGGGGCTGTCAGCTGTGATATTATGTTCCACTTCCATTCCATCTTTCCGAAAATGTCGTTCTCGAAGACTTTACGGTCGTTCTTTTCACAATTTTTCAAATATGTACTGAGCTTTTTAATGTCCTGTAATCTTTTCAAAACCCTACTTCTCTGTAATGATCATGTAGAAGCTGTATTGATTGATACATAAATGTTCACTGCAGTCTGCAGATAAGAACTGGTAGAAGAGAACTCGTGAAGAACATGACAGGACGTTTTTGCAGCTGCTTTCTTCCACTTCTGACCTTAAAACAAAAGAACAAAAAAACTGCTTTTCTGTATGGGATATCACATGGCAAAGGGAGGTTAAGACCCTTTGCTCTAAAATCTTATGATTAGGCTGTCCGACTGTTCATATTCGGCCTATGGAGCTGTCTTGTATGAGTCAGGCGACCAAAGGGAAAAGGCTAAATATCCAAAATGTTCCCTGAGATTTGCATAATCAATAGAAATGGTCCCTGAAATTCAAAATCAATAGAAATAGTTCATGAGATTGTCCATTTTGATCATTCTGTTAAAAACTTTTTGGACTATTAAAACATCGTAATTCAATTGATTCTTAACCAAATTTGATCCATAATATATCAAAATGAAGATAGGAAAGTGTAGAACAAGATTATAGCTATTTGGAAGCCCAATGGTTGCCTGAGAAACAGGAAAATAGCCTGAAAGGTGACTGGTTCGAGGGAAAACTGGAAAACTCATCAGAAACTGGGTAAATTTTAAACGTTCATAACTTCTTCAATACTCAACGAAATTGAGTGATTCAAAAACGAAAATCACACTTCTCAATGAGACGAAGATAATGGTGCCTTTCTCGACGGCTAACTCGCCTTGGTTTGGCTGGAAAACGGCTTGAAAGTTCTAGTTAGCCACTTTAGAGCCATTTTCCAGCCAAACCACGGCGATTTAGCCGTCAGGAAAAGTACCATTATCTTCGTCTCATCGAGAAGTATGATTTTCATTTTTGAATCACTCGATTTCGTTGACTATTGAAGAAGTTATGAACGTTTAAAGTATACTCAGTTTCGTGCGAGTTTTTCAGTTTTCTCGCGAACCAGTCACTTTTCAGACTATTTTTTGGCTATCTACGGCAATCATTGGGCTTTCAAATATGTATAATCTTGTTTTACACTTTCCTATCTTCATTTTGATATATTATGGGTCGAATTTGGTTAAGAATCGATTGAATTACGAAGCTTTAAAAATTGTCCAAAGAATTTTTAACGGAATGACCAAAATCATAGATGGCATGGATGGTAGACAATCTCAAAGACCATTTAAATTTTGAATCTCATGGACCATTTCTATTGATTATGCAAATCTCATAGGCCATTTTGGATATTTAGCCAAGGGAAAGTAAAGAGAGAATATTGCCCCTCAAAAATTCGAATTTAAGTCCATAAATCATAGGTTCCAAGCAATAACAAATGGGCTTGGATGAGTTTGAGCTTAATTTTTTTATTTGTTGATAGAAGCTATATGCAGATGACGAGTAATTGAACACAGATTCTAAATTCGAGCTTCGGTTCGACTAGAGAAAATCTTATTCGTCAAGTGTAAGCAATAGCTTCATGAATGAACATTAAGGCGTGTAGCTATCAAAAATGAAAGCTCATGTTAGAAGGTCAAGAAAACCACATGATCTCAACCGTTTGCCCTAATTCAGGGTGATAGTATAGACTAACATAAATCCAAATGCGTGAACATTAACTTGTAATAAAAATTAAGGGGCCGTAGCAATTTCGTTTTCAGTTTTCAATTATGATTTTTTTTTTTAAACTGTAAACTAAAATTATGTTTGATAACTATTTTCAGTTTCAAAAAAAAAATGAAAACCAAAATGTGAAAAATTAAAAGAATTGAAAGACGTATGATATTAAAATTGGATGAAAACCATATACCATATACTTTAATTATTAGGAAGCCCATTAAATAAAGGTTATTATATTCTTGATCACATTTATAATATGTATGTATGCATTAGCAAACTACCCAACGATCCTTATAACATTTCAAATAGTAATTGGATAAAGCTTTCTTTCTAAATATATTAATGTTCTTACTTTATTTTTATATACGTTAGAAGCAACGAATATATTAAAACCGTATTTATATGTTTATATATGTATAGAAGCAATGAATATTCGAGTGATACTTATATACCTTGTGGCCCAATGTTGAGCATTAGCAAGCTACCTAGACTCGTTGATTATATATATATACAAATAATACTGAAGAAGAGATAGAAATTAAAATTTATTTCAAATACAATAATGAATGTTCTTAACCAATTGATTTGTAAATCCTTATAATAAACTATCTAAACTTGAAATTGAGATCAACAATATTCACTATTTTCGTATAAAATTATATTTCCTATGGTCGAAAGAGTGTGAATATTGTTTCTTTTGAGACATACAAATTACTCAAAGCGCATATGATTTTTTCTGTTTACATATGAGATTTTTTTGAACAAAAAAAAAAAAAATACATATGAGATTTTCTTTGTGACAGAGTCAACAAGTGAGATTTAGTAAAATCTAGCATGCTTAACTTAAACTAGAGACACACACAAATACAAACACAAACACAGGTGTGGGGTGTGAACCGTGTGATGTGATCAATCGAAAGGTTGTTGTTTCTTTATCTTTAACTTTTATCTTTTTCTCTTTTGCTTTTTCAGCATTCCAAGACACCAATCAAGTACAGTGCAACTGCAATCTACTGATTTTCTCTTTGTTGACTTCCTGTTTTTTATAATTTAGAGCAGCTCCAGCGGAGCTCCTGCTCGAG
Organism: Pyrus x bretschneideri; assembly: GCF_019419815.1. NCBI lineage: Eukaryota > Viridiplantae > Streptophyta > Magnoliopsida > Rosales > Rosaceae > Pyrus > Pyrus x bretschneideri. The sequence goes on along the minus strand of NW_025999795.1, from coordinate 83,490 downwards.
AGACGGGCTCCGGAACAGGGTTGGATTGCATGAGGGAGGAAGTCCAGTGTTGGCTGGCGAGGGAACCCGAGCAGGCTCGAGCACCAGGGCCGTCGATTCATGTCGGCTCGAGCGTCCGAAGGCAATCTGACGTGGGCTGACGTCAGGACGACGTCTCCACACTTTTTGAGGGCCACAGAGGTTGCTGCTGCTGTTCGGGGTTGCCGCAGCGCTAGTGAGCCTGAGCTCGCTTCAAGGCGGCCATGAGAGCATTAGAGATGGGGGGCTCCATGTCGGGACTCATGTTTTGGGCAGTGGACAACCGCTCTAGAGCCACACTGAAGCAGAGCTCCAGAGCTCGGCACTGCAAGGGTGGGAGGAATTGGGGTGAGATTTGATGCATGCTTGGCGGAGGAAGCCGGTGGGGGAGGACAAAAGGGTTCCGTCGACCCGCTTCGACAGAGACAAAGGCAGCAGCAGCAAATGAAATCAACGGTGGAGATGCAACGGTTAAGACAAGTTTTGTGAAAAAAATACTATTATTTTATAAATAAAAAAATACTATTATTTTTTAAATAAAAAAATACTATTATTTTTTAAATTAAAAAAATACTATTATTTTATTGCCTATTGCCAAGGCTATTCAAGTGCAACGGTGGCGATGCAAAAGGCAGTTACTGTTCATTAAGGACAATTACTGTTCACTAGGTGGATTGAATAGTGAATAGCCTGAGAGGAGAGCTCCCACGCTGGAGTTGCTCTTAGGGATTTCTCCTCACTTTGTATGTATTAAGGACATACCTTGGCTCATATGCTCCAGTTTTTAGCCCATAATTAAACCTAAAATTATATCTAATATTCCAACCATTATTGAGAAAATTAACTTAATTGCCAACTAAAGTTTGTTAAGTTAGTAAGAATCATTTTTTTCAGTAGACTAAGGTCTAAGTTTGAGTTTCACTATCGACAATCTCTTTTGTTACATGATATGTAAAAATAAAAAGAATTCTCAACGAGGCTTACGATATGCTATGATTCTTAAATGAAATAACTTTCTCTCTCTCTCTCTCGAAACTTTATGTAGATGTCAGTTTTTTTCTAATCATTTCTTGCTTGAAAATGATGTTTTTGGAAAATTAGTGGCATTGTACCCATTCAGTTTTGGACCGCTGATATTAGATAGAGATAGAGTGGCTTGAAACAATGATGTTGATTGCTGACACCAATATTATCTCTTTCCTATGAAAACATTTTTTTTATAAAAATACTAATTAAAATGATTTGAAAACTTTAACTTTTAACGATAATGATAAAATAAAAATTAAAGTAAATAATATCAGGATTGATTTTTTAATGTAAAATTATGATTTTTCGTTAAAGTGAACAGTATCAGGAGCTTTTCGTTAAAGTTCTATTTTTTTTATCCTCATTCCCAAGAGACGGGAAAGGGATCCTCTCTGGATCCCTTTCCACCTAGTTCAAGATCTGAATTGTTAAAATTTGATTCAATAGCTACAGACAGCAAACTCTTTAAAAGTATAATAATTGTAGCCGTTGGATCAAATTTTAACGATCAGATTTCCAAACTAGGTGGAAAGGGATACAAAGACGATCCTCACCGAATCCTCTTTGTGAGGATCCTCCGATCAAATATGTTCATCGTACATTGTGTGATCAGTTTTCGTCAGGTATTGTTTATATTTAATTTTAAATAATAAAAAAATTTACAATAATTTCTAATCACATAATGTACAATTAACGAATATAATTTGAAGATACCTATAATCCTCACAAAGAGGATCCGTGAAGGGTCCTCATTCCTCATTTCTATCCACATTCACAAACAATATCAAATTATTTATTAGTTGCACATGTATTTTAGATTAGTTGATCAAGACAATGTGCTCGTCCAGTTGCATTTGAGCTCAAATCCCGATTACAATATTTCAAACTATCGATAACATATAAAAAAGAAAAAAAAAATTTATCCAAAATGATCCCCGAACCAGTATAACTTCTCATTTTGGTCTATGAAATTTAAAATCGAAAAAAATGGTCTCGAGATTGTCACCATCAATCATTTTTTTGTTTTCTTGAGAATTTTCATTTAAAATGAGGGTATTTTTGTCAATCAAACCCTTCCCTTGAACTAGTAGTTTTTTCAATTTAACGAAGATTTTTTAACAAAATAATTAAAATGATTAACTGTGGACAATCTCAAGAATCATTTCTATCGATTTTAAATCTCGTAGATCAAAATGAAGAGTTAGGCCAATGTGATAAACTATTTTGGTTAAAAAGTCCAAAAAAAAAATTATTAATTACAAAAATCATACCCTTCACAATTGATGAAGACATTGAAGTGAACAGCTTTTAAATGTAAAGTTTATCCCCAATTATTTTCAAAAATTAAGATAGAATCTCTTCTACTAAGATCATCGGATCAAAAGATCCAGAATTTTAAAATTTCATCTAACAGTTAAAAATTATTATAATTTTTAAGAGGAAGAAACAGTTGGACCTCCAAAATTAAGACGGCTATTGCATTTCTGGCAACAATCAACAGAAAGAAGCAAATTGAGACAGTTGGAGCCTTTAAGAAATAATAAATAAATTGGCATGCAATCACATCCGAGTCTGCGGCATGCAAAATTTGCCAGGAGGATCTTTGTGAATCATTTTGAAGATTCTATAGGCACATTCGTTTCTCATACATTATAGGGTTAGAAATTTCGTTTCTTATATATTGTGCAGTCAGAAATTATTGTAAATTTTTTATTTAAAATTAAATATAAACAGTACCTGACAAAAAATGACTACACGATATACAATGTACGATGAACGAATGTAATTAAATAATCCCGAAATTCTTACAAAAAAGATCCGGCGAGGATCCTCTCTCCAAAATTTGGACATCGGCACAATCTATGAAAGTAAAAGAATTATTCAAACTTAAGGCTTAAGCAAGTTGGAAGAATTCATAGAGATTACAGAAGCAATGTTGGGCACACCGATGATGCCGGCCACAAAGGTAAAAACAGCCCTTTTGTCTTCCACTTTTGCCTCTTGCTTTCTCTGCCCGAGTCCGCCTTTCACAAAAAGACATACATTACACTTCTAGAAGGCTCACCATAATGCACGCTTAGAGGGCTCGTTATAATGCACTGATATATGATTACTACTGTTCATCATGATCATACCGATGCACGCCTTGTTGACTAAATGACGGGTTCATATGAAGTCGTTAGGGTTAGTTGAAGTGATGAGTGAAAGTTGAGTAACAAATTAGAATTAAGATAGGTTAAGTATTCAATTCAGTCAAGTGTAACAAAAAAAAAAAGTGACCAGTTGAGACCAAATCCCTTGGGTCATAATGATCGTATGCACGCCTTGTTGACAAAATGATGGGTGCAGATAAAGTCGTTAGGGTTAGTCAAAGTGGTGAGTAAAAGTTAGGGTAACATATTAGAATTAAGATAGGTTCATCATTCAATTCAGTCCAATGTAACATGAAAAAAAAGTGACTGGTTGAGATCAAATCCCTTAGGGTTAGTTTAAGTGGTGACCACCAAAAGTTGAGTAATGGGTTAGAATTAATATAGGTTTCAATCCCTTCAATGTATCAAGAAGAAAATGAATTGTCTAAATCAATTGAACGTTGTGACGGAGTACACGCTAGTTCAAGAATCAAGAGCGGCGAAACTAATAAGAAGGTTTAACTGGTTAAGCATGAAATTAACTAGAGAAAATGTCAACTAAGCCACCTGGTTAAGCAGAGTTTTTAAAGTGTAATGACCTGTTCAAACTAAAACATGCAAGACAAAGTAAACTTCTGTACTTTTTTCCAACCAAAAAACAGTTCTTATAAATACAAACAATAGCAGATGACTAAATCAGAACAAAAAACAGAAACCACAGGAGCAAAACACACTTTATCAAAATTGTTGAGAGAGAGAGAGGGAGAGAGATGCAGACACCTTGCTGGAAAGAGGTCACAGAAGTATGCCTCAGTGGCTGCTGCCCCACCCCTTTGCAGAAGCTGTCAGCGCATCACCACCGCCCCATGTCCAATTCCGGAAGCACATCTGCAGCTTGTCGCCGCGACTTTGCAGCCGCGACTTCATCATCTATATTCCCAAACACGGTGTTCACCAACCACGAGTCTCTCCCGTCTTTGCACGAGTCCTTCACTGACTTCACCAATGTTTATCCCAAATACCATGAGACCGCGGAAGTTGATCGGATACGAGCTAAAGAGTACTACCATCTCTCACAGTCAAACCATACCTGCCTTGATTACATTGGCATCGGCCTCTTCTCCTCTTCTCAGCTGCACAATCACGAATCCTCTTCTCAAGTAAGTTCGGATTTCCCCTTCTTTAGTTTGTCGTACAAGACGGGGAGTTTGAAGACGCAGCTGCTTCATGGCGGCCGGGAATCAGAGCTGGAATCTGCAATGACAAACAGGATTATGGATTTTCTTAACATATCAGAAAATGATTACAGCATGGTTTTCACTGCCAACAGAACATCGGCTTTTAAACTTGTGGCGGAATCTTACCCGTTCAAGACTTGTAGGAAGTTGCTGACGGTGTATGATTACGAGAGTGAGGCAGTGGAAGGGATGATTAACAGCTCCGAAAAGAGAGGAGCCAAAGTCATGTCGGCGGAGTTTTCATGGCCCCGGCTGAGGATTCAGTCGGCCAAGTTGAGGAAGACGGTTGTAAGCAAGAGGAAGAAGAAGAAGAAAAGGGGGCTTTTCGTGTTTCCGGTACATTCTAGGATAACAGGCTCCAGGTATCCTTACATATGGATGACCATGGCGCAGGAGAACGGGTGGCACGTCTTGGTTGATGCTTGTGCATTAGGACCAAAAGATATGGACAGCTTCGGCCTCTCTCTCTTTCAACCCGATTTCCTCATTTCTTCCTTCTACAAGATTTGTGGGGAAAACCCTTCAGGCTTTGCGTGCCTCTTTGTCAAGAAATCTGCTGTTTCGGTCCTAGAAGTTTCCACGAGCACAGGAATTGTAAATCTTGTCCCGGCAAAGCAATTGCTTCAAATAGCAGGGGATTCTTCCAGTACCGACACAGAGCTTGAGCAGATATCCAGACTTGGCATGCAGCTAGATGCATTAGGCACGGCAAGTTCTTTCTCTGGTCTGATATCCAATCAGTCGACACAGACAAGAAGACTGAAGCAAGAACGGTCTGAGAGAGCTGAAGAAGCTGCAAACTGGGGAGAAATCGAAATATCTTCAGAGTTCGAGGGAACAGAAATACATGCCAATATAATGAAGGACGAGAATTCCAGAAGCAGCGGTAATGGGAACCTAGAGGTTGTATGCAGGGGACTGGATCAAGTGGATTCACTGGGGCTAATGGTGATCACTAACAGGGCAAGGTACCTGATCAATTGGCTGGTGAGCTCATTGAGAAAGCTTAAGCATCCTAACAGCGAGGGAATTCCTTTGGTAAAAATCTATGGGCCAAAGATCAAATTCGATAGGGGACCAGCTCTGGCATTCAATGTATATGATTGGAAAGGAGAGAAGGTCGAGCCTGTTCTCGTACAGAAACTTGCCGACAGGAACAATATTTCTCTTAGCTATGGATTCTTACACCACATCTGGTTCTCGGATAAGTATGCTGAAGAGAAAGGGAGAATCCTGGAGAAAAGAGAAAGCGGAGCGAAGGGAACGGATGCTAACAAGTCCAGGACGAAACCTGATCTAGGAATTACCGTGGTTACAGCTGCACTCGGATTCTTGGCCAACTTTGAAGATGTATACAGGCTTTGGACTTTTATTGCACAGTTCCTGGATGCAGACTTTGTGGAGAAGGAGAGATGGAGATATACAGCTCTTAATCAGAAAACAGTTGAAGTATAAGTAAAATCTATATCTGTACCTATAACTATACATTTGTTTATTCTAATTGGTCCTGAAGTGTAGGATATTAAACATCATTGCAGACAAGATTCTGTACATATGGAATTTTAATTGTCAGGGGAAAACAAATGTTTCATTCTTTCACAGAAAGAGTTTCAGAACCTTTCCATTTCAAAAGAGTTTCAGAACCTTTCATACTTGACTTGTTATGTAGTCTCATATTTTGCTTCCTAAATCTAATCCTTGCAAAATTTCAAGTTTATATAGGAATATTCTTCATATCATCGAATACCCGCTAGGTCACTTCCTAAAGTATCAGAGTTTATAACATAAAGAAAGAGAAAAATGATAGTAAATACCTATCTTATCAGGAATGGATGGGAAAAATCCCTTCAAGATAGACTTGTTTAGCAAGGATATCCAATAGTATATGGATATCGTCCTTTCGAGGGTGGCTGGTATCTCCAACTACAAATTCATGAGCCTTACCATCGACCTCTATAACACTTGATCCGGGGGACTTCTGTATTCCTTTCTTCTTCATCAACTTCCTTACCCTTGTTACATCCCCCCATCTTCTATTTGTGGCATATATGTTTGATAGAAGCACGTAAGCCCCACTATCTTGCGACTTAAGTTTCAGGAGACGGTCTAATATTTCTTGAGAGAGCTCAACGTTACCTATGGCCTTGCAAGCACTCAGGAGAGCTCCCCATATCAGCACATCTGGTTGCATGGGCATCGTGTTTATCAACTCCCGAGCTTCACCCAGGAGTCCAGCCCTACAGAGCAGATCAACCATGCATCCATAGTGTTCTAACTTTGGGGAAAGATTGTAAGGTTGGCTTATCATCTGATAAAAGTACCGACGGCCTGCATCAACCAAACCAGCATGGCAGCAGGCAGTCAAAATGGCTAGAAATGTCACTGCATTCGGTCTAGGTCCAGACTGAGTCATTTCTTCAAAATTTTTCAGCGCTTCGTGCCCATGTCCGTGCATTGCTAAACCACCTAACAATGCGTTCCACGTAGAGACATTCCCACAATGCAATTCGTCGAAAGTCTGCAATGCCATCTGTATACAGCCAGATTTCGCATACATGTCTATCAGAGATGTTCCGATATGGACATCCCACTGGATACCCTTACGATCAATATACTCATGCACCCATCTTCCATAATCAAGAGCCCCAAGACTGGCACAAGCTGAAAGCACACTAGCAAGTATAATTTTATCAGGCTCGATGCCTAAACTTTGCATGTTGCAGAACAACTCTAATGACTCTCTTGCACGTTTACACTGCACCAATCCACTTATCATGCTCGTCCAAGATACAATATCCCTTTCAGGAAGCTCATCAAAAAATTTCTTTGCATCGCATAAACTCTCACACTTTACATACATATCCAAGACAGCATTGCCTACCACCAAATCTGTCCCCAACGAACGCTTAAAGATCAATCCATGAATCCCCTTCCCCACACTCAAATACCCCATCCGCCCGCAAGCCACAAGCACACTAACAAAAGTTGCCACATTCGGCTTCACATCCATCCTCGAAAACAACGACATAGCCTCATCAAACAATCCCGACTTCACATGCCCAGATATCAAGCCAGTCCAAGACACCACATCTCTCTCAGGCATCTCATCAAACACCTTGACCGCACTACCACAATCCCCACAAACGCTATAGAAATGCACAAGCGAATTCTGCACATAAAGATCACATTGAAACCCCATCTTCAGAACCACACCATGAACCTGCCTGCCCTCTCCCTTCCCGGAAAACTTCACACAAGATTTCATAACCGCCGGGACGGTAAACATATCCGGTGAAAACCCATCTCTCACTATCCTTCTAAATGCCAAATAGGCCGCCCGCGGCGCGTCTCCGCTCGCACAGCCGGAGATCAACAAGTTGAACGGAAACGAGCTCTCGCGCCAATCAACTTGTTTCAAAAAATCACAAGCGTAATCAACAGAAGTAACTGATTTTCCAAGAAATACAACGACGCTGCTTGCAACCGAGTCATTGGAAGCTAGCCCAGAAGCTAAAATCTGTGCATGGATTTGCTTGAAACTCCGGAAGCCACTGCATTTATTGATCAAATCTAAGAGAAACCATTTCGTAGAATTCATAGTCTAATCCAATCAGCTAAACAAAGTTTGTTTTGATAAGTACGGGAAGCTCCATCGGAACCAGAAACCGATATCCAAGCTTACGACTTTGTGAAGGCGGGACTTGAAAGCGCGATTTCAGAACTAGAAAAAAGGAAGAAGGAGAACTGGGCATTTGCGGAGTGACATAAACTCTATGAAGTATCCAACTTTATTGTAGTTTTAGAGAGTTTGAAACGCCGGAGTTGGGATCGGCCGACCCTGCTTTGCGACAGAGTACCGCTTTCGTTGTTTTGCTTTAAATTTGGCACCAGTTGGTTGGAGTCTAAACGACTACTTATTCGAACCATGTAGACGTCGCCTCACTGTGGTGTTTTTCCCTTGGCTTTTTAGGTTACTTCATGGGATTTGTTATCGATACTCCGACTTTTAAATAATTCGACTTCTTATTTATTAAATTGACAAGTTGAGAAAAAAATTATATTTCTTCAATTCAATCATAATCATATGTATTTCATACCGTTGACTTTTTGGGCCTTTTGAAGAAAAATTGTAAATGTATTATTCCAAACTCACTATTTCGTCTATATTGTTTTAAGGTGGTGATTTTCCGCACTTTCAATTTTTTTCATGTATTTCTCCTATTAGTTTTGTTTTGATCAAATATCATATGTGATGTTAATTTCGTTATAATTGATCACTTAATCACCTTTTAAAAAGTAAACTCATCTTAATATTATCTACGCATAAAACTCTAACATCAATCATTCACCTTCAAAGAAGCGTGATAAGTGCTCGAAAATGGGTGGTTGGTATGATTAAGGGATTATGGTAGAAGTGCTAAAACGAGTCTACCCTTGAAAAATCGATTACAAATCATAAAAGTTACGATCAACTATTATTTCTCTCATATTATAAGTGAGAAGTCTCATTTCATATCACTGTAAAAAATAAAAAAAAAATTTGAAAAAGCCTTTTGAATAATGGAATCTCCAAATCCAACCAGTGCCTTTTGAGTACACATGTTCTAGGCTTTTCCCGGCGCACATACATCATGCATGCTATGGACTTGATACGTTTATGAGCCCGTTTGGTAAAATTTAAATCGGCCTTTTAGATGTGCACTGACCCAACCCGTTTACCTCGTCTAATAAATTGGGTGAGGAGCCCAACAATATTACAACCAGAAGAGCCTAATATGCAAGGTTTAGCCCTTGTTTGTTAGAAGAGATTTTTCAGTAAGCCGGAATATGATCTGGTACATTAAGCGACATAATTCAATTGGTTAGAAATTCAAAGGATACCAAATACATACTTATTTGATACTATGAATGTAGAAAAAAGTCCAAATAAAATACAAAAAGGAAAAACTATGTATTTTTTATACCCAATAAGTTTTGAACTTTTGAGTATTCGTTCTTATATTCCCAATACCATACTATATGTGTCTATTTACTTAAGTTTTCCAACGATGTCAAACGCACGCTTGTTTAATCCCATAAATAGTCCAAATACACTCCAAAGAGAAAACTATGTATTTTTTTAAACCCAATAAGCTTTTGATATTTTAAATACTTATTTTTAACATCTTAGTAACACATTATATTTTTTTATTTGTTTAAATTTTATGTTCTCGACATACTAAAAAAATTTCGTTTATTACCTCATTTACATTACTATATTCCTTCTTCTTAATTGAAATTTAAAATTTTTGAAATGAAAAAATGAAAAAGGACGGGACAGCCTGGACTCCTAGAACGATGGGAAGGGACCATCTCGGAGAGATTTTTCTGTGTGATTAGTACACAGAATGATATATTACATGTTATTATATAAATTATAGGATATATATGCTATAAAATTAATAACTTAAAAAATAAATTTTCTCACAATTTCTATTAAGACAAACGATGCATCACTTGTATTTGCGTCACAATTAAAAAATTTTCACCATGAGTCGGCGTTAGAACAGAACAGAACGAGAAGGATCCGCATTCCTATGGACACGTGGCCCTATCCTATGACCCCACTTCATGGCCCACACTGAACCACTCGGCTTGATCCACGCCCCACCTCAACTTTCTAGTGTGGTCCCATCGTACTTGCACGTATACAACTCAAACCACATGCAACTATTTTCTTTTACAACAGATATTTTTTTAGGATAAATAAGAACTTCATTAATAATATCCAAATCATACTTAGACAATTTAATAACTATTATTGTAGCATCAGGATATTTCAGTTTATACTCCTACCTATTATCTGAATGTACCAAGAAAAATGTACGATCTAACAAGGCTACTACAAAGTATTTACTTACGGACGGACAAACTCTTCTATTCTACTTCACGCGTGTAAACAAAGAAAACCCAAACAATGACCTTCGAAAAAAATACTCGACAAAGAAAAAAGAGGCCTCACATGCAACATAAACTTAAACTTCCATCACAGACTCATTGTGAATAAGGTCCATCAGCCACAACGGAGTAGTTATTATACGAGTGGTAAAAAATAATTTTACAAAAAAACCCTCTCTTTACTTGTTTTATAATATTCGGTATACTGAACCGTATTCAGATACACTCGTAAAAGTCTCTTCTTTTACAGTAATCGTCAATTTGCTTGTTACGTATAAATTATTGAACAATCTCCATTTAATTTGATAAGAAATGCAACTTGAACCTAAGGCCAAAAGTAGAAACAAAAGCCAAGAAGGACCGTTGAGTCTAAACAAAAACAGAATGGCTTCTTTGGTGCATTGCTAAAAGGGCCTAAACCCTCTAATAGTCTGAAAAAAAAATACCCCAACTAGAAATTAGTTGACTAAAAACTCCAAATCAAGATTCTGAGCATGGCGTTTGTGAATTTGCAGCCTGCCCCATTAACTGAAGCTCCCTCTTATCATAAACCTCCAACGAAAAATCCTTCAGCATCTGAGTGGTGGCGCTCGGCGGAGCAGTGGCGGCGGATGCAGCAGCACTAGTCCCCGGGGCCGAGTCCAAACTGTGTCCCAAACTAGAAGAGCAGCTCCCACCACCACCCGTGGCTGCGCCGCTCGAAATCGAACACGAAGAAGCCTGCAACTGCCCATCTCCACCGCCAACGCTGCCAACTTGAACCCCCGCTGGAAAGACCGAGACGAAATTGGACATGGCTCTGGGTTGAAAATTGAAAATCGGCGCCGTGGAATCCGCCGTCGGAATAGCCCAGAGCTGAGGCTGGTTCTGAATCGTCCCGGAGTTCGGAAACATGAAGACAGGCCCAGCCGCGCCGGTTCCTCCAATTTGCCACATAGGCACCAAGCCACCGCCACCACCGCCGTAAATCATTGGTGCTATGGGTGCCAACCCGCTAGACTGGTCGTGCACGTCATCGAACTCACCCAGGGACCCTCTCATCTTCTTTCTCTTCTTAGGTATTTCAGTAACTTCACCGTTGGGTCTCGCTGGCGAAGTTGTTGGTATCTTTAGAGTGCCGCCGACCGAAACGGCGATAGCGGGGATGGTGCCTGAGCCGGTGGCTTGAATGATAGCAGGCTCGGCGTGCTCCAGCAGCCACCTAATGGTTTCACCGTCGGACTTGTGGCCGAGTTCCCGGGTCAGTTGAAAAATCCTGGCCGCACACGTGGCGGGCATTCGGATCCTCCGGCCCCGGCCCTCCACCTTCGTGTGGCGGTCCTTCGACGACCTCCTTGCCGGTTTCGGTGCCGTAGAAACGGGCACCGGAACAATCCCCATGGACAGAGATCCCTGCTGGTCTAACTGTTGCACTGGGTCCGCCAGCTCTTCTTTCATCATCAGCGCCGTCGCCGGAAGGTTTTGCTCCGGAGTATTCGCCACCGATGGACTGGACCCTGAGGTGGCGGTGTTGTTACTGTCGGCACCGCGTTCAAGCTCGTTGCTTTCTTCAAGGCTCTGCCTTTGATTCGACTTCATCTTCTTCACCAAAAAACTAACCCAAAAATCTGCCGGAGTTCAAGAATCTCAGAAAAATTGAACAACCCAGAAAAACCCAGATGGAAAAACACAAAATCAAGCTGAAAAAAAGGAGAAAATTTCAAGAATTTAAAAGCAGGAAAAATCTGGGTTAGCTGCTGAAACAGAGCAAGAACAAAGGATGATTTTTTTTACTGGGATTTTGAATCTCTGTTCATACTTCGGCGGAGGATTAGATTAGATAAGATTAATGAACTAATTACGGAAAGAAAAATCAAATAATTTGAACAGTTATGAAACTTAGAAGGAACAGAAAAAAGAGAGGGAAGAGAGGGAGAGAGAGTGGAAACAAACCCTAGAGAGATAGAATCAGAAGAGCCCCCACTTATCCTCTTTTTTTCCCTTTAGGGACCCTCCCGGAACGATTTATTTATTTACAGGGGAAGGGGTTCCGATCAACGGTTCTTAGAGTTGCGCACACATCATGGACCACGGAGATGCTGACACGTTGATGAGCCTTGTTTTGTGAGTTCCGTACCTTCAGATTAGGGATTGCATGGAGATGACCACCTGCAGAGTCGTTCATTTTGATGAAAACGATTTGTACAAATAAGAACATGCCACGTAATTATCAAGAACACTCAAATCACACGCCTAACAAATTGTGACTTTTTTTTTTTTATTTGTTTTGTTTTGATTTGCCTTTAATATTTTGAAGGCTTTTAGTCAAAATGGTGTACTCATATTGGAGTAACTCACCACCTTAATTTTTAACATTTGAATCAATTGTCCATAATGAATCGGTTTTTCTGTAAAAATTCTATTAAATAAGAACCAAAATGACAAAAATATTTTTAATTTAAAATACAATGAACCAAAATGATTTGACAAAAATTAAGAGTATTTTTGCCATTTTGTTCTTATATAATGGAGATTTTTCATAAAATGACCAAAATGATTGGTAGTGGACAAACTCAGAGAACATTACATCTCACAATCTTAGAAATCATTTTGGCTAAAAAACCTATTTTGAATTGCCTTAATATTTAACAATCACACAAGAATTAATTGGTCAGAAAATAATTTGAAAATAAGAGAATTTAATCAAATCACGTGAAAAATGAGATAGAAATACGAGACAAATTAACCTATATGCCAAAATCTATCCGCATCGAGTGCCAATAAAATTATCAAAATAGATAATACAATTTTCTAAGAGTCCGAATACATGTGGTTTGGTCACTTAAAAAGCCAAAATTCATTTAAGGCCACTCAACTAATGTCTTTGTCTTGGTAGATTATTGTATTTGTACAATCATATATAAAGTACAAAACATAAGGAGATATGATCATGTGACTGATAATGGTGAATCGGACTAAAATATAAGGTTAGTGGTTCAAATGAGTAGCCATCCAGCTTGTCTGGATGGCTACAACTATGAATTTTTGTTCGATATAAACAAATAAATTTGAAGTAACTTCACCCTCCTCTTTATCTTATTTGCAGTAGTACTACGAAATTGTTGTACATTATTCCCACTTTCTCACCAACCTGAAGCACAACCAACCTGATAGATATAAGCCAACAATAACCTGATCATACTTTAACAATATTCAAATATGAAATTTGCTTCTTTTAGAATAATCTTCAAGTTTAATCCATTCAACAAAACGTTGGTCCTCCAAGGACCAAGAACAACAGCTTAGGTGGATATGCTTGGTTTCAAAGCACAGTACATGGCCAAAAGCAGGGTCAAAGTTCTAGTACTTCACGTTCACTATATTACAATGCAGGCTGTTTCTCTATTGAGTAACTTAAAAGTACGATCAACATCCATATAACATATATACATGAAATGCTGAAAATGTATATATACATATAATGATCCTATATATAAAATTTCTATCAGCACCTTCAAAATATCTAAACCCTAATTCCTACCTCTCATTTGTCCCAGAGAAAATGGCTGTGTTTGCACCAAAAACAATCTTCTTCTTCTTCCTCCATGCATTACTGTTACTGCTTTCAACAAGGTTTTCACGGTCAAAAGCAGCGCTCAGTGCTCAGTACTATGATCAAACGTGTCCACAAGCTGAGAAAATTATATTACAAGCGGTGTATAATGCTTCCATGCATGACCCTAAAGTGCCAGCTCGTATCTTAAGGATGTTCTTCCATGATTGTTTCATAAGGGTACAGTCTCTCTCTCTCTCTCTCTCTCACACACACACACACACACACACACACACACTTAAATTATCCCCTATATTGCCTACATAACATCCCTTATCCTGTAGAGCTATGTGGTCATTACTTGGTCACTATACATGCAATATTATTGCACTATGTTATTCTCCTCCATGAACAGTAGAGCGAAATCCCCGCTAATAAGCTTGTCTATATATCGTCTAAATTTTTTGTAGAATTAATTTATGTTTCTAATTGGTTAGGGATGCGATGCGTCGTTGCTGCTAGACTCCACCGCAGGAAACCAAGCAGAGAAAGACGGCCCTCCCAATATCTCAGTCCGATCATTCTACGTGATTGACGATGCCAAATCCAATCTAGAAGCCGCATGTCCACATACAGTTTCTTGTGCTGATATCGTCGGCATTGCTGCAAGAGATGTACTGATCATGGTATGTATGCACTTAAGTTCTCACGTTGCCATACAAATGCTTAACGTAGAAGAAACTGATGTACGTACCATCATTTTTGTCAGTCCGGAGGTCCGTTTTGGAATGTGCTAAAAGGGAGGAAAGACGGAAGGGTGTCGAGAGCTAATGAGACCATCAACTTACCAGCTCCAACTTTCAACGTGTCCCAATTGATTCAAAGCTTTGCTAAGAGAGGTTTAGGTGTTACAGATTTGGTTGCTCTATCTGGCGGCCACACTCTAGGGTTCTCACATTGTTCTTCATTCGAATCCCGGCTTCGGAATTTTAGTCCGGTGCACGACATCGACCCAACCATGAACAAAGAACTTGCTCAGAAGCTAAGAACCAAATGCTCTAAGCCAAACAGGGATAGCACAGCCGGAGAGTTGTTGGACTCAACTTCCTCAACTTTTGATAACAATTACTACAAGCAATTGGTGGCAGGTAAGGGCGTGTTTGGATCGGATCAAGCGTTGTTTAGCGATTACAGGACTAGATGGATTGTTGAGTCGTTCGCCAAGGATCAAAGTGTGTTCTTCAAAGAGTTTGCAGCTTCAATGGTAAATCTCGGAAATGTTGGGGTGATTGAGGATGGTGAAGTGAGACTGAATTGCCGTGTGGTGAATTGATCGGAATAATCTGATCGCGAGAGAGTGATTGATCAAAGATTTTCCTTTTTATTGTTTACAATTTGTTCCCGATTTAAATCTCTAATGTAACTTTGATCTTGTCTTGAGAATAAAATTTATTTTCCTTATACAGTTGGTTTCTGCACACACGTTAACACGTCAACACTTTTTTTTCTTCCCTTGCACAGCCGTGTTTAATCATATCCGTTTTTTCGCATTGTTAAGTCAATTTATTTTCCGATCAAACGGCGGGTTGGCATTGTCACGAACGACGGAGTCAGTGTCGTAATGCCTTTTCGATCTGTTGACGATCCTGCCTTCTCTCTTCCCTTTCAACAACACTCATCAATCCAGAACAAATTCTCATAGTATCTACTCCCACAATTTTGAGCTGTGGAATAAAATTAACAGCTTGATATCATTGTGCCGGTTGTTAACATCCTTTCGGCCCTGGTCAGCCGTTTCAAGATCTTCGGTTTACACCAAGGACGCAAGGAGTGTCAAATACCATGCGGACTCCGGAATCTCAATGTCTTGCCCACAGGCAACCGAAGCACCAGCCATGCACCGTGAAGGCTGCTCACCCACGGTGGTCTCTTACAGCAATTATATTCGCTCTTCGGACCACAGGTATGTCAAACAATCTACTCTCTAACTTCCAAAACTTCTTCTCAACCCAACCAAGGCAGTTGTTCCTGAGTGAGTTTTTGATGCATCTGAGAAAGATTACATCGACCTTCTGTGCAAGCAAAGCTACAACACAACCACAGTAAGAAAAATTCCGGGTGACAGAAGTTTTTGTAGGACCACAAAACCCGGTAAGGCATGGACCTCATCTATCCCTCTTTTGCTCTAGCTATAGAAGATGGTCATAAGGTCAAGGGAAAATTTCATGACTTGCATATGCTGGCAAACCCAAGACAATCTACAATGTTAGGATTGATATGCCTGATGTTAAAGTGGAACCATGTGTACTTTCACTCACAGATGTTAAAGACAAGAAATCGTTGTGTGTGAAGGTAAACGGACCACACATAACTCAAGTTCTATTATATGGAGAAATGAAGATGTAGTGAGATCTCCACTAGTAATCTACAATGTGCTTCCATCTGTATTCTTTACCAATCCGATTCAGAAAACAAAGATAATCAACCCATCGGACACATATATCACCAGGCGAGAGAAGTTCTTTCCTACCTCACTAAAATAACAATAGCAAAGAAAACTGTGCCTATGTTGCCCCACAGAAGTCTAGAAGTATGATGCTCTGGTTCTATCATCTCTTAATGTAGTAAGAAACCAGCAATAATGTTTCTTCTATAGTAGAAAACGTACTCAGTTAAGGAAAAAAAGGGTATCCGGATCCTTTATTTACATTTTTTTCCTTTTTGCTACAAGATTTTGATATGTATCAAGTGTCTACTCCAAGTAATATCTTCAGAACAAAGAAATTCAGATGAAAAATGAAGCGGTGTCACGAAGATAATACACATTTCCGTTACTATATGTTTTTGGTTGAGTAACCTTAAGAAGGTTTTCAGCTTATACACGTAACAAAACATCAAGCAAATACTACATCCGAACGAAATACATACTTGATACCCTTTGTAACGTTTCGGGCTTCATGCAGCAAGCATTTGTCCCCGTGAATGTGCAGAAGAGCCATTCCTTCAGTGGGAGGCACCTACAGAATTTCACGGATTGACAGTCAATGCCATATTCCATAAAAACACTACTGCAAAACTAATTCAAGAAAGAAACAAGATTTTACATCAAGTTGAACATAAAAATGAAACTGAATAGTAGAGAATAAAAGCAATATGGTACATGACGAAAACATAACTCACCTCTGCCACAACACTATTCCTTGAACCATAGAAAACTGTTTCTCCTCCAACCAGAGGCTCTGAGGAAGAATCCTTAAGACTGCTCGTATCACTTTTAGCTTTTGGTTTGAAACCGCCACCACTTAAGTATATTAGCAAAGTATAATGGGTGCGTTTTCCGTCACCAAGATCATTACTTTCATCAATATGCCTTCCAAAGCGCTGACCAGCCTTGTACCTGAAAACACATTGCAACCGAAAATTAAGTTTCCAGGTGCACAGAACAACAAAAAACAGCACATTCTTTTGTAAAATAGAGAAGCATTTCTATACGAACAAGTGACAGGGCATTCTTTAACAAATCGAATCAGATAATTCTTTGCAACAATCCAATCAAATGTACCCAATTTGTAGGATCAAAAGGTTGAGTTTTCTATACATGGGGTCAGTTCACACTTCACAATTACAAAAAGTTTTCAAACTTGTTCAACAACATTAACAAAATGAACTTCACCAACCTATAGAATCTGATATTCGGGTTTAATCCAACAGCGGTCCTCCCTCGAATTTTAATGTCAGAAAACAATTTGTTAAGACCAGACTCCCATATTGTATCTGCAAGAACAGTATCATTCACAGAGATTCTATCATTGTCTCTGTACGCTTCGCCTTTCGTCGGGCCAAGACTCCCTTGGTGAACAAATCCAATAGACTCTGCAGCTTTAACGAAAGCATTTGATTCTGCAGAAGTCAGGAAATTCTGCACCTGAAAATGCCTTAACTCACTCAATTAACCATTAACAGACCACCATTACACCATAATCTTCACCAAGATCAAATTTTGATCCCAATTTTAATATTTACTCAAATAATTAATTAAACCCAAAATACTGTTCATGCATCTGAGAAGAACCCATATGTCAAAAAAATTTGAATTTTTCAAAAAAAAAAATAGAGATGCAAGATTTTTGAAATAAAAATGGAATGGGATTCTTACAGTAAAAAGATGGGTATCTTTGAGAGGAGTTATCTGAAGATATTTCTTTGGTTTAATGGACGGCCAATTGGACGTCTTCTCGGAATCTGCTTCTCCTCTCCGGTCTGCCATTTTCCGCTTGTTTGTTGTTCGTGTTTCAGCCATTCGATGCCTTTCTTTCGCTTTCTCGCTTCCTCCGTTTTATGGGTTTTATGGCCCATTTCCTCATGTCTAGGCCTACCGATTCCTTACTAGTTATGGGCTGAGCCATCATGTACTCTTTTGAAAAGGGAATTTTTATTGTTAAGGAATTTGCCTATTCTATTATAATGTGATGAGAAAATTATAATAATGATCTTTCAATTTTAACTCAATTAGATTAAAGGTTTATTAACTAAAAATTTATGAATATTGATTTCTTAACTCATCAAAACGTGCAGTTATAGTTCTTTTCGTCAATTTTGTTAGAACTTTCGTCAAAATGAATCAGATGTCATGCATATGAAGTTGAATCATGAGGTTAATATGGAAAATTAAATGAGAAAAATTGCAGCAATGGTCCATTAATTTTAACCTAATTGGAGAAATGGTCTATCAACTTTAATTCAATTGGAGCAATGATCTCTCAACTTGAACCCAATTATAGCAACGGTCATTCCAACATGACTCATTTTTTCGTAATTCTTACAGAGTTAACGAAAATGACCATAGCTACACGTTTTGATGAGTTAAGGGACCAATGACCGTGGATTTTTAGTTAAGGAACTATTACTCCAATTGGATTTAAATTAAGGGACTATTGCTACAATTTCTCTAACATATTATATATAAGAATACAAGACTCTAAAATTTAATCGTGTGCTCTAACGTTTTACAAATAAAAAGAAAAATACTCTTGTAAAAAATGAAATTTTTTAATGACGATTATATGGACCTAACTAATGTATTATAATCTTTTTTATACATGCAATTTTGAGGGATGAGGTATTCAATCACAAAACATGAGACCTAAAATACAAGGGTGATTGCTAACTAAGAGCTCGTTTTGAAGTGTTTTTAAAATGATTGAAAACAATTTTGGTAAAATTGATTTTGGATTCCAAAAGTACTTTAAGTGCTTTAGAAGCATCAATTATATGTTTATTGCAAAAAATACTTGTGTTTTCCTAAAATTCACATGAATTTTTTACTAAAAATTAGTATAAAAAATGTCTTTACCACAAACGTTTTTAATCATTTGAATCTACTTTCAAATGAGTCCTTCTTGAACTACAAACACTTTTCAAGTCTTGTTCTTCTCGTAATATCCCCTTCCTTATTTTCACGTGGTTATCTAAACCATGGATTAGCTAGAGAATAAGCTGGTTAATTAACCTGCACAAGTACAATGGCTGCAAATTCTACATTTTATATTATTACTTGCGCCGATACCATTAATTGAAGGGACTTGATTGAAATCTTGCTGCAAATTGTAGATATCTACCAGTACCTCATAATGTACACAGTTTTTTTGGTTAAACAAAGGCGCGAAGAGAACCTACAAAATAATGTCAAGAGGTTCAGGGACTTCATAAATATTAGATAATGATAATTGCTTATAAAAATATTGAGCTTGTTAGAGAGACTCAGGTTGGGCAATGGATCAGCAATAAAACTCATCTCACTATAGATTTGTCGAATATTACATTCACAATCAGACTGTAACATCAGACAACAATACTAAATCACTTCATCAAGATACTGTGGAATATTTTTCTTCCTCTTTATTCTTTCCTTTTCCACCAATATAGCAAAGAAAGCCGCCTTTCCATATGCCTTTTGAATATATAACTACGAATAAAAGTGCTCTTCATCTTAAATAATGTAAAATCCATCTTCTTTTTTTTTTTTTGTTATATGGAGAATCGATGATGAGTTTTTCATCGTCCGAAGTCACTATGAGAAGTGATTTTTAAGTATTTGCATTGAATAAATTATGAAAGATAGAAAACTAATAAAAATGATGTCACAAACTTTTTTTATACGAAAACACCTAATAGATTTTATCGCAAATAAGTTTGAAGTCTATTAAGTGTTTTTATAGTAAAAAAAAAAAAAAAAAAGAATTTTAACGAAAAACTTCTGGTACTGTTCACTTTAACAAAAAACTACATTTTTACACTAAAAAGACAATCTTGGTACAATTCACTTTACCCTTTATTTTGTCCTTATTGTTAAAACTCAAAGTTTTAAACCCCTTTTCATTAGTTTTCCTTAAATTAAACCTATGTAAAATGCATTTTATCGCAAATAAATTTGAAGTCTATTTGCCATAAAGTCTATTAGGTGTTTTTATAGTTAAAATAAAGGGCAAAGTACAAAAAACTACCTCAACTATTAGGGTCACGACAATTTCATACCTCATCTTTTAAAATTGATAATGTCATACCGCATCTTACGAATTTGTGACAATGTCATACCTCTGTCAATTTTTCTGTTAAATGCTGACGTGGCAAGAGACGGGGACCACTTTCTATTAAAAAATTAATAAAATATTTAATATTTTTTAAATATTAAAATAATAAATAAAAGTAAAATTTAAAAAAAAAAAGGTAAAGTACAAAAAACTACCTTAACTATTGGGGTCACGACAGTTTCATACCTCATCTTTTAAAATTGACAATGTCATACTGCATCTTACGAATTTGTGACAATGTCATACCTCCGTCAATTTTTCTGTTAGTTTTTCTGTTAAGTGCTGATGTGTCTTGATTTATGACCTACTTTCTATTAAAAAATTATTAAAAACTAAAAAACAATTATTTAATATTTTTTAAATATTAAAATAATAATAAAAAGCAAAAAAAAAAAAAAAACCCTCATTTCGTCCCTCCCTTCCCCCCCTCCTCCCTCCTCTCTCCTCTCTCCTCTCCCCATCTTCATCTTCTTCCCCTACCTGCAAATCCCAACAAAAAAAAAAAAAAATCCAATTTGTCTTCCCCCCACACCCACACTCAATTTCCCCACACCCACACTCTTCTCCCTCCTGCAACCCAGAAAAAAAAAAAAAAAAAAAACCTAGATCCCGTCGGTGGGAAGATGGGTGCGCAGAGAAGGTGGAGGATGGGTGCGGAAGAGGATGTGGAGAATGGATGAAAGTGGTGGATTTGGGGTTTGATGGGTTTTCAAAAAAAAAAAATTTTTTTCCTTGTTTTTTTCCTCTTCTTCCTCCTTCTTCCGCAAGGGAGTTGATGGTTTAAAAAAAAAAAAAAAAAAAAAAAAATTTCCATCCTCCTTTTTTTCCTCTTCTTCTTCTTCCTCCTTCTCCTTCTCCTTTTCCTTCTTCTTCTTCCGCAGGGGAGGGTGTTGATGGGTTTTCAAATTTTTTTTTATTTTTTCTTCCTCTTCTTCTTCTTCCTCCTTCTCCTTCTCCCTTCTTCTTCTTCCGCGCCGACAGGGGGGGAATTTTTTTTTTTTCCTTCCTCCTTTTTTTCCTCTTCTTCTTCTTCTTCTTCCTCCTCCTCCTCCTCCTCCTTCTCCTTCTTGTTCTTCTGCAGGGGGGTTGTTGGGTTTTCAAAATTTTTTTTATTTTTTTATTTTTTTGGGTTTGCAGGTGGGGGGGGGGGGAAGAAAATGAAGATGGGGAGAAGAGAGATGAGGGGTAGGGGGAGGGGAGGGACAAACTGATGGTTTTTATTTTTTCTCTGCTTTTTATTATTATTTTAATATTTAAAAAATATTAAATAATTGTTTTTTAGTTTTTAATAATTTTTTAATAGAAAGTATATCCCGAATCAAGCCACGTCAGCACTTAACAGAAAAATTGACGGAGGTATGACATTGTCACAAATTTGTAAGATGCGGTATGACGTTGTCAATTTTAAAAAATGAGGTATGAAACTGTCGTGACCCCAATAGTTGAGGTAGTTTTTTGTACTTTACCCTTTTTTTTAAAATTTACTTTTATTTATTATTTTAATATTTAAAAAATATTAAATATTTTTTTTAGTTTTTATTAATTTTTTATTAATTTTTTAATAGAAAGTGGTCCCCGTCTCTTGCCACGTCAGCATTTAATAGAAAAACTAACAGAAAAATTGACGGAGGTATGACATTGTCATAAATTCGTAAGATGCGGTATGACATTGTCAATTTTAAAAGATGAGGTATGAAACTGTTGTGACCCCAATAGTTAAGATAGTTTTTTGTACTTTACCCTATTATTTATTTGTTAACTACTTTCATTATAATTATTTGTTTGTATTATTTATTTGTTAACTACTTTCATTATAATTATTTGTTTGTATTATTTATTTGTTACCCACTTTCATTATAACTATTTGTTTGTATTATTTATTTGTTAACTACTTTCATTATAATTATTTGTTTGTATTATTTATTTGTCAACTACTTTCTTTATAATTATTTGTTTGTATTATTTATTTGTCAACTACTTTCTTTATAATTATTTGTTTGTATTATTTATTTGTTACCCACTTTCATTATAATTATTTGTTTTTATTATTTATTTGTTAACTACTTTCATTATAATTATTTGTTTGTATTATTTTTTTGTTACCTACTTTCATTATAATTATTTCTTATCCCGCATTGTGTAGCAACTTCAAGCACAAGCTTGGTATGGTGCCAAAACCAAAACCAAAAATAAATCATTCAACCGGTGAGAATGTTGGAATATTATCAAAGATTGTCCTAAATTCAAAGTTGTGCATGTCGGTCCAGAAGTTTTCATGAACAACACTCCTCTATACTCTACACCTGATCATGGCTCGCATGTTCATGAAGATGAAGCAGAAGAAGTGCCCGAAACACCCCCCTGAACAAGCGTCGAGATCGACTCGTTATTCAATTAGGTCTGAAGGTAAGTAGACTTCAAAGAGAAAAATGAGTACTTCGAAGAATGATTATGCAAAGTATATGTAACAACTTGCTCGCCAAGGTGAATTGACTTTGGCGCGGGAAATAACGAAATTTGAGGCTGATAAGGCTAGAGATGAGGCAAATGCTGCAGGCTATTAAGAGAGCATTTCAAGCTAATGAGAGAGAAAATAACTACTTAAATAACTACTTAGGCAAGAAATAGAACATGTTAGAAGAAGTAAGAATGGCTCAACGAGATCGTGATATTATGAACACGCCTTTAGAAGGGAAGTCTCCAAATTCTAAATATTTTTGGAAGTCGGAGAAAGCGGATGTGGTGTGAAGGAGGCGTGCAAGAGAAGCGAGAGCAAGAGGAGATGGTCCTAGCACGACAAAAGAAGATCATCCTAGCACCACAAATTGGTTAAGTGATGATGAATAAAGTACTTTTTGTAATCGGAGCCCATAATTTTCTAATCACTTTGGGTTGTAATTTCTTATTTATTGAATAAAGTACTTTATGTTGTTTCCAATTTATTTATTTTAGTACTTTATTTAATTTGGTAATTTATTTTTACTAAGAGAATCTTTATTCAAAAGACATTTAAACACACCAAATAAAATCATAAACATACCAAATAACAAAAAACTCACTAAATGAACTAAAAGAAACACACCAAATAAAATTAAATAAACACACCAAAAGAAAAACAAACACACTAAATGAACTTAAGTATCTTGAGCTTGTTTCAATTCCCACTGGTGCTCTATTAAATCAATTTGCTGGGCATTGTGCATATATGGCCTTTGAAGTGCAGTATATCGTTGAATGATCAATTCATTGGAACGTTCATCTCTTTATAATGGCTCATGTTGCAACGGTTCTTCGGTGACATCATGAGCACAATATATACGTGTTCTTGAATTGTTCATCGTATCTGGCTCATATTCATCAACGACATCATAATCGTACTCATCTTCCACAATCATGTTGTGAAAAATGATACACATCATCATGATGGATCGAAGCGACTTTACATCAAACAATCTGGCAGCACCCCTGACGATCGCCCAATGAGCTTAGGATACTAAAACAACACTCCACATCCTTCCTGCATCCCTCTTGACAGCTTGCAAAGTATTTTTCCTTTACACTTCGCAAACGTGGCACTTTTTTGACAAATGTTGACCACCTTGGGTGAATGTCATCTGCTAGGTAGTATGGCCCATCGTATATACGTCCGTTGATGTAGTACGTGACTTTTGGTTCCTTTCTCTGCAGGACATCGTTGTACATTGGGGATTGGGTAAGGATATTGAGGTCATTTTGAGCTCCCAGAACCCCGAAAAAGGCGTGCCAAATCCATGTATCAAAAGATGTCACCGCCTCCAAAATGATATTTTTTGCTCATTTTCTGTCCCCAAAAGCGCCTTGCCATGCACTTGGACAATTTTTCCATATCCAGTGCATACAATCGGTGCTTCCAATCATCCCAGGAAAACCTCGCATCTCGCCCTTCTTCAGAAGCCTTTGCAAGTCCATGTCAGTAGGTTTCCGGAGGTACTCTGCAGTGTAGATAGAATCGATTACTTCCGCAAAACCTCATCTGGGGCTTAAGAATGGTTGATTTCCTCATCCTCGTTATCTCATCCACTTGGTCTGCAAATGCTCCATATGCAAGCATCCGTAAGACAACAGTAATTTTTTGCTCTAGAATGAGACCCATAGCACCAAAAACATCATTCTTTTGCACAAAGTAAGAATCATGGTTGCAAACAGCAATCATAATTTTGTTGAACAAATGTCGTTCCATTCTAAAATGACGTTTAAAGTACGTATCAGGGAATGCACTATTACAGACAAAATAATTGTCCAAAAGTTTCGTACCTCGTCGTTGCCTACTTCTATCAAGGTTTCCAGAATGGTTGGGTCTGCAGATCTGACCCACAGATTGGATGACTCGACGGGAATGTGAGGCTCTTGCCATTCTTTCTTCTTCATCTCTCATTTTACGCTCCTCATAATCTTCCCTCTTATTTTGGGCCACCTGGAGATTGAACATTCCTTCTGATTGGTTAAACAATTCTTCTTCTTGCTGATCAATTTCCCATATCATCCTTGAGGAAGAAGAAGACATTGTAAGAAAGAAGCAGAAACTATGAATAATGATAGAGATCTTGAGAAAATTGGTGTGAGATTTGTGAGGATGGATGGTGGATTATATAGAGGATTCAGAAATGATTAGGTTGTAGATAATGCCACGTGGCATACTGTCATTCGTTAAAAATCTGATGGAAATCTATCCTCAAAGATTGTAAACAGATTATGATACGTGGCGCGACGTGATTGGTTAATAATCTTATCGGAAATCTATCACCAATAATCGTATTTTCGGATAATGACCCATGACGCAACAAGTACGATTAAAAATCTTGTCGGAAATCCATTACCAATAATTGTCTTTTCGGATTTTATGACAGGTGGCACAACGAGAACGATTAAAAATCTTATCTGAAATTACAAATAAAATTATTTTGTATTATTTTATAACTTTTCGGATAATGACATGTGGCACAACAAGAACGATTAAAAATCTTATCCGAAATTACAATAAAATTATTTTATAAATAAAAAAAATACTAATATTTTATTACCTATTACCAGGGCCATTGAAGTGCAACGATGAGATGCAAAGACGATGACCGTTCATTAAGTATTTTTAGACAAAAATGCCCTTGGTCTTTTTCAAAATTTACAACTTCAAAATCAGTTTACAAACCCTAAAAACAAAATCTCTTCTTCTCAGCCGTTTCTCTTCGCCTCTACAGCCCTTTCCCCTTCGCAACATCTTCCTGCTCATCTTCTTCTGTACAGCCTCACAACCTTCCTCCTCGTCCCCTTCGCAACCTTCCTCCTCGTCCTCTTCCGTGTAGCAGCTCTGCGAACTTGGTGGTCCTCAGGTATCTCTCTCTCTCTCTCTCTCTCTCTCTCTCTCTCTCTCCTCTGTACGGAGGATTTGCATTTTGGGTTGCAGACCCGGTGCCTCGGGGCAGACGGTGGTAACTCCCTCCCCTCTCAAAAATCTCTGATCGAAGGTACGATTTTCATTTTAATTTCGAATTATTGAACCCGTTTGCATTCCAGAAGTCGGAGGTTAGATTCTCAATTTCTCGTTGTTGAATCTCGATTCTGGTGTGCCTCTTAATTTCCTAGGGTTCCTTTCTGCGAATTTATTATTTATTTGTACTGCGATTTTATGGTTTTTTATGCTTGTATCATTCCTATCTCGTGTTGTTTGGGGATTAGAAAAAAAATTGATTTTGATGGAAGTCGGAAATTTTAGCCTTGGGTCGGCAATTTTTGAGCCGTTAGGTGCTCAAAAATTGGGACTTTTAAGTGGAAATTGAAAATTTCAGTTGCAAATGATCAATTTTCTTGATGGATTATGATTTGATTTCTGCTTTAGTAGAAGGCCCTTTGTTTGTTGTGAAAATGTGATCACTTTTTGGTCACAGAGTTGGATGAAATGTGTGATTGCAATTAGGATTTCCAATTCATTCAGGTTACGGTCAATTTCCATACTGTGTTTTGCCACTAGGGTTTTCGATTCTAGATTCTTTGGCCGAGGTCTTTTAGAACTGAATACATTGTAGTGAGAGTTTGGTTAGTCGTGCTGGTTTGAGGCATGGAACTGAAGCACTAGTCTTTTTGGTAGGTTAACGAAGTTAAACAATGAATCATAATCAAACTTTTGTTTTATCATTCGTTGGCATGGTTCAGCACAGTTTATTGTCGGCTTGTTTGATATGAAAATTGTAGGAAAGGAAATGGGCTGATAGAGCATAGTGTCATGTCCTTTATTGCTTTGGTTTGAAAATACTGAAGTATGTTATTATTGTTTCTTCTGTTTTATAATTCTTCATTTGATTTCCGACAAAGTGAATCATGTATTTGAATAAGATTACTTCATTTCTTAAAAAAACTGTAGGTTTTAAAATCTTCAACTTGGATACAAGATTTAATATAACATGAGCACTCGGGGGGCCAGGGCGCCACATGCAAGAGGGCGGCGAAGAAAGAATGAGTTGAACTTGGACCTCAATAGTGCCCCACCTGGTGACAGTCGGGAACAGGAGGGAACTTCAACTCAGTCAGTGCCTCAGAATAATCAAGCGACTTTGCAAGTTCAGCCCATACCACCTAATACGATTGATGTTGAGGCTATTGATGATGATGTTATTGAATCCAGCCCCACGGCTTTTGCTGAGGCATGCTTATATTAATTTTACACATTCTTTTATTGCGAATTTCTCCATCCACTTAAGTGTATTGAAGAAAATGTTGTGATATTTTATGTTTTGCAATTTTTCAACTGTATTAAATCATCTATTCTATATGGTGGTCTAGTGAAAGAACTTTGAGTTAGAATCCCAACCTGCATCCATTTGATTCGAGACCTAGTTAAAACTTCTTTTCTCTTTCTTTCAATTTGTTAATACACTCTATCAAGGCCTTAATCTGCTCACCATGTTCCTCCCAATTATCATGGAGGCAACCCAAATACAAATTCGAATGGAGGTGTAGAAAACGGGAAAAATTACAAATTTTAAAGGGGTTTGCATGTGAAACACAACATATACCTATTAAAATTTGGACCAAGAAAAAAAAATAATGGATAATAGTGTTCAAATTTGAACAACTTATTAAAATTAAAAAAAAAAAAAAAAAAAAAAAGAGTCATGTCCCGTTCCGCCCATAAATTGTACCAAACACAGCGGAACATGGGTATTTTAGTCATTTTAATCTTTTGGTTCCGTTCCGTCCATGTGCTACCAAACGCAGGACGGAACAACTGTCTTGTTCCGTCCTGCGCGTACCAAACATAACACAGAACATCTGTTCCGTCCCGTCCCGTCCCGTTCCGTCCCGTCCTGTCCCGTCCCGTTCCGTCCCGTCTGCGTACCAAACGGTACCTAAGGGCAATTACTATTTACTGAATGGATAACATAGTGTAATGCCTAGGGAAAGAGTTCTCATGCTGAAACTGCTCTAAAACCCTAACTAGGAAATGTAAGGAAAATAAGTTTGGACTCGGTACTCAAGGCTGGCACGTGACACGGTAATATCTTGTAAAAAATGACGACGGTCTGCAGACATCAGACTATGCGGTGGCCTGTTTCTATTGGCTCATCCGCAAGTAATTGTACGATGATTACCTATATTAAAAGAATTTATAAAGATTCCACTCCCTCTTCTCTTTCTTTGAGAGAAGAAATAAGGTTATGGAATCATTTAATTACTCTTTTATTTATTATTGCGAGAATGAGAATTCATAGCAGATGAAAACACACTGATGTAATATAAGGTCGCTCTTTTTAGTTAGTTAAGTTTTATTTTAATAAAAGTCACAATTAAATGAGAAATGAAAAGACAATTTTGATTCATTTGTATTTCTATATCAATTTATAAAGGTTTATGTTCCCTTCAAATTGTGTAACAGGAAAAGAAATTATTTTATTTGGCAGAAGTTAAATAAATTTTAAAGAATTCATGAAAGAAGTTTGTACAAATCCACATAATTTACCAAAATTCATGTAGAGTTGTAGAGCATTCAAACCTTTTAAAACCGGTCGTTTAAAACAAATTCGTAAAAATTTTGTGAGGTCCAAATTGACTGTACTCTTAATTTTACGAAATAAGAGAAGAAATGAGGTGAATCATTTAATTACTTTTTTATGTTTTACTACAAGTGAGAATTTAAATTTGAGTTCAGACGAAAGCATACTGTTAAAGTAACTTGACTACACTTATATCAGCTATTTCATTTTTTATTTGCTATAATTGAGAACTCTATAATTACAATTATGCTTTTTACTTTTTATTTTTTGTGGGCAGGAAGTTTGGACAGAAAGACAAGGGGAATAATAGAAGTAGCTATCGATCAATTTGGAAGGAAAATGGTTGTGTGGCCTGAGAATAAAGAGAAGAAAGAGTTTGGACACAATCATATAAAAAATTCCTTCTTTGCGTTTCCTGCACTGTGAATATTATTTTTAGGGTTTCTGATCAATTTTCCTTAACTGTATCCTTCAGATCCAATACCGTTGTGTCCTTGTTGCTTTTTTGGGGGTGTATTTCTGTGTTCTTTTGGTAATTAACACTTATGGGGTCTCTGGGTTCTATTTTTAGAAACTCAATTTATCATGTTTTTGGGAATTTTTTTTGTATATATCCTTTTGGGGTTCATCTATAATTTGCTTTTTCTTCAGAACTTCTTTGGGGTTTTCAAAGTTGACTATCTCCTGGGTTTTCTTCGTTGTCACCGGACGTTCTTCATAAATCTGACTTTTTTTCTAGTGTTAAAGTACTTCTTCAAATCTTCCTGGGTGCAGGTTGTAAATCTTTGTCTCAGTACTGCTTCTGAAAAACCCTTCTATAGATAGCTATTTGAGCTATATATGTTTCTTACCTTTACCAATTTTATAAGATTTTTGCTTTTTTTGCTTTTATTTTTTTATTTTGCAATTAACGATGGTGGTGAATGATGAATTAGGCAAAGCTACGACATGGTGAGAGGGAAGATTGAGATGAAAAGAATTGAGAATGCCGCAAGCCGGCAAGTGACCTTCTCCAAACGTCGAAACGGCTTGTTAAAGAAAGCTTATGAACTTTCGGTTCTTTGCGATGCAGAAGTTGCAGTCATCATCTTCTCCCAGAAAGACAAGCTCTATGAGTTCTGCAGCTCTGAGTACGTATTCTTTAATTTCTATAAATTCTTGAAACCCCATCTTTCTTTTGTTCTATATGCTTAATTTCATTAAATGAAACAACAAGGTATGGGGTACTTGTGATGCTTGGTGCCTGGTGCTAATGCTAGGGTGTACTATATATGATGTAAAAATACAATACAGATTTCGAGCTTTCTATTAGTTCTAGTCATAATCAGTACTTGACAACCTATATATATTTATGTTTAATTTGTACCATACATCTTACACATGATGTTTACCCTTGTAATTATAATCATATCAATTCAGATATATATTTAGTACACTGTGTATTTGTTCAACTACATCCCAGCCAGATTTGTGTACTCAAAGTTTTAACTTTTACAAAATAATTTTGGCCTCTTGTTTTGCTTTTTCTACTTAAATGAAGTTCACTAGACGTATCCTATACCCCACTGACCAATTTTACTTCAACTCACCAGCTCTAGTTATCATCCGTCGTATCTATTTCCTTGCGATTAGCATATATTTAACGTGAACGGGACATCAGCAGCCGTTTTGAGTTTGAAACGGGAGCAACCAAGCTGTATTAAGCTGACCTGAAATGAATTCTAACATTAAAAACACATCCGCATACAATGGATCGAGTTGTACTTTAATTATAATTTGTGAATTACAGTTATATGATCAACACAAGTTCATTGATATTAGCCTACTCCTTTTGCAATTTACAGGTGTGTAGGTCTAAATGCTGGCTGGCTTTTTTGTTAACTATGGTGCATTCTGTACTTTGCAACAATTTATGTAGATTTTGTCCACTAAATTGAATGAGATTTCAGAAAACTTGAATCATTGCAAAATGTCATCTATATCATATTGTTAAGAGATACTAGGATGAATAGAGTACAATGATTTCATCATTATCTGATATTTTGGACTTTATTTTTCTGGATGCTTCAGCATGCGAGAGACTCTAACACGATACCGTAAATATGCAAAAGATCATGAGCAAACCAACAAGGTTGAAGTGGAGCAACATGTGCAGGTTAGAAGCTCTATCTTGGATTTTGAAAATCCAATCTTTTAGATTTCAGATTTTGTAAGGAAACTTAAAAAATCTTGATGTGATGAATTTAGTCTTTGGCCATAATCTTCAAAATGATGGAAGATAGTATGCAAGTGCATGTTGTCCAAAGTATAGACTTCATTGCATTTAGAGTAGTCTTACTGATATAACTATATTAGGGAAGAAAAAAACAACTTTTAGCTTTCTCTTTAAGGCTATGACCTCTTTTAGCTTATTTGTTTTAGCATCCTTTAATTTATAGAGAAGAAGGTAGTACTTTACATCAAATCTTGGTGGAAAGAAGATCAATTTATACATGACTTAATAAAGAACGAGAACTATAGCATTTTACTCAATCATTTCTTTTGAAGTGAACTGGTTGAGTATATATGAACAAGATTTATTTCTTTTTCATTACTAAATGTAAAATTAATCTGTTAAATTTAGGCCTGTTGAACAAATTGCAAGTATTTTAGTTGCTTCCGGTGGCTTGGTGGGAGTATGCAACAACGCCTTCCACCAGGGAAGTAAAGGGTTCAGAAATTGGATAAATTACATGCCTTCTGGAGGTATAGTTGTTAACTTTTTGGGATATACATACATATGTATATGTGTGTGCACGCGAAAAATTAAGTGGGAAGTTTTTGATAGATTTTCTTCATATCAGCTGAGATTGAAAATTCGTTTTTACTGGTGTGCTGGAGGTACATGGTGAGTAATAAGCACCACTCCTTGCTTAGTTGCATGCTCAAATGGCGAACTCGTTTTTGCCATACATAACTTGAGTAGGAGCCTAGGAGGCATTTCTGGGTGCTTTATGGTTCTCTGGGAATCTCTTGTAATGCCAAAGGTGGGCATGGGAAAGAGGGTTATTGTGGTTTATGTGGGGACAGAAGCACCAAGCCTTTGAGGGATCTACTAGCCTAATCAGTTAACATTCCTGGGAAGTGTTTTTGAGATCACTTGCTGGGATGGTTCTTGTTCGTCCTACTTGGTTTTGCTATGCACCTTTCTTAACAATATATATAGAAGATAATCAAGAACTAGTTGTTAGGAACTCCACACCTCTACAGTGAACCAGCAAATTTGAGTTTCATTCTAATAAATAAAAATCAAACAAGCATAGTAAGTCGGAAATTTTTAGTTTAACAAGAGTGAGTCCAATTGTTAAGTGTCATGTATAGCTCTCATGAGTTTGATTCATATAATAGTGGGCTAACCATTTTGAGAGAGAAAGGAGAACAACCAATAATGAAGTGAAGGAAAAGAAAATGCATTTGAGTTTCACGATTAATAGATGGGACTCACATTCATCAAACTCACATCAATCCAAAAATAATGTTACATAGTTCGAACTACAGGGATCTAACTTATCTAAACTACTATGAAAACCCCAACTTTGCTTTATAGTTATCTTCTAGCTATGTGAAAATCATTACGATGCACACGCAATTGTGTCTGTATGTTAAGTACCATAAGATTTTAATTGCTGGCAAGATTTTTTGAATTTGTTCGGAGTAGGATTCTCTAACATCCAAATTCATTCCCCTCCTTTTCTCTCCACTCTCACTTTCCACGTTGTCTTTCTCTCTTTATAAAGAAGTCAACACAAGATGTTGGCATGGTTTAATCGTGACCGTTTAAATAAGAGGGGACTGGAGATGAAGGAAATTTGAAGGGGAGATAATCCTTCTCCAATATGTTCATCATCTCTAATTTACTACATTGACACATGATCGTCAAATGAAAATGGGTGAAAGAAAAGAGAAGTTAGGGAGAGGGCCGCTGATGGTATGATGTTTGTTTTTTGGACAATTTTGTTAGAGATGTGATTTCCGCACGCCCTTTTAACTTTCTGCTTTCATCTTTTGTTAAATCTAACCTCATATGAGACAACTTTTAACTGAGAAAACTAATTATTCTGCATGCATGCAGCACTTGAAGTATGAATCAGCTATTATGGCCAAGAAGATTGAGATCCTAGAAGCTACTCAAAGGTTTATGGCTTAGTTTGATCGTCTTCTCCCGCATTTTTTCACTCAACTGACATTTCAGGTTTTCCTAAACTCTGAAATTTGTATGTCTTAGGAAGCTTTTGGGAAATGATTTGGATTCTTGCCTTGTTGAAGA
Source organism: Pyrus x bretschneideri (assembly GCF_019419815.1). NCBI lineage: Eukaryota > Viridiplantae > Streptophyta > Magnoliopsida > Rosales > Rosaceae > Pyrus > Pyrus x bretschneideri. The sequence goes on along the minus strand of NW_025999795.1, from coordinate 50,687 downwards.
ACTCCAAGAGATGAGTAGCCAGCTTGAACGAAGTTTACGTAGCATAAGAGAGAGAAAGGTACTTATGTACATGTATTTCAGCTGATGGTCACAAGTCCATTTTCCTCCCAACTCGTATCAGTTAAATGGATTTTTTTTTTCTATTGGAATTTAACTAACTTGAAGTGACTCCAGGCACAATTATTCATGGAGCAGATGGAACAACTAAAGGCAAAGGTATTTATTTATTTGCTAAAATGATCATAAAATCAAATTGTAATTGCTAAATTGATCATAATCAAATATTGACAGCATATAATCGAATATCGACAACACAATGGTCAAATATTGATGACGTAATGGTCAAATATCAATGGCAAGCTTGAAATTGATCATTTCACCAATTGAGATTTGAAAAATGATCAATTGCGGCCAATTTATCTTTAAATTTTAGTGCTACAAAACCTATTCATTGGAATTTTTACAGATATATGTCCAACTGCTTCACTAGTTACAAGTTCTAACACCTTTCTCTCTTCTAAAATCAGGAGACTCTCCTCTTACAAGAGAATGCAAAATTACGTCAACAGGTAAACTAGTCCGGTTGAACTCTTTTGCCATTATTTGTTTACCAACAACTACGTGCTGTGAATGAGGTTTGAGGTGATGTTATATCATGACAAGAATCTTAAACCGATCATTGTGAATTTTTCTAGTCTTTCTTTCTTCCCTTGTTTATTTATCTGCACTATGATGATATGCTCAGAGTGGTGCAAAGCTGTGGATGGAGCATTCAGCTCAAGAAAAAGGAGCTTCTACTTCTTTAAGCTATGAAAAAGCAGGAGTTTCTGCTTCTGTAAACTACAGGAGCCAAGGTAGCATGAGTTCTGAGGTGGAGACCGAATTGTTCATTGGACCGCCAATAATGCGTGCTGTTGGTGCATCACAGCCTAGGTCAACATATATCAGATAAATAACAATGTTTGTCACTCATCTCTAAAGAAAATGCCATAACAATTAAAATAAACAAAAAAAAAAAAAAAGGCGATGGATACCCATCTGTTGTGGGCCGTGCTCTCAGATTAATAATACTAATAAGGTCAAACAATAAAAGATCAAAGAAGTTATAATTTCCTGACTTTTGAGCCTGTTGTATAATTTTATGTATATGTTAGCCCCACTTTATTTGCTATCAATGTATGAGTAATGGTTGAGGAGAGTAAGTGTGTGATGTAGGAGAACTAGCGGAACATATTATGGAGCAACTCGAGGGTGTAAGTCAACGAATTGGTTTAGGGAAATCCGAAGTTAAGGGAATTTTTTTTTTCTTTTTTTTTTTCTTTTTGGTGTTTGTGGGGAAAACATCTGAAGTTAAGGGATTTGGTATTCGATTTGAGCCCATAATTCGCATTATGAAGAGTGACCGGTAATCGAACTCATCTCTATGACATGGCGTTTTCTTCAGATTAAATAGCTATACCCTAATTCCTGTCTGAGAGAGCAATTACCCAAAGGTTTTCATTTTTTACAATTTTTGCCCCGATTTAAATTGCCAATGTATCTTTGATCTTGTCTTGAGAATTAAATAAATTCTATTTTCCTTATACAGTTGGTTTCTGCATAAACATTTATATGCACGAAACTGATAATCACATGCATTTTTTATTTCTCAACACATTCATGTTTAATCATGTTTATTTCATCTGATAGATTTATTCAATTTGATGACTGCTATATATAAAAAGGACCTTAAGCTAATGGTGCCTGATATTCTGAAGGTAGACTAATAATGCAATTTGTACGACTCGAATGCTTCGTTTCGCCCTATAAACTTCTCTTTCTACCTGTCTACTCTCACAATTTTGAGCTCTTGGATAAATTAATAGCCTGATCTCAATGCGCTCATGTTACCCGTAGACTCTGGAACCTCGATGTCTTTCTCACACGTAGCCGGACCAGCAGCCATCGTGAAGGCTGCTCACTCATGCTGGTCTCCTAAAGCTACTAACTAAAGTTGCGCAGGGCAACAAAAACCTTTGTTTTCGATAATCATAGAAGCATTTCTCCAAGAGCAAGTGATACCGGCGTCTCTTAACGAATCTAATCAGATAATTCTACACAATCCAATCAAATGCACCAAATTTTTTAGATAGTGAAATGGGATTCTTAAAGTAAAGAGAATGGTATCTTTGAGAGGAGCTATCTGAAGCTTTGGTTTGGTTTTGATTGGAGGCCACTTGGATGCTGTTTTCTTGGAATCTGCTTTCCTCTACGGATTCCCATTTTCCGCTTGTTTTTTCTCGTTTCAGCCATACGCGCAGGAGGACTCGGCCTTCGTTTTTCTCCCTTGCTCTGTTTTAGGGTTTCTGGCCCATTTACTCAGACTATTGGAGTAGAATTGACATTCTACTTCAACTTAGGGAGTGTGGTAGATTGGGATTTTGAGATATTTAATTTCTTTCTCTTTATAAATTTAGGAGTATTCAATTATGATTTTAAATGATTATTTGAAAGTTTAGCGTATTCAATCAAGATTTTAAAAGAGTTATAACATTCTTGATGTATTCAAGCATAAATTAATTTTAAAGAATTTTAAAAAGTTGGGGAGTCTGAGAGAATTTGAGAAATTTGATAGTTATTTTAAGGGAAACTTGATATAGATCCAATTTTTTGAGCCAATAGTAGGAATAGTCCAATTTATTAAAAGGGAAACTTGATATAGATCCAATTTTTTGAGCCAATAGTAGGAATAGTCCAATTTATTAAAATAAGTCCAATTCCTTAAATCTTATTATTTTATTATCAATAATTATCTCTTAAATGATAAGATTTATTATAAAAATCAAATTTCTTCCTAATTATCTCTTTGATTATTATTATTTTTTTTTTGTTCTTTCTTGTTCTTTATCCCGTTTTAAACCCCATTTATAGATTTTATTTTTTATTTTTATAATCAACCTATATCACAGGTTAATTATATTTATCTACCTATATGATAAATTCTTTTTTATAATCAAGTAAGATTCATGTGTCTTTCTTATAGATATATTATGTTTTTTCTACCTTTTAGTTAAGTTTCATATGTTACTTATAGGTATGATATACATTCTTATATTTGTTACTTGAGTTAGGGTAGAATGATTTGTAGATAGATTTATGTCAATATATATATTTTTTTGTTATAAGATATTAATTATATTTTTTGGGGTTGAAATTTCATAATATTAGAAGATTTTAATTGATTTTTAATATTTTTAGAAAATATAAAATGAGCATTAAAAAAATAAATACATATAATTAGGTAATTGGACTCACTCCTAAAAACCATCTATGTTTTTGGACCTGGATCTAAAAGTTCCTTTATTTTAAGCATTCACAAATCTCACATCCTATGGAATTACTCAAAATTTTACATAGAATCTCTAGAAATTAATTACACTCTATCCAAATCCATAAATGTATAAATCCATTCAAATCCATCAAAATCCCAATCGAATGCATCCCTCCAAGTGTCTATTGCCCAAGATTCAAAATCTTCACCTTCTTGTAGTTTAAATGAATTTAATGTAGAGGATTCAAAACAGTCTTTGACTTCAAACAAAACAAAAAAAAGGTAAAATAAAAATAAAATAAATTAAAGATTTCGATTGTAATATGTATCAAGTAAAAGCTCACTTAGTATTTTACCCCGGCTAACATGTTATGCCGTTTTTAGACTTATTTAACTTGCAGAAGTATAAATAGTTAAAAAAAAAAAGAAGTGGAGTATGCTTATTATCTTACTATTATTATTGGATAAGTTTAAATTTTGGGATGTATCTTTATTTTATCATTGTGATTTTTAATGTTTAGGTATTCTTCTTTATTTAAGAGATCTAAGGACGTGACTGACCTTGCTAGATCCAAAACATCATATTTCCATGCTTTTGGCTGATGGTTCTTTCTGGATCCCACAAATACGTCCCCGTCTCGCTGCTAAACCCAAACTATTTTTACTTTATTTCTAAAAATATAAGAAAATATAAAGATAATTTGGATTCGGCAGTCAAGGCTAGCTACGTGACACAGTCGTATCTTCGAGAAAATGACGATGGGCCGCTGACAGCAGACGCAGCATGAACTCTTTGATACTTCGTAATTTAATATTAATTTTGGTGTTAAAATTATAAAATATTATAAAAAAATATGAGGTGGTGTAGAAGTGTTGACTAATGTTTAATTTTATTTCTTTGGTAAAAACTAATGTTTTATTTTTTATTATAACACACCATATAGTTTACAAATTTAATTTAAAAATGTAGTCCACCTAGCATTATGAAAATTCTTTCAGTTGATTCTCAAGCACTTTTACAAGACACCATTGCTTATATATAGCTCGTCCTCTCTCTTTTTCATCTTTGTTTCTTATTTTTGCGGGTAATACTGGAGAGACTAGTTATTCAAACTTAGTAAATCTATGATGTGATTGTTGATGATTGAATTATTATTTAAATGTTGATTAATATGCTTATTTTCTATTAGTGAAATATCACATGGTTTACAAATTAGTCTAAAAAAATTAGTGTACCTAACATTATTCTATATTTTCCAATTAAGAAAAGCAACGAGGTACTTATATTTAAATTTACTAAACTTATGTCTGTTTATTTTATATTCATGTATTTGTTATGACTGAGAGTTTTATAGTTAATTATACTTTTTTTATTGGGTTAGGAAGTTTTGAGAGAAATACAAAGGGAATAATATAAGTAGAGCTATCGATCAATATGGGAAAAAAAAAATGAAAAGAAAAAAGGATTGTGTGGCCTGAGGATAAAGGGAGTGGGCGTCCACAATCAGATAAAAAGATCCTTCTCTGTGTTTCCCTTCTATGTGAATACTATTTCTAGGGTTTCTGATCTAGTTTCCATATTTGTATTCCTTCTAAATAAAACGTTAACTTTAATGTATGAAGTTAACTTTAAAAAGTAAATAAGACGTTAGATTCGCAACTAATATACACCGTTAAGGGTTTGTAGGCAATAAAATGATGACATTACCCTCTAAAATGAGTCATATGACTTAAGTTGATGAAAAATCAGATAAAATAATTTTGAAAATAATATTAGGGATAAAATCAGCAGTCTTTGATGATTTTAGGGATTTTTTTACCGAATAAATAATTCAAAGATCTAATTTTCATTGAGGTAATAATTTATGAACTAAATCGACAGTTAGTCCTAATTAAAACTATGCCTTCTTTTTTTTTTGTGTGTAGGAAGTTTGGAGAGAAAGACGAAGGGAATAATGGAAGTAGCTGTCGATCAAAATGGAAAGAAAAGGGTTGTGTGGCCTGAGAATAAAGAGAATAAAGAGATTTTTTATTTTATTTTAAATAAACGATAATATTAAATTTTTTTTTTTTAAAAAAGATTAAGCCTCAAAATAAGTTAGCAATAATGTGGTTCAAATTCAGAAGCTTTATATATAGAGAAAAAAGTTCCACTATATTTCAAGTAACTCCACTAGTTTTAAACATGTCAAGAAGAGACGAAAACATGAAAACAACTAAAGCCTAGCCCAAAAACATGAAAACAATGATTTAGAATACCAGTCATACCCATAAGTCTTTAGGGCTGTTAATAGAACTCAGCCCTCGCAACTCCAACAAAATTAATATATGTTATAAGCTTAGCTCATCATCGACTATTTTTGCAGAATCAGTTTTAAAACTATATGCCAAATTAGTTCAACTTGTCATCGACTATTTTGTAGAATCAGTTCAACCCGTTCTCGATCATTATTGCAGAATCAGTTCAACTTGTCATCGACTATTTTTGAATAATCAATTCAACCCGTCCTTGACTATTTTGCAAAATCAGTTCAACTCATCATCGACCATTTTCCATAATTAGTTCAACCTGTCATTGACCATTTTTGTTGAACTCATTTTTACAGAATTAGTTCAACCGGTCTTCGTTTTGCAAAATTAGTTCAACTCACTTGCAAAATCAGTTCAACCTGTCTGTAGAATCAGTTCAACCCGTCATCGATCATTTTTGCTGAATCAGTTGAACTCGTCTTCGACTATTTCTTTTGGCCAAAAGAAACACATTTAATAGATTCATTTACTAACCCATCTCTCTATACAACCCAATGAAAATACAACAAAATTACAACACACCGTAAGCTCTATTTCACTAATCCTCACATACGAATCTTTATTTCTTTCATTAGTAGATATTGAACCTAAAAGCAAATAAACAGAAGAAACAAAACATAAATTATAGTGATCACTTTACGCTCAGTAACTAGAAAATAAGCATGCTTTTGTACAAATTAATGAAATAAAACTATATATGTTAGTTCAGAACTACAAACATGTCACCCTATTTTTGTTCCCATAATTTAATCGAAGTAAAGAAAAATGAATTTCAATGCTGTTGTTCTAGAATACAAATTAAGATCCACTTCAACATCTATAAATCTCTACAAAATTAGCAAACTAACTCATTTCTAAATGAAGAAATCTCTTCAAATATGGGAAGTCTCCTTTACCTTAGAGGATTTCAATGCTTCACCAAGTGGTCAAGCTCCTCGAGAAAAGCATTTTTTCTATATTCAAATATAAAGAGTTGGTAGATAAACTCACAGGTTAACATTACTCTAGCCAGCTTCTGCAATAGTTCCTCAGTTCAAATTTTTCTACTTGGGCTTGTTAAATTCTTGAAGATGACCTTGCGACAAATCGTCAAGAATGGCTTGTGCTTCACCATACCGTGTTTTCTTGATCATGCACATGCATAAATTGTGATTTTATTGGTAGATGGATCAATATTTGTTGTTTGTTTATTGATGAAATAGGATAAAGGGAGGGAGAGGGAGAAAGAGAGAGAGATGGGAGCATGAGAAAGAAAAAAAAAAGAGAGATAAGAGGGCAGGAGAAAAAGTGTGAAAAAATGCAAAAGATAAAAGGTACTTTTGTAACTTACATTCTAGAGGGAAAACAAAGTAAATAATGTCATATTTCACATATATTAATTTTTGTCTTTCATTAAAATGTTAAAAAAAAAAAATTATTTTAATATAAAATTAAGTATTAAAAGTATACTTTATCTGTAATTTTTCCTTCAAATTCTGCTTTAAAAAAAGAAAAAAAGAAAAAAAAGATTGGACATTCACAATCAGATATTCCTTCTCTGAGTTTTCCGGCACTGTGAACATTATTTTAGGGTTTCTGTTCTATTTTCCATAATTGTATCCAAATCCAATACCGTTGGGGGTGTTTTTCTGTGTCCTTTTGGTAATTAAAACTTGTTCTCTGGGTTCTATTTTTAGTAACTTAATTTAACATGCTTTTCGGAATTTTTTTTTTCTATATATCCTTTTGGGTTCATCTCTAATTTGCTTCTTTAAGAACTTCTTTGGGGTTTTTCAAGTTGACTATCTCCTGGGTTTCCTTCATTGTCACTGGACGTTCTTCCCAAATCTGACATTTTTTTCTAGTGTTGGAGTACTTCTCCAAACCTTCCTGGGTGCAGGTTGTAAATCTTTTTCTCAATAGTGCTTCTAAATAACCCTTCTACAGCTAGCCTTTTGAGCTATATATGTTGCATATCTTTACCAATTTTATAACATTTTTCCCTGTTTTTTTGCAATTAACGATGGTGGTGACCGATGAATTAGGCAAAGCTAAGACATGGTGAGAGGGAAGATTGAGATGAAAAGAATTGAGAATGCCACAAGCCGGCAAGTGACCTTCTCCAAACGTCGAAACGGCTTGTTAAAGAAAGCTTATGAACTTTCGGTTCTTTGCGATGCAGAAGTTGCAGTCATCATCTTCTCCCAGAAAGACAAGCTCTATGAGTTCTGCAGCTCTGAGTACGTATTCTTTAATTTCTATAAATTCTTGAAACCCCATCCTTCTTTTGTTCTATATGCTTAATTTCATTAGATGAAACAACAAGGTATGGGGTACTTGTGATGCTTGGTGCCTGGTGCTAATGCTAGGGTGTACTATATATGATGTAAAAATACAATACAGATTTCTAGCTTTCTATCAGTTCTAGTCATAATCAGTACTTGACAACCTATATATATTTATGTTTAATTTGTACCATACATCTTACGCATGATGTTTACCCTTATAAATTTATGATTATAATCAAAGCACATTCAGATATGTCTTTGTAATTAATACAATATGTATTTGTTCAGTTACCTCACAGACAGATTTGTGTACTCAAAGTTTTAACTTTTAGAAAATATTTGTGGCCTTTTGTTTTCCTTTTTTGACTTAGATGAAGTTCACTAGACATATCCTATACTCCACTGACCAATTTTACTTAAACACACCAGCTCCGATTATCATCCATCCTAGCTGTTTCCTTTCGATTAGCATATATTTAACGTAAACGCGACATCAGCAGCCGGTTTGAGTTTGAAACGGGAGGAACCAAGCTGTATTAAACTTACCTGAAATCAATTCGAACATTAAAAATTCATCCACATACAATGGAGTTGTATTTTAATTATAATTTGTGAATGATTGCAGTGATATGATCAACACAATTTCATTGATAGTAGCTTACTCCTTTTACAATTTACAAGGTGTAGGTCTAAATGCTAACTTGCTTTTTTGTTAACTATAGTGCATTCTCTGTCCTCTGCAACAATTTATGTAGATTTTGTCCACTAAACTGAATGAGATTTCAGAAAACTTGAACCACTGCAAAACATCATCAGTATCATATTGTTAAGAGATACTGGGACTAATATGGAGTACTCTATGATTTCATCATATTTGAATTTTTGACCTTTATTTTTCTGGATGCTTCAGCATGCAAGAGACTCTAACACGATACCATAAATATGCAAAAGAGGAGCAAACCAACAAGGTTGAAGTGGAACAACAGGTGCAGGTTAGGCGATCTATCTTGGATTTTGAAAATCCAATCTTTTAGATTTCAGATTTTGTTATGAAACTTTAAAAATCTTGGTGTGATGAATTTAGTCTTCGGCCATAATCTTCAAAATGATGGAAGATAGTATGCAAGTGCATTGAGAGTAGACTTATTGATTAACTATATTAGGGAAAGAAACAGCTTTTAGCTTTCTCTTTATGGCTATGACCTCTTTTAGCTGATTTGATTTATTTCAGGATAGAAGCTTAATTATAGTTACGAACCTAAAGTTTTGAGTCGTGCTTGGCCTTTTATATCACAAAAAATGTTTCAGCGTCCTTTAATATATTGAGAAGAAGGTAGTAATTTACATCAAATCTCGGTGGAAAGAAGATCAGTTTATACATGATTTAATAAAGAACGAGAACTGTGGCATTTTACTCTCAATCCTTTCTTTTCAAGTGATCTGGTTAAGTATATATGAAAAGATTACATTTCTTTTTCGTTACAAAATGTAAAATTAATCTGTTAAATTTAGGCATATGTTGAACAAATTGCAAGTATTTTAGTTGCTTCCGGTGGGTTGGTGGGAGTTTGCAACGGGGCCTTCCACCAGGGAAGTAAAGGGTTGAGAGATTGGATAACTTCCATGCCTTTCTGGAGGTATAGTTGTTACTTTTTGGGATATATACATATGCATATATGTGTGTGCACGTAAAAAATTAATTGCGAAGTTTTTGTTAGATTTTCTTCATATCAGCGGACATTGAAGTTTCGTTTTTACTGTTGTGCTAGAGGTACATGGTGGTTAATAAGCACCACTCCCTGCATAGTTGCATTTTATATGGTGAACTCGTTTTCACCATACATAACTTGATCTGGGAGGCATTTCTCGGTGCTTTATGGAAAAGGAAAGAGGATTATTGTGTTTTATGTGAGGGGTCTAGTAGCCTAATCACTATAACATTCCTGGGAAGTGTTTTTGAGATCACTTGCTGGGATGGTTCTTGTTCTTCCTACTTGGTTTTGTTATGCACCTTTCTTATCAATGTATATATAGAATAAAATCAAGAACTAATTGTCAGGACTTCCACACTTCTACAGTGAACTAGCAAATTTGAGTTGGATTCTAATAGATGAAAAGCAAACAAGCATAGGAAGTGAGTTCAACAAGGATGAGTCCTATTGTTAAGTGTCTTGTATAGCTTTGATGAGTTTGATTCATATTAATAGCGGGCCAACCGTTTTGAGAGAGAGAAAGAAGAACAACCAATAATGAAGTGAGGGAAAAGAAAACGCATTTGAGTTTCATAATTAATAGATTGGACTCAAATTTATCAAACTCACACCAATCCAAAAATAATGTTACATTGTCCAAACCATAGGAATCAAACTCATCTAAACTAAATTTGAAAAACCCAACTTTGCTTTATAGTTATCTTCTATCCATGTGAAAATCATTACCGTACGCATACAATTGTGTCTATATATTATATAAGATATTAATTGCAGGCAAGTTTTTTGGAATTTTTCCGGAGTAGGATTCTCTCCCTTCCAAATTCATTACACTCCCCTCTAATCCTCTCCCATTTTCCTCTTTCTCTTTCACTTTTTATAAAGAAGTCAACACCAGAAGTTGACATGGCTAAATCGTGACCGTACAAATAAGATGCGACTCGAGGGGAGGGGAGTTTGAAGGGGAGAGAATCCTACTCCAATTTGTCTATAATCACTATTTTACTACATTGACACTTGATACATGCTCATCAAATGAAAATGGGTGAAAGAAAAGAGAAGTGGGGGAGAGGTAGGGGGCTTCAACTCGTTGACTAGGTTAACTTCTAGCAACTCCTTTCACACCTAAAGAGATTAAAGATCACATCTCGCAATGATTGTACTCTTTCGTTGGGACTTCTTTATGTTATCATGTGTTAGAACCGCTGATGATATGATGTTTGTTTTTCGACAATTTTATCAGAGATGTGATATCTGCACTCCTTTTTAACTTTCTGCACTCATCTTTTGTTAACCTAACCCCCATATGAGACAACTTTTAATTGTCAAAAGCTAATTAATCTGCATGCATGCAGCACTTGAAGCATGAAGCAGCTATTATGACCAAGAAGATAGAGATCCTAGAAGCTTCTCAACGGTTTATGGCTTAGTTCGATTATCTTCTCCTGCCCTTTTTCACTCAACTGATATTTCAGGTTTTCCTAAACTCTGAAATTTGTGTGTTTAGGAAGCTTTTGGGAAATGATTTGGATTCTTGCGTTGTTGAAGAACTCCAGGAGATCAGTAGCCAGCTGGAACGAAGTTTACGCAGCATAAGAGAGAGAGAGGTACATAAGTACATGTATTTCAGCTGATGGTCACAAGTCCATTTTCCTCCAACACGTATCTGTTAAATGGATTTTTCTTTTACTTGGAATTTAACTAACTTGAAGTGATTCCAGGCTCAATTACTCATGGAGCAGATGGAAAATCTAAAGGCAAAGGTATTTATTTTATTTTTTGCTAAAATATCATAAAATCAAATCTCAATTGCTAAATAGATCATAATCAAATATTGACAACATCAATCGAATATCGACAACACAATGGTAAAATAATTACGACATAATGGTCAGATGTCAATGGCATACTTGAAATTAACCATTTTAGCAATTGAGATTTGTAAAACGATCAATTGCGGCTGATTTCTCCTTAAATTTTAGTGCTACAAAACCTATTAATTGTAATTTTTACAGATATAGATCAACTGCTCCACTAGTTTCAAGTTCTAACACCATCTTTCTCTCTAAAATCAGGAGACGCTCCTCTTACAAGAGAACGCAAAATTACGCGAAGAGGTAAACTTTGTTAAGTCCTGTTGAACTCTTTTGCCATTATTTAATTACCAGCAACTACGTACTGTGAATGACGTTTGAGGTGATGTTATATCATGATAAGAATCTTATCATTGTGAATTTCTCTAGTCTTTCTTTCTTTTCTTGTTTATTTATCTATCTGCACTATGATGATATGATCAGAGTGGTGCGAAGCTGTTGATGGAGCATTCAGCTCAAGAAAAAAGAGGTTCTGCTTCTGTAAGCTGTGAAAAAGCAGGAGCTTCTGCTTCTGTAAACTACTGGAAACAAAGTATCATGAGTTCTGAGGTGGAGACCGAATTGTTCATTGGACCGCCAATAATGCGCTCTGTTGATCGCATCGCAGTCTATAGCAACATACATCAGATAAATAATAATGCTTGTCAATCATCTCTAAAGACAATCCCATAAAAATTAAAATAAACAAGAAATGCAATGGATACCGGTCTTTGGTAGGCCGTGCTCTTAGATTAATAATATTAATAAGGTCAAACAATAAAAGATCAGAAGGAAATTTATAATTTCCTATGATTTTTGAGCCAGTTGTATAATTTTATGTATATGCTTAAAGCGTCAGGTTGTAGCACCATATTATTTGCTTTCAATGTATGAGTAATGGTTGTGTTAATTTCCACCGAAAACAATCTTCGCCTTACATGCATTACTATTACTGCTTTCAAGGAGTAACCTAACTAATTATAAACTCATGCAAAGTTCCTTCTCTTATTAATGTGAGATTCATTCTTAACAACTTTTGACAGTCCGGATGTCCGTAGTGGAATGTGCTAAAAGGGAGGAAAGACGGAAGAGTGTCAAGAGCTAATGAGACCATCAACTTGCCACCTCCAACTTTCCACGAAGATTTGGTTGCTTTATCCGGTGGTCACACTCTAGGGTTTTCACATTGTTCTTCCTTCGAATCCTGACTTCGGAATTTTAGTTCGCTTCATGGTGTCGACCCAACCATGAACAAAGTGTTTGCTCAGAAGGTAAGAAACAAATGTCAAAAGCCAAAGTGCATTCTTTAAGGAGTTTGCAGCTTCTATCGTAAAACTCGGAAATCTTGGGGTGATTGAGGATGGTGAAGTGAGACAGAATTACCGTGTGGTAAACTATAATCAGAGTGAGAGGGCGATTACCCAAAGATTTTTATTTTTACAATTTATTCCCAATTTAAATCGCCAATTTACTTTGATCTTATCTTGAGAATTAAATAGATTTTATTTTTCTTATACGGTTGGTTTCTGCACAAACATTTATACGTAAGAAAATGATAATCAAACGCCTATTTTCTTTTCCTACATATTCATGTTTAATGATGTTTGTTCTGTCTCTTAGACTTATCCAATTTGATGATCATATATAAAAAGGACCTTTAATCTAATGGTGCCTGATATTCTGACGGTAGATTGCAATTTGTACGACTTGATTGCTTCGTTTGCCCTATAAACTTCTCTTTGTACATATCTTTTTATTTTGAACAAAACGATATTATCTACACTTAGGGAGAGAGGATGGGGTTGGCCTCACAATGAGTTAGCAATAATGTGGTTCAAATTCACCTTTGACGAGAATCAAACCTAAAACCTCTCATTTACCAGTGAAGAAGAATACCACTAGACCATAATACTAAGGGACATCTTTCTGCTATCTACTCTCACATTTTTGAGCTCTTGAATAAAATTAATAGCCTGATCTGATTGCGCTAGGTGTCAACATCCTTGAGGCCTAGGGTTGGTTTGGTATTGCTATACTTTGAAAAAAAAAATTATTTTTGATGTGCTGTGAGAATAAGCTCATTTTTGCTACTTCACATTTTCAGCTTCTTTTTCATCCAAAACTGTGAAAATAAGTTGTTTTTAAGTGTTTACTAAACACATTTTTGAGCTCAACTTTTTTTTTTATACCAACCTTTTACAAAAACATATCAGTACCAAACCAGTACCTAATCACCCGTTAATAGAGCTTCAGTTCACAACAAAGACACAAGGAATGTCAATACCATGTACACTCTGGAACCTCAATGTCTTCCCCACAGGTAGCCAGACCAGCAGCCATCGTGAAAGCTGCTCACTCAAGCTGGTCTCCTAAAGCTACTAACTCAATTTGCACAGGGCAACAAAAAATCTTTCTTTTCGATAATCATAGAAACAATTCTCCAAGAACAAGTGATACCGGCGTTTCTTAACGAATCAAATCAGATGATTCTACACAATCCAATCAAATGTATTAAATTTTTTAGATAGTGAAATGGGATTCGTACAGTAAAGAGATTGGTATCTTTGAGAGGAGCTATCTGAAGATTTGGTTTTGGTTTTGATTGGAAGTCACTTGGATGCTATTTTCCTGGAATCAGCTTTCCTCTGCGGTTTCCCATTTTCTGCTTGCTTTTTCGCGCTTCAGCCATACGCACAGGTGAAGTCGGCCTTCCTTTTCTCGCTTGCTCTGTTTTAATGGGTTTGTGGCCCATTTACTCGATTCTCTATTGGAGGGGAATTGACATTCCCTTTCATCTTAATATCCAAGATTCAAAACTTTTGTCTCTCTGTAGTTTAGATGAATTTAGAATTTCATCCATTTATTTAGATTGTGTGCTAGTTTTTGTAGTAAAAAGTATATAGTCTAGTGGTTGAACTTGAAATAGTTTACGGATTTTCATAGGTCACAAGTTTGAGACTTGCTTATCCCAACAATATTTGGGATTTTTTTTTTTTTTGTGATATAAGCCAATTCCTTTTTTTTTTTGTTAGTTCATACCAAGGTCTATACAATGTAGAGAAAGATTCAATTACGTTAAAAGAAAAATGTCATGGAAATATTTTTGAGCTAGCTATGATCTTAAATTTTGTTCAAATCCAATGTATTAATCTTTTTCTTTTTCTTTTTTTTTTATTATCAAAGCACATAAACAAGCTCTGTTCTGATGATATATTCATCTCAGTTTTCATACAAATTTTAAAGCTCTATCACTTTTGTTTGATTAAAATTTTTCATAACAATAGCAAAAATAAATAAATAAATAAATAAATATAATTCCTTCAATTGTTCTCAAATTAATTATATTGCTATATATATATATATATATATTTTTTTTTTCCTAATTTCATTCATGTGGCTAAAAAGCCCCTCCTTGAATAGATTTCTAGCTCCACAACTACTTATCTTCTTTTTTTTTTTCTTTTTCTAAACGTTAGTTCGATAGTTTGAATGAGAATTAAGGGGTAAAAACAAATGAATGAGTGCAGAAGTAAAAACCTAGAATTGAAAAATCATTTTTCAGAAAACAAGATCATGCATTGATAGTGGAATTGGATTATTTATTTAAATATAACTAAGAGCAACTCCAGCGTTGGAGCCCTCCCCCCTGGCAATGCACTATTCAATCCACCTAATGAACAGTAACTGCCCTTAATGAACAGTAAATAGCCCTGGCAATAGAATTTGCATCTCCACCGTTACACTTCAATAGCCCTGGCAATAGGCAATAAAATATTAGTATTTTATTTATTTATAAAATAATACAAAATAATTTTAATTGTAATATCGGATAAGATTTTTAATCGTTCTCGTTGCACCACGTGTCATTATCCGAAGTATTATTAAATAATACAAAATAATTTTATTTGTAATTTCGGATAAGATTTTTAATCGTTGTCGTTACGTCACTTGTCATAAAATCCGAAAAGACAATTATTGAGGATGGATTTCCGATAAATTTTTTAATCGTACTCATTATGCCACGTGTCATTATCTGAAAATACAATTATTGGTGATGGATTTCTGATAAGATTATTAACCAATCACGTCGCGCCACGTGTCATAATCTGTTCACAATCTTTGAGGATAGATTTCCATCAAATTTTTAACGAATGATGGCATGCCACGTGTCATAATCTGTTCACAATCTTTGAGGATAGATTTCCATCAGATTTGTAACGAATGACGGCATGCCACGTGGCATTATGTACAACCTAATCCTTTCTGAATCCTCTATATAATCCACCATCCATCCTCACAAATCTCACACCAATTTTCTCAAGATCTTTATCATTATTCATAGTTTCTGCTTCCTTATTCACAAAAATCTGTATTATTATTCATAGTTTCTGTTTCTTTCTTAAAATGTCTTATTCTTCTTCCTCAAGGATGATGTGGGAATTCAATCAGGAAGAGGAAGAATTGTTTAACGAATCAGAAGCAATGTTCAATCACCAGGAGGTAAGAAATGAGAGGGAAGAGTATGAGGAGCGTCAAAGGAGAGATGACGAAGTAAGAAAGGGCAAAGCCTCACATTCCCGTCGAGTCATCCAAGCTGCGGCTCAGATCTGCAGGCCCAACCGTTCCGGAAACCTTGATAGAAGCAGGCAACGACGAGGTATGAAACTCTTGGATGATTATTTTGTTCCTAATAGTGCATTCCCTGATACGTACTTTAGACGTCGTTTTAGAATGGAACGACATTTGTTCAACAAAATCATGATTGCTGTTTGCAACCATGATTCTTATTTTGTGCAAAAGAAAGATGCTTTTGGTGCTATGGGTCTACTGCCTGAGCAAAAAATTACTGCTGCCTTACGGATGCTTGCATATGGAGCATCTGCAGACCAAGTGGATGAGATAACGAGGATGGGGAAATCAACCATTCTTGAGTCCCTGATGAGGTTCTGCGGAGCAATCGAATCTATGTACACCGCTGAGTACCTCCGCAAACCTACACACATGGACTTAGAGCGGCTGTTGAAGAAGGCGGAGATGCGTGGCTTTCCTGAGATGATTGGAAACATTGATTGTATGCACTGGACGTGGAAAAACTGTCCAAGTGCATGGCAAGGCGCTTACGGGGACAGAAAAAGAGCAAAAAGTATCATTCTGGAGGCGGTTGCATCTTTTGATACATGGATTTGGCACGCCTTTTTCGGGGTCCCGGGAGCTCAAAATGACATCAACGTCCTTGCCCAATCCCCAGTGTTCAACGATGTCCTGCAAGGAAAGGCACCAAAAGTTACGTATGAGGTCAACAGACGTATGTATGACGGCCCATACTACCTAGCTGACGGCATTTACCCGCGATAGTCAACATTTGTCAAAACAGTGCCACGTCCACGGAGTGCAAAGGAAAAACACTTTGCAAGCTGTCAAGAGGGGTGCAGGAAGGATGTGGAGCGTTGTTTCGGTATCCTCCAAGCTCGTTGGGCGATCGTCAGAGGTGCTGCCAGATTGTTTGATGTAGAGTCGCTTCGATCCATCATGATGACGTGCATCATTCTTCACAACATGATTGTGGAAGATGAGTACGATTATGAAGCTGTTGATGAATATGAGCCAGACCCGATGAACAATTCAAGAACACATATATATTGTGCTCATGACGCCACCGATGAGCCCGTGCAACATGAGCCATTACAAAGGGATGGACGTTACAATGAAAGGCTCATTCAACGATATACTGCATTTCAAATGCCAGACATGCACAATGCCCGACAAATTGACTTGATAGAGCACCAGTGGGCATTGAAACAAGCTAACGATAATTAAGTTCATTTACTGTGTTTTTTTGAATTTGGTATGTTTATGTTATTTTATTTGGTGTGTTTTATTATTTGGTATGTTTATGTAATTTTTTTATGTTTATGTTTATGTAATTCTTAGTATATGTAATTCTTAGTATGTTTATGTTTATGTAATTCTTAGTATATGTATTATAAGAAGAAAACAGAGTCACACTTCGTGTGGGTTTTAATCTATGTAAAAAAGAAGATAATTAGAACGATGGTCATGGACTTTTAATTATTTTAAACAAGTAGAAGAAGCAAGGAGATCTTTAATCAATATTTTTTAAATTGACATCAACCAAAACTACATTAATTGTTTGTGTTTTGTTTCACTTAAAAAAATTAGCACATTAATTCTCAAACAAGCTAAGGACTTATCAAACACGCAAACGCCTTCTCCACCAATATATATATATATATATATATATATATATATATATATAATTAAGCCAATTTACAGCACCACTCACCAAAATAAAATTTTATACCATTCACTTCATATTGGAAAATTTCTCATTGGGCAAGATTGGGGTCTTCCCCTTTATCATACCAAACCCCTTCACACCCAGCATGTTCTCATACCAAACAACAATTATAATTATTATGATTACATTCAAGCTTGGACTAATATTTTTCTTCATCAGACGGAAGATTTTAGTCATTCATGGTTCGTGACCTTTGATAAAAGTTTCAGATTAAGATTCCCAGCATGGTTTCCAGACTGGTGGGCTACTCATGGCCCAAATATTTCCCTTATCCCTGATGACCTTCGTCAAGCACTAAACAATAGTTTCAAGACCGGTTTTGACCGCAGCCGTTTTGACAGCAGGGTTTCCCTATTCTCTTTATTCATGGCCAAATACAAAGTTCCATGGATCTTAAAATGGAATTTCCAGTTAGACAATGGAGGAATTTTCAGGGCCCGGTGGGTAAAATGGTGGGACAAATTCAACCACCAGAAAAATTGGATTTTCAAACAGACGAAAGTATTGATTTTTCTGACTGGAACATTCCAAAAGTTTCAACCCAAAATATTTACAAGAAAAAATGGTCTTTGACCTCTTTTAAATCAGAACATCACGTCAAAACAGTTGAGAAGGCTTATGCTCTTAGCAAAGAACATGAGACTTGTCAATTATTTTCCCCATAACAAATCAAAGCGCATCGTAAAAATGGTCATAACTATCTTCATATTGGTTTAGTTCAAATCGCAGTTAAACCATTAACACGAAAAGGTCATCATACTTCTATCCTTTTATGTCTACGCGACGCTAGATTTACTGATTTCAACGATAGTATACTCGGAATGATCGAATCTAGTCTTTACAACGGACCTATCCATTTTGATTGCTTTCCCGATCTCACAATAAGTCTTTCAGATCCACATGTTTTAAAAGCTCTTACTCTTAATATCAAAACCTCCGGGTACCAAGTCCTGGAAGGAATACAACCTTTGGCACTTATTTTTAGAATTTATTACAAAGTCACTGGCACAAACATGAATTTTCAACCTTTAAACAAAAGTCCTCGCGACCACACTCTTTTGATCCAAACAACCCAAGAAAGCGCAAACATAAGAGTACCAAGAACCATTAGGTGGTCAGACATCAGACTCCCTTCAGATTGGTGTTTAATTAATGAAAGTAAGCCGGTTTCCGTCCAAAACAGTCTTGTTAATCTTGACAACATTGAACAATATTTTGACGGCACTGTAAAAATCAATTTTGATAGACCAGCAAGAAAATCTTGTGAATCAATACATTCACATAAATCCTTTACTCCTAGCAGACATTCTTTTTATGGATCCACGTCAACCGATAGACTGGGTCGAGATCAAGATTTGATCAAATCGTTAGTAAACAAAAAGTTAAAAGAGCAGGAAGCTGCACAACAAGATTTAATCAATGATTTGCTCAAACTAAAGTCTGTCGACACTTCTTCACAAGTTGCACACCCCGTTTATCATCCTCCAAACCAAGAAGAACCCACTTCTCTAACTGCTTCTGATTTTGAAACAACATCGGTGAATCACCAATTACTTGTTTTAAACAAACCACATAAAATCCGATGGAGGAAGCTTAAAGCTAACATGGCTTCTGAGGAAAACATCCCCAGAAGAAATATTTTTCGAAAAAAGTATTGTGATGAAGAAAAGCTAGCCATTTATGCTGAATGGAAAGCTTTTGTAGAACAATACCAATTTGAAATATCTTTCTTTGATTTTATTAAAAAACATTATGAAACAAAAAATAAAGTTACGGTTGTTATCAAAGAAAAATGGGTTAAGGAAGATAAAACTTTGATTTCCTCTAGTCATCCTCCCAAAGAAACTATTTTAATATCCACTGGTAATACCAGCATTCCCGCAACTCCTTTCAAAATTCCAAAAGAGGATTCTGGTTTTAAACCTATCATTGAACAAAATAATTTTACGAACCAAAGTCTTCATACTATTGGAAAACAATTAGACAAAATTGAAACCAAAATCGACAAATTGTCTCAACCAAAATCTTCTCAAAAAGAAAAACCTTTAGTAAATTTTACTGATACTTCTTCAAGTTCCACTGCTTTAAAATCCATGACTATTTTACAAAAAATTGATCATATGCTCACTGAGCTCAAAAAAGAGAAAGTTGTTAATGTTTTGCAAAACAATGATGTTTCTGTCGAAGAAGAAAACACATCTGATCCAGATTCTTCTGAGGACACGGAAACTAGTTCTGCTATTCAAAATATTGAAAATGTTTTTCAAAACATTGATCTTCAACCAACCTTTGATTTAAAACGTATTCGTACTCATTTGGTCAACCCTACTTCTCTTACAAAAAACTGGTATCCCAGGCCAACTCCTCCTGACCTACAATTTGAAGAACTAAATATCCAAAATCAATTTTCGGTTTTAGCTGACAAACTCTATGAATGGAATATAGACGGCTTGTCAGAACAAGAACTTTTGAACAAACTTCAACACATGTCCATGGTTGCTAATAGCTATATTTCAAATCACAATTTTACACAGATACAAATCGTTGATCTCCTCGTCCCTGGCTTCACTGGAATGCTTCATTCCTGGTGGGAGAAGCACTTAACTTCTCAGTCCAGAGATGAAATACGCTTTGCGGTCAAAAAAGATGAGGAAGGATTTCCCATTTTTGACGAAACGATAGGACAGGGAATACCCGACGGAGTAAATACTTTACTTTATACGATTATAGAACACTTTATAGGAACACCCAGCAACGTTACTACACGTATTCACGACCAACTGAGTAATTTAAGGTGTCCAACCTTAAGTGATTTCAGATGGTATAAAGATATTTTCATATCCAGAGTTATGCTTCGGGAAGATAGTAATCAACCTTTTTGGAAAGAAAAATTTATCAATGGTTTACCAAATCTTTTTGCTCACAAAATTCGAAATGTTTTAGTAAACCAAGAAGGTGTCATACCTTATGATACCCTTACTTATGGTAACATAGTTAATGTTATACAAAAGGAAGGATTGAAAATGTGTATTGACATGAAGATTTCAAAACAAGTTCATAAAGATAAATCTATTGCTAAATACGAACTTGGAACATTTTGTGAACAATATGGTTTACCTCCAATTGCTCCTTCGAGTAAAAAGAAAAAAGCCCAACAAACCAGCAAGTTTTCTAAACATCAATCCAGATTTTATAAAAGCAAAAGATCTTCCAACAAACCTTTTCAAACAAATAAATTTTATGAAAAACCATCTTCAAACAAAAAATCTTTTCGAAAGTCTAAAAAGGATTTTCAAAATAAAAAGGGAAAATGCTACAAATGTGGCAAATTTGGTCATTATGCAAATGAATGTAGAGTTAAAAAGGTTATTAACCAACTAAAAATCTCTGAAGAAGAAAATGTTCAACTTATTCAGGCTTTAGAAATTAGAAATACCGACTCTAGTCAATCTGATAAAAATCCCGATTTTTCCGTCTCCGACTCTAGCAGTTCTAGTGACGTCTCCTCGCCAAACATTAAGTTTGGGTGCACGGACACTTGTTGCAATAAAATTTCAGTGCTTAATAAGCAAGAAGAACAAGAAGAGTTTTTAATGGAATTAATTAGTAAAGTCGATGACCCTGATTTGAAATCTTTTTATTTGAAAAAACTTAAGAATTTGATTTCTTCTCATGAACCTAGCACTAGCCAAACTTCTTCTCAAAAGATTTCTCTTAGCACTACTTTAGAAAGATTTAATAAACCAAAAAAGGATTTAACCGTCAAGGATTTACAAAAAGAAATTAATCAAATCAAATCAGAAATTAAGTTTTTAAAATCAGAGAACACTGAAATTCGTTCACATCTCAGTAGAGTACGTACACAAGCGCTCGTAGAAGAACAAGGTAATTCTTCTTCAAACTCCGATTCCGACGCTCACTCAACTAAATCTTCTTCTTCAAAAGATTTTGTTTTAAGTCTTTTAGACAAAATAAGAATTCGAAAATGGTATTCTAAAGTTACAGTAGTAATCGAAGATTTTCATTTAGAAACCATCGCTTTAATTGATTCAGGTGCAGATTTAAATTGCATTCAAGAAGGGTTAATACCTACTAAATATTTTCACAAGTCTACGGAAACACTTAGCGCTGCAAATCAATCCTCAATGAAATTAAACTATGAAATTCCCAAAGCATACGTTTGTCAACAAAATGTTTGTTTTAAAACTCCATTTGTTTTGATCAAGAATATTTCTGATCCAGTCATTTTGGGACTCCCTTTCATTGCATTAATCTATCCTTTCAAAGTTCATCATAACTGCATTTCTACCAAGGTTTTTGGCCAAAAAATTACTTTTGAATTTTGCATGGAAACAGATCTTAAAAAGTTAAAACAACTTCAAAAAGATAATGTTTCAAAAACCCTCAACCAGATTACTGCAAAATCCCAGCAAATTGCATTTTTACAAGACGAAATTAGACACAAAAGAATTGAAGAACAGCTCACAAATAAAGTTTTATTAGATTCTATTTCCCAGTTTTCTAATAAGCTTACTAAAGAAATCTGTTCAGATCTCCCCAATGCTTTTTGGCATAGAAAACAGCATATTGTTAAATTATCTTATATTAAAGATTTTGTTGACTCAAAAATCCCCACAAAAGCACGACCAATTCAAATGAACCAAGAAGTTTTAGAGTTTTGTAAAACCGAAATTAATCAACTTTTGGAAAAAGGAATTATCCGTAAAAGCAAATCTCCATGGTCTTGCCCTGCTTTTTATGTCTAGAAAAATGCAGAATTAGAATGCGGCGTTCCACGATTAGTTATTAACTACAAACCTTTGAATGATGTTTTAGAATGGATCCGATATCCAATTCCTAACAAAAGAGATTTGATAAAGAGACTTTCCCAAGCAACTGTTTTTTCCAAATTTGATATGAAATTAGGCTTTTGGCAAATCCAAATTCATGAATCTGACAAGTACAATACTGCTTTTGTAACTCCTTTCGGACACTATGAGTGGAATGTAATGCCCTTCGGCTCGAAAAACGCACCAAGTGAATTTCAAAATATCATGAATGAGATTTTTAATCAATACAGCCATTTTTCGATTGTTTATATTGATGATGTTTTAATTTTCTCAAAATCAATAGATGAGCATTGGAGGCATTTGCATGCATTTGCTAGGATCATTAGGTCTAATGGGTTAGTCGTCTCGGCATCTAAGATTAAGTTATTCCAAACCAAAGTTAGATTTTTAGGTTACCATATTTACAGGTCTACCATTCAACCAATTGATCGAGTCATCCAGTTTGCTGATAAATTTCCAGATCAAATTATTGATAAAACCCAGCTTCAAAGATTCCTTGGATCTCTCAATTATGTTTCAGAATTTTATCCTCATCTTCGTCAACAATGCAAACCTTTGTTTGATCGTCTCAAGGAGAATCCTCCATCATGGTCTCAAAATCATAATTCCATAGTCAAACAGATAAAAAATCATGTCAAGACTTTACCTTGCCTTGGCATTCCAACTCCCGACTCTCTCAAAATAGTCGAAACCGACGCATCTGATATCGGTTATGGAGGTATCCTTAAACAAAAAACTTCTTCCGGATCTCCTGAACAAATTGTTCGTTTCCATTCAGGAGTTTGGAATCCAGCTCAAAGCAACTATAGTACTATTAAAACAGAGATTTTATCTATTGTATTATGTATTACCAAATTCCAAGATGATTTATTAAATCAAAAATTTTTAGTTCGTGTTGATTGCAAATCTGCCAAACATGTTTTACAAAAAGATGTTCAAAATATTGCATCAAAACAGATTTTTGCACGCTGGCAAGCCATATTAAGTATTTTTGATTTTGAAATTGAATACATCAAAGGCAGCCAGAATTGCATACCAGATTTTCTGACCAGAGAATTTTTACAGGGGAAGAATGGGTACTAATCCTACTCAGCAACGAAGGCTCCCAGCCACCCTTTCAGGAACCCCAGCACCAGTAAAACAAGAGTCTATTCCCGACTCTTCATCGGCCATCGCCATTACAAACAGATTTACTCCCTTAGGATCAATAGTAGGAAATATCCGACCAAATTACCAAACGGCCTTAGCCACCCCTTATGATCCTTACTCTTCAGTTCGTTCTCCAACACCTTCGCAACCTAAAACACCTAGCTATGCTAAAACTTCTCCATATATCCAAAACCCCACTACTAAAAAGCTTTTTTGCATACCTCTTGACATTGATAAAAATCAACCTCCAGAACGCATCGCTAAACTGCTTTTGCCCCCAAATTCTCACTATCTCCCAGCAGCACCATACAAAAGTCTCAAATACTACCAAGCCATTCTCTCTGAGACTGAAAGCATTGCTATTAAGCCAATTTACAGCACCACTCACCAAAATAAAATTTTATACCATTCACTTCATATTGGAAAATTTCTCATTGAGCAAGATTGGGGTCTTCCCCTTTATCATACCAAACCCCTTCACACCCAGCATGTTCTTATACCAAACAACAATTATAATTATTATGATTACATTCAAGCTTGGACTAATATTTTTCTTCATCAGACGGAAGATTTTAGTCATTCATGGTTCGTGACCTTTGATAAAAGTTTCAGATTAAGATTCCCAGCATGGTTTCCAGACTGGTGGGCTACTCATGGCCCAAATATTTCCCTTGTCCCTGATGATCTTCGTCAAGCACTAAACAATAGTTTCAAGACCGGTTTTGACCGCAGCCGTTTTGACAGCAGGGTTTCCCTATTCTCTTTATTCATGGCCAAATACAAAGTTCCATGGATCTTAAAATGGAATTTCCAGTTAGACAATGGAGGAATTTTCAGGGCCCGGTGGGTAAAATGGTGGGACAAATTCAACCACCAGAAAATTATTGATCTAGTTCGAGCAGAATTTCCCCAGAGTTCAACCTCAGCAATTGATGCATCTTCTTCACAGGCCTTGCCAGATACTCAGCAATTTCCTGAACTCCCGAAAGCTTAAGATCCAGTTCAATCTCTATCAGACATTAGTCCATCCTCCTCCCTCAAAGGAAAAACCAAGTCAGCCAAATCCTCTAGCTCGAAGAAAGAAAAATCTTCAAAGACTACCCAGCTTCTGGACTTGGCCCAACAGCTCATGGCCGAAGCAGCAATGCTCCAGAAAAAGAAAGGTTCCGACTCGGACTCTGACGCTTCTGATGCAGGGCCTCAGCCTCTCACCAATTGGGCTGATCAAGTGGACCTTCAAGACGCACAAGATCCGTTCGATTTTTGAACTGCATTATTTGCCCATGTGATTGTGCCAGCCAAACATCATCAGCAGTAGCTGCTATCATTTCTTCCACGAGACAAGGCACTATTCTTCAACAGTGAAAAACAAAAAAGTCACTGTTCATCCAGCTTTTGCAAAAGTAACTACGTGATTCCACAGTAAAGGCATCATCAACAGTGAAAAACAAAAAAGTCACTATTCATTTAACTTTTGTAAAAGAATCAAAGCATCTTCACTATTCATTCAGCTTTTGAAGAAGAAACAACGTGATTACACAGCTTTGCCAGCCTTCTTCAGAGGACAGCGGGATTCCCGGATCTTTTTGGCAAGCCTCATTCAGTCTCCTCGCTCTTTATAAGAATGACTCATATTCAGAAGAGGAACATAGTTTTTAGAACTCAATAGCTCAGTTCAATATCATCTCTCTGCTCATCCACAAAGGACAGAGATTATTTTCCAAACACTTGTAATACCTATATTATTCAGGATGCTTGCGAGCTCCACCTGGTTTACTTGTTTCATCTGCCATTAGGCAACATCTGTTTGTAATCTGCATTGCAGTAAGTTTTCAATAAAATTTATTTTCAAAATATATTTGCATCATTACATTTAATTCATTATTTTCATGGAATTATCTTCTATGATTAATTTAATTCTTTCTTTTCATGTTATTATCAGTCATCCATGGATGTTTCTTTTCAATCAACCTGAGTTCTTTTTAATTCAATATATTGATATGCTACTCTGTTTTTATATGTTTTACTTCCGCACTTTAAATTCTATGGACGGCTTTGCCGCCTGCTGTTGTTAGTTCCGCCCCATTTGGTATCAGAGATTATATATATATATATATATATATATATATATATCCTAATTCAAAGCTTCTTTGGTGTTTTAAGTTCATTCAGTCACTGTTTATCGCATTTGGTTGTATCACAAAATCCCAATCATATCAGTATTTCTCTCATCTTGGATTTATTAGGATTTTTAAGGTTTTTGTATTGATTGATTGGGAATGGATTTTTTGCAGAAAAAATTTAAAAATTGGCAGGACAGTCTTTTTCCCTTCAACCGGATTGAAAGCCCCATCAAGGTTTTTATCAAGGCCCATTGATGGACCCTATCCTCTTTTGTGTACGTATCTTTCTCATCTTATTGAATATCGCACTCTTTTTATAAAAAAAATTAGTCATTATAAGTAAAAGTATGATCAATTTTTAGAAAATTCTATTTTATGAGCCCATTATAAATTTCTCGCTCCACCACTAAACTTGCAATCATATATGAGCTTCATATGGGAACTTCATTAGACTCAATATATTTTAATGAGTATTTTCAAAATACAAATAATGCTTGTTGAAATTCATGGTAACTTTTCCTTTCCCTTCAAGATCATTTATTAATTGAATTAAAATTCTTGTTAAAATCAGTATTTCAAAATACAAATAATGCTTGTTCAAATTCATGATAACTTTTCCTTTCCTTTCAAATCCATTTATTAATTGAATTAAAATTCTGGTAAAAAAACGTTGGCTGGCACTATTGCAACCATTCCTCTCTTCATTTGATTTTTTTTTTAATTTTATTATTATTATAAGGATGAGAAGGATTCGAAATTATTACAATAATTAAAGGGAAGAGGAGTTTCGAACCCAACACGCAAGATTAAAAACCTAACACTAAATTATATATGCACTAGAATATTAAACCACATGCTTCATATTATTATTATTGTGCCAATTATTTCGTTAATTCTTCAACTTTATATACATAGTAAATCTCCAAAGTTTATGATTTTTGTTTCCTACACCGAATGGAAGATCCACCCTTTTCTTTTCAAATTGATCCAATATTGATCGGAGTTCTTTTTGTATGCTATAATTATTCTCTCTCCATTACAAATTGACTAATTTAAATCTGGGGAAATTAAACTTTAAAAAAACGAAAATAATTAATCTACACAGATTTGTAATGATCTTCATTTCTTTTGGTAGGAAATAACTGGATATGATTCATTCAATTTCTATTACTTTATTCATATGCCAATTAGAAAATAAAAAAAAAAGCAATAAATACAAGACAATGTAGGGAACGGTGGCAAGGTCAGCTTTCTGGGCATAACATTTGTGAAATGGTGAACATTGTTGGCAAAGGATTATACTGGTTTCTTGGTTACCTCCAACGTGTGGATGCTAAACGGGTGAATGATCAATATATATATATATATAACGGATTCATCGTTATCGTGACATCTTTATTCATTAATAAATTGTTATATAAAGAAAAACTTACACATGATAACGCATATAATTAAGCGCATAAATCTTACGTGACAATAAACTCATTCTACATATAACGTCTCAGGCTTGATGGACTCACTTTGCTAATGTTTTCATTAATTGGTTTAATTCCTGTTAATTTTGTATTACGCATTGTAGTGTTGGATTCACAAACTTTTTAATTCTCCACTTTCAATTGAATAAACAAGTGTGGTATGTATTTCAAACAAACAAGATTGAACATCTAATTAATGATTTGTTCATCTTCTTCTGGCAAGCAAGAAAAAACTAGTTATGAGATGAGGCCAAGTTTGAATTGCGCGACATAAACCAAATTTTCCAATCGCAAATTTGGTGATAAATAAATTAATTTCAATAAGTGAAAAACTCAAATAGATTACATAATTTGATTTTTTTTTTTTTAAGGGGATTAGCTCGTGGGAAAGCTATAGTAGTCCACCTCTTCGGAGGTCGGAAAGACTTGCAGAGACAGTTCAGTCATCATCTGACTACCATCGTATGATTCACTATCGTTAAAAATCAAACCTATGACAAGGTGTGTGGAATGCGAATTTGAAATTGGTGAAGGATTTTTCAAAATTTCCCCCTCCATACATATTTATATTTATCAAACCCTCCATACATATAACAATTGGAAAATTAACTTAATTAATATGGGGTAAAACAGTAGTCTACGATTTTGGTCGCAATTAATTTGAAGAGTGAGATGGAGATCTTGGTGGTGTTGATTTAAAAAGGAGGCCTCCTCATCGGACGGTGTTGGTGAATAGCGCCATGCAGCAGTCAAAGGGTGTCAGTAGCAATTATTTGAGAATCAAAATTAAGAAATGTGGTCAAGTTCTTCAAATCTAGTTGAATTTGCTAAACCACCACCTGTTAAAAGAGAGAGAAAAGAAGTTATAAACATTATCAAAATTGTATCAATCTTAACGAAGACATCAAAAAACAAATATTGGAAAAGAAAATGAAAATTGTTTGAAATCAAAATCAAAATCTCTAATTGGGTGGCATGAAAGGGAAAAGGGAGAGACTCTCAGCAACAATAAAAATGAGTAGCATGGGAAAGAATTCATGTTATGTCATCTTCTTAATTTTATGAAGAAGAGAAGATGGACATAGATTGTGAGATCGCCCTCCCTACCACTCATCTTCACTGACCTCTGAGAGATTATCTCTCATTTCAACTTAGCAAGTTCTAAGAATGTATGTTGTGGTTACATGGCCTTAATTTATAGAAACTCAGGGGCACACAGATTCATAATTCATGAACTTCATGTCACTCTCGTAACGCTACCAATCTCGAGAAAAACATGTGCATTCACGTGATAAGAGAGATGAAACGTTTAAATTTGACTCGACAATAAAAGAAAATAATCTAAGAGCCATAAGGGTTGGTGAGTAAGTTGTCAGTTTCCTTTTTCTTATGAGACCCATCAGGACTGGTGACTAGAGGCCTGGTTTAATGTACTTGGATCTGATATCTCGTAGTTGGATTCACCTTGCACATTTTCCAGCCCAAAAAATTTTCAACTAATGTCCGACCTTATCATAAGCATAGTTCAAAGCATGTGATATTTTATTGGATATCGTGCTGGATTTTTATCCATGCCTCGACGGTTTGATGTAGTATACTGTATATGCAATACAAGGAAAAAAATATTGTTCTCAATTCGTAAAGTTCTGATTTTTGTTCATACAAATCACCTCTTTTTATGTCGATGGAAATTAATCGAGGTTCATTACATCGCATGTCTCTTGAGCACAACAGGTACAAGAAGTTTCGGAACCGGAAGGCGATGTTCCGTCCCATACCGCAAAGCTTTTGAAATGAACAAACCAACTCGCACATGTTCGCTTCCGACCTAGGGTATAAGAACAATAGATCCAGATGTTTTCCTGTTCTCAAGGTCTGCGTGTGCCTGTGCTGCTTCAGATAATGAGTAGGTGTGATTCACTCGAACCCGCAATATACCCGATGCAACATTAGCAAATACCTCTCCTGCAGCCTCTAACAATTCCTCTCGAGTTACAGCGTAATGAAAGAGGCTAGGCCGAGTCAAGAAAAGTGATTTCGCTGCAATAGCTGATAACGGAACTGGATCAGGCGCACCTGATGACTGCCCAAAACTCACCATGTATCCCCGAAGTTTTAAGACTTCCAGTGATCCCTGAAAACAAACCTCCCGATAAGAATTCAATGTTGAAAACATTACTTATCTATTAGATGATGTCAATGTTGGAGTTGAGTAGTTTGGATAAATCATGACAGCTTATGAATATAAGACAAGTATAACTTACCTCAAACGTATCCTTCCCTACAGAATCGTAGACAACTTCAACCCCATTGTTGGATGTTATTTCTTTCACACGAGTGACAAAGTCCTCTTCCTTGTATATTATGACATGGTGGCATCCATCCTCCTTGGCCTGAGCTGCCTTTTCTTTAGTTGATACAGTCCCAATGACAGTCGCACCAAGGGCATTAGCCCACTGGCATAAAAGGGATCCAACTCCACCAGCTGCTGCATGAACAAGGACTGTGTGTCCAGGTTCGACCTGTATAACAAAGGTTGAGTCAGATCTAATAACAAAAGCAACAAAGGTTTCAATTTTTCAAAACATTCATAAAATTAGGAAAAACGATGGCCATCATTAGGCATGCAATTGTAGAACGAAGTTATGTTGAGATTAACAAAGCACTTCACTTTTCACACTTAGCTGTGATGCTTTTCTTATTTCTGCAGTTTTCCCTTGTATCAGATATTTAAAGGAACAGATTAATAGAGAGAGAAAGCTTCTCAACTTCTATGAGTGCTCATGATTCGCACATGAAAGGGTTACACACAACTCAGCTTACGTTGCCGAAACAGGGACAATAGCTAAAATTGGTTTAGCGGTACACTGAATTTCATTTACTGATTTACATTTGCTGGCAGTGACCAGTATTATTAGTAACAAATATTCACCTTGACAGGAACAGTGTGTGTATGAAACAAAGAGCTCTACAAAAACATTCTGCAATTCCACATTTATTTTCAAGAGAGATTAAAAAAAGCAGATGCGGGTACATGTGTAAAACTACCTTGAAACAGCGGCGTAGTAGAAACTGAGCTGTTGTACCCTTAAGCATGAGGGAGGCTGCAACTTTAGGATCAATGGAAGGAGGAACAGGCACAGCTCTGTTTGCAGGAAGGATCTGCTCTTCCGCATATGAGCCCATTTGCTGACCAGCATAGGCTACAAGATCTCCAACTTGCCTGCCCGTTAGACCTGGTCCCACAGCTGTCACGACTCCACAAGCCTCGACACCTGAAATCAGTTTTGGTTTATACATAAATAGGGTAACTAGTAACTACATCTGCAGTGCCCGATAAAGTTTCAGATGTATATATACACAATCAAAATATCGGTGGGAACTGTTATCTGATTTCATGCTCTGCATTCTTGTTTTTAAGTTCATCCCAATCATTCCTAACCATTTGTCGAAATTTATACTCACCAGAGAGGTTACCCAAAATTTTTAATAAAATTTGGATACAAGATAATCTTGGTTGAAATGCATCTCTATAATCTCAAAAATGAATTTTATTCGACTAGTGAACTTAATGAAATGAAACAAAACCTGGGGTGTAGGGAAGCGTAGCAGCCTTATAAAGGCCTTTGCGGTAGTACACATCAATGAAATTAATCCCGATGGCCTCATTCTTCACACGAATCTCGCCATCCTTTGGCTCCCCTACTTCCACATCTTCCCATTTCAACACCTAACATGATCACATGGCCAAAGTGAGAAAAACGATTGGGAATTATTGGCATAAACTAATAACCAAAGCAAAACTTTAACGAAATGGATATCGAATAATCAGCATCAAAGGAGTATAAATCGTTTTCTGGTCCAATTGCCGGCTTATGTGAACGATTATAAAAGAACAGCACTTGATATGGCACTATAAACTCTCTACCAGACAGTATAAATTGAAGCTTATCAACCATCAACAAGCATGCTCACTTCCAAATAAATTATCATAGCACAGATTAGAAGCAATTCTCAAATTCAACGAGTCAAAATTACAAACAATAAAAACAACTCAGAGGCTTCTTAATTAAATTGGGCTGATTCTGTTTTTCTCATACAAATCAAAGCACAACCCAGAATTCCAATTCGTAGACAATATATGTAGAGAGAGAGAGAGACCTCAGGGCCACCATGCTACTATCAGAGCTTAGGGTATACACAAAAATAATTTACGCTTTGCTACCATGCTGGTGCAATAGCAAGATCTTGCACACAGTTTAAATGATGGGATATGTATATTAAAAAGTTAATAACTTAAAAAATAAAAAATTTCACCACTTACATAAAAACACATGGTGTACCATCTGTTTTCCCGTCACAACTAAAAATTTCACCATGAACTCAACCACCTGCACAACCCCGGGCAGTCCACCAATGACTCTAATTTACTCAGAGTTTTAATTTGCTAACGACTTAATTTATTTATTTATTAAAGGGTAATTAAAGAAAATCTAGTTGTGAAGTCCTTGTAGTTTGTATTGACCAGTATTGACGGATAAGAAGGGTAGTATGGTAAAAAAGGTGGCACTGAAGTGAGGCAGTTAGTATATTTGGAAGTTAGTTAGAACTAGAAAAATTGCCCGTGCTTCGCTACGGGTTTTGGAACTATTATCCACAACAGGCATGAATAATTTGCATAGAAAGGTGCACTACAAAGTATTAGTCAACTCATGCAATACATACAAATTTTCAAGCTATTATCCACAACAGGCATGAATAAAGTGCACAAAAAAATATTAGTCAGCTCATGCATAACATACAAATTTTCAAGCTTTGAATTGCCTTGTTCGCAAGTCAGTATTCTGTTCTGTTTACAACCATTGAACTTATTATGTGAATCCAAAGTGGAAAAGCCAGGAAGACATTCACAAACCCAAATCAAACTCACCAAATCTGACATTAAAGAATAAATTATATAAAGTGACATATTGAAAGAAACTCAAAAGAGATTAGAAAGAAAAAGAGATTGCACCGGAGGAAGTGGGAAAGCGAGGAGAGACGCAGGTGTAGAGGTCAATGGAGAAAGCCACTGCCAAGAAACCCAAGCTTAAAGAAGCCCTCTTTGATGCGACGGAGCAACATGCTAGGCAATACAGAAAACAAATGGAACAAAACTTTAACCAAACAAAAGGAATAAGCAATTATTAAAATATTAGATACATTAGATGAAACAATTTAATAAAACTCCAGGAATTATTTGTTAAGACACATGAAATTCCATATTTAAAATTCTAGATAGAATGGAAAAAACGTAATTGAACTAACGATTAAGAATTGAAGTTACTTTTGTTAACATAATAACATTTATTTGCAGGGGATTGATATCGTTTATATTTTATTGCATCAATGTATATAGGGCTTGTCACTTTATAATGAGTTACACTACAGTCTCCTTCGATTTTACATGTATATATTTTGGTGAGAGATACAAATAAGGATAACTTGGTACGAAAACACAATACGACATCTTTTAACATAAAAAATTGAAAGCGAAAACAAAAATGACAAAGATAAAAATCAAAATCCAATTAAATAATCGAAGAAAACAATAGAAATATCCATCAAGAATTTAAAAAAATAAATTAAAAAAGGGGAATTATACCAAATCCTTGGACGAAGGCACAAATATAGCCCCGAAATCCTAGAAGAAGTAGAGGACTCCTTTTACCCCAAAAGCTCATAAGTGAAGAAAGAAGACGACGACCCAGTTATTCATTGGTAGTGATTTGCATCTGACCCATTTAGAAGACGATATGTGCGTCTCAATTGCTTCCCACCAATCCGACTCTTCAACTTCAAATTATTTAGGCATTTTTAAGCAAATCCAGAATGACACATCTTTCTCTAACAATAAAACGCAATTGCATTGTCTCTCTTTCTAGAAAATATAAAAAGTTTCAAATTCACGCACACAGAGAGAGTACTTTAATTTTTTTTTTATATAACATGAGATGTGGATAATATTATTTATCCAAGAAAAATGTACAATTTTCTTTGTTAAGTTCTTCGATTTAAAAATCTCAATTTCACAAACATGGCAGAATTTTAATGATCTACAATACACAGAAAAACAGTATTATCCAGCATAGAATAGAACAGAAGAAACTATAAAAAAATATCTAGCATTACATCTTAGGTATATTTATGAAACACAGATTTGATGTGTATGTAAGTAAACCTTTTAGGGTTGTCAATTGGCTAAAAAATATATTGGAAAATAATCAAAAGAAAACACTTTTAGTTGGTTATAAATATTTACCAAGGTCTGTTCACCAATGAAACTCAGTTCATGTGGAATTGGGGGAAAGAAAAGGTTCAAAACTCTAATCATCCAAATAGAACCTATTATGTTAAAATGGTTCTTGAATAAGGTCAGCAGTGGTATTTGCAAAGAAACAACGATGTTAACTCGCAATATCTAACTAGGCAATTTTCAAACTTTTTGTAATAATTTTTCAATTCTAACAGGTAATTCTCCACTTAATTGTTTAATCTTTTAATTGCTACAAGCCTACAAGTATATTGTCTTTCGAACATTCTAATTTTCCTTATGACCATAGCCCTTAATTATTGTTAAAAAAGTATTGAAGAGTCGTATTTTTTCTATGACTTCGGCTATAATGAAGATTTTTCACAGTGGTCAGGATGGTAAAGGTTTATAGATATCTAATTTTATTCATATGTGTGTTCTTTCTCATTTGCTTTTCTACTCATATGAACTTAAACTTTAAACTAAACCAATTTTAGGGTTTTACAACATTTCAAGCACACTCCTACAGTTGGGAATTCTCCCTATGTCTCTCCTCCTTTCTCTTCAATGTTTGATTGGTATTTTACTGTTATTAGGTTTTCCATTTTGGGTTTTGCCTCAATCAGATAGAGAGAGAGAGGGAGAGGGGGAGAGAGAGAGAGGGAGAGGGGGAGAGAGAGAGAGAGAGAGAGAGGGAGAGGGAGAGGGGGAGAGAGAGAGAGAGAGAGAGAGAGAGGGAGAGAGGGAGAGAGAGAAATGTTCTTGCAAACAATCAATTGGTGTGCAATTTGTGAGGGAATTTGCTCCATTCTTTCTCTTGGTTATTTTACGTTTTTGGTAATTAAACTTTTTGTTTTACTTTGTCTTTTTTATTTTGTTATGTTCCTCTAATCCAGGAATTCGACCTATTAATATTTTTGTAAATTTTAATTATGTTTATAAGTGTTGGAAAGTGGATGCTACTTGCTATTGTTCATGGACTTTAGGTAAGAACTTGCATTTAAAATCTCATGTTGTTTGACAATTGCATGAATAACATTTAAATCATTACTTTACGCAAAGTGAAAACGAAAAACATGACAACTTTTAGAACGTGCATGGTAAAGAAAAAGTTAATCTTTACACAATACATTTAAAATATATCTTGACAATTACAATGGAAGAAAAACTATCTTAATATACCTTTAGGGACGTGTAGTGTCCGTGATGCAAAAATGCTTAATGTGCGTGCGGAGAAGCCAATTCTTTATAAATTACTTTAGTCTAAAGTAAGATTTGAAATTGGCACTGTTTAAATGAACAGTGTTTGAACCCGAATGTTATTCTATTTAAGACCAGGCCACTACTTTTCAGAGTGCCCTATATGTTTGGGTCTGAATTTCAGTTTAATTATGATCATGCTTCTGGTTTGGTATTGCTGTGCTTTGGAAAAAAAACTGTTTCTGCTGTGCTGAGAGAATAAACTCATTTTTGCTACTTCACGTTTTCAGTTTTTTTTTTATTTATTTAAAACTGTGAAAATAAGCTATTTTTAAATGTTCATCAAACACATTTTTGAACTCAATTTTTTTATAAAAGGAGTTCAGTACCAAACCAGTAGGTTTGGATATTTCAGCTTTTTTACGAAGCTGCCATTGGTTCGAATGACGGGAATGCCCGTTTAGGGTTAACGTTGCACGGTTGGGGGTAAAAGTTGGGTGGGCATTGTTGTCAGTTTGGGTTTGGGACAAGTTAGGATTGTATTCGGTGGGATCGACCGCTCATTGTGGGATTTGGTGAGGGGAAGGCATGCGGCTTACACAGAGGAGGAGAGAGAGATGGGGGGGGAGAAAGCGTTCTGCAGCTCGCTAGCGGTCTTCGTTCAGATCCAGGTTTGTTTTTTTTCCCTTAAAATTTAGATTTTTTTTCGCCATTTTATGTTTCGTTCAGATCCGGGTCCGTTTGGTTGCCGAGAAATTCACTTGAAATTTTTCTTTTTGTTGGGTTTGTTATTTGGGGTCGCGTCTGGGATGAATTGCTTTCCGGCATTTCAGTTCGGCTTCTGGGATTGCGAAATTCTTCGATTCGAAGTATTGCTTGTCGGCATTTCATAGATCATATTTAGGTTCTGTGCAAGGAAGGGGACATATGAATCCTGCTTCTAATTTCATACAGAAATCGAAAACCCATTTGGTGAGCCCTTGAGTCAGGGGGCTACGCTAGAACATTTGGAATGAGAGTGGTCAAAGCCAATCATGTTTTTGTATTATTTTCGAGTTGAAAAATTAGGTTTTGCTTCATAAGAAGTTCAAATTACACTCTATTGGCTCTGAGACTTGGAAACTCAATATCTTTGTGATGTTAGATTAACATAGTTAAACTATATTTTCTTTTGATGGACATATCTAAATTTCTGTATTTGCACTGTAGGGACGTCTTATCTGGTGAAGTGTTCAAAATCCTTCTGCTAACTGATTTAATAGGTTGAATTTGTATCCAAGGTTTTCTTCCAATATGGTCTGAACTATTTTGTTTAATTAACGAAAACAGGTCACTTCTCTCTATGGTGGTCCCTTAGAGTTTACGTTTATCGTGCAAAGCACAGAAGACCCTGCTTATCGGGCTGTATCTATGCTACTATCAAAGCTTAAGGTATACGCAACAATAATCATGGTTTCTTTAATATAAGAAGAACATCCAGGACAAGTCATATATAATATACGCTTGGAAGCACAAGTTTAATGCATAACATTTTTTAGGTTACATGTGTTCCCAGAATGATCTGTTTTACGTTTAACTTCATTTCCTTGCAGGACGAGGTTGATGTTAAGATTGTTGTGGCTGGTATTTCAACAACCTGCAGTCAGAAAATTCACAACCAGTTGGTATGTACCTGATTAAAATAATTTACGCCTTGCTACCATGCTGGTGCAATAGCAAGGTCTTGCACAGTTTAAGTGTTATCTTATCAAATCATTATGTACCTATAATTGTTCTGTATGACGAGTTTCTTTTCTTTATGGAATACAGGAATATAAATTTATTACTAAGTCTTAATGGTGTAGGGATATGTAAATGAATTCAATTAGAACTCACATTTTTGTTTTCTGTTTTGTAGCTGCCTTGATCATTAGGTGGTGATATTTGAGAGATTGGGTCATCTGGTTGTTTGGATTTAAGTGGGATTGAGGTTATATTTGCCGCTTTTTGTGATTTGGGTCTGGGTTATGGTTAAGTTATTGCTATTTGTTCTGGGTATTTGCTGAAATTTGTGTTCAATGAGTGTGAGTTCTGTAATTGGTTTGTGTTCGTTCATATAACCTTCTGTTCTTGGAATGTGATTTAGTTGTGGCTCTTTCATTTGATTCTTAATTCTTTATGATTCAGCTTTAAGTTGATATTGATGATGAATTTTTCCTCGCGAATAATGCTTTCATGTTTAAATCTTAATAACTATACTTGTTTCTCTTGGGTGTATGTTTTGCCGGTCATGAAAAACTGTCGGCCAGTCTTTTTGCACCACTCTTTCGCACTCTTTTCCGTGGCTATCATGTTTCTCTTTGACCTTATAAATTTTTCCTTCATTCACAGCAAAAAACCTTGCGGCGAGCAAACAGGCACAACCAATTCTGCCAGAATTGCTGGAGAATTCCACAACCAAGGTCATCGAGTACGGCCGGAAGCATGTTGAGGGTCTAGACGGCGATAGCACCGATGTTGGCAAGAGCGGCGACCCCTTTTCTAGGTACGGTCTTCACTGATTTGAAGTTTGAGTTTGTTTGTGATTTTTTTTCTTTTGGATTTGTAATTTATCCTTTTGTACCTGATAATTTTTGATCCAAAATTTTTTTCACGCTTGATTTTCCTGTGAATTTATATGGGTTTAGATTTTTATTGTTAATTTACTGATGTTGGGGATCATTTTGGCTTCTAGATTGGTTTGAACATTTTTCTGTCTTTGTTTTTTCCTTTGTGTAGTTTTAGTCAGATTGAAGTGTAATTTGCAATTTGAGATTTAATTGAAGTGTTTAGGATTATCCACTTATATATATATATATATATAATCAATGTTGAAATTTTAAACTAAATCACTATGCTGCAATCAAACCCACAGATTGTTGGGTCCAAAAGAAGAAGAAGAAGGAGTGAACAACATGAAATTGGCTTTGGGTAAGCTTTCACTCTCTTCTGTGTATGATCTCTTTGAGAAGTGATTTTGGTTTGTGCTTTCAAAAAAAATGATGGCAATTTCATATTTGGACAGAGAAAACAATAGGCATGTATAATGAAGTGGAATTTTTCATGGTATTATCAACATGCATGTTATAAAGAATTCTTCATTTAATTTTTGGGTTGTGTGTTTTGTGCTGTTTCATTTGTGACTTGTGCGTTTTGTTGTATCTGATTCGAGTATACGTCATTGAAGAATGTTAATGAATCCAAACATGGGTTTTGGGGTGTTCTTGCTAGAAAAGCCAAAGACATTCTCGACGATGATGATAATTGAGTTCAGGATTTTGATTCACCCCGAACAACAAGGACGGATATGCTGTCTATGCCAACAAGGGGGTAAGGTGAGATATAGTTTTCGTCATGTCTTTATAGTAGCTTGGTATTTTCCAAGGACTTTTAATTGCTGCTGCATTGTTGAATACATTAAGAATGATCCGGTAAACCAGAGAGGGAGTCATCAGCTTATGGATCTGTTAACACATCCAATGTGTTGTAATCTTTTTGCTACTTAAACATGTTAAGACATCAACTCTAAAAAAAATTTTGGTCTGCTACTTTACTTATGGTGCTGTTGGTTTACACCAACGATAATAGCTAGCTAGGATAGCCTTTTCTTTATGTCTTAATTATTGATATTGCTATCATCATGGCAGGCTATGTTGGAGCAAAAACTGTGCAGGCAAAGACATAAGAGTGATGGATTTTGGAATGAAATGCAGAGGATATCATTTTATGCTGCTTAAGTAAAAGTTTCCTCTTCTGTTATATTTGTGTGTTGGATATTGTAGAAAATTAATATAAGTTGTATATTCATGATAAGTTGATAACTGACTGATTAAGATTACTTACAAGGGGTCTATATGCACAGGAGAGCTCAGCATGAGGGTGCTGTTGGTTTACCTTGCCTGGAAGTGTTGCAGTGCGGGGTTGTTCAAGAAAAAAGGTTTTAAAGGATCCTTTGCAGATGCAGGATCTTCTGCTGCGGTATGGGAATTCCTATTGTTAAATGATAACATTGTAATCCAAGTGTAATTAGTTTAGGTTTTTTTTTTTTCCCTGTGAAATGTTATTTACAATGTCAGAATGTTTCTTTGAATTCAGTTGCTGAGGTTTCTTTTTATAATTTCCCCTTTTAAGACATTTGCATTTTTGTCCAGATTGTGTGAGCCGTTGCTTCAGCCAAAACAGGTGCTCTCTCCATTTTTCATCTCTTCCATACTCAAACCCTAGCTGCTCCACCTCTCTCTCCCACACATAAGCAAACTCCATCTGAAAGCCGAAGAATCCAAAGGTAAATCCCTTCGAACTCTTCGATTATCAACCAGATTTCAGACTGTTTTTGGGATATACACTGCTATTTCATATAGTGTTAGTTCAATAGCTTAATCCTAAGACCTAGCACATGAGACATCAGAATTTCGATTGACTTAGCTTTTGTCCAATGCCTTTTTTGTAGGAACAACAGGGATTGTAGACTACACAAACTTAGAAGATACGAAGTACGCGGTAAGTCCTTTTACTTTCTCACTCCAGAGTCCAGACATTCATATTTTCTGTAACCTTCTATGGAGCATGGGTACTAGGTTGTTGAATATTGCTTTTTCAATATGTCGATGTGTCTGAAGCATCTATAAGAATCTCAAACTTCATAAATAATTTCCATGCAGATCAAAAAGCTTGATGGCTCTGAGTTTTGAAATGCTTTTGACCGCCAATCTGTTCGCGTATGAATCTTACAAGTTGAAAATTTATTTTATCTTTTGCTCTGTTGGGTTTTTTTCCAATAACTCAAAAGGGCCGAAAGGTATTCCCTTTTCATATTCTTCTTTCCCAATTTCTTTAGTGTTAATTTCAATTTTCTTATGCTATTTGCAGTGGTGCTGTTTAGGGTTTAACTATTTGATTTCACAGATTCATTTCAGACACGGTAAATAGTTACATTTTAAATTCGTATTTCATAACTTGGTTGCTTGATTCTAATGTCGATTCGTTACAACAGAAGTGAACTTTTTCTTTCAATAATTTTATCTTATGCAACTCTGTTTTTGTTCTCTCATGTCTAGGTTGGTGAAGGACATGGGGAGAAGAGCACTTTGGAAATGGGTACGAAAGGAAATAAACTTGCTGAACTGCATTGGCATCTATTGTTCCGGTTTTTCTTTGACAAGTTAACTTGCTCTCTCTTTGCAGTAAGGTGCACAAATATGGGAAAAGCACGACAGGGGAAAGCTGGGATATTGTTGTGGATGAGGAGACCTATTACGAGTGAGTCTGGACTTGGTTCTGGTTCTGTCTGCATATAGTATGTTGAAGCAGTCAAAAGGATTTCAGGGGAACCAAATATAAATAATTTAGATTACATCTTCTGGTATTGCTCTTACTGTAAAAGTAATTTTGATCTTTCACTTTTTGATGAAGGGCTGAGCTGTGAATTAAACCTCGAGAAAGGCCACCTGGCCCCCTTGATTTTGGATCGTCGTCGCTTTCAGTTGGTGAACCACCAGATGAATTTTCTCCAATATCGTGCGGCTCAAAAAAATTTGTATGTGTTTACACATATTTTTGTGCTCTGAATAATTCTAATCAAATTCCATTGCTCCTAAGCTAAGTCTGAATTTGTAGCATATAAGGGAAGGTTAGCAGATACTTGCCAATTATCTAAAGCTGGATACTAAGGTCTTTAAGCTTAATATCTTTTTGTAGGTGTAGCATCTGCTTGGAAAAAGGTTTCAAGTTTAATGTCTGTATGTGTTATTACTCTTCACTGATTGTCAAGAACCAGGATTAAAGAAAAGCATCCTTTAAAGTTTAAACTGGAAGGGGGCAGGTTATAAATTACAGGTGAAATGAAACTAGAAATATATAGTCTTATGATTTGTGTCTAAAAACATAATAAATGATATTACATCCATCCATGTTAATAATAAGATTGTTATTTATGTGGTTATGAGTTTCTAGTCTCTTTGATTAAACATTTTCTTTCTCACTCGGGTTCACCATGAACCACCTCTTTTTGGATCAGCTATTATACTTGAATATGATTATCAAGTATAAACATTTTCTTCGGTCATCAAATTATGTAGCAGTAGCCAAATATAAACATTTGAAATAACGTTGCTTAAAAGAGCAGCTTTAATCCAAACTCAATTCTTTTCGGGGGCATATTGTAGGTTGATTCACATTCTGGGGTGTAATATAGTTGGTGTGTTGGGGCTGATCGTGGAGATTCTGATTACTCGAGAAGGTCCATTTCTTGAAATAGCTTGCATCCTTATTGCTGGTTTGACAATCATTCTGTGGCTAATTGTGGTCGTCTCAGAATGCACGGGCTAAATCCTTATGACCTAATACTTCTGCCGTCCACGATATTGGATTTATTGCCATGAATGCACATTTGCCTTCAGAAGGCAATTTGATGTTCCTTTCTATGCTACTTTGTTATTGCCAGTTTGCCACTATCTTGGGCTAAGATCTAACTTTTTCACTCTAACGGAATGTTCCGTGCAGACTGGGGGTTATTACATAGCATTTTTACTCACTTAAAGAGATCTGTTTTACTTTCTGATCAGTTTGAGTGAATAATTCCTTGTGAACTTGGAAATCTCTCAAGTCTAAGTGTTGTGCACCTCGGTTGATATGAATTTTGAGATATTAGAAGAGCAAATGATTGTTAGAGTTGTGGATTAAATCATTTACTTGTTTGATAAGCCTAGCTAGCTACGAAGGGTCGTTAGTCTTAGCCACGACTTGTACGAAGGACTGTTCCCAGTTCCTGGTGTTGCTGGTGAAATGGTATGGAATTTGTTTATGGTATGGAACTTGATGATGTTGAAATGGCATGGATTTTGTTTATGGTTTTACCAATTACACAAACTGAGTCGTTTTTGCTCTTATCGGTTGGAGTTTTATGAGTTGTATCTGGTGTGCCTTGCCATGAATAGTGAAGGATCATTGACTCTCTACTTCTTAGCAGTAGCTGGATAGTCTTTCATATACAATTGGATCATGATAATGTTTTGAGGCATTTCAAATTATTCCACATGTAAATAGTTTTGAATTCAGAGTTTAGTCTTTCAATTTCAAGCTGGCATATGATCTTTGAATATTATCATTCTAATTTTCTGAAGGTAAATAGAAAAATTGCATGTAAATCGAACAATGTTTCATAATCTTTTGTATGGTGGTACGATTGTTGATCCAAAGCCACAAGAACTTTGTTGGTCTAATCTTTTTTGCATGTAAATAGAAGTCTGATCTTTTGTGTGTATACAAGCAACAGTATCATTTAATTGCTTTGAAAACCCGCAGCATCGCGTGGGCAATTTTTGCTAGTTATAACCAAATGTATGAAATTGAAATGTTATTATAGAAATGTTGTACGAGGTTACAATTGGAGAGATTTTTCAATGTGACTGGAACATAGGATGGTACATCACGTGTCAATAAATAAATAATAGAATACATGTTAAAAAAATAATAATTTAAAAAATAAAATTTTCACCACTTATATAAAAACACGTAGTGTACAACTCAATTTTTAGATCACAATGAAAAAATTTTCGTTACAATTGTACCAAAATTTAAAGAAGTAAATTGTAATTTACCCTTTTTAGTTTCACTTGCACATTTACCTGTTTGACGCCCAACTTAGGTGGGCGTATTATATCCCAGTAAAAATATCATATCCATCAAAAAAATTAATTTTTCATCTATATTAATACAATGTATTTGAAGGAGCGACGATTCTCAATTCCAAGTGGGTTATTAAATTAACTTGTGTCTCTATAGATGTGGACTAATAGCCGCTTAGTTTAATCCATCTTATCATCTATGAAACTTTTGTCCAAGATTCCAAGAGTCCGTCCGACGACTGCTACTCTCATTTCTGGAAAATTTTACCAAAATTTTTCATTACAATTGTACCAAAATTTAAAGAAGTAAATTGTAATTTACCCTTCATTTCTGGATCTGTTTTCCACTTCTTCTGTGATAGGCCGGATGAAACAAAGCAACTTTTTGTTCTTCATCTCGGGAACAACAACCTAACTGGAAAAGTACCCGATTGTTGGATGAGTTGGCAATCCTTGATATTCCTGCATTTAGAAAACAACAACCTAACTGGGAATGTCCCAATGTCCATGGGATACTTACAAGGGCTGGAATCACTGGACTTGCGCAATAATCACCTGTACGGAGAATTGCCACATTCCCTGCAGAACTGTACCTGGTTGTCAGTTGTTGACCTTCGTGAAAATGGGTTTTCCGGAAGCATACCAATATGGATAGGGAAAAGCCTTTCAAGGACATGTATCGATCTGTAGTTGCTTGACATCCTAAGCATAATGGTTAAGAACAGGGGTCTGTTTAAATTCCTGAAAAGAACTTAATAAGGGCATATATTGCATGCACAAAAGACCCGGAAACAAAGTTTTACGCCATGAAAGAAGAAAAAAGAAATGCCAGAAGTATAGGGACGGTACATCGTCTCTGCGTGTGGATGAATGCATCATGTGTGCTACAACAATAGTGAAGGAAGAATAGAAAGTTCCGCAGAGTCCAACTCCGGTACTCTACATGAGTCTCCAGCATTAGCGAAACCTCATCTCATTTGGTTTGTTGCCCCTAATGCTGTGGTTGAGCCTACATGTTTTACATAGGCTAACAAATATCCTGAATGGCGACAGGCAATGGCAGAAGAGTTTAATGCTCTTTTGCATACTGGCACATGGTCCTTGGTTCCATTTCTTCTATCCATGAATGTTCTTCCAAATAAATGGGTATATCGGATCAAATGGCATTCTGATGGTTCCATACAGCGATATAAGGCTTGACTAGTCGCAAATGGCTTTCACTAGCAAGAAGGTATAGATTACAGCGAGTCGTTCAGACCGGTTGTCACTCACGCAACAATCAGACTCATTTTCTCCATTGCACTTCACTACAATTGGCCTATCCGACAACTTGATGTTCAGAATGCTTTCGTACATGGTTCTTTGCAGAAGAAGTTTATATGCGACAACCTTCAGGTTTTGTGGATCCTCAGTTTACATCACATGTTTGTAGACTGCAAAAATCATTATATGGTTTGGAACAAGCACTTCGTGCCTGGTTTCAATGTTTCTCCCAACATCTTGAAGAACTTGGGTTTCAGGCCTCAGTAGCAGATTCTTCGCTGTTCACCTTCTTTAATGGATCCACAGTTATCTACTTGTTGATATATGTCGACTACATCCTTGTTACGGGCAATAATCGATCACATATATTTCGGTTCATTCAACAGCTTGGCCAAAAGTTTTCTATGAAGGATCTAGGTCATTTGCATTATTTTTTGGGAATGGAAATTACACGGACATCCACTGCCATGTATCTTTCTCAATCCAAGTACATCATGGACCTTTTAAAGAAGACCAAAATTTTTGATGAAAAGCCTCTCACCACTCCCGCTGCAACTGGCCGTAAGTTGAGTATATATGACGGAGAACCTTTGTCAGATGGCACTAATTTTTAAAGTATAGTCGGTGCTTTCCAATATCTTCTTTTCACGAGACCTGATAT
Organism: Pyrus x bretschneideri; assembly: GCF_019419815.1. NCBI lineage: Eukaryota > Viridiplantae > Streptophyta > Magnoliopsida > Rosales > Rosaceae > Pyrus > Pyrus x bretschneideri. The sequence continues at coordinate 6,263 of NW_025999795.1, read as the reverse complement.
TGTTTTTGCCGTCAATCAAGTCTGCCAATATATGCATTCCTATCTCAAAGTCACAGTTTGGATAACTCAAGGACTCTTCACCAAATAGAGAACCAACACATTCCTATCTCTTCTTAGACTCTATCAGTTTATATTTGTAATTTGAATTCACTTGTAATCCGTTATACGTTTATACTGTAACAGACTTTTCTTGTAATCTCTATATAATGAAGTCAAAACCTCACTCATCATCAATTGAGTTGAGCTTATGCAATCAGTCTTTACAAACCCATCTTAAATTCTTTCAATAGAGTATTGGAATCTTAATCAAGCGAATTATTAGAAATGGCGTGTTGAATTCACTTGTAAGGGAACCGGATCTGGCTCGCCTGATGACTACCCAAAACTCACCATGTGCCCACGAGTCTTCAACGTTGCCAGCGATCCCTGAAAACGATATCTATTGGTAAGAATTCGTAGTCCATAATAAATGTTATGTATCAGATAATGTCGAATGCCCTTAACCAACTGAGTTAGCAGTCACTTGTGTCGATTTTGGAGTTGGTCAAGCATATATATGCAGCAACATTTGAGTAAATCATGACACACTTACGGAGATTATAAGAAAAGTAAAACTTATACCTCAAACGTATCCTTCCCTACGCCATCATAGACAACATCAACGCCATTGTCGAAAGTTATTTCTTTCACACAAGCGAAAAAGTCCTCTTCCTTATAGATTATGACATGGCGGCATCCATCCTCCTTGGCTTGACCTGGCTTCTCTTGAGTTGATACGGTTCCTATGACAGTGGCACCAATGGCATTAGTTCACAGGCATAAATGGGATCCAACTCCACCGGCAGCGTGAACAAGGACCATCTGTCCAGGTTCGACCAGTCTAATTAACAACACTCGAGTCATATCTAATAACTTCAAGTAACAATTGCTTTTGAAAAGGAATGGGCAGTACGCGTGTTACAAATGCAATTGTAGAATGTACTAATGTTATGATAATACGATTATTGACCCTTTAATTAAAATTTGCTGTTAAGAGTAATTTTAAAATTGTTCTTGCCACATTTATTTTCAAGGAAGATTAAAACGAGCAAATGCAGCTGCACAAGTATAAAACTACCTTGAAACAGCGGTGTAGTAGACACTAGACATTGAGCTGTGTCGGTCGAATTGCGTATATTTCAACTATGATCATGATCATGAAGTATAGGTTAGCGCAAAGAGTTTTTATACTGTGATTTAGGTGTGTATGATGACGTTGAAAGTCAGAGCTTTTCACAGCCTTGCACTCTAGATCCGAAGACGCTTGTGTACAAGACCATGGAACCAACCTTGTTATGTATTTTCTTCTCATTTACTTGTCCTTTTTTTTTTCTTTTTTTTTTGGGAGATTGAATGTTGGGATTTTCTATTTTCCCTTTTGATTCTATTTTTAAAAATTTTGACCTTTCTCTGCCACTTCGTTGAAAAGTGAAAAGCTTTTGAAAATGTTGGGATTTTCTGTTCATTGAGTATGCTGCCGATTTTGCTCCTGCTTGGTTTGTATACTTTCATTTTGATATACGCGTGTTGCCTATGAGGGTATTCGAGAGATTTTATAGTGTGATTGTCACACGGAGTGGTACACCACGTCGTTATATAAATGATAGAATATATGTGCTAAAAAGTCAATAACCTAAAAAATAAAATTTTCCACCACTTACATAAAAACACATAATGTACCACTTGTGTTTCCGTCACAACTAAAAATTTGTCGAGGGTATTCCTCCTCTTCTCGACTCTTCAGCTTCACGGGTGGCACTCTTTGTCTTTCTACTTCTCTAGTTTTCTTTCTCAGAAAACTAAAACAACACTTCTCTCAAGTTCGAATCCCAAAACCAAAATTCATCCGGTATATATATCCCAAGACGCAAAAGGACCAATTGGCGATTAAATAAAATACTTTCGAATAAGATGATAGACTAAATGAATAAATTTTCAGTATGATTGTTATACGGAGTGGTCCAATACGTGTTTTTATATAAATGGTGGGATATGTGTATTAAAAAGTTAATAACTTAAAAAATAAAAATTTTCACCACTTACATAAAAACGCGTGGTGTACCACCCGTGTTCCCATGACAACTAAAAATTTCACCATGAACTCAACCACCTGCACAACCCCGGCCAGTCCACCAATGACTCTAATTTACTCAGAGTTTTAATTTGCTAACGACTTAATTAATTTATTTATTAAAGGGTAATTAAAGAAAATCTAGTTGTGAAGTCCTTGTAGTTTGTATTGACCAGTATTGACGAATAAGAAGGGTAGTATGGTAAAAAAGGTGGTGCTGAAGTGAGGCAGTTAGTATATTTGGAAGTTGGTTAGAATTGGCGGTAAAATTAGTTAGAGCTGTTAGTACTGGTAGCTTAAGAGATAAGGCAGCCATTGAGCTATATAAGTGTGTAAGAATCTTGTAGTATTCATTCGAAGAAATATACAGAAACTCATAACCTCTGCTCTCTCTGCAATTCTCTTTCATACTCTCTAAGTTTTCTGCTTTTCTTCAATTCTCTGTGCACTGTAATCATGGTTTCAGAGCCGGCCGATCCTTGGTTTCAATTCCAATGTGCAAGTCTTCTTGATTGATTGAAGCTCGATGGTAGCTGCAAGTTCTCAGGGATTTCTGCTCAAGGGTTCAAGATTTTCATTCGTATCAGGTTCTTTGTGATTTCACAGTGCACACCATCTATTTGCGTTATGTTCTAGTTGGCGAATGTTTGTTATTTTTCTGAAGGATTGAAGGCCCATAGCCATTGTTAGAAAATTGAAAGGCCGATAGCCATTGTTTGAGAGCATAAGAGGCCAATAGCCATTGTTTGATCAAGATTTGTTGGTATTCATTCAGTTGTTTCATTGAAAAAGGCCGATAGCCAGTAGGGAAGAATCTATGGTAGTGTATTTGGTGTTCAAGAACAAGTCTTGTTTGTCTGCCATATAAATTTCTGGATTGATATTCTATGTAATCTTGTTCAAATGGCGGAATCTATTGTTAAAATTGAAGGGTTACTTGGTATGCTTACAGTGAAGCTTCAAGATGATAATTTTGTAAAATGGATTTTTTAGTTTCAATCTGTTCTTAAACTATAAACACAATATAAACTGAAGTTTACAAACTCAAATACTTCAAGGCCTCGCTCGATGTCTATGATTGAATTGGACTGAAAAATCACTAGATTCAATGTATGTCAAAGAAAGAAATTTGGAAGGCAAAAGAAGGATTAATCATGAAGAACATTCCAATCGCCAAAGAAATGGTAGGATTGGAAGGGATAAGCTTACTTCATGACTACTCCTACTTCTACTTTCAACTTATGGCTCGTCTAGATGTGTTTTTAGAATGATTGAAAACGTTTTTGGTGAAATTGATTTTAGATTCCAAAAGCACTTGGAAGAATCATCAAATATGTGTTTCTTGCGGGCACTTCAAGTGCATTTTTAAGATTTACTTAGATTTTTACTAAGAATTGATTTCAAAAATATTTTCACAAAAAACACTTTCTATTATTTTATAAGTAATTACAAACGGCCCTTAGACAAAATTTAGAAGTTGACTTCTATTTCTTCCTTCGACATTGAATCTTAGTGAGTTATCGAAAAACACAAATTTTTTTTTTTACTATATATGTAAAAAACGAATATAAATACAAAAAAAAAAAAAAAAAACAAATATGAAAACTTTAATGGAAAAACACAAATTAAATTTTTTTTTTTTACTATATATGTAAAAAACGAATATAAATACAAAAACCTAAAATTAAAAAAGTTAAAAATTTAACAAAAGAAAATTTAAAATAATGTTGGAATAAAAACAAAAAACTTGAAAGAAAAACATGAACGTGCTTAACCAACCGTCACAAACTGATACGCAATAGTGGGCAATTTAAGAACACAAATTAAATATAAAAAAAAAACACTTATACGTCAAACGTATGTATGCAACAACATTTGAGTAAATCATGACACACTTATGGAGATAAATAAGAAAAGTAAAACTTATACGTCAAACGTATCCTTCCCTACGCCATCATAGACAACATCAACGCTATTGTCGAAAATTATTTCTTTCACACGAGTAACAGAGTCCTCTTCCTTACAAATTATGACATGGTGGCATCCATCCTCCTTGGCTTAAGCTGCTTTCTCTTGAGTTGATACGGTTCCTATGACAGTGGCACCGAGGGCATTAGCCCACTGGCATAAAAAGGATCATGTGTTCAGGTTCGACCTGTATAACGACACACAAGTCGTATCTAATAACGACAAGTAACAAAAGTTTCAAATTTTGAAAAGGGGATGGCCAGTGTTATAAATTCAATTGTAGAATGCAGCAATGTTAAGATTATTGAAGCCCTTTAATTAATTAAATACTTTTCTGTTCAGATGAAAATGAGCAAATGCAGTTGCACAAGTATTAAACTACCTTGAAACAACGGCGTAGTACACAGTGAGGTGTCATCCCCTTAACCAAGAGGGATGCTGCAACTTTAGTATACAAACTTTAGGTTGTGTATGAACACACTGGATATGGCTCGAGATAAACTATAAACACAATATAAACTTAAGTTTACAAACTCAAATACTTCGAGGCCTCGCTTGATGTTTATGATTGAATTGGACTGAAAAATCGCTAGACTCAATGTATGTCAAAGAAAGATATTTGGAAGGCAGAAGAAGGATTAATCATGAAGAACATTCCAATCGCCAAAGAAATGGTAGGATTGGAAGGGATAAGCTTACTTCATGACTACTCCTCCTACTTTCAACTTATGGCTCGTCTAAAAGTGCTTTTAGAATGATCAAAAACGTTTTTGGTGAAATTGATTTTGGATTCCAAAAGCATTTGGAAGAAGCATCAAATATATGTTTCTTGCAGGAAACACTTAAAACGTTTTTTTAAGATTCAATTAGTTTTTTAATAAAAATTGGTTTCAAAAATATTATCACAAAAAACACTTTCTGTTATTTTAAAAGTACTTCCAAATGACCCTTCGACAAAATTTAGAAGTTGACTTCCATTTCTTCCTTCAACATTGAATCATAGTGAGTTATCGAATCCAGTCAAATCCTTAACACCAAACAAGAACTAACCTTCTCTGGATTTGTCCGATGAATACAATGGCATAAGAAATCATGTACTCTTGGCTAAAAGCAGAAAGGCTATCCCTTTCAGCCTGTTACCAGATTTCCCATCAAACAACTTGGATTTATTGCAAACAGAAATAGTTTACAAATGAAATCAGGCACTTAATATTGCAACTGACATACAAGTCTTGATTTTGTGATCACAAATTCAAACATTCAAGTTACCCAAAAAAATACAGGAGAGAGAGAGACCTGAGGACCACCAAGTTCATGAACTCGAATGGCTTTCACCATCTTTGTTGGCGATACTGCTTGATTTCTAGGTATGAACTATTTTCCGATCAAAAGTGTGATTTCTTGGTAATTAATCCCTTAATAAATAGCCTACCTCTTGTTAATATTATAATGTTGGATTTACATCTTTTTTTAGTCTACGTCTCTCGTACACGCACCTGAAATCATTAATTGCATTTTTTTTGTTGTTAGTCAAAAATCATTAATTGTTAAGTCTATACTACTTATTAATAGATGAGTAATGTATTCCTACTATGTTTTTGTACCATATTTTTATATGGGGTATGATATCCACACATCATTTTTTACTTCTCACACACCCTTTTAATTTTCGGCTGTCGGATCTGATGAATTGAATAAGATCAAAGGACATAAATTAATAAGAGGTGTGTGAGAAGTAGAAAAGAGTGTGTGGATAGTACACCCCTTTTATATTATCTTAGGTGACATCTGATGTAGACAATCACATCATTTGAATTAATCAGATTTTTAAATTTAGTTCATTATTTAATAAACTAATAATTAAGAAAAACTAGTTAATTAAATGATGATTGTGGTATACGAAGAGTCTTTCTTCTTCATTTTCTTAGGTTTTGCAAAATTTTCAAATGATGTGACTGTCCACATCAGATGCCACCGAAAATGGTATAGAAATAAAGTATGAATAGTATTATTCTTAATTATTCTTTATAAATTACTTTAGTCTAAAGTAAGGTTTGAAATTGACAATGTTTAAATGAACAGGACAGTGTTCGAACCCGAATTTTCCTCTATTTACGACCATGCCACTGATTTTCAGTTTAATTACGGTCATGCCACTGCTTTACGGAGTGGGCTTTGTGGGTTT